>NC_068327.1:6990000-8240000 GCF_000147395.1 Oryza glaberrima
GTCGCAGCCCCTCCCACCGTTGCCGACTCCCCTCCTGGCCAGATCTAGCGGCCGTCGGGTGCCAGCGAAAGAGAGAGAGCCAAGAGAGAGGAGAGGGTATGAGAGGGAGAGACGGGTGAGAGGAGGATAGGAGGGGGCGAGTAGATAAGGACGCCCCCCTCAACTCCCACTCGGCGAGTAGATAAAGCCTGAAAAGAAAAAAAGGGCCGTCTCTTAGCTCAGCTCGGCTCGTTTGGTAAAAAACCGACACCTTTAATATATTATAGGTGTCGGTTTTTAATTAACCGACATCTATAGTACTGTTTTTTTTAAAAAAAGACGCCTATAGTGTGGGTGTCGATTTTTCTATAGAACTGACACCTATTGTATATTAAAGGTGCTAGTTTTATTTTTTTTCCATCTTTTGAAGGGTTTTTTTTTTCATCTTTTGAAGGGGAAAAGCACTATAAGTGTCTTTTTAGCTTCTCCGGCACGTATTTGTCTTTATGTAGTAGGGACATCTAGTGGCTATTTTGAAATATATGATTTTTAGCTAGAAACAGTAAAAGCATAGTAAGGATTTTTAAAAGCATAGGAATATGATATCACGCTCTGTTGAATCTTGAAGTGGTGTCTTCTGAATTATTCGCATGAAGTAAACACGTGAATTTGAATAGGATTTGCTTATGTTAGGGAGAGGAAGGAAGAGATTACATTGGGTATATAATAAGAAAAACAATAAAAACTTGTTTGAGCTCATGTTTATTTTCTTATGGAATCGGGGATATGAAAGGCCAATCCATAGGATTTCTGGCATCATATTCCACTGTTTCAAAGGGTAATTTTGGGATTTTTCCAAGAATTTAAAACCACCATAAATCCTATAAAAATTATTTAATCGAAAGGAGCCCCCTAGTTGTTTCACAATCATTAGATTGTTGTGGTTGCAAACTCATGTTTTGCAACTCTATATATCTTTTGCGAAAACAATTTTTCAACCTGAGTAAGTTACTAGTAGTAAATTATTATTTTTTTTTGAAATGATACACATATCAAAATAAATTCTCATTATCCAAAAAAAACCCAAAATAAATTCTCACAAACTCTTTAGGAAACTGATGTGGTAAACCGTAATGTAGAATCTGTTTGACACGGTTCTATTTGATAAAATTTGAATGGATTTTTTTCTTTTTTACAAAGAACCCCAATAGAACGGGACGTGGCTGCTCGGCACCTTCGCCTTCGCGCACCGCAGCTTGACAAATCTCCCTTTTCCTCCCCCCGACTACTTTATCCTTTATTATATTCCCCCCACACGGTCCACGTGGCCCGACCACAGTCACTTCCATGTGGGCCCCACCGGCCCCCCCCCCCCCCCCCCCCCTCCCCCCCCCCCCTCCTCGTCTTCTTCCGCTATTACTATTCTCCCTCCTCTTTGCGTCTCTCCGCCTCCGCCTCCGCTTCGACCTACCTCTCCTCCTCGCGTTCGCTTCTCCCCCCCTCTCCCCCTCCCTCTCCCGCGACGAGGCGGGAGGCATGGAGGCGCGCGCGCGGGGGCGGGAGGCGGGGGAGGGAGGTTGGGGCGGAGGCGGAGGTGGCCTGCCGCTCGCCGTGCGGGAGCTCGTCGCCGGCGGGGTGGCGGGGGGAGTCGCCAAGACGGCCGTCGCGCCGCTCGAGCGCGTCAAGATCCTCTTCCAGGCACGTCACTGCTCTCGATCGCTTGTTTCAATTCCTTGGTGGTAGTAGTAGCGGTTTGGGACGGCGCCCACGCCGATTCTTTGGTTGCCCCTACGCGCGCGTAATGTCGCATCCAATCCAACGCGGAACGCTTCCTTCCATGCCGATGTGCTTTCGCCCCGATAGGCGACGATGATGAGACGCGGCTCCTCTGTGTTTGTGTGTGTGTGGCTGGTGTAGTCCAGGAATCTTGGGCGCCGAAAGCTGTCCTAGTTGCAATTCTTGCAGCTATCTCTCTGTTGTTTTTTTTTTCTAAAGAAAAAGTTAGGAAAAAGTTATATGCCTTTTTGAGTCGGGGGAAAAAATCTTTATTGTGAGAGATGGAATGTTTTTGGTATTTATCAGTGCATTCTTTCGGAGGGGCACACCTACACCGGACACATGAATTGGGTGCTTTGATCAGGGAAAAAAAATGCATGTTTATACATTCTTTTTGGGCTGCTAGTAGCTCTGATATAACTGAACAATTGAAGGAGAGCTGACAGGAAGGTTATGATTTAAGTGGTTCAGGTGTTGGACATGAGTTGAATTGTGACCCCAGTTTGGTTCATTCCCCATGTTTGCTAAGTACTACATGGCAATCCCTTTCTGAATACACGTATGTATTAAAAAAATGTACTGAAATTTCTCGATTAATAAGTTGCAATCTTTAGAGGCTTGCAAGAGTTCGAATGTCTGTCAGGGATTCAAGCTCAGCTGAGTTATTAGATGATCACTATATCATGTCTGTTTTTTTTTTTTTTTGGAGAGGAAAGGTCACTTTGCAGTGTCATGTATCAATTCAGTGAAGCTAAAATAACTTTTATAAGGAGGAAATTTTTTGCTACTGTTCGATAATTTTCTAGTAGTGGAGTTGGACATCCTTGAGTAATCTTGAGTTCTTGACAAAATCATATACTGGAAGTCTGGAATATATTTGGAAAGGAGAAAGCCCCACCTAAATGTATTGGGATTTAACAAACATTTCTGATGACCCTTATGTGAAAATAGTTGACTGCAGTATATGGTTCGAGTACGAGTTTTGAATTACATTGGACAATAAGGATCAGAATTCATGGTGGTGGTTAAGAAGGCAACAAGAATATTAGACCAATGCCAGGGAGTTGAATCCTGTGGGGATTTCCACACACAAGGAAATTGGAAGCTACTTGTCTAGCCGAGCACCATTGTTCTCTTTTTCTTTTCTTGACCAAAAACAATAGGGGAGGCCCCTACGATATAAAAAGATACCATTGTTCTCCCGATAAATTAAATAAGCAACTGAGTGCTTCATTTTGTGAATCGGGTCATGTACATAAAGAACCATACCTTGTTCATAATACTTCAGTCTACAACTGGAGTGTTTTGATGTACAATCTGCTTTGATGTGTTTGAACTTAAATTGGTTATAGTTCGTACAAATATTAAAAAGAAACAACAACGATCTCAACCAATTAGTAGTTTGTTGTCACTACCTTGAAATTCATGATCTCATATACATACAATTAGTAGTTTGTTGTTACTACCTTGAAATTCATGATCACATCTCTCTATGTCTTAGGTAGTCCTCTGACATTTGAATGTTTCTTTTGGAACTTTCAGACTAGAAGAGCAGAATTCCATGGTTCTGGATTAATTGGATCATTTCGAACAATCTCTCGAACAGAAGGGCTTTTAGGGTTTTACAGGTTGGTCTTGCCTGCTTTGCTACTTGCATAATGAATGACAATTGCACTGTTGAGCTTGACTTTGGAATCTTCCCTTAGGGGAAATGGAGCCAGTGTTGCTCGGATTGTTCCTTATGCAGCTTTGCATTATATGGCCTATGAAGAATACAGACGATGGATCATTCTTGGTTTTCCTAATGTTGAGCAAGGCCCTATTCTTGATCTAGTGGCTGGATCAATAGCTGGTGGAACAGCTGTCATATGCACATACCCTCTTGATCTAGTTCGCACAAAGTTGGCTTATCAGGTTGGTCTTACACCTTGCACCCTTCATTCCAGAGGAAATCACACTTCTTCAAGGGAGATTTCAAGCTGCTCCTGATGTATCACACATTAACAAGCTCTCTGAATAATGATCTAATTGACACCACACCACTCTTTAGCAATGTTGATGTTGTGGTGTTAGAGAACCTACTTTCTATGAGTATATGACCCATTTCCTTATTTGTGGAGCTGTACTGTTAAATCAATACATTGTCTGATAATAATTTATCTGCAGGTTAAAGGTGCAGCGAAACTTTGTTTAAGAGAATATAAGCCCTCTGAACAGGTTTATAAAGGGATCCTTGATTGTGTCAAAACAATATACAGACAAAATGGGTTAAGAGGCCTATATCGTGGCATGGGTATGCTTATTTTGCATTTCATATTTTGTTAATTTACAACTACTGATACTGTTGCTATAACAAAGAATTTGGTTTTTCAGCTCCATCGTTGTATGGAATCTTCCCTTACTCTGGTCTTAAATTCTACTTTTACGAGACTATGAAGACTTATGTACCTGAAGAGCACAGAAAAGATATCATTGCAAAACTTGCCTGTGGATCTGTGGCTGGTTTGTTAGGGCAGACAATAACATATCCCCTTGATGTTGTTAGGCGGCAAATGCAGGTACGATTTTCTTCGGCATGGGGTTATAAATTGTTTTGAATGCTCTAAAGAATAATTTGGGATGAATTGTTTCCAGGTTCAGGCCTTTTCATCATCCAACCTAGAAAAGGGAAAAGGAACATTTGGAAGCATTGCTATGATAGCAAAACATCAAGGTTGGCGGCAACTGTTCTCAGGATTATCTATCAACTATTTGAAGGTGAGAATAGCCTTTCCTGTGTCACTAATAGTTTATTTATTGGCATTTTGTTTGGAAAACATTTTTTCGCTGCCGACAAATATGAAGACATATGACCATGAGCTGGGGTATTGAAACATTGAAATCCCATTTGTCTTAAATGTAGAACTTGACTTTTAGGCAGGCTATACTTCTCATACGTCCCATATGTGTAGTCACTATCTCACTGAAAGCAATGTCTTAGGGTCATTTGAGAATCTATGATGTTATGTCAATTATTTAATTAATTTCCTTTGAGCTGTTCATGAGTTAGAATACTTCGTCGATAATTGCTGCTGCTTAGGAACTATATCAGTTAGACACTTCAGTATGTGCTTTTATTTATGTGCAATGTGGGGAAAAGGTGGGTTATGGATATATATGGTATTTCACAATCTTATAATTATAAAATTACATAAGTAATGTTCATCTCCTTTTGTGTTAAGAAGGTACCTCTCTAGTTAAGGCTAGAGGCAAAGTATATCTTCACAAGTCTCTTTTTGACAGGTGGTCCCATCAGTAGCCATAGGGTTTACAGTTTATGACTCAATGAAGGTTTGGCTTAAAGTTCCATCGAGAGAGGACACGGCTATTGCTGCGCTGACAGAAGAAAGAAGTAATGCAGCCCCTGCTCACTCCAGTTAGTACAAATCATACTCTTTTGGTGGTGCAATCCCCTTCATTGCCTTGATATTTTCGGCATGTAACATAGCATTATTTCTTGGGGCTGTTGTACCACCACAATTCTTAGGCTCATCCAACATAGTGCAGAAAATAATTCGGCCTTCAATAAGCCCATAAGCGGCATGGTCACGGATGCCTAAAGATTGGCATTTGACTAGAGATAGAATTCTTTGCTGATTCTAGGGGAATTTCACAATGTACAGATTCTGTATATAATTGAATACAGCTAGTAGCTTGTATCTAACTGAAAGCTTAGTAAATTCACAATCCAGAGCCTTTCACCAATATCTGAACACTGACTCTTTTTAAAGACAACTCTGTTAGTATTTCCTTCAGCAGGGGCTGAGAATGAGATTTCCTGTTGCCATAAGGTAGGTTTCTAGGAGTAGGTTGATAGGTTTGAGTGTTTGCTTGCAGTTTTTGCCTGAAGTACATGCATCTATCATGCCTTGCTTTCAGCACCTTGTTGGATTCTTGCAACACGGCTCCTGTTGGGCTTGAGCTAAGATTCTTGCAAAAATTCAGATTCCTTGACTTTGTGGCCTCTGCTTGTACTGACTCTTTAGAGTTGTTCCAAAGCTGAGTTGCATGATGAAAAAAAGACCACAATAGCTGTGGAGAATGGCCCATTTAACTACTTATAAGATATATGAGTACTAACTGACTGATGTGTGAACTTTTTGTGAGCTTCTGTAATTCTTACTTCAATCGGAATTTTAGCTTCCATCCTTACTTAGGACTGCTGATGTGTGTTCAATCTGAATTGTAGCTTCCATCTCAACAATTCTGTGCTAATGAACTGTGCACAGCAACGTGTTGAGCTGTAGGCTGTTAGCCTTTTCCCTTGTTACTGTTATTACAGTGGTAGTAATTGTTTCAGTTCTCTCTTATGGCTTGTCTGGGAATTCATAATTTTTATGTTTATTTCCCCGACAAATTAACTACGAGTGCTTTGTACGATTACTAGTTTGTACTAGTACTACATAATTTCGGGCAAATTTCTGTCTTTAGTCTTCATCAATAAAGATCAGGCTCTAAATCTACTGGCAATTAGCTTAGTTTTCATAATTTCTGTCCTATTTGCAAGAAAGAATTCTTCAGTAAGCATGAGCCAACTAGACATGCAATTTTAGCTTTTCCAAACTACACCCTTTGTCTTAGAATAACTTTATTTTTATCCCTTTCATCTGTTCTAAAATAAGGGGTTGTTAGGATGGGGATTTTTTTTTTTTTTTGGCATTTGCTGCGGGCTACAACAATTCAAAATTATTGCAGCTTGCAATGCCTTTGAACTACCACAGCTTTATATTGATATGTGGAGAAGCTGAAAATAAACTTATTTCGAGAAGAATTGTTGTGAGAGTGGACAGCATTTTGGTTGATGTTAGCAGTTGGTTAAAGTAGATACTGGAGTACTTCTACATGAATACTACCACAATTAAGAAGATGTTTGGTGTATGTACTGACATTGCCTAGTATTGACATAGTTTTCTTGCCAATTTTGTTTAAGGTTAAGCGAACAAAATTTGGCACCATATTTTGACTAGCAATCCACAACATTGCCACACTTTTCAGAGATGATGTGTGGGATCAAGGTGCTAGAAATAGAATATCACCATATGTATGGTAATGGACCAAATACATGGCTAACTTAGTCAAAACTAACTATTGAGGTGTGGCAAAGTGTGGTAATGTATGGTCATGAACCAAACAACCCCTTAAGTAAGTTGAATATTATAGCCAACTAATAGCTCTAAATTATCTATAGCCAATCTAATAGCTCACTCATACCATAGTTACTTATAAACATATATTACACCATTAATATATGATATCACCTCTCATACACAAAGTGTTTTGGAGTACGTGCTGCGGCTGGCTATAAATTTGTAATCCGTTTTCCTTATCTCTCCTCTCTTAGGGTATTAGCAGTGCGTCACAAATATTTGTGGAGCCTCATGTGCCAACTTAGCTCAAGAACACCCAAGAACATTGTTAGATACATGCTCCACGGTGCATATTCCTTTGAGTGGGTCCCACCAGTCTTTTTTTCTACCCTCACTTTCCATCTCTCCTCTCTCTCTCCTTTATCCGTTCCCTACCGGCGGAAGGAAGCGAGGCAGCGGCGCTGAGGCGGAGGAAGTGAGCGGCGACCGGAGTGGCAGTGGGCAGGAAGCCACGGTGGTGTTCGACGTTCCTCTCTCTAGGGGCGAGGAAGAGCGGCGGCGGAGAGGAGGATGACGTCGCCGCTCCTCTCCCCGTTGTGGCCTTCCCCCTTTTCCTCTCCACACCGGCGCGGCCTCTCCCTCTCCGGTGTAGATCTGGGAGACGGGCCGACAAGCTCGGCGTCGCGGAGAGGAGGCAGGCGACAAGCTCGACAGCGCGGAGAGGAGGCGGGCGATGAGCTTGGCAGCGGAAGAGGAGGATGGCGATGACGATGGCGTAGTCGATCTAATAGCTCATCCATACAATAGTTACCTATAAGCATATACTACACCATTAATATATAGTCTCACATCTCATACGCACACAATGTATTGGAGTCCGTGCTGCAGCGGGCTACAACCGTTTTCCTTCTATCTCTTATCTTCTCTCCTCTATATGTGATTGCAACTTACTTGTAGGCTGCTATTGTACTCGCTCTAAGAGCAAGTTTAATAGTATAGCCAACTACTTACTCCAAATTATCTATAGCCAATGTAATAGCTCACTCATATAATAGTTATCTATAAATCATTAATATATGGTCCCACCTTTTATGCACACATAACGCAATAGAGTTCATGCTACAGCTAGCTACAAATATGTAGACCGCTTTCTTCCTCTCTCTTCTCTTCTCTTCTCCACATGTGCTTACAGCTGACTTACAACCTACTATTGTGCTATTCGGGGTGACGTGTTACACAAAGATCTAGTACTCCACTCTCCCTAGGTAGGAGTACTCCTAGCTACTAGTAGGGGAAGGACAGGCTAGGGCCTAGGATCCATAGGGCATAGGCTACAGGCAAAAACCTTCCTGCAGTGAATCACCTCCATGTGCAGTGGTACAATGCCATGCACAGCCACAGCCTCTCTGCCTTCTCTTTGCTCACCTGGATATTCTCATCCTTCACACTCTTCACTATACCACACAGTACTTGTACGAGTATGTGAGCTGTGGGCAGGGTATTGTCCATCAATGCACAATCAGCTCTGTTGTTAGCACTATTAGATCAATGATTTGTTTTATAAGAAAAGATATAACGAAATAATTGCTCCAGAGTGTATGGTCACTGGTGCATTCTTTGGAATAGAGAAATTTAAAAGGATTTTGAAAGGGTTTCAACAAATTCATGTAAAATTCCTATGTTCGAGCGAAACATTGAGAACGAGAAACAATGCTACTCACTTGTCAGTTAATGATGCACACAGGTGGTGCAAATTGTTGGCTTATCAAACGCAACCAAAATTTATTATTTTAAAAATATTTTTAAAAGTTGACTTTGGGTCCTTTGATAGTAGTTTGTATTATATTCTAACATAAGTACTCCCTCCATCCCACAATATAAGGGATTTTGAGTTTTTGCTTGCAACGTTTGACCACTCGTCTTATTCAATTTTTTTTTGCAAATATATAAAATGAAAAGTTATGCTTAAAATACTGTACATAATAAAGTAAGTCACAAATAAAATAAATAATAATTTTAAAAAATTTTGAATAAGACGAGTGATCAAATATTACAAATAAAAACTCAAAATCCCTTATATTATAGGACGGAGAGAGTAGCTTTTAAATCGCTCGTAATGAATTATAATTTTTTTACTGCATTAGCCTTTCCTCAATTCCCTTTTCCCGAGGGTGAAAAAAGAAGAAGGGACAAGAAAAAGGGGAGACTCTCCAGTCCAGTCTCCTTGATTTTGGAGCTCATACACTACACAGTCTACTACAGCATGCATAGCCTTCAAAGCCTCTTTTCACCCATCTTGGCACAGTGACGTGCCAATGATTACCACCTCCATACCTGCATTACAAACTAGCCCATCATTCCCTAACAGGCCAAGCCCTTTGATGATGATACACATTGATACTCCTTCCTACTAGGAGATAATTAACCATTATCACTTTTACACTTGATATTTAACGATTTGTCACTAAATTACATACGAGGACTCACATGTTATAAACTATAAGTGACAAATTATTAAATGCCACACCTTTAAAATGACAAATCCTCTTGTCCAAAACCACCTTGTTTTGTCTAGCAAAAGAGAACTCCACACTTACACGCCTGTTTGAAACTTGGAGAAACATATTTAACAGCATGCGAAATGGGATGGTCTATTAGTATATGATTAATTAAGTATTATTATAAATTTAAAATATATTTATTTGATTTTTTGTAAAACTTCTATATAGAAATTTTTTTACATAAAACTTACCTTTAAGCATTTCAGTAAGCGTGCTAAACATGAAGAAAAAAAGTTGAAGGTTGGATTTGAAGTTCAGAACTCAGTCAAGGATTGTGCTGACAGCTATGAATATTTGGATTACATTGTTTAACTTCATTGTTATTTGGAAGGACATGTAGGGCATATAAAAGTTGACACAAGTGGAGAGTACTTTGTTTATTCCACTGGTTAACTTTTTTTAAAGATTTTCCACTGGTTAACCACTAACTTGAAAGATTGCCGTCTCACCTGCAGGAAGTGAATAACCACCAACTTTGAACCAATTTTGTGATTTCAACCCCTTCCTTTGTAGGCATCTTTGGAACATGTGTGGGTAAAACTGTAGTTTTCAAAATTCAACAGTTGTTCAATTGTATTGTTTCGACGCTCGATACAAAGAGGATAGATTTTTTTAGAAGAAAGATGATAGATTTAGAATAGAGCCAATGATAAAATTTTCAAGGTGGTCATATTTTGTTAGAGAGAGAAGGTCCATGTTAGTTTCCTTAAAATAATATCTTCTTTATGGAACATTCCATAAGAATTTTGTGAAATTTCCCTTTGGAAAAGGTCAATCCGATGATGTAGTAAGTCCTTTGCTATAATAATTCTTATACAAATGTCTTAACCCAAATGAAGATAAACATATGGATTTAAAAAAAAGGTGAAAATTTTAGTGAGATTAGTGTTTTTTTTTTGCGGTGGAACCTGTCAATTCAGGTTCAAATCCTAGGCTTGGCAGGTGTGTTCGTATTTATAGCTAATTATTATTTAAATTGCTAGGTGACGTACCCGACAATAGGAATCTATGATGATTTCATCGATCTTAAGATTTATTGTCCCAATCTCTTAGATGTGCTCATCTCTACTATTATAAAAATTGAAGACGTTTGTGCTTTGTGAGACAATTTTTAATTTCGTTTGCTTTTAGAAATGCATATTCGATTTGAGTCAATTTTTAAGTTCCACGCATAAGAAATTTCTTTAAAAAAACTCACATGCTAACTTGAGGCGATCAGACTACTAACTGCAAGTCATGATTTTTCTAAAAAAATATATATCCAAGTGAATCCCACGGTAAATTTCAGGAACCAACCCCTGTGCAAACGGTGGTATTCACTCTCTGTTGCTCCCTAGCCCCTACCCGCCACCATTAATGGCTCCCCAGAGATCTACTACTACCCACTCGATTTCGCTGACCTCATCCACCCCCTGCAATCAATTCTGCATTCTCTCTACTGTACTGTACTACTATAGGAGTACAGTATAGTATCTCTATGGCTGTTGTATGGTGTACACTGGTGAAAGGCTGGTATAGTACTGTCTACTGTAGTGTACATGTTATACCATGGAATGCATGCTAACCCCCCCCCCCCCCCCCCCACATGTTGTATAGTAAGCCATGTCATACTTGCCTACCGTGTGACGAAACAGGAACAAAAATTATCGAGGGTCTAATACATTGATAGGAAAAACACAGGAATTGAAGTAGTACGCTTCTCAAATTCTCCGGGAACAGAAAAAACAATAGGAGTCCTTTGATCACGCCATAAGAAAAACATAGGAAAGTTCACAAAGAGATTATATTTCTTGCTATTTTTCCTATGAAATGTGAAACATAGGAATACAATTCTATGAAAATTTTCTTTTCTTTCTTATGAATCAAAAGGACATGTAGGGAAAATCCATAGAAATTTAAATCATATGAAAATCCTTTGTCTTCTTATGAATCGGGCCCTAAATATGTTCTAAAATATAATAGCTTGTCTACGAATTTAAATATGCGGTTGTCTAAATTTATAGCTAGAAATATTTATATTTTGAGGTGGAAGGAATAATTATTTATTGGTATATTAATTAAATAGTATAAATTAAATAATATAGGTCCTATGACTCCGGGAAGTAGTATGCAGGTACGCCATTGATAAATATCATCACTAAAAAAACTGAAATACTATTCCAAGGGTCCCTTTGAATCGTAGGAATGAAAAAACGTAGAAATAGGAGAAACGTAGGATTTTGATAGAAATATTAATGTAAAACAGATGATTGCAAAACATTGGCAAAAAAAACACAGGAATGGCCATTTAATTGGACCGCAGGAAAAACGTAGGAATTAGAGGAGAGATATAGATTTAAAAGAAAGTTTCCATGAGGTAGACATGTGGTTCTACCTCATGTTAGAATTGCTCCAAAACTTACATGGCATTAGGCATTCCATATGAATTTTATAGGATTCCATAAGATCCATTTTTTTATTCAAAGGGCAATATAGAAAAAATTCCTGTAAGAATGAAATCCTCTAAAATTCCTATGAATTTCTTTTGAATTAAAGGGTCTCTTTGGTTTCAAATCACAGGAATAACTTAGGAATGTATGTGCAAAAAACAAAATAAAAGATTAGAACACATGAAATTTTCCTTCAAAAAGGATGGAGTGGATGATGTTTTTATTCCTATAGAATCAGCACATTTTGGAGGATTGGCACATGATTCCTATAGAATTTTTTTCTTTGAATCTTATGTACCAAATGTATGAGTAGTGTTAATTCTAGAGGAACTGGGTTTTTCTTTAGTTTCTTCTCCAAACCAAATAAGATCTAAGCTTGTTCAGAACTTCATATTGCTGAGGCTGTTTTGTAGTACTACCTCCGTCCCAAAATAAGTGCAGCCATAGATATGCGTGCTGAGCGTTTTGACCATCCGTCTTATTTAAAAAATTTATGAAAAATATTAAAAAAATTAGTCACACATAAAGTACTATTCATATTTTATCATCTAATAATAATAAAAATACTAATCATAATCTTTTTTTAAATAAGACGAACAGTCAAACGTTGGACATGAACAGTGCTAAAACTGCACTTATTTTGGGACAGAGGGAGTAGTAATAGTACTAGAGTACTAGTATTACCTTGGTGAATAGTATATAATAATATAAGTGATGAACAAATGTGAATTTGTGATGAACAAATGCAGTTTACTCCTCCAATAGGAGGATGCTAGTGCTACTGTGGGCACTGGGCAGTAGGAGTAGTACACTCGTTTGTCTCAAGGTGTGTGGCAATTTTTGGTGCTGATGAGGAGAGGAGCACAGCCTCTGCCAGACTGCCAACACAGCAGGCAGCTGCTGCCCTCAGCCTCAGCTCTCAGCCCTGCACAGAGATTCCAGATCTTTTGGCTGCCTGCCTGCCTGCCCTGCCCTGCCTGCCTAGCTTGATCATTTTTGCACAGAGCACACAGAAATGAAAACATCAACCTGGTGTGGTGACTGGTGACTGCCTGACTGCTGAGGTGAGGTGTGTGTCGTGCATGTGTGTCTCTTAAAAAAAACAAATGACTTTTTAATTCACTACCAAAATAAACCTTAGGGTGTGTTTAGTTCACGTTAAAATTAGAAGTTTGATTGAAATTAAAACGATGTGACGGAAAAGTTGGAAGTTTGTGCGTGTAGGGAAGTTTCGATGTGATGGAAAGTTGAAAGTTTAAAAAAAAAAGTTTGGAACTAAACTCGGCCTTACTACTTCCTCGATCCCATATTTTTACCCCCCTCTCATTTGTCCACAAATAAGTTAACTTTAGAGTGTTTATTGCATCAGAGTTTATGAAAATATGTTATAATGGTATATTTGTATTGAGGGTAGATAAAGTGGTAATAATTGCATTGAAATTTGATAAACTAGGGGTATTCTAGTATTTTTGAGTTTGTATTGGTATGTGTGGGATGGATAAAAATGAACTTATTTTAGGACATAGGTAGTATCAAATTTTGATAAGTTAATAAATTTAAAATAGGATTGTTACATTGTACTCCCTCCGTTTCACAATGTAAGTCATTCTAGCATTTCCCACATTTATATTGATGTTAATGAATCTAGACATATATATCCATTTAGATTCATTAACATCCATATGAATGTGGAAAATGCTAGAATGACTTACATTGTGAAACGGAGGTAGTATTATCTGCCAAACTCTATCAATAATTCCGAAACCTTCCACTGATAAAAACTACACAAAATTTAGTAAGGTATCAAAGCAAACACCACCTTCACATTTTTTTTTTACCTTATCAAAGATTGAGATTGCTAATACTTGGCTCTACCAACAAATGATAAGTTTTTTTTTTGCAGAAAAGTGAACATGCCCAAAGCAACAAAGATGTGGAGTATTTTCCTGTTTTAAAAGAAATTGATTTTTATCCTTGATTCATAAATTGAGAATTTTTATTTATTTAATATATCTTATTTACCTACCGACCAATGCTTTTTTTTCTATTAAGGGACACTTGAATATTTTTTAGTACTAAAGTTTTCTCAAGATGCCAGAATGTTTTTATTTTAGAATAGAGAAAGCATGCACATACTAGAGAGAACTAGAGAGGTGTGTCCTTCAAAAGCCTGCACAAAGTGTAGTGCTCAATGATCCCACAACTTTCACAAACACTAGCCCACAATGCTCTTTCTCTCTTCCCTTCTCTCTCTCTCTCTTGTCTTCTTGTGTTACAACAAGATCAGAGCTTTTGCATGCATCCATCTCTGATTGATATGCATGATCAGGCACACAGCCCCCCAGGGAGGAGTGCCCTTGTTGTAGTTTTGCAGTGCCTTGCCCACACCCTGCTGAAAAGAGGCCATATAAAGCAGCATCCTTGGACCCATTGCCTCTGGCCTCCCAAACATTTTTTTTTTTTTGCATTTTTGCTTGTGTTTGTTTGCTCAAGCAAAGACTGCAAGAGAAGAATCAAAGTGTGCAAGCAACTTCATCCCTATCCCCCTATATAGACAGGTAAATCTAGGAGTATAATCCTCTTGAGTCTTGTCCTGGTTCTTGGATCTCTCTCACACAGTGCTGCATGCTTCCTTCCATGAATGGATTTTGATTAGTTTAAGCGAAACCTACCTTGCTTGTTTGAGTGTCTCTCAGTGCCAGCACTGTTTAACTGTAGTAGAGGATGAGTGGTGGGACAGTCATTTAGTAGATTTTAGGCACATGCATGATCCACATTTTTATAATGCAATGTTGTATTTTGGATTAGGATAACTGACCAATGAGCCTATGGTTTGCCTCCCCAGTGACCAATCATTAGGTGATAAATCCCATATGCTTTTGGCACCACTCCTCCTTTACACCCTTCTCCCTTCCTCTCTGTCCCATAAAAAATCTACTCCTAACTAGGATGAGATATGATGTTGGGTATGTTCAGATTCATTATACTATAAAATGTCTCATCTTATTCCGGGTTGATCTTTTATGAAACGGAGGAAGTAGTAATAAGCCATAGGTGTATGCCCCCGTGTTTACAAAACCGATGAAAACCGGTGAAATCCAAACTTTCTTGACCAGGTCAGAAAGCTACAAGCTACTCGGTCTTTTGGTCAAGTTTAAAATTTTCAAACTAAATTTAAATTTTTGTCAAGATTTATCTATATTTTATCGGTTTATAAATGGTTTTAATCGGATAGTGAATCACTCGGCATCTATAATACTCCTACAGTAGTATAATGAGTGAGCTACTACTAGTTGTGTATGGGCACCAACACCTTGTCATTGGCACTTTGCCTCCTGAGTAGGGCCCATTGGTTCTTTGATAGCCTCTCCTCCAAGGCCAAAAAATTTTCTGACCCAGTGTCAAGGTCAGGGAGAGCTGCTCCCTTGCTGGCCTTGAGATGTTTGCATTGGTTTTTTCCCTTTCCCTTTCTCTTTGGTGGTCATTAGGCCTACCTGATACTACTTGTAGTGAGTGAGTGATAAGTTGATAACACTTCTCCCTGCCCCAATTGTTTCCTTGTTCCTAGTAGAAGTAGAAGCTGGAAGCTGGTCTCTTTGGGTTTTGGAAGGCTTCATCTTTCCATTTTAGGTCCTGCAAGTGTGCTCAACAACTCAAGCTGCACTGTCTTCTTGGTTTCTACCTCTGGTATCAGCTCCTTTTGTTCATCTTTGTGATGCATTGTGTTATTCACCATGCATCAGTTCATCTGGTATTTTATGAATTTATCAAATGAGAACAGAAAAAGAAAAGATTCTTGTTTTAAAAGTTGGAAGATCAGTTGTATGTTAGTTGCAAGATTGAATCTCTTTTTGTTCCAATGGAACAATTCTGTGAGGATCTATTTGTGGCTTGTACTGTTGATTCTTTTGCTACTGTGAAGGTAAAAACTAAAAGTGGTAGTAGATGAAAAGATCAAAAACTTTGATTTCAAGGGTACACCTAGTACAAGCCTGATTTGTCAAAAGAACAACACAAATCTCGTGAAGAACAGTGTGTCTGAATGTCTGATGCGTGTGTGCTGCTGCTGTTCTTCTTCTTCTTCTCAGGTTTTGATTATTATCACTAGTTTCTGCAATTCTTGGAGATTTCCGAGGCGGCCATGAGCGGCAATCCATCGTTCTCGCAGCTCGGTGCGGTGGACGCCGCCATGAACGGCGGCTACTTCATGGCGGCGAGCGGCAATGGCGCCGACGTGCCGCTGTTCCATCCGGCCATGGCGCCGCCGCATGATCACGGCGGGAGCTTCGGCTACGGCGACGCGGCGGCGGCGGCGATGGACGTCGGCGCGCACTTCGCGGCGGCGAACAACCTCGTGCTCGCGTCCCTGGCGACCCAGCTGTTCGGCGCCGCGCCGGCGGCGGCGGCGCACGGGCATGGCGACTACCTCGGCGCGACGACGCCGCCGGAGGAGGAGATGGGGGGCGGGTACGACGTCGCCGTCGGCGACAGCTCCGGCGGCGCGGTGAGCCTCGCGTGCCTCGGCCACGGCCAGCCGGGCGACATGGCGGCGGGGTGGTGCTCGACGTCGGCGAGGAAGCCGAGCTGCAACTGGAGCAGCAGCAACGCCGGTGTGCACGGTGGTTCGTATTACCTCGCCGGGGTGCCGGAGGCTGCCGGCTTCGTGTCCGCGGCGGCGGCGGCGAGCGAGCTGTCGCTGAGCCTGTGCTCCAAGTCGTCCTCGGACAGCATGCTCAACGCTGGCGGCGACCAGTGCTCGTCGGCGGCGAGCCGTTCCGGGCTGACGCAGATGAGCAGGGTGGTGGTGGTGGAGCCCGAGCCGCCGCTCGTACCGTACTTCCCGGCGGCGAACTTCGCCGTGGTGGTGGCGCGGTCCCGATACGCCGCGGTGGCGCAGCAGGTGCTCAACGACGCCGTCGGCTGCGTGCTGGGCGGCGTCGCGGACGCCGCCGCCGACTCGGCCAGCGGCGTCGACAGCGGCGGCTCGAGGCCGTCGAGCTGCTCGGTGGCCGGCGGCGCGCCGTCGTCCGCCGTGAGCTCCAACAACCAGCTCATCGCCTCCTCCGGCGAGCACACGCACGGCGGCGGCGACGCTTCGGCTCAGCGGCTCAGGAGCGAGCTCCTCACCATGCTCCAGCTGGTGAGCTCGCCCTTCTCCACACGACTCCCGAGGCATCAGTTCAAGCAAATTTCGTACTACCATTTCGAATCAAATTTGAAACCATCTTTTGACGACGATACGAATTCAAATGCGCAGATGGATCAGAAGTACAACCAATGCCTCGACGAGATCCAGAGCACGACGGCGAGGTTCAACACCCTGACGCACGCCACGGCGCGCGCCGCCGGGATGAGCAGCAGCAGCATCTGCGCGCCGTTCGCGCACCGCGCCGTGTCGGCAATGTACCACGGCCTGAGGCGCCGCATTGCCGGCGAGATCATGTCCGCCGCCGCCGCGGCCGGCAGGCCTTGCCGCGGCGGCGAGTCGTCGTCGGCGGTGACCGGCGGCGAGAGGGAGCGGAGCTGGGAGTCGGCGTTCATCCAGAAGCACTGGGCGGTGCAGCAGCTGCGGCGCGGCGAGCAGCAGTGCTGGCGGCCGCAGCGCGGCCTCCCGGAGAAGTCCGTCGCCGTCCTCAAGGCCTGGATGTTCGAGAACTTCCTCCGCCCGTAAGCACCACCCACGCCGCCATTGACGCCGATCTTGCCACATCACGCATTTGATCGAACACCTTCATCAAACAATCTGATTCGATTCATTTTTGGTGTTCTTGCGTCAGGTATCCGAAAGACAGCGAGAAGGAGATGCTCGCAGCAAGGAGCGGCCTCAGCAGGAACCAGGTAATACTCCCTTTCTAAATATTTAACGCCGTTAACTTTTTAAAACATGTTTAACCGTTCGTCTTATTCAAAAATTTTTATGAAATATGTAAAACTATATGTGTACATAAAAATATATTTAACAACAAATCAAATGATAGGAAAAAATTAATAATTATTCAAATTTTTTGAATAAAAAGAACGGTCAAACATGTTTTAAAAGTAAACGGTGTCAAATATTTAGAAACGAAGGGAGTACTATATACAACTCATTTCCAAACTTTTGTCAAACAAAAATGATTCGAAAACCAAACGCTTCTCCGCATTTTCGACGAAACAAAACTGCAAAGATGATAAATCATAGACCCAATGATCATGTTCTTGGCTGAATTATATTATCTGAAAACACATTTGTTGTACTACATTTTAGCATGATTTTTTTGATTTTCCGTGGCTGATTCGGTCGATTTGCGCGGCGATGGTAGGTGTCGAATTGGTTCATAAACGCTCGAGTTCGGCTATGGAAGCCAATGATCGAGGAGATGTGCGAGGAGCTGAAGAGGAGCTCGGGTGGTGGTGCTGGAAATCAAGCTCTAGCAATGGAGCATATGAACAGCCAAGATGTGGTCAGTTAACCAGTAAGAGCTTTGGCTTGGTTTGATGGCGATGTTAGCTGCGGATTAAGATCAATCAATGCCATTGATCTATTTATCGATCACCAATTGTAACTCAGTTTAATTCGATGGTTTCAGTATATATAAAAGCTGCCGGTGCAGTGATCGCATTTCGCGGTAGATCATGAGCACCTCATTGGGAGATCGATGCGAATTGCTGAGTTTTCAGTTGAGTAGGCTGCAGTAAAAAAATCAGTTAAAAAATTTGGGATTGATTGTTGTTAGTACTACCTCGGTTCCAAATTATAAGGATATTTAGGTTATTTAGTAAATAGTTCTGAGGTTGGCAATTTTTTTTTTTGAATTGCATACGTCTTAGGGCCTCAAGATCCGCTCATATTTTCACATTGTGCATTTGATTGGCTATGGAATCATTGAAATGATGGGATTCATTGGAATTAGCACAAAAATACATTTATATTATGGTATAAAATTTAAATTCTAGAAATCCTTATACTCCCTCCGTCCCATATTATAAGGGATTTTAAGTTTTTGTTTGAACTGTTTGACCACTTGTCTTATTCAAAAAATTTTGGAATTATTATTTATTTTTTTTGTGACTTGCTTTATTATCTAAAGTATTTTAAGCACAACTTTTCGTTTTTTATATTTGCACAAATTTTTTTGAATAAGACGAGTGGTCAAATAGTTCAACGAAAAACTCAAAATCCCTTATATTATAGGACGGATGGAGTATTTTTTAAGGGGAGCAGTAAAGTATTTCTGGAGCTAGCGCGAATGGGAGGATGACCTCTTTAGCATGGATCCATCGGGTAATCATGCATCTATGAAGTGAAATTTGAATGGATTTGGGATTGCCAAGGTACAAAAATGTGGTGCTGGTTTATCTGCATTTGCAGCACTGAATCCAGCTACCTGAACATCTAGGCTCTAGCTAGCTGGAGTATTTCTTGTTCCAGGTTTCGTCCACGGATCGCCACATGAGAGCACGTGTGATGTTTTCGGTTTCGGCCCTATGAACCGTGCTACCTCCATTCAAAGTATAGCAACTTTTGGTATTTAGGTCTTCTTTGAATTATATGAATCCAAAAAAGAATAAGAATACAAAAAATACATGATTGCAATATTAATCCTACGGAGAATAAAACCATGGGAATTACTCGATACATGTGTAATTTCACCATTACATGTTGCCCATCTACTTTCTTATTTTAACCAATTATAAACGCCCCTCTCCTTAGTTCTCGCATGAAAAAATTCCGAACTATTTATATTTTAGCATGGAGGGAACAACAATTTTAAATGTTGTTTTGATGATATTCTCACTTTACAACAAAAGTTTTGGCAGAGTGGGGCAATCCATGCATTTACGTGGCCACACATGTGGCAAATTATAGCAAAGTGGGGTAACAGCCAAATACAATGAGCCCCATCGGTTACCCTAAGGAGATAAAGCAAAAGCTAAAATTTAAATTTTCAAATTTAATTTTGCAGTTGATTTTAAGATATTTTCAACATAGTTTTTTTTTCAGCATTGGTTTTTAAATCGCTAATAACACATATATAAAAATTTTACCTATAAATTACTTTTTATTCCCCTATAAGCTGTTTTAGTTTATTAGACAATATGGACAACCGATGTGGACCTAGGCTAACTTGGTTAAAGGTGAATGCCACAAACGTGGTTCTCATGTCTCAAGCAAACATCCCACTCGTAATGCGTGTTAGAGTTGACAGTTCATTGGAGCAAAAATACCAGGGATTCATTTAGCAATAGACCCTGTTAGCCTGTCTGGAACATAGTATGGTTCCTGTTGATATCGAACTATAAAATCCTGTGAAACTGATTTCATGATCTTCATGAAGGACTCTTTACAGTACTATTAGGGTAATGAGAGCCACTGATATGTGGGCTTACTTGTATCGTCTAAGCTCCCATCTCATTGACTTTAAATACTCCTACAATACCGTGGAGAATCCATATCCATTTAAACCGTAGTGTCTAAAGATGATGAGAAGAGGCCGGTTTAGTGTTTTATTTACGAGATTTGCTCTGGTCCAGCAAAACGAACATCAAGATAAGTACAACGAGGTATTTTTTTTTGACCGAAGCAAATCTCTTTATTTACGGATAAATAATAATATCACGGATATTTACTGTATGCATAATATAGATCGATTTCTAGGTTTTTTCCCCTAAAAAAAGGTGCCAAACAATGGCAAAAGAAAGACCCAAAAATCTGAACGATATAATAATGTCTGCCAACTGAAGGTGCAGTAGAGGGATGTGATGCCACTTGGCCGTGCAGGAATATTGTTAGCGTTGTGTTCTGAGCTGACGGCTCATGTCATGCAGCAGCAGGAGGATAGGATGGCATGGTCACCCATGTTTTATGTATAGTGTACTACCAGTGTCGTCGAATGGAGAGTACATTTGTTCACATATATATGGGTCCAAATACAACGGGGATGTGATTCATCCTCAGTCTGCATCACGGTACACTGATGAGCACTGTCTTGTGACTCTTGTCTCCTTGTTGTTGGCTACCTCCCCTCTTTATTCTTCCTGGCCTCTGTAGATCCATTTTAAGTTCTAGTACTTAAATAGCGGTGGTAAGTTTGGTAACGGTGGTAGTAAGATACCCGCTACCATTAAAACATAGTGGTCTGTTAAGAATAATAGGGGCAATGTCTTATCCAAAAGTCTTCATACTAAGTTCATAGTAAGTGTATTTAATGCTATTGAATTTTCTTAGCTTACTTTACAATTCTAGGGAGAATAGCTACTTTAGTCCCTAAAGTTTCTCTGTAGGATCAGTTTAGTTTCTAACCTTTTAAATGGTCCAAAGAAATCCTTAACCTTTGTCATAAAGCCTAGAATAGTCCTTGGATCCACCAAAATCATCATATGGATATGCCATGTCATCATTCATACAAAATCTATGATGAACTGTCCAATTTACCCTTATATATATCATAGAAAAATAAATATAATGGTGAATTAGACATAACCATAGGAAAAAATACTTCTTTTTTCACCCTTTTGAGGTATATTTTTTCTCTTACATATACCATATATATATTTTTAAAATTTTTCCTTTTGTTTTTTATTTTCCTATGCGTAAGGGTAAATTGGACAAATCATATAGATTTTGCATAGGAAGGTGACATGTCATGTCCATGTGGCGTTTTGGTGAGACCAAGCACTATATTAGCTCATATGACAAATTTAAAGTACTTGTTTGAACAATATGAATTAAGGACTAAAATGACCCAGGAGTGAAACTTTAGAGACCATATTAGATATTCTCCCACAAATCTACTCATCCTAATTCATATATAAAGGTAGCTGTATTTGAAGATGCAATTGATAGTGTAGTGGTAAGAGTTGCGTGGTTTTAACCCTCAAGGTTTCGAAATGGCGCGAGTATGCTATCTTAATTTTTTTTTTCTAAACTTTGGATGATTAAATATGCATGGTGTAACTCACACACACTCTCTACTAATAAAATTTATAATAATAAGCTCTGCCATCTCATCTGTTTCGTTTCTATCCGCTGGATAATTGATCTATATGCAAATTGTTGCTTCCTCTGTTCCGTAATAAGTTAATCTTTAGTTTCTTTCAATTATCAAAAAATAAGTTCTTTTTAAGTAATCATTGTATCAGAGTTTGTGAAAGTAAAAAAAAATAATTGTATTGGAAGTAGATAAATTGAGTAATAGTTGTAGTGGGATTTGATTATAAGGGTATTTCTTTTTTTTTGGTTTTGTATTGTTACGTGTAAGATGGGTGAAAAATAATTTTATTTTGAGACGAAAGTAATACTTAGCATTTTAAGTCTAGCAAAGCAACAAAATAAATCCACCTAATTTTTACTTGCGCAGGATTCCGTGCTACCACACTCTCTCACACACACATACTGACACACATTTTACATAGACGATATAATTATAAAGATAATAGTGACTTATAAATAAGTTATATGCTTGTGTGTAAGATAGATAAAGAAAAATGAGAGTGTTGGCTCTCATTGAAGAGTTAGCTCTAGACATGCTTCAAAAATATGCATTTAATTTATAGTGTGAGAAAGAGAGAAAAGAAAAAAAAATAGAGCTAACCTTATACTAGCAAACCTGTTATACAGGTTAGGTATTCCATGGATCTGTAGTAAGTGGTGAGTTCTACTATTAAACGTTTGCTGTAAGGGCAAAATCGTACTAACAAAAGCCTCCGGTAAAGGAGAAAGGCCTAATGGGCCAAAGGGCATGAGCCCGGCCCAGTTCTTCGCACAATTCGCGGGAAGATCGATGAGCTGCCAGTGCCAGTTCGAGATGCGATGAGCTGGCACGCAGGATGTACGAGATTGGCAAGGGCTAATCACGTGATTAGCTGAGCCACCAGATGCGTCATTAGCTGGGAATGCAGTAATTAATCCTGTGCTAATCACGTTATTAAGTGGCCCTCTCTGTCTATTTTTTTTCTTCTTGTTTTAAGGTAGACTCGTTCATGCGATTCATTTGATGCATTGAGCACGTACGGTGGTGATTAACCTGCAGATTTTAGCTCGATTTTTATTACTAGCATATTTTTAAAAACTGTTAAGACATATTTTACGTGAGATTATTTTATATAGGAGTTGTTTCAAAATATCAAATAAATTTATTTTTCAAATTTATAGTAACTAAAACTCAATTAATCATAATCATGTGTTATTGTCTTTTTCTTTCGTGCCCTAACTTTATATTAAGGAAAAAGTACGAATTACCCCCTGAACTATCACGATCATCCGAATTACCTCCTGAACCACAAAACTGGACATTTTTCAACCCCAACTATGTAAACCGGACAAATTACCCCCTTGACCCAATCGACAGTGGTTTTGGTCTATATGGCGTACACATGGCAGTCCAGTTAGCGTTTTTTTAATAAAAAATTGTGGGGCATGCCAGTCATACTCTTCTTCCTCTCTCTCTATTCTCTCTCTCGCTCTTTTCTCTCTCACGTAGCGCGCACGGCGAGGACGAGCACGGGGATGGGCGGTTGGCGTGTGCGGTCGGCGAGGTGAGGCGAGCGTGGCGGCGCGGACGTCGGCGCGGAGGCAGAGGCGGAGGCATCGTTGATTTGATTGGCGAGGTGAGGACGGCGGCGGCGCGCGGGGGGCAGAGCCAGTTGTGGGTGGCGAAGGGGGCCCGAGGACGACGGCAGCCGGCGAAGGAAGCGGAGGCCAACCGGGCGCGCAGGGACGCGCGGTGGGCGGCGGGCTCCTCCTCCTTGTCGTGGGCGCATGGGGACGCGCGGTGGGCAGTGGGCTCCTGCTCGCCGGTGGTGCGTGGGGACGCGCGGTGCGCGGTGGGACACCGCTGCCACCGCGGGCTCCTTCTCCTCATCGTAGGCACGCTAGGACGCATGGTGGGCAGCGGGCTCCTCCTTGGCGGTGGCGTGCGGGGACGCGTGGTGGGACACCGCCGCCACCGCGGCTCCTCCTCCGAGCGGTCGTGCCGCGCCCCATCCCACCTCCCTGCGCCAGGATCGGCGACGGAGACTGGCGGACGCGGTTCCACCGAGGACGCAGGCATAGATGGCGACCGGGAATCCCGCTCCACCAGCCCCTTCTACTCACCAATCCCGCTCCACCACCCCAGATCCAAATGCGAGCTCGGTGATGAGGCATGGAGCTCGGGTCGGCGGCCGTGCGCGCGTCGGCAGCAACGGCGGCGGCCACGACAGCAACAATGCCAGCACACCAATGCCGGCGCCGGTGCCGGCGTCGTCGTCGTCGGTAAGCATGGGGAGGCCGAGCCGACGGCCGTGGCGGCGACGGATGTGGCTGCACGAGAGCGAGGTGGTGGTGATGGAGTTGACGGAGCCGGAGTTGGTGGACAGCATGATCGAGATGCTGTGCACCAATGGCGTCCGGCTGCTGGAGGACCTGCAGGACCTCCTCGCCTGCTACCTCTCGCTCAATGCTGCCGAGCACCACCGCACCATCATCGCGCTCTTCCGCCGCGTCGTCCTCGTCTAGATCCACCTCGGCAGCCAGAGGCTTCTTGCCGATGCGGCGCAGCCTCCTGCCGACCGCCTGTCCCTGCGCTCGTCCTCGCCGTGCGCGCTGCGCGAGAGAGAGAGGAAGAAGAGAATTACATGCGGGTCCTACAATTTTTTAATTAAAAAAACGATGACTAGACTGCCACGTGTACGCCACGTAGACCAAAACCACCCATGTATTGGGTTGAGGGGGTAATTCGTCCGGTTTGCATAGTTGAGGGTGAAGAATGTCCGGTTTTGTGGTTCAGGGGGGTAATTCAGACGACCGCGATTGTTCAAGGGGTAATTCGTACTTTCTCCAATTTATCGTTTCTACATCACTGTAGTGTTGCGAGATGGACACGTCAGCATTGATCATTGCCCTAGTGTCTCTGCATGTGGGTCCCACTGGGCCTTTTGACAATCACCCCTTGCCACCTTGTCTGACCTCATCACGAGCCGAGGGTGCCGGAGAAAGAAGAGAGTATCGGGGCCGTAATAGCACGAATCGCGAGGACATCTGACGGCAGATAAGGGTTGGTTTGGTTTGTGGCCTAAATAGGCCTTATCAAATTTTGTCAATGCTAAATTTTGGCAAGTTTTGGCATGACTAATTTTGGTAAGGCAAAGTTGTGTTTGGATTGAAGCCAAAATAGCCTAAGTTCACTATTGAAATGGCCTATTTTTTTAGGCATACCAAAATTTGGCTTCAAACCAAATAGACACTAAATACTATTGAAATTGCCAAATATTGGTAAGCCTAATTTAGGCTTCAAAATAAAAGAGCCCTAAAACAGCACGCTCGATCGATTGATCATTTGCGATATTAATTGCATGCATGCAGGCTACTGAAGTTTGAAGTTATGAAACTTGCTGAAATGTTTTAAATACTGCGAACTTAATTTTTATTATCTTGAAAACTGCAAGTTCATATATATACATCATGAAACACGGCATGGTCAAAATATGTCCTTTATTTTCCCCCCTACAAAATATATCCTTTATTTGCGGCAGATTCGATGGACCAGTTAAGTAAAAACTAGCTGGAATCTGACCAAATTGTAAATTAAAGTAGTTTTTTGACTTTGTAGCAGTATTCTCCTTGTGTGAAACTACCGCATGAAACGAGATTATCTTAATTATAAGTTGCACGTACGGGTGTATATTACTACTGCTCAATGAGTAGATTAAGTAATAAGTACACGTCCAAAGTGTACGTTAATACAGAAGGTGATAATGCATGTAGCAACTAATAAAATATAATAATCGTATTCAACGAGAGCAATGTATATATCGTTGAATCATGTGGTTCTTTCTAGAAACTACTAGGATTCACTAACGGTACGAAATTATTAAAAAAATATGGGGAATTTTTTATACAGTATATACATAATTATGGAATGATCAGATATCTGCCATTGTCATGATAAACTCAATTTTTTAGATGCAAGTTGCTTAGAATCACACTCAAAATAATCAGTGAGAATAATTTAAAAACTCTTCTCATTAATTCACAGCGATGGATATATCTATACTTGGTAATGTGTGTACCATCTACCAGAGGAATTTTTTTGTTTTGAAACCGCTAGAGGAAAATATACTCAATCCGTCCCAAAATAAATCAACTCCTAGAGTTTAAAATTTGTCCCAAAATAAATCAACTTCTACCGTCTTACCTACCACCAATCTGTAAATCGAGAAATTTTATTACTTCAATACTTCTCACCTACCTATTAATCAATACAACTTTTACAGTTATTAAGGGTTTATAGTTTTTTTTCTCTTTCCTTAATTATTTTTTGATATGCTAGGGTTTGTTTTTTTACAGAGGAAGTACTCCCTTCGTCTCTAAAAAACCAACCTATTATCGGATGTGACACATCTTAATACTACGAATCTGAACATATATTTGTCCAGATTTATAGTATTAGAATATGTCGCATCCGGTACTATATTCCTTTTTTATGGGATGGAGGGAGTATGTGCTAACAGTAATATTTATTTTGTTTGTGCTCGTGTGTTTAATGCTTAACTTGTACGTTTATGTGTCATGATCGATGAACTCAATATTTTTAGATGCAAGTTGCTTATGTTTCTAGAGGCATCCTATTGTATATTGTTTAATTTCGTTGCAATAAATTGACCGATCGACGATTTATTTTTGTTATATTTTCCTGCAGCCACATAGTGGGCTTAATTTAATTCCAGGATAGATAAAGTATATAATTATATACTTCCTCCGTTTTTTAATAGATGACGCCGTTGACTTTTTCTCACATGTTTGACCATTCGTCTTATTCAAAAAATTTATGTAATTATAATTTATTTTGTTATGAGTTGTTTTATCACTCATAGTACTTTAAGTGTGATTTATATCATATACATTTGCATAAAATTTTTGAATAAGACGAATGATCAAACATGTGAGAAAAAGTCAACGGCATTATCTATTACAAAACAGAGGTAGTACGTATTAGCTCGCGGGTCATTGGAAGTTGACCATTTCCTGGGCCCTACACATATATAGAGAGAGAAAATAAATTAATTTCTTTTGAGTATTTATTTTTCATTCTGCCTTGCATGGAGTTAGTAATGGTTCTTGATGTTGCTTTTCTTTGTTTACCAAGCAATGCTAGCCACAACTTTTTAGTTGCAACTTGGCCCTTTTTGTGATACACACATGATTCGTTAGGTCATGATCTGCTGCTGCAAAACATTAATAAGAATAATTAATATATACAGATGAGTGGATAACAACAAAACAAACATAATAATATGAATACAATTCGATCCCTATTATTTTTACGGGCTGTTTTTCGTCACACGATGTGGTATTAAGATTTACAAACCAAGCTAAATAGATAATTCATAATTTATCACTGTTCCGCGCTGTTTTAAGGTAATACTTCATCATATTGTCGTTGCATATTATTTACTTCACGTCTCTTAGAGATAGGTTTTCTTAAATATTTTCTACCATTGTTTAGTCCACTTATTGCAAACTATTTGTTAAGTTTATTTTAATTTGTCCGTATAATTAAGTAGATAATCAATGATAAATAATTCAGGTGAAAATCTGTTTTCCTCATGGAGGTACAATATAACTAGCATGCACTATCGCACTGCTAACTAAAGTGATCAAAATGGAGAAAAAACTGGAATAAATACTGCGGATCTGGTTGTTTAGATATTAATGCTATCATGCTCTGCTCAGACTAAATTGATTCCTGAAAATACGTTAAAGTGACATAAAGCATAATTACGTGGCATGGACAGAACCTAATGAATAGAACATGACCTATGGTTTTTATTTAAAACATTTTTCTAATGAAGTTATAAAATATAATAGCTACCATAGCCAAAATGTCGGAAACACCAACAATTTCCTTGTGTGGCAGTTCTTCTGGCTTGTTTATTTATGGTCAACAGATTCGTAAGTAAAAATTCAAATACAACTATATATATGAGAGGGTTTACTTACCTCCGTCTCAAAATATATAGTTGTTCTCTAGAATTCAAAATTTATTTTAAAATACTTATCACTTAAACTTCTAAAATACTACTTGTCCCATCCATCACATTTCATTCAAATATCTTCTTATTCTACCCTCAATTAATTACCACTCAACTCTCAACCATACATCATTTAATGAGGGGTATTATAGTCTTTTTCATAAATCTTAATCTATACTTAACTACCTAAAAGAGATATATAGATGATAAAAGTTTGTTTTCTAAAAAAATAAGATCAAGGGTTTATACATAGTATAACACAGAATTTACACTAAAATGTGTCTACGAATCTACGATTGTGCCTTTCTATTTTCCGTCTTAACTCTTCGACCGCTAAGAAGTGTAAGCTGGAGTTTAGATACAAGGACTAAACTTTATTCCCTGTTACATCGGATATTTGGACACTAATTTGGAGTATTAAACATAGGCTACTTACAAAACTAATTGCATAAATGAGAGCGAATTCGCGAGACAAATTTTGTAAGCCTAAATAATTCATAATTAGCACATGTTTACTGTAGCATCACATAGGCTAGCTAATCATGGATTAATTAGGCTCAATAGATTCGTTTTGCGAATTAGTACAAGGTTATGGAATGGGTTTTGTCACTAATCTACGTTTAATATTTATACTTAGTGTCCCAACATCCGATATGACATGAACTAAAAAAAAAAGTCCCTAATCCAAACAGGCTCTAAGTCGCTCTAAAATTTTTTTTGTTGCTTTGCCATTTTTTTCTCAGCTTATAAACCATAAGTGCAACCAATGCAGATTAAGGGATAAGATTTTCAATGCGATGATTGATGATATCGATCGTGAGGTCCGCTAACTTGAATCTAGAAAATGAGGGTAAAGTTATCAAATGAAGCACATGAAAGGCTCATTGCATTAATATATCCAAGAAGAAAAAACAATCCTTTTAGCAATGAACACCAACTTGCACTGTTTGCTCTTCCTTCAGTCCTTTGTGATCGATCTTTTTCCAACTGAAAATTAGTTGAGCCCAGAAAAAGCATAACAGAAAAGGGATTCCTCAAAAGTATGAGTAACCACTCCCAAATCTTATAGATCCACAAAACAAACTATAGAGAAGTACCAATAACCATGATGACATTGCAAGATAACGATGTAATTAATACTAGTATATATACACACACACACACAAATTTAAAACTAACACCAAACTTGCATTGCATCCTCTTTTGATGTCATCACCCCATCAGAATTGCAATATAAGTAAATAATTTCAAACTTATAATTTATAAACACCTCATCTCTTTACTCAATTTTTAGGTAGAGAAAAAAAAGGAAGCAAAAAAGAAAAAAAAAAGAAGAAGCAACACTATGCAGAATGCACGCATGCATGTGGATATACTACACCATGATCAATCACTAATGGTGGTTGCCGGCGGCCGGCGGCGAGGAGGAGGTGGCGACGGCGGCGAGCTTCTGGAGGTTGAGCTTGACGACGGTGTCGGTGAACATGCGCGTGTCCTCCTCGGTGTTCCCCTCGGGGACGTCGACGACGTAGGACTCGACGACGACGCAGTACGGCCGCGACGGCGACGGCGGCGAGGAGGGGGAGGAGAACTCGGTGACGGAGGTGACGGAGCGGTAGTTGCGGAGGCGGTGGTCGCCGCCGACGACGCGGAAGCTGAGGACGTGGCGGTCGTCGTCGAGGATCTCGAGGCGCTCGGTGCTGGTGGACGCCGGGAGGCCCGACACGACGGCGACCTCCCGGACGCTCCCCACGGTGGCGCCGTCCCCGGCGGCGAGCTCGCACGACTTGATGAAGTGTTTGTACCGCTGCGGGTTGGCGAACCCGCGCACGATGGGCCACACGGCGGCGAGCGGCGCGTCCACCCGCTGCGCCACCAGCGACGTGCACGTCGGCCGCCGCCACGGCCCCGCCGCGCGCTCCGCCGCCGGGAACGTGTGGTGCGCGCGCACCACGCCCTCCAGCTCCCGCCGCTCCTCCTCCGACGCCACCGCCTCCCGCAGCGCCCTCTCCATGTGGGGCTCCATGCGCGCGCGATCACGATCAGCTTCTCCTCGTCGTCGTCGTCGTCCTCGGCGGCGGCGGCGATTGATTGCTACAGTTTAAATTAGTTGAGTTTTAATGAGAGATGAGGCGACTCGCGCCTTTTATGGTTGGGTTCTTGGATTGGCTGGTGCCGGCGGCTTGATGGTTTTTTTCTCTCTTCTGGGTGTTTAAAATTTTAATTTAGCGGAGTAATATATTTATTTGTGAGAAAGATGATTAAAGGTCAAGTGAGATTATGTTGATTTTTTAGTTTAATTTCATTTATTTATCAGACACGGATATACACCACTACGCACGTTTACACCGCACTCACACCCCCTACGAATATGTCTCCTAACACATGTTTAAGATCAAGATGGAAACTAGCGACACACCTTGATCTCAATTTCTTGATTTTAATTTAAGATACCTTAAAAAGTTAAAGTTAAAGATGTTAGAATGTCTTTTTAACACATGATTAATTTGCCACGGATGGTTTAAGCTAAAGTATTGGTTATAAATGTGGCAAAATGTGGTTAGGGAACAATTGTAAGGTATGTTTGGACCACACTCACTGCAAACCAACAATTTAGGAACAACTTTTTTTTGGTACATTTAAATTTTGATATTGGATACTTAGCCGTGAACACATGACCCTAAATAGTCCAAAATCACAAAAAAGAAAGATTTGGAGGTGTTTTTTTGGTTTGTGATGGAGATGCATGCAATGCACGGGTTGGAACTTGGGAAGAAGGGGAGGAAAGTCAACACATTTCACGGAGTCCAACGAATCATTGCACGTATAGATACATACATGTGACAGGTAGAGGAGACCTTTTAACACTGGAATGATCTTCTAAGGATGATGCAAGATCGTTGACCGCGTGATTGTTTATTGATTCGATCTTTACTCCATTTGTTTAAATAAAATAAATACTTCTACCATAGTTAATCTTGACCAAGCAGGAGTATGCACCACTGAAGTACTGCCTCTATTAAAAAAAAATCATTTCCTATCAATACACACTACATACGCACACTATACTCGCTTGCCCACCGATACGTAACGCACGTTTAATGGGACAAAAACCATGGGTAAATTCTTGATCGCAATATTTAATAATCATATAACTATAATTTAAAACCTGACGAGTAAACTCACGTAGCCACTAGCTGATACACCACTTATTTTTTTTACGAACGCGTAAAATAATTACACGTCAATATATTAGAAGAAAATAAGTTTATGTTATACAACGCAATCAACCAGACTGGCTTATGCCAAGGAAAGAGAAAAAAAAAGTAAACTAAAGCTTAGAAAGTACTAAAGCGGCTAAACGTAACCGAGGGAAGGGCAGAGCCACGCTACACTCCCAATAACTACACCACTTGTGACTTTCATCATATAAGCATCAGATGAGATTTGTTATGTGTTGTATGCGTCAATTAGTTGCGTAGTGCGCAGCACACCGAGCTTAACTACATTTGTTGTTGCCATTGGCACTGCGAATTATAAAAGCGCGACTGATAAAACAGGAGATTAACTAAGCTAATTAAGCAGAAGATGAACAGCATGTGACGACGTATGAGTGAGCGTGAATGGTGATAATGACCAAGCAAAAGCAGCTGTTGGCTGACCGCTGATCAAACTACTCATATCCTTCTGAGTTCTTAACTATCCAGGCTCCTATTTGGCGCGGTCGTGGTTCTTAACTACTACTCCAGTCCAGACTATGGTTCACCATACCGCCGGTAACCGCGCGGCGGTTATCACGGTTACCGGGCTTACCGCGGGGTACGGTAATGTAAATACCGTGGTAATCTCCTTAAATTCAAATAAATTTAAAAAATAATTTGAATTTTTGATGAATTTTGCACGGTTTTGTATGGTTTTTCACTGTTACCGTGGTTATCGCGCGGTAACCGTGCTTACCGCCAGGGCGCGGTAACCCCGGCCCCGGCGGTTTGGGCTTGGATGCAGACATCGGTTTGCAGCCCAAAATAAATGAAAATTACACAACTTTTTAATAATAAAATTAATTGTTAAAAGTGTGTTTAAAATTAATTGAAGTACTTAAGGAAGGAGATATTTGTTTTTGATATATAGCCCGTGGCCTGAATGGGCCTAGTACTGCGGAGGAGGTATTGGCGACGAGAAAATCAATGTTGTGCCAAAAGGATTATGCTACAAGAGAGATACTCGGCTCAGTCCACATGTAAGATGTAACTATGCTACTGCTGCTTGGACGAGCAGCAATGTTGTGAGACGGCGGACACTATTAAGAAAACTACGTGAAACCCCACGCTTTACTGCGGGAATTTAGTATGATAACAATAAAAAAAATAACGTGTTGTCAACGGGTGATACCCGTAGACCAGATATAGAGGGTATTGGGGTACGTTGGTACAAGGGTCCACGTAATACGACATCAAACAAACAAAAGACGAAGATTATACTGGTTCAGGCCCCTTGATAGGTAATAGCCCTAATCCAGTTGATGTGAGATTATATGATGGAAAACACAGGTTACAAAGGAAACAATGGAACTCGATGGATTCAGCAAGATCGTAGTCGAGTTGGTTCGACTAGATCCCCGACGATTTGGCTCCTGCAGGCTCCGACTTCGTAGGCTGTGGGGGTTATGTTGGCTCTGAGATTCGATGCCTTAGGTCCTCCCCGGGGGGTCCCTTTTATATCGCAGGTCAGGCGGTTTCTAAGTAGAACTCGGAGACATCAGACCCTACACGATACATTGACGACCCAGTCTTGTCCGAGTAGGACTCTTTTCGTCCGTAAACTCCGTGAAGGATTTCCTTAGTGTATGTAGAGAGTATCCGTATGCGCGTGGGCATGCCATACCGATATGTGACGTATATCGAAGGGTAAAGGGTATACCTAACTCGTAACCCTGACAGTAGCCCCCGACTTCTGCTTAAATGAACTCGTGTAACCATTCGCGACTTCTCGTGTCGAGGCTGTTATCGTTCCCGGTGCGAGAACCGTGGAGACAGGACGTAGTCGAGAACACCATGTGAAGCCCAACGGTCACGAGTGAATTTAAACTGAAGTCCAAAAAACTGCCGCGCGTAACGGACCCAGAAATTTCCGGGGGCTATCTCTCTCCTTTCCTTGGAATTCGCACCGTTGGTAGTGCGTCTATTTAAAGGAATTTTGGGGGATCCATTTTGAAGTCCGCCTATTGTAAAGAAAACCTCCCGCCTGCAAGCGTTCTTCGTCTTCCCCGCTCCCACAAGAAACCCTAGTTCGTCGACCTCAGCCCTTTCTCCGGCGATCTCCGATTGGCGATGGATCTCGGCAAATCATCCTCCACCAGCGCATCACTGAAGAAGCTTCAGGAGGACGGCGCCCTTCCGGGTTGTGGAACCATGGAGAGGGAAGCAGGAGGTACTGAACCCCAGACCGTCTTAGGTCGCATGGTTGCGATCGAGGACTACATTCTCTGCGGTTTTCTCCCTCCACCTTCCGAATTTCTTCTCTTGGTTTTGAACTTCTATGGTCTTTCTTTGCTCCATCTGAACCCCAATTCTATAGCCTTTCCTAGTATTTTTTCACATCTTTGTGAAGCCTACATTGGGGTAGAGCCCTTTCTCGATCTCTTCCGCTTCTACTACGAGTTGCGTTGGATGGAATCCAACAGGGTATCTGGATGCGTTGGATTCCGACTTCGGGATGGCCTGAAATCGCGTTATATCCCCTTCCAGTGTCCCTCCTCACGCAGCAAATGGCGGACGAGGTGGTTCTATCTTCAGATAGAAGATTCGGATCCTGTCTTCGTTGTTCCTGAGGAGCAACTAGACAAGATTTTGTCTTGGACCGCAAAATCCCCTTTGACCCCTTCTCTTCAGTCGTTCATCGATGTCGTCGACGATCTCCGAGTGCGAGGTTTGTCGGGGTATGAAGACGCTGCTGACTTCATTGGTAGACGGATCCAGCCGCTCCAGGCTCGAGCCCACCCAGCCTTTGACTATTCTGGACCGGAGGACGTGACCCGGGTTTCTCCTCGGGGTATCTTTCTCGCATTTATCCCGATATGCTTGTGTGCGCGCTCCTCCTGGCTCATCGAAATTTGGTTCTCGATTCACAGGTCTGAGCAACGAAGCCGTGGGACGTCGTGTTGGCCAGATGAACAACGAGTAATGTCCCCGTTCCCCTTTGCGAGAAGGGGACGGCCGAATGCGATGCCGCCATCAATATAAGTGTACTCAGTAGTCATTCTGCATTTTTCTTCCGAGATCGCTTTGTGACTTTATAAAGCGTAGGCTCTTCCTCTGACTGACATCATCGGGCCGCTCGCGGACCATCTGGTGGCGGCGTCATTGAAAGAGAAGGTCGCCAAGGAGGCGTCTGATGCTGCTGCTGCTGCTACCACAAGTGGTGGCAATGTTCCAGCAAAGGGGAGGAAGTTCTCCTCTGTCAGCGGACATCGTCGCAAGGCATCCACCCCCTCGGTAAGCTATCCTGTTGTCTGATCATACAGCCAGAATAATTTCGCCTTACTTCGCATCAACTGTTCTCCAGGCCTCGGACGCGTCTCCCCCGCCTCCACGACGACAGCGACTTGAGACACTTGGCAAGAAGTAAGTGGATGAATTTAAGTTTTCGTGATTTTGTCCGAGCGTTGTCTGAACCTTAGCTGTCTCATAGGGTGGCGCGGGCGAAGGCGGTGCAGGACGAGTCCGGAGGGACTTCCGGCGCGTCTCCCGCTGTAGCCTTGACGGATGTCGTGCTTGCGCCCGAGAGCCGCGAGGTGACACCGAGCGGCCCAGCCAGCGATCCCGCGGCTGGTCGTGGTCCAACGGCTGCCGTCCTCTCCTGGGAGGAGCTCCGGGTCGAAATGGGGCGTCTCCTCGAAGCTGGTGCTCGCGGCATTGGTCGCGAGATTGCGGAGGCGAGGTCAGCGGTGGCGTCGGCAAACGAGCGCGCTGACCGGCTGGCATACGAGTTGGCGGAAGCTCGTGAAGACCTCAAGAAGATGAGGGAGTTGGTGGCCGGCAACAAGCAACAATGGCAGGGGCTCGAGCACCGTATGTCGGAGCTCGGGAACAATTTGTCGGAAATCCGTGGCTCGTTGCGGGTCACCTATACTGGTCTGCACTAGCTCGCCGGGGAGTGCGGCATCAAGTCTACCATCCCGGCGAATCCCGATGAGTTCTCGTTGACATCTTCTCTAGCGGAGCTGGCGGCGGCGATGGAGGAGATTCCCTCCAAGCATGCAGCCAGGATCGGAGAGGAGACGTCCAACGGGATCTACACCAGGGCGTGCCACGTCCTTGCGTGTGTGAGGCTGGTGCATCCTGAACTCGATCTGCGCGAGATCTTGGATCAGGGGGCGGCTAGCGGCACGTGTAAGGAGGTGATGGAAGAAGTCGGCGACCTGGGGGAATCTGTTCTCCCCCTTTTTGAAGAGTAGGATCTCTTGTACTCCTTAGATGTGCTGTGTAAAACTTTGATGGGTTTCGACCGCCTTTGTGCGTGTAGTCATTACCCTAGCTTCCTCTTGCATTTTGATATTGAGTACTTTTTGTCCCTTGTAGAGATGTTGATGACGAGGATGTCCAGCAGCGTGGGCAGCCTGAGTCACTGGCGATCATTCCGGCTCTTGCGTTTGAACCACATGCGTCACCGGACAATGTAGACCAGATCCTAGCCATGGGGATGGAGATGGCGACGACTTCCTTAGGTTAGTGGTCCCTTCATCCCTTTTTGCTCCTCCGACTAGATCAGCCGTGTTATCGAAAGAGAAGTGAAGCTTGACTTAGTTATTCCCACATTGAACAGATCTCGAGAGTGCTCTTGCTGGGCAGGATCGTCGTATCCAATATTGGAAGACGAAATTTGAAGTAGCGGAACTCGAAAGAACAATGCTGGCAGTAAAGAAGGAGCAAGCTGTGGAAACGCTCTGAGGTCGTGAGGTGTGGTTCAACTCGTACTTGAAGAGTTGCTGCACGTCCATGGCCAAGGTCTGTAGAGAGCTCCGAGTATCCCGTGGGGATCCCGAGGAGTCGGCGGTCGGATACATCTCGTGGCTGAACGGGGCCTGTGCTCAGCTCGAGGGCGTCGGCAAGCGCATCGACGAAGCCTTGAAGCAGGAGTGTCATCGATCGAGCCGATATGCCGGGGGGCACGTGTTGGCCTGCCTACGAGATCATCGCCCGCGACTGGACATCGATTTTCTCCATGAAGGTTTTGCTCGTTCTCGGAGGACTCCGGCGGAGGTAGACCACCTGGCGAAGTCGATGGCACCGTTGGCAGAGAAGGTCTTCCAATCTGTGGACTGGCGTTGGCCTTCCTGGTAGTCTTTGTACCCTGTGATAGATATCTTATGGAAAAGTGTAATATAGCCTTAGACTTGTGTAAGAATTGTAAGGAGTATTTTGTGAAATAGAAAAGAAATATATCTTTAGAAAATCTTTCTTACTCCGGATATCGTGTGTAAGAGTGTGTCCTCGTTCACGACTTTAGTCGGTCGTTTGAGTCGTACACTCTCCTTAGCCCCCAGCCTTGTCTTACAGGTATGGATGATATTGACTCATACGTAGAATTTACGTAGTTGGTCAATGTTCCAAGAATTTGCCAACTCGCGACCATCACCGTCTGCAATTTTGAATGCGCCTGGCCGCAAGACTTGTGTGATCGTGTAAGGTCCTTCCCATTTGGGTGAGAGCTTGTTTCGCCCTACTTGGCTTTGAACCCATCGGAGGACGTAGTCGCTGATCATAAGTATGCGTGCTCGGATGCGCTTCTCGTGGTAACGGCGGAGGGCCTGTTGGTAATTGGCTGCTCGGACGGCAACTCATTCGCGATGTTCCTCGAGTAGATTCACATCGACGTTTCGTTGCTCCTCCTGAGCCTCGTCGGAATACTTCTGTACTCGTCTACTCTGATGTCGTAGCTCGCTGGGAGCATGGCCTCGGAACCGTACACGAGGAAGAAGGGTGTTTCCTTGTTAGACGTTGTCGGTGTGGTGCGTACGGCCCATAGTACTGATGGGAGTTCTTTGACCCATTTTTGTTCGTGTGACATGAGCCTGTCGTAGACGCGGGTTTTGATCCCTTGTAGTACTATGCCGTTTGCCCTCTCGACTTGTCCGTTGCTTTGAGGGTGAGAGACCGAGGCAAAGCATATCTTGACTCCCAGCCCGATGCAGTAATCCTGGAAATCGGCGCTGATGAACTGGGAGCCGTTGTCGGTTATGATGCGGTGCGGTAGTCCGTATCTGCAAAATATCCCCTTGATGAATTTGATGGCGTTGTCGGCCTTAATTTCCCCCGTGGGTACTGCTTCGATCCACTTAGTGAATTTGTCGATCGCGACGAATAGGAACCTGTAGCCGCCCTGTCCTCGTGGGAATGGCCCGAGTATATCTAGCCCCCAGCACGAGAACGGCCAAGTAAGAGGGATAGTCTGGAGCGCTTGCGCGGGTAGCTTTGTGTGTTTACTGTGGAATTGACAGGCTTCACATCGCTGGTCTATGTCGCATGCATCTTTGAGGGCGGTTGGCCAGAAAAACCCTTGTCGAAAAGCTTTCCCGACCAATGTCCGACCGGCGGCGTGTGACCCACAGATGCCTTCATGTATATCAAGGATGAGGTGTCTGCCGTCGTCGGACGAGATGTATTTGAGAAGTACCCCGTTTGGTGCTTTCTTGTATAGATCGTTGCCGACCATACTGTAGATTTCTGCTTTACGGGTTATTTTCTCGGCCTCTGCATCGTCCTCGGGCAACTCCTCGCTGTTGATGAATTTGATTAGTGGGATGCGCCAGTCATCTGTGGTCTCGATATCGGCGACGGCGCGTTCTGCCTTTGTGGCCTCCGAGCCAATGTCGGGGGCAGCCAGGCTAACTTCGCTGCTAATCTCTTTTACTGATGGCTTCGTTAGGATGTCCAGAAAAGTGCCGGGCTCGAGCGGTTCTCGTCTGGACGCACGTCGTGCTAGGTCATCTGGCTCGATGTTGTCCTTGCGGTAAACGTGTCGGACCTCGATCCCATCGAACCTTTTCTCTAGCTTCCTGACTTCTGCGAGATACTTGGATAACTCGGGGTTACAACATTTATAATCTTTGTGCACCTGGTTCGCGACTAGCTCGGAGTCTCCTTTCACGATTAGTCGTTTGACCCCAAGTGCGGTGCAGCTCTTATCCCGGCGAGTAGTCCCTCGTATTCGGCTGTGTTATTGGTCGCCCTGAAGTTGAGGTGGATTGCGTGCTTGAATTGATCTCCGGAAGGAGACGTCAAGATAAATCCTGCCCCTGCTCCTTGGCTGTTGAGTGCACCATCGAACACCATTGTCCACGTTTCGTTGTCAACTTGGTTGTCTGATTTGTTATTAGACATAGTCCAATCGGCTACGAAGTCAGCGAGTACCTGGGACTTGATGGCTGTTCGTGGCACAAAATGGACATCAAACTGGCTCAGCTCGACTACCCATTTCGCAATGCGGCCGACAACGTCTTTGTTTCTCACAACTTCACCGAGCGGGAAGGAGGAGACAACTGTGACTCTGTGGGCTTGAAAGTAGTGGCGTAGCTTTCTTGATGTCATGATGACCGCGTAAAGCATCTTTTGGATCTGTGGATATCTTGTCTTTGCGTCGTGAAGAGCTTCGCTGACGTAATAGACTGGTCGTTGTACTTTCTCTCTCTCTCGACAACAATGACGGTGCTAACGGAATATGGCGTGGCGGTAATATAGAGGAATAATTCTTCATTAGGTTGGGGAGCAACATGTACAGGGGGGTTTGATAGGTAGCACTTGAGTGCAACGAATGCCTCTTCGGCTTCCTGTGTCCATACAAATTTGTCTTGTTTCTTCAGTAGAGCGAAGAAGGGTTGCCCTCGTTCTCCCATCCTAGCGACGAACCTGCTCAGTGCTGCCATGCATCCGGTTAGCTTTTGTACTTCCTTGAGTCTTGTGGGCGACTTCATGTTCTCGATTGCCTTGATCTTCTCGGGATTTGCTTCTATTCCTCTGCCGGAGACAAGGAATCCGAGCAGCTTGCCCGACGGTACTCCGAACGTGCACTTCTCTGGATTGAGCATGAGGCGATATCGTCAGAGGTTGTCGAACGTTTCCCGCAGATCGTCAATCAATGAGTCGCTTGTCTTGGTCTTGACAACGATGTCGTCGACGTATGCCTCGACATTGTTGCCAAGCTGGTCGCTAAGTGTGCCCTGGACCGTGCGCTGGAAAGTATTCCCTGCGGTTATCAGTCCGAACGGCATCTTAACATAGCAAAATACCCCGAATGGCATGATGAATGCTGTCTTCTCTTCGTCCTCTTTTGCCATGCTGATTTGGTGGTAGCCAGAGTAAGCGTCGAGAAAGCTCAACAGCTCACAGCCGGCTGTTGAGTCCACCAGCTGATCTATTCGAGGAAGAGGGAAGTGATCCTTGGGACACGCCTTGTTGAGGTCGGTGAAGTCGACGCATATTCTCCATTTCCCGTTGGCCTTCCGCACCATGACTGGATTGGCTAGCCACTCTGGATGTAGTACTTCTCTGATGAAGCCAGTTTTGAGAAGTTTGTCGAGCTCTTCTCGTATGGCTTGTTTTCGGTCTGGTGCAAATCTCCGCAGTCTTTGCTTTACTGGCTTGGCATCGGGTCGCACCATGAGTTTGTGCTCAATCACCTCCCTGGGGACCCCCTGCATGTCAGACGGCTGCCAAGCGAACACGTTAGCATTGTCGCGGAGGAAGGTGATGAGCGCGAGTTCCTATTTCTCGCTTGGTGTCGCCCCGATCTTGACGGTCTTGTCGGGGTTGGCACTGGAAAGTGGAACGATCTTGATTGCGACGTCCAGTTTCGGCGTCTTGTTTGTCTTGCTCACTTTCTTGGGTGGCTCAGTCGTGGCGGGTGGGCTGGGCGTTTGCTCGACCATGTCAAGGCTCCGTTTGTCGCATTGCACCGCCAGCTTTGCGTTCCCTTGAATAGTGATTGTTCCCTTCGGTCCCGACATCTTGAGCACTTGATACGCTATAACATACCGAAAATTTGCTATTTTCTACATATGCATCACGCCGATTCTTATGTTTTTAATAACTTCCTAAACTTAAGAAATTATAATTAGAGGGACCTCCTAAAATTAACATGCATAAAATCCCTTTTTGGTATTTGAAATCTTTTGTGACTTTTATTCTAAAAATTGATCTTGATAAATTGAGGTATTCTCTTTGATTTGATTTTGTATCTTAAACCTTCTTTCGACCAAAATTTCCTTTCTTCAAATTTATTTTGAAAATCGTTTTTACTTTTATGAATTATGGTCCAAGAAATCCTCCAACAATACCTTTGAACCTAAACCGAAGCAATTCTAATTTTCTTGGAATTAATTGTTAACCCATTCTTTGATTTCGAACCTATTCTTATTTATCGCCAAATATCCAAGTTCCCCATTAGCCTTGAATACTTCTCCAAATCCTTGCTAAATAATTTGAGGCTAACATCCTATTTATTTCCCTTCCTTCTCAATCGAGTGCATCAAATAAATTCCGTTATATTCTCTCTCAAAAGATTGCACTCAAATAATTAGAACATCCTTATTTTAAAATCCCTCACCATGTATCAATATCTCCGAATTCAAATCCTTTTTAAATCTAGCCATCCAAATTCCTCTAAATCAATTATTTGATCTCTAGAAAAATTAGACTTTCTTCCTTGTAATTTTGGGCCGAATTCTTCTTCCCACTCAGGCGGCCCAAGTCGGCCCAGCTACCCCTCCCAGCCACACAGCCGATCCTCCTCCCTGTTCCGTGGGCGCCGCCGCCGTGTGCCATGGGCGCGCGTGGCGCACGGGCGCACACGCAGCCGCTGCCGTCGCCTGCAGCTTTGCCGCCGTCTTTCCTTCGCCGCTAAGCAACCGCCGCCCGACGTCAGCGCCACCTCACACCGCTGACGCCAGCCACTGCACCAAACCGACATGATCGACCAATCGGATGGAAGGACCGGTGCCGTCGTTCTCTTCTTCACGACATTGCCGCCGTGACCAAGATGACGACCTCCTTTGCGAACCGACCTCCAAAGGCTATAAATACCGGCAAGCCGTCCCTTTTTCTCCCACATATCCGAGGTCTCTCTCTCCCTCTCTTTCTCTCTCTTTCTTCCTCATGACCGGCTGCCGCCACCGTCGGCCGATCTCCTTCACCGTAGCTCCACAGACCAAACCCTCGTGCCACCGGGCTTGCCTCGACGAGGTGAACCCATTTTTCTAGTTTCCCCTCTCCCTTAGCCATCCTATAAGCCACTATAGCCACTTCTTTTATCGACCGGAGCAAGCTCTTGCCGCCGCCGTTCCGGCCAACTCCTCATCTCCCTCTGCCGGCCACCACTCTCCCCGGATGCGCGGTGCTCGGGAACACCACCCGCCTCCGGCATCGCCGCCTTCCGACCGCCGGAAAGCCGTCGCCCCCTTCTCTCTCTCTCTCTCTGCTGTTCACGGGAAGAAGAGAAGGAAGAAGACGAGAGGAAGAAGGAGGAGAAAAGAAAAAGATAAAGATAAAGAGGTACTGACAGGTGGGCCCCTACAGTACTATTTCGTCTTTTCTAGATTTAATTCAAATTTCAATATTTAGAAGCTCGTATCTCTTAAACCGTAGTTCCGATTCCAGTGAAACTTGGACCTAAATTCATTTAAATTCAAACCCTACCTTTTAACACCAAATTTTCTATTTTATTTGAATTTATTCAAATACTGTTTGAATTTATGTTTGCCTTTTCAAATATTTCTTTTTAACCCAAAATACCCTTTAGCCACTAAAAAGCCGCCAGTTGTAACTTTACGCCTTCCATGGGGACATTCGCGGTTTACTATCCCCGACGTCGGACCGTTGGTTGTAAAGCTCGGCAAAACCAAACCTAAGGTCGAAGTGCTGCTCCTGTCACCCCACGCCTCGATGCGTATAGTGGTCGGAGCTTCACTATTCCCTCGACCTCCACAGCACGCCGCACAGTAAGCTCTCGGGCTCTGTGTGATCCTAGCCACCCGCCGTCACTCACGGTTGTCGGAGTAACACTTCCGCCTCACTAAACCACACAAACCTCCTATCCCTCTAGCCGTTATGCTGTCTGTTGACACCGGCTAGAGAAGATACCAATTCTAGTCGTTATACTGTCCAACTCTAGCAACGACTAGCAAACACCCAAATCCCAGCCGATATTCATCCTACCTCGATATCGGCTTAATCAAATGAAACCCCAGCCAGCCTGCTATCCAAACTCCATACCAACCATTTACCCTTCTACTACCCATAGCCTATGCATGAAATACGAGCCGATATGCTATCTATTTCAGCATTGACTCGAGAACAACTAAATCCTAGCCATTCTTCTACCAAAGCCCAACTTCGATCAATACTAGCCACATATCCACTTAATCAATTAGATTATTTAGTATATCCCCTACTCTTCAAGAAACTAAAACCCACACATAAAATATAAGCGACAAATGTTGCTTAATCTCCTCTAGCCTCCAACCCTTTAGAACCTACACATGAAATGTTAGCCCAATAATCCCAACCCTATAAAGGAGATAAGTTATACCCTAAACCCTAGCCCTTTTAGTTGTTTATCGTTTTCTTGTTATTTTATGGATTTTATTGAAATTGGCTCTTCCTCTCCTTCAGTAGAGTTTATTTTATTTTGGATGGCAACCTGTGGTATTTCAAGGATCGGATAATCAGGTTGCGTACCTTGGATTTATTCGCGTTGGAGCAAGGCAAGTTATTATTCCTCCCCTTGAACATAATTACCCTATATTCTATATCTCTATTCTATGCATTAGTCATTCATGATTTTGAATGCATAACCTGAACATATAGCAAACCAGATATATGCTAGATTTGCTTAGCCCTGCCTAGTTAGTCTGCATAAAAATATAATGAATTTAGATTGGGACAGTACGTAGGAATTGGTTGATTTCCGAGTGGCTAGTACTGTCTCAGTCGATATAGTTATTACCAAGTACTTATGTCAAACGAACGAGTACGACCGCAATTCTAGAATGGGGACAGACCTTGCAAAGTAGGTTGTCTAGCAAAGGTGGTACCTCTGTACAGTGGTTCTTATTTAAGTCCTCGCGCAGGAGGCAAACTTATGCCGCGAAGGGCAAATATAACATTTACCGCGGCGCAGGTAAATGATTTGTTGAGCTCAAGTGTGTGTGTATTGTGAAAACCTGGTTGAGATGACGAGGGTCTCTCAACCAGTTCTCTCTCTAAAAACCTCGGGAACGCCAGAACTCCTCTCGCTGCTGATAACGTTACGTTCAGAGCGCATGAGGATGAGAGTTCATGGAACAGGTGCCACTGATGTTAGTAACCGAAAAGCTTTGCCATGACTAAAGCCGCTGATTATCAGCAAGTCGTGGATTGCGGGTAAAGCGTACATTTACTGCAGTAAAGTAAACCTGAATCTATTCAAATAGCCGTGCTCACGGAATCGAGTATCGGGACTCATATGGTACTTTGGTTAGAAACCTAATTCAAGATTTTACTAATGCTGCTGCATTTAAAACATCAGGCTTTCTATTTCTATATTCTCTGCCTTCTGCAAGTAATCGTAATCCTACTCAAATATTACCCTTCCATACATTCATTATTGAATATAATAGCTTGATGAGTACATTGTACTCACCCTTGCTTCAAACCCCTTTTTCCAGAGTTAAATTGAAGTTCTTGCCGAAGCCAGGAGTTTAATCATATAAGTTAGTCTTATTTCAACCTAGTTCACAAATCTAGATTAGTTAGATGGTTTAAGTCTATAGCAAAATATTAGAGTTGAGACACCCTATAGCTTCTGCTGTAATAGTTAGCCACAATCTTGTAAATTCCCCTATTAATTTATGTAATAACATCTCCTTTAGAGCTTTGTTCAAATGTACGTAATGAAGATCCAGATTGTTGAAGCTGTATCAATCTACTAATCTAGGGCTTGATACAGTTAAACATATCGGTTTCCGAATCGTTAGTTTTGGGAGCCGACATACGCGTAGTGAGATGCGGCCATAAACTTCGCAAGTGCAGTTCTCCCGATGATGGCGTTATAAGCTGTATCGAATTCAGCGACATCAAAGGTGATCTGCTCCGTTCGGAAGTTGTTAGCTTGGCCGAAAGTCACAGGCAACGTAATCTTGCCCAATGGTTTGGACGAGGACTGGGGAGTAATTCCATGAAAGGGTTGATCGGTTGGTGTCAACTTGCTTTGCGGAATTCCCATCGCGTCCAAAGTGCTGGCGAAAAGAAGGTTGATTGAGCTGCCACCATCGATGAGAACCCGCGCGACCTTGATGTTCCGAATAGTGGGTTTGACCATGATCGGATATCGTCCTGGGATGACGGCAGTCTTGGGGTGGTCTTCTTTCGAGAATTCTATCTTCTATTCAGACCACTTCATCTTGGATGCAGCCCCCTGCCATGTCGAACTGACTTCGCGTTCCACTTTATTGTATTCTCGCTTTGAGGAGTATGTTGTGGAACCTCCGAAGATGTGTGAAACGTGGAGGTCAGAGTCTGGATATGCTGAGTCCGACTCCTGGGGAGCCGCTTCCGCATCCTTTTCGACCACGCGTACTCGCTTGCCTTTTTCAAATGCAATGTGCTTCTCGAGCGACTTTTTGAAAACAAGGCAATCTTCCAAAGAATGTCTGTCCGTTTTGTGTATGGGGCACCATGCTTTCTTTGCGTCGCTACCTTGTGGGTCTGGGCGCTTGGGAGGGTTCGCGTATTCCGCTGCGAGGACTTCCGCTTGAGCTTTCCTTTTCCCATTTTTGCGATTTTTCTTCTTGCTTGACTCAGGTGTGTCCGTGGCTGGTTTCTTCTCTCCCCCGGTCTTCGGCTTATCATTCTTGCGTCTTAGCGCATCATCTGCGTGGGCGCATCGCTCAACAATTTCGAACAATCTCCGAGTAGTTGTGATGCGTCTTGTTGCCAACTCCTGGGTAGTATAGTGATCTCTGACGCCGGACTTGAAGGCGCGAATTACAGAAGCGTCGGTGATTTCGGGGATTGTATTTCTGCACTCGTTGAAGTGCCGAACATATTCCCTCAAGGATTCACCTGAGTTCTGTGTCAACGCGTGTAGGTCGTCTTCGATCACGTGACGCTTGTAGGTTCCTTGGAAGTTGGCGATGAACTGCTGCCACAGGTCTGCCCACAAAGAGATCAAGTAGGGCGGGAGATGCATCAGCCATGAACGTGCAGAGCCTTTTAACTTAGTTGGCAAATAATTTGCCAATGCGTTGTCGTCTGCTCTGGCAGCGTAGAGTACTGTGGAGTAGACTTGAAGGAACTCTTCTGGGTCGGTGCTCCCATCATACTTCTCTATTGCTCCAGGTCGGAATCTCTCAGGCCATCGGACATCACGCAGGGAACGACTGAAAGCTCTACACCCAGCGCTGGGAGCGGTGGGTTGTCGGCGATCGTGTGTCCTTCGTGGATGTCTGTCTAATGATGAGGAAGACGAGGATGATGACGATGACGATGGGTCGCTTGGTTCCGGCATACGATTACGAGGATGTCGGCCTGGCTCTCGAGAATCCTGTCGCCGTCTCCCGCTGTTGTCTCAGCGCCGATCTCCATCATCGTCGTCATTATGGTGACGTCCTCAACCAGTATCGCCTGGCACCCGCTGTTCGCGATCATTGTGATCGTGGCGGTCTCGGTCTTCGTTTGAACGGTCTCCTCGATCTTCGTTATCATGACGCCGTGAAGAGACATGACGCCGGGAACGGTTCTCGTTGTCTCGTGTGCGTCGGGCCTCTCGGCGGCCGTTGAGGTGATCGCGGAGATCGCCGGTGCCGCGAGGTGGAGGGGTGGCTCGATGAGGCTATTCCTTCCGCTCAGGGTTTTCACCATTGGCATCGCCAGTTGGTGACTGCTCTGGGTGCGCTGCGGCAGCGGCCTCTTCGAACGCGTTGCTGAGGTTGGTCACTGATTCCCGTAGTCGTTCTGTCCAACGCGCGAGATCGTCGTTCAAAACGGGATCGTAGGGGGTTTTCCTCATTATAGCGTTGACGGCTCTGATGTGCTGGGTCGGAGTGGCCACTTGATTCTCCGTTTCTGCATTGGTGCGCGCTGACGTGCCGACATCATCGATAGCCAATACCTCCTGCGGCGCGCTCATTGTCGATGATCCATAGTCTTCGAGGAGGTGCAAGACTGATGGTTCATGGGGATCGATGTCGATTACCCCAACAAATCGATCTGAAGTTGGCGTCGCTCCTCGTTCCTTGTCTTTATCCCTGATGGGGATGTGTGACTGTTGGACCTTAGGAGATGGCGCCTTCATGGCGTTTAGAAAGACCTTGCAGCTTGAGAGGTTGTGATTCTTTGTCTTGTGAATAGGGTAATAGACATCACGAGTTGGAGAAATATGCTGAATTCCACGCTCTTTGCAGGCGCGAATTTTAGCGCGGACGTTGAGAAAAACCCAGCAGGCTTGCAAAGTATGTTTCCTGGTTTTGTGGATAGGACACCAGGACCTTGTCGCTTCGGAAGTCATCCTCGTCGGCTCGTGGTTCTTGTCGGAGTGACAAGGTTTGGCCGCCTTGGAATCCTTCTCGAGCTCGGATGTCGTTGATGTTCCATTCTCCGCCTCGGCGGGAGGATCTTTCGACATGGAGTCATCTTGGTTTGTAGCCACTGCATTCTCGTTTCCAGTCACTGATGGACCGGCTGAGATCGGCATCATGGTGTAAACCGGGAAGACGATTTCGCCGACTTGAGTCCACACCAGCATTGTTAAAGCATGGAATACTTGGTTGAGGTTGGTGTTGACGCTGTTGTCGACGAAGCTGGATGACATAGTAGTAGAACCTTGAGCACCAAGTGCCCCTACCTGGCGCGCCACTGTCGATGTTTTACGTCGCAATTCTGGTATTTGCATGGTATGGGGATCGTCAATGCTAGGATATACGCGAGACTGAGGTAAAAGAGATGGAGACATGGATTTTATACAGGTTCGGGCCCCTGAGTTGTCAGGTAATAACCCTACATCCTGTTGGCCGAAGCCGGTATTGCTCTTATTCATGATAATCACACTAGTACAATGTTTGGGGTAGCCTATCTAACTGTTGCCGACATGGCGGTCTGATGATCTGACTCGTAGTCGACAACAGGGTAGCCTTCCACCTCGAATCCGTGCCCGGCAAGATCAGAGATAGCGCTTTCGTCTCTCCTGACAGTATCCAGAGACACCGTAGGGTACTAGCCATGCTTACCCTTGAAGTCGATATCCGGCGGCGTGTCTTGGCGTATGTGGCTTCTATGTTATGGCTTCTATGTCGATTGTGTTGGGTGTTGATCCCGTTGGGTGTTGATTGTCCCATGGTGGGTGTCTGTGGATTGTCCCCTCTCCTCCTAGGGGGTCTTGTATTTATTCCCATAGGTATCCCCTTGTCCAAATAGAACTAGGAAAACCAATATGGATACAATCCGAGTAGTCCTTGTCGTTTCCATGTAGAACTCTGGTTGTCTTTCCTTATCGGAACTCCTCCTATATCCGAAGGTTGTTTTCGTATAGGACATGGTATGTGGTGGATCCTGCCGAGATTTAGTCAACTACTATTAGGTATGTGGTATCCATAACCATGACACGTGTAAAATAGCTAGATAACATCAGATTAAGTAAATTAATGTGGTTTATGAAAATTTAAATTTGAATAGTATGTAAAATAGTGATTCAAACGTAAAAAGTAAGGTGGTATGATTTTATGGAAGAAGAAAAATAGGGAGATAGTTTGGCTCATCTAAAAACTAAAAACAATTGATGTGATATTACTTAATTAGAGGAAAAAAGGAGAAAGATAATTTAGACTATAGATTAATCATTTAAGCACTAACTAAGTGAGGATGAACTATATAAGTATATAGGATATCATAAAACATAATAAAGATATACATTGAAACATTATGTGAATTATCTTGGATGATAATTTAACATATTTGTATTTGAAAAGCTCTCTTAAATTATAAAAATTATAAAACTACAGCATGTTTACATAATGTTTAAATGTGATGATTGTTAGTGGATGATGATGTAGCATCTTGTTAGTGGATGATGATGTGGCATCTTTATATGATAAGCTTAAGTAGTTAGTGGAGGATAACTTTTTTTATAATAAGATAGATTGAAATTTTAGTGCGATGAGTGTAGCTGTGAGTGTAGCTGTGTAGGCCGCGCCACACATACAGAAACTTAATTCATGTGCCAAATAGGCCCAGAGAACCGTTTGTTTGTTCTAAAATAAAACCGTTTGCCAACGGCTCTCACAGTGCCAGTGGCATTTCAAATGGTTCAGTCTTGGGCAGTGAGCTAGATCCACAGACAAAATCGTATCCGCAGTACCCAACTGAGGGGGCGTTGATTTAGGGGCGTAAAGTTTTGGCGTGTCACATCAGTTATTATATAAGGTGTCGTACAGGGTGTTCAGGCATTAATAGAAAAAACTAATTACATTATCCGTCACTAAACCGCGAGACGAATTTACTAAGTCTAATTAATCTATCATTAGCACATATTTACTGTAGCACCACATTGTTAAATCATGGAGCAATTATGTTTAAAAGATTCGTATTGCAAAGTAGTCACAATATGTGTAATTAGTATTTTTAAGCCTATAGTAGTTACTATTTCATGCAGGTGTTCAAACGTTCGATATAACAGGGTGTTCAGGCACTAATAGAAAAAACTAATTACATTATCCGTCAGTAAACCGCGAGACGAATTTATTAAGCCTAATTAATATGTCGTTAGCACATATTTACTGTAGCACCACATTGTTAAATCATGGAGCAATTAGGTTTAAAAGATTCGTATTGCAAAGTAGTCACAATCTGTATAATTAGTTATTTTTAAGCCTATAGTATTTAATATTTCATGCATGTGTTCAAACGTTCGATATAACAGGTTGTTCAGGCACTAATAGAAAAAACTAATTACATTATCCGTCAGTAAACCGCGAGACGAATTTATTAAGCCTAATTAATATGTCGTTAGCACATATTAACTGTAGCACCACATTGTTAAATTATGGAGTAATTAGGTTTAAAAGATTTGTATTGCAAAGTAGTCACAATCTGTGTAATTAGTTATTTTTAAGCCTATAGTATTTAATTTTTCATACAAGTATTCAAACGTTCGATATAACAGGGTGTAAAATTTTAGGGTGGGATCTAAACCGGCCCTGAATTCCTCACTCGCTTTTCACCTCGCGGCATCGACTTCCTAGAAACCCTCGTTGCATCACCTCCACATTTCACTCGTTTGCAACGTTATCGTACGCCCGAGCTCTCGGAAGATTGCTGAGGCATGAAGCTCCATAGTGGTCCTCTGGAAGGGTGTTACGCTGAGTTAGTTTCTTTGAGTTAACAACTCACTCTCTTCATTTTCCATCCTCATGCTTTTCAAACACTAAACGTGTGTTTTTTTAAAAGAAATTTATACATGAAAGTTGCTTTTAAAAATCATATTGATTCACTTTCCAATTTTTTTTCTAATACTTAATTAATCACGCGCTAATTAATAGACTACTCTGTTTTCTGTTTTATTTCTAAATATTTTGATAAATAAAATAAAAAATGAATTCAAACAAAGAAAAACAACAGTTGTCTTAAAGAAAAAAACTGAGGGCCCATGCAACACATGGATGGGTTAGATTCGGCCCACTCAACAACAATCCAGTAATTTGCTACAGGCCCACGAACGGCCCTTTTAGGAGCCTCACTTGGCCGAAATACAAGGGCCCCACCTGTCAGTGAAGCCTGTAATAAGCACGGCGGCGGCGCCCACTCCGCCGGCGTCTCCCCCCTCGCCGACGAAAAAAAAAAAAATGCCCCGCCGCCTCGCGACCACCTACTCCGGCCGCATCGCCGCCGCGCGGCCATCCCCGGCGGGCCCCTCCCTCACCGTCACCGTCGCCCCGACCCCTCCCCCGACGCCGCTCGACCCGCGCGGCTACCCGCTCCCGCGCCGCCACCTCGTCTGCGCCGCCGCGCGCATCCTCCGCTCCCACGCCTCCCCGTCCCCGCTCCTCGACCTCGCCGACTACCTCCGCGGGCTCCGCCTCACCCTCACCGCCGCCGAGGCCTCCGAGGTCGTCAAGGCGCTCTATGGGGACCCGCCCCTCGCGCTCGCCTTCTTCCGCTTCGCCGCCGCCTCGCTCCCGGGCTTCCGCCACGACGCCTTCTCCTACAACCGCATCCTGGCACTCCTCTTCCGCACCAGGGCCGGCCCGTCCGAGGCGCTGCGCCTCGTCGCCGACATGGAGCGGGACGGCGTCGCCGGCAACATCTCCACGATCAACCTGCTGGTTGGGATGGGCGGCGGCGGCGTGGAGGTGGAGAGGTGCCTTGAGCTGGCCAGCAAGTGGGGGCTCAGGCTCAGTGGGTACACCTACAAGTGCATCGTGCAGGCGCATCTGAGGAGCAGGGAGGTGTCCAAGGGGTTCCAGGTGTATGAGGAAATGCGGAGGAAGGGCTACAAGCTGGATATCTTTGCGTATAACATGCTTCTCGACGCGCTTGCCAAGGCTGGAATGGTACGATAATCGGCTAACTTTTGCATATGTTTAAATTGGTGGTGTTTGTGGAATGAATGCTAATCTAGGAATGTCTCTGTGGAATCATTGTTTCATGCTGTCGATATGTTTCTCTCTGATTGTTTGACCTAGAATTGGAGTCATATTTGCAAACATTAGGTATGAAGAGGCTTGATATACATGCAAATCTAATGTTATGTGACCTAAGATGACATCAATACCAAGATCAAACTGAAATTGCAACAATATAATGCCCTTGCTTATAAACTGAAATTGCGCTCTATGATGGATTGATGGTAGCCCGTTAATTTTTTTTTAAGAAAAAAACTCCCGTTGCCAATGGTTTTGGCATACTAGCATATATTGCTAGTAATGTAGTCTAAGTTAAGATAGCTATTTGCTAAGTTTTGAGCATCAGTTCCTCACGTACTAAAAGATCAAGCATGGTTGGTTTGCATAGTTGACAAAACAGTATTTTCGTTTGCCATTGGGATGATGCAAAATGGACACTCCTATGCCATCGCTGTAGCCTGAGGCAGTGAGAGAGGAGACAAGGGTGGTGAACAGTGGCAAACCGGGGGGAGGGAATGGAAGAGGAAGAGGCAGAGTACCTTGTTAGGGTGGCATAGAGGAATATCACGTCAAGGTTGATTTTAAAAGTAATACTGGAAATTGGTTGTGCTGTACAAAAATAGTAGACTCTGATATCTCTTTTGTGTAATATTGTTCCAATTACATAGAAGATTATGTTTGATAACCGAGAATGGGTTTTCCACATGTACATGCTGGTAAATGCACTATCACCACGTCAAAATTGATGCAAACTTTCAAAAATGCAAAGTAACCAACTCGTCTTTAATTCATTGAGGTGTCCTTGCCAAATATTGAAGCTTTTTTTGGATGTTTAGTATAGTACATGTAGCCATGTGTGCATACATGTGGAGAAGCATTTCTCTTGATAACTTGCACATTGTGAAATATGAATCGAGTGGTAGTGGAGCACAGACAGAAAATTGTTTGGTTGTCTGATTCTAACCATTGCCGTTCAACAAGAATCTTGCCTCTTGTATCTCATCCTGTTCTATATTTTTTTATATTTGACATACCATGAATCTTGAAAGTGCATATCGTTCAGTGCTTATTCCTCAAAACTTGGCAGCTGACCTTTGTTAGTTGATTAGGTTGACCAAGCTTTCCAAGTCTTTGAAGATATGAAACAAAAACACTGTGTACCGGATGCATACACATATACTATACTTATCAGAATGTCTGGAAAGGCTGGGAGGACCTCAAAATTTCTCTCATTTTTTGATGAAATGGTATCAAAAGGATGTGTTCTTAACCTGATTGCGTTTAATACTATTATTGAGGCTCTTGGCAAGAACAAAATGGTGGACAAGGTAATTTTTGTACTCTCCAAAATGGTTGAGAATGACTGCCAACCCAATCAATTCACATACAGCATTACACTGGATATCTTGGCAACAGAAGGGCAGCTGCACAGACTGAATGAGGTTCTAGATATCTGTAGTAGATTTATGAACAGATCAATATATTCGTATTTGGTGAAGTCACTCTGCAAATCTGGTCATGCAAGTGAGGTACATAATGTATTCTGTCGCATGTGGAACTCCCATGAGAAAGGGGACAGGGATGCTTTTGTATCAATGCTTGAGGTGTTATGTAATGCAGAGAAAACATTAGAGGCGATCGACCTGCTACATATGATGCCTGAAAAAGGGATTGTTACAGATGTTGGCATGTACAATATGGTCTTTTCAGCTCTTGGAAAGCTCAAGCAGGTCTCTTTCATTAGCAATCTCTTTGACAAGATGAAAACAAATGGAATTATTCCTGATGTTTTTACCTACAATATTATGATTTCAAGTTATGGTAGAGTTGGCTTAGTTGATAAAGCGTCTGAACTTTTTGAAGTGATGGAGGCTAGCAGTTGTAAGCCTGATGTTGTCACATACAATTCTTTGATAAACTGTCTAGGAAAACATGGAGATCTTGATGAAGCCCATATGCTTTTCAAAGAGATGCAAGAGAAAGGATATGATCCTGATGTGTTTACTTATAGCATATTAATCGAGTGCTTTGGAAAATCCAATAAGGTTGAGATGGCATGCAGCTTATTCGATGAGATGATATCAGAGGGATGCACCCCTAATATTGTAACTTACAACATTTTACTTGATTGTCTGGAGAGACGTGGAAAGACAGAAGAAGCTCATAAACTTTATGAAACTATGAAGCAACAAGGGTTAATCCCCGACTCAATAACTTACTCAATACTTGAGCGACTGGAAAGTAGATCTCAACGAACAGTAAGAATACGTAAGCCAACTCGGATTTCAGGTTGGGTTGTCAGCCCATTGAGATGAGGATGGCTTGGTAAATTTCCAGGGAGCTCCCTAGTTCTTCAGGTCCATACCTTCTGTGATGTGTATCTGGGGACTGTGCATAATTTCCAGATTGGCATCTAACCATCAACTCAAAATTTTGGTTTACTTTCTCCTCCAGAATGATAGCTAAGGATCACTGGATCAGGCATACTGCGCAGCTACCTACACCCTGATTCTAAGCATTTAATGTGCCATCGACTTTCAAAATGTTAAAGTGTCCTCATTTCAAGTTCAAAGGGCATGCAGATTCATGTAGTTACAATGCTTTGGAAATGGCAGATGTAATGAATGCATCCTTCGTATCTTTTAAGGTTCATCATATTACAAGAGAAAATTCTGGTGTGATATTGAAGACATTTCCAAAAGTGGTAAGAGTTCTGCTTTGACGTCATATAAGCTTCTACAACATGCAAACAAGCTATCTTTTAAATATTGGAGATCATATTTACAGTAACCAGATGATTTGGTTATGAACTAGTATTCATTATTATTTTTCACTATCTCTAAGTGCTGATTATGCAGCCAATTTGTTTTTAAGATGTAAACCCTGCTGCTTTCTTCCCTATATTCTGAGGATGATTATAGTATGGAGAACATTATAGCCAACTGTTTCTGTAGTATTTGATGTACATATCACAGATAATACGAAACTTGACCTACAAGGTTACTACTTGATTACGGATTACCTGTAGAAGTTGCATGTTGTTTCCGCTTATTGGGATGTATTTGTGAAATTTGAAATATTTAAGGTGACATGGAGACATCAATTGTTTTTCTTCGAGTTATAACTAATCAACAGATATTTGATGAGTACATTTTGTACAAAAGCTGCCTTTCCCGTCAGATAATTATTAGGCTGATTGGATTGCCCTGTGATGGTGTTTTTACGGGATATTCCATGAGAATATACCTATGCTTCCCACCTCAATATACAGTGGAAAGGCCATATGTAATTCTGAAATAATTTAGTAACACTGTCACAATATCAATATACTATGCTACAATATTTTAGGATCATTTGGGAAGGCCCAGAATCCTGACCCGCCATGTTAGATGGACCAGGATTTTTTGGCTTCCCAATTAGGCCAGGAAAGTGGTATTTAGATGTATGGCAATCTAGACTGTCCGGTTTCTAGATTTTCCACTTAAAAGTTTTTCCTTTGAAATGTTCGACTAAAAAAAAACACTATTTGAGATATGCCTAATTGAAAAAGGAGTAGGACCATACGTTCCTTTCTTCTTTTTTCTTCTCTTTCCCACCTTTCTCCCTTTTTTTCATTGTTCAATTCCCCGCAAAAAAAAAATCCCTTTGCATAGATGATTTACTATAGAAATTAGCTGGTTACATAAAACAAAGTAACCAAGTTGTAGCCCTAATGGAGCCACACAATTTCAAGCAAAGAATGTTAGGGTGCGTTCGTTTCTCCCCTTTACCAACCTCTACTCCCTCGTTTTCCACTTGCACGCTTCCCGAACTGCTAAATGGTATGTTTTTTTGCATAACTTTTCTATGGGAAAGTTGCTTGAAAAAAAACCATATTAATCGATATTCAAATTCTTTTAGCTAATACTTAATTAGTCATGCACTAATAACTTGCTCCATTTTATGTGTGCGTGAGAGAAGATCCCAACCCCTACTATCGAACACATCCTTAATCTGTGTCAAATAGTCAAGTAGATACGTACAACTGTACATTTAGCTATTAATTGTCCTGAATGTGTTTTTCTTATAAGGTCTGTTGACGTTAAAGGGCTGAAACAACATGGATCTATTGTTTCTTTTAGGTACTGTTTGGATCATGGGAATTTTAAATGGAACATTTCACCTACTGGAATCAGGAAATAATTCCCGTGTCCCAAATGTGGCCACAGAGAGGATCCTCTTTTGCAATTTTTTATTTGTTGTTGCTTTGTTCTGATCAAATGTTTACGGTTACCCAAACATTGTATTGTAGTAGTATATAGAACATTCCATGTTTCAATTTTCATTGATACTGATGCTGCTGTCTGGGACCCTGGGGGCCTGTTACTGAGTAATTACTGTCTACTGTAATCAACCAAACATTATAAAATATGTTGTAACGTTCCTATGTAGCCTTTGTATTATTTATGTCCACAAATGTTTGGTCCTGCTACATTGTTTTCTATTAATTTTTTCATTTAGTTTCTATTGTGTAATGCTTCTATTGCTGGCTATGAAAGCTGTTTTTGGAGTTTGTAGCAAGCCTGGTTACTGGTTGTAGCATTTATTTAAACCCCCTTTATTTCTTTCTGCAGTATGTACAATAGCTGTATAAATTATTCTTAAAAAGTAAGAATTCCTTTGGCACTCAGTGGTAATTTGTTTTAATACCATTGTGTTTCCTATTGTATGACCTCAAGTTACTATATTAATAAAACAGAACAAATGTAACACTTTCACTGTCCAGTATCTTTTCCATTAGTCCAACATTTGCAGTAGTCCATATTCTTGTGCCTGCTGTCACCACTCAGGTAGCAATCAAGAGGAATGAAACCAGATTCCTTCCCAACTAGTTTCAGCTTGAAAAGAAAGAGTATTCCAAACAATTGTAAATATCTTAATTCATTGTATTCTCAATCCTTGCAATTTGCCACAAGAATTTTCTGTTTCAATAGGATAAGATATGGATGACCTTTTGTGTGGGTAGGATTTGCTTCTGTCAACCTTTCTGGACAACATTAGAATATGCTTTCAAATTGTCAGGTAATCTGCCAACTGGTGAAGATTTCTTTTTATTTTAAAAGAGCTTCTGTTGCTGAAAATGTTACTGTTACCTGGACATCAGTAGTTTCCATACAGACAAGCCTTTGGTTTGATATGTAGTTTGTCACACTATGAAGCTCAATTCTCTATGTTTAATCAGGCCACTGTAAATTTTGCCATACTGTGTCTTCCCATGGTAGTATTGTTTCCATTTGTCAGATGTAATGGTTGCTCAATGTAACTTAGTGAGTAGTGATGGTCGGAGTGTCTTAGTAAGTTGCACCAATAGGCCAGTTGCTTGTAAGTGAGGCTCACTCCTCACTTATGTCATCTGGAGTCAAGTTGGACATTGGAAATGAATGATAGCCATGCATACCGAATCTTGCAATTTTAGAGTTGTAGCACTCTGTTGGATTAGTGGCGTAGCTTCAATTTAGGTTGCCGGGTGTTGCAAAATATGTGGCTAAATGTTAGCATCTGTTCAGTGAAAATTGTACTGAGAAGACACAACTGCTAGCACAAGTATTATAATCACAACTAGTAACTTGGTGAAGGAAACAGCTGATTAATCTTAAGTTCAGATACTTCATTTTGCATCATGATCCATGTCCTGTTCTTGGTTGAACTTGTGTGCTGCTTGCAATAGCATTGCATTATATCGTTCTATACAAACATGTTTCTATGGACAAATCTGATGTTAAGTTGTTTTTCCCTTCCATCAATTCTAGATTTTCATGATCATTACCAATTTACTGATGCTATATTATTCAGGGAGACAGACGTTTTGAAAAATATATATATTTCTAACTATTCTTTATTGCTTTGCGGTCGAAACAAAGTTCAAAAGAACATAAAATCCTATCTTTTCTACCATAATATTTGATATAGTGCTCTTTAAAAAAAAAAAAGAAGCAGCATAGCAAAAGAATGGTGGCTGCAGTTGCCTGATTCTGGATGGCTCAGTGGCTTACGTAAGAATATTGTGTTGGGGAATATGCATATTAAAAGGGAATGCCTAACACATTCTCAATATTCTGTACTGAGTATATGTTGTAAAAGTGAATACATTCAGGAATAGAGTGATGCAATGACAACTTCAATCTTTTACAACATACTCAGTACAGAATATTGTTCTTTACTCACTGTATTTTGTTAAAAGTTCATCAACGGTACCTTTTGGCCATCATTTTTCTACTGCATTTATTGATGGTTTGGGACCTGCCATTATATTTGTTTGTAAGGCCCAATGTTCCAGACATGGATCAAATAGTGAATCAGTTGGTCTTGGACTCTTTACCACATTGTCAAAATTGTAGGAACAGCAAGAAAGGTTATCGCCACATAACTTCAAATGCTCTTTAATCAAAACTATGTTTAGTTTTTCTCAATCCAAGGAATTGAACTATATGATGGAACTCGATTTTTGTTAATATTTATTTGAGCTGAGCATGTCTCCTTATTTTGTGGAGACAAGGACAAATAACCACTACTACTAAGCAAAGAAAGGACGATCTTAAGAGTGTAATCTGCAGATTTGGGAAGTTAATAAGCTATATTTTTCCAGTACAAATTAAAATTTGATACTTGCTAAGGTCGTTTTTAATGTCAAATGAAATTTAAGTTAAATGTAATATAAGTTTTTATAATGTGTGTGTTTAAAGAATTTTACAGTTATTTGACAAGTAGACCATGAAATTGCCAATGGTGACAGTTGATAGAACATGCTTCCGGAGACTTCCACCCAATTATTTTGAATTATGTGAGGTTTACTTGCAATATAGTCGTGTATTCCATTGGAGTTCTGATCTCAATTCTCTGTGATCCCAATAGGTCCTTAACAATATGCAAAGTTGGGAATCATTCCGTTGTGGAGGCTAATATGGCATGTACTCCCACTTAAAAAGGTTATTTTCTGGTCCAAATTGGAGTGAGATTTTAGATGGCTTCTCCTTGAAATAACAGCAGGGGACACCACTTGGACATGTGTAGGTGGTGTATATTATTATGTGATTTGTATATTTCCCAGATCTATTTAAGACGCATAGGTCTCTTAGGATTGCCACAACTTCAAGTTCAGCGAGTGAAAACCAATGGCATTTGTTGTGCCCTCATCATATTCAAAGAGCTATCTTTCTTTGCCTCATCCGAGGATTTCAAGTACAAAACAAGTTAGTTTTGGCATAGCAGCAGGTGATGACGTGTGAAATCTTTATTCAACTTTCTAATAAAGAAAAAATGTTAGTGTGCATTACTGCATCTGCTTCTAGAGAAACAAGAAGCTGCAATCAGTTTCTTATGTTTTTCATGTTGATTTGTGCTATTTAAGTATTATTAGTCTGATATTTTTTTACTTGTTTGTTGGTTTGTTTGGAATAGCAAACCTGAGGGTCTGGCAATTTGATTGATCTCCTAACTCATTGTTCAGTGTGATAGTTTTTCTCAGCTTTGCAATGTATTTCGCCAAACTACCTTACTATATTATGCATAATTTTTTCTCAGATTCTGGTAGCTGTATCTTATAGTGTTATATTTTGCAGGTTCAGTGTTCAGACAGCCTTGCTTGAAATTGTCAATATTCAGTGGTGGCAAGACCTTAAGCAAGGGAACTAATGCAGCTATTTCAGATACACCATTGCTTGGAACTATTGATGTGCTGGATGCCTTTGAGGATGATTATGGTGGCATTGTTGTTAACTCTACTTCCTTACCAAATACATCCAATGCATTTTCTTCATCACTCCAGTCCTCACTTTGTTATTGGAATAAGCAGGTAATACACATACATATTGCTAGAAAGTAGATGGATATAAAAGGGGGTTGATTAATTCATTACTGCAGGGGAAAAGGGGGGTTTGGTTGAAGATACAGGAAGATCAAGCTGATCTAGTTCCAATTGCAATAAAGGCAAGTTAATCTTATTATTATAAGTTCTTTTATCTTATCGACCTTAGTTTAGCATCAGACTTATCTGAAAGAGCATAATATTCTTTTCACTGAAGGCTGGCTAATGTATGCCACTATTGCTGGAAAGGAAAAAAAAAACCGTCTATGCCAATTTTCTTTTCATGTCTCTTACATTCTTTTGTTTGATAACAATACCTCATTACCTCTTAACTAATCAGTTAAAAATTGCAGTTAACCTTAACTTTATTTGTTTTACATTTTTTTAGACGGGCAACCTTAACTTTATTTGTTTTACATTTTTTTTAGGCGGGCTTTGTTTATCATCATGCAGAGCCAGGGTACGTGATGCTAACTTTCTGGCTTCCAGATGGACCTCCCGGTTTGCCTTCCACTTCATTGCATCAAATTGGTGTTGGAGCATTTGTCATGAATGACAAAAACGAGGTTTTGATAATTTCTGGATTATGCCTATTTGCCTAGTCATATACTTTCTGAACGAAAGAAAAAAGCAACCATTTATCTGCGTATGTATTGTGTTTGTAATGTATGCCTTTGATTTTAGGTGCTTGTTGTCAAAGAAGGAAAATGTCCATCGCACTGTTCAGACATCTGGAAGATCCCTACGGGTTTTGTAGATAAGGTACAAAACACAGAGCGGAGACTCCCTAGTAAAACAAATTATTGATCTATGATAAGTCAAAAGCCAATTTTTTTTCTGTGTGTAAAAACCAATAGCCAAGTCATGTCAAACTTATTCAAGAAAAGGTCTATATTTTGTTTAAGCTGTTTATGTTGGCTTTACTAATCTTATATTATTTCTTTTTCTGCTATCAGTTTGAAGATTTGTTTTCTGGAGCCATAAGAGAAGTTCGAGAAGAAACTGGGGTAATTACACTGTTTTGACTTGTTTTACTGAACTATGCTACTTAAGATGAAATGTTATTTTGATGTTTTACAAGAACTCCACTTTTCAGATCGAAAGTTGTTTCCTGGATGTCGTTGCTTTCAGGTAATTGTCAAGTACAATCAATGGAGTTATTCGAACCTTTTACTGCTGAGAGTTCCTTCATGTTTTTTTTTTCTTCTTCACGTTTCTGCCTCTGTTCATACAGACATGCGCATCAAGTCCTTTTCGATAAATCGGATATACTCTTCATATGCACACTCAAGCCACTCTCATCTGACATATCGATCGACGAGTCCGAGATTGAAGCAGCAAGGGTACTCCCTAACCATAATTCAGATACTTTGTAGTTTGTACTACTAGTTTAGATGATTGAGCTCTCACTAATGATTTTTTGGGTTATGCCCGCTATAATCATTTTCAGTGGATGCCGGTCGAAGAATTTGTCAGCCAACCATTCCATCAGGAGGATGAAATGTCCAGGGCCATCACTGACATCTGCATTTCTGCACATCACAAGTGCTACGCAGGACTCGCCGCGCATCAGGTGATGTCAATGCTCGACAACAGGGTGGCTTATCTCTACACTGGGGATACTAGGGAAGCAACTGGGATGTGTCCCCGAGATTATAAATCGTAATAATCTTGGTTAATTGGTGAGCAGCAAAGTCTGTAGTATTGTTGCTATCATTGTAGTACACAGGTCAGTTCAGTTATCTGTGTCCTATATGCAAAGATTAACAATTGGTCCTCTATCCATTAGCAAAACATGTCACCATGTATCAGTCTATAACCTGGCAATAACAGTGATGGTTGTTCTGACCAATTAATACTATATTGTACATTTGTACTAAGTAATAAAGCTTGAGATTACATTATTATACGGAGCTCAGAGTATATGGGTTTTATTTGAACAGGCAGGTCTATGTCTCATGCACTCATGCCATCATGAGAAGTACTCCTATGGTGTACACTGTGCTACAAACAAAAATTAAACTTTGAAATGAATGAAATGTTTCTTTGTATTCGTGTACCGTTAATACATAACATAAATTTCCTGTATGATATGTTTGAAACTTCAAATCTAGTAAAACAAAAATACTTTGAAATAAAATCAATCATGCACTGTCTAGTGTCCACGCTGTTCCTTCAACCAACTGTGTCGCAAACCGTTAGTTAAACCGGCCCATTTAGGAGGCCCAATGGAGGCCCGGCCCTAAACCCTTCTCTTATCTCCCTCCTCCCTCCTGCCGCCACCGTCTTCCTCCTCCGGCTAAAAACCTTCTAGAATCTTCTAGACCCCTCGCGCTCCTCCATGGCGCGCCTCCACCACCTTCTCCTCTCCCGCGCGCTCGCCTCCCACCCCCTCCACCACCACCTCCTCCCGTCTCCGCCGCCCTCCTCCAGCCTCCGCCCACCGCTGCTCCCCTCGCCACCGCGTCCTCCTTCTCCTCCTCCTCCGCTTCCCGGTGGTCGCGGCGTGCCCCACTCCTCGCTCGCCGCGGCCTCGCGGCACTACGCGTCGTCGACACCTGGACGCCGGAGGCGAGCGCCGCCGATGCTGCTGAGGCGGAGGAGGGCGAGGCGGCCGCCGCGGGAGGGCCCCGCCGAGCTCAACGTGCAGATTGGCATCGAGGAAGCCCTCCCCGACGACCCCACTATCCTGGTAATAGTAGCTTCTGCGTGCGTTTCTCTCACCATTTCCATATAAAATTATCTATCGCATTTGATGATTTGAAGCTAATTTGCTCTGTTTATTATATACGGTTCTTGCACTGAAAAATGTTGAAATTGTTTGTCCCTCTTATGACCTGAGTTGCTATGCAGAGCATTGCAGAAGCGCTTCAAATGGATGTTGCTAAGGCAGCGAAGGTGGCCTTTGACCACCTCGAAAACTCGGAGTACAAAACCAGAGACAATTGTATAAGCGATGTGAATAAGTACGATACTGTTGAGGTCTCTATACTGCTTTGTGATGACGATTTCATTCGGAAACTGAATAAGGAATGGAGGGACGAGGATCACGCTACGGATGTTCTATCGATGTCGCAGCATATCCCCGGGCTGGACATTCCCATTGTATGTGTACCATTGAGTTGATGAATACCATGACTAACATATTGTTTGATTACCATTTTTTTCTGATATGTTTGTGTTTGTTTGACAGCTGCAGTTGGGTGACATAGTAATCTCTATTGACACTGCACAACGGCAAGCGGAAGAAAGGGGCCATACACTGCATGATGAGATAAGAATTCTCATGGTTTGTTTCGCTCATTTCTAGCATCACTTTTTATTATTATTATTTTGGTCTAATGTGGTGATCCGGTGCATTTTCATCATCTTATTTTATTTCCTAATTTCCAATTTCGGAGTAGATTGTAATCCTATTCAATGCTAACGAACTCCAACAGGTGCACGGATTATTGCATTTATTGGGCTTTGATCATGAGCTCAGCAAAGTGGCTGAAGAAGAGATGGAGAGCGGGGAAGAACATATCTTAAATTCTCTAGATTGGAAAGGGAAAGGACTTATTAAGAGTGCATATGATTCCATTCATGACATGGATCATTCACAAAGTTATGTTGGTAGGTATCTTCACACATTTTAGCATGTTTTTTCTTTATGTTGTCAGTCAATTTCTTCTAATTGGAGTTCCCACTGATTTCCCCATTGCATGCAGAGGCCAGTAGAGATTCAGATGAAATTAACCTACGGGAAGTTCATCAACCAAAACTGAGCCATATCATATGTGATATAGATGGTGAGTTGATGGAGCATATAGAAGTATGCTGTTTGTGTTGGACCTTTCCTAGTTCTAGCAGGTAACTTCTTCTATATAAATGTTAAGGTATTGTGGATAATGAAGGATACCCGCATGAAGAATCAATAGAATCTTTGAGAGAGGCAGTTTCAAGGGGAATAAACGTTATCACGGTGACTGGAAAGGTGGGTTTCATGTATTCGTGCATGCAAAGTGAATGTGGCACCTATCTGAAGTGAATGCTAAACTGTAGACTGCTTTCTTCAACATATTATCAATGCTATTTCTAGCTTTCTTATAGAAGAACAGAATATTAGAAATTTGGAATATTAAAGTTCCCTGATGAAAGGGGAGTTACTGCAGGAGGATGTTTAGTGCTTAAAGGAATCAATTTTCTTATTTGCAAGCCAGCTGAGTATATCAGTATTCACTGTAATAATGTTCTCTTGATTTATTTCCCTTAGACCCGGGCTTCCACAATAAGAACTTTCAGGCTTCTTGATTTGGGAGGGAAAGATCGTTTTATGTCAGAGAGTTCACCTGGTGTATTTCTACAGGTACATACTCTCCAGTTTCACCTGAATAATTTGAGAAAAGTTGTTTTGGTTATCAGAGCTTTGTGGCCATGTTATCTTACCTTATCTGTTCCCCTGCGATATAATGGTGATTGGTGAAGATGTTTTCCATCACAACCTGTTCTTTAATAAAACATTTATTAGAATCAGGAATCGGGATTCGGGACCATTCAGTTTAGGCTTCAGTTTATTGTATGTTACTCTATGGTTAAACATCCCAGTGGTCTAATGTGTGGATATGCCAGTATGTGCAGTTTGGTGTACCTCTTGCTTTTGAGCACACGCTTTATATATAACATGCAATGGTTCTATATAGAACTGGTCTTCTAGAGAGGACATAGCATAAAAGATAGGATGCCATATATTGTTGCTTTATTCGTTCATCTTTAAATTCTTGAATTAAATTGAACTGCTCAAGGTTTTGCCAATCCATGTGAGCTGTCTCAGTTATGTAAAAAGGTACTCCATAGTTCATTCGTTACATATGGAAGTAGGATTTTATTAAGATTTTTTCTGCAAGCCTATATGAGAGCATAATATACAAGGAAGTGAATGTTGAGATCTCATCATTCTTTTCATATTTGATCTAGTCATATCATATTATTTATTATGTTTGCTATGACATTTTACCCTTACAGATTTCTTAAAAAATGCGCTGTTTCCTGTAGGGTTCACTTGTTTATGGAAGGCACGGCCAAGAGATTTACAGAGCAAACTTAGGTTTGGATATCTGCAAGGAGGTACAATCATGATGCCAACTAATTGTTTCTTGTTTTCTACTATCAGGTGTGCTTTTGTGGCAGTATAGTTACTTATATGTTACATCAGATCTGCACTTTATCATTGAAATGTTAATATTTTACATACTATTTCTTTATCAGGATAATTTTCTGGGCATCTTATTGAGACTGATTGAGTTTGTTGAAACTTTTCTCTTCTCTATCATTGATTTTGGATTTTTTGGATTTATGAAATGTGTTCGCTTTGGTAATGTGTCTCTTTTTTGCATGTTAACATTTGTTAGATGTCATGTTGATGTGTCTTTTCCTCCATTTGCAGGCATTTTTGTACTCCTTGAAGTATAGTATGCCTCTTGTTGCATACCATGAGGAACAATGTTTGACCCTCTTTGAACATCCTTTGGTTGATTTGTTGCACACAATTCACTATGAGACCAAGGTCTGATCTAAAGATATTTGCTACGCAAACTTATCTTTTCTTCCTTTTTAACAATGGTCGGCAGCTGAGTAAATGTTAAATTCTCTTCATAGGTAAAAGTGGTGCCTTCAGTTGAGGACCTCTTGGGGTATTCATCTTTTCAGGTTTGTCTATCCGTAACTTTGGCATGCAAAAGTTTACATATCATATCTGTTAAGGATAGTATGCCTTTCTATCTTACTGTGAAATGCATTAGTATATATTAGTTGAACAATTTTTGAAGTAACACTGCGATGTGGTAAAAGAGCAGCTGTTGCTGGGAACTTGTGATATAGCATGAGGACCCTTCCAAAATAGACAGAATTGTAGTTGAATTATCCACATTATCGTCACGACTCGAGTCCATGACTGGATAACCACTGCCGGAACTAGCAATAGCAGTAGAGCTGCTATTTTCTGAAAGCCTTTCTCTATTAGCATTCTGGAATACAGACAAAAATCTGCCATTCTAATCACTGCAGCCACTCAACCAGTAGTGTTAAATGGAGTAATTCCTGATGTATGCTCCCTTCTTGGCTGTCCAACATAAAAATAAATCCATAAAAAGTTAAGCTAACCCATAGGAGGGCTTACACAAATCTCTTGAAGATGGGGTTTCTAGAATATGGCTGGAAAACTACTCCCCCCGTTTCACAATATAAGTTATTCTAGCATTTTCCACATTCATATTGATGCTAATGAATTTAGATAGATATATATCTAGATTCATTAACATCAATATTAATGTGGGAAATACTAGAATGACTTACATTGTGAAACGGAGGAAGTACTATTTAACAATCCTCGGTGAATCTTCAGTAAGTCAACCAGATAGATATTTAGACCAGTTTTATTTGGATTGGAGTTACACAATTTATTTGCACGTGCAGAAGTTGCTTTTCCTTGACAAAGTGGATGGGGATTCATCTGTACTGAGACAGCATTGGTCAGAACTAACACAAGGAAGAGCACGTGTTATCAAAGCGCATTCAAGTACGATTGAGATTGTTCCACTTAATGCTTCAAAGGGTGGTGGTATAAGGATTTTACTTGATCATCTTGGAATAACTGATGTATGTATCTGTTTCCATCAAAGAAAGCATTTACCTTTTTCATTTTGTGCGTAATTTTGCTCTCTAGATTGTGCTCTCTTAGAAGGGAACATCGCTGCTAACAATATTTTTTTTCTTTTACAAATTTGTTTCTCCTATGCAGTCTGATCTTGATGCTGTGGGAGACTACACAAGATGGCTAAGCAACATATTTACTTAACCATTCTTAAGCAAAAGCTTGGTGATAAGCTTGAGATAAGAAGAAATGGCATGCATATGTGATGCACAAAAAGGAAAACAAACAAGGATTCCACATTGGACATGTCTATTTTGAAGCATGTAAGAAGACAAACTTCATACCACCGTCCTTTTGGGCTGGAAGAGAAATTACTGTACCCTTAAACTTTTGAAAGGGATATGGGTGTGGATGGAAAGTTTGCTACTTCCTTCAGGTAATGTATTTTTTAAAATTTAGATTACGTTACTCTATTTACATTGGATTGTGTGAGAACCATTTGTCCTTTTGTTTAAATTTAAATAGCATGAAACTCATCCTTTTGTTGTTCACACTTCACAGATCTCATTTATGGAGGTGTGTTGGAAATAAAATCAGACCAGCCCATCTGTGATGTCAAGAAAACAAACATCAAGAAAGTGCAATTTGCAACTAGTGAAAATTTTATGTGAGACTATTAGTGTTCCTTTGCTCTGAGCAAACGTGTCAAATTCATGCCAATTTTGTTTTTCTGTAGAATACCTGTATAGCTGCGCTGCACAAAGCATTGCTAGTTGTTGCTCGATCATGTAATGCAAGAGTACTCTAGTTCCCAGCTGATAGGATTTTGCTTATTAGCTAGCTGTATTTCATTCCACCCGTTTTTAGTAGTTGAATTTCAAATGGATGGACTTAAGGAAATGTAAGAAGCCAGGTTGATCCCAGAAGAAAAAAAATAGTTGAGTTTCCTTGTGAAAAGGAGCAGTACAAGCGCAGCACAACATGTTAGCTGAAACTGGATACCTGAAACCCTAGTACTTGTTTGTTTCCACTTTCCAGGGTCATATTTTTTGTTACGAGTTAATATGCATTTGTACATCTTTCTTGCTCTGGTGTGTAGGTGGTTTAGCACTGCTGCACAGGAAGCTGGTGCTGCTTGGTCTTGACAGCAGACAGGTAAATGATCCTTTCGAGGGCCTCTTCGCTATCATCTTGTTGCATGGCTTTGGCAAGTGATTTGATCGTTGATTCATGTCTAGTCCTGCTGCATAGCTTTTGCACGCCTTCATCCTCTTATTGTAGGTAATTTTCTTTGCAAGGTCCTGAACACATGTAGCATCAGATATCGATGTGAATGATTGGGATTTTCCTTGGTAATAGTTGGACAGCCCTCTCCTGCAGAAAACAAATTTACTTGTTAGAAAACATATGATTTAGTGTCAATTTTGCAATTGAAGTAGATTTTATGGAAGTGGTCTGGAACGTTTGATCTTTTAATATCGACATTATTTTCTCCAGTCATTTCGTCTTTCGAACAAAATGTTCAAATAAGACCTGATGCTGCATACATACATAGATCAAGCCCAATTTGAACATTTTGCTTGTCATAAATGTTATGCAAAATAGAATCTCTACAATTTAGCAGGTAGGCAATATCATTGAAATTCAACCAACAAATCTGAAAAGCTGTTCGGAGAAAATCATTGTCTAGTTGAAAAAATGAACTAGCTAGTAGCTACTATATCATTTGCAAATGTGTTCATTCAACTAATATAGTTTACAGTAGTCAGGTGATAAATCCTTGTTTGCTGGCACAAATTGGGAACACAAGCAACAAATTTCACACCGTTAAAGCATCTACCGAAACTTGAAATTCATATAAGCACGGTGCAATTTTCTCTAACTACGAGTACTTCTGCAGGGGAGGAGCAAAGCACCTGATAGGAAGCTGGGCTATCAGTGAGGACAAGTCACAGAGCGGCCCTTCAGAATCCAGCTGCAATGTGCTCGAAGATGCTGATGACGACGACGATGACGGCTCAAGATAATCACCAGGACGGTAAGAACTCCCATCATCACTCAGATCCGATGCCGATGAGCACGACGACCCGATGGACGAACCCGAGAAGGAACCATCTTCAGATCGATCATCACTTTGCTCTATGCAGGCCTCCTCATGAGCCCCAGGAGGCACCGGCGCGCAAGCTTCTCTCATTCTTCCAGGAGCAAATGGCTGCTTATCTCCTGTGTATTTTTGGACTCCAGATTTTGGAAGGCAAAGGCAAGTATCCAAGTTAAGTTCCCCTCTCTTCCCCATGTGCATATATGTAGTAGACGCAAGGAAGAGATAGGGTGAAATAAAAAAAATAAAACTAAAAAAGAAACAGCCGTTCCGGTGGGCTGATGGGGTCATGGATAGATACATAGGTTTCCTGTATATTCAGATAGGGTTCATGGACTCTGGCGCCGAAAAGTAAGCCGAAGCTATCCTCAAGTTCCTTGCTCCATCAGGTCTTCTAGACAGGCTGGTGATAAACACGCCATATATTATTACATAGTTATTACTTATTAATGTAGATAGATAAAGTAAAAACATATTTATCATGCAATCACATATTGAGAGAATTTTGCTTTATAAGTTAGATGCATCTACATGTGGTAGTAGTGTGTGAGTTATAGGGGAGCATGTGAAAACGATGAGGATAAACTTACTTATGGGGGTTGAGATGAGCATCTTATCTGATCTGTTTATCCTTGAGGATTAGGATAGATAAGGTAAATTACGGTGGCGAGAAGGTGGTGTCGGCTAAGGCATGCAGCTGGAGATTGGTATGCCTGCTTGCCTACGGAGTTGATTATGCTAATTTGAGTGTCGGATTAGGTTGTTTATTATTGTGGTCTCTGGTAAGGTGGTTACATGGTTGCAGCCAGTCAGCTTCGATATCGGTCAAGTCGTGTTGTTTATTTTCTTTTTTGTTAATGGAACTGTGAAAGCAACCCCTTGTTGCTCCCTTTCATCCCTACACGTTCCCATGAATGCTTCCATCCTGTTCCTGTTCCTGGAGGTTTGGCCTGATCATGTTACTTGCAAGTCTCCTCCATTACGTTTTTTTCTTCTTCTTTTGGTGAAGTTACTGTTTCATAAGGTGAAAATTGTTCTCCAGTCTCCAGTGAGATAAACGCACTGTTCTTCTGATCTTCTCTGGAGAAAAATATCTCTCCCTTTTTAAGACTTAATTAACTCGATTTTTTGACCGACACGTCACTTCACTTGAATTCCGCAGGTTCCACTACGATTTGTATTGAGATCCACGAAGAAAATTACCAGAATAAGATTCTAATTTGGTTAGCTCACGGTAAGAACAGTTGTGTTGCGTGCTTTACCTTCTCATGATGTGCCGTATGATCGCAAAAATGAACAGGTTACATTTGCACACATCTCATGAGAGTGATTCTCACGTCAAAGGTTAACCACGTGAAATTCTTAAATCCATTACCATTAGTTATACGATGCTTGTCTTGTCAGCAGCAAAGCTACAAAAAAAAGAATGCATTTTATATGCCGTTTCCCTGATAAACCCATGTATTACCAAACAAGAATTCCACTTGTAATGCCCGAAAGACTTGCTACCCTTTCAACTTTTTCTTGCAAGCTTAGAACGGAGGAGTCGGATAGGGATGGATAAAGAGGGAAGAACACTTCACTACACCTCGCTCTCTTCATTCAGTAGCCTAAAAATCAAGCAAGCAGGGAAGAAAAAAGGCATCACTATTGTGCTTTTGTATGCAGCACAAGTGAACTGGATATGTTCTAAATTTTTAGTGGTACGTACTACGTACGTCGTCTGTTCTTGCGTTACAAAGATCAGAACCTGTTCTGTTTCTTTGTTTCAACCAGATGCGACCACTCCTCTTGACACCGAAGCCGTGATCTATCATACCTTGCCCAAGCTTCAGTTCTTTATATATCTTCATCACTAGAGCTGATCTAACCCTCCAAACTGATAATAACTTCACAGTATCACCACTTGTCACAAGGAAGAACACAAAATGATGAACCGGGGGCACAGCATAGCTGTTCACATGGGCATAAAAGAGCATTACATTTCCATCTTTTATTCAACTTCAAATTGGAACCAAACTGGATTCACTGGTCTAAAAGGCAACAGCCCTAGTCTTTACAATGCGAGGTTAGGTTTTCATATAAGGAATTGAGGATTATAACATAAAAAATGCTGATTCATTGCAGTACACGTCCAATCATCCATGGATGAACGGAATAATAGAGATGGATTCCTATTGCTCCCATCAACCTTGCCTGCTATCGAAGAAATGGATAATCAGTACAACGTTCTCATATGTACAGTTGCGCATCAGGTTGACCTGTCAATCTTCCCAATGGTGTTCTGTCTTGCGTTCCGCAGAATGGCCTTATCAGCAGTGATGAAGAAGCCAGCGATGCATGCTGTAAAATAAACAGGAAGACATGTAAGGTTTCCAGTGTGGTCTTCAATTCAATTTTGTTCTGCACATGAATGCCAAAATAAGAAAATGGGGTTATAAAGTCTGTATTGAAAAGAAACTACAGAAACAGAATTAGTAGTGAAAGCTAAGTTGTTATATGCCTAAACTTAAAATAATGGTCAGAATCATAACAACATGTTAACTTCCATGGTTCCAAACAGCAAGGTAATATTAATCTGTTAGCTAGTTCCTACTGTGTCCTTGCGAGGCAAATGCTACCAAGCTCATTGGAAGCTGAAATCATTCGATGTCATTAACAGGGATAAATCCACCAAAACAACTGCTAAAGTTAAAGTGATTTGATATATGCGACTCATAATTTAGGAAATATTGAACAGAAGAATGTAAAAAGGATGCAAGTGGTCGCTAATCAGTACTTGTTCAGGTACTTCACTTGAACAGACAGAAATACTGGCAAGTTTCATTTACTGTCAGTAGTCAGTACTAAGCAGAATATCCCTGCAGCATCTTGTTCAGTACTAAAATTTAATGGGAATCCTATCCTAGAATCTGATGAGGGCATGAGGGATGAGGCTATTGAAAGATAATAATTCCAAATTAAAATAAAATAGAGAAAGCCAGGCTGTGAGCTTGTGACACCAGTTAAACTTGAGACAGTACCATTTTTCATTTTCCCTAAAATCTGATAATGAAATACTTGAAGTGCAATACAGTAACACAATCAACCTTAGACTTGACTTCTTTACATTTTATAAAGGTCAAATTTCTTGCATGTCCTAAGAAACAAGCCAAATCATGCATGTCCTAAATCCTAAGAAATACGCCAAATCTGTATTGTAAAACAGTATATATCCAGCAAGTTAAAGTAGTGACAGTGGCTCCATTAGGTTTAGCCCAATATCCAAGGTACCAGTAAAATAAGTTGTACGAGATGCTAGCACTTTATAGTAGGTCTTCGGTCATAACATCTAGTATAATATAATTTGAAAAATGATAACTTTCAGTAGTATAGTAAACCGTACCTGCTGATATGATGAGTGCTTGTGCGGTGTAGTTGAGATTAGCCTTAGCCCAAGGAAGGACACGGCAACCAACCAACTGCAGCAGAAATGTTATTTTTGCAGATGTCAGAATATATGCAGCCAGATGAATCAAAGTGTTCCAACATATGACAAGGTATTGAGCCAGATTGTAATAAATAGTAGTAGTAATTTAGACTAGAAGCCCATTTTCATTATTATTAATACTTGAAATGAAAATGAGTTGTAAAGCTGGGAAAAAAAAACATAATGTGTGGCCAACGTATATATGTTTCTCCTAGGAAGAAATTGCACTTGAAACTACATACTATTGATCTAAAGAATGAAACTACATAACATTGGCATGACAAACAGCTAGTACATACCGTGGGGACCGCAACCACGGTACCAGAAATGGCGGCGTTCTTCAATCCCTGCGTGACTGCCTCTGCAATGAACAGAACACAAAGAAATCAACCTTACTGGCATCGTGCGCAACCGCGCATACATATGAATCGGAATTGGGAACTCAGGCAGCTTACTTCACCGAACCATTACGCACACTACATACATTATACATTGCCTTCTCCTCAACCAACAATGCATACCATATATCACACACAATCTAGCAACATCACAAGTGAATTTGTGTTTGAGGCACCCAGAAGTGGGAAGCCTTAGATAAACAGAACCGAATTGAACCATGATCATCAGATAGCCACTATAAACAGCTTGGGAAGACAACGCGGCGAACCCAAAAACCCCCAATCAAGGGGTGTGATCTGATATCTATCTCTCTCTCTTTCTCCCAAGAAATCTCACACCGTCCTTCCTACTACTACTACATCTAAACCTCATCCCTCCTCCTCCTCCGCGCAAGAAGATGAAATCCCGCTACCATGGATGGGGATTTCGGAGCTTGGTGAGTGGGATGGGATTTGATTACCATGGACGGCGGCGTCGGACTCCTCCTTGGGGGACCGGGCCTGGAAGCTCCTGGCGGCCATGGCTCCTTCTCCTCCTCCTCCTCGTCGGCGACTTCGCCGCCCTCTTCGCTGCTCTGCTCGGCTCGGGTGGAGAAGAAGGCGAGTATTTTTAGATCGATTTGGTGATGGTGATGGTGTGAACGGGTCGGACTTTGCTACTACTACTCGACTTGGGTTAGCTAGCATAGGCATAGCAGCCGGCGGCTCGCGCACGCGACGGCCGAAAAGCTCATTGCTCACGTCACGTCTACCGGTGTACTAGTGCTACACATGTTGTGGCATGTGCGAATGGCGATGCAAATTCGGGGATTTGGAATTGCAACAGGGGGATTAGAGTTTGTTTGGTTTTCCTACCCCGAGATTAACAAATTAGGGCCAATTTGTAGTTGTACTTTCTTTTTCAGGGTTAATGGTTGTATTTTATTTAATACTAGTAGTATTGCTCATGCGCGTTGTAACGGGTAAAACTAGTATTAATATTTATAAAATATAATATTAATAGTTAAAATTTAATTGTAGCCTGTGATTATAGTCTTAAAACAAACATACATATGAAAGCACTTGTAAATCAAACTTACAAATAAAAGCACTTGTCAAAATAAATATCACCAGTAACATTACAAAGAGGACATCTATTTTAAATTTTAGAGCTTAATTTTAGAATTGGCTAGAGGTTTTTTTAATCTAATTTTAAGTTACACTAATTAATTTTTTAAGTTCTTTTGTACATGAACTAAAATGCTGCCTTTTCTTTGGGACAATATCGTGATGTAATTTTATTCGCACTTCACGGTAGATGATGCTAAATGATTTAACCTAAGTCCAATTTAACTGTTACATTTGCAAATGTTGTCAGAAGTTCTTTTGTACATATGAACAAGGAGGAGAGCCAGCAGGAGCTGTCAGATGAAAATGGATGGCAAATATAGCATAACTGCACGCATGTAACGTTCCTTTAGTAAATTAGATGATCCAGATCCACCGACATGTGCTAAGTTTAGCCAATTACAACGGTCTCACCTAGTCTCAAAGGCTAAATACAGTCGACACTAATATGATCGCCCTCTCAAGTTCTCTCTTCTTATTCTCTCCGGCTCATCATTTTTATCATGGTGGAGATATTATAGCCTACTCAATTCTTTTATTCTACTTGCTCTAAGGTCCTAAGATACTAGTACTTTACTCCCCCACCTATCATCTTTATACTAGTTTATTTCACATCTATCACTATTTTACTAGTATTTTATTTATTCACCTAACACATTTTGTAACATCACATACCCTTTTACTTTTTTCGAGGAATATCCTTTTACTATGAGCATATTTGGATTGCCACTTTACCTAGTGCCAAGTTTTAGATAATTTTTGGAACTACCAATATTTTAGGACATATTTCTATTGATTTGGCAAGTTTTGGAATCAATTTAAACATTACACATGTACAAACAATTTGGTAGGGCAAGATTTAGCACTAAACCAAAGCACTTACTTCATTTTTCTAAAAAATAATACAATACCTTATATTATAGGATAGATGGAGTATTGTGGTTGTTGTTACCAAGAAAATGAGACCAACTCCTCTTGGTCTGCTTTTATAGGGAGGAAGGGGCTGTTTGGTTCGCGTCTTGATGCTTGTATGCCTGGCCGGAGCGCCGCCTGAGCTCCAACAACTATGTGTTTGGTTTGTGCGCTGGTATATCCTGAGCTAGCCTGACCTGACTCTTCATTAGCTTGCTAAATCCTCAGGCAACTTCATTAGCCTGAGCCAGGCCATCGAATTTGGACGCCTGAGCTTCAGGCAGCTACTCTTAATGATGCATGTGTCATTTATTCCATACTTTGCTCTGGTAAAAGTTGCTTTTTGATATTTTATTATTCTTCAGGCATGTGTGCGAACCAAACACACAAAGCTTCAGGCTGCCTGATGAGGCAAGTGTTACATCTCCCAACGCTGCCTGTTCGGCGTGAGTTTTTCTCAGGCATGGCCCCTAGGACACGAACCAAACAGCCCCAAAGTCCCCGCGATCCATTCATGGTTGCGAATGATAACTAGAAGACTATTTTGGTTTTGTAATGGCGTCAAGCCATCAACTAGGGTGACAAATAAAGAACTATTTTGATTTTAGAGTTTTGATATACTACCTCCGTTTTTTAATAGTTGACGCTGTTGACTTTTCTCACATGTTTGACCATTCGTCTTATTAAAAAATTTTATGCAAATGTATAAGATATAAATCACACTTAAAGTATTATGAGTGATAAAACAACTCATAACAAAATAAATCATAATTACGTAAATTTTTTTGAATAAGACGAATGATCAAACGTGTGAGAAAAAGTCAACAGCATCATCTATTAAAAAACGGAGGGAGTATAAGCTTTTTTTTTTCACTATAAGATATGTTATAATACTATTTTAGTCGTGAGCTAGTTCCATAAAAAAAACAGCATTTCCAAATAAGAAGGGAAAACAAAGCTAGGAAAGTCGGAATCGCGTTGCGTGAAAATTAAATTGGGTCTTACTCTTAACAGGAAAAATGAAAATTTGTCACGTGCAATCCTCGTGTCCTAATCCAGCCGCCACTGTTCATGCTCTTCTCCGCCCGCAACGCAACCGAAACCTTCTCCTCCGCCGCCGCCGCCACCACCCCACCACCGCTGCTCGCCGGCGCGATTTTGCACACTCGTCATACCGGAGTGCTCGCTCGCTCGCTCGCTCGCGGTAGGGATAACCCGGCCGGGTTAGGGTTCCGCCATCCAAGGGGGTGGGGGAGGGGTGTGCTTGAGGCGCGTGGCTTCGGTTTTTCGTGAGAGGAAAATCCACGGCCTCGCCGTGATCCCGGCGGGGATTCGTGGTCTCTGAGGCACTGGTAGAGTGGTAGGTAGGTAGGTAGGTAGGTAGCTGCTGCGCGTGGGAGGGGGGGAGACTCCATTAATCTCGCGCGTCTAGGGTTTGTTTGTGTGTTTGTTTGGGTGGGTTCCGTGGCGGTTTCAATGGCGGGATCTTTCGTCGCGGTCAGGGGGAAGCCTCGGTCGTCCCCGAAGCGGAGCGGCGGCGGCGGCGCGGATCCGCCCTTGTCTCTGGCCATGCCGACCGTCGCCGATCTCCACAAGACGGCTGAGTTGGAGAAGGTTATTTATCTATCCACTGTTAGTAATTGATTATGTGTTGCGGCGTAGGTGTATGCATATGTTATTTACTAGTGATAGATGTTGCTTTTGTGTCACTAAGAAAACTTTGCTTTTCAGTTCTTGGTTGAAGCCGGCCTTTATGAAGGGGAGGAGGAGTCCGCGAAACGGGAGGAGGTTCTTCGGGAGATTGATCAGGTAATTAAGTTGCTTCCACTCTTACTTGCTATCAATGGCTAGTGCTAGTTATTTGTTAACCCAATGTAACTTGATATCTCTGAATATTATACGAGTTAGGCGGTGGGCGCAGAAGGGGATATGTAATTATCGCTTAAATTCATGCACTTTGTTGCCGGACTTTGCTTAGGCAGCATTGCTTTCATGTGCTTGTGTTGTTTCGGTTTTATATTATTCTAACCAAAATGATTTACTGTGCATGAATGTGTTGATGCCTGCGTGAGTACGATATACCAATTGCTAGTGCTTCCTCTGGGGCACAAAAGTCCTAACTACCAATATATGAACAAAATATTCTTGATTTGGAGCTTGCCATTACCTGCGCATGGTAATGCAGATTAACTTTGTATATGCTCACATGTTGTTTTCTTTGTATAAGAATTAGCCCTTTCTTGTTGTTTTATGAGGTCTTCTCTGCGTCTGCGATATTGCAGATAGTCAAGGAATGGGTGAAGAAGGTCACTATTCAGAAAGGATATAGTGAGCAAATGGTTAAAGAGGCAAATGCAGTCCTTTTCACTTTTGGATCTTACAGACTGGGGGTAAATGCTTCTTTTTGTTCCTTTTTCCTTCTAACACAGTTAAATGATCATGTTGATGTTTCTTTCTAGAGTGAGTCAAGCACAACCAATTCGTTATCACCTGAAATTGTCAGTCTTTTTAGCTTCCATTTAGATATATATACAACTTGAATATAACTATGGAAGTACTGTTGTTGCTGATACTTGGTTTCTTGATTTGTTCAAGCAGAATAACATACCCTAGCTTGGTTCTTTGGAGCTAGCAACTATTTTCAAATTGTGCAGCTTTTACTGGATTGATGATAGACTGGAGTAGAACAATATCTGATAATTATTATTTGAGACAAGAGCTGTGTAGAAAGAATTTAGAGTCTGTTCATTTGTGGTTCACAATCTATTGCATAGGTAGTAGATGCTGCTTGGTTGATGGTAGCTTTTTTCCTGTAAGGAAACCTGATAGTGTGGACAACTCCTGTTTTTTGGGAAAGATCCATATATTCATTTCCTTCCGTTTGTCCACTACTTAGCTGAACCTAAGCAAAAGATGTCCAAGAGGCTGACATCAAAGAACAAATAACACCCATAAAAAATAAAGAAAGAAAGAATAAAAAAGTAATCTTCAGTGGATAAGAAGAAATACGATTCTTATTTCGACACAACCACCCAAGGGTAGAGAAAGACCTTTTGCACCAAAACAGAAAAAACCCCACAAACGAAACTAGCTCCATCACGTACTAATGTATTTTGGAAGCTCTTCCTATGGTTTCTATAACTGATTAATAACTAGAAAGCTCTCTTGTCCTTCACTGGATAGGTCTAAAAGCCTAACATGCCAAAACAGGAATAAAATTTGCTATATTTATGCAGTTTAAAGTTTTTCATCCTTTTCTCTAACAATACATTCCTAATATACTGTTTAGTGCAATAATAATCTCACAAATTGCTGAGAATCATTCCTGGTCATGTTTGGCACAAATAAAATCATAGATACCTATTAAAGATTATTAAACCGCCAAAATTGAAAAGTGGTGTTTCTGTTTATCAGCGGGAACTCACAGTAACAAGAGTGTGTATTTAATAATATTTTTTGGTTGCTGTAAGTACTTTCCTAGTAGATCAATTTTCCTTTGTGTACTTTATGAATAGTGGCCTCTTTTGTTAGGTTCATGGGCCTGGAGCAGACATTGATGCACTATGTATTGGACCCTCATATGTGAAACGAGAGGTGAAGTCTTCTTTTTGTTGCATGCTGTCTATGGATTACTTAGGTCTTCATGATGGACATTAACAGTATTATTTCTCCAGGAGGAATTTTTTGTCATGCTATATGGCGCATTATCAGAAATGGAAGAAGTGACTGAACTGCAACCTGTACCTGATGCTCATGTACCAGTTATGAAATTCAAGTTTCGTGGGCTACCAATTGACCTTCTCTATGCCAGTGTATCTCTTCCAGTAATACCACCAGTAAGTTTTCATTTCCTAGGATTTCGTACATGAACTGAAATGCATGCTATGCATAACACACGCTTGAGATGGTGTTTTATGATTGCCTAATCCAACATCTGTTAGTTTGCCCATTTCCATTCTCTTCATTGGTTGCCTATCCCATTAGTTTCTGCAACTATGGATGGATCTGCTATGTTGAAACTTTTTATCAACCAATGTGTTGACTATGTAAGGCTGCTATTTGGAAGTGTTGTTGAAGGACATATATAATGTCTAAGCTAACTTTAATAGCATTAGCAGCTATAGCCTATAGGTGACGCCAAAGGCAAAAGTTAATTTGCCATCTTATACAATGTTTACATTAATCTGTATGGTTTACTTCATGAGGGAGTTTTAACTTGTTAAATTGTATATTTATTATTTTTTAATGTACCATTGCAGGATTTTGACATCTCTCAAGGATCTGTACTTTGTGATGTTGATGAAGCAACTGTTCGAAGTCTCAATGGGTGCAGGGTGGCAGACCAGATTCTTCGACTTGTTCCAAATGCGGAGGTAATTTAATTATGATATCACCATTTCTCTTATTATACAGTCCAAACCATGTCATTGTAATAAATATATGCTATGTAGATCTTCCGGAAAACACTCAGATGTTTGAAGTACTGGGCACAGAGAAGAGGAGTTTATTCTAATGTAAGCCTGGTTTTATCATCTATGATACACTTAAATGTGTTTGTGCTTGGATCAAAACCATTAGCATCAAAAGGTGCTGAATCGTTATGACGCCAAATGGTTTCCTTGTTAGGTTACTGGTTTGCTGGGGGGTGTCAGCTGGGCCCTATTGGTTGCTCGTGTCTGCCAACTTTATCCCAATGCTGTGCCAAGTATGCTGGTTTCAAGATTCTTCAGAGTTTTCACCCAGTGGCAGTGGCCAAATCCTGTGATGCTTTGTGCCATTGAGAACGATGATAACCTTGGCTTTGCTGTGTGGGATCCACGTAAGAATCCTCGTGATAGATCACATGTTATGCCTATCATCACACCAGCATATCCATGCATGAACTCTAGTTACAATGTTTCAACTAGCACATTGAGGGTTATTATGGAGCAATTTCAGTTTGGTAATAAGATTTGTCAGGTGCATTATCTATGCCTCAACTTTATGCCTCAGAGCACTAAATTCTGCATATGGTCTCATTGCCTATCTTTGATGCAGGAAATTGAGCTTAACAAGGCTAGCTGGAGTTCTTTGTTTGAGCCTTTCCAATTTTTCGAGGCATATACAAGATATCTAGTGGTTGACATTGTTGCAGATGATGATGATGATCTTCGGCTTTGGAAGGGATGGATTGAATCTCGATTGAGACAGCTGACTCTAAAGGTTGCTGTATTGTAGTAGCAGTAGTTTCTTATTACTCCTATATATGGATAAACTGCAATTTTTATATTATTTGAAGTGAACATTAAAATGAGGTCTATGAATATTCCATACTTAGAAACTTATGCAAGTTTGTCTTTCTAACATGCAGATTGAGCGGGACACTAAAGGGATGCTGCAATGCCATCCTAACCCATGTGAATATGCAGATCCTTCAATACAGTGTGCTCACTGTGCCTTCTACATGGGCTTATCAAGGAAAGAGGGAATGAAAATACGTGGTCAAAAATTTGATATCCGTGGAACAGTAGACGAGTTTATGCATGAAATTGGAATGTATACACAGTGGAAATCCGGGATGGATCTAGCTGTCACTCATGTCCGTAAGAAGGAGATCCCCCTTTATGTATTTGAACAGGGCTGCCAGAAAACTCGTCCACCAACGCCAATATGTGCAGAGCAGCAAGACCAGTCTGATAAAAATGACTCTGAAGTTTGCACAACGACAGCATCTCTGGTGGGTCAGCTCAAGCGAAAGTATCATTCTGTTGGAGGTGCTGACGTTGACTCATTCAAATCTGTTAGAAGGGCTTCAGTTAGCCCGGCTTGTGAGGAAGCATCAATTCAGTTGCATGATGATGCAAATTTTGGACTGACTAATTGCTCCACTTCACCACATGGATCTGAGGGGTCCACTGTATCAGGCAACAGCTGTGCAGCAGTTGGCACTATTGGTTTGGTTGATGAAACTAGCTTACCTGGCTGCTTGATGCCCAATGTTGAAAATGATCCAATTCGAACAATTTTAGAGCAGGCGCCTTCAGAAAGTGTGGTTGAGAAGGATGAAAGAAAACTAGAAGGAATTGAAAGCTTGGCAAGTAGCAACTGTACTGAATTCATGGAGGTTGCAGAAGTGGTCGCTGGGACGATCCTTACTGAGAATGGTGATATACGCTTAAGTGGACATGAAGTGATCTGAATTGGCCTTCCAGATGGAGGTTTTGCTTTCTGTGCACTCACTCTGTACTGTGCTTATCCTTTCATTTCGTTCTGCTTAAATTGACTGACCTATAAATATGAATATGGTGTTGGATTGGTTTGCAAAGATCTTTTCAGGTGTGGAACCGGATGCATCCCAGGTTTGAAAGCATTCTTGAGGCATGTCTTGTACTCTCACCCTTCAAATTTAACATTTAAAATGTTCTATTTGTCTATCCGGTGTTGTTTGGCACCTTCTCTGCCATGGAAGAGCTCGTCTGTCATGAACTGAGCAATTGGCGAGGAGTTGAAGAGAACAACCACCCTTGACACACCGAATACTTTGTCACAGATTTTGTCAGGAGACGGAGACTTGAACAGATGGCGCCAAATCTTCATCAAATCATACGCTGAAAGAAAAAAAAGGATGCCTTTCGGTTGCTTTCAGGATAAGAGAAGCTCTGGGATTGAGAAACCATGGAAGCTCAAATATGAAGTTCTTAGGCAAGGCTCTGGAGTTATGGACTTGTGGTTGTGGGAGGACTGAGGAGACTGAGCGAGCACCAGTGTATCAGTTAAGGTAGTGCCTTTCCTTGGCTGCTAGTTAGGTCTAGGTCAGTATATTTGGTAGTTTTAAAAGAAAAAGAAATAGAATGCCATTATTCTTGGCTATCCATTTTCACTGTGTCCACTTTCCTATACTTGTTTCAGATTCGTTGATGAAGTACTGGTGGTACTTCACAGGGTTTGTGAAAGATTGATGGGAAAAAGTGATATCTAATTTTGAATGAAGGTTGTTTTCATCCTGGATTCTACCATGTCTCTTTTCTTTTTTCAGTTTCAACTAGCTAAATATCCGTGCTTTACTACTAATAAAATATCTTTTTGAAGTGTGCTACCTATGTATTTGATAAGGGAAATATTCACCTTATTTTGATTTTATATGTGGCTATCCATTTAGATTTATTTTTTTAGTATTAAAAAGTTTAAGAAGTGTTTTGTAAAATTTACAATAGGAGTGTTTGGGTAGAAAATTCACTGTTACCACCATTAAATCCTTCTAAAGAAGAGCATAGCTTAACTGGTTAGATTTCTTGTGGTGGAACCAGCCCACCCAGGTTCAAATCTTAGATTTGACATGGGTGCTCGCATTTACGGCTAATTATTCTTTCAGTGGTAGACGACGTATCTATCGACAACGAGGCGCATGTGGTGATTTCGTCAATCTCAAGATATGCCGGCCCAGTCTTCCCGACAACGAGGCGCCTGTGGTGACTTCGTCAATCTCAAGATATGCCGGCCCAGTCTTCCCGACAACGAGGCGCCTGTGGTGACTTCGTCAATCTCAAGATATGCCGGCCGGCCTAGTCTTCCCGACAACGAGGCGCCTGTGGTGACTTCGTCAATCTCAAGATATGCCGGCCGGCCCAGTCTTCCGGAGGTGCTTATAGGGTAGGGGTAGGGTGTGCACGTAGACGACGTATCTATCGACAACGAGGCGCATGTGGTGATTTCGTCAATCTCAAGATATGCCGGCCCAGTCTTCCCGACAACGAGGCGCCTGTGGTGACTTCGTCAATCTCAAGATATGCCGGCCCAGTCTTCCCGACAACGAGGCGCCTGTGGTGACTTCGTCAATCTCAAGATATGCCGGCCGGCCTAGTCTTCCCGACAACGAGGCGCCTGTGGTGACTTCGTCAATCTCAAGATATGCCGGCCGGCCCAGTCTTCCGGAGGTGCTTATAGGGTAGGGGTAGGGTGTGCATGTGTGCGTTGCCGGCCCAGTCTTCCGGAGGTGCTTATAGGGGTAGGGGGTGAGTGTGCGCTGCGAGGCGCCTGTGGGCCCAGTCTTCCGGAGGTGCTCATAGGGGTAGGGTGTGCATGTGTGCGTTCATAGGGGTGAGTGTGCGCCTGCGTTTGTACTGTGTTTCTAAAAAAACAATCTCAAGATATGCCGGCCCAGTCTTTCGGAGGTGCTCGTAGGGGTAGGGTGTGCATGTGTGCGGGTGAGTGTGCGCCTGCGTTTGTACTGTGTTTCTAAAAAAACAATCTCAAGATATGCCGGCCCAGTCTTTCGGAGGTGCTCATAGGGGTAAGATATGCCGGCCCAGTCTTCCGGAGGTGCTCATAGGGGTAGGGTGTGCATGTGTGTGTTCATAGGGGTGAGCCCCTCAACTATGTAAAACCGTTCAAAAAAAGGTTCCAAGGCAGTTTGGATGCCCGGTTTCGTTGACGTGGCATGTTAGATAGCAAAAAGAAAAAAAGAAGTATGTGGGACCCATATCCTAGTCAGCATCTCTTTTTTCTTCTATTCTCTCTTTTCATTTTTGTTCTGTCTACTCTTCTCTTCTTTACCCACCGGCAGCAGCGGGGTGAGAGGCGGCAAGAAGATTTCATATAGAATCGAATAGGAGATAAATCAAAATATAGAATAAAAAATAAAATAAATTTCAAAAATAGAAAAAATAATTATAAGAGTTCAAGTAGAAATACAATTTTAAAATAGCTGAAATTCGGACTAAAAATAAGTAACGTTGGAAGAAGAGTTTATATAGAACGGAATACGATATTAATTAAAATTTGAAATAAAAAATAAATTTTTTTAAAAAATATAAAAATAATTATAGGAGTTCAAGTAGGAATAAACTTTATAAGTAATAAAAAATATTGCAATGAAAAATAAGAAATTTTCATAAAAAAAGTAGTTCATCTAAAACTCAACAATGACAAATAACTATAAAAAGGAGAGAAGCAATATACTCGTAAAAGAGTAGAGTAAATTTTCTGTATACCCTTGAAAACTCACTCAATCCCTTTTATACTTCTCAAATTTACCTGATCCCTTCTATACCCCTGAAAATTTAAATTGATCCCTTCCATGCCCCTACAATCACATTTTCCTTCAATTCACCGTTAAGTTGGTGGCAAATATCTTTAATGCCCTTGATGATTTAGGTTTGAATATAAGCTTGAAAACGATTGAAAATTTCAGTTGAGTGCACAATATGTGCATTTTAGGTAGAAAATGAAACTAAATAATTAGTGCGGAAAATTTTGACAAAAGTTTTGAAAATAAAAAAAGAATTTTTATTTGAAATTCAATAGGACAATATATTTTTTTTACCGGGAGCATTCATAAAAAGAATATGGTGAGCACTCGCAGTCCTATCTTTGTATGAATGCTCCTCATTTTTATGAATTTTTTAAAAATAAAATAAATACATATATTTTATTTCATTATCTAAAAGTAAATTTTGTCATAAATAATGTATCACACATAAACTCATGACTATAATAGTCTAGTGCGACAAACTTTTACATTTGCAATAATGTAATTCATAAATTTGTATGTTCATCCAAAGGGTAAAATGATCATTTTTATAGAAATTAGACGGTCAACTGACGGGAGGGGCATGGAAGAGATCAAAATCAAATTATGGGGGTATATAAGGAAGTAAGCAAAATTCAAGGGCATAGAAGGGATTAGCTAAAATTTTAGGGGTACACAAGGGATTTTCTCAAAAAAGTAAAATGGCGGCGGTTGATGGAACATCTAAAAACTATAAGCAAAACCACAAATCGAATCCCAATGATGATTAACTGGAGCAACGATAAATAGACCGGTAGGTAGCAAGGTCACGACGGTCGGCGGGACTTCTAGAAAGTAAAAAATAAATTGCAATGACAATCTTATTCGATTTTTAAATCTCAATGATAATAAATAGGGAAGGCAATGCGCGGGCCATATGGATACGGGAGTATAGTGCCGGAGGTAGCGGCGGTTGGCGGGACTTCTATAAAGTAAAAAAATGAATCCCAATGATAATTATGTTTAATTTTTAAAATCCCAATAACAATAATAGGGGAGACAACGGACGTGTTATGGAGGAGTACAATGGCAACGTTTGATAACACTTCTAAAAATTATAATAACAGAACCCGATGAGACAATGGACTCTAGAAACTAGAAGGTCCAATTAATTAACCCATTTTTTAAAAGATTTCAAGAAGGATAAGTAGAAGCTGTGGTAGATCGGGCAAACAAAATAGAAGGATGATACAAGAGTAAGAGGTAGCGGCTAATATGACTTCTAAAAACAATAAAATTAAAAATTAAAGGATGATAAGGTTCAATCTTTTAAGGTTCTAAGACAACGTGAAGGCTATTTAACAAATTTTAAGTAATATCATATATTAAAAAATAGATAATTTTATATGGATACTAGCCACGTAATTGCGCAGGGCAGCCTGCTAGTTTCACTCATGAGTCATGATATGGATTGACATCCGTTCATTCAATAAAATTTTAAGTGATTGCCACTTTACCATTCGCTGTTTACCAAATTAGCATGATGTATTTCTATTCAATCTCTGATTTAAATTCAACAGTACAGTTTACCTTTATGCTTATTGGCAACCCTAAGAGATTGCTTAAGTTTTTTCGCCAGGAAGACCGCCCATCCGGATACATTAAGAAAGAGAAAAAGTTATAAGAAAAAATACGACAGTACACCAGTACATGTCCAAGCACTACACGCTAACCACGCAAGCACAAACAACTCAGAGTTGCATATTATGTTCCCACCAATATGTAGAACTCTTTATTGAACGGCTTCTTTTTCACCTTTTTGTTTTCACGTTTCACAAATCCTATAATATTTTGTTCACACAAAGTCTCACAGCAATACACGAGGTAACATCTAGTCTAACTGACACTAGAAATCTGAATACGCTAAAGCATGGAGGGGAACATTTTACGCGTCCTCCTCAATGCACGAGAATGTTTGCTTGTAACAGAAAGAAAATGATGCAACTAGTGAACACGTGTGTACATGTTCGTAGGTAGGATTGATTTTTTTAGACGGAGGGGTAATAAACAAGACGATTTGATATGGAAGTGATCGATCAGACGAAACAGGGGAATCGTCTCCACCAGCGAGCACACTGGCGGAGGCGTCGAAGAACAGTCTGCATGGACGGCCTGCGCTGCGGGTCCATCATGGTGCACTCCACGCCGAGCTTGAACACGGCCTTCATCTCCTTCAAGTACCGTGCCGCGTCAGAGGCGATATCGTTGTCAAGGACATCGTCGGTGAATAACTTATCGTCGTAGCCGTGCCGTGCCCATGTATTCAAGTAGGCTTTTGCCCATGTCGTCAGATGGCCGTGCTGATCGTTGACTACTTTTCCCGTGACGATCTCCAGCAGGACGACGCCAAAGCTGTACACGTCGACCTTCTCGCTCACTTCGGTGTCCGTATACTCTGCAGCAAAATTAAATGGCAGCCAGTCAATCCTGAAGTAACATGATCGTTAACTAGTTTAACGATTTCTGAATTGGGAACGTACGCATTAGTTAATTATGCTGCCTCACCTGGAGCAAAATACCCGAAGGCCCCTGCATGAAGACGGACGTTTCCCAACAGCGTGTTGCGGCCGGCAAGATTGATCCGGGCATAACTGAAGCCAGAGATCTTGGCCTTGAAGTTGCCGTCAAGTAGGATGTTGGCCGGCTTGATGTCGCCGTGAATGATCGGCCTTCGACAACCGTGATGCATGTAGAGGATTGCTCCGGCGACGTCAATGACGATGGCCAGCCCAGCCCAGCGGCGGGCGCAGGCGCCTCTCGCCGGCCTGCGTGTTGTGGTGTATCCACTTGTCCAGGCTGCCGTTCTCCATGTCCTCGTACAGAATCAAGATCATGTCGTTCCTCCGAATGTAGCCTAACAGGATAATGATGTTGGGGTGGACGATCATGCCGAGCGTGGTCTCCTCCGTTTGGCGCCGGTTCTCGAGTTCGGCGTCCACACTCCTGGTCTCGTTCTGCATCTTCTTCACAGTTAATCTCCTGTAGGTGTCGCTGCTGTCGTCAATAACCCCCAAACGGTACAGTGGGTCTCCTGTCGTTGTGCCTGTGCTACTGATGATCCTGTTTACGTCCACAGCGTTGTGGACTAGATGATCCTCCATTTTATCACTTAAAACTATAGGAGTCATGTCGTCGTTGCGAGCCCTGCATCAACACATCCTACGGCAAAGATGACCACGCCACCAGCGATTACGGAGATGGGCACGATGGGGACGTTGATGATGAAGGTATTCAGACCCGACGGCGATGGCGACGGCGGCGGCGACTGCAGGGCCATCGCCATCATCAGCTTCCTCGGCTGGAACAGCTTCACGGTCACGGCCGGCGAGGGGGTGAACGGGCTTGTGCTCTCCGCCGTCAGCTTCTCGAGGCTGCCCAGCTGGCCGCTGGTTGCAGCCAAAAGGTTCCTGTGGTCAAGATGGAGCGACATGCATACGTGGATATAATCAGTACCGCAACTTTTACTAGTGCTATACAGTGACAGGTGTACGTACGTAATTAATTTACTACTTATAAACCGAATAATTAATTTTCCAAGTGAGATACGTATTAAATTGTTCAACGCACAATGACAATGAAATTAAACTAGCTAATCCCTGATCGACTTATGTTTGATACACCGTACGTTAGTACGTAGCTAATACTCCACTGACTCATAGTATGTTTGATTTGATCCACCATTAATTCCACCTAATCCTGACTGTGATAGTACGGCCGGCTGAGATTTGTAATAGTACTAGCTAAGATTATTCTGGCCCTTAAATTCCACCTCTCATTATATATATATATATATATATCTCCTTTATTACCCTTTTTAATTAATCCACTTTGTTCATCACCACAGTCACACATGCATTTGATGTCAACGAAGTGCTGAGAGAATAACGAGTCCATCTCTAGCATGCTTTGCTGCTTTTTATAGGTGTAGAGAACAACGAGAATTAAGTTAAAGTTAACTTTGTGCAGATCATGTTGGTTACTTCGAACTTCTTTTATAGGTGTATGATGATGCATGCCTATTATAAACTTATATACTCCCTACGTACGTCTCAAAGTAAGCGATCACTTTACCAGTTTAAAATGGTGGATGGGTTAGGTGTTAAACAGGAAGACTTTTCGGGAATGCTTTCTAGCAGTCGTCCGAGCACAAGCAAAAAAATTGGATTATGTCACACACATAAACTATTTCGTTGGAACCGTACATCATTTTTTTAGCATTTCTGAATTATATAAATTCTCATATTGATAAACTTTCCATGAAAAAATATGTTAAAATAAACAACGTGCAAGCAACGGATCAAGAAGAAACAAGAGAAAATGAAAAGAAAGGGTTGCACCATGTGCTACGCCGAAATAGAAGAAAAGTTGAAAGCGCGTAAAGTTTACGTGCGATTTCTTGTCCGTTTCACTTGAGGCCCAAACTACCGCACTAACTTATATATATTATTATGGAATTCATGCTTTGCAAAAAGAAAACTTTGGATGAATTCTATTTAATTGAAAGAGTAAGTAAGTACCTGAGATCGTGAAGCTGCGTCAGGGTCACGAGGTAGATGCAAGCAACAGTAGTCCAGCGTGCCGGGTTGGACGCCAGGGCAGGCGTGTCAAGCTCGGCAAGGCCTCCAATGGCAGCACCCGGATAGCTCACATTATTAATGAAGCTGTTAGTATCAAGTTGCAGTGACTTGAGCTTCGACAACCGTCCAATAGCCGACGGCACAACGCCAATATTGAAACCATTGTTGGACAGGTTGAGATGCTGCATCTCTGAGGACAGCTTGTCGATGTCGTCAGGGAGTCTGCCGGATAATTGATTATTGGATAGGTCAAGTAACTCTAAAGCTGAGCAAGCGTAGAGCACAGTGGGGAAATCACCGGTGAGATTGTTGTAAGAGAGGTCTATGGAAGTCAGGTTCTTGAGGCTGCAAATGGAGGCTGGAATTGGTTTGGCTATGTGGAAACTTGGGAGGAATTGGGCAGTGACCTGCCTGTACTACTGCATATAACACCAGTCCAGACACCCCCAGCCAGTTGCACCTAAAAGCCTAAACTGATAGGGAAAGGCGGGCAATTCACTTTATACACTTCAACAGTCGGTGTTGGGCTGCACCGTCGATTAGGAGCTGGACTTTAAGGGGAGAAACAGTAGTAGTAAGATGGCGAGAATGTTGTAGATAGCCAATTTTTGTGTGAAGTATGTTCATTCTTGGATGCTCAAGACATGGGGTGGGGTGGGGTGAGCTTAAATAGGCACTGCCGAGGAAGACGAACCCATTTTTTTCTCCGATACTCCAGTAAATGATACTCTGATGCCAACTTGCCAAGGCAAAAGGAAAAAAGATGCTCGATCTGATGGAAACATGTGAATTCAGCACTACGCTATCTAGTTTTCATGAGATAACACCACTATAGAACATCCTATCAGTGTTGTCTCTATCATTCCCGGTTTAATTAAACCCGGCACTGATAAAGATTATTTCGTACCCTCCAAACTCGTGTGCATTCTAAAAAACCCGACCCCGATCACATCAGTGCTGGTTTTTAAAAAAACTCGGCACCGATGGACTAAATGGAGAGAAAAACCGGCATCAATAGGTGGCGGCGAGAAAAAAATTAACTCCGGCCTACTCCTTTTTTCGTCAATCCCCAAGGGTGTGTTTGAGGAGAAGATGATTGAGGAGATTGGAAAGATACGTAAAACGAGGTGAGCCATTAGCTCATGATTAATTGAGTATTAACTATTTTAAATTTTAAAAATGGATTAATATGATTTTTTAAAACAACTTTCCTATAGAAATTTTTTTGCAAAAAACGCACCGTTTAGTAGTTTGAAAAGCGTGCGCGTGGAAAACGAGACTCAATCTCCCCTGTCTCCCCAACAAACAGAGCCCAAGTCTTCTAGCCTCATCCTATCTCCTCGCCCTCCCCATCTCCTTTTTTTGCGAATGCCATCCCAACATCTTCTCACCGTTCCTCAGATCTCTCCTCCAAGGTCTCCCCCGGGGACATCGCTGCTCCTCCACGCTTTCTCCATAACGGTGCCCGCTCCTCCTTGCTACCTCCGAGCTCTCTCCCTGGCGGTGCACTCTCCTCCTCGCCATTTCCTCGTCGCCTTCGGGCTTTTTCTCCGTAGCTGCGCCGGATCCAGTCACCTGGAGGTCGGGACCACCGGATTTGTTCTTCTTGAGGCCAGGGCTTGCCGAATCCAACCGCCTTTGACCTCACCGCCATGGATCACCTCGCACGTGCTTGGGGGCTGGCGGTCTGACCGGAAGGAGTTGATGGCGACGGCGGCGACTCAAAGGAGATGAGCAGCAAGGGAATCTACAACGACGATGACAGATCCTCTGGTATGGTGAGTCCGATATGTTGAACATGCAATGGTCAGCCATAGCGCAAGATTTTGATCTATGTTATGAATTGTTCTGATATATGATGTGATTAGCTTGTTCTTGTCTTCATAGTATGTGATGTGCTTCTTTGACGTGTGCATATGCTCGTGTGCTCTTGTTGATTTTGCATGGCCCTCCTGTCGGAACCTCAGATTGGTGGGCTCAAATTGATTGCGTGGGATCGAAGGAGCAAAAGAAGACGTCGAGAGGAGCTCTGCTTACCACTTGGTGGAACGTTTGGTTAGAAAGAAACAGAAGAGTTTTCAACAATATTTCAATCTCAGAGAGAGCAGTGGCATATATCGTAAAGCAAGATCTTGATCTCCATACCTCGGCTTTTAGGCCCCCATAAATTTTATTGTTTCGTGCCGTGTATTGTTGTACTGTTTTTCTTTTAATTTCTTCTGGACTGAACTGGCTTTGTACTGTTTTCCCCTTTCTAATTAAATTCCGGCAGATCTCCTGCCATCGTTCTCCTCAAAAAAAAAAGAGGGGGGGGGGGGGGGGGGAGGGGGGAGATTGCAAATGGGGTTGGGAATGGGGGCACTCGAAGCATCAGCTCGATTCGAGCCGATGCTTCAAGGTGGCCTCCTTTTTTTTAACTCGGGGGGAACACATCAGTGCCGGTTCCAAAACTGTCATTTTCTCTAGTAGTGATAATAAGCATCATGCGAATCATAATCATTTTCTTGGAGTAGTGGAAGACAATCACTTGGAATATATTATGATTATCACTTGGAAGGAAAATAAATAACTTATTTCTCATCTAATTAACCACAATATATATCACATCATGATCATGTAATCACATCGTGTATTATCTAAAAACTGTAATCACATCATGTAAACTACCATATATGGTGACCCGCGCAGATTGTGTGGTTAGCATCGTTACATTTTTTCACATAATAGCATATATATTCACACTTTATTATTAAAATATATTAAAATGGCAACAAAATATTAAATTATGTATGAACTTGACCAAACTAACCAATGTATAATGTATTATATATATATGTGATAGTGGTTCATTATTATTTTTATTTCTGGATTCTTGTATTCCAATTTGGACTCTAGACACCTCTTCTAATATAAATTCCTTATTTTAAAATTTTTAAGTTTCACAATTTATATTTTTTATTCATATATGGACTCTAAACCCTTCTTTCAATATTCCTTATTTTTAAACCCTGAATTTCAGTTATTTCAAAATTGTAATTCTGTATGAGCTCTAGTCTTCTCTTTCATATTCCTTGTTTTTAATTCCAAATTTCTGTTATTTGTAAATTGTATTTATATATGGATTCTACCTCTTCATTCAATATTTTTTATTTTTAAATTCCAAATTTTAGGTATTTCTAACTTGTATTCCTATATGGACTATAGACTCTTCTTCTAATATTCTTTTTTTACCTTCAAATTTCAATTATTTCTAAATTGTATTACTGTATGGACGCTAGACTCTTATCCTAATCTTTCTTTTTTTTTAATTTTGATTCTTTCTAAATTGTATTTCTATATGCACTCTAAGCTCTACTTTAGTTTTCTTATTTTTTTAATTCCAACTTTCAATTAGTTCTAAATTCCTATATGGACTCTAGATGTTTCTTTCAATATTTCTTATTTTTAATTCTGAATTTTGGTAATTTCTAAATTATATTTCTATATGGATTGTAGACTCTTATTTCAATATTGCTTATTTTTAATTTAGAATTTTAGTTATTTCTAAATTTTATTTCTATATGGACGTTAACTTTTAATTTTCTTATTTTTTAATCCTGAATATCAATTTGCTCAAAATTGTATACTTGTATGGACTCTAGTCTCCTATTCCACTACTTTTTTAATTCCGAATTTCAGCTATTTTTAAATTATATTTTTATATGGACTCTATTTTTTTTCTTTTTCTCTGTTTAATATGAGAATTTCTAGGCCGTTAGAGCAAACATGGAGGCTCCTTTCTTTATTACTTTAATAAGTTAATATATGAATGCAGCTGGTAAAAGTGGTGGTTAGGTTTTTCATCCAAGGGACTGATATTTGTATTCAATAATATTTGTAATTTTGATTTTAGGACTAAATAATAACCGTTATAAGTAAAATGAGTTGGTATAAAGTACAACTTGGTAAATGTTAATGAAAAACATAAAATTATTAAGGTATTAATAATAATTTTGAACCTCAGAGTTATTAAACCATCGTAAAATGATAATGCATATTCTGAAAAGAAGTGAAAAATTTATATTTACTGATGACATTTGGAATTGCTTATTTAATCATAAAAGTCTTATGGGAAGAATTCTTCCAAATTATACGGACTATTCTTTTAGTCTAAACTAGCATGGTGAACCGTTCAGATTACACACTTAGCATCATTATACTTTCTTACACACACACACAAACATAATTTCAAATTATGTATGAAATTGACCAAACAATTTATTCTTTGGAGCATAAATTTTTAAATTCGAATTTTAGTTATTTATAAATCGTATTCATATATGGATTCTATACTCTTTTCCAATATTCCTTATTTTTTAATTTTGAATTTTAGTTATTTATGAATTGTATTTCTATATGGTTTCTAACATCTACTTTTAATTTTCTTATTTTCAACTCCGAATTTCAATTAGCTCTATACTGTGTACCTGTATGGACTCTATTCTTCTCTTCCAATATTTTCTTTTTTTTTATTCTAAATTTTAGCTAATTTTAAATTGTATTTATATATGGATTGGATTTTTTTTTCTGTTTCTCCGATAAGCATGAGAACTTTTAAGCTGTGAGAGCGAACGTAGATGCTCTTTTTTCTAATACTTTAATAAGTTATCAGATAGCTATCATTTGAAATTAACTAATGTATTTCACATATCGTTGGAATTTTCATATTGTATTTGGCTGTGGCTTCCACAAGCTACTCCCTCCCCGTTGGAAAATATAAGGATTCTATAGGTTGTTTAGAAAAATATGAAGGTAAAGTCAAAATATTCCTTTATAATCATTTGAATTGTTAAATTTTAAGTACTTATATTTCTTTTCCAAACATATGATTAGCTTTATAATTATTAAATAATGAAAATATATTTTAAACAAAGGGAGTAGATTATTCCATCCCTCATCTAGAGGGGATTTCTTTTCTTTTTTTGGAATCATCTGAAGAGAAAAAATTAGTGCTTGCTTACGATCGTGTGCGTTGATTTCTGCGCATGCGTGGAAATTTTTCTTGCCATGCACTGTGGCAATGGCATGTAGGCCGTGTAGTGTATACCCTAAATAATGTACGTGGTGTTTGGTACAACAAATTAAAGATTGTTAGTAACTCAAATGTAAAAGAGATTGGTTTACACTCACAGGGGCAAATGGGTTTTGCACATATAGCGATAAGCGATTGCAAAGGAAATTGGCCATGCTAAAAACAAACTAAAAAAAAGTAAAAGTGTCCACCTTAAAAGAGTCAGGCCATAAGCATCACCAATTAGTTGCGCTAGTTAGGAATTTAAATATCTAGCGTGAGATTGGAAGACACTGATTCTACTGAGATTCCTAATTCACTATGGCGTGACAACGCGGATTAACTACCGCACCCGCTGCCTTTTACTCGGCGATTTCTCCAAAAGGACGGAGGAAAAGAAGCTTCTGTACGGAGAAAAAGAACGGTGGTAGCGAAGTGACCTGGCGAATATTCTGAATCTCTGGAGGAGCCGGCGCCGCGGGTTGCTTTTGAAAATGCTAGACAAACGACTACTACGTTCGACTGTCGTACGATCACGGCGTATGCGACGTATGATCTAGTCGGCCTCCGGTGTGATTCTCCGTCACTCGTTTGACCTTCCAAAAGCTCAAGTCGAAGCTAAGCAGCTAAATAAACGTTGCTTTGCATATCTCGTGAAACAGTGATCAGACTTGGACACTTGGTAGTAGTCTTGTAATTTCAATCGGTAAACTAAACACAACATTTGCATGTTTTATTTTTATTTAACAATTAGGCACTATGCTTGTGGTTTTGGATGTCACTACATTAATATCTATCTACTCCCTCCGTTTCACAATGTAAGTCATTCTAGCATTTCCCACATTCATAATGATGTTAATGAATCTAGACATTTATATATCTATCTATATTTATTAACATCAAAATGAATGTGTGAAATGCTAGAATGACTTACATTGTGAAACGGTGGAAGTATCTATCTATTATATTATTAAAACAACTTTTTGAAAGGAGACATTACGTTCGCTGTGGGGCTAGAAATTCCGACATTAATTGGAGAAAAAGAAAAAAGAAGGAGAGTCCAAGTAGAAGTACAATTTAAAAATAGCTGAAATTCTGAATTAAAAATAAGCAATATTGAAAGAAGTTTCCATATAAGAACCCAATACGAGATTAATCAAAATTCAAAATAAAAATAAAATAAAATCCAAAATTAGAAAAGGAAAGGAGAGTCAAAATAGAAATGCAATTTAAAAATAGATAAAATTCGAAATTAAAAATAAGGAATATTAAAAGAAGACTCCATATAAGAACCCAATACGAGATTAATTAAAATTTGGAATACAAATAATTCCCATATTAATTGGAGAAAAAGAAAAAAAAAAGAAAAAGGAGAGTCCAAGTACAAGTATAATTTAAAAATAGCTGAAATTCGGAATTAAAAATAAGCAATATTGAGAGAAGTTTCCATATAAGAACCCAACACAAGATTAATTAAAATTCGAAATAAAAATAAAATAAAATCCAAAATTAAAAAAGAAAAGGAGAGTCCAAGTAGAAATACAATTTAAAAATAGCTGAAATTCGGAATTAAAAATAAAGAATATTGAAATAAGTTTCCATATAAGTACCCAATACGAGATTAATCAAAAATGAAATAAAAATAAAATAAAATCCAAAATTAGAAAAGGAAATGAGAGTCCAAGTAGGAATACAATTTAAAAATAACTGAAATTCGAAATTAAAAATAAGAAATATTAAAAGAAGAGTCCATATAAGAACCCAATACGAGATTAATTAAAATTCAGAATAAAAATAAATAAATTCAAAATTAGCAAAAGAAAATAAAAGAAGAGTTTAAGTAGGAACCAATTTAAAATCAGCTGAAATTCGGAATTAAAAATAAGCAATATTGAAAGAAGAATCCATATAAGAACCCAATACGAGATTAATTAAAATTTAGAATAAAAATAAAATAATATCTAAAATTAGAAAAACTAAAAGAGAGTTCAAGTAGGAATAAAATTTTGAAACAAATGAAATTGAAAATAAAAAATAAAAACATTAAAATAACACAATACGATATTAAATAATTTTTTTAAAAAAATTCTGAAATTAGAAAAAGAAAAATAAGATTTCAATTAGGAATACAATTTATAAATAACTAAAATTTGTGATAAAAATAAAGATTATTGAAAGTCCATTTAAAACACATAATGAGATAAATTAAGTAACATGCCTATAAAGGAGTACGAGATATAAAAATTATTAATAAAACACCAAATATAATCCTAATGATGATTAAAAGGAGGGACTTAAGGCAGGCCGTGAAGCAAACATGTAAGGCGGTTGCGGGGACTTCTAGAAAGTGAAAAAAAAACAAACCCCATTGATAATCATATTCAATTTTTAAAATCTCAATGACGATAAAAAGGAGAAGCAGCGGGCGGGTGTATAAGAGTATAGTTATAGAGCCGTCAACGGTTGACGGGACTTCTAGAAAATAAAAAATGAATTCCAACAATAAAAAAGAGAAGCAGCGGGCGGGGTGTATAAGAGTATAGTTGCAAAGCCGCCGACGGTTGACTGGACTTCTAGAAAATGAAAAATGAATTCCAACGATAGTTATGTTCGATTTTTAGAATTACAATAACAATAAAAAAATCGCAATAATTTGGTTACAGGCATGGCATGATGTAATAATTCTCAAGAGGGTATTAATTATTGGATTTTAGGTGTATGGAAATTTGTGAAATCCAATAAATGGTTTCACTTTACTTGCAGTAATACCCTCTGAAATACTCCCTCCGGCCCAATTTATAATAGCAGAATGCTTCAAGTTTCCACTGTTACTATGACTGGATCGTCGGCGTTAGAGAATTCTTCTGCGAGTTCAACCGATGCCGTTCTGGAAATGCTGTTTGGCGATCGATCGCCCTGGGGATGGGGTAGCGATCAGATTCGCTCCCCACCTCCCCCTCCCTCCCTCCACCTGTTTCCTTTTTTGGCACCGCATTATTTTTATATTTTAGTAAATTTATGCACCTAAAGTTTATACACCTCAAGTTTACACATCTAAAGTTTAGAGACCAAAACTTTATAAAGTCAAAAGTTTATATATCCGATTCAAATTTGAATTTGAATTCAAATATTTTTTTATATAGTATTTCTATACATCTAAAGTTTATAGACCTAAAGTTTATATACCCGTTTCAAATTTGAATTTGAATTATATCTGATTCAAATTTGAATTTGAATTCAAATATTTTCTATATATAGTATTTCTATATATCTAAAGTTTATACACCTAAAGTTTATAAGTCAAAAATTTACATACCCGATTCAATTTGAATTTGAATTCAAATATTTTCTATATATAGTATTTCTATACATCTAAAGTTTATAGACCCAAAGTTTAGAAGTCAAAAGTTTACATACCCGATTCAAATTTGAATTTGAATTCAAATTTTCTATATATAGTATTTCTATACATAAATTTTTCTAACTTTTGTTTTTTTTAAAAAAATTGTGTGGTGTACTGTAGTAAAGAGAAGAAGGGGAGGAGGAAGGGGGAGAAGAGGGAGGAGTACAGGAGGGAGAGGGGGCAAACTGATCGCTGAAGGGCCCATACCGTACCGTTCACTCATCAGTCATCAAGCCCTGTCAATAGGATAAGCGGGCGAAGTCACCTCTTTGTCCACAACCTGCTGACACAAACGTGCGCAAGCCCCGTTCTCGTGACAGAACACATATTATGTAAAGCATAAAAAGACTTTCGACAGAACAGAATAAGAACATTTCGACTAGGAAAAGGCAATTCATGTCCCTCCTTCCAAGTAATTGTCTTGTACCACACCAGAAGGTGATCATCTTTTTCATTCTTCTAATCTTAAATACATTCAAGTTGGACCAAAGAGGATAGCATAGTGCTCAACCGACAACTCACATGTTTCTACCAGGTTATCTTTCGACTTTCGCTCACTGGAGGATTGAAGCTACCACGCCGAAGACTTCACCAGTGAGGTAGTGACCACTTTTTTGTCGTTCTCTCCGCCAACCTTATTTAAGTGGACGCCATGTAACATCCAAGAACACACCACACTCGCAAAAATGGTTGTCTACAGCATCCTCATCCTCTTTCTACTATTATTGATCTTCTCCATCTCCAACTCCCAATCGGCGGCGCAGCCCAGCGCCGACGAGCAAACACTACTCCTAGCAATCAAGCAAGATTGGGACAACCCAGCTCCACTCAGTTCATGGAGCAGCACCGGCAACTGGACTGGTGTTATCAGTACCAGCACAGGTCAGGTCACTGGCCTCTCCTTGCCAAGTCTCCATATAGCCAGACCAATCCCAGCCTCCGTTTGTAGCCTTAAGTATAGATGGCCAAAAGGCCCGAGGCCCGATGGCCCGGCCCATGGCACGGCGTTTTGGCCCGGCCCAAGCACGGCACGACTTGTCAGGGGTCGGGCCCGTGCCGGTCCGGCCCGACTACCGGGCCGTGCCTGGGCCTCTCCACCGGCACGTTGGGCCGGCCCGGCACGGCCGGGCCGGCACGGCACGATGGGCCTCAGGCTAGGCCCGACACATAAACAACAGGGAGTAAAAATAGACATATTATATGCCACGGTCGAAAGAATAGGGATGTAAAATAGACTTATTTTAGCTATATATATGTCAACCCAAAGAGGAGGGACAGAAAATAGACTTATTTTCACTATATATATGCCATAGCCCAAAGAAGAGGGACGGAAGATAGACTTATTTTCGCTATATATATTTCACGGCCCAAAGAGGAGGGATGGAATATAGACTTATATAAAAAGGCACGATGGACCACCCGCGCCTTCGGGCCGGCCCGGCACGGCCCGACGGCTGGTGGGCCGTGCCTGGGCGGGAGGCGTAGCCCATGGGCCGGCACGGCCCGGCACGAAGTGTCGATCAGGCCATGCCGGCCCGATGTCTGGTGGGCCGTGCCTGGCCGCGCCTGGGCCGGGCCGTGCCGGGCGGGCCAAAAGGCCATCTATAGCCTTAAGAATCTGACCTACATAGACCTCTCTTTCAACAATCTCACCGGTGATTTCCCCACGGTGCTCTACGATTGCTCAGCTTTGGAGTTCCTTGACCTATCCAACAATCAATTATCCGGCAAACTTCCGGACCGCATTGACAGGCTATCGTTGGGGAGGCAACACCTCAACCTATCCAGCAATGCTTTCACCGGCGATGTGCCGTTGGCTATTGGAAGGTTCTCGAAGCTCAAGTCATTGGTACTTGACACTAACAGCTTCAATGGGAACTACCTGGGTGCCGCCATTGGAGGGCTTTTGGAGCTTGAGACGCTGACGCTGGCGAAAAACCCGTTTGAGCCGGGTCCAGTCCCAAAAGAGTTTGGCAATCTCACAAAGCTGAAGTTGTTGTGGTTATCATGTATGAACATGACTGGGACCATCCCTGATGATCTATCGTCACTGACAGAGCTCACACTGCTGGACTTGTCACAAAATAAGATGCAGGGACAAATTCCCGAGTGGGTATTGAAGCACTAGAAACTCGAGAATCTATATCTCTATGCAAGCAATTTGAGTGGCGAGATTGGTCCTAACATCACAGCTCTCAACCTGCAGGAGCTTGATCTGTCCATGAACAAGTTCTCTGGATCAATACCAGAGGACATTGCAAACCTGAAGAAGTTGAGATTACTATATTTGTACTACAACAATCTCACTGGACCCATCCCGGCTGGTGTTGGTATGATGCTGAACCTCACTGACATCCGTCTCTTCAATAACAAGCTCTCTGGGCCCCTACCCGCAGAGCTTGGAAAGCATTCGGAATTGAGGAATTTTGAGGTGTCCAACAACAACCTCTCTGGTGAGCTGCCGGATACACTTTGCTTCAATAAGAAGCTCTTTGACATTGTGGTGTTCAACAATAGCTTCTTCGGCGTGTTCCCGACGAACCTTGGGGATTGCAAAACCATCAACAACATCATGGCATACAACAACCACTTTGTTGGGGACTTTCCCAAGAAGATATGGTCATTCGAGTTGCTCACCAATGTCATGTTTTACAACAACAACTTCACCGGCACTCTACCAAGTGAGATATCATTTAACATCTCAAGGATTGAGATGGGGAATAATCGCTTCTCCGGTGCCCTCCCGTTGGCCGCCATCGGTCTGAAGAGTTTCTTGGCGGAGAACAACCAGTTCTCTGGTGAACTGCCAACTGACATGTCTAGGCTCGCCAACCTCACCAAGTTGAACCTCGCCGGCAACCAGTTATCCAGCACGATTCCGCCGTCTATCCAATCATTGACAAGTCTGACCTCCCTCATCCTTAGCAGGAACCAAATTTCCGGTGAGATTCCTGCCGCAGTCGGGTGGATGGGCCTATACATTCTTGACCTCTCCGACAACAATCTCACCGGCGACATACCTCAAGATTTCAGCAATCTCCATCTCAACTTTCTCAACCTTTCTTCTAACCAGCTCTTCGGCGAGGTCCCGGAGACGCTGCAAAACGGCGCCTACGATCGTAGCTTCCTCAGCAACCATGGCCTTTGTGCCACGGTGAACATGAACATGAATCTTCCGGCTTGCTCCTTCGAAGGCCACAACAAATTGTCGACGACCTTGATCATCGTGTTCTCGGTGCTCGCCGGCGTCGTGTTCATCGGCGCCGTCGCCATCTGGTTGCTGATCCTCCGGCACCAGAAGCGGCGGCAAGACCTCACCGTGTGGAAGATGACGTCGTTCAGTAAGCTGGACTTCTCCGAGTGCGACATGCTCGGCAATCTCCACGAGGAGAACATGATCGGCAGCGGCGGCTCTGGCAAGGTGTACCGCATCCACGTCGGCGGCAAGGGCAGCGCCGGCAAGGTGGTGGCGGTGAAGCGGCTATGTCGGACGGCGGCCAAGTCGGACGCGAAGAGTGACAAGGAGTTCGACGCCGAGGTGAGGATCCTCGGGGAGGCACGCCACATCAACATCGTTAAACTCCTCTGCTGCATCTCCAGCGACGACACCAAGCTGCTCGTCTACGAGTACATGGAGAACGGCAGCCTCGACCGGTGGCTGCACCGCCGCGACGACGGCGCCGACGCGGCTGTGCGTCGCCATCGACGCGGCGAGGGGGCTCTGCTACATGCACCACGAGTGCGTGCAGCCGATCATGCACCGCGACGTCAAGTCCAGCAACATCCTGCTCGACCCGGGCTTCCGCGCAAAGATCGCCGACTTCGGCCTCGCCAGGATCCTCGTCAAGTCCGGCGAGCCGAATTCCGTCTCCGCCATCAGCGGCACCTTCGGCTACATGGCTCCAGGTGAGTTCATCACAAAATTATTCTTCAATTGTTCGTTTGGTTTGCTCGCGATCGAGCTCATGAGAATGTTCGACGATATGTCTGTCTCGCGGTCGCAGAGTACGGGTGCAGAGCGAAGGCGAACGAGAAGGTGGATGTGTACGCCTTCGGCATCGTGCTACTGGAGCTGACGACTGGCCAGGCGGCGACCGACGACGACTACTGCAACCTGGTGGATTGGGCGTGGCGGTGGTACAAGGCCAGCGGCGCGCTGCACCTGCACGATGTCATCGAAATGAGGATCCCGGACAGAGCGGCCTTCCTGGAGGACGCCGTGGCGGTGTTCCTGCTCGGGGTAGCTGCATCCGCGACGACCCGGCGTCGCGGCCGACGATGAAGGAGGTGCTCGAGCAGCTGGTCCAGTACGACCGCACGTCCAGCGTGGCCACCGCGTCCGACGGGAAGAACTCGCCGGCGGGAACCGGAGATTGAGCTGTTCCGGCAAGGCAATGAGGATAGTTGCTTCCTGGCTACCTGGCGCATCCCGTTTAAAGTTGATGGTCGCCGTGCATGAGTCGCTAGCTGTAGATTATGAAGTAACGTTTGTTGCTGTAGTGAAACAATCTTTGTACCCAGAAGAGGACAAACAAATTTGGTATACACTGTTTAGGTTCTGGATTTGTGCTTCACAATTCAAATAAAGCAACGCGGATTACATTCGGAATTGGGGAATTTTGAGGTTCCCAACAACAACCTCTGGTGAGCTACCGGATACACTTTGCTTCAATAAGAAGCTCTTTGATATTGTGGTGTTCAACAATAGCTTCTCCGGCGTGTTCCCGACAAACCTTGGGGATTGCAAAACCATCAACAACATCATGGCATACAACAACCACTTTGTTGGGGACTTTCTCAAGAAGATATGGTCATTTGAGTTGCTCACCAATGTCATGATTTACAACAACAACTTCACCGGCACTCTACCTAGTGAGATATCATTTAATATCTTAAGGATTGAGATGGGGAACAATCGCTTCTCCGGTGCCCTCCCGTCGGCCGCCGTCGGTCTGAAGAGTTTCTTGCGGAGAACAACCAGTTCTCCGGTGAACTGCCAACTGACATGTCTAGGCTCGCCAACCTCACCATGTTGAACCTCGCCGGCAACCAGTTGCTCACTACTGTCAAGATTTATATTAACAACTTCGCCAGCACTCTACCAAGTAATAAGATTGTTAGTAAGTCAAATGTAAAAGAGATTGGTTTACAGTCACAAGGGAAAATGGGTTTTGCACATTGCGATAACGCCCGATTGCAACGAAATTGGCCATGCTAAAAACAAACTTAAAAAAAAATAACAGTATCCACCTTAAAAGCATCACCAATTAGCTGCGCCAGCTAAGAATTTAAACAACTTGCGTGAGATTGAAAGACACTGATGAGATTCTACTGATGAGATTCCTAATTCATTCAAGAAAGCGTCACAACGCGGATTACCTAATCCGACCTTTTAGCTCCCTGCCACATGTCTTACGTAAGGCTCGGCGATTTCTCCATAAAGGACGGAGGAAAATAAGGGTGAGTGCGATGCTGGCCGGAGAAAAGAGAGGTGGTGGCGAATCTTGTGAAACAGTTATCAGACTTGGTATTTCAATCGGTAAACCAAACACAACATTTGCATGTTTTATTTTTATTTAAAAATTAGACACTATGCTTGTGGTTTTAAATGTCACTACATTTATATTTTGTTTAATCCAACCTGTTATAGCCATCAAAATATAACTTAAAACTGTGATATATAAAAATGGTAAAAAAAAACTTGTCTAGAAAATGAGCATCTGCAGCTGTTAAAACATTACAAGGATTTTGGATGTCACTGTATTTATATTTTATCTAATGCAACCTGTTATATCCATAAAAAAATAACTTGAAACTAGGGGCGAAGCCAGGGAGGCCTGGCCAGTGCCCTACCCACCCCCCATATAACCTCCTCATTTGCTTAATTAACATAGCCCCATTTGCTTAACTAACCCTGATTACCTGCTCTTAACTAACCTTGATTAACTTCTATCCAACTACTCAGGCCCTGTTTCTTTTAGCTTGGGATTATTATAATTCGGATTATTGGGAGTAAGCTGAAAGAAACAGACAATTTATTGAAGTAGCTTATTATAATCTGATAAGCTCATTTAGTTTAGCTTTTTCCAGATTATTGGGTGAAAAATTACCCACTATGCCACCCCACTCCCTCTTTAGACTTGCAAACCCAATAATCTAGGGAAGAAACAACTAGCCGCTTATTCTACTATAGATTATAACAATCTAGCTTATAGTAATCTGACTCAATAATCTAGATTATAATAATCTTAAGCCGAAAGAAACAACAGGGCCTTTAATCAATGCGAGCAGTAGTCCTTCCTCACGGAGAGCGCTAGCTGCAGTTATCCTAACAAACACCTTAATTCATAGACTTTATTAATAAGGGAGAATCAAAACGTTATCTATTTAAGAACAAATTTAGTATACCAATACATCATTAAAAAAGAATGCGGCAGTGCACTTTTTATTGAAATCTAAATATCTAATAAATATGTTTATATCTTTAAGTGGCTAACATTTTAAGTTATAATTTAATATGGTATACATAATCAAGTATGTAACATACCCGAATTCTAGGATTAAGGAATTTCCATCAAAACTAGTTGAAAGGAAAGTTCTTCAATTTTGTGAACCAAAAATTTTCGTTTTAAACCTAGGTGAAGTTGATCAAACTCTTGCATGAATAAAATTTGAGGGCAAATTAAAACCTTTTCATTTATAACCTAGGACAAAAATGCAAACACAAGTAAAAGCATGCAAACTTGCATAAAACATGTTTTGACTTGAGTCTTCTTTGTGCTTTTGGATTTTTGGTTGGCATTGCATATTAGGACTTATGAGCATAAATAAAAGATAAGGTTTCACTAAGCAAACCTATAACCCCACTTGAGCAATAATTATAAAGACATGAAAATGAGGTTAAACAGTATCACCTTAGGTCGAGAGAGTCCAAATATATATTTTTTTAAAATAGCTAGATGCATTTATAAGGAGGAAAACACAAGATAAGTCTTGCTAAATATCTAAAATAATTTGTGCAAGGTAAAATCATGGGAAAATTCATGTAGTATCTACTTAATACATGCAACTCACTTTAATTTTGGTATAATTTAATAACTAAATTTGATACCTAAAATAAATCAGTCAAACCAATCAAATTGTAGGTTAATTATAATCCTTAATCGCCTAAAACCTACCCTCACCAAATGTGCAGTAAACTGCATGGAGGTGTATAGGGGAAATAATTTATTCAAATAATATGTTAATTATCAGGAATAAATATATTTTTTTACAGAATTTATTTCCTCTGTTTAGATCTCCTAAAAATTCAAACTAGTTTCCAATAAGCCCATCTTCTCCAATTTTCTGTGAGCAATCTATTCATAATTTTTGAGTGCAACCAAATAAAATGGAAACTAGGTATATTCATCTACTTCTAGAAAAATCCACACTAATTTATATGCTCCACACATTAAAATATTGAGATGTAAAGATAGAGGGAGAGAATCTATTATATTATTAAAACAGCTTTGAAAGGAGGCACCACGTTCGTTGTAGGGGCTAGAAATTCTCACATTAATCGGAAAAAAGAAAAGGCGAGTCCAAATAGAAATACAGTTTAAAAATAGCTGAAATTCAGAATTAAAAATAAGCAATATGGAAAGAAGAGTCCGTATAAGAACCTAATACGAGATTAATCAAAATCTAAAATAAAAATAAAATAAAATCTGAAATTAGAAAAGAAAAGGAGAGTCCAAGTAGGAATACAATTTAAAATAACCGAAATTCGGAATAAAAAATAAGGAATATTGAGAGAAGAATCCATATAAGAACCCAATACGAGATTAATTAATATTCGGAATAAAAATAAAAATAAAATCTGAAATCAGCGAAAAGAAAAAAAGAGTTCAAGTAGGAATACAGTCTAAAATTAACTGAAATTCGGAATTAAAAATAAGAAATATTGAAAGAAGAATCCATATAAGAACCCAATACAAGATTAATTAAAATTCAGAATAAAAAATAAAATAATATCCAAAATTAGAAAATTAAAAGAGAGTTCAAAGTAGGAATACAATTTTGAAACACCTGAAATTCAAAAATAAAAATATTAAAATATTAAAAGAAAAAAGATTTTTAAAAAATAAATTCTGAAATTATAAAAAGAAAAAAGATTTTAATTAGGAATACAATTTATAAATAACTAAAATTGGTGATAAAAATAAAGACTATTGAAAGAAGGGTTAAGTCCGATTTACCCCCTAAACTCTTGCGAAAGTACGCTGTACCCCCTAAACTATAATACCAGACATAATACCCCCTTAAACTATTTAATTCGGACACTTAACCCCCCGCGACCAATTTCGGCTGGTTTTACCTGTCGGAGATATGGGCCCGAGGATATGCGAAGTGTGGGGAATCTACCTTCCCATCCTGCCGTGTGTTCCTACAGCCTGGTCCTGCCCCCGCAGTCCGTGAACCGCAGGAGTGGCCGGGGGGGTCGGGGCCTCGGGGTGCCACATCATGCCCCTCAGGCCCTTGCACCGCTTTGCCCCGAGGCCCTCGCCCAGCCGCCATTTGGCGGGGGGAGCGAGCGAGGAGGGGGCCCAGGCTGAGCCTCCTTTAATGCGCGCAACGCCCCAACTGCCCCCTGTCGCATTTAATGTAGTAAGGCAGACGTGCGGCGTACTAAACTGACGCGCCATAGTCAAGAATGACCGGTCTGTGACCGGCCTGACGCCGGTCACGTCTGACTGGACTGACAACCGTGCTCCCACTCGCGTCTGCTTCCGGCGGAGTGGAGGTAGGTATGACCCGTCCCATCGGAGGGTCATTCGGACGGCGGCCACCACAAGTCTTCACCCATTAATGAGGGAATGACAGGGCTGTCCCCCGTGTCAGGCGAGGGACGGCGCTGGGCCCCACTCAAGGACAAGCTGTGGCTTAGCTTCCAGGCGAAGGCACGGGTCGAGTCCGGTCAAGATAGGGTGGGTCTCCACCCGAAAGAAGGGTAGGTAGAGGCGGTGCATGTGGTGTCCCCTTGAGATATAATAGGAGGACCTTGCTCACCGAGAGAGAAGAGACTCAGTAGGCCTGAACTCTAGGAGAAGAAGAGCGAGAGTGCTCTCCGGAGTTTAGGAACCCTTGTAACACTCAACCATAATCCCAAACACAGGAGTAGGGTATTACACTTCTCAGCGGCCCGAACCTGTATAATTTGATTGTGTGCGAGTCAGCCAGGGGCCTTAGGGACGGATACGTGGTTTCTGGAGGCGAGCTTCTTCCCCCGGCCGAACTCACGAAAGGGGGTCTCACGACCTCCCGCTATAGAGGGTCATCCCTCGACATTACCCGTTTGATCCGACGTGGCACATCCACGTGGCAAATGATGTGGCAGTAACATAAAAATACCCCTCCCTTCCCACACACACACTCTCTCTCTCTCCCTTTTTCCCATCAAAAATTCCCCAACCCAAACCCCTAACCCTAGCGGTGGAGGCGGAGCCACGACGCTCGCGCGGCTGCGCGGCAAACACGCGGCTGTGCAGCAAACAGCGCTCGTGCGGCGGCGTGGCACGGCCTTCAGTTGTGAGCTGCTTATTTATTTGTCAATTTAGGACAGTGAGATTGGGATGCTCGTATGATTCTCTCATTTGTTGATTTGTTTATGGCTGCCCAGTGGGATGTTGAGCTTACTTTATCGATTTCTGAGTATTTAATTGTGGATGGATGATTAGTGGTTTGCTTTTTCTGGTTGTAGAGTCTTTGCGATGGATGTTCTGAATTTTTTGGTTGTACGGTTCCACTATAATGGAGAGTTCATATACGATGGTAGGCAAAAGCATTACTGTGGTGGATTTGAAGCAATATCAGACATTGACTGTGACAGTTTCGTTGCCAGAGGTTAAGGGCCATTTGAAGGACCATTGTGCAGTTGAGGAACCAATGCTTTTGCTTTGGTTGTTCCCAATGAAAGAGCTGAAGGATGGTCTTCGTGTTTTGTTGGACGACAAGGTTTGCCAACTGATGTCAAACTGTACTAGTGAAGCAGAGGTTGCAGATATATATGTCGAGACACAAGTTGCACAAGAAGACAGTTCAGATGCAGAAGATGTAGGAAGTGATAATGACAGTGATTTTGAAGATGAAATTGAAGAAATTTCTTCAGATGACGAGGCTGCTGAAATTTTTGAAGTGGATACTAAAGGGAAGAAGCCTGTTATGATAGTAACATCAATACCAGATAAGACTCAGGGACAAATTGAGTCACTGAGACAGTGCCATAATCTTGCTAAGAAGGACAAGGAAGAGGCACAAGTGGTAGCACAAAGTGATCAGTTGGTTCCTTATAGTGCTGAAAGTGATTCTGATTCTGATAGTGATTATTTAGGTGGGGACAGCTGCTCTTCGAAGGAGGATGAGGAAGCAAATGAGATCATGAAATCATTTAAGGAGTTTCAGAAGAAGCTGAAGGATGGTCAAGTTGCTGATCTCGATGATGTGTTTTGTGGAGAAGTAGTCACGCATGCTACTAATGCATACATAACCACACATCTTTCATTCTCTAATGTATTAACTAGATTAGCATTTCCAGTATCCTTTTGCTTCCCATTACTCCCATATGTTCCTTGTGCCTAGCAGCATTGGCCTCCATCTGCACCTTTGCATCAGTAAGTGCAGATCGAAGCTCTGCGAGTGTGCCTCACCGCCGCGTGTGTGCCGCACCGCCCTGCGAGCGCCGCTCCACCATGTGAGCTTCGCGCCGCTACGCCGTCGCGCGAGCACTGTTTGCTGCACAGCCGCGTGTGTGCTGCGCTGCAGCGCCGTAGAGCCTCGCTTGCGCCGCCGTTCACCACGCCGCCACGCCGCCAAGCTCCGCCTCTACCGCTAGGGTTAGGGGTTTGGGTTGGGGAATTTTTGACGGGAGAGAGGGAGAGAGAGTGTGTGTGTGTGGGAGGGGAGGGGTATTTTTTTTTGTTACTGCCACATCATTTGCCACGTGGATGTGCCATGTCGGATCAAACGGGTAAAACCAGCCGAAATTGGTCACGGGGGGTTAAGTGTCCGGATTAAATAGTTTAAGGGGGTATTATGTCTGGTATTATAGTTTAGGGGGTACAACGTACTTTCGCAAGAGTTTACGGGGGTAAGTCGGACTTAACCCTTGAAAGAAAAGACCATCTAAAACACATAACGAGATAAATTAAGTAACAAGCCTATAAAGAAATAGAGTGGTAGCGGTTGATACTACATATAAAAATTGTTAATAAAACACCAAATAGAATCCTAATGACGATTAAAAGGAGGGACGACAGGCAGAACGTGAAGTAAACGAGCAAGGCGATTGCCGGGACTTCTAGAAAGTAAAAAAATAAACCCCATTTATAATCATATTCGATTTTTAAAATCTCAATAACAATAAAAATGAGAAGCAGCGGGCGGGGTGTATAAGAGTATAGTTGCAGAGCCGCCGACGGTTAGCGGGACTTCTAGAAAATAAAAAAATGAATTCCAGCGATAGTTATGTTCGATTTGTAGAATCCCAATGATAATAAAGAGTAGGTGGCGGATGAGCCGTAGAGGAGTATACTGGCATCGTTTGACGGGACTTCTAAAAGTTACAAAAAATGAAACCTAACAAGACAATAAACTCTAAAAACTACAAGGTCCAATTAAGGTTCAGAACTTCTAAAAAGTAAAAAAAAACTAATGATAATCATGTTCAATTTTAAAATCTCAATGACAATAAAGAAGGGAGACAATAGGTGAGCCATAAAGGAGTACAATGGCAAAGCCGCTGACGGTTTGGTGGGACTTTTAGAAAGTAAAAAATGAACTCGAATGATAGTTATGTTTGATTTTTAAAATCCCAATGATAATAAAGAGAAAAGACAGTGGACGGGCCATAGAGAAGTATAATGGCAGCGTTTGGCGGGACTTCTAGAAATTATAAAAACGAAACCCAGTGAGACAATAACCTCTAAAAACTAAGATCCAATTTCTAAAGGTTTCAAAGAAAATGGATAAAAATAGTGGTAGATCGAGCAAGCAAAATAAAGAAGGATATGATAGAAGTAAGGGGTAGCAGCTGGTGCGACTTTTAAAAATTATATAATTAGAAATACGGGGATGATAATGTTTGGTTTTTCAAAGTCTTAAGACAATGAGATAGCTATAAAATTATACTGAAAAATATTGTTTGGTTGCTAGCCGCGCAATTGCGTGGGCCACCCAGCTAGTTAATCTGAAATTTGTCCAAAATCAATCAACACCCAATCTTCTGCCCACCTCTCTCACTCCAGCCTTATTCCCTTCGCCCTGGGCCCACATGGCAGCCTCTTTGGTTTGCTCCACCCCTTGTTCAACTCCTCCAAAACAACCAGCTGACAGAGAGAGAGAGAGAGATCGAAGGCGCTGGGCAGTGCTCGACGCGTGGGAGCGACATGTCGACGCCCTCAAAACACCGAGCTCCTCCTCTACTCCTCTCCCTGACGCGTCGCCAAACTTCACTGTCCACCCCTGAGCCGAAGAAACCGAGGGGGAGAGCTCCAGCTCTTTTCTTCCATCTCTTCTTCGTTGCCGGCCGTGAAGAAGACGACCGTCGTCCTCGTCAATAAGCCACGGTCATCCCCATCTCTTTCACGTTCCATTATCTCTTTTCTATGCCGAACCATTTCTCTTTTGACCCCGTCGCATTTTGTTCACCACAGAGATTGGAACGCTGTCGTGCCATTGTCTTCCTGGAGCTCGCTCCGGAGCGCCGCCGCTTCGGCATCATCGTCGTCCGGCCATTCCCGTCCATCCCGGAGCAAGCCGGCGCGCCACGAAGCTTTCCTCGACCTTCTCTTCAAGACCCTCAAGAACAGCAAGCAGAGATCGACGAAGCACGAAGAACACGCTCCTTCGTCCTCAGCGCCGATCTGAAACCGCCGCCATCGCCATCGTCGATTCTGCCTTCTCTGGTGAGCCATTGATCGATTCTTTGCTCGTACACCATCCATGTGACCTCATTAACCTCATAGACACATGCATGTCACTTCGATGAGTGGATCGAGCCGTCGCCGTTTCCCGGAGCTGCGCACCGCCGCCGGGACATCCTCTGCATCGTCATCGCTGTCCAGGCCTACCCGTACCTCGTCCAAGCCTCGGTGAGCCCCGCATCGATTCCTTGCACCTATAGCCTCCCTAGGATCTCTCTAACATGCCAGACATACATGCATGGCAGTCCATTGAAGGAATCGAGCCGACTCCGTTCAACCGGAGTAGAGCGATGTCGCCAAGCCGTTCTGCAAGCCACCGCTGCCGCCAAGACCTCGGCAACCTTCGCTAGACTCACGGTGAGCATCCTTGGGGCTTTAGTGTCGCATGCATGCACTTTATTCATCTAGATCTGGCCCCCCAAAACCACATGCACCACCACCCGAAACCATCTTTCGCTCGGACTCGCCATCGGCGCTACTCCGATCTCCACTGACCAAGAAAACTAGAGGAATGAAATCGTGAGAACATGCTCTTCATTTTGTATTTTAACCTCAACCCCAACCGAGCCGCCGTTTGCCGCCGGCGAGCTAGAGATCGAGCTCAGCCATGGCTCTGCTCTGTCTCTGTTCAACTGGAGAAGAAGACAAGGACCTCCTTCTTTTTTTTTTGAGAGCAGATCAATATATTGACCCGGCTTTTAAACAAAGCCAAAATGGGAACAGAGTCTTATACAGAAACAAAAGACAGAAACAAACGAAACAAACAGCTGGGACAACCAGCTTTACGATCCAGTATTGACATGACAGAAAAGAACAACCCCAACATCAGAGACACATACTACTAAGGCCTCTCACAATACAAGCCATAGGGCCCGTACCCCTAGCCCAAAATATTGGCCCAGAGACACCCATCCCACAATGCAAGCACCTCTAGTTGTGTAGCTTAATTGAATGGAGACACTGGTAAAGGGTACCAAGCCCACAGTGGGCGTGACCCCAGGCGCGTTACCCCACATTTATTTCTCTCAACTACCCTCGCCTACTACTCGCACCACCCTTTCCCCTCCCCTCCTCGGCGCGACCGCCTCCTCGGCTCCTCCTCTCTCCCGCACCGCCGCGCCTTCTCCTCTCCTGCCACGCTGCGGCGCCTCCTCGCCTCCCACGTCAACGCCGCCTCGTCGCAATAAACCGCACGCACCGGCGAGCCTTTCCCCTCCCTCTATATCCCACGCTCTGCTTCTCCTCCCTCACTCGTGCCAAGGAGGAAGCGTGCTCGGGAGAAGTGCGGGAGCGGACGGCGGCGAGGCCTCGCCTCCCACTTTCGCCTCCCACGCCGCTCCTCTCCGACACCTCTCCGACGCCGCTCCTCTCCGAGTCCGCCGTAGCGCCTCCTCCCGGTCCGCCATCGTGCCTTTCCCGACGGTGGGAGCAGCGGGGGTGGTGTGGAGGTTCTTGGCGGTGGGCAGCAGGCGGTTCTTGGTGGCGGCGGCAGGATCTGGAGCACCAGTGAGCTGGTCCTCCTCCTCGCCTCCCATACCGGTTCTTGGAGGGCGGCAGCAAGTCCTCCTCGAGTCCTCCGCCGGCGGCGGGAGCGACGAGTCCTCCGCCGTCAGCGTCACTCCCCACCTCGTCATCGTCGTCCTCGTCATCGGAATCGGAGTAGGCGGGGGTGGTGTTGCAGGAGGAGTCCGATCCGTTGAATCTTGTTGTGATGATTTTGCTTTTGTTTTCTTTTTCATCTTGTTGAATCCGATCTGTTCTTCTCTTCTTTTCTCTTCCAATCCGATCTGTGGCGGGAGAAATTATGCTGTGGCGGGAGGGGATTTTGGGAGGGTGAATCGGGGATTTTGGGCGCTAGGGGCACGCGAGCGCGAGGCTACGCTGCCCACAGCGCGCGCGTCCCACGTCTTCTCCTCGCTGAGCGCCTTGGTCCTGGCGAGGTTCTGCGTTGCTCAGTTAGGTGCCGAGAAACCTAGCTAAGGCGCGGTCGCTCACTCCACATCAGCGAAAATCCGAGCTGGCGCAACTAGGATCCGCGCCAGCTCGGTGCACTGTGAGAGGCCTAACACTACAGAGACACTGGTAAAGCTTGTGGCCTGACTTGAATCAACTGCATCCTGATAGCCTCACACCATCTTCCCAGCTGCTCCTGATCTCCCTCCCTGAGCAAAGGACGCCACTTCTGTATAAAGGACAAAGATTTATAAACCACTTGCAGAGGTGACTTAACAAGATTATGCTCAAAAACCCAATCATTCCTAACTAGCCACACAGCCCAACAGACCCCACCAATTAAAGTGAACCAAGTTTTAGAATTCCCTTTGATCTTCATCAAACCCACACACTCCCAGAAATTAGAAGGAATAGAACCAAGATTTAAAGCATCCCTGATAACACACCACACAAGCACAGCTAAAGGGCACTTAAACAGAATATGATTGGTTGTTTCAGTTTTACCACACATTTTACACAGAACATCCCCCCTCTCCATTTTCTTTTGACCAGCTGTTCTGCACAGGGAAGTCTCCCTCTCCCCACAAGATATAGAAAATGCTTAATTTTCAGGGGGAGCTTGCTCTTCCAAATCTCCCACATTTCAGAGTCCTATACATAAATTTAGTTGAGAAAAGTCTCTTCTTGTTATGAGGCCAGATCAAACTATCCCTCTCACCATCCAGATGACACCCACTGAGAAGAGATTTCAAAGTATTAAGCTCAATCCCCCTTGCAGTATTAAGATTTCTTCTAAACTCCAGTTTCCAACCACCTTCCTCATACAAATCTTTCACAGTAGCCCCCTGATCATAACTGATTTCATACAAATCAGGGAAAGGAACCTTAAGGGGAACCCTGTGACACCAAACATCTCTCCAAAATAGAGTGCCCCTCCCATCATGGACCTCTTTTTCAATCAGAGGTTCTAACCATTTTTTGCAGTTATGGAGGCCCTTCCAAAACCGAGAACCTCCATCAGGACTAGATCGAAAGAAACTGCCATTATGAAGGTATTTCTTCCTAAGGACCTGCAAACACATATCTGTACCACCTTGTTCCAGTCTCATAATCCATTTACTCAAAAGGCACATATTCATCACCCTAGTATCTAGAAAACCAAGCCCCCCATACTCCTTAGGTCTGCACAGTGCCTCCCATTTTATCATGTGATACTTTTTTTTCTCTCACAAACCCTGCCAATAAAACCTACTTCTGACTGCATCCATTTTGAGATGAAACCCCTCAGGGAGCATGTAGAACCCCATGGAGTACATTGGAATACTTGACAGACAAGAATTAATCTTAATTTCCCTTCCTCCATAAGTCAGGTAGCCACACTTCCAAGATTGCAATCTTTTTTCCACCTTTTGATAGATGGTACACAACTCCCTCATCCCAACTTTGTCCACATGCATTGGCAGCCCTAAATAAGTGAAAGGCATATCCCCAACTTTACAAGGACCTCATTCTGAGAATTTAAACAACTATAAGGTTCAATATGTAACTTTTCCACTCAATGACATATGGGCCTAGGACCGTGGGTTGATTTCTAGAAACCTCAGGGACCTTTTTGTATATTAGTCTCAGTCACTGACCTGTGGACCCAAATATATTTAAATTCTGGAAAAAAAAATCTAAATGAAAGGCCTAAAGCTTTATATTTTCAACAGAAAAACATGTAAACTTGTAAAATCCATAACAAATTGAAAACAAATCATTTTAGAGTGAATCAAATTTCTGTTAACTCATCAAATCATGAACTTTAGTGTTATTGCATAAAAACTTGCACTCACAGTACAAATTGTTTCTCTAAAATTCATCTAAGAAAAATTATACATAAAGCATGCACAAACTTATAAAATATATGGAAGATTCATTTAAACTTATTTTGGGGTAAAACTCACATTCCACAGATACACCAATTTACACTCTTTGGTAAAGTGAAATAAAATAATATACTTATTTTGTATCTAATGTCTCTAAAACTAGTATAATCAAAATAATTAGTTTTCTGTAGGCTGAACTTTAGAAGTTTATATAAAATTCATCTTAGATCCTTTTTGAGTAAACCCAAGTTATGTAGAATCGCCAAAACATATACTTCCAAGTTATAAAATAAAATTTATATGCTTACAGTACAATAAAAGCCTCTAAATATTTATATAAGGATTAAACAACTTAGTGTATACTTCAATTTGAAAAATTTGTAGAAAATTCAATCTTAGCTCAATCAAAGTGAATCAAGTTTCTATAGGACCAGCAAATAGTGGGCTTCAACATAGTAAAATGAAATATGGCACCTTCTGTGCAGATTATAGCTCTAAACTTTAAATTTATACGATAGGTGCTAAATCACATAGTATTGATTAAGCAATACGTATATATAAATGTATATAGAAATACGCTCTAGCTATAATGAAACCCAAATAAAACTTGTTAGACCAGTGAAGGCATAGATCCATCCCCTTCCACCAAAACTTAGTACACTTTACACATATAATAATTCCTAGGGTGATATTTATAGAGTTATTCACACAGGACCCCTCTAGTTTATAAAGATATGAACTAAAATCATAAAGGTCCTAAACTTGTGAAATAAGGGTAGATTATTTAACAAAATTATTTGCTTCATTCATCACAATCAAAGTAGAATAAGTTCTGGACTTCAAATACCAAAGGCATGTGCATATAAAACACTATACGCTTAGAACACGTTAGAACTTGTAAAATACATAAAGAATTCATATTAACTCCAAAAATTGTGAAACCAAATGTGTTAGTCTTAGAAAACACTTCTCTACACCTCTGAATTCAAACTTAATAAACATCACTTTATAAAAATATTTTATAACACTACCTAAGTAAATACTATCCTATACCGAAGCAAACTTCTAAAATTCATAACTCACAAATAAAAAGAGATAAAATAGAAATTCTTTCACCTAAATTCATTTTAGACCAGTACATATCCACTGTGCACAAATCACGCATTTTAGAGCATTTTAGATTTTTCGCATATTTCGGTGTTTGATTGCATAACGTGTACTTTATATAGATGATTGCTTAAACGGTGAAGAAGTGATTAGGTGCTGACATTTTCCAGTTGCAAGGAAAGTCCCACCTCCCTCTTTCTTTGATCACTTTGAACCTATGCTTTGGAGGTTATTGAAAATGTTTGCAAATCTTGCATGTCGATTGTACACTAATACATTAAAATTTTGTTAAACTTGTTAGACAAACTCCTATTACTTGCATTATCACCTTAACCCCACATATATCCATATCCCTCATTTCTAACCTTAGGAATCATATCCTATTAATACTTGGAATATGAGTTACATTGTCACTAGTTTACTATATTGCTTAGCCATGCTTAGAATGGTTTTACTTATCACTTGGACTCATATTAACATGAAGAATGATTTTATTAAGATTCTGGACAGAGATGAATAAATAAAGTATTTGACAAATAAAATGATGAAAAACTTGGATTTTAGGTTTGGGCCTCAAGTGGTGCACATATGGTGATTAGTTGTGTACCGATAGAGGGAGAGTGTGCCCAAACCGACCTAAGGACTTCACTCAATGTCAGTTCATTTCGTATACAGTACAACCACATGTGCTAGTATGGGATAGCCCAAACTTAGTAAATTATTTATGGTTTAGCCTTACATTCTGGTAGGCCGGTGTGTATGAGTTCGAATAATTCAGATGAGCTTCCTATTTACCCCGATATGGTAGTTTAGGTGACTAAGCGTGTCCAATACAACGGTATTATGCCACGTGGTGGGTTCCCGTTGTGTTCGCCACCACGGCATTAAGTTTAAGGCGTGGGCCCGCCACTTAACGGTTCTAGGTCATATAACGTGTATGGCTTAGGATGGAGAGACACGTATCGTGTTGGTGTAAGGCTAAATCATGAATTTTGAAATAGCTTTGATGTGGGTAATAAATCGGATACTTATGTATCGCATGCCATGCTCTTGCATGATTATTATTTTGTATCATATGGGTAAAGTGACTCTGCAGAGTAAAAACTAATCGATTAGCCGTGCTCGCGGTCATGAGCGGCGTGGGGATATGCATTGAGTATAGACCTGTGTTTATTCTTCTAAATGCTGAAATTTACCTTCAAATTATATTGAGATTTGAGAATGATGTTCTTGCTGCCATGGATGGCAATGAGGTGTATATTGATACATGATTAATGACTACTTTGATGCCCAATATGTCAAGTACTAGCTTGCTGAAATTTATTTGAAAGCAAATATGATTTTGGAAATGTTTTATGCAAATAAAACTTGCTTTATGCTAAAAAGAACCATATTATGCCTTCCTTGATTATATGCCTTGCAAGTAAAGTGTTAGGCTTATCTTGGTGCTTGCCAGTACATTATTTCTAATAATGTACTAACTCTTGCTGTTGAATTAACCTTTTGCTTGCAAGTTTTAGATTCAGTCTTTGATTGATGCGGGAAAACTTCTTCTAGGACTTGAACTTAACCCCTAGTCGGTGTGCTTGAGGATTGGGTAGTGAAGCTTCTGTTGTTATATATATTTATTTGGCCGGTCGGCCCTTGTATCTATAAAGTAGTTGTAAATTTTAGCTCACTTTCTTCTTGGATGTATTTTGCTATGTATTTTCATGCTTAAGATGAAAGTGTGAATCTAGTGCACATCCTAAGTATGAGTTAAGATCACGGCTCCGACGGTGGCTGGGGACGACCTCGTCTCCGGTGTGGGCAGCGGTGGAGTGCGCGGTGGCTGTGGCGGCAGAAGGGGCCAACCTCGGCTCCGGCCGCCGCGGACGGGGAAGAAGTAGGATCCTACGACGGCTGGAAAAGAAGTCGGCGTGGTCCGCAGCAGTGGAAGGGGACGACCTCAGCTCGACGGCAGTTGGAGAAGAAGTCGGCTCTGGCGAGAGCAGTAGTGGGGCGAGGCTCTGGTGCCAGTGGAGCGGATGACGCCTTCCCTTCATGCAGGTAAGGGGGGAATGACGATGGGAGGCGGAGCGTGGGTGCGGTGTAATGCTCGGGGTGCGCGATTTGGGTAAGGAAAAGGCGATAGGGGCGAGCGACATTTGCGTTTCGCGCGTGGCTTTGTGGGATCCTGTGATTTCACTGTCGCATTGCTAGTAATGTTTTGAGCCGTTGGATTGAGGAATCTGACGGCTATGGGATAGGATGGAGAGATTGATTTCACCTGTAGAATTGCAAGGAGACTCCTCCTTTTTATATTAGTATAAATAAATATAGTAAATAGACAAATTAAATGGTAGAAACAATGTAAGATTAATTATGTACTTTGTAGTCCAAGTAACCACGTTCTAAATAATTATATGCAGCAGATCACTTGCAGGTTTACATATTTTATTTTCCGATTGGGCAAAATTTGTTGTAGGATATGCTGTCTTCAAGATTTCAAGATTTTAATAGTAGAACACTGCAAAAGTGAAATTTTTGAAAAACACACTCCCAAAAGTTGGTTCTTTGCTACTGGACACCGCACCTTTTCTTTTGTTATATTTCACCTGTTGAGGAAAGAGTTGAGGCTTGGAAGGGTTGTTTTACCCCTGGTTGTTCTGGTTCATGTCAACCTCCGGAGCATTGATTACAGGCACTCATCCTGTAATCACTCATCCCAATCCAACATATTGCAGTGTATCTAGGTATCTACGAGACCACAACCCTTAACCAGCTAGCCAGTCATGTCTATGTTAATGTTATCATGCGGTTACGATAGGTGTACCCCTTTATTTAAGATCTATTTAAGAGAACCTATAACGGAGTCCGACTCTACTATCCTAACACCTATTATAACTCCCAAAAAAATAACATGTATTATAACTTCAAGTCTTGAATGGTAATCAACGCTACACATGGGAAGATTTGTCCATAAACATATAACTAGTTAAAAATGAATGCAAAACGGTAAAGAGAAACAAGAGAAGAGGGGACTTTGAGAAAAAGAGAAAAAAATAAACCATAGGTGGGTGGGAGGTCTGGTAAAAAGAAAAAGTCGGAGACCACTTTTAAAATGTTCCTTTGTTGTCTTTCTTTTTTAATAATGGATTTTTATTAATCCGGCCTCTATATCCACAAAGGATATACAGATCCAAAGGATCTACAAGAATACTTAGACTCACATCTCAACAAGGAGTAACACAACCAAAAACGAAAAGAAAACCAAACGACCTCGGCACATCCCTACTTCTCTATGTCCCGCCATATTCTCCTGAAACGGCCAGATTTGACGAGTGGAGGTCGTCCTATCGCCGCCGCCCCTAGTACGCCGTCGATGCAAACCTCCATTGGTGCCATCTTCATCCGTTTCAGGTGAACTGACGCCACACGCTGCTTGTTAGCCCACTCTCAACCGTCGTCATTCGTCGTTTAGTCGGAAATAGCCAACGACCAAACACGAACCGACGGGATCGGCTTCCATTTGGCCAGATTCATAGGCCACCACCTCCTTTGTTGTCTTTCTTATATTTTATACACAGAATGCATTGTCACATACTTGTATTTGATTTTTTTTTCAGGAGAGGGAAAGTTGAATAAAAGCTGGTGCCTGAATCTTCATCAAATTATACGCGGAAGAAAAACAATTCTTTTCTCGGTCGTTTTCAAGATGAGGTCAGGGAAGAAATAAAAATTAAAAACCATGGAAACTCAAATTTGAAAATTGTTTGGCAAGGGTCTGGAGTTAAGCTTGTGATCTGTGGGTTGAAACTGCGTGAGCATCACCATATACAGATAATGTAGTGCATATTTTTACGATTCTTCAATAATAATTAATATTGGAAAGAAGTACTACTTTTATTTTTAAATATATGACATTACTGATTTTTCACATAGGGCTTGACCATTTGTCTCGTTAAAGAAAAGTCTATATAAGTATAATTTATTTTGTGCGTGTCATCCTTTCTAACCGAGATAACCATGATAATAGAAATCGTCTTAAACTTAATGCCACACTACTGATAAAAAAAAAGATCTTCCCTTGATCTCAAGTAATCAAGGCACTATATATCAACCGGCCGGCCATAACTAAAAAAGAATAATAACTCGCACTACATCCATGGCAGACATGCATCCGTTGATCGCATCAGCGTTTTTATTCCCAGAACAAACAGAGCACACGATACTTAAAATTAACCAAAGCCTTATTTCTTTTTATTCGAGATTGATATATATATATTGATCAGGTTAATTATCATGCAAATTAACGATGCATCAAAGTAATCGATCGATGTGATGTGATGTGATCACGGTGGCGATGGCAGCGGGCAGTTGGCCTGGCACTCCTCGAGAGTCGGGTAGCATCCATCGCCGACCTCGCAACACCAGCAGTCCTTGCAGCCGATCGGCGGCAGAAGTGAGTGCTCTGCACATAGCGGCCCTGCTGGTATGTTGATCTTCTTCTCTCTCACCATTGCTCCGGCCTATTACATATGGATTAATTGATTAATTACAATGCCAAAAACATCGTTAAATCATTAACATGTGAAAACGATGGTTATTTATATATATGAAACTTGCTCAAAGAATATAGAAGGAAGAAAAAAACGTTATGTGAATCTGAGTTATCGCTCAATCCCTTCTATGTGCTTTAATTTTACTTTGTCCCCTACATGCCGTTAATTGATCATGAGTGCACGATCGATTAAAGGCATCAATAATTCCGATCAGTAGTCTAGTCTAGTCTATTTTGCATAAGATCAGGGTGTTGATGATCTAGGCTAAGAGATCCTTTTCGAATATTTAATTAAATTCAAAAGAAACAAACAAAGTCAATTCATTAACAATGTCGAAATTAACTAAGGCACTTACATTGCACCGCAGGAAGAGCAGCGCATCCGATGACCAGCAGTAGCAGAAACACCAACCGAGCATCGACGTGCTGCATCGTCGTCTTCATCTCCGTTCTTGCTCCGAATTTTGCAGGGCTCGATGATCTTTCAGAAAGAATATGTATAATCTGCAGGCTCTCCGTTGCATTTATATAGATGCCTCATAAACAATGTTAATTATGGATAGTTGATGATAGAAAATTGTATTAATATTGTAGCCCGGAAATTCAACATCCGGTATTTTAGTGTTGATTGCAGAGAATTGATGCCGTTTATTAATTAGCTAGGCTGACATATAATGCAGCCTGTTGCCTCTTATACTAAGATCGATCAGATCATATCTTGATAGCAATGACCATATATAACTAGGCGTCATGGGACATATGGCTGCAGCGAATCCAAGATAGAATGCTAGTCTAATTGGGTTGTTGGGCCGCCCTGGGGTCAAGGACGTGTTCATACAAGTTATTCCATGTCCATCTACAAATCTATTTATGGAGATACTAGCCGAGTGACCATTCGTTGCATAGCTTAATTAACCTACGTTCTTTTGTAAATTAGAGTACGAACACACTTTCATGAACACTCGAGCAATATAGTACCATATGTACGCTAAGTGAAAACCATATCTATATAGGACTATATAGTTAAAACAAAAACTCAACACTTGATGAATCGCGTCACCCATAGGAGTAACATAGCTATTGATCTACACGTGTAGTTGAAAGGCATCATGCATTTAGTAAGCTAACTATGGTCCTATTTATTATAAAGGAACATTTCGGTGCACACATAGTGTAGGATTGAATTATAATAACTAAGCCAACTAGAGGGGGGTGAATGGTTGGTATACCAAAAAACTAAAAACTTTTAGCGGAAATAAAAGTTAGCGTCAAATTCGACGGATCGCAGTCTGACCGAAGTAATTTCGCCAGTCTGACCGCCTGGTTACCGTCGGTCTGACCGAGATTGAATCTCCGGTCTGACCGCCGAGATCAGCTCCTGTCACCTGTTGCCGACGCCGGTCTTCGCGATGCTGCCGGTCGGACCGCCGGTGCGCTGCCGGTTAGGCTGTCAAAACCCGGTAAAACACAAATCGAAGAACTCTTAAAGTGGATGACGACTTTATTGATTCTCTCTATGTTTACAAAGTGCACCAACAACACTCCTTACAAAAAATCTCGAGGAAACTTGAAACCCTAACTCAACTCTCAAAAGCGATACAGGGAAGCCTCACGCTCCCCCTCTATTTATACCCTGAGGTAGGCAGCCTAAAGCCACGAACCAAACTCATACTAGAAGTCCTAAACACCTTAAGAAACCCTCTAGTACAAGAAACAAACTTTACATAACCAATCATACCAAATTTGGACTCCTTCCAAATTCGACTCCGCATCCCATACGCACACAATACCTCCATCGTATGCCATATAGAATCTTCACCAACCATGTATATTGAACTCTAGCCTTAGTATCCCGCATGATCTCTGACCACCACGGACGTCATCTTATCCCCAAGCCGACTTCCGGTCCATCACCGCAAATACTCTCCCGGCATCCGAGTCACCTACACATAGAACAAACAAAGAAACCATATTCCAAGACCAAGCTATCTCCAATTTGACTCATTAGTAGCAAACAACAGTATTACATACGTATAGTATCCATCTAGAAGACATAACAATGAAACGATCACGGATATACAAACAAACAATCCGAAACCGAAATCGACACAGAGTCGGCCGGTCAGACCGCGGGCTGCGCCGGTCTAACCGCGCGATACACGCCGGTCTGACCGGCAGCACATGCCCGGTCTGACCGGACCACATCCAACAGTACCTGTAGATTCACCTGTGAAATCCAATCATCTCCAAAACCACTTCGTGAATAAATTCCAAATATCAAAACCAATAATCTCCGATGCCAATTGTTCATCACAAAATAATAATCAAAACCACCTTTGATTTTACACATAGTACACACCCAGGGGCGGATCCAGGATTTTAGGGCGATGGTGTCACTACTAGCGAAGGTCGAGAAGGGAACCGTGCAGGCGAAAGACTCATGGCGAAGGCCATGGCTCGGGATACACAGGTATCACCAGGCCAAGACTTCGTCAAAAGGCTGCACAGGTGAAGACGATAAGGCGAAAGCCTCGACATGAGGGCGCGGGCCTCGCCAAGTGCCGAACCCTACCGTAAGGTGGCCCAGCGGGTTGTTGTGCCCCTGGAAGGTTTCGCTAGGTAGATGGGCCAAGCCATATAGCCCAATAGAGGCCCATACATATAAATGACACAGTGTGCCCTCAACAATGTCCCTATCATAAGGGTAACCATGTAAATTCTCATGTAAAACCTAAACCCTAAAAGGGGAAACCTGTAATAGGACTATAAATAGCCCTATAAGGCCATGTAATACGGGGATCTAAAAAAATTTTACAAAGCAATACAATTGTTCTTACTTCCAACCACTGTTGAGAGAACCACGCCTTTCGACGTGACGCAGTTGACCATTCGACAACATTGTGAAAAATAATTAGATCTATAAGAGACTAGGCCAATGGTTATAAGTCGTAGAAAAAAAAAGTCTTCCACATAGGTCCTAAAGAATATTTCCAAATGCTAAAATTCTGTAAAACTCAAAATCCCAGAATCTAAGTAATCAATCGAAAAAAAGCGTATGCACCAGTTAGATTTTAGAGAGATTAAGGCCATGTTTCTTTCAGCTTGGGATTATTATAATCCAGATTATTGGGAGTAAGCTGAAAGAAACAGACAACTTATTGAAGTAGCTTATTATAATCTGGAGCCCAGCTTATTATAATCTGATAAGTTCATTTAGGTGAGCTTTTTCCAGATTATTGGGTGAAAAATTACCCACCATGCCACCCCACTCCCTCTTTAGACTGGTAAACCCAATAATCTAGGCTCTAATAATCTAGGAAAGAAACAACTAACCGCTTATTCTACTACAGATTATAACAATCTAGCTTATAGTAATCTGATTCAATAAACTAGATTATAATAACCCCAAGCTGAAAGAAACAGGGCCTAATTGGCTTGTCAGCTTGGTGAGTAGGTTAGAACGGAACTAATTAAATTGAAATCAGATCAATAATTGGCCATTTTTGGCAGGTATAACAACAAACAAAATCTTACAAATGCTGCTCAACGCTACAACTCCAGTTGGCCGTCTTGCGGAAGGAGAGCTTGCAGCAGGACCTGCTGCTGCGCTCCTGTTGTCACTAATTAACTTTTTTACTGGCCAACGCCCAAAGCAATCCACTGGTGTCACAAGGTCTAGCGTACTAGTGTTACTTGCTGTAAAATTCACACATGTACATGTACTAGAACAAATGGCATTAGTTTCAGCTGACACCAACTAACAAATGTTAAAAAAAATTCTAGAAACATTTTTATACATGTATTTTCAATATTTTATAACTACATATAAAATTTCATCTTTAAATTCATCATATATAGAGAGCAAAAGACAAAATTATAATTTATAGTCTTACAACTGTCAGATATTTTTTTTTCTAAAATATAATGAATTTGAGGTTAAGATTATTTTACACATAGGTGTAGTATTATTGAAAGTAATACGCACAATTTTTTTTAGATTTTTTGGTGACATATATTAGTTGGTGTGTACGGACTGTGCACGAGAAGGTTGTGTGCACAAAATATGTTCCCTTATTATAGATGCATCACTTTTATTGCTACATGTACTGCTATCGCTGGTTAAATTTGCATTGCTAAAATATAGTCATCCACTACTACAAAAACCTTAATAGGTGACAGCTCATAGGTACCGGATCTGCTGCCGCGCGTGGGGGGGGGGGGGGGCAGATCGACAATGCGATGACGAGGGTGGCAGAATCGACAATGGGGGAAGGCCGTATCGACGGCAGTGGCGGCGGCGTGTGTTTGTGTTTGCAATTTTGTTGATTTTGTGATTGAGTTTGGTTGATGGGATGATGTTGATTTCAGTGATGATTTTAATTGTGTTTGGTTGATGGGGATCATATTGATCTCATTGATGATAGAGAGCTCCTCGATTCATTGGCTCGATTCAAGCTGATGCATCGAGCCAACTTTCTTTTTTTGGCAAAATTGGTTATATAACATCGAAAGTTCACGTTTTTGGTTTTATAGCACCGAAAGTTATCGGTTCACTTTAATAGCACTCAAAGTTCACCATGTTCCCATTTTTAACACTTCCGTCAATTCTCGATCGTTTTCTGTCTGTCTTGATCCAGCCACACACACGATATGACGTTTCTACCCCTCACAAGTACAAGTATAATGCATGTCAATGAGGGGTAGAAATGTCATATCATGTGTGTGGCTGGATCAATAACGATCAAGACGGACGGAAAATTGACGGAAGTGCTAAAAATGGGAACAGGGTGAACTTTGGATGCTATTAAAGTGAACCGGTAACTTTTGGTGCTATAAAACCAAAAACGTGAACTTTCGATGCTATATAACCAATTTTGCCTTCTTTTTTTGCTTTTTTTATTCCTAGAATCTCAAAGGTGTCGGTTCCTAAACCAATGTCTTAGAGTCATCCTCAAAGGTGTTGCATGCTAGGTGCCGATTAGGAAATCCGGCACCGATCCCTTTTTCTATCGTAGTGATCCTATTCAGATGACGGCAACAATATTTAGGCCCCCTTTAGGAAAAGATGAATTTGGATAATTTTAATCATATAAAAGAAATCATGTAAAGGTCTTTAAAATAAAATATTTAATTACATCCTTTGTTTTAAATTTCTTACAGAATGGACAGTACTATAGAAATTCTAGCGAAAAGTTAGCAAGAACTTCAACCTCTTGGAATATTTACTTTGAGTATATCTCTTTTATTTGATTCCTGCATTTTGTTCACGGCCTAATCGAACGACTATTTCTGTATTTTCTTATGATTTTTAATCCCTTATTTTACATGTGCATTCCAATTAACAATTCATTCGTTCCAAAACAATTATCAAAACTATTATGATCGACTCATCTCATGGGTCCCAAAGGCCACGATAACGTAGGCCTATATTCGGCCCCATGTCATGCAGTTCAGCCCATAATCGGTGGGCCCAACAAGGCGGCTAAACTTCCATGCTTCACATGTTCCTTTATCTTATTTTTTTTTCACATCAAATCACTTTGATGCCAAAAAATGCCAAAATTTGGCAGGATTTCTTATATAGTTATCAAAATTTGGCAGCAAACTAAATGTAGCCATTTTTTTTTACAACTTTACTAAAATTTGATAAGGTTGAAAATAGCATCGAAGTGAACAGCCCTATACTACACGATTAGCTAGTTTAGCAGCGTTTCAACCACAAAAACTAATTAGCAACTATTACCAGCATGCAAGAATTCCAACACAACATACATCTCCATATTATTCCGAATTAATTGTTGCTAAATTGTCTCATCACAGTACATTAGCACTTATCAATTTATTATCTTTCCGCAGCTTGCTTTGCAAAGGTCCAAAGACGGATAGCAGATATCGTTTTCAACGAGCATACAACACCAGCAGTCTCTGCATTTCTCTGTATTCGATCCTTGTGTGCACGGCAGCGACGGTGGCAAATTAATTTTCTCCCCGAACATGTCATCCATGGCACGGCCTATTTGTCAAAAGAATTTTTTTAAAAAAAGGATTAGTATATGAAAGGGTAAAATCAGTATAGGCAAAATAGGATTTCAAATTTTGTTGAAAAACAAACAAATTGAAACACTTACATTGTGCATGGATAGCAAAGCACCCAAGAAGCAGCAGCATTAGTACTGCATAGACATGTCCATTACCGCACTTCACCATGCTAGATTTTACTACTACCCTTACGTACTCTTTGGATATTTAATATGTAAATGATAATCTGATTGCTGGATCCTTTTGCATAGCATATGCGGTTGTATATATATATAGAGAGAGAGGGGAGGAGTGGGGTACTGGGGATAAGGTAGATAAAACAGGTACTAGTAATACTTCAATTTTGTATATATATACTCTCTCCGGTCTTTAACATATGACGTTATTATTAAAAATAACGCATATTAATGACAGGAGAGGATAGAATATATAATCTTATATGTGCCTATATTTATGCTATATTTACCTTGTGAATTTATTTGTTTCAGTTAAATATTACGTTATTAAAGTATAACTATTTTGTGTCATATCCTTCCTAACCAGTTATGAAACGACTATGATAATTCGAAATTGAAATCGCCTTAAACTTAATTTTATACTTGTGAGAAAAAGAAGTCCACCCTTAATAATCAACTAGTAGTAAATCCAATGCACTATCAAATTGACGACAGGTGGTTTGAATATGACTAGAGAGGCTTGGTTTGAATATGACTAGAGAGGCTACTAAACACCCATTAGCACCAAGAGATAAGGTGGAGGATAAATAGAGTAGCTCGAGAGGTTGGGCCTATTGAATTTCCAAAAGCTCATACGGATGGAGTACTAGAGGATTTTCCCAATCTCCTATAGAAAATTTAACAAAGAAAAGTGTTTGTAAAGACACATTTTTTTAGTTTGTTTATCCCTATATAATTTCTGTGGCAAATTTCTTATCACGATAAAAAATATAATTAAAGATGTGTTTTGGAGGACGTGTCGTTGTCCAAAACATAAAAAATGAATTGGAAAGAGCAGCAGCCCTAGTCATATGTTTTTAGATGGGTTGGCTGAAGAAGGGCAACCATTTTGATTAAGGTTAGGAAGGGTTTTCTTACCACGAAGTACTTGACATCGACATAACACTGTTGAGGCTAGTGATGAATCACTAGAGAAACTTAACACTTACATTACCGGAGCTACTTAGAAAAGGATTTGAAAACTCTTGCTCTCTTTGAAAGTAATACTTCATCTTTGATTTCACCAAGGATTTGAAAACCTATTGATTTTTTGATAGATTTGGAGCTTCAAATCTTACAGAATTTTCAACCAATCTATACAACCCGTTTTAAATAAAATAACAAAAAAGACAAATATGCCAAAAAAATCATAAATCTAGAGAAAAAACACTGTTGAAAAAAAAATCTAATTTAGATGCACTGTAGCTAAAAAATGTAAGTACATTGTAACAGAGTGTAAGTGCGCTATAACTAAGTGTATAAGTGTAACTGCTAAGGATTTTTTTTTTCATCTAAGACAGGAGCCCAAAAATCTAACACAAGGGACATAGCAAAACCGTTTCACCAAATGACTGCCCAAGCGTGCAAGACGGTACCCCTCAAACACGCTGGCATTTCTCTCCTTTCTAAATCGACCAGCAGACCAACATGAAGAACGTGTTGAAGGATTTCCTGTAGTTCATCCGAAAAGCACCGCCACCACCACTCACCCATGTCGTGTAAGTTGAAAAGGGATATACCCACCCAGGCTTTCAACACTCCAAATTCTGTTGGTATATATATATATAAACGCAAGAGACGAACAAATGCTTCAATCTTTGTGAGGTGAAGCACATAGATGGCAACTCCGTTGATGTGGCCAATTTCTTTTGAGGAGATTATCGGCTATGAGGCATTTTTTCCCCAACCAGATGAAGAATTTGACATTTGACAGTGCGCTTATCTTCCATATTAGCTAGCTTGCGCAGGCTTGATCTCTCACCTTGCTGTAGACACAGAGAAAGCAACTTTAGTCTATGAGCTTCCACAACACCTGATCATTAATTCTTCCTCTATTTGCAGCTCTATTTGTAGAGTAATTCTTCCTCTATTTGCAGCTCTATTTGTAGAGGATTCGGAGTTGAGTGAAAGTGGAAGGCCAGACCTAGGCAGGATTAATATCCTATACGAAAACACTTTGACGGTGCCCTCTACTGGTCATAGTATGAATCTAACGATGACTCAAGCTAATCCAACTGTTTGCACAACCATGCATCTTGTTGAATTGCACACAGAGTAGTCAGTTCATCTTAAAATCTTTGGTTTGTTGAGAAGAACGGACAATTCACTCGTACTGGGACTGTTTGACCCATGGTTGATCATCTCAATATCCAAATTAAACAATACAATCCGAAGAATCATCGATGTCAAACACGCCTTTAGCTACTACGCCATCGCTATGTGTTCCGCTATGATCAAACTGCATGAGCCGGTGGAGAACATCACTCATCGGAGGCCTCGACGCCGGCTCCTCACTGGTGCAAACCACGCCGAGCTCGAACACGGCCACCATGTCATCCAGGTAGGAAGGATCCTGAATCTCGCCGTCGACCAAGTCGGCGACCGGGCCACCATTGTTGTACCGCTTCGATGCCCATTTGGCCAAGCAGCTGCCAGACTCCGTGCCACCATCTTGCGGCCCTCGGCCGGTGGCCAGCTCTAGCAGCACCACACCGAAGCTGTACACGTCCACCTTAACGCTTACCTTTGACCTGTATACGTACTCTGCAATAAGCAAATTAATACACCAAATGTATGCACACCTCAAATTCAGACAGATTATAATGGAACATTATGATATTGTCTATGTGCCCTCTAGTGTAGATTGCGACAAAAATAAATGAGTACTTTAATAAACCCTTTGCTGGAAGTGTTCTAATACAAATAGAAATAGTGGTAGGAATTTTTTAGCCGAAATTGGTCAACTATACCCTATCGCTTCTACTTCCAATAATTAATTAAGGTGATAAAGATATGACGACTTCGCTTAAAAAACATATAAGTTGAAATCATTTCTACAACAGTAGAGAGCATGATAAAAGTTATATAAATACAGTAGATACCTGGAGCAATGTAGCCAAAGGTGCCACAGACAGCGGAGGCCGATTCGGACTCACCAGACTTGGCAAGGATACGAGCAAGCCCAAAATCAGCGATCTTGGCTCTGAACTCGCGGTCGAGAAGAATGTTGCTACACTTGACATCGCGGTGGATGACCGGCTGCACAAATTCCTCATGCATGTAGCTGAGGCCTCTAGCTACATCAATGGCGATGGCCACCCTCGTCGGCCAGTCCAACGGCCCGCTTTTGCCGGCTCGCTTGTAGCGGTGCAGCCATTGATCGAGGCTCCCGTTCTCCATGTGCTCGTAGACGAGCAGCTTCGTCTCCTGGCTAGAGATGCAGCAGAGAAGGTCGACGATGTTGCTATGCCGGAGGTCACCCAACGTCCTCACCTCCGACTCAAACTCCTTGTCGAGGTTCGTGTCCAGCTTGCTGGTGTTGCCGATCCTCTTCACGGCCACCGTCCTTGGGGTACAGCCACCGCCATGTCGTCCCGCCTTGATGTCGCCGCCAAGGTGGATACGGTACACTTTCCCTGAGCCACCCCTACCAATCACATTGCACTCGCTGATATTGCTGACGATGTCATGCTCGGTGAAATCTATCGTTCTGAATTGTGTCATCTTCCACGACGTGACATCTTGTGGACCTTTCTTGCGCCTGAGGAGGAGAAGCCATCCGGTGATGGCGACACTAGCAAGAGTAATGCAAGGAAGAATGACCAATATGGCTATTTTGCTCAGTGCAAGGTGATCATGGCTCATGCTTTGACTCCAGGGACATGTCCTGATGTGCATGCCGGATTCTGATTGACAACAGAGACTAGGGTTATCCAAGAAGCTGTCCTCGTATGCTAGCGTTTGCAATGCTGCTGGGACCTCACCGGAGAGCTGGTTGGAAGAAAGGTCAAGAATGTATAGGCCCATCCACCCGACTGCGGCAGGGATCTCACCGGAAATCCGGTTTCTGCTAAGGTTGAGGGAGGTCAGACCTGTCAATGATTTGATAGACGGCGGAATCGAGCCGGATAACTGGTTGCCGGCGAGGTTCAACTCGGTGAGGTTGGCGAGCCTAGACATGTCAGTTGGCAGTTCACCAGAGAACTGGTTGTTCTCCGCCGTGAAACTCTTCAGACCAACGGCGGCCGACGGGAGGGCACCGGAGAAGCGATTGTTCTCCATCTCAATCCTCGAGATGTTAAATGATATCTCACTGGGTAGAGTGCCGGTGAAGTTGTTGTTGTAAATCATGACATTGGTGAGCAACTCGAATGACCATATCTTCTTGGGAAAGTCTCCAACAAAGTGGTTGTTGTATGCCATGATGTTGTTAACGGTTTCGCAATCCCCGAGGTTCGCCGGGAACACGCCGGAGAAGCTATTGTTGAACACCACGATGTCATAGAGCTTCTTATTGAAGCAGAGCGTATCCGGTAGCTCACCAGAGAGGTTGTTGTTGGAAACCTCGAAATTCCCCAATTCCGAATGCTTCCCAAGCTCCGTGGGTAGGGGCCCGGAGAGCTTGTTATTGAAGAGACGGATGTCGGTGAGGTTCGGCATCATACCAACACCAGCCGGGATGGGTCCAGTGAGATTGTTGTAGTACAAGTATAGTAATCTCAACTTCTTCAAGTTTGCAATGTCTTCTGGTATTGATCCAGAGAGCTTGTTCATGGACAGATCAAGCTCCTGCAGGTTGAGAGCTGTGATGTTAGGACTAATCTCACCACTCAAATTGCTCGCATAGAGATATAGATTCTCGAGCTTGTGGTGCTTCAATACCCACTCGGGGATTTGTCCTTGCATCTTATTTTGTGACAAGTCCAACAGTGTAAGCTCCGTCAATGATGACATATCATTAGGGATGGTCCCAGTCATGTTCATCCATGACAACCACAACAACTTCAGCTTTGTGAGATTGCCAAACTCTTTTGGGACTGGACTCGGCTCAAACGGGTTGTTCGCTAATGTCAGAGTCTCAAGCTCCACAAGGCCTCCAATGGCAGCACCCGGGTAGTTTCCATTGAAGCTGTTACTGTCAAGTACCAAGGACTTGAGCTTCGAGAACTTTTCAATAGCCAACGGCACATCGCCAACAAAAGCATTGCTTGATAGGTTGAGGTGCAGCATCCCCAACGACAGCTTGTCGATGTCACCGTAAAGTCTGCCGGATAATTCATTGTTGGATAGGTCAAGGTACACCAAAGCTGAGCAACCGTAGAGCACCGTGGGGAAATCACCGGTGAGATTGTTGTAAGAGAGGTCTAGATACTGTAGGTTCTTGAGGCTGCAGATAGAGGTTGGGATTGGATTGGCTATTTGGAAGCTTGGGAAGGAGAGGGATGTAACCTCGCCATCTGTACAAACAACTCCTACCCAATCACAGTAACCAAAAGAAATAGAACTTCTCACCTCCCATGAGCTGAATGCAGCAGGGCTACCCCAATCTCGCTTGATGGTCAGAAGGGTTTGGAGCTCGTCGCCGTCATTGAGCTCCGTGCTGGAGCCGGAGAAGAAGAGGAGCAGTAGTAGTAACAAAAGGTTATTGGTACTATTGGTCATTTTTTTGTTACTAGTTACGAGTGGTGATGCTTGCTTAATGTGGACTTGTGAGACTGACTGACTTGGAGAGTGAGAAGCTACCAATTTCAATTTCAGTACGTATACATTACGCTAGTGCAGACTTGCAGCTGGCCGTCTCTAGTCTTTACCGTGTGTGCTGGGGCTATGTTGGTCAAGGTCATCGATAATGCAAAAGGACAGTTTGAGCTCGACATATTTTTCCACATAAATAATTGATATTTGATAATACTAGTACCATTTTATGATTTGCAATCTGATACTGACATAGCAGACTCACGTTGAGGAGTTTCAGGTTTTCACATGAATAAGAACCTGATTCTCTAAAGCAGATATTGGTGGATCCGTTATTGAAACTTCCGAAGAATGTAAATCCAAGGAACAAGCAGAAACTAAAGCCGACAAAGATAAGTCTAAAGACAATAATATATTGCATATCAGAATGTGTGACAATTTGGTCGCTGACCGAGATTGGTTCTGTGCTCGTGAGATTGGTCTCCTCCGCACCCATGTAACCTTAGCCGCGCGCGTGCGTGCTTTGGTAAATCACAGGGGCAGTTAAGTCTTCTTCCCTCTCAAAATTTATTTTTTATTTTTTTTCTAAATCTATTCCTCACGGTGTGAATACAATAGGGCCAGACGGCCACTTCGATTTTAAAAAAAAGGTCAAATAAGAAAAGTTTAAAATATAGGATCGAATTTATAGTTACACTTTGAAATATGGACAGAAGAGCAATTGTCCCATAACTGGCACTATAAACGTTTAAGAAGGAAAATTTGTTGTAAAAATCACGTGTAAACCTGAAAGCTACCATTGAATTTAAAAATGAACGTATTAGATTTATCCACATCATCAATAGTAAAATTTATACTCATGATTAAATCCGCAAGTAAAATTTTTACTCTAAATAACGTGGATAAATATCAGGTGTCTTTTTTTTTATCCAAGGTTGTTTTCAAGTTTTTATGACATATGTGATTATTACATATTTTCCAGAACTCTAAAGCAGATATTTTTTTGAGCGATTCGCATGAGACAATGCGAAGTTCTATTGATAAAGCAGAAAAAAATTACAAGATACATTCCTAGAAGGTCGTAACCAGGAAAAAGGGAAAAAAATATACACCACCAACACACCGATAGCGCCAACACACAGGTTCGAGAGAAGGCTAGCACCGAACCAGCTGCCGCTAAGCGTGACCGACCGCCGCTAGGCCAATAAAGGAACACAGACGAAAATGCCCAAAAACGCCCTTACAACCAACACAAAGCCTAACTCTATCTAGAGTATGCTTGCACCAATCGTTCGAGTGGTTTCGACAAGGGGATGCCTAAACGACGTCTCCAAGGACTAACTACCGCCGCCGTCCGTCAAGGACTCAAAAGAGCCAAGACTAGGCTTTCGCCCGGCAAACACCCTTAAGGGATGAGACGGCATGACAACGCCCTTAGGAGGGGGACTGAACCATTGTTGTCGGTCCTGCAAAGGCCAGGCTGGGTTTTCACCCGCCGCTCATCACCTGCAAGTCCATGGCTGTCGCACCAATGCTTCACCATTGCTCAACCACTGCTGACATGTGGGACCACTGCACCGGCGCCCCTGCCGGCCAGCCTTTGTGTACCTAAGACCGCACCACACCCCCGACAGCTCCTTATCACACCGTGGTTACCTCCTTTACCGCCGGCCGCGCCTCATCGCGCTGCACCGGCCTCCACCATCGGACGCGCCTCTCGCGCCAGTCCGGCCTCCCGCCATCGGCTGCGCCTCTCGCGCCAAGCGGGCCTCCTCGCCGCCGGCCGCTCCTCTCGCGCCTTGCTGGCCTCCACTGCCATCGGCTACGCCTCTCTACACCAAGCCAGCCTCCGACCCCTCCAATCGCTGCCGCGCCGGCCAGGTGCGGCCGTCTGCCACGCCCCTGGTTAGCCGTCCGAGACCGCCATGCCTCCTCCGACCGTAGATACGGTCACAACCACCACCGCAGCCGCTGCTGTCGACGGACACCTCGCCGCCGACTAGCCGCAGCCCCCTCGCCGCCGTCCAGCCGCGACCGTCGCCACGAGCTCCGCGCCGCTGTCACCGCCGCGAGTGCACCCCGTTGCCACAGCCGCCGTTGCCATCGACCAGCCATCGTGGTGTCGCCGCCGTCCAACCGCTGCCGCCACCATCGCCACAAGCTCCACGCCATTGCCACCGTCACTGTCACCACGAAGTCTGCGCCGTTGCGGCCGACACCGTCGCCGCAGCTCTGCCGCGCCACTACCGCCACGAGCTTGCCCTGCACCAGATCCGTCCTCAGGGGGCCGGATCCGCTTTCGGCGCGACCAAGTCCTGCCCGCCGCCATCCTCACCGCCATCTTCATCCCCGCCGCCGTCGGATCCCCTCTCTTCTCCTTCGTCGCCACCACCTTCATACTCCGCCTCCACCACTGCCACCGCCGCCTCATCACACTACCCTGCCGCCGGCTGTCTCCCTGCAAGATCCGGCAGCGACGGCCCGGATCTGGGCGGCCTTCACCATCCCGCGTGGCCCCCCACCGTCAGCGAGTGAGAGAAACGAAGCCCCGCCACCGCCGTCCTTGCAGCCGCTCGGGTGGCGGCGAGGCGGAGGAGGATGGAGGAGGAGCGGACGATGGCAGTGGTTTCTGCCTCCCGTGTCGCCCGTAAGGGAGGATGATGCGGGGGCCAGTTAAGTACTAATTCTTCACCAAAGCACACAATAATCTGTCTAAAGCAGATATTGGTGGATCCGTTATTGAAACTTCCGAAGAATGTAAATCCAAGGAACAAGCAGAAACTAAAGCCGACAAAGATAAGTCTAAAGACTATAATAATATAAGTATTGCATATCAGAATGTGTGACAATTTGGTCGCTGACCGAGATTGGCTCTGTGCTCATGAGATTGGTCTCCTCCGCGCCCATGTAACTCTAGCCGCGCGTATGTGCTTTGGTAAATCACAGGGGCAGTTAAGTCTACTTCCCTCTCTAAATTCATTTTTTATTTTCTTCTAAATCTATTCCTATACAATAGGGCCAGATGACAACTTCAATTTTAAAAAATAAGATCAAATAAGTAAAGTTAAAAATATAGGGTCAAATTTATAGTTAGACTTTAAAATATGGACAAAAGAGTAATTGTCCCATATCTGGCACTATAAACGTTATTAAGAAGGAAAATATATCACGTGCAAACCTGAAAGCTACCGTTGGATTTAAAAATGAACATATGAGATTTATCCACGTCATCAATATAAAATTTTTACTCATGATTAAATCCACAAGTAAAATTTTTACTCTAAATAACGTGGATAAATATCATGTGTCATTTTTTTTATCCAAGGTTGTTTTTAAGTTTTCATGACATATGTGATTATCACATATTTTCCAGAACATTCATGCATGCATGATGCATCCATCGATGGCATCATCATTTTATTCCCAAAACGAACAGAGTACGATCCTTAATTAATGCCTTCTTTATTGGTTGATTGATCAGCTTGTCATACAAACGATATGATGCATAGATCGATCTGATCATATGGCCGGTGGCGATGGTAATGGGCAGTTGACCTGGCAGGCCTCGAGACTCTGGTAGCATTGCCCGTCGCTGACCTCACAACACCAGCAGTTCTTGCAGAGGTCTGGCCGCTTCGCACATAGCGGCCCAGGTGGTATGTTGATCTTCTCTCCCAACATGTCACCATTGCTCCGGCCTATTAAATATTAATTAATTAATTAATTAAATCATTAACACAGACACTTATGTATGCTATGGTGAAAATGATGGTTATATAGAACTTGCTCAAAGAATATAGAAAAAAAAAACTCAAAGAATCCCTTCTGTATTCATGAATTTTACCGTATCCTTATATGTCCTTGCATTTTTATTTGGATCTCCTTTAGACCTGTTATATTAGTTGTCTGTTAGATTTTTTTTCAAAATGACTTATATGTCATACTTATGCTTTCTACTTTGTAAACATAATCTAAAAAGAATTGTGATAAAATCAAACTGGACATAATTATGATCCCAAATATAGAAAAGATTTTTTTTACGAATTTGATGAATCACGTACAAAAGATTCACCAAGAAACTGAAAAGGCAAAATTGTTTTTCAGTTGGATTTAAATTTCAGCGAAAACATTTAAAAATATTTACAAATATTAATTTTTTGGTCTGCTCCGTTTGTTTTTTTCATAAACGAATCTTTTTCACCTTGCAGCTATATATGTTATTATTTCTAAAAGAGTCTAATGGTTAACTCACAGTCGACTAGCTAGATGTATATAGGACGGTCTTATGGTGGGCTTCAAGGGTTTAAAATGCACGAATTGGAAATTGGAATCCAAAATAATCAAGAACTTGGAAATTGGAACGAGACCAAATTTAGGGAAAAGAAATTTAATTGAAAACTCGGAGGGAACCTAAGGAATTTTCTGTATATATTGATCAGTACATTCTCGAGACTAATTAAAAGGATGTTTGGACTTTGATTTAAGCACACCCCCAAAACCATATACATACGCCATCTTTCTTAAGGTCCACATGCAGCAGTGCTAATCCATTTTGGCGTTGAGTTTTCTGCTGCAGGTGAATCTGAACTACACTAACATCTACATCAGCAATTAATGGCATCAACAATTCCGGTCAATAATCCACCCTATTTTCTACCCTATTTTGGATAAGATTTATTAGGTGTTCATGCTAAGAGATCCTTTTCGGATCATTAAGTTCACCTCCAACAAAAGAAACAAAGTCAATTAACAATATATATATGTGGAGATAAGCTAAGGGCACTCTCCCAAACGTTCCATCGCATCCAACTTTCATAGTGTTGTAATACATTGTCATGTATAAAAAAACCAAGGTATCTAAAGAGTTATCGAGGAGAGATTAAAAAAAATTGAAGAAATCATTAGTAAGAAACTACCTCTACACATAAATCAAGAACGAAAACAAGAGATACACAAATAAAAGGAGAGATAAGAGAGCTAGGATGAGTATATATGTATAATTATGAAAACTAATTGATACTGTAATTTCTAATTAGGATTGCCCTTACATTGCACAGCAGGAACAGCAGCGCATCCGATGATCAGCAGCAGCAGAAACAGCAACCGAGAATCGACGACGTGCTTCATCTCCATTATTCGCGGTCCAATTTTTGCAGGGCTCGATGATCTTTTAGAAAAGAATATAATCCGCAGGCTCGTACTGGACGAGTAGACAATCTATTTATATAGAGGCCTCGTGAATAGTGTTAATTATCGTAATTTTTTTTAGATAATGTTAATTATTGTAGTTGATGCTGGCTATAAATAGATAATTGTAACCCGAGCCGGCATTTCTGTAATTAGAGACAATTGATGCCGTTTATTATTAGCAAGGCTGACATATAATGCTGCCTGTTGCGTTTGCTGGACAGATTCTCTCTGTTTTCTCGACAAGTTCCATAAGAATATCTTGACAGCAATGGAAAGTAGGCGTAATGGGACAAGGCAGAATGTTAGCCTTGGGCTGTTGGGCCTTGGAGCCGAGGACGTGTTCATACCAGTTAATCCGTCCATGCATTTATACTATAAAAATTTGATTTTCACAGCTTTACTCACCCTTAATAATTTTATAGACCGATAAAGCTGCAAAATGGACACCTCGCTAATTGTTGTCTTTAGAATCATCTCTTTAGGTGGTGTTTGGATGGACAGGGACTAAAATTAGTCCCTCCCATGCCAAACAACCCCTCACTCTTGCAGTGGAAGATGCTACTACGTACTACATCCTTCTGAACAATGCAGCCCTGGAGCATTGTACAAATTTGTTGAAATGTCCAAAATACCCCTAGGATAAAAACTTTCAAAATTTAGATAAAAATTTTGAAATATCAGATTTTAAGTTTTTGGCCAAATTTTGGATATTTACAATCTGATGTTTATAATATGATATTTTGGAATATTTATTCAAATTTTGGAAGTTTTTGTCCCAGGGGTATTTTGGTCATTTGGGCAAAATTATACAGTGCTAACGGAGGATAACCTGACGGCGATGGTAAATCGTATAAGTTAAGTAAAAGTCGATGACATATTGTAGAACGTAACAAAGTCAATGGTATATCGTAGACTTGTGACAAAGTCAGTGGCATATAATGGATTCTCTCTTTCGAAAACCCCTCTCGGTAAGTCAATATCTCGGCTGATGTTTTCGGGTTTTCTCAATTTTTTTGTGAAATTAGTCAAAATTTTAGAAAATTTTGGCCAAAAAAAACCTAAATTTCGGTTCTATCAAAATGGCCCAAATTTTAGCCGAAAAAAACCCTGGCCTAGAGACACTTATCAGTCATGTTCAAACGACAATAGCATCACTGTTTGCATTTATCAAAGTAGTTCTGGTAGGTGTTCTTTTTGCTAGGTGCTCCAGTACATACCTCACAGAGGAGGCTCCTGCACTCCTGATTATAGCTAGCTCTGTTGTTTCTACCTTTTAATTAGCTTTCATGTTTTTTTTTATTTTTTTGCGATGAGATGGATTGAAACCAGACTCTACATCCATAGAGCGGTTGTACAGTTGTACACAGCCAATTTTGCTTTCAAATATGGAACATGTTATTTGAGTTTTGCCTCTAGACCAATATAAAAAGCACGAGTTCATCAAACACCTGTCTTTTCTGACTGATAGATCTATTTATCCAATAGCTTATATTAAAAGTTGGATCACCTTGCAATTAGCGATCCCATCTCGACCAATCTGCGGTTACAGTGATCGGTCAAAAAGGAGAGATGAATAGATTAATCTACATCTACACTAATATAAAAAGCACCAGTTCATCAAACCCGATGTTTTCTGACCCTTAGATCTATTCATCCAACGGCTCAGATCAAGAGTTAGATCAACCTCCACAATTAGCGATTCCACGTCGTGTAAGTAGCGGTTACAAAAATTAATTAGCGATCATCAAACAAAAAGAAAAAAGAAGAAGTTATTAGTGATCCATCTCCCACTCCCCTACCCCGCCGCCTCCGCCAGTCCGCCTCCTTGCGCCTACCCCACCGCAGTCGCCCGCCGCCTTCTCCACCAGCGCCGACGCCTCCTCACGCCTACCCCATTGCCGTCGCTGTCGTCGGCCCCGCCTTCTCCGCCGCCGGCAGCCGCGAAACCTACCCCGCCGCCGACGTCTCCTCGCGCCTACCACCCCCTACTCTCACGCTCCGTCGCCGATCTCCTTCGCCGTTGCCCCGCCATCGATCTCCGACGCCGGAACTCCGTTGCATGTCGCACGTCACCCAGATCGGCGTCGCTCCAAGATTGGCGTCACGGTCGCGGGCGTCGATCTCGCTCCCCTATCGGCATCGCAATCACCGGCGATGATATCGTGGCCTCGAACCTTCGTAGCTGTCTCCATCGCCTTCGCCGCTGCTGATCCTGCTTCCCCAGTTCGCCGTCGTGGCCTTCGATCCGGCGGGCCACGCCTCTGTCCACGCCCACCGCGGAGTGCACCCCTCCAGCCAGTACAGCAGCATCGCCACTGCCGACAGGAGCAGCATCCCCGTCCAGATTGTCAGCAGACAACCAGGTGATTAGATTGGTTTTCTTTTATTTGGTTGGATTCTGCATTTTGAACGAAAGCAGTAAAATTCTTCATTCTTTGATTTGGTTGGATTCAGAATTGACAATACATCATAAATCTGAGTAAATCGTTAAGCAATATTACATTCTCTATTATTTAATTATTGCAATTGTTAATCATGCTTAAAAAACATAATGTTATTCATGCTCAACCATAATGCTGGCAACTAAAAATAATACCTAGATTGACAGTAGTACAGTTGAACAATACCTAGATTGACCGTAGTACAGTTGGGTGGCGAAGGTCTCATTGCTCACTGATGGCTTTCTAAATCCCCTATTCCATCGTAAGCCTGATTATCGTGGTATATTATTTCGTGGAGGTGTTATAGGTGATATGAATGGAAGGGCATGTACACTGTTATAGCCGGAATAAAACCTAGGCTTGATGCTAATTTACATATGAAGTACACGCAAATTAATTCAATTAATTGTTATGCTTTATTCTGCTTGTTTCTATGCACTACAATTCCAATTTGAGTGCCTATCTTTTCATGCTTTTCAGTATAATGTCTTGGCAGGATATGAATCTGTTCATGCATCTATATACAGCCTTCATATAATTAAGTAAGGATTAACCAGATTACTTGCTTTGTCTAATGCAGCCTCACCATTTCATTTGTGGCGAGCACCTTAATTCCATCTTGCCATTGTCAAGGGAGTATATCATCTGCATCTAATTCTGTATATTGAGTATATATTGACTAGGTCTTTGAAAATTTTGAATTGTTGTCAGATATTAAGTTCCTTAGTTTGATGATTTGATTAGTTTTGCAACTAATCACCATTGATCACAAGTAAACACCACTTATAGCAGTTTAATGGCTATTTATCTAAAAAGGAAAAAACTAGAAGTTTAATGACTGAAACTGCAGTGGTACTATGATCTATAAAGAAATCTGCTGAGTTTCCTAGCAGTTGTTGGATGCACTTTCCTCTTGCTGTGTCATCCATTAAATTTCAAAAGCTGCAAATTCTTTGTATAGGTATTACTGGGACTCAAATGTATACCTTTCAGTTCACACTCAATTTTGTAGAACAGTAAAAGCGTGAAAATATAGGAAATATAATTGATTTGTTCAGAAAATTATTCAAATGCTAACACACTGCCTAGGTAATCACTTTCTCAACATAAGTATATGTACAACAATGCATACTGTTTCTACTTTTCACAATTGGAAACCTGAAATATCAAGATTCTAAAACTAATGTGTGTCTGCTGTACAGTTCTTAAAACAATGCTATGGAGTATTCTATGACTAATATGTTGCACTGTAGAGTTCTGAAGATTCTTCAATCAAAGCGTGGGAAACTTCTGAGGGAAAGTTTGTCAAAAAAATTCAGGTTACCAGTGTTTTGGTGGACATTTACATACTTATGCAATTTGATATGCTAAATGAATTTACTACTAATACATTACATCAATCTTCTGTTTGTAACTGGTTCAATGGACCATTAGAGCTTTCTGTTGACAAATTAAATGAGCTTTGTTCATTTATCCAACAACTTTTCTTTTTCTGAATCTTGCTCCAAATTTTGTCATATTATTGACTACTATTTTTTTTAAACCATGCAAATAATTTGTTGATATAACGATGTTCACTTGGCATAAGAAATCATAGCAGTGGAGGTAATTTTTTTTCTCTTTCCACTCTGGAAACCCATGCCCCTTTTTTTTTCCTGATTCATTACAAGTGACATTACTGTGCAATCTTGCAACTGTTTCACAGATGCAACCCTTAGTGCTTTGAATAATATAATAAGATAATGATTCCCTTTTAGCTGTTATATGTGCAGCAAATATTCTTATTGGCTCCGGTCACTATTTGGTAGATTGTTTCCCATTTCGTTGGACAACCAGAACAACAATCGATTGTATGATTTGTATCTTAGTCCTTTGCAAGTAAGGTATTGAGAAAATGACATAATGGGAACAGAGGAAGTGATGTAATTCTGTACCTTAATTGTGAACCTTAATGTATACATAATATTTATTTCAGGAAGACGGGACTGAATACATATTTCTTAATTCCAAAGGCATTCAGGATGTCTATGAAAGATCATTACTGTTGTTTTTAGGAAACATATTACATCGGCGTTGTCAGGTAAGCTGACATAGAGTGATGCTGTTCATGGTTTCAAATGAGAATATATATATTCCTCGCATGGACAGCTTTACTATTCTTTGTCAAGGAGTATGTAAGGCAAACAGTAACAGGGATTTTTGCCAAACTACCAAACTAGGAAAGAGATAGACCTTACCGAAAATATTATGTATAAAGATTTCTTGGAATATTAGAAAAATATAATGACACCGTAGCGTTAGCATGGGCATATTACTAGTACCTGTTTAGGGTGTAAGCGAGTAGTCAGATTATCATCCCCTAAACATGTGATCATGTTAAGCAGGTAAACCTAACAAAATCTAGATGGCTTTCAATAAAAAGCTAGGTCTTTATTACCTTTATTATTAAAAGAAAAAAAGACGTAGGCTAAAAGATGGCCCGACTTCTAAGCCACAATGCACATTAGCCACTGAATACCATTGCCCCCATACCATAGCTCCTACAAGGCTACGACGAATAAAGTAGATGGAGCTTGATATGAATGTGTGTGTGCATATTTGCCTCTGGCCTTGAACCAACATGCAAAATACAGAGTAACATATAAAATACTCAGGTGGTTTTGTGTTTAACAAGATGTTAGAATCGATCCAGATAGTTGGTTCCTAGAAAGATCCAGCCTGACAAGGTTGGCGAGCTTGGACATGTCTGGAGGTAGCATGCCAGAGAACAAATTATTTTTCGCTAAAAATCTATGGAGTCCAGTTGCAGATGATGATGGAATTGCACCAGAGAACATATTGTTTCCTATCGAAATCCACCAGATGTTAGATGATATCTAACTTGGCAGAGTACCGGTGAAGTTGTTTCCTCCAATCATAACTACGGTAAGCATCGCACATGACCATATTTTTTCGGGAAGTCTCCAACAAAGTGGTTGTTGGATGCCTTGATAGTCTGGATGGTGTCGCAGTCCCGAGGTTCACCGGGAACACTCCAGAGAAGCTATTGCTGAACACCGCAAGGTCATAGAGTTTTTTTTGAAGCAGAGCGTATCAGGCAGCTCACCGGACAGGTTGTTGTTAGACACCTGAAGATTTCCTAATTCTGAATATTTCCCAAGCTCAGGGAGTAAGGGCCCGGAGAGCTTATTATTGAAGAGCCGAATGTCGGTAAGGTTTGAAAGCATACCGACACCTTTTGGGATGGATCCAATGAGTTTGTTGTAGTACAATTATAGCAACCTCAAGTTCTTCAAGTTTGCAATATCTTCTGGTATTGATCTAGAAAGCTTGTTCATAGACAAATCAAGCTCCTGCGATTTTAGAGCTGCGATGTCAGGGCCAATCTCGCCACTAAAATTGTTTGCAAAGAGGTACAATTTCCAATATCCACTTTGGGGTTTTCCCTCTTATTTATTGATATGTCCAATAGCTCGAGCTCCATCAATGCTGACAGAGCATCAGGGATGTTACCAATCAGGTTCATCCATGATAGCCATAGACATGTCAGCTTCGTCAGATTGCCAAGCTCGTTTGGAATTACACTAGCCTTGAACGGATTGGATGCCAACCTCAGCATCTCAAGCTCCACGAGATCTCCAATGGCAGCACCCTGATAGGTCCCATTGAAATTGTTACTGTCAAGCGCCAGCGACTTGAGCTTGGAAAATCGACCAATAGCCGATGGCACGTCACCGATGAAAGAATTGCTTGACAGGTTGAGGTGCTCCATCCCCAAGGACAGCTTGTCAATATTGTCAGGAAGACTTCCGGTGAATTTATTGTTGGATAGGTCAAGGAACTGCAAACCTGAGCAACCATATAGCGCCGTGGGGAACTCACCAGAGAGATTGTTGTAAGAGAGGTCTAAATACTTTAGGTTCTTGAGGCTACAAATGGAAGCTGGGATTGGGTTTACTATTTGGAATTTAGAGAATCAAAGGGATGTAACCTGTCCATTTTTACAAGCAACTCCAACCCAATCACAGTGACTGAAAGAATTAGAACTTCTCACCTTCCATGATCTGAATGCATCAGGGCTACCCCAATCTCGCTTGATAGTTAGAAGGGTTTGGAGCTTGCCGCCGCCATCAAGCTCCGCGCCGGAACCGGAGAAGAAGAGGAGCAGTAGTAATAAAAGATTACTGGTATTATTGACCATTTTTTGTTAGCCGTTACGTGTGGTGATTGCTTGTTTAATGTGGATTCAGACGGTGTTCTTTCGGAGGGGTTCGGAACCCCTCCACTTCGCATGCAAAATAGAGTGATGATTTAAAGCATGATTTATTAAGTATTAGCTTAAAAAAATTGAAAAATGGATTAATATGATTTTTTACGCTAACTTTCATATAGAACGTTTTTTTGCAAAAAAAAAGCACCCTTTTATAGATTGGGAAGCGTGCGAGAAAAAACTTTTATAGATTGGGAAGCGTGCGAGAAAAAACGAGAAATGTGAGGTTGGGAACCTTGAGGAAAGAACACAGCTCTAGAGTGAGAGTGAGACTTGGGAGAGTGAGTGAGAAGCTCCCAGTTGATGATCATTACGCACTACTAGAAAATGCATTTTTCCCAACGTGGGGGTCTTTTTTTTCGCAGGCGGACATGACCCTTGAAGCCAAATGACCGCCTACAAAAATATAAATCGGGGTGAAGTTCGCTGTCCGCCTGCGAAAATCTATTTTCACAGGCGAACCTTACGTGATCCGCCTGCCAAAAATCGTACCTACCCAAAAAAAATCTAAGTCTTATCTTCTCCTCCACCCCTTCCCACCACTCATTTCCCTCTCTCAACTCTATCTTTCCCTCAACACTTCTCCGATCCCTCCACCGGCGGCGGTGGCGCGGGGCGGCGTGGACGGCGACGACGACGCGGCTCCCGGTGCGGCAGCGGCGGCACCCCTCCCCTCCTCTCCCCTCCTAGATCCGGCCGGAGGAAGGCCTGGGGAGGGCGGCGGGGCACGGGGCGGTGACGACGGGGAGCGCGGGGCGGCAGCGGCGGCTCCCCTCCCCCCTCCCTCGCAGATCTGGCCGGAGGAGGGAGGGGGGAGGCTGGCGACGATGGCGTGGGGCGGCGGCGGTGGCGACGACGGCGTGGGGAGGCGGCGACAACGACGCGCGGGGCGTCCGGCAGCGGCTCCCCTCCCCTCCCCTCCCAGATCCGGCCAGGGGAGGGCCGCGGCGGCGGCGAGGTGCGTAGCGCGATTTTTTTTTTGTTTGTTTATTGGATTTTTGCAGTCGGTCCTCCCCCACACCTGGAAAGATTATTTTTGGTCGCCTGCAAAAATGCTTTTTCTAGTAGTGATGTTGTAGTACGCTACTGCAGACTTGCAGCTGGTCTCTAGTCTTTACCGTGTGTGCAGGGGCTATTGGTCAAGATCGTCGATAATCACAAGGACAGTTTGAGCTCGACACATATTTGCCTTCCACATAGGCAAAATTTGCTACAGGACACTCAAAGATTGTGGCATTTGCTGTGAGACACCCAAAAATCGTGTATTTGCTTGTGGACACTGTAAAAATATGGTAATTAGTTGCTGGACACTCGAGGCATTATTTTATTATTTTCGGTGAAAACAGAGATAGAAAGAGTGTTGAAAGTACCAAAATGCCCCTGACACTGTTCTTCTTTCTTCTCTCTTTTCTTCTCTCTTTCCTGCCCCTGACACGGGTCGCGTTCTTCGCTGCAGGTGGCGGCGCCATGCGGGAGGTGCTGCTCACATGGTGGGAGGGGCGGGACGACCAGGTGCTGTTGTACGGTCTCCTCCCGGCAGGGGTGGACCACGGTGAGCTCATGGGCAGAGCGCGGTTCTGCCTGTGCCCGACCGACGACGACGAGGGTGCGGCCGCGGCGAGCCACTGCGTCGTGGAGGCCATCACGGCGGGTTGCTGCGCTGTGGACATCGCTGTCTCCTTCCTGCGCCGCCGTCGCCAGTGAGCTCCAAGGCCAAAGCCTTCTTCCCCTCGCGCCACTGCCTCTCTCTCTTCCCCAATTCCGGCCAACACCGTCCGTTGCCGCAGCGCCACCTCCACGCCATCACAGAGCCCCGTGCTGCGCCACCGGGTTCGCCTCCATCTCCTCTTGCCGACGCCGACGCTCGTCGCGGCAGCCATGCACCGTCACCGACGAACGCCACCGCGCTGCCGCCATGGCAGAGCACGGCCAGGGAGCCATGGCTGCTCTGCCTCCTCCTCCTTCTCTCACATCTGGTTGCAGCCGGACCTGGTCGGCTTATACAAATGGCCCATGGGCAAATTTGTCTTTTATGAAAGTTTCTCTCACCGTTTCAGCCGGAAATAATAAAATAATGGGAGGAGTGTCCGCCAGCAAATTACCACATTTTTTTCGGTGTCCAAGAGCAAATACATGATCTTCGGGTATCTCACAGCAAATACCACAATCTTTAAGTGTCCTGTAGCAAATTTTGCCTTCCACATAAAAAATTGATCAATTAAGTTGTATTGATCTACAGGCCAATGGTCTTCAATGATCTTCAAGGACATTAAGGCAGCGTTCGAGAGGGTGAGAGAGTGAGTTTGTTTGTTTCGTTTTCCGCGCGCACGTTTCCCAAACTACTAAACGGTGTGTTTTTTGCAAAAATTTTCTATAGGAAAGTTGCTTTAAAAAATCATATTAATCCATTTTTGAAATTTAAAATAGTTAATACTCAATTAATTATGAGCTAATAGCTCACCTCGTTTTACGTATCTTCCCAATCTCCTCAATCCCCTTCTCTTTAAACACACCCTAAGAGTTTATACAGAATCGTTATATTTTGGAACAAAAGGAGTACAAATTTTATGGTTTGCACATAACATACTAGAGAGCACGTCGAGGATTTCAGGCTTCCAGAGACGAACAAGAACCAAATACACATTCTTCGGTGGACCTAATAGCAAGGCTAAAAACACAACCGACCTGTTGGCTAAAAGGTTCTTTGCAGCCTTCTCTTAGCTTGCCCATTGGCTCTTTACAATTAATATAACTTGTCTCTTTCACAGAGTTTCTTAGTTCTTGTGTCCAAGCCAGCTGTAAGTTTATAGCCCGCTTCTCCTCTCTTTTCTCCCTTCTCTCCTCCACCTCAGCATTTAGCCGGCTTATAGCATACTATTATACTTGCTCTAAATTGTGAGGTTGAAATGTTGTCGGGTATTTTGTTCTTGTTTAACTTGATGGCGAGGATGCGGTAGAAGCAGCAGGATGCCAGTGCCGCTGCTCGCGGGAAGGAGATCAGCGCAGGGATGGAGGCACACGGATTGGACTCGCTCTAGTCCGCCGGTAAACAAGCACGAGCGACGGGACGAGGTTGGGCTAGCGGGGGCACAAAGCTTACCTCGGGTTAGAACCACCGGCGGCGGGTAGGTAGGCCGACCGCGAGACAGATGTGGGCCCTGGTGGAAAGCGACGCGAGGGGGATGTTGGTGACGGCAGCGGTGGCTGGTAGGGAGAGGCAGCGCCGTGAGCTGGGTAGGGAGGGGGCGACAATGGTGGAGGTTAGGGGGGGAGGACGAACGACACCGCAGCGTGGGATTGATGGGTAGGGGCATGGGGAGGGAAGGAGGCACCAACGGGGGGAGGGCGAACCACGACGGCGGTTGACCCACGCCGGCACGTGGCGAGGGTGGAGGTTTGGGGATTTGGGGTGAGGGAAGAACATTTTGCATAAACACCCCTGTACTTTTCATGTTTACAACGCTACCTCTAAAAACAGAATTTTCTTTTCTTCAGATCGTATTTCTATGAAATATACGAGGGCTTTTTACTGTCAGGGAGTTGGAGGACTTATGCGATATTTCGTATACATTTGAGGAGTTTTTTTTTTTTGCAAAACAGTCCAACACATGTAAATCTCTCCGAGGAGGAAAAACAATTGCGAAAAATAAAAAAATGTTACAGGATCAGCTGTTGAGCTGGGAATGTGCTAATGAGACTCAGGGCTTTGCTCACTTTCCTACCACTTTTAGCCCTATTATTTTTTTGTGTTGCCAGTAAGCTAAACATATTCTTGCCATCGACAACCTACCAAAATTTGACATTCCCGGAAGTTTCTTCTCGTACCAACATTACTAAATATTTTGGTAAATTTTGGTAAGGCTAAAAACTGAACATATCTAACGTTGTCAAAATATGCAAATGCTAAACTATATAAAAATTTGACAGTACCAAATATTGGTAAAGTTAATTTTGGAAACTAGTTGATATCACTCGCATTGCTATAAGATTTATGGATAAATACATGTTAAATATTATAGAAATGATGAATATTGAAATATTGTGAAAATAATGTGAGGAACATGATTTGACATACTTGTATGTTCGATAAATATAATTATATTCTAAATGATATGTTATAATTGTATTAAATTTAAGATGCTCTAGAATAGTAATCGCTAGTAAATGATAATGTAACATACGAGCTTTAGCCAGACATGGATTTTCATCTCTCGAGACGATGTCCCATTGTTGTTTACATGTCATCTACATAGTTATAAAAAAAATTTAAAAAAATTTACAACATAGATTAATATGAAATATATCACTTCACAAACATATAAGTTAAAATTGAATTTCTACATGTTGTAACAAAAATAATAAATATAGCTGCGAATGTACTATAACTATTTTTAGTTTAATTTGTTCTTTTTGTTATAACTTATAGAAGTTGAATTTGGTCTTGCATGTTTTTGAAGTGATATATTAATTTATATTGTAGATTTTTTTATAATTATTTAGATGATATGCAAATAATGAGGTGAACATCCCATCCCTGTATAGAGCTGCTAGATGTCCGAATGCTTGGGCAACTGGTCTTAACATGTGCACATCTTCGTAGGAAAGAGCCAAAGACTCGAGACTGCAATTGGTCAAGGTCTTCGACAACGAAAGCGAATCTTTCTTCATCTGTAATTTCAACTAAAATTTGAGACTAGGCCACATGTCTTTTGGTTCTTAAAAAAAACCAAATGAAATCTTTTTCTGGTGGATCCTCGGTGCTAAACAGTAGCCTGGATTGTTTATATGTGGAAAATGCTCTGATATTACTCTTTTTTTAATAATAGATAAAAATTTAGCATCCATATTCACAAGTGGATATGCACAATTAGAGATTACTACATGAGCACATACTCTCCTAATATCATATCACCTCCGTACCAAAATATAACAAGTTATAGCACTTAGAATTTATCCCAAAATATAACAACTTCTCTACTAATATTTTCTTCCCAACCAATTTTCGCCATTTACTTTTTTCACCTACCTCCACTTTATAAATGAATCACAATATTTTTTTATTTAGTTCTACCTACATTTTTAATAACAATGTTAAACTCTAAAACTTTTATATTCTGGGATAAAGTGAGTAACTGACATAAATTGATAAATACTTCTAGCAAACAAGCGAAAAGGAAAAACTTAAAGGCTGAGATAAAGCTTTTCTTGCTTGCCTTGCCACGCCTTCTCACTTATCCTTGCAACCACCACATAAGCTCCGTTATGCTAAAGGGGAAGGCATGAAAATATGGAGTGCAAACTACATATGTAGTGGAAACTTTAAAATTACCGTTGGATCGAGAAATAAACATTCAAGATTCGTCTACGTCACCATGAGTTAAAATTTAACTCGCAGATTCACTCATGAGTTAAAATTTTATTGGGAGTTAAATTTTAACTCACGGTGACGTGGACGAATCTCGGACTAGAGCCGGCCCTAGCCCTATGCAGCCGAGGTGACCGCCGAGGGCCCATGATGGTGGGGGCCTATGATAATGGGGGGACCAACACCTAATATTAGTAGTCTAGTACCTGTCTATAGCCTACCTGGAAGCAAAAACGCCGAAATGAGAGGAGTTGGAGCGTCGTTGCCTCGTCGCCCGATCTGAGACACTATTGATCTTAATACCGTTATTGATGATTTTGCATCAAGAAATGCTTGAAGAAGTATATTTTCATGAGAAGCAATGGATATGATGGGGTTCTTTTCTTCATTAAGGTGATGATATTAGTTACTAGGTATAAATATATTGTTATTTTGGTTGACTTTATTTCTCGATAATTACCAGATACGAAAATTTTTTTAATATATGGATGTATTTGTTTTCGTTTTACAAGTAAAATTAGCGTCTATATATATCATAAAATTTTATTTATAGCTTATAGAGCATATCACGATGAGTTTGCCTAGGGCCCTCAAAATCATAGGACCGGCCCTGTCTCGGACATCCATTTCTTGATCCAACAGTAGTTTCCAACTACATATGTGTTGCGCTAAATATTGAACCAATCCACCTAGCCGCCATCGCCAAGCACCAATCAAGCGTTGTGTCGTAATCATAGCAGAGCACTACACCCATCGAGCTACTGTAGCTTATCTCGTCAAAAGTGATCGCTGATGCGCTATGATATTTCAGTTTGGAAGAACTAGACAAACATGTATATATGTAGGTAACGGATAGGTCTGAACTCTGATTTCCCTGAAGCAAACAATTGTGCCCGATCATGTTCCAAGAAATGCAACGAAATAGATAACAATTATTAGGATTTTACAAAGTACAAAATTGCAGAAAATTTATGAAAACGATATGATATATAGTTTGCTTATACAGTGGGACCTGCCCTGGCACAGTTGATCTAGATTAACTGATATATATTGTGTGGGAAATAAACATCAGAATTTCCTTGCTATTCCATAGCGGACTGTTTTTGACAGAAAAAAGAACTCTAAAATTATATAGTTGGATCGCTTTGAGATTTATGCCACATACTCAAACCTTTTGTTTTCTCTCTTCCCTTCCTCATCCCACCTACCTGCTTTCACATGCTCGCGCATGTGACAGCACGCTCCTGCATCACCTCTGCCCCACCATGCTGTAGCTCGGTGAGACCAGCGGACCATAAGGGGTCAAGGCTCCCCTCCCTATGCCACATACTCAAACCTTTTTTTTCTCCATTCCCTCCATCATCCTGCCTACCGCCGTTGCTTTCACACGCTCGCGCTTGCGACCGTGTGCTCCTGCATTACCTCTGCCCCACCGCGCTATTGCTCGTCCTCATCGGCGGACCGGAAGGGGTCAAGCACCCCCCCCCCCCCCCGGACCGGTCTCCTTCTCTTCCCCATGGAGGCAGTAACGAGTACACCCGTCTCATCGTCTTCTCCATTTTCAGTGACTCCCCACCACCGTTTCCTATCCATAAGCTCTAGTTTGAAACTATTTGTTTGCCCTTCTGTACCTTCGGCAATTGGACATCAATATGGTGGACACGTCACTCTTACTCTCACAAGATCCATTTTTTCGCTACAATCTACAGTGAAAGTAGAAAACGTCGCATCGAACCACACGTAATTTACAGCGACTCGTGTAGGTGCCACGTCAGCTTTAAACCGGATGCGCCACGAAGCTGCCGCTTTCCTCGTCGCCGGCGCCGGCGCCCCACATTTTCCCGGCCGTCGTTCCCGCCGACGAGCTCTTCCCCTTCCCGTCTTTCTTCCCCTTCGAGAGCGACGGCGCGCCGCCGGAGTCATCGCGGCAAGCGGCGGCCACGCTGGACGTGCGGTCGTACTGGACCAGCTGCTCGAGCACCTCCATCATCGGCCGCGACGCCGCCGATGCAGATCATGCCGAGCAGGAATACCGCCATGGCGTCCTCCAGGAACGCCGCCCTGTCCTGGATGCTCTCGTCGACGACATCGTGCAGCTCGCCGCCGACCTTGTACCTCCGCCACGCCCACTCCGCCAGGCACCAGTCTGCGCCGCCGTCGTTCGCCACCCTCCCGTCGTCAGCTCCAGCAGCACGACACTAAATTTATGATACTGGCCTTATCATGTGTAGTACTTTATTTTGTTTTACATTATAAGACGTTTTAGGTTTTTGAATAGATTAGTGCATAGAATTTATGTATAGACTTAATACATGTGTTTAAAAGTTATATAAATATCAATAGATCTAGACGAGAACTGGAAAAGCCAAAACATTTTAGATGGAACGGAGGGACCGAGGGAGTAGGAAAGAGCCAAGGACTCAAGACTGCAATAGGTCAAGGTCTTCGACAACTAAGGCGAATCTTCTTGGGCCTCTTATTTCAAATGAAATTTGGGACTATCTAGGCCCACATGTCTTTTGGTTCTTAAAAATAAATGGACTCTTCTGCTAGTGGATCCTCAGATCGATGCCAAAGAGTACTCAGGCTGGACAGTTTATATATGGAAAATGTTCTTATGTTACTCCTGAATATACTGAGGCTGTGTTTAGGTCCAGGGATAAAAATTTTTGCTGTCACATCGGATATACGGACATATTTAAAGTATTAAACGTAGTCTAATAACAAAACAAATTACAGAATCCACCCGTAAACTGCGAGACAAATTTATTAAGCCTAATTAATCTGTCGTTAGCAAATGTTTACTGTAGCACAACATTGTCAAATCATGGAGCAATTAGGCTTAAAAGATTTATCTCGTAATTTACACGCAATCTGTGGAATTAGATTTTTTTATCTATATTTAATACTTCATGTATGTATCCAAATATTCGATGTGATAGGATGAAAAAACTTGCCAAGGGATCACCCTGAACTCATTTTCATTTTGGAAGAACTACAACACAAAGGTATATATGTAAGGGTCTGAACTCTGATTTCCCCGAAGCAAACAATTGTGTCCGGGCCCTCATGTTCCAAGAAACGCAAGGAAATAAACTACAATTACTAAGATTTTACAAAAGTACAATGTTGCAGAAAAATTGTGAGAAACATCAATCATATGGTTTTTCCTTTGTTTCAAATGGGTTCTAAAATCTATATTTTTGAACATGTTAATTTATTCGAAATTTTCAAGAACTCATCTCTACAAGTAAACATAACTTAAAACAATCACGTTCTGAAACAAAATTTATTTTTACTTCTATGCCTTCGGCAATTGGACACAAATATGGTGGACACACTTTTACCCTTACACAACCCGTTTGTTCCCTGCACACTCTACAGTAGAAGTACATAATTTACAGCGACTTGTGTCGGTGTCACATCGGCTTTAAACCAGATGCGCTATGGCAGCAGCGACTTGTGTTGGTCCCCCTTGCCCTACCCCTTCTCTTCCCTAAGGCCTTATTTGGTTTGGAGGGAATTGAAGAGGATTGAAAGAGATTGAGGGAGAATAATTTCACACCATAATAGGTGTGAAATAAATCCCCTCTAATCCCTCCCTTATGGAGATTATCCAAACAAAGCCTAAAGCAGCGGCGGCGAGTGCCCCCGTCTTGCCGTCTATTCCATCTCCAGCGGCTCTCCACCACCAGGTCCACAACCGATCACGGTGTCCTAATCATAAGCTCTAATCATGGCCATGACTCCAAACTCAATGATCTTCCTTTTTCCCCTTCCCCTCAACCTCCTCCCATAACCCCTTTTTCACTACGCTGTACAGTAGAAGTAGAAAACGTTACATCCAACTACATAATTTACAGCGACTCGTGTAGTTGCCACGTCAGCTTAAATTGGATGCGCCACGAAACTGCCGCTTTCCTCGTCGCCGGTGCCGGCGCCCCACATTTTCCTGGCCGTCGTTCCCGCCGCCGAGCTCTTCCCCTTCCCGTCTTTCTTCCCCTTCGAGAACGACGGTGCGCCGCCGGAGTCATCGCGGCAGGCGGCCGCCACGCTGGACGTACGGTCGTACTGGACCAGCTGCTCGAGCACCTCCTTCATCGTCGGCCGCGACGCCGGGTCGTCGCCGGTGCAGATCATGCCGAGCAGGAACACCGCCACGGCGTCCTCCAGGAACGCCGCCCTGTCCTGGATGGCCTCGTCGACGACGTCATGCAGATCGCCGCCGGCCTTGTACCGCCGCCACGCCCACTCCGCCAGGCACCAGTCCGCGCCGCCGTCATTCGCCACCCGCCCCGTCGTCAGCTCCAGCAGCACGACGCCGAACGCGTACACGTCCACCTTCTCGTTCACCTTCGCTCTGCACCCGTACTCTGCGACCGCGAGACAGACATATCGTCGAACACTTGACTCTCATGAGCTAGCTCGATCGATGGCGAGCAAATCAAATCAAATTAACGAACAACAATCTTGTGATGAACCTCACCTGGAGCCATGTAGCCGAAGGTGCCACCGATGGCGGAGATGGAATTCGGCTCGCCGGACTTGGCGAGGATCCTGGCGAGGCCGAAGTCGGCGATCTTGGCGCGGAAGGCCGGGTCGAGCAGGATGTTGCTGGACTTGACGTCGCGGTGCATGATCGGCTGCGCGCACTCGTGGTGCATGTAGCTGAGCCCCCTCGCCGCGTCGATGGCGATGCAGAGCCGCGTCGGCCACTGGAGCGGCGCCGTCGGCGCGCCGCCGTCGTCGCGGCGGTGCAGCCACCGGTCGAGGCTGCCGTTCTCCATGTACTCGTAGACGAGCAGCTTGGTGTCGTCGCCGGAGATGCAGCAGAGGAGGTCGATGATGTTGATGTGGCGTACCTCCCCGAGGATCCTCACCTCGGCGTCGAACTCCTTGTCGCTCTTCGCGTCCGACTTGGCCGCCGTCCGCCATAGCCGCTTCACCGCCACCACCATGCCGGCGCTGCCCTTGCCGCCGATGTTGATGCGGTACACCTTGCCGGAGCCGCCGCTACCGATCACGTTCTCCTCGTGGAGATTGCCGAGCACGTCGCACTCGGAGAAGTGCAGGGTACGGAACGGCGTCATCTTCCACCCGGCGAGGTCTTGCTGACGCTTCTGGTGTCGGATGATCAGCAACCAGATGGCGACGGCGCCGATGAACACGACGCCGGTGAGCACCGAGAAGACGATGATCAGGTTCGTCGACGATTTGTTGTGGCTTTGGTGGGGGCAAGCCGGAAGGTTCATGTTCGTGTTCACCGTGGCACAGAGGCCATGGTTGCCGAGGAAGCTACGATCGTAGGCGCCGTTTTGCAGCGTCTCCGGGACCTCGCCGGAGAGCTGGTTAGAAGAAAGGTTGAGAAAGTTGAGATGGAGATTGCTGAAATCTTGAGGTATGTCGCCGGTGAGATTGTTGTCGGAGAGGTCAAGAATGTATAGGCCCATCCACCCGACTGCGGCAGGGATCTCACCGGAAATCTGGTTTCTGCTAAGGTTGAGGGAGGTCAGACTTGTCAATGATTTGATAGACGGCGGAATCGAGCCGGATAACTGGTTGCCGGCGAGGTTCAACTCGGTGAGGTTGGCAAGCCTAGACATGTCAGCTGGCAGTTCACCGGAGAACTGGTTGTTCTCCGCCGTGAAACTCTTCAGACCGACGGCGGTCGACGGGAGGGCACCGGAGAAGCGATTGTTCTCCATCTCAATCCTCGAGATGTTAAATGATATCTCACTCGGTAGAGTGCCGGTGAAGTTGTTGTTGTAAATCATGACATTGGTGAGCAACTCGAATGACCATATCTTCTTGGGAAAGTCCCCAACAAAGTGGTTGTTGTATGCCATGATGTTGTTGATGGTTTTGCAATCCCCAAGGTTCGTCGGGAACACGCCGGAGAAGCTATTGTTGAACACCACAATGTCAAAGAGCTTCTTATTGAAGCAAAGTGTATCCGGCAGCTCACCAGAGAGGTTGTTGTTGGACACCTCAAAATTCCCCAATTCCGAATGCTTTCCAAGCTCTGCGGGTAGGGGCCCAGAGAGCTTGTTATTGAAGAGACGGATGTCAGTGAGGTTCGGCAACATACCAACACCAGCCGGGATGGGTCCAGTGAGATTGTTGTAGTACAAATATAGTAATCTCAACTTCTTCAGGTTTGCAATGTCCTCTGGTATTGATCCAGAGAACTTGTTCATGGACAGATCAAGCTCCTGCAGGTTGAGAGCTGTGATGTTAGGACCAATCTCGCCACTCAAATTGCTTGCATAGAGATATAGATTCTCGAGCTTCTGGTGCTTCAATACCCACTCGGGGATTTGTCCCTGCATCTTATTTTGTGACAAGTCCAATAATGTGAGCTCCGTCAATGACGACAGATCATCAGGGATGGTCCCAGTAAGGTTCATCCATGACAGCCACAGCATCTTCAGCTTTGTCAGCTTGCCAAACTCCTTTGGGACTGGACCCGGCTCGAATGGGTTGGATGCCAACGTCAGCGTCTCAAGCTCCACAAGGCCTCCAATGGCGGCACCCGGGTAATTCCCATTGAATCTATTAGTGTCAAGGACCAATGACTTGAGCTTCGAGAACCTTGCAATAGCTGACGGCACATCGCCGGTGAAAGCATTGCTGGACAGGTTGAGGTGTTGCATCCCCAACGATAGCCTGTTAATGCGGTCCGGAAGTCTGCCGGATAATTGATTGTTGGATAGGTCAAGGAACTCCAAAGCTGAGCAACCGTAGAGCACCATGGGGAAATCACCGGTGAGATTGTTGCAAGAGAGGTCTATGTAGGTCAGATTCTTGAGGCTACAAACGGAGGCTGGGATTGGTCTGGCTATATGGAGACTTGGCAAGGAGAGGCCAGTGACCTGACCTGTGCTGCTACTGATAACACCAATCCAGTTGCCAGTGCTGCTCCATGAACTGAGTGGAGCTGGGTTGTCCCAATCTTGCTTGATTGCTAGGAGTAGTTTTTGCTCGTCGGCGCTGGGCTGCGCCGTCGATAGAGAGAAGAGCAATAGTAGTAGAAAGAGGATGAGGATGTTGTAGACAGCCATTTTTTGCGAGTGTGGTGTGTTCTTAGATGTTCAGACATGGCGTCGGAGTGATCTTAAGTAGAAATTAAGGCAGAGAGAGAACCACCATCGAAGTGCGTCACTACCTCAGGTCAAGTCTTCGGTATAGCTTTCTTAGCACCAATCCTCTAGTGATTGAAAGATGCTCTGATAGAGACATGTGAGTTGTCAGTTGAGCACTATGCTATCCTCTTTCATCCAACTTGAATGTATTTAAGATTAGAAGCATGAAAAGGATGATCACCTTCTGGTGTAGTACAAGACAATTACTTGGAATATGTTCCGTTTGATATATATGCGATTATATATCACTATGATACGGCACTCGAAAGCAAGGACATGCAGTGAGAATGGAATTGCCGTTTCCTAGTCGAAATGTTCTTATTCTGTTCTGTCGAAAGTTTTTTTATGCTTTACATACATATGTTGTTCTGTCTTTTCGGCAGAAATTGGGGGGGGGGGGGGGGGGGGGGCGGGGGCGAGATTGTATCTACTACCGTCTCTTGTAGCTGAAGAAACTCGTGTGATTCTCGATCGCCCATATCTGAAACTCTGAATAATTGGTGCAGGTTCAGAGAGTTCAGGACTTCAGGTATATTCGCCGCACTCTGTTTCTGAATTCAGTTTCGTTTCGTTGTGCACTGTTTCTTTTGCCACGTACGTGTGTAAATCATGGAATTCTCACAAGATGTTATTAATCGGGACAAAAACTAAGCTCTCTCCAATGGAGTGGTGTCATCGATTTTTATTGATATTACGTATGGAGAAGGGAAGGTATCTCACGCTCATGATGGATTTTATGTTCTAACATCAATAATCTGCCACAGTAGCATACTACTACGAATCCGGTTTTTCCAAACGTCCAATTGTGGAGATTATGGGTATCTCATACCCACACGATATGGTTATCCGACTGGTTATAGGGGATAACTTATATCTATGGAATAAGTAACGGATCATGACTTGGGTATTACGTTTCCCTGTATATTATGGAACGGCCTAAAGTCCTGGTTTGATAAGATTGTAAAGTAGATTTAGGAAACCGATACCGTATTGGTTAAGGTTTCTATCTTGTAATCCTGCCCCCCATCCTATATAAGGTGGGCAGGATGCCCTCTAGGGGGCATGAGCACATATGATCGTCAGATCTATACTACACCCTGCGGATTCAAATCCCCAAACAGGATTAGGGTATTACCTCTCTAAATCCTTGTCTCCGCATCCATCCACTTTTAGGTCTCGTGCGCTACCCCTTTTATTATTGCTGAATTCATGTTTCGACACCAATCCTAGTTTTTGCAGGCGGCAAAGCGATCCGCACGTACCAAATGGTCTGTAAAAATTGATATCGCCGCCGGAGCCCGCCGCCTAGAGAGAGGAGAGGGGAGAGGAGGAGTAGGAGAGGTCAGAGGAGATAGCCGGGCATAGAGAGTGTGGGTGATGGGAGAGAGAGGAGTGGAGAATAAATAAAATAGAGTGAGCTATTTTTGTGTGCGGGTGAGTTAAGAGCCCTGCATGTAAACATACCTTATTTTTGTGTGCGGATATTTTAAGTGGTCTGTCTGAAAAATTTGAATTTTGCGTATAGATCTCTTAAAGAGCCGTATGAGAAAATGAGGGTCGATTTTTGAAGACACGGACACTTATGGTCCATCTATAACCTATTGGGGTGTTCGTCTAGAAAAATCATTTTTTAAGAAGTGGCAAGCATAACCCCCAATGCAAAAACTTTTACCAGATTTGTAGATAACACCTATACGACAATCTATCATTTCGAAAAATTCCAACACAAAACAGTAACAAACCTTTGTCTTCTCTAAAGAAAAACAAACACAACCCTCTTATGTGTTTCAAAAATTACGGAACAAATCACATGACAATATCTCCTAAACTCTCAATATGACATTCTCTCGTTGTTTAGAAGTCAACTAAATGGTTATGAAAATTTTTTAAAAAAAAATTAACAAGACTGATTAATATGATAAATCACTCTATAAATATACAAGTTAAAATTTGTGAATTTAACTTCTACAAGTTCTAACAGAAAAAACAAATTAAACTATGACTAGTTAACGTATATTTGTAATTAATTTTTTATTGCAGAAGTTAAATTTGACCATGTTTATGAAGTGGTTTATCATATATTAATCTATCTTGTTGAATTTTTTTTAAAAAAAATCATAACTAATTGGGTAACATGCAAACACCGAGAGAAAATCCCGTCAAGAGTTTAAAATAGTTTTGCAATCTCTATCCTTTCTATACGCAAGCTATCTTTGCGACGAATATTAGCCATTTAGCATTATCAAATTTTAGTAGGGCAGAGAACCGGAAGTTCGAGATATTCGCACGTCTGCTTCAGATGGTTGTGGACAAAGAGGTGACTCCGTGACTCCCCGTCGTCCGCTTGTCCTATTGAAGTATTGATGATAGAGCTTGATGACTGATGAGTGAACGACATCGGCTGAACTCGCAGAAGAATTCTCTAACGCCGACGATCCAGTCATAATCAGTGTGGAAACTTGAAGCTTTCTGCTCTTATAACCCACTGTCGATCTGGCCATTTGTACAAACGAAGGGACGGGTGTGTAAAGTTATGGCATTGTCACATCAGGTATTATATAGGATGTCACATGAGATGTTCGGGCACTAATAAAAAAACTACTCCCTCCGTATTTTAATGTATGACGCCGTTGACTTTATAACCAAGGTTTGACCACTCGTCTTATTCAAAATTTTTATGCAAATATAAAAATACTTATGTCATGCTTAAAGAACATTTGATGATAAATCAAGTCACAATAAAATAAATTATAATTACATAATTTTTTTTAATAAGACGAAAGGTCAAACGTTTGTCAAAAAGTCAACGGCGTCATACATATAATATGGAGGGAGTAATTACAGAATCCGCTGGTAAACCACGAGACGAATTTATTAAGGCTAATTAATCTGTCATTAGTAAATGTTTACTGTAGCACTACATTGTCAAATCATGGAGCAATTAGGCTTAAAAGATTCGTCTCGCAAATTAGTCGCAATCTGTGCAATTAATTATTTTTTAGCCTATACTACCTCCATCACATATTACTTGTTGCTTTGACTTTTTTCTTACAATATTTGACCATTCATTTTATTTGAAAAATTAGTGCAAGTACAAAAATAATAAGTCAAACTTAAAGTACTTTTGATAATAAAACAAGTCACAAACAAAATAAATAATAATTCCAAAAAATTTTTTGAATAAGACGAATGATCAAACACTATAAACAAAAACTCAAAGCAGCAAATAATATGGGACGGAGGTAGTATTTAATACTTCATGCAAGTATTCAAACATTCAATGTGACAGGGTGAAAAACGTTCGATGCGATGGGGTGAAAATTTTTGGGATGGGATCTAAGGTGTGTTTAGGCTGTGTTTAGTTCCTGAAATTGGGGAGAAGTTAGGGGAAAGTTGGGAGTTTATGTGTGTAGAAAAGTTTTGGATGTGATGTGATGTGATGAAAAGTTGAGAGTTGGGGGAAGTTTGGTGTGAACTAAACAGGGCCTTAGTTCACGCTAAAATTAAAAGTTTGATTGAATTAGAACGATATGACGGAAAAGTTGGAAGTTTGTGCGTAGTAAAATTTTAATATAATAGAAAAGTTAAAAGTTTGAAGAAAAAGTTGGGACTAAACCAGGCCCTAAGCACCCCCGAAAAAGAGAGAACATCTCTCTTTATGTCAGAACCATGGTGCATTCAGCAGCAATCTTCCTGAGGGCATGTGCATCACTGATTCACTGTCACCGGCTGGCATGCGTGGTGGCTGTTTCGCTTGTGAGGCTGTTCGTGTGCCAAACTTTTTTTAAATATACGAATACAAGTAATAAATATAAACTAATAATAAAACAAATTACAGATTCCGTCCGTAAACTGCGAGATGAATTTATTAAGTTTAATTAATTTATTATTAGCAAATGTTTATTGTATCATCACATTGTTAAATCATGCGTAATTAGACTCAAAAGATTCGTCTCGTAATTTACAGTTGAACTGTTCAATTGATTTTTTTTTGTCTACATTTAATGCTTAATACATGTGTTCAAACATTCAGGGCTACTTTGGTTTGTGACCTAAATTGGCCTTACTAATTTTTGGCAATGCTAAATTTTGGCAAGTTTTGATACGACAAATTTTGAGAAGGCAAAGTTGTGTTTGGATTGAAGCCAAAGTAGCCTAAGTTAACTATTGAAATAGCCTATTTTCTTAGACATACCAAAATTTAGCTTCAAATCAAATAGACACTAAACACTATTAAAATTGGCACGCCAAATTTAGGCCTTAGAGCAAACCAGTCCTTAATTTTACGGAAAAGTTGTGTGTAGCTGCCTGCAGTGCAAGTGATTGGTTTGTCAGAAGTCATCAAGTCAAAGTCTTCTCCACCAATAATGTAATTGTCATTGTCACTGTAACTGTAGTTGCAGTGGCCCACCTAGACTATTCCACTTCTAGAAGGATTTATTTTAGTGCTTAATACTTTTGTCGTAAATAAACAAATTAAACACGAAAGGTAACACATCATGCTACTGTAAGTTTGGATAGGCTAATATGTGTTACAGTACATCCGTATTACATCTGTGTTTAGTTCCACGCTAAAATTAAAAGTTTAAAAAAATTAGAATGATATGATGAAAAAGTTGAAAGTTTATGTGTGTAGAAAAGTTCGATATGACGGAAAAATTAGAAGTTTGAAGAAAAAAAGTTAAAATCTGAACAGGGCCTATGTTTGTTCATTTTAAAGAGAGGGAGTATTAATTATTGTTCGTTCATTTTAAAACAGAGAGAGTATTGATTATTGTAGGGTCTACTTGGAGTCCATATTTGACAGTGGTCTATAAGCTGAACATACGTTGCCGAAGGGACGAAAAAAAATACTCTATCCGTTTTAAAATATAGTAATTTTTAGTGTGTCTAGATTCATAGCTAAAAATTGCTATATTTTGGGACGGAGAGAGTATATTTTTGGTAAGGCTTTTATACCTTTAATCTTAAAATCTCTTTATCTGAAGTTAGTTGACGAAAGTTAAAAGAAAAACCTAAGTTATGTTATAAAATTCAAAATCAGTTGCGGGATTATAAGCCAAAACTCAAACAAATAAACAGGTTCATGATTACTTCTAGTTCTATGTACAGCATTACTTCTACTTCTATGTACAGCATGGGCAACTAGCATTGGTCACCATTGACCTATTTTTATATTAATAAAGCACTAAAATAACTAGAAAAAAGGTGATGCTGCAAAAAGTATTGCCCAATGGTACATAACGGTCCATATAGATTATTACAAAGTACTAGTGGCCCGGCGAAAAACGAAGTACCACAGGTGTAAAGAATGTGGGTGCAGAAGAACTATCCATCGTCCCCAAACGACTCGAACATCAAGGTTGTCGACAAAGCATCAATCAAATCTATGATACCGTTATTTCATAATAAAAACAATCTCAATCACGTATATTTTGTAAAAGAAAAAAGTGAACTTCTTCTTGTAGAGACAGATATAGTATTAAATATTATTGCATAGAGGAGGAACTTGACGCGCGTTCAAGTCGATCTTATACTTAAAATTGATACCTGTATTTTACAAGAATTTAATTTAGAGGATAATTCATGTATCTTTGTATGTATGCACGCGCGCCACGTGAACAGCTGCCCTCCTCTAGTCCTCTCTCCTGTATAGTTTATGTATATATGTATGTATATGCTATATACTCATATATATACATATATATATATATATATATATATATATATATATATAAAGTTTATATGTATGTATATTATATACATATATAAATATATATGTATAATTTTTAATGTATAAAAATATATATACGTATATATATATATATAATATAAAAAAATGTTTATGTATATATAGAATGTTTATATACGTACGGATAAAAAGTATAAAAATATATGTATACAAAGTTCTATACTTATACATATTAAAAAACCGAAAAACAAACAAGAAAGAAACTGAAAAACACAAAAAAAAACTCGCTTGCTCTCTCCCACGAGCAGCGCGCCGTCCGCCACCCTTTCTTCGTGCGCGCCACGTGTCTAGTCATGTGGGGAGGGACACGCGCAACTGCCCACCAATTAGCAAATCCGCACGCAGTGTGTATTGGGTTGTGAAACACGTACTCAAGCTTAGGGGATAGTATATGTATGTACCAATCTCATTGAAATGTGTAATCTGATGCACCCATGTGGTGTGTGCATGAGCGTATGGGTGAGTTTAACTTCTTGTATTTAAAAGAAAACGACACACGCTTCCAATGGTAGATCCCAGGCGGTTGATATTTTTGCCATGTATTTGTGAAGTGAGCAAAAACCATTTGAAAGAAAAAGGTTTTTTAATATGGAGTACAATACATGGCCGATTTATATTTTAGTCTATAATCTTGGTTTAATGTATCACCTTAGGTCCAAAGTGCAAAAGACTTAACTTGAGTGTTAACGTGGTCATCCATAGTAATGAGAATTTTGTATTTAAACTCCCACCATTACAATATTCCCCAAGATATATTAACTCCCCATGCTCCCAAACCTACTTCCCACTGTGTGTGTGTGGGAGAGGAGGTCAAGAGATGGTTATTAGGGTGGCTGCAATCCAAGGTAGACGGTGCAAGGCCCATCGCTTGTCTTCACAACGACAATCGTGCCACACTGAGTTCGTCGGATTACTCTCTTCCTATCACATCATCTATCTCGACTCCGAGGACCTCCTATTACTGACAATCAATGACACCCTAATCACCATCTCTGTATCTCCACTTCCATGATCGTATGGTGGGGGGTCAATTTAAAGTACGTCCTATTTGGGGAAGCTTCTATCTACTGCACTTCCAGAAGTTCCAAAATTTGAAAGCATAATGTAACACAGAAGTTTGAATGCAAATTTCCCATCACCGTGGATGGCCACATCAACGCATGAGTTGCGTCATCTGCACTTTAAACCTCAGGTGATACATTAAACGAAGATTAAAAACCCAAATGTGTATTTCTACAAGCTCACATATCTAGATGACACTTAGTCCATATTTAAGGAACGGTTGTGTAGTTTACTCCTTTATATATTACAGTAGTATGAGGATCATACTTTATGTTGGGAGAAGTCACAAGTTGATAAATCCAAGCTGTAGTAGTATCTATTAAGCACAGGAATACAAAGAAAACTTTTCAAAAAAATCGTTGATGGCACCTTAAAAATAAAAGAGGATGAATACACACTACTACAGAACATCAAATAGATGCTGGCACTACAGGTGCCGGAAGTGCTAAAACCGGCACCTATAGGCCTTTTTCCGCCTCTACGGGCTAAAAACACAAAAAAACAGGCATCTTTATATAACTATATGTATCGGTTCTAAAGAAAAACCGACACCTATACTATATAGATGCCGGTTTTTGATAAAACCCAAAACCTTTAATTTATTAAAGGTGTTGGTTTCTTTAGAAAACCGACACCTATTATAACCGAGCCAAGTCGGGCGGAGACAAGCCAGCCGAGTGGTCATCTTTTTATCTCTCTCGATACTATGTCCCCACCTTATCTCTTCTCCTCCTCCCACTAGCTCTCTCCCACTGTCTATCTCCCTTATCTCTTCTTCTCCTCCCACCGACTCTGCGGTGGGCTCGCGGAGGGGACACGGCGGTGCGCTCGCTGAGGTGAGGCGGCGGTCTAGCCGCAGGGAGGAGGCGGCGGCGGCAGGTGGAGGAGCCCTCCCCTCCACCAGATCCAGCGGGAGGGAAGGCGGCAACGGACACGACGGAGCTCACAGATGGAGGCGGCGGTGGTCTCGCCGGGGGTAGGCAGCAGCAGGTCTCGCTGATGGAGGCGGCGGTGGGCTCGCCGAGGGAAGGCGGCGGCGGCAGGTGGAGGAGCCCTCCCCTCCACCAGATCCGGAGGGAGGGGAGACAGTGGCAGGGGCGGCGGGGCTCGCGGATGGAGATGGCGGCGGTCTCGCCAGGGGTAGGCGGCAACAGGCGACGAGCTCACCAAGGGGAGGCGACACGACAAGAGGTGGCGCACACGCAACGGCTCGAAGACGACGACTATGGCAGCGGCTACACGACCGTGCGACGACGACGATGGCGGGACAACGACAGAGAGGTGTGGAAGAGGTGTGGATTCTTTTTTATTATTATTGCCAAGATCTGGGATGAATTTGAGTGTCAAAATTTGTGTTGTGGATGAATGGATTGATGTGTGGATGAATCCATCTGTGGATTTTTTATTACCAAGATCTAGGATGAATTTGAGTTTCAAAATTTGTATTGTGGATAAATGGATTGATATGTGGATGAATCCATGTGTGGATTGGATATGTGATGGATTAGATGATATGCTCGTGGTCGTGGAACCTCAAAGGCAGCACCTATTTCTTTTCATATCAGTGCCGTCTCCATAGTGCCGGTTGAAAAAACCAGTAGCTAAGGGGGTTTCTCAACCGGCACATACTTGTGTCTTGACACTATGGATGCATGTTGGTAGCTTTCCAATATATACACATCATGATGCGCACAGCACCAATTTTATCATGAAATTATTGCCTAGTGACGATTATTTTGACTGGACATAAGAGGATTAGTGGTTCACGGACAAGAAGTAAATATTAGGGCCCACTCATAAAAATCTACTGTCTCCGGTCAAAAATATAATAACTGTTGGCTAAGTATTTGACATACAGTGATATATCAAGTTATCAACTTCTAACTATGTATCAGAACATATTCAAATGTGTCCAAATACATAGAGCACAAAATTATTATATTTTATGATAAAGGGAGTACATAGAAATTACTGGGTTGCAAATGCTAGCACTCAATACCACGCACGCGCAATTTCCTCAATAACCATTAGAGTATAGTTGTTGACAAAAACTAGCTAGTTTTTTTTCAGATTATTTACTATTAAATGAATTATTTGCTAAAAGAAATACATTTTCTCAGAAAGCTTTCTTCTATTAAATTGTTTGGACCACTTGTTTTAAGTTGTTTGTTAAATTTATTTACTAAAAAAAGATTTATCTCCATAATCCACTAGATAATCCATAGCAATAATCCGCTTAATAATCTATTTCAAACCAAGCCTTGAACAAATTTTACTTTTTATTTTTGAAAAAATGCTCAGTAATTTGTAAAATATGCAATGGAAGTAGTAGGTGGGATGGGGGCAACCACCACTTTATTTTTAGTATAGTACAATATTATATATTAAAAATATATGCACACAACATGTCGGTAACATCAACCGGGACTAAAGATCTTCCTCTTATAAACCGGGACTAAAAATAATTTTTAGTCCCGGTTTTTAATGGAACCAGTACTATTGTGAATTTGGGTCGACCGACCAAAGATGGTTTCTCTACCGGTGACAGCAGGTTAATAAATATGAAGGACAAATTTGTGTGCCACACAAATTTCTGCTGAAAATATGATGATTTAAATAATGTTAAATGAAGTCAAGCAACCCCACAATTATACCGTGCTCCAATTCGTAGGGTGTGTTTTTATTGTTCTTTTCAAGTAGGATATGATATACATCCATCCATTTCAACAACTCGTACACACATTGTGAGGGTGCCTCTTGTGCAAACGGAGTTTAATAAGTAGCTCAAATTGAAGAAATATAGATCGAGACAAATAATTAAGCATGGAAAAATTGGCCAGTATAATCGGGTGTATCCCTTGATGATTACTCCTATGTTTTAAAATATTCGAATTATTCTATAATAAAGCAGATTTACGATAATAATCCAATCAATAATCTATCTCTAATACGACCTAATTCATTTTTATGCATCGAGAAGGCGTGGCTTGGCATCGAGGCATATAATCATCGATCTGGATTATGGACAACCCACATAGCACGCACTACTACAAAAGTTTTCTGTACGAGAGCCTATAATTTTTGCAAACGGATCATAACTAGCGCCGTCTGCAAAAATCGAGGGCCATTTTTCCATATGGCTCCTTAAGTGGCCCGTATAAAAAAATCGATTTTCCCATACGGGCCTTTTAAGACGGCCGTATGCAAAAATGAGCTCATTTTTGCATGCGGCTCACTTAAGTGCCCACATGGAAAAATCGATTTTTTCATGCGGCTCACTTAAGCGCCCGCATGCGAAAATAAAATTTGAAAAATTTAAAAATTTGAAACTAGTGTATCTCACTCATACGAACTCCAAATTGGATGATTCTTTTTCCTAAATGTTTCTAAAATCATGCTCTATCATGTTATTGTGTTCTTACTGCTATTGTTTTTGTCTTTTTTCTTGTGACTTTGTTTTATCAATTAAAAATTTGAATTTCAAATCTTTGAATAATATTTTAAAGTAGTAAATGATTTCAACTGAAAAAATCATCGACAACAAAGTTGTATAACTCATCAAGATTTATAACTTCTATTTTGATCATTTCTTCATCCAACAAAGCGATAGTAATATTTTCATAAAATTTACATATCTCTCTTATAGTTTATAAAACTATATAAGAGTTATGTACATTTTGTGAACAATGTTACAAATCATTTTGTCGGATGAAGAAATGACCCAAATAAAAGTTATATATTTTGATGAGTTATACCACTTTGTTATTGATGACTTTTTCAGTTGAATTCATTTAGTACTAGTAAATATTGTTTGAAATTTTCATAATTTGAAATTCAAATTCAAACTGTTCAAACAAAGTCATATAGAAAAATGACCAAAACAAAAATTGTAGATCTTGATAAGTCATAAAATTTTATTGTTGACAACTTTTCTATTTGAAATCATTTACTACCCTGAAAAATTATTTGAATTTCTTATATTTTAAAATTCAAGTTTTATATAGTTCAATAAAACTCGGATGGAGAAATGACCAAAATAAAATTGGTAGATCTCAATGAGTTCTACAATTTTGTTTTTTACAATTTTTTCACACGAGTTCATTTATATAGATAAAATTTGATTCGAAGTTTTAATATTTTAAAATTAATTTTTTCCCACCACCTCCTTTCAAATTTTTTCATCTCCTCTTCTCTCTCCTCCTATCCGGATATTTTAACTCCCCATCCTTATCCTTTTCTCAGCCTCTCCCTCTCCTCTCTCTCTCTCTCAACGCACCGAGCATGCAGGAGCGGCGGTGCGGCGCGGCACCGGTGGCGGCGGGCTCGGCAACGGCGGCGGCCTCCCTTCCCCGATCTCCCATCTGGCGCGGCAGCGCACGGTGGGCTTTGCAACAGCGGCGGCGGCCTTCCCCGACCTCCATGCACGGCGCTCTCTTCCTCGACGGCAGCGGGCACGGCGATGACGACGACGACGGCAGCGGGCAGCGGGTCTGGACGGCGGGCGCGCTGCGGGCTCGGCACCGGCGGCGGCGGCCTCCCTTCCTCAACGGCACGGCGCATCCCCCCTCTTCAATGCCGCGGCGGCAGGGGTGGCTCGGCCGCCTCGGGCGGCGCTGCCCGACGCCGATTCAGTGCTGCCGCCGACGGATCCGGCGACAGCGTGCGGCGGGAGCGACGGATCTGGCGGCGGCGTGCGGCGGGGCGACGGATCCGGCGGCGGCGTGCGGCGGGGCGACGGATCCGGCGGCGGGCTAGGGTTTAGGGGTTTTTTGGATTTTATTTTTTTTGTTTGCCGAATTTATTTTTGCATGCGGCCGGTATAAGCGACCGCATGCAAAAATAGGATCTTCGTATGCGGTTGCGCCGGCCGCATGTAAAAAGAGCGATTTTTACAGACCTTCTCCCCCATGCGGTTCTTTCTGTAGTAGTGACGCCGAAACGAGCGAATATGACATCCACGAACAAGTGGCCTGAATGCCTGATCGATCCTAGGCTAGCTCAGCTCCTACACACACATCACTATATAAAAGTTGCTTTAAAAAGTCATATTACTCTATTTTTCAGGTTTAAAATAATCAATACTCAATTTATCATGTAGTTAATGGATCATCATCTCGTCTTGTTTACGTATATTCTCAATCTTCTCTTTTCTTCTCCTCTCAAACACATCCAGCAAAGTGTACATCAACCATGAGTTAGTTGCACATCTTCTTTAATTTCACAAGTGACCCACTACTGTAGCTTTGCGAGTTCTTATCTGTGAGTAGAAGATATTACTGTGCCTAACCCTGTAAACAGTGCGCCCACAGGGCCTACACTTGCATGAATCAGCAATCCACAAACTTTTAGAACAAGTTCGGCAGTGATGTTTGGTTACTGCGGAACTCCGGATGAATTAACCATTAAAAATTAAAAAAGAGATTTATTTGATTTAAAGAAACTTATATGTAGAAAATGTTTTCACAAAACGCACCATTATACTCACGGAAAACTAGGAAGTTAAAGTTGCTTAAGAGCAAGTTTAATAGTATAGCCACTACTAGCTCCAAATCATCTATAGCCAATATCATAGCCAATTCATACAATAGTTGCTTACTATACTATTAATACCTGGTCCTACCTATCATCCACACATTACGTCTTGGTGTCCGTGTTGCAGCTGGCTATAGATCTGTAGCCCGCTAGTCTTCTCTCTATTCCCTTATCTCTTTAAAATATATTTATAGCTGGCTTATAGCCTGCTATTGTACATGCTCTAAATAAACTCAGCCAGTGTCTGATTCCTGGCTCACTAGACATATTATCCCTTCAAGTGCTTCAAGATTTTTGCATGGCATAGATCAGGCCTGTTGAAGAATCCAACGGCCCGTACTACTTCGCCATCCTAAACACATCGACGCCTATAGCTGCAGTGATCCAATACAGCTAGTTCCGTACTAGGTCCTGTTTAGAGAAGAATATATCCTACATAATTAAGCTAGTTTATTTGTAGCCCTGTCGACAGGTTAACTGGGGTTGTAAGATTTGTTCGCACCAATGGAGGCAACAGCATGGTTTCAGCTGTGGCTTCAAGCATGGTCAGGCTTGCATTTCTAATTGCATGGATGGTACACAATGGAATTTTGTCCCCAAAAGATTTTGGAATTTCAAAGGAGAATATGTGCCTCAGTGGACTGCAACTGCAAGCATAATTTGACCATGGCTATTCGATCCTCCGCTGTTTTTTCTTTTCAGAAAAAAAAGGTATCATATATAGGGTGGTCTAGTTAAACTATAAGCGGAATCCATTGTATGCCATCCACAAAAATCATTATATGCGATGAAGCTTGGATAAATGAGTCCACCCAACTGAGTTTTCTTCCTTTATGCTCTATGTTGCCACCACAAATCCACTAGCACCCAACAACTTTAGATAGAATGGAAAGAAATGTTTGTTCCTAGCTAGGTTATCATGCATTATTATTCTCACATGAAATAGTTTTTGGATAACACAAATTGTGACAGATATGCACATGGAAGTGAGGCCTTTATTTGTCAGTGCTGGGAGCAACAACCCTATTTCAGTCCTCTAGATCAAAATCTTTTCCTAAGCTTAATGGAGAATTGCTTGCGGATTTGTAATGCCGATTGCATGAGGAAATAAAACGATTTACCCCATGGCAGATAATGGATTTGGGCCTTTTCTTTCTTGGTGTAATGTGCAAGGAAATTTTCTCTTAGACTATGCATAGAATAATTATTCTCCAAACTTAATTGGCTACTCTTCATAGCCCCATTTACTTTAGTTAGTTACTCCGGTCAAAAATTACTTGATGCTGCCGGTGGAGGGAGTACTTCATGCGCCTAATGCACCTAACATGAGTGGATCATTATGAATATAACAAGTATTGTATGCTTGAATATAAGTGTAAGTCCGACAAAGTCTTTTTTATCATAAGCAATACCAAACAAAGGAGGACCAAGTGCATGCCACATCAAGAAGAATCAAAAGATCAAAACAAAGTCTTGGGTGAACTTTAAAAAATATGCATATAATCTGCCATAAACTAAAAAGAGAAATCCAAGATTTGGGCTGAACTTGATGAGCCATTTCAGCAGGAAAGAACTCAGTCAACAGAGTATATAGATTAACAGTATAACAGAGCCCCGTCAATGTATTTTTTTTTAAAAAAAAAAAGAAACCGTTTAATGTTTAATGTGTAAGTAGTTAGACTGCGTCAAAAGCTAATACTGTATGTCTTATTTTTAATCAACAAAACAGAGTATATATAGCCGCAAATTGTGCATCCTTCTGTAAGCTAGAAATTGTGCGAATCATGCATCCTGACAAGCTAGAAATTCCAAATGAGAACTCTACGAACGAAAGGCCAGGCCGGCACTGGAAAGTGGCATATCTTAGTACGTATGCATATGCCTCCATTCGTTTTCATAAACCGGCTGCACGCGTGCGCAGAAGCTGGGGACTATTCAGGCAAATGGCTACCAAACAGATGGATGAGTGTATATACAGGTTGTCCCTTTTGGCACCAACCGAACTGAGTGATCAAATCTATGCTATATATCTCAGGATGGTGGCAATCAATTTGTTTATCCACAAAGATAAGGCAGTGATGTAACTTACAATGGATTACAGCTTTTTTATCTGCTTTTGTCCATCAGTGGACGAGTCCAAGAACACGACCTGCCTTTGAACGTTGAATAGTGCTCAATTAGTTAGCTAATATACGTAGGATCGATGTAGCCATTTCAATTAATCAAGTGGCGAAAGGTGAGGAGCTTTGGCCTTTATTAGGAGGTAAGAAATGGAGAATCTAGGAGGCAATGATGCGGCAAGAATCATCATTATATATAATGGAGAGTAAAGTGGTGGGTGAAAATCCACCGTAGATATGATATGATTTATCCTCGTCCAGGGGCCGAGACATGCCTAGGGCTGGTAGTGCTTAAATTCTAGGCCAAACTCAGCAATCCAATTCAGGCCCTATAAAAATACAATAGAAATTCTGAAAATATATAATGGGTAGTTAAGGGCATATTTGCTCAGCCCTAGCCGCCTTGGCTTTTCCTATGGCTCAATCCTTGTCCTCATCAATCTTGTTGAGCTTTCACCGAAGCTTCGGTAGATACTTATTATCCTGCTTGCAAGGAAATGGCACGATGCTCTCTTCTAATGTTGCATAAAAGCAAGATATTTCATTCAAAATGAAGGAAAGTGTTGTGATCAACAACCAAGCTTAAAGATGAGTGCAGGACATTCTTAATAACCTAAATAGTAAATACTACTTGACTGCAACTTCAAATCTATTTGCTTTGTAAAAAAATGCATGTACGGTTTTGAGCGCCTAGGAAAAAAAATGCATGCCCTTGTATTTAGATTGTTTATTTCAGTTAGCTAAACTTCCACTATTATCACTTCTAGACCATGGTTGAACCTCCAGGTGTTCATAATCGATGTTCCAAATAGTTAACATATGATGTTCCAGTTCCAGTGGTATCGATAGTATTTAGATTTCATTTTCAAACAATAAAACCAGAAACTTTACACCTCTAAACTACCATACTGTGTATAATGATAGTTACTTCCTAGGATGTTGTTTTTTCCTTTATTTTTAGAGGACTCCTTAAACTACCATATCCGTGCTTGTTCTGCTGCTGCCAACACATGTTCATTAAACCAGATACAACCATGCATAACATATACATTTAGCTAAAAAAATTTGGTGAAAATGTTGTGCATTGGAGACAGGAAAACTTCAGCTAAAGCTTACTACTGTATATTGGGAATCCAGGGAATATATATATCAGAATATTCAGAATTATCAAGGCAATTAATAAGCAAAGACAGCAGGCGGTAGTAAACTAAATTTCGATACCTTCGTGATGAGAGCGAAATCCCCCGCCCAATTCTTCCGGAGAAGGAGGAAGAGAAGAAGGCGCTCATGGCGACGGCGGGGGAAGAGGTGGTTAGAACCCCTGATGCTGTCGCTTCGTCGTCGACGGGGAGCGGCGGATCGATGAGCGCGCCTCGTCCTCCGCGGCGATGGAATCCGTGGCTCGGGGTGGGGGGAAGGAGGAGAGGCGCCGGCATCCCGCGGGGAGGTTTCAGGGGAGCGCGGCGCGGAGGCGGCGCCGCCGCCGCCGGGGACGCGGAAGAGGGGGGATCTTCGCAACGCATATGATCCGACGGCCACGATTTCTCTTCTGATACGATTTTCACAAAGCCCCCTTGATTCGAGTCGATACATTTGGTAGCGATCCGAAGTTTTACACAAAGCCCCCACTACGTTTACATCTTAAACTCAATTTTAATCTTAACTAATTAAAAGATTCATATTATTCCTCTCGTCGCATCCTTTGACCCGCGTTTTTTCGTCCGTCACCGTCCCCTTCCGCTTTGCCCACAAAAACTAGGATTCGGTTTGGACAGATAAGCTCGAACCGAGCTCAATTTCGCGTTCGTTTTGTCCACAAAAACTAGGGTTCGGTTTGGACAGATAAGCTCGAATCGAGCTCAATTCTGCGTTGATTTCTTCGAGATAAGATCCGATTCTTGAGGAAAACGGAAGAGGAGGATAAGAGAAATATTTCCCCTTAACCAATTTTGGAAAAGATCGAAAGGGGAGCCAGGATTTGGAGGAGAAAACGGCGCCGGGTCGGGCTCAGTCTCCGGCCAGAGGTTGAAGACAGCACTGTAGCGACTGGGACGTGGTGTGGACTTTGGGGAAAAAGGCTGGCCCGAGAGGAGAAGAAGTAGGGACATGAAACGGACTTTCGGCGCTGTAAACTTCGTGGATTAGGCCCACGAAAGAGAGAGGATTTTTAATTACTTCTCCAAATAAATTAACCAATGAAATAATCTTTGAATTGTTAAAAATATTTCCAATGCTCAAATAACTTCAAGAAAAATTTTAAACATACTTGGACACTCTAAGTATTTAAAAACATTAAAACAAGATCATTTAATGATTAATATATTTATTTAAATAATTACTGAAATGTTCTTTGTATTATTAAAATTAGTAGTTGAGCTCTGAAAAATCCTAGAAAATTCCAAAGAGCAGAATTAACCATGGAGAATTTAATAAAGTTAAATCCAGCCATGCTTTATATTTAGGAAATTTTATTATACATTTACAACTTACTAATTTATTTATATACAACATTAATTCACCAACAAATACATAGCATTAATTGTAACCAAGAGCAAAAAAATGTGGTTGGATTCATCATGTCATCTTTCCATTCACTACTTTAAAATGATTTTTCTAGATGAGCACCCGAATAGATTGTAGATAGGCCATAAGTGTTCGTGCCTGCAAAAATTGATCCCGATTTTCCCATACGGCTTCTTAAGAAACCCGTATGCAAGAATCATTTTTTCCAAATGGACCATTTAAAATATCCGCACGTGAAAATGTGGTGTTTAACTTACCCGCATGCAAAAATACCCCTGAAGATTCTCACTTTTGTTTATTCTCTAGTCCTCTCTCTCTCCTACCACCCCTCCCTCCTCTCCACCCTACCGGCAGCGGGCAAGGGCGACGACGACGGCTTCCTCCTCTTCTCCCCCACTCCTCTTCTCCCCTCTCCTCCCTCCCGACGCGGTGGAGGGCTCAAGCAATGGGAGAGGGCGGAGGAGGGATGCGACAGCGGTGACGGATCCGACAATGGTGAGGCGTGTGGTGGCGGATCCGACGATGGGGAGGCGCGGCGGCCATCGCCCGCACGGATCCGACAACGGCGGCTCCGGTGGTGTGGATGAGCGGCGGCGGCGGATCCGATGGTGAAGAGGCACGGGGGCAGCGGATTCAGCTCCCCCTCCCGCGCGTCGACGGTGAAGGCAGTGGGCGGACCCAGCCAACCCTAGCCCCCTACGCCCTACGACAAGGATGAGGACGAGGATGAGGACAGCAGCGACGACGGTGACAACGACGACGATGACGAGGAGGACGGCGGGCATCCGTGATATGGACAATATTACATGACATACAAAAAATAAATAACTTATTGTAGCCATAAATATAGGAGTCAATAAAAAACAATTTTATTTCAAGGTGGTATCAATATCTTTCTTATAATCATAAATCGAGTGGATTTAAAACAAGAAACAATTAGGTATGAGTGTAGTGAGTGTCAATTCGTTGCACCACAATAGAAGGTTCAATTTAGTGGAGTTGCTTTCGGTTGATGTGTCATCGCTTTCGACTCCTTATCCACTAACTTGCATGTGCAGAGTATGTATGTAAAATCAAAATTGACTTCATCCGTTACAACGCACGGGCACTGTGCTAGTAGAAGTATAGAACTCCCCCATATTTTGTAAGAAAAATAACCTAGTAGGGCCAACTCAACTTTATTTGGTAATAGAAAAAAGATAATTTTTTGGTGAGTAGTACTCTCAAATGAGGTTGAGTTTCAACTTATTATTATTTGGTGTTAATATACTTCATGCCTATACTTATCTCTAGTAATTTTTTTCTAGCAAATTGTCTTTCCTAGCTGAATGTAATATAAGTTTATAATCTTTCAGATGCATGAATTATTTAACCAAATACAGAGTGTTCAGTTATTTGGAAACGTGAATCTTTTTCTCTCACGTGATGTCGATGTTTAAGCATTGAAACTATTGGATCCATGCCATTGTAACTTCTTCGGTTATAAAAAAAAATGCCATTACTATTCACTTATTAAAAATGCCATTACAATTTGACTAAAATTAGAGATATACCACTACGTACCCCTTCAATGCACTTATAAAAAATTTTGAACCAAATTACCCCTCCTCCTTCATTCACCCCCTTCTTCCTTACACCAGAACCTCCGCCACCCACACACTAATGTTGTAGGTGAACCACCCCCTCATGTCCTCCTCTATTTGCTTTCTCCCCTACCACCATCAGGGGAGCTCCAAAAAGGGTGACAGCAAGATTTGAGCTTGAAGGGGCTACCACAAACCGCTCCTCGACATGGTCATCACAGTTACCAAGGTTTTCATCGGGGCAGCCCCGCCGCCACCACTATCATCCAAGAGGAGGACGACAAGATCCGCGACTATCTACAACAAGCTCAATGGGATGGCTAGTGATGGAGAGGCCGCGGCTCTATGGTATGGGGATGGACGGTGAGAAGTGGGCCTAGGTGGAGAGGGCGGCAGCCAGCGGACTCGATTGGGATCACCGGATCGGACTGGTGGAAGAGATGACAGAGATTAGTGAGAGGGAGAAGGAAGAAGGGAGTGAAGGAAGGAGAAGGGATAATTTGGTCTAAATTCTTATTGCATTGGAGGGGTACATAGTGGCATATCTCTAATTTTGGTCAAATTATAGCAGCATGTCTTTAAATAGACGAATAGTAATGGTATTTTTCAAAATTGAAGAAATTACAATGGCATGAGTCCAATTAACCATTGAAACTAATTAACTCACTTCTCTGATTTGTTTTATAACAATTGAATGTGCTATATTAAATTAATAACCCAATTAAAGCATATAAAAGCATCATGAAACATCTGAGCTTTGGCCACTGATCGGATGAGCCATTTGCAAGTTGCAACACACGTTGGAGCCTCAGTTTAGGCCCCCTGATCAACGTTTGCAACAAATTTGGCCACATTTCTCTGAATTGATTCCTCTAGCAACAACAATTTCATGTCCAGTAACAGAGAACAAAACTATTAAATGGGTCTCATGCAACAAAGCAACATTCCAAATATCATCTGCCAGAGAATAAACTGCATAAATGTAGAGCATTTAGCTGAACATTTACATGATGGTCATGTCAAATTGCACTCACTTCACACAAGTGTCTTAAACAGAAGGAAGCAAGTTGGTTAAGTAGGAACAGGAAAACCCCAAAAGATCAGCACAGCAAGACATTGAGAGAAAGAGACGATGATACAAGCTCAGAAGATCATATTCTTCTTCACAGCAGGTCACTGAATGTGTCAAAGCAGCTCCAAAAAAGAAGGTCAACACTCAGCTGCTGTTCTTTTCCGTCCAGAGGTTATTAGCTGCATGGATTACATGGCGTGAACAAATTTCAGAATAATGCGGAGATAACAGAGTTTGATGTAATAGAACTAAGGTGGAAAGAGGTACTGACAGATGAAGAGAGGTCAGATGTCTTCAGTACTCTCAGTCTCTTAACTGAAGAAACAAACATCCTGCATGAATTGCAGTATCAGACTATCAGTTAGGAGGCATATGGTCCAGTTTGATGGTAAAATTATTTTCTCCCAGTTTGATAATCAATAAAATTTTTTAAAAAAACAAGGGAATAGACTGCATATCATTTTCAAGCATTGCTGTTTGCATAATCAGTATCCAATAAAAGTAGTAACTTTGTTTACTACTCTCTGAAAATGCAACGGTAAAACGAAAAACTCACCCCCATGGCACATCTCCAACAAGCACCTTGTCGCCTTCATAATCCTCATAAACCAAAGTGTACTCCCCAGTTCCATCTAGCAAGCCAGATATTGCCACATCTTCCTGCTGGCAGTCCTTTGCTCCAGCAGCGAGGGGGTCTCTTTGGGCTTAAATACAACGACGCAAATTGAACACATTGGATCAGATACTAATCCGATAACTCAGCCATTCAAATTTCAAAATACTGAAAATAACGAAGAAATAATTTGCGAACTTTCGAAAGAACAATAAGGAAACAATTTATGCAGTGCCATGGTTCAGTATCAGTGGAAAACTCTTCAGATACTCTATCATAAACTGCAGTCACAATTGAATGATTTGATTGTGTTACAAAACAACAGAGTTGAGGTTCATATACCTGCAAGAAGGCCTCGGAATAGCTTGTCAACCGCTAAAGAAAGCTTCTCATAGCTATCAAAAGCATTCAGATTGATCTTTCTACCAATAGGGACACCATCCATGTTTATCTTTATGAATGGAGCTCTCTTGATCTCTTCTGCTTTTGCAGCCTTCTTTCCATTCTGCAGTTCAAGAGATGCTTTGCTGGATGTAGCCAGATTTCTTCTGAATGTTCGAACCGGAGGCCAACCAACAACAGGAGTACTAGGAGATCTGCATTTCGAGGTTGTCAGGTTGAAAAAGGTTCAGAAATGATCTCCTGTATTATTTTGCAAATAATAACTACAGCAAACTAAAACTAGAGTATCTGACTAGCTATAGTTACTGTTTTTCAAGGTTGAAAAGTTCAGAAATGGTATCATATATTATTTTGCAAAGAATAACTACATCAAACTACAAAATAGAGTATCTGACTAGCTATAGTTATTACCTTTCAATTTCCGTTTTTTGTACAAATCCTAAATCACCTATGCATCAGAAACTATTTCTCTGGAAAAAGGATGTTCAAATTAAAACATACACATTGTAGTAGTCTACATTCAGATCAGGAAGCTTAGTGCCTGATGGTGTACAACACCAGTAAATGATTGCTAGCTAATGCCAAAGCTTTGCCTATATATGGTGACACAAGAGTGGCTTATAAATGGATGCAATCTAAAGGGTGGCATATGATCAATTTTCCTGAAATTATACTTAAGTAAATAATCCTGCAACCAGGTATGTCAGGTGAACTAACAACAACTGTCATGAACAGAAGGGACAAACTAGAAAGTAAACAGCAAACAGTACTACATGTTGACAAAGACAACTGCATCCCTCATAAATGGAGTAGGAGATCTATCTATCTATCTCCATGGATAGCATGCAGGCAGGCAGAAGCAAACAAGCAAAATGGTTTTTGTCATAAATGAGGAGCAGGCATGCAGGAGATGGAGGCATCTCCCTCTTCAATTCATGCAGATGAGGAGGAAATGAGGAATAAAAGAATCAGGAGCTAGTAGCTAGCTACCAATCCAATAGTTGAGTTTGCCCACTCATAAAAAGCAAAAGATTATGGTGCTGTGGAATTTTTGACATGTGAGGAGAGGCCCTTATGATTCCCAACCTTGTCTGGAAGCAGCCATTATTGTTGGATGCAAGTGCATTATTCCCTGTAGCTGGTGGTGGATGTGCCTCTTCTTCCTCTGGGGACCCCTTGTTTTTGTTTGCCTTGCCTGCACAAGAACAAGGAGGAAGAAACAAGATGTGATATCATGCTTCAGAGAACTTTTTCCCCTGCTGTTCTTGACTTTGGAGCATGGCACATGCAATCAAGATTGAAGAAGAACCAATGATGCAATATTCTACTCATATGCAATACTTCTTTTTTTTTGTCAGATAATGGATTTTTCATTAAACAACAATGATATTACCTAGGTTTCTTATGTAAACACACTTACCACAAGTATTTTCTTGAGCAGTGTTTACCACAAGTATATATCAAGTCAACTAAACCTCTGAAACCATACTGTTAAAAGTTCAGTGCACCTATCAGCTCCCCCCAATAAAAACACAAAAAGTTCTTAACAACAATCTTCTTAACAACTAATTTTTCAGGTTTCTTTCCTGCTCATTCTCCTCAGCCAAATTTTAGAAACCACTCCTACTTCAGAGTTGAGAGCAATGGCACACACATTTCTGCTCAGGTCTCAAACGCTGCATTACCCATATATCTAACTAAGTTTCATCAGAAAATGAGGCACATTTTTGTGCTATGTCACAACACCAAAACACTAACAAAAACACACGTATAACTAGATGTCTATTACAGTAACATGCAACTGACATCGCAAGAACACGAGATCAGTTACAGAGTTGTGAACTTTTTCTTTTATCTGTACCTTGCGAGTGGGAGACGAGTGTGGAGTAGCCCAGGGAGAGCATGGAGCTCTTGTCACCATCATCAGCAGCAGCAGCAGCAGCTGCTGCAATGGAGTGCTTCGTCGTCGTCCCCTTGTCCCTGCACGCCGCTCGCCATCCTCCTCCGGGGAGCCCAAGGCTGAGCTCCAGCGTCTTCTCCTCCTCCTCCTGTTCATCGCCATGGCGATGGTGATCGCTTGGCTCCCCCATCCAGCTTCCGCCGAGACGGCCTCTGCTGATCTTCTTCATGCTCTCCGACGCCTCCCCCATCACCCGCTCTCTAGATGTACAGCTCGCCCAAATCCAAGAACAAATCAAGAAAGCAGAAACTAGCTAGCTGAGCTGCTGCTGCTGCTGGTTGCTGTCTTGGCTGCAATGCAAGAGAGAGAGGTGTGAAACAGAGAGCTAGAAAAGGTGTGGGAATGGTAGTAGTAGCTGCAGCTGCAATGCGAGCAACGGCACACGGCAATGTGATGCTCCGATGCGAGTAGCGTCTAGCTGAGCCTGAGCCTGAGCTGAGCTGAGATGCCGCCCATGACGTCCTATCCTGCTACTCCTCCTATCATGCCCTGATAGAGAGAGATTCGTGTTTGCTTCTGCTGCCTACTGCATTCTCTCTCTCTCTCTTTCTCTATATTCCTCTCACTCAAAGATGGAGCAGGTAAAATAGCATACTATTAGCCAGCTATAAATATATTTTAATAAGATAAAAATGAGAGAGAAAAGCAGCGGGTTACAGATCTGTAGCCAGCTGCAGCACGGACTCCAAGACACAATGTGTGTATGATAGGTAGGACCATATATTAATAATATAGTAAACAACTATTGTATGAATTGACTATTAGATCGGTTATAGGTGAATTGGACTAAGTAGTGGGCTATACTATTAAACTGGCTCTAATAATGTGGTGGTTTTGCTTTAGACTAATTAAAGTGCCATTAACAAGCTCATCAGCTAGTAATAGAGTAGTATTAGCAAGAAGATGATGATGATTATGGAGGCAGGACAGCAAGCGACAAGGCCATAGGTGGGTGAGAATGAGATGGTGATGGGGATAATTAGGCGTGCAGCGGAGAAGATTTGCAGGATCCTGCTCTTTTGGCCGCTGCTGCAGTACTCTACTATTCCTATTCGGCTAGTATTCCTTTCTACTCTCTCTCATGGCATCTGTGCCTGCCTGCGTTGGGCCGCGAGCACATTGCTGTTGTGGTTGCCCTGTCTGTCTGTCCGTGTGTCGTCAGGGTCATCAGGATTCAGGGGCAAATGCAAATGCAAATGCAAATATGCAGTGCAGAGAAACTGCAGGCCATGCAGAGGCAGAGGCAGCAGAGCACTGAAAAGGTTACAGTGGCCAAGCAAGCAAGCAAAGGTGACAACCAAACCAAAATATGCTTTGCTTTGCTTTGCTTTGCATTGCTTTGGCTTTGATGATTTCCTCTTCTTCTTCTTCTTCTTGCGCGCGGGCGAGGCCGGCTCCCGAGTTGGTGGTTGTTGGCATGCCAACGGACGACGGGTTGTTGGCTCAAGAAAGCTGCCTTTCTCTTCCTTTCTTGTGAGTTGGGATCAGAGTACTCATCGCTAGCTCTGGGTTCGTTTGTTTGTTTGTTTCGGTGCCTTGCATTGCGTTGCACCTGTAAACAATTGCAGGGATGCAGGTGTGGCATGCATAATGCATTGATTCTTGGAGCAAGCAATGGAGAGTTGTTTTGTTGGAGAATTTTATGTAGAAAGTGGTCTTATGTTGTGTGATACTTCCTCTCTTTTCAAATATTACCTCCGCTTTTTATATATATAACATTGTTGGTTGTTCGTATAATGTTTGTCTATTCATCTTATTAAAAATTTAGTGTAAATTTTTAAAAATATAAGTAAAGGTCAGAGTTTTATATGATAAAATAAAACATAAAAAAATAAATAGCATTTATATAACCTTTTTAAACAGAACATATAATCAAACGTCGCATTAAAAATCAACAACGTCATATATTATAAAATGGAGAGAGTTTAATATTTCTCAGTACAATAGTCTACTTTTCAAGGCATTTAATAGGGTGCGCGCACCCTCAACAGGATCACTCTCCCAACTGATAGTGGTAGCTTGGATCTAATGTTGAAACATGAAACCACTCATTTTGTATTGTAAATGCCCTTCAAAGATAATAGAAGAAATAGGGCATGTTTGGATTGTTGCAACTTTCATGACCATTCTGTTCCTGTACCAAATTTTGGTATTAGCATTTTGGTATTACCAAGATTTGATAATGCAACAAATCAAACATGTTCTTGTCATTTCTATCTTACTAAAAGTTGGCCGTCCCGAAGGTTTTCGCTCTTAAAATCTCTATCATATTTTGGTAAAGCCTACCAATCAAACATAATCAATATTATCAAATTTTGGTAATACCAAAATTTATACTTGGGTATTACCAAGTTTGGTAGGGTTGGTTTGGGCAGCAACAAACCAAAAAGATGCTTACTTTTGGCCTCTGCAAAAATAAATGATAACATTAATATTTGAATCCCAGTGAATAGAGTTATGCATCTACGACTCCCTCCCATGATCACATTGATGTTGCTTTCTCAATGGAGTTATCTTTTGCTTTTTCTTATTTCCTGTTTTGTAAATTTGTAACATCTGTTGGCAACTGAAAATAGAATGTGAAGTGAGCCCATGGAAAAAAAAAAGGCACATTGCACAATTTGCGGAAAAAATAGTTATCTTAGATATCATGCAAAACCTTGCTTGAAACTTCATGCAAAATTACTTGTAGCATGAAACCATCCATGCAAAAAATTGTGAGAGCACAAGAATGCACTTTCTGCATCTAGGAAAGCAAGTGCCCCTAGAGGTCAACAATAATGAGCTGGTGGCAGCATCCAAGCAACAACAGTGTGCAGGTGGTGAGTGACTAACTTCAACTTGGGTGCCATTTTGGACTTTGGAGGGAATCATTGTAGTAGTAACCTCCATCCACCACCTTTGCATAAACCTCTCTCTGGTCCCCTACATCTTTGCTCCTCTTCTTCTTGGTGGCCGTTGGATCAAGGATTCCTTGATCTAGCGTCCTATGTAAGGTTTGTCAATGTTTCTACCGCGAGAGAGAGAGAGTTAGATGAAATTTCCACGCTTCTAATAAATTTAATTCCATTAATCATGTAACTATGTGTTGTCGAATAGACAACCACGTCACGTCGAAGACGTGGTTTTTTTCAACCGTTGTTGGAAAAGTGAAACAGTTGTATTATTTAGTGAAAATTTTTTTTAGAATCCCCCTATTATATGGCCCTAGGAGGCTATTTATAGCCCCATTACAGGTTCTCCCTATTAGGGTTTAGATTTTACAGTGGAATTTTCATTGTTACCCTTATGATAGGGACATTATTGAGGGCACACTGTGTCCTTTACACATATGGGCTCCTACTGGACTTAAATGGCTCGGCCCATCTATCTGCCAAAATTTCCTGAGGACGTAGCGGCCCGCTAGGCTTCCCGACGACAAGGTTCGGTACTTTGGCGAAACCCGTGCCTTCGTGCCGAGGCTTTCGCCGCATCATCTACGCCCGTGCAGCCTTCTGGCAAGGACTCCGCTTGGCGAAGCTGGCGTAACCCAAGCCACGGCTTACACCCATATGGCTTTATTCTCAACCTTCGCCGCCTGCCTCCGGTCTGAGCCTATTGCCCGAGTTTTTGGTTTCGGCAGGTTCGGCCGAAGGCCCTTCGTGGTATGCCTCCAGCACTATGCAAATGTTGCATTTCTAACTCTAGATTTCCTAATAACCTGTAATATGTCCATATTATACAACGGTATAGGCCTATATAATTAGAAATTGACCAGATGGGTGGACTAATAATCTCTACTATTATAAAAACTGAAGATGTTTTTATTGGTCTCTTGGTACACCATCCGTATTTGAGTCTGTCAGTTTGTTCGCTTTTGGAAACACATATCCGTATGTGAGTCGGATTTTAAGTCCGTTTGCTTTTGGAAATAAAAAGAGTCATATAAGAAATCTCTTTAAAAAACTCGCATGCTAATTTAAGATGAAAGTTGGACTCCTAATTGTAGCTCATGATTTTCTAAAGAACTGTCCAAGTGAATTCTCACAATGAATTTCATCATAACTAAACCATATAGCAACAATAAGATTAAAATAGCATTTACCCGTTGTAACGCACGGATACTTTTTTCTAGTTCACCAATAAATTTATGTTTTTTTTAATACCAAATAAAGTTAAGTTGGTCGTACCAGGTTATTTTTCTTGCAAAATATGGAGAGTTCTGTGTAAACGTAGGGGGGGGGCTTTGTGTAAAACTTTGGATCACTAAGAATAAATCACTAAATTTTACTGTGGCTATGCACATACTTCCTCCGTCCTAAAATATAATCATTTTTAGCATAGTGGCAAGTCAAATATTTTCAACATTTACTATTAATAAAAAAAATAAAAAAGATCAATCATGTAAAATTGATGTTACTAGATTTATCATTAAACAAACTATCATAATATTTAACTTTTTTATTTAAAACATCTTACTTTTATATTGATATTGTTGGTCAAAGTAATATCTCGGAGATCGTGCCAAAGTCCAAAAATATTCATATTTTGAGACGGAGGGATCAGTACGAAGGAAAGGGAACATAAGAAGGACGCTTTTAAAGAAGTAGAGAAATATCATCATGTGATTAATAGCAGGATTTTCTAGATAAGTTCCGTACGGATAACAAAGAATAGAAATTTGAAAATGCCCAATTCTACAAGATTATTCTTGGTAGATTTCACCGAGAGAAAAAAGAAATCCAAAAAAAACATGGCATGAATACATGCAGGCGTGGGTGTGTGTTAGATGAGAAGAGAATATATAACAACCAAAATGTGGTATAGTCGGTGATACCATCTTTAGCTAGCTACTTTCTGTTTAGTTTAGGCCATTAGGACGGTGGTCCAAAATACATGTAGGAGTATAAATTGCAGAAAGAAAAGGTAGGTAGGTAGGTGTGGCCAGCCAGGGGCCAGCGCCGCCGCGGCGCGTGCTGCCGGCCGCCGCCGCGCCGTCAACCTTTTGGACGGACGGACGGACGGCGCAGCTAGCAGCTCACAAAGATTATCTGCGGTCAATTGGCCCTCCTGCCGTCCCCTGTACTGGTTCTGCTGATGTGATGACCACATTTTATGATCACAGTTGTGACTTTTCATACTTTTTAAATAATATATTTCATATGCCGTAGATTTATTTTTTTTAACATTTTGGCTAGCAATTTATCCACCACACTTTTGTGGCTGCCCAAATTTGTCTAACGTTAGTTGTGGTAAAGTGTGGCTGGCAACTAAACATGTAAGTTTTCGTATGATTAATCACATTCCTAAAAAAAATGCAGGTCCAGATGCTACCATCGTTGTAATTCAAATTATTTGTGTTTTACATTTGTATCTTAGATCATTATTTTATAAGATATCATTCAAAGCCAGCTCCTACCATTCGTACAACGTGCTTATCGGCAATTTTACAAAATTATAATGGCATGGTTACAATTTTCCCAATAAACTAAGGCCCGGTTTAGATCTCCTGCAAATTTTACATCCTATCATATCGAATGTTTGGACATATACATAAAGTATTAAATATAGACGAAAAAAATAACTAATTATACAGATTACGTGTAAATTGCGAGACGAATCTTTTAAGTCTAATTGCGACATGATTTAGGCTTAATAAATTCGAATTAAATCTGAAAATATATTGTTCATTCAATTTTTTGTTAGAAATATTCGGTATGCAAAATCTTTTGCACAAATATACCATCAGTCTCGCACAACCATTGCGCAAAAATAACGTGGAAATGACGTCGCGACCGGTATCGCGTAGTGAAAGTGCGAGATCGCACGGTCTCGCGCGGTCTCGCTCAAGTAAATTGCGATACCGTGCCTTGCCGATTTAATTAGCGATTAATTATCTGATAACAATCCGGCCCAGGTGGGGTCTCGATAACTTAAGGTTGCCCGGAACTCAACAGTTCATAGGCACACCCACTCGGGGAAATACCCAATCTCCCTAAAAGACTAGTCCAATAGGGAAAGGGTGGCTCTCCCTTTTAAAGTGGCTTCCTCCTCTCAAGCTAAGCAAGGTGGGATTATTCAGAGGCTCACATGGTCGCCGCCCAACTTTTGCGTCTTTGCCAGTGGGTAACAGTGGAGGATGTCCTCATCATTATCCTGATTAGCGATCGCTAATCAAATGGAACCCATTGGACAGTGTCGTTGATTGCTTCAGGGAGACCGTTCGGTCTCGCTCTTCCATTCCGCAAGACCGTGCGGTCTCGCGCTTTCACCGTGTGATACCATTTTCGCACAACGAATGTGTGACACCGACGGTATATTTTTGCACAGGTTTTTGCATCCCGAATATTCCTGAGAAAAAAATGAATGAACAGTATATTTTCAAATTTAATTCTAATAAATTCATCTCGCGGTTTACACGCGGATTCTGTAATTTGTTTTGTTGTTAGACTACATTTAATACTTCAAATGTGTGTCCGTATATCCGATGTGATACGTCAAAACTTTACACCCATGGATCTAAACACGGCCTAAACTAAACATTTGATTGGGGAAGACAAAACAAGTTCCTTTTTTTTTTGACAAAAATAAATCCGTGCGGTATTATTTGACCGCACGGGATAATCGATTATCCCATGCGGTCCACTTAACCCGACCGTACGGAAAAATGATATTCTGCGCGGTTGGGCCGCCCGCACACGAAAATATTTATTTTTCCAGACACCTGGGTCCAGACGGGGAAAACCTCCGCATGGAAAAATCAATTTGACCGCAAAAAAAATAGTTTATATAGTAGTGTGGTTATATTAATCAGCTATCGTTGCATCGGAGTTTGTGGAAATAGAGAATAAATGTATTTGGAGGACATAAAGAGAAATAATTGCATTGAAATTTGATAAAATATGGATATTTAGTTCTTTTTTATGTGTTGATATGTGTGTGATGGATGAAAAATAAATATATTTTTATGGCCCCTTTGAATCAAACGATTTTTGGAGAAATTTTATAGGATTCTATAAAAAATTTTTCCTATTTGACCCTTTCATACAAAGGATTGGAGCTTTTTAAATCATATGAAATTCCTATGGAATGACTCATTGCACATAGATTTTGAAAAAACACTTAGCAAGAACTCAAAACTCTTAGAAAATTTTCTTTGATTTTATCTCTCTCATCAGATTCCTTTGTTTTTTATGCGATTCAATCAACCAGTCACTTATGTATGTTTTACATTTTCATTCCTATCATAATCCTGTATTTTTTTCTATTCTTTTTTTTCCTTATGCGATTCAAAGGAGACCTTAGGGCATGTTGATCCAACCCTAAAATTTTACGCCCTGTCACATCGAACGTTTAAACACCTATATGAAGTATTAAATATAGGCTTAGAAAGAACTAATTGCATAGATTGCGACTACTTGGCGAGACGAATCTTTTAAGCTTAATTGCTCCATGATTTGACAATGTAGTGCTACAGTAAACTATGGTAATGACGGATTAATTAGGATTAATAAATTGGTCTCACAGTTTACTGGTGGATACTGTAATTAGTTTTTTATTAGTGTCCAAACACCCTATACGACACCATATATAATAACCGATGTGACACATCAAAATTTTACACCCTTATATATAGACACCCCTTTAGCATACTACAAATCGGTAGAAACGGGTCTACACGAAGGAGGAGGACAACACGTGAGCTGAGTAGTACGAGTAATCGAGATCAGGTTGTGATGTGACCGACCAAACAGGACGACGTGTATACTGTTGCAGTAGTACATTGCATTGGAGGCAGATTAACTTGTCCACGTGGCGACCGGCTGGCAAAATTCGGGCTTTCTTGGCAGAGGAGAGGAGCAGTAGCAGCTTTGCAAATTGCCATTGTCTCGTGTTGCTCCTCTCTGCAGCTGGTTCAGTTGGTGCTGTGTGCCTGTGCAAAATGAAAATGCAGACGAGACGACTTCACCAACGCGAGAACGAAAATGCAGACGACTCCAATCTACCAACAAGACAACGGTTTCTATGAAATCGTAGCGTTTTTGCCTGTATTTCTATTCCCTCTACTTCTCTACTGACAATGTTGGATTTGATATTAAAACATGCCATTCTAATTTTCTCGGTTATAAATATATACGCTACACCTGTTGGGCCGTGCAGCCCACTTGAGTAAGCCTGGGCCGATGGCACCATCGTTCGTTGGAATAAGTTCATCTGACGTCCTTTAACTTGTCAACAAATCCGATTTTCACCTTCAAGATACAATTGGTCCCTCAATTGTCAAAACCGGTGTAATATAGATCTCAAGGTGGTTTGGATAGCAGTTTTAATTGATGTGACGCCTAAGTGGCTAATTTGACTCGGTCTTCATCTGACATGGCATATGAAGCAAAAATTTAACAATTTTAAAAAATAAAACAAAATATATAGACCTACATGTCAATCAAATAATAAGATTAAAAAATAATGGAACCCACATGATAGTGCCCCCCACTTCCTTCACCTCATCCTTTCCCCCTCTCTTCCTCTTCTAGGCTTCCATCCTCCATCCTCCGGTGCTCCCACAGCGACGACATCCCAGGCGTCGAAGTGGGTGACCGTTGGCCACCTATGGCTTGCGGGCTCAAGAACGTCGGCGGTGGTTAGAGGAATAGGGAGAGGAGGACGGCGAGCGCACTGAGCGGTGGAAGAGGAGGGGTGTGCAGCAGGCGGCGGGAGTGAAGCAGACGCTTTCCTTTCCCTCTAGATCTCCGCCCCCTCGGCTCCGGCTCCACCGCCGTCGACCAACGCTTATGCGCGGAGGAGGACCGACCGCCCGCGCTGTCCCTTGCTCCTGCCTCATCTCCCATAGCCTCCATCCTCACCACGCGGAGGAAATACGGAGGCGGTCACCTGCTTCGACAACGACGCCGCAAGCGATGGCCCCCGCCGACTACTTGTGCGACTCCTGGGCCAGCTGCGTGAGCCGTGCCTTAGCTTTCACTGCACCACGAGCACATGCTCCGATAACTACCACAGAGGCCGCGGACAACAACCTAGTCGCTTTCCTTCTCACCCCGTTCTCCTCTTGCACCCAGTAGATCTGCCAGGTCACCAGGAGTGTAGTGCGGCAGCCCTAGAGGCATGATGTCCGACGGAAGAGGAGAGGGGCGGTGGCCATAGGGGAGAAGGGCAGCGACCGGCGGGAAGGAGCTAGGCGACGGCCACGACGTCACCGAGTTCGACCGCCGCAGGGAAGTCTAGGGACCTCCGCTCCTACATCGCCGTCGTGCCTCCTAAGCTCCCACCGCGGGGAGGCTAAGCACTGAACCCACAGCAAGTCAGCAACCACGCGGATTCGGGTCCCCTCCCGATGATGATGGACCCAATAGCCAGTCACCGCTAGATCCCCTCCCGCCGCGTCTCCTCCCGCCGTTGCTAGTCGTTGAGTTCCCCTTTTCGAAGGCCGACATGACCATTCCCTCCCTCTACATAGTTGCTTCCTTCGCCCTGTAGGCGGTGGTCTCCATTGCGATGGAAGAGGAGCAAGCCGGCGGCGACCTCGTCTCCCTTCGAGCGGTGCCAGTGAAGCCGCCCGCCTCCCTTCTCCCTCTCCGCGTGTGCTCACCGGTCGACGAGGAAGCTCGAGGAGAGAAGAAGGATGGCTGGGAGGAGGCACCAACACTGCCGTCCGTGGAGGCGATGAGCCGGTGACAGGAGAGGACTGTGGGATCCACTGATATGTGAGTCCACCTATTTCTTTTATCTTTTATCTAACTGATATGTGGGCCCTACATGTTTTTTAATTTTTAATTTTTATATGTTGCTTTTAGTGCCTCATCACTACCACAGAGAACAAGGACAAATTAGCCACATATACACCACATGAGCTAAAACCACCATCCAAACCGTCGAGGGACCTCGTTTGCTTTGTAGGTTGGAGGACTAGTTATATCTGGTTTTTGGGTGGAAGGACGAAAATCTAGGCAACAAATTGAACGACCACAAGTGAACTTATTCCTTTCAATTTTAAGTTGTACGGTTAAAAAGCCCATCTGCAAACTGTGCAATTTGACTGATAGAAATTCATTTGGCATCAACACAGGGCACAAGGTAGCATTCGGCAACCCAGGTTAACAGACCTTGATTTCTCCATATCATTACAGCTCACAGCAAGAAATACGATGTCAAAAAGAGCCGAATAATTCACTTAATCAATGACCACAACAGAAGGCCCGAGTGAAGAACAAGACCAATAAACCTTGTGCCAGTGAACTAAGAGCAGGAAAGCTGATTAAGAGCCAATTTATAGGGACACTGAGATGGTATGCTGATCAAAGCCAAGTCACAGTAAACGCAGCAATGTAATGTAACAGGGGGGCATATGTCAAAATGCTCAAAAAACTTTTTTTTTCTAGCAGATCAATCCATATTCTGCGAATAGCGACAAGGAGATGCGCTAAGGGGTACAAAAATTGATAGTGGGCGGAGAACTTAAGGCAGCTAAGGTGGTATGTCAATTCAACACCATTGCTTACTTCTTCTTGCCTGCATCTCCAGCCTTTGTCTGCAAATTCGACACAAGCAAGCAGTTTAGTTACATGTAGTTAGCAATGCGGTTTATAACTCCTATAATAATAGAACTTGGCGGTCAGGTAAGTATATAGACCTTCTTCACACCACGGATCTTCTTTGCTCTGTTCTTCCTCTCCTTCATCTGCTTGCGAGACTTCTCAACCTTGGTGGCGAGGCCATTCTGTAGGTATGGCAGCAAAAAGAAAATGAGAAAGACAAAATACATAAAACATGGGCTTTCATAGTGTTTCACGAGTTAAGTTGATATGCATCATGGAAAAGTTGAATTCCAAAACCCATGAAAATAATTAATAGGTACACCTGCCACCTGAAGCTTTAGGCAATGAAACTCATTAAGTTTGGCAGCATGCAGTAATGCATAAAGCTAGTGAAACAGCTCGGAATCAAGCACTACATGCAACAGCATATTATGCATGTCAAAAGATGAGTATTCAAGCATGATTTAACCAATTTTTCATGTTATAAGTTCTGTAATCATCATGCAGATTAGTAGAAACCACCACAAATTGCAGTAATTCCTAGAATAAGATGGGAAGTCAAACCCACACCGCTTCAGCAGTACATGTTTTACACACTACCCAATACAATCGCGCTAACATTCTGAACATAAAAGTCATAGTTTGCTAACAAAGGCAACGATGCTAGTAAAATACATCATTTAAACGCATAAGAATGTGATTCATTACTTCCAAACCACATTTTACAAGAAATGGTGCTCTACTGATCAACATCAAAAAAAACACCGATCAACAAGAACCAACAATACTATATTTTTCAAAATGGTAATCCCAAGTGAAATTTACTCCTTTTTCCCATCAGACAACTACTCTAGTAGTACTAGATTGTTCAGATTTCAGCATAGCATCACGATTAAACTAAACTATCAAGAGCAGGGCGAGATCAACGAGACAAGAGAGGCGCGTACCCTGATGAGCCTGTACTTGGGCTCGTACTTCTTGGCGGCGTCGAGGTTGTCGTAGATGAGTCCGAATCCGGTGGACTTGCCTCCTCCGAAGTGGGTGCGGAACTTGAACACGAAGATGCAGTTGGAGTCCTTCACCTCGTACAGCTTCGCCAGCTTCTCCTTCAGATCCGCCTGCACACACGCACACGCACACGCACGCATGAGCCTCACGCCGGCGGCGGGAAACCCTAGCCCGGACGGTCACCGGAGGAGGAGGAGGATGCGACGCACCTTGGAGACGTTGGCGCGGCCCGGGTGGAGCACCTCGAGCACGAACTGCTTGCGGGAGAGGAGGCGGTTCGTCATGAACTTGCGGGTGCGGAGCGTCACCGCCGGCGCCGTCTTCGTGTCGGCCATGCTTGCGTCGGTGGTGTCCTCGCCGGAGATTCCTCGCTGCGGCGGCGAGAGAGGAGCGGCGAGCGGCGGCGGCGGCGAGGGAGACGCGGGTTGGGGTGGTGGGGGCTTATATATACCACCCCGAACAAACCCTAGGTCTGGCTTGGGCCGCTTGGTAGAATGGGAATATTGGGCCGGTTATAATGGGCCTGAAGAGATAAATGGGCCGTTTTTTTATTGGGCCTCTCAGCTACCGGTCCGATCATATCAACCAGTCAAACCTGGCACGTGCAGATGAGCACAGCATAGCATTCAGCTACTGAGCTACCTAACCAAATTTCCTTTTTTTTTAGAAGTAACCTAATTTCTTGCACATCACATGTAGTAGTAGCTAGTAGGGCCGAGTTTAGTTCTACATTTTTTTCAACAAACTTTTAACTTTTTCATCACATCAAAATTTTTCTACGCACATAAACTTTTAACTTTTTCGTCACATCGTTTCAATTTCAACCAAACTTCTAATTTTGGCGTTAACTGAACACATTCTACCTAGCTTGCTCTAAACTGAAGTGAAGCGTAACTCAGGTATATATAGCTGCTGCTGCTACTTGAACATTAGCTAAATCCGATTGATCATTTCAGTGGCTTAATTTAGTATATGGTTTTAGTTAGTAGAAAATTAAGCGAAATCGCGATCGATGTGCCCGGCGGTGACGGGGGCGACGCTGTTCGCGGTGGGGGTGATGCTGTGCCCGTTCCCGGCGCTGGTGCCGTCGTGCCGGAACCTCACCGCCGTGCTGCCGGAGCTATGGGACCTCCTCGCCGCCGTCTACTTCCACATCCGCGACGAGCTCCACCAGCTGCTCGTCCGCCGCTCGCCGCCGCACGACGACGGATGATATACATGATGATTTGATCCATGACAAATTCGAGATCGATCGATTCTTCCATATGCATATGTTAGATATATTCGCGCTAATTAAGTTCCCTTTTTCCTTCGAATTGATCGTGTGGGTCATGCATGTGTGTGTGTGATATATAGCTCACTCTTGGGTCCTTGGATCCGGATTGATTGATGTTTTGAATTTCTTGTGGAGAAATTGGTAAGCTAGCTAACTTGTTTCTGGCTAGCTTGTTTGGATGAATAATATATACTCCCTTCGTATTTTAATGTATGACGCCGTTGACTTTTCGACCAACGTTTGACCATTCATTTTATTCAAAATTTTTATGCAAATATGAAAATATTTATGTCATGCTTAAAGAATATTTAATGACGAATCAAGTCATAATAAAATAAATGATAATTACATAAATTTTTTTAATAAGACGAATGGTCAAACGTTGGATAAAAAATCAACGGCGTCATACATTAAAATATGAAGGTAGTATTTGATTGGGTTATGTATGATGATCATCTCACTCGTACCGTTGGTCACGCGAGTGCACGAGTACAGCTACCAATACTGCAGGGTTTGTTTCATTAATTGTTGAATGCTTTTAGTTACTGTTTGTTTCAGCTTAAGATTACTATAATCTATATTATTAAATTAGATTATTTTAAGCTGAATTATAATAAGCTAATATAAAATAAGCTGCGAGTTGTTTGTTTCTTCGGATTATTGAAGGCATCTAAGGGTAGTGCGTCATTAACCACCAATAATCTGAAAAAAAAAACTTCTCCAGAGGAGATTATTAGATTATAGTAATCTGGCTTACAAATTATAATAATCTATTATAATAATCTACTTGTTTGTTTCAGCTTACTCATAATAATTTAGATTATAATAATTCTAAGCTGAATCAAATAGGACCTTAGCCTTGGTTGCATCTATCTATTGAGTGATTGAGTTATCTGGATCATATGACATGCTATTTGGTTAGTTTCCGATGGATGCGGATAAAAATATGGATATCCAAACTTTGTTGCGACACTGCTATCCACAGAACACAAAATGTACATCATCCCGCTTGTAGGCCTAGTTCTATAGCAAACTTTCTCATTTTCTTAAAGAGAAATTGTATGGTTCTTGAAAAAAATATCTCAAGATAACTAAATTTTATATTTATATTTTTGGTACCTTGAGATAATAAATTTTACAGTAGAAAATCTATACCTCCGTTACCTTCTGAAGAAATAGTAAAATTACCCTTCTTTAATGGTGCTTTAGCCTACAACACTAGCGCATGCTGTTAATATTATTTCAACTTGCAAATAGCAATCTAAATTAATAGCCATGTATTTATGTCGCTTCGTTAATTTCACATGTATTTATACTTGTTATATCGATCGTATGTGTTGAATTCAATCGGCATCATTTAGCCTATTATCTAATGGTTTATTTGAAATTAGCTAGGTTTTCATGTTTCAAGAAATATTTATTTCCATACTTGTGTCCAATATTAAATATTTATTTGTATTCGAAATAATATGTATTTATTTCAGTTATTCATATTCATTTTTGTCTTTGATTAAAAATATAAGGGTTAATTAGATCCATGCCGCTGTAACTTTTTATTTATAAAATGCAATTACTATTTGTCTATTTGGAGACATGCCATTACAATTTGACTGAAATTACAGATATACCACTATGTATCTCTTCAATGCAATTATAAAATATTTGGACCAAAATTACAAATATGCCATTGAAAATATGTCGATTCAGGTAAATTCATCTTCTTCCTCCATCTTCTCCCTCCCTTTTTTTTCTCATCTCTCTCCACCACCTCAACGGAGGGGACTAGGTGGGCATGGCCGCCATGGCGAGGTCCAGGGCCCCCTCGTTGTCGACATGGACTAGGCGGTGCTGCCATCATGTGGTCACGGCTTGGCGGCCTGGATCCGCACCCCTGTGGCCGCGGCGGCGGCATAGCCAGGCCCAGCAGGTGATCCCGAGCAGCAGCGACGCTAGCAAAGGTGCCCCGGTGAGCCCTAGCATTGACAATAGTGACCCTAGCCGCGGCAACGCTAGCGACGACGCCGGCGAAGTCCCTGCATCGCCCGCTGAGGAGACGGCCGCCACACGTCCAGATCCGCTCCTCCCCACGCCACCAGACGTACCGCCGCTCCTTGACCGCTTGTTATTCCGCCAGCCGCCGCCACTGGGAACATTCCGTGGCGAGATATGAGAAAAAAATGAAGAGGGGGAAGATGGAGGAAGAAGATGAATCTGACATGTGGGTCCCACGTGCAGATGAGGAAGAAGATGGAGATGGATGGAAAAAGTGACGGCATTGGCATGATTCCAATTTTGTAAAATTTCAATGGCACGACTACGAATAAACGAATTGTTGTGGCATTTATCTGAATCGACATATTTACAATGTCATGGATTCAATTAACCCTAACAAGAACCGGAGCTTTTTGCAACGATTTGTGCTGCGGCACCATGGACGAATGGATGATGAGTGGAGAACAGAAAGAGCGCCCGTCCGGTAGGCTGGATGGGAATCGCCGGATCGGACCAGTGTAAGAGATGACAAAGATTAGTGAGTGGAAGAAGGAAGAAGGGGTGAATAAGGAAGGAGGAGTGGTAATCTGGTCCAATTCTGTTTTATAATTGCATTGAAGGGATATGAAGTGTACTTGTATATCTTCAATTTTGACCAAATTACAATGACATGGCTCTAAATAGACGAATAGTACGTAACGGTATTTTTTAAAATCGAAGGAGTTATAATAGCTTGATCCAATTACCCAGAATATAAAAACAAATACGGAGCGAGCATTATTCATTTGTATCCACACTGTTTAAATAGGCTTCTGGGAAAAAAAAACTTGCCAGGTCTGCTGGAAAGTGTTGTGTATTATGTAAAGTTTTTTTTTCTTTTTTTTACAAGTAGTGTTATGTGAAGTTCAAAATCCCAGCCCACACGAGCCGAGATTGAGGCCCATGAATACACGGCCTGAAGGTGACTTGCTCAGATTGTTAGGCCCTAAAGTCAGCCAATAGGCAGTTGGATGCTGTTATACTTCATAAGTAGGAAAAAGTACACCGAAGGTCTCATCCCCCACCTGCAAAACCAGATATCTGATGTCTTTTAACTAATCAAAACAGGTCACAATAGGTTCTTTGGTGGTTTTGACCCCTGGATTTATCCTACATGACGGATGAGTTAGTGTGGGACCCACATGAGCCCCACATGTCAGGATGCCACATCATCTATCTCCCTTCCTCCTCCTCCTCCTCCCCCTCCTCTCTCTCTCTCTCTCTCTCACTCTTTTCTTTTCTTCTCTGGGCAAGCCGGCCAGCAGCTGGGGAGGAGGCCGCTAGGGCGAGGCGGGAGAGAAGGAGGCGGCAGACAACACGGCAGCGACGCCGACGACACGGGAGGACGCGCCCGTGGCAACGATGATAGGGACTGCTCGGGGTAGTGGTGGGGGTGCGACTGCTCCTCATCCTCTCCCGCTCACGCGCGCTCAAGCCACTGGCCACCGCCACGTCTGCCGCGACGGCCGCGCTCAAGACCCTGCGTGTGCTAGCCGCCGCCTCGTCCCCGCTCGTCGTAGTCCTCGCGACGTCCAAGGCGACCTCCAAGTCCTACAAGGCGGCACGCACACTCAGTCCCGCCACATGCCTCCCTTCCCTCCCTTCCGACAAGTGCCTGAAGGCCGCCTTTGCCGCCGCCACGTCGCTTCTCTGCCTCACGCCGCCCCCCTCTCCCCGTCACTTCCCCCACCGATGTCGCGGCCCTCGTATTCCTCAAGTCTGGGTACAAGCTGTCCAAGAACACGGCGGCGACGACGAAGACACAGGTGGATGCAGCCGTGGCGACGACGACAGGGAGGATGCGGCGGCGACGACACGGGAGAAGGGAGGCGACGGCAGCTGCGACGCTCGAGAAAGGAGGCGGTGGCTAAGGCAGCCCGTGCGACCTCGTGGTCGAACCGTCTGAGTGGCCCGGGAGGCGTCGGCGGCGGCGCGGGCGAACTCGAGGATGAAGATCCCGCACGGCGGCGAGGTGAGCGACCTCGACAGCATCACGCCTGCTGTCGATGACCCCCACCTCCCCGTCGACGCCCGCGCACGGCCGCTGCACGCCTGCACCGTTCTCGCCTCGCTATCGCCTCCCCGGGCCCATCTTTGGCCGCTGCGGAGCTCCGCCGGGAGGCCGCCGTGCTTCCTCACTACGGCCACTATCGCCGGCGTCGCGGCGCTGCCCTCCTCCTCTCCCGCCTCGCCCCGCCGACCGGCCTACAGGTAGAGAGAGATAGGAGGAACTGAGGAAGAAAAGAGGGAGGAGAGAGATGATGTGGCAGCGTGACATGTGGGCCCACGTGGGTCCCACGCTGACTCAGCCACCATGTAAGATAAAATCAGGGTCAAAACCACCGAAGGATCTATTGTGATCGGTTTTGATTAGTTAAGGGACGCCGGATATCTGGTTTTACGGTTGGGGGACCTTCGGTGTACTTATTCCTCATAAGTATTTGCTCCACGCGCTTTGCATTACGAGTCCATGTTAGTGTTAGACTTTAGAATTTGTTGGGCTGGCCATGTAAATTCCATGTCTCTTCTGGACCAAAAACCTGCTCGCCTAGGCCCACTGCTCGCGCCTAGGCCCAGTGTAATTGCATTGGGAAATTGAAAAGATTTTTTTTTAAAAAAATAAGAATCAAGCGCTTGAAGTCACTCGCACTAAATAAATTATCATCTAATGAATTGAAAGAAATAGCGTCAAACAACACTACAAGTTGGAAACTGGCCTGGCCAAATTGGCTATGTGTGGTCGTGCATCCAGTTCAACTGAGATTCCAATTAATTCTAGAGTCGATATAGTGTTCACCAGTTTTTGAAAAATATACACGTGTGTGCGTCCAATGAATTCGTGTGTACCACATTTTGAGAATTTGTTTGGGCAATCTGAAACATCGGGAACTAAATTGATACTTAGAGCAAAACTCTACGTACCATATCGGTTATTCACCCTTAATATACCTACGGGTACAGAAACACGAATACTTACTCTACTATAAAAAAATTCATGGAAATTTTAGCAGCAAATTGCAAGGGTTGTGTAAATGTATGAAGGAGGATATATACAAAACCAAAACTAGGAGTAAGCAAACCGCAAGATGAGATATTTTTGGGAGAAAATTAAACCACAAGATGAGATCTGAAAGTCGCTAGAGTCCAACTATCCATAACAGTTGGAGACTTGTATGCCTCGCCAACCTTGTATAAATAAGATGCTACATTTCTCTTCTTGCTTTCCATGAATATGCTGCTGGTCTCCTCAGAAATTCTCCAACAATATATGATGACGACCGAGGCAACTCTAAATAAACCTTTGTACCAAATAAAATGTCAAATCGTACTTCTAACATTCGGGTATTCATCGAGGGTCTAATTTAAGCTTAGAAATTTCATCTGCTCTCTCTGATCATAACCATTTAATGTTGACAAAATTCAATTAATCTTTCGAAATTTTAAGATCATAAAATATAATAAATTTATAATATTATTATAACACTTTTCTTTAAAGAAACTATGCATTTGAGAAAACTATTGGAGATCAAAATCCTAAAAGGTTAGACAAAACCTCTCCCAAGAAGTCAAATACTCCCTCCGTTTCTAAATATTTGATGCCATTGACTTTTTTTTTAAATATGTTTGACCGTTCGTATTATTCAAAAACTTTTGTGAAATATGTAAACTATATGTATACATACAAGTATATTTAACAATGTATCAAATTATATGAAAAGAATTAATAATTATTTAAATTTTTTAAATAAAACGAACGGTCAAACATGTTTAGAAAAATCAGCGGCGTCAAATACTTAGGACAATTCGCATAAGTATTGCAAAAAAAAAAAAAATGCGGCGTTGAGCAGCTTGTCATGAGAATCCAAACAGGATCCCATGGCGACCGGGACGCCTAGGCCTGTCACAGGGACGAGACGACGGGTCCAGCCAGCACCATGGCCGTGGCTGTTGTCGACCGTGAAAGCGAGGAGAGAAAGAAAGGGGAAAAAAAATCTGGCCAATAATTTGATGTAACGTAGTGCCAGATTCCATCCAATTATTGGTGACCCTAGAACGGTGTTTTGGCAGCAGACCGGCCGTAGTACGTCACACGATCTGCTGATCTTTTCAAGCCCAATGCATGGCATACACTACACGCACAGGCTAAGGGCGCTTATCAACCAAAATTTAAAATTTTCAACATTAAATTTAGAGATTTGGAGTTGATTTTAAGGTTTTCTTTATCGAAGTTTATTTTTCATCATTTCTTTTTAGATCGTTAAGAACACGTATATAAAAGTTTTATTCACAAATTACCTTTCTTTTACAAATGTGCCATTTCGCTTATTCCGCGAAACGATGGTTATGTAACTAGCTCAGTGATTGAGAGCAGGAGAACAAATAGGATTGAAAAAATAAGTAAAATGAGGTAAGCGATAAATTAAACACTAAACTTTTTATAAAACAGAGGCGTGCGTGGGAAAGACGAGGATTTTTTTTCTAATTATCTTCGAACGAACTCACCATCAAAAGCAAAACAACTCAAGAATATGCTACTCCAACCATTCATAAATACTGCTATAAGCATTATTTAAAGAATAAAAACAGGGCGAAAGATTTTCCTTATTTACATTTTTAGTCAAATTTTAAATTTTGAATTACTTAAATTATGGTCATAAGTACTCTCTCTTTCTAAATATAACAACTTCTAGCAATTAAATCTTATTTCAAATTATAAAATTTTCTAGCATTATTCATAATACCATTTGTCTTATTAATCACTTTCTCTTCAAATTTCTTTCCATCTTACCCCGTCTACCTTCCCACCCTATCCATATCTTATTATTTATTGAGGGGCACTAAACTATTTTCTTCTCAACATCAATCTATGCTAAACCTATAAATACTTATATTTTGGAACGTAGATAATTTGGTCGAAAATGATTGAATTTCCATGCACTGAAATAATCATTGTCCTATAAATATTTATATCATGTACAAATTTGAATCATGCAAATATTTAAATTTGGGACCGAAGGGAGTAAACTAGTTGAGTTTGGTCTCCATGGCTATCGATCATTGATCATGGTCGTGATTTTCCTCTTGTGATGCGTGCCATTTGATTTGGTCTATGATCCAGGAAAATATTGTTTGTGATGGAACAGGTAGCACATGTTAAGCTCAAGAAGCTGAACTCATGCATGCTTGCTTAATTACCTGTTGATTAATTTCAGATCTTGTTATCTTGTGCTCCCAAGTCTCTGCTTAGCATCATTTTATTGAATTATTGTTCAAATAGGAGCAGGAGATTTGGTTCGTGAGCTGGAAAGATCTCGAAGGAGTTCCAGAGGGAAATGCTGCCACTATTTTTCAGTAACTCCAGATCATTGAATTATTTATTGCAGAGACCTGACGACAAGATGACATGTCTTGTGGCCAATGTAGATCTTGATATGGCCTGGCCCCCTCATTGTGTTGTTGTTTTCAAATCACAAATCACTCTCTGGTCCATTGATTCTTTTATGGGATCCCTGCAATAATTTCAGAAAATGAAACTTCTGTCTGCAGGTTTTCTTTCCTAGGCTAAGCGCTTCAGTTGCACTGCACTAGGACAGTGCTCACTGATCAGTTTTTTTCTTCACTTCTACTCCTAGCTGAAATGCTTGAACTTGCCTTCACGATCTCAATCATAAAACCAAAGATCTTATACTTCCTTAAAAACGGAGTCATCCGCTCATCCCCTTTCACATCTCACATGGCGTGCAACCATATCCCCAAAAAACTGAATAACCATGCTTTTACTCTATCACGCTACCAACCCATTTCCAATCGCATAGGCCATTGGCCTATAAAAATAATTATTTTTAGATAATTAAAGTTTTTATTGAACTCAATCAATTACATTAAGGTAATACATTTTTTCTGATCTCTGCATAATTAAGATGCACACAAGTGAACACACAAAATTGACCGCAATAGTAATTTAATGTCCGCAACAGTAATGTACGGGCATCTTATTAGTTATATAAAAGTATTAACAGCTTGCTTTCACAATTCTGGAAACTCTTGTGAAAATATCTCGGATCAAGAAAGCCCCTGATGGAGCACGCACGTTCTTTCTTGAGTTTTCAGTTTGGACTAATGACAAAAGAATTTGGCCGATTATCCTTTCAATTTGGAGGACTGATGACAGGGAATTTTCAGACTGCGGTTTTAATTTTGGAATAACTAGATGGGTACCTCACGCGTTGCTGCGGGAGAATTATATGATAATATAGTAGATATTAGGTCTGTTCGGTAGTGCTGAACTGCAGCTGTACAGCCGCAGTGCTGCTGCTTCCCCAGTATCTTTCTTGTGGTGGGACTGTGGCTGCTGGCTGCAAGGCAGCCAACTAGTAGCGCTACCGAACACACCCATTACTTCTAAAATTTTCTTTCTTACCTACTATATGATTTTTCTTTCATGTGTTTATATTTTTTTTACCTTTATCAATTATACATAGGTTATAAATGATTGGTTTGTATGGTGTGTCTTTTGGAGGGAATAACTGAAATTTATACCTTTTATGAATCATCCAAAAACTTAAAAACAATTGAGGTGATGTGAAGAGATGTAATTTACACCCTTGATGAATCATCCAAAAGCTAAAAACAATTGAGGTGATGTGATTTTATGAGAGAAAAGAGAATTAGCATTAACTATACTTAGTGGGGATGAATTATATATATATATATATATATATATATATATAGGATGACAAAGAGGTTAGCTCATTATGGCTTCCTTATTAGTATTATTGCAAGGGAGAATCAGTTGACACAGAGTTAGCTCGTATGAGTAATCGGCGTCAGATTTTGACGTATGTTTTTCTGCCGGTGTTTGGTCGTCATGTCAGTTACCAAAAAAGCGTCAGTTGCTTCTGGCGATGGGAACACAGCTTATTTCTTTCGTCAGACTGCACGCTACTACGCTTCTATTAGATTTCTTGTTAGTTTTGCATTCGGCAGAATGGCTGTTGCTGAACCTTTTGCGTTTTGTTGTTGCCGTCACTATCCGCTTTACAGATATTCATGGAGCGAAATTTGAAGCTGTTGTATGTATGGCCATATGAAGAAACCATATGTCATTTTTTTGTTGATACCTCTGCCTAAAAAATGCAAATATTATCTTAGTTATTACCTACCGTCAATACAACTAATGCAAAAGCCATGATGTCATAACAATATGTTGTCATCTGATCGGAGTTTATCATTTTTACATCTTCATCTCAGCTTGTATTATTATTTACCCCGTCTTTTTTTTTTCAAGAAATGGACACATAGATTAACGGAAACGCTTCCCGAGCTCTTAAGGGTGATTACTAGAGTAAATTTCATTAAATCCCACCTATTTATGCATCAAGTTGTACGAAATCATAGGTATTTTGGCACTTGACATATAACCTAGCTTTATGATTCTAAAGTTTTAGAAAACCACACCGTAACCATTTTGATATATTCCTATATTAAAATAGAAAAAAGAATGGATGTAGCATTTATAGGATGGATAAAGTGCTAATAAATTTGAGAAATTTGAGAAGTGATTGTAACTGTAAAGTACGGTATATCAAAGTTAAAATAATCATTAATGTGGTTTTGTGAAATGTTATGACCTTAATATCTAAGTTTACGTGTCGCATGCCAAATTTCCTGTGGATTTGTGAAACTTAAATAATGGATGTGATTTTATGAAATTTACTATGGATTTTAAAACTTTCTATATATGCGCAGAATATTGTTTAAATTTATTTTTCAACTTTATAATAGTCAATTCACTCATACGTACCCTTAATAATTATTATAAAATAAGGTCACCATATCACCAAACACCAAGAATTTAGTGAGACCAGATATTTTTCATCCGTCCCCATATTTGAGCGTGTATAAAGTGAAACAAACTGACAGATGTTTATGTGTACGTCGAAATCCATGAGAAAACATATGAAAGGTTTGACCGAAAACAGCACCGTCATTTATTTTTTGTTCTCCTGGGGTTGTAAGAACATCGTGATTCTTTCTTTCAAACCAAATCGTACTAAAATAGCCACCGATTTCGTCATTCTTTCTGACCAAAGAGAGTTTAAAAACCCATAAATTTCACTATGGTCCCAAGAGATTTAATTAGCGAGGACCATGGTCTGTTCTATACTACTATTTTGTAAACCTTGCCACGTTGTGACGATCTGGAAGCACAACTTCTCTTCCCCTATCATTCGGCTCCACGATCCAAGATCTCCGAAAATTTGACATTTTTACTCTTTCTAAAAACTTATTTAAAATGTATTTCCTGAAAAAACTTCAACAATAAATGAACCTCAACCCAATTACCAATTACACAAACTATAAAAGAAGTTGAAATGAACGTAACTCAACTGGTTAGATTTCTTATGGCGAAACTAGCCCATCCAAATTCTTGACACGTGCTCGTATTTATGACTATTTTCTTTTAGTGGTAGGTAACGTATCTGTCGATAGCAAGACGTCCGTGATTGCTTCATCAATCTCCAGACATACTCTTTTGAAGATATTTATAGAGATAAATTATATGTGTATATGTTTATAGGGATGAGGTTATGCGCGCTGTGAACGTTACATTTGTAGCAATGTTTCTGGAAAAACAATGGAATAAGATTTGGCCGGACTCGAGGGGATTCCATCAGCTCACATGCACTGTTGCCACGAGAGCGAATCCTGACCGTCCAATCCGGTGGCGTTGGTGGCTAGAAAATTAGCTCAGCAGGGCGTCTTCGAGGCGGCAGCGGCAGCAGCAGCTTGCCTGAGCTGACAGATGCAAGTCTGAGTATTTGAGTATTGGCGTTTATGTGTGTACCTCTTTCACGTAATCCTTCCGTCGTAAAAAAAAAATCCAACCTCATATTAGAATAAAAAGATTGGGTTACATGTCTCATCGTAGTATCGAGGTTGAGTTTTTTTTTTAATGGGAGGAGTAATCGTGAGGAAAAAAAAGGTTTGACCTAAAACAATACTGCCATTTCTACTTGAACACGTTACACCATAGCGATTATTAGCGCTTTCAACGTGTGTACACTCATCTCTACAAAAATACGTCTATCTCTATAGCCATAATTTGTACCTGCATATCATAAAAAATAATTACCCATAAGACTAAAAGAAACCCATAAATTTCACAATGGTCCGAAGACATTTAGTCTCAGTGGAAGAAACGGCTGGGTTAGAAACTAATTTCTCACGAACACACAACAGAATGACTTATTAACGAATGATTAATTAAGTATTAGCTATTTTTTTTAAAAAATAACTAATATAATTTTAAAGCAACTTTCATGTAATTTTATTTTTTAAAAAACATATTGTTTAACGGTTTAGAACGAGACAACCTTATTACTGTACAATGTAAGGACCCTGGTCTGTTGTACAGTATATTGTAATCTTGCCAAGTTGTAACGATCTGGAAGCACACACTCTTCTCTCTTCCCCGTATCATCCGGCTCCACGAGACAACCAACAAGACCAAAAACTTTTTTTTTTGGGGGGGAAAACAAGACCAGAAACTTGATGAGAAGGCAAAAATAAACCCAGAAAAAAAAAGGGAAAGATTTGGCCGAGTTCGAGTGGATTCCATCAGCTCACATGCGCTGTTGCCCGGCCCACGAGAGCCAATCCTGACCGTCCAATCCGCGGCGTCGCTAGCTAGAAAATTAGCGGCGCGTCGTCGAGGCCGCGGCAGCAGCAGCAGCTTGCCTGAGCTGAGCTGCCAGATCAGTCGTGGGTGGCTCTTGGCGCGACGCCGCGCCCCGCGCACCGTGCGCCGTGCGCGTGCGCTGTCGTCACCGCCCGCGAGAGGAGATCCGATCGCCCGCGCCGCGCGTGTTCCTGCTCTTCCTCCTCCGCCTGGGCCGGACAAGGCGGGATCTTGCGGCGCCTTCCTCCAGGGGATCTCGCTCGCCGCGGCCGCGCCTCGCTCGTCTCGTCGCCCAAGAGGTGGAAGAAGAGGTGGGATTTTACTCTTTTTTCTTTTATCTTCGTGGGTGGCTCTGGGCGTAGCGGGTGGGCACTAATTAACCAAAGATTAGTGTAGTAATCACCGGGTGTTTAGTTTACTGCCGCCGCTGCGTCTGTCTGTCCGTATGTGCGCGTGTGAGGCTCGCATCCATGTGGCATCTGGGCAGCGGCAGCTGCAGCTTCTCCTCCCCACTGAGCTCTTTTGTCCTCACTCGCAGGTGGCCCTTGCCCTTTCTCTCTTCTTCTTCTCTTCTGCTGCTGCTGCTGCATACTTCCAGCATCCAGGGAGTGGCTGCCTCCTGGCTTTCCATTTGAGCCGCCTTCGATTCTGATCTGGGACCGAGGAGCACCCCGCTTCCTTCCTTCCTCGGTTCTTGGCCGTTTCTTTGGTCTTCTTTGGGAGGTGCGGTGATGGAGTTCTGCAAGAATTTTGGGAGTCCTGTGTTTGTTGTTATTGTGATTGCTGGTTCGGGTGTGTTCATTTCTTGCTGCTGATTTCTTGGATGCAGGGATCGGAGAGGGGTGAAGATGTCGGGTGCTGCTCTCGTCGCAATCGCGGCCTCCATCGGCAACCTGCTGCAGGGATGGGACAATGCCACCATTGCAGGTAAAAAGGTTTTACTTCCCGTGTCGTGCTAGATTGGTTATTTGGTTGAGAGTTTGTGAGTATTAGGAAATATGAACAGCTGTCAATTTTTTCTTAATTATCAGTGTTGGTGTACCTTCTAAATTTTTCAGATTAATAGACTGCTTTAGATCAGATGTTTGTTGAGTGCTAATTATGGTCTTCTAGTAACATGTCTGGTGTTGTTGTTTGAGTCCTGAGAGCAATTGGCACAATTGTTTATCAGCAAACTGGATCGCATGGTATTAATAGTCTCTTAATTTTCTAGATCTGTACTAATCTTATTGAAGAAAGAGATGTTCTAATCATAATTGTGAGCTATTGTGTTGTCTGTTGAATCATTACTGTTTGCCATGCTTTGTTCTGAACACCTGTAAAGATTGTTCTATCCAATACAAGAAAGTGTAAATGTTAACAAGGCACAATTATTAAACTTCTTCAGGTGCTGTACTATACATAAAGAAGGAATTCAAGCTAGAAAGTGAGCCCACTGTGGAGGGGCTAATCGTGGCCATGTCACTGATTGGTGCAACCATCATCACAACATTCTCAGGGCCGGTATCAGACTGGATCGGCCGGCGCCCTATGCTCATTCTCTCTTCAATTCTCTACTTCCTCAGCAGCCTCATCATGCTATGGTCCCCGAATGTCTATGTGTTACTGCTCGCACGCCTTATAGATGGATTCGGCATCGGCTTGGCTGTCACACTTGTACCTTTGTACATCTCAGAGACAGCTCCTTCAGAGATCAGGGGTTTGCTGAATACACTGCCACAGTTCAGTGGGTCAGGAGGGATGTTCTTGTCCTACTGCATGGTGTTTGGGATGTCACTGTTGCCGTCACCTGACTGGAGAATTATGCTTGGTGTTCTCGCAATCCCTTCGTTGTTTTTCTTCGGATTGACAATATTCTATCTGCCAGAATCACCAAGATGGCTTGTCAGCAAAGGGCGGATGGCTGAGGCAAAGAAGGTATTACAAAAATTACGTGGGAGAGAGGATGTCTCAGGTATGTTTTGCTGAAAATTTTGATGTTCATTTCACCCATATTTCCAGCTGACCAGTTTAAAAACAATTTCTCCCAGATTCTAAACTCATGGTTAATACTAGAAAACATGTGTGGCATTGGTAACTGTTAATTTCTTGATACGAACTTAACATATGCAGAAATAGTGTATTTTTGAAAAAAAAGGGTAAAAGAAATCAAAATCTATTAAGCGCCTTCTATCTGTGCTCTTTTGAAAAAGCTCATGAATCTTAAAGTAAAAATTACTAAGTACACATAACTACACTAATTCATTTTCCATAGAAGGCAGAACATGGAATGTACAATCGTTATCTCACCAGGTAGAGCCCAAATGAGGTGTCCCAACTTTTTGCTGAGTCCTAATCTGGAGAAAAATAATCAGGTGATCTAGATAGACATCGCCCTCTTTTTTTTTTTTTTTTGGTAAGAGTAACTCTAGAATTTGGGGGGTGGGACCTGCTGGTATAATGTGGATGTGGGCCGACCCACGGGTCCTTATCTACTCTAGTTTAACTAAATGAACTATATTTTGCTTTTGAGATTTTAAAAGTGAAATTAAGTCCATCTAGTTGACCTAGAGTGGGTCAAGGAGCCCCACAGCGGCCATGCCTAACAACAGTGATTGTTCAGAAACGTTAGTAATGATTTATCCTTAAGTTCATGCTTTCCTCAAACTAATTACATAATACATGTGTCAACATCAAAATAGGCATATGCTGTTAGCAAGTGGTTTCTCTATTTTCTCCTCTACAACAGATTAAATGGACAATATTCGGTTGGCTGAGAGCATAATATTGCTGTTATTTTAAGTTCATCGAACTTCGCTGTAAGCTGGTTGTCCCCAGCTGCACTATGCTAGCTTTCTATTAAAGCTGGGCCCTTATATTTCTGTTATTTGTTTCTGGCACACCATTCATATTTATGTTGCTGCTTTATTCATAGTTACTACTTATTTATGCCAATGTTTATACCAATGTCCAAATAAAATCATGTAATCTACGTGAAAAAATAAAGTTGCATAATCATTCAAATTATCAAATTGCGCAGGAGAAATGGCTCTTCTTGTTGAAGGTTTGGAGGTTGGAGCTGACACTTCCATTGAAGAGTACATCATCGGACCGGCTATAGAGCCAGCTGATGAGCATGTTGTTGATGGCGATAAGGACCAAATAACACTGTACGGGCCTGAAGAGGGCCAATCATGGATTGCTCGACCTTCCAAGGGACCCAGCATTCTTGGAAGTGTGCTTTCTCTTACATCTCGTCATGGCAGCATGGTGAACCAGAGCGTGCCACTTATGGATCCTATAGTCACGCTTTTCGGCAGTGTCCATGAGAACATGCCTCATGCTGGAGGAAGCATGCGGAGTACATTGTTTCCCAACTTTGGTAGTATGTTTAGTGTGACAGATCAGCACCCCAAGGTTGATCAATGGGATGAGGAGAACCTTCATAGGGATGATGAGGAATACGCGTCTGATGGTGCTGGAGGTGACTATGAAGACAATGTCCACAGCCCGTTGCTGTCTCGACAGACCACGAGCGCAGAAGGGAAGGACATTGCACACCATGCTCATCGTGGAAGTGCTCTGAGTATGAGAAGAAGAAGCCTCTTGGAAGAGGGTGGCGAGGCGGTGAGCAGCACTGGCATTGGTGGGGGATGGCAGCTTGCATGGAAATGGTCAGAGCGAGAAGGCGAGGATGGTAAGAAGGAAGGAGGATTTAAAAGGATCTACTTGCACCAAGAGGAAGTGCCAGGATCAAGAAGGGGCTCAGTTATTTCACTTCCTGGTGGAGGGGACGCTCCTGAAGGCAGCGAATTCATACATGCTGCCGCTTTGGTAAGCCAACCAGCACTTTACTCCAAGGATATCATTGAACAGCGTATGTCCGGTCCAGCCATGATTCATCCATCAGAGGCAGCTGCCAAAGGTTCAAGCTGGAAAGATTTGTTTGAACCTGGAGTGAGGCGTGCGTTGTTAGTCGGTGTTGGAATTCAAATCCTTCAACAGGTAGAGATGATACCAATTTCATAATTCTTTTTTGTACTGTCCAACATTGACGGTGTTTAAGATTTGTGTACTATTAAGAATTCACTAATTCCTTTTATGTTCTTTCCTTGTGCAGTTTGCTGGAATAAATGGGGTTCTCTATTACACTCCACAAATACTTGAGCAAGCGGGGGTGGCAGTTCTCCTTTCCAATCTTGGCCTCAGTTCAGCATCAGCTTCCATCTTGATCAGTTCTCTGACCACCCTACTGATGCTTCCTAGCATTGGTTTAGCCATGAGACTTATGGACATCTCTGGAAGAAGGTACTAACTTGTTTCCTTGGTTTGCATCATCTTAGTACTACCAAATATACCAAACAAGAAATGCACCCAAGTTAGTATTAATTACATCATACATTGTTTCCTTTTTAGGTTTCTGCTTCTGGGCACAATTCCAGTCTTGATAGTATCTCTAGTTGTCTTGGTTGTGTCCAATGTTATCGACCTGGGTACAGTGGCCCACGCCGCACTCTCCACAATCAGCGTCATCATCTACTTCTGCTGCTTCGTCATGGGATTCGGTCCGATCCCCAACATTCTGTGTGCGGAGATCTTCCCCACTAGGGTCCGCGGCATCTGCATTGCCATCTGCGCCCTGACATTCTGGATTGGTGATATCATAGTCACCTACAGCCTCCCTGTGATGCTGAATGCCATCGGCCTAGCAGGTGTCTTTGGTATATACGCAGTTGTTTGCTCGATTGCCTTCGTGTTCGTCTTCCTCAAGGTCCCCGAGACGAAGGGCATGCCGCTCGAAGTCATCACCGAGTTCTTCGCTGTTGGTGCAAAGCAAATGCAGGCTACAAAGGCCTAATTCTTCAGCAACCCTGCTTTCAATCTTTATATAACACTGTAAATTGGAATCTGCAAGATCACACCATGAGGCTGGAGGAGCTTTTTGAGTTGTAAATGAGAGAAGAGGATTGCTGTTCATGCTCCTTATGCAAGGGAAAAGAGTTCATTACTGGCACAGGGCAGCTGTAAAGTAGGAAATTTTCATGTTATTCATGTCCACTTCTTGTTTATTTAGTACTGTGTTAGGTAATGTTGTTATTCATCAGTAGTTGCTGCTAGGGATGTTAAAAAATAAGCTTGCTAATCTGATTTTGAGCTACTATGTTGGGGTTCATAATAAAGTAAATTTTCTGTGTCACCTTGCAAGCTTTTGCACTTTGTTGTAAATTGTATGGGGAAGTTTATTTATTAATGGTGCCGCTCTAAAAGCAACTACAGAAGGCTCTCTGGTGTACAACCGATGGTGATTCTTTTGTTCAGATTTTATGTCATCACAGTTACAAGGAGTAAAAATGATTGTTGGACTATGAAGAAACAGTAAATATTTTAAAACACTGATATTTTTGCAGTGCATCAACAAATTACAAAAAAGGATTGGACTTGTACTCCATTTCATTGTGAAAAACCATTTCATTCTTCATACTAAAAATATCCACAAGGCTTTCTCATTCTTTGATATCAATATAGGGCACAACATCTAGCCAGTGTAAGCTTACTATTTGCACAAGAAAATCAGATGGCAGCTTGACTTTCAAAATCCATGTATCCATGTCTAAAGCATAGCCTTTCTGTCCATCTTAAAAAAGTATATATTGAAAAACTATACAAAAAATAAAGCTGAGTATAAGTTGGCTAAATGTTTATGAACTTGATCTATGGTCCTCTCTTCAAAGTACTATTATTTCTTGCAAGGGGAGGAGTTGCCTGGGAAGTTGAACTTTTTCGTACACCTGTTGCTGCTGCAGAAAAATAACATTAAAGAAATAGAAATAGCATTTATAAAACATGGAATTAAAAAAAAGGCACATATAAAAACTAGGGTTTAAATAGCTTTGGGATTTGGGGGTTAATACTGTAAGTTCAGTAACCACTATTCAAAACTGATGGTTCTTGGTTCGCTGAGCAATTTGAGTCACATATACTGTATGCAACTATAGGAATTCAAGTGAATTCGTGTCAGACTATATCGGTGGTGTAATAAATTGATAAACTGCCTTACCATGTTGTCTCAGGATTTAGCTGATTGTCAAAGCAAAATAAAATTTTTAAAAAGGTTTTACCCATCTACAGCCAACTTTGACAGAAAAGTTCAGTATACTGTCGATAGCATACTGTCGTTGTAAGCGTCAATAGCTTACTGGTTTGGGGCTTTCCCCCAATCCATCTCGACAGCATACTGTCGTTGTAAGCTTCAAAATGTAATGAACCCCCTCTTCTTTCTTAATGAAATTTGTTGACTGTATCTTTCGGCCGACCCGGCAAAAGAAAAGTTCAGTATATGGTATCCCTGTTTGATTCATGTCCACTTATTCAGTTCAGGAGGCAAGCTATCTGTATAACTACTGCTGACAGATTAAGATCCATTCTACCATACATCATTGCCTTAAACCATACTTCACCTGAAGATCTAGCTGGGGCAGGATCTCTTGGTTTAGGTCGCAAGCTTGATGACTGGCCAGCTTTCGGCAATGTAAGCTTCTGGACACGGTTCACCGCCCTAGTCCTGCATGAGAAATAGCAAGTTACAGATAACCAGTGGAAATAAATTTCACATTATACAAAACAAGTTTTTTTAGATAATGACATTATACGAAACAAGTATGCAATAAAGATGTCAAATTCAGAAAAAAAAAGAGTTAGCTAGTATAAGAACAAGATTGGAATTACTCACAACCGCTCTTTCGCAGCAGTGTTGGATGTTTTCTCTTGCTCTTGATCTGCTACATTGCTTACTGAACTATCAGCTTCTGCACCCATGGAAATACCATCTGAAGCATCGCTTAACCTTCCATCCGAGTCGACATCCGCAAGGCCAGAAATCTCAGGATCAACGGAGAGCATGGACCCAGCTTCAGATTGCCTGTCACTGGTGTCGGAGAAGTTATCAAGATCAGAAGCTGCCCCACTGCCAACACTTGTGCCCTTCCCTAGGGATGTAATGCCCGGGGAAGAGGACGAATGCTTCAATACGGAATCAGCTTGTCTCGTTGGCTTCAATCTGGTGCTACTATTGAGTACTTGAAGCCTGTCGATTTCCTCGTCCTTCTTTGAAATGGTATCTTTCAGAAGTGAAAGCTGCAAGGAGAACATTACAAAACAATAGATGTAACAGTATTTTTTCATGGTGAATTACTATTCCATTGCTTACATCACATAATGTTTTGACATTCCCGAACAATATTCTTAACCTTTTGCCATTTCAATACTGAGACCATTATGTCAAGAGAAGTCAGAAGTGACTTGATGATTATTGAGAAATTTGGCTACCTGATCCATTAATTCTTTGACATCTTTTCCCTCCTTCCCCTCCTTATTGCTCCTAGCAACACCAAGTTCCACCCCAGACACTCGTTCCGCAAATTTCAGAGTACTTAAAGTCTCTGTGTAAGATGAAACATCTGGGTTGACCTGCACAAACATTAGGGTTTTTGCATGCCCACCTGCATATCAAACTATGCATGTCAATACAACACCGTGTATGGCATGTAAAATAGTTCTCAAGTGAAGCAGAATACCCAGTGAAGTCTGCAGGACTTGTGTGAGCTTGCTATTTCTGTATGGTACATGAGCATTCTTTTGTGATAAAGAAAATATAACATCCCCAAGAGCAGCCAAAGACTTGTTGATGTGCTGTGCTTCTTTGAGCCTGTCCCCTGTAACTGCAGAGCGGTCCACCCTCTCACTTCCAGCAAGGTCCACAAGATGTAGAGCGCCACGCAAAGTGTTTCCAGTCTTCAGATCTTGGCCTCGGACATGAATGGTCACAACGCTGCAAAAAAATATGATCTCTAGTAAGAAGGGTTAGTCCTACGACAAAAAAAGAAAAGAGAAAAGACAAGTAAATTACCTGTGAGACCTGCTACTCCTCTCATTCAAAGCTGTTGCACTCATGGCTCTATTGTCATGCCCTGTTTGCATTAGCTCGATTACATGAGAAGTTGAGGTGACAGGACACATTGTTGCATCAGGAACAGCAAGTCCATTGGGTTGGATGGTGTTCTGGATCCCTAGTGTGTTGGAAGTTAAGAAAAAAGAGGATATTTCTTCACATCAATTCAGTCTGCAAAAATCAATGTATGGAACTTCTCAAGCAAGATGATGGCACTAGAATCTGATGAAGGATGGCCATCGTGTGTGTACACAATAAAAAACTGCAAATTTTATTGCAGATTTAAATTCTATTTGGTGAAAGGCTACACTAATGCAAGTCTGGGGGAAAAGGATATTTCTTCTGCACGCCACCACTGCCAAGGAGATCACGGATTTGCTCATTGTAGATCTCAATCATCTGAACACCAAGTTCGTAAGTGATTGTGTCTCTACGGTCATGAGAAATATTGAAAAGGTCATTTAATGCCCTATAATTGACTCCCCATTCCTTCTCAGTTGCCTTTTCAGGTCCCATCTGAGAAATTGATAGAAACAGATCGTTGTAAACACTTAGTGACTGTAGAGAAATCTTCTGGCACGCAAACTGAAATAAACAGACCAAATGTTTTTGCCCTGAGCTTCAGCATACCATAGTGTATGTTTTTCCTGATCCAGTTTGGCCATATGCGAAAATGCAGACATTGTAGCCATCAAGAACTGATCTAATTAGTGGCTGTATGTCCTTGAAGACAGCATCTATTAACAAAATAAGAGGGATAAGAGAATTGATGTATATGACATACACTATTATGGGATATAATTTTTTGAAGGATTTGTTGAACTAATTTGATGCAATAGCTTCAATGGAAACCCAACAGAAGATTAAGTTGTATTGATCACTTATCATGTACCTTGTGTAGTGATAGGGCCAAAAACTTTGTTAAATGTGAAATTTTTGCCCCCTTCCTTCCCTTGTTTTGTAGGGTTTGATAGAACTAGTTCACCATTGTCCCCAATATATTCAACTGAACTGGACTTGTCATCCTCCCCAGGTCGAAAAGGTCTTATCCGACAATATACTCTGATGTTTCCTGCTCAGAAATACTATGCCAAGGTGATATCTTTTGACCTAGATAACCAGACAAAATGGACTGATGATTGTAGTTCACATGTACCTTTTAGTTCCTGGATCTCATTGAACAATTTTCTGTTTTCTGCAAGAGCTCCATGATACTTTTCTGCAGTATTTGTTACCACCTTAAGGCTTTTTCCTGTTGAAGATTGCAACTGGTAATGTTAGTTGCAATCCATCGATGAGAAAAGAAGTATTTGTATATGAAACCCACAAGTAATCACAAGGTTAATTCTTACCAAGGCCAGCTAGTTCTTCAGACCACTTATTTTGACAATTTAAGATTTCATGCCTAACGGAAACAGAAGATAGCTTCAAATCCTGATGAAACACAACACTTTTGACTAACTGCAGAATTTAAGAACTCCCTAAAATTTGAATAGGAAGAACAAAAGGAAGTTATTTTTCTAATACCTGAACATTCTGTACTTGCAAACTTACAAATTGATTGATCACTACTTCTTTCTTTTTCCAGAATTGGATTCTAGTTTCGGATAATTCCTCAAGTTCTATTCTTCTCTTGGTAGAATCGTCTAACATAAGCTTTACTTCTTCTATCCTCTGTTCCAACTCCTTACTTACTTGTGCAGCCTTAGTCTCTAATTGCTGACTGTGTGCCTCATGCAATCTCTTTGTTTCTTCAAGCTCTTTCTTGAGTTCTGAAATTATACTGTCATTGTTTTCCTTGTCTGTGAGAAGCCTGGCCACATCTTCCTTCTTAGATTCTAACAACCTGCAGCTCTCCTCGTATGATGATCTTAATGTTTCCGATTCCTTCTTAAGTTTCAAAATGGTATTGTCACCATCTTCTTTCTCCTTCATCAACCTCATTATCTCAGCCTTATCCTTAATTGACCTTGCTGCATCTTCATCCGCGATTTTCTTCAATTCAGCCTTATTTTCCTTCTCCTTGATAGACATGAACATGTCTTCCTTCTGCTTCATCAAACTAATTATATCTTCCTTTTCTTCAAGCAACTTAATTATCTCTTCCTTCTCCTTTGTTAACCTAACTACTATATCATCTTTCTCCTTAATTATCTCTTCCTTCTCCTTTGTTAACCTAACTACTATATCATCTTTCTCCTTAATCAGCCTGTCTTTATTGTCATCTGCCATTTGCTTTCTGTCCTCATCCTCACCTTTTCCCAAGTTAACCATATCTTCCTTCTCCTTCATAAGTATAATTATATCTTCCTTTTCTTCAAGCAACTTAATTATCTCTTCCTTCTCCTTTGTCAACCTAAACACTATATCATCTTTCTCCTTAATCAATTTGTCTTTAATGTCATCTGTCATTTGCTTTCTATCCTCAACCTCCCCTTTTTCCAAGTAAACCATATCTTCCTTCTCCTTCATAAGTCTAATTATATCTTCCTTCTCCTTTAGTAACCTAACCATCTCTTCCTTCTCCTCTGTCAACCTAAGCACAACATCATTCTTCTCCTTAATCAACCTGTCTTTATTGTCATCTGTCATTTTAGTTGTACCCTCAACTTCACCTTTTTCCAAGTTAAGCAAATCTTCCTTCTCCTTCATTAGTCTAACTACATCATCCTTCTCCTTCAACAACCGAATCATTTCTTCCTTTTCCTTCACCAATCTATCTAAAGCATCATCCTTCTCCTTAATTATCCTATATTCTTCATCTTCTATTCGTTGTGTTTCTTCAGCTTTGACTGTTTTCAAGTTAATCATGCCTTCTTTCTCCTTCAGCAATCTAACCATATCTTCTTTCTCCTTTAGCAACCTAACCATATCTTCCTTCTCTCTCAGCAACCTCACCAAATCCTCATTTTCTTTCATCAATCTAACAACATCATCCTGGTACTTCATTAACCTTTCCATATCCTCCACTGCTAGTTGCCCTTTATCTCCAAACTTGTCTTTCTCCATCTGCATAATAAGAGTAAATCAAAATTATCTATTGCTTCTCAAGAATTAATGATTTAAAGACCTGTCATCTTTTACAGAGTGAACAAGAATCTCAGTCATTCTGTTGACATATCAATCTCAGAGAAAAATAAGACAAAGGGAATTGTATCAGCATTGCCATTTGTCTGCCATTTTATCTTTTTAATATTTATTAATTAATGGTGACAGGAGGATCTTCAAAACCTCATTTAGGCCAGGTGAATACTTCACTTGAAGTACACAAAATTCTTGCAACAACCTAAAGTCAAGATAGATGGCTCAGAGAAGTTGCTGGAGTTTACATGTGTTTGCCCACTTACCCCACCAGCTAACACCTCTAGCACTCTTATCCTTGACTGATACTTCTCTTCGCGAGCTTTAATCAGGTTATTTTGCTGCAGACAAGTAAGAAGTCACAAAGGACTAATCTGGTATAAGAACACATATAGAAAATATTTATCTTACGTTCCGTATATGCCCAGCCTGGGTGGAAATGCGCCTCTCAATCTCTAGTATGACCTTCCTCAGCAAGCAAGCAATGCGCTACAATGAAACATTTACATTCATTTGTACAAGGGAAGGTGTTAAAAACATGAAATCACTTAAATTTGGAAAGAACAAACTAACTGCATTTCTTTTCTGAGAAGCCTACATAAGGTATTTGTCCATTCTTCCTCTCAATGCTCTCATCAAGGATGCTGTTGAAAACACCCAGAAGTGACTGCGTAGGTGCATTCTGCAACAAGCCAGCATTGGGTGACAATGTAAAAACTTTTCTAAAGTAAAACATGGTATCTCATTACTAGTAGGGATAATTAGACGCACTTACATCCAAGCTAGTGGATTTCAGCAAGTCTGAATATTTGCCACCGAGCTGATCAGCATATCCTCCTTGCTTGAGCTGAAATACCTGCGACGGCGAATACGGATCGGATCCTAACACAGGGCTGGATGGCTCTGAATACAAGCAAAAGACAAGAAGATGTCTCTCTCTCAGCCAGCAATTGGATGATTCACCATCACAAAATCAGTTGCAATTGTCAGTTTGTCCACTCCAGGTATACCTGACATAATTGGGCTAGTGAGCATCCTTTGCAGCTTGGATTCGACGCGCTTCCGGCCCCCTTCGCTGTCGCATCTGGTCAGGAAACCAGGGTTCCGGTGGTCATCGCCGCCGCGCAATCCGAACCGATCCTTGAGGGCAAGGATGCAGTTCACAACAGCCGTCATTTGGCCCTAGATGGAACAGTGTCTCAATCAGAAATGGGTGGGGAATTTGTCAATTTGGCATGGCGGCAAAAGAGGGGGGGGGGGGGGGGGGGGGGTGCAGCGCGATTAGGGCAAGAACCCTCTCGAGGTCGGAGGCGCTGAACTTGGCGACGCCCATCCGCTCGACGGCGGCGCGGAACCTGCCGACGTTGTCGGTGGAGGCGTCGTCGAGGAGGGCCCCCGGGCAGAGCCTCCGGAGCAGCGCGCAGAGCAGCCTCCCCGTGGCGAGCGCGGCGCGGAGGTCCTCGTCGGTGGCCTCCGGCGGAGGCGGCAGCGGCAGGTCCGGGAACAGCGCCAGCAACCACCCGACGACGTCCTCCCGCCGCCTCGCTGCACCGCCAACCAAATCAAACCAAGAAACCCAAGAAATCAAGAAAGAAAGCGTTGAATCGAATCAAGAAACCAAAGGGAGAGAGAAAGAAGACGTACATGGGTCAGGCGAGGCGACGGCGGCGGCGGCATTGTTGCTGCTGGACATGGAAAGCGAGGTGAAACGAAGCGATGGAGACGGCCATGTGGGGGATTTAAGCCGCGGCGCATTCGTATCGGAGCGCGGAGAGGTGAGGTCGGGAGGGAAAGGAGGCGCGCGGGATGCGTGGACTCTCTCTCTCTCTCTCTCTCTCTCTCTCTCTCTCTCTCTCTCTCGCTCTCTCGCGCTATTTTTGGGTGGCGCGCGGGAGGAGACGACGCCGGCGAGACAAGCGCGGGCGCGGCGGCTGGAGGAAGAAGACGAGGCGAGACGAGAAGGGCCCGGCCCGGCCCGTTTGGTAAACCTTGGGCCTAGCCCAACAGAGCCATTCATCGGATTATTGGAAAGAATTGTTTGCTCTATCCTTTGAAAAATATTTTTTTCATAAAAGAACTTTTTTATACCGTATTACTTAGACCACTTATTTTAAGCTATATCTGTTAGATTTATTTATTTTTATTTTATTCCCATAATCAAGGAGATAATATAAATCAAACGGGTTCCTTTTTTTTGTTACAAGCTTTGGTTTCTTGTTTCTAGACTATACTACAGCAAGTAAATGGAGAGGCCGCAGGTACTTGTTCATTTGCATAGTCGGGTAATTAACCTTTTGTAATTCGATTTTTTTCACTTTTAGGGTTGCGTCAGTATGGGCCAACATTAGTTTCAATCCAAACCAATATTGTTAATGGGAAGATTTGACAAGCCAAATGTTTTGGTACAGTACGGTTGTTTGGATTATTGTCAATTTTTGGTATGTGTTTGACCTAATGTTTGCTGGTTCTCTGTCCAGAATATCTGACCATTTAATTTGCATGGCAAGTTTGGGCAGCAAACCAACACGTCATGCACTGTGTTTTTGGCTGAGCAAGGGAGCCAAATCCTCCAATGTGCTCTAGTGCGGGGGAAAATAATAATCAAATTTTAGGGCAGTGAACTTAAAGCATGTTTAGTTTGTTGCACTTTCAGTCTTACCAAATTTTGAAATTACCAATTTTTGATTGGGCCACAAACTAAAAGCACTTCAACCATTACAATCTTACCAATTTTTGATAATTCTAGAAGCTCCCTCTCTTAAAACTCTACTATCATAACTTCGTTTTGGTAAGTAAACCCAAACAAAGGTTTCATTTGACATAACTCTAGCTCCACCTCCATCTCTCTTAGAGTTGGAGTCCAATCAAACAGTTTCAGCTCCACTTAAAATCAAGTGGAGCTGGCTGAAGTGCACTCACAGTTACCGATCTATAGATGGATAAGAGGATGGACTGCCATTCGGTCGAACACTGGCGGTCTATGGTTGTGGGGTCTCCCAATACACCTCGAAAGCCAATCCGGACCCTAGTGATGCTAATTTCCTAGGAAATCTAGTGTGAGTGCAACACAAGGATCACTCAATTCTAGCAAAAAATCAAAGAGAAGGGAAGGCCATGGATTAACACTAGGGACACAACCCTGCAAGAGCTAGGTATTTTGGGAGATATCACTTAGGGACCCTCCTTTTGCGGGCTAGTAGTCTTCAATCTGGCGCTGTAAATAACTTTGTATACCGTTTGTTTACTTTTCTCTTGCTCTATCAATATAGAAGGCAAAGCTTTTGCCTTTTCTTCAAAATAAAAAAAGCGCACTCATAACCCACTCTCGACCCAACTCCTGAAGTTAAATTTAGGAGTTGGAATCCTACCAAACGAGCCCAAAGTCAATGCTAACAAATTTTGGTAATGTAAAAATGTGCCAAAATTTGGTGTGGTTGATTTGGGCAACAAAATAAACAAGCCATAAATATAAACATGCCAATTAATTCTCAATGTTAGGATAGACGGGCTACATTTCGGCCCGAGAACCCCCCTCCCCCCCCCCCCCCTTGATGAATAATCGAAAAAGAACCGGCCTAAATCCACTTATTTTGATCTACTCAATTAATTTCCTAGTAAATATGTTTATCATTGGACTTCACGCTCAATATGTAGTGATAGGAGGACCAATCCCTTCTTTCTATAAAGTTAAGACCCAAAGCTGCCTTCTCAGTTCGCCATGTTATCAACAATATATCAGCCGTTTGATCAATGTATACATCAGATATACACCATTGGATCTTCATTTATCTACGAGAAAAAAGGTCCAAATTGCTGGGTCGGCCCAGCTAGACTCATCTTCAGTCCCGCACATCCTCCAATCGGCCCAGTAAGACTGCGGAGCCCATCTCCAGAGTAGCGGTCCGCGCGGCCCATCATCCCTACACGAAGAACCACGGCGCGTGTCTGCGAACGACCTTGACTCATCGTCTCCTCGGCCTCGACTTGCTCTTAGTTGGCCCGATTCCAAAAATCTAGCCAGCATCATCTTGGCCTCGACTTGCTCTTAATTGGTCCGATTCCAAATATCTAACCAGCGATCATCTTCTGCTCACCGCGAATGACCACCATCTCCCATCGACCTGGCATGGCCGATTCATCTCCATCGTGAATCGTTCTAAACCATTGAGTGGTTTATCCCCATTACAGGATGAGCATCTGAAAAGACAAGACTCATCAAAGTACCCTAGCACCTGACGGTTTTGTGACTCCTCTAATTCATCCTCTAAACATGCACATCAATGGCAATTAATTGTTGTTATATCAACATGCATGATGCACCTGGAACCGGCCCATCGAGAACGCAAACGGTCCACAATGTACTTACAAATTTGTTTCTCCTGCTGAACACACTCATCTTTCTATGCATGCTCGCACTTTCCTTCACTTCCCCTGTTCCTCCATATCAACACATTAGCACCGGTTGACCATGTATGCACACATACATCTTTGCTATAGGCTTGAGTCTCTACTGCCTCAACCTTTTTTCGCTCATCCATGCCAATAGTTTATCAACTATACATTTCTCCTCCAATAGAGCAACTGCTAGGTTTGGTTTCAGCAAAACGCCATAGCCCCGAGAAGTCTTCTCTAATTATTTTGTCCACTTCATGTTTCACATATAATTTTGTAAGTATACCTTTTATTTGTAGGATTTTAGGTGGTTGAAAGAGTATCAATTTTTCATCAACGCAGTCATGTGTACGGCCACTAAGCGAATCATATAGAGGCTACCCATATTGCAATGTATTTTAAATAAATTGTTGCTACTTCCTCCGTTTCACAATGTAAGTCATTCTAGCATTTCCCACATTCATATTGATGCTAATGAATCTAGACAGCATCAATATGAATGTGAGAAATGCTAGAATGACTTACATTGTGAAACGGAGGAAGTAATAAATAGACAATTGCTGGTGTTATGGCTCATATTTTGGTTATTCTTCTAAGCCCGCAGCAATGCGCAGGGAATCAACTAGTATATAAGTATAGCTAAAGCAAAGCCACTCTTTGAGTTGGTTAGTAGGGTCTCTCTTTCCATTACGAGTGGACACCTATAAGTAGAATTTACGAGAGCTAGATGATTTTATCTTATAACCGGTCAAGGGGGTGAGAGGTTTGTCTTGTCCCCTTCCTCTGTTCTTACGATGTTGCACATGTTTCATGTTAGCCATGTGCATCATTGATGTAAAGTCTTATTCTCGCATTAATCCAAAATATAAAGAATCTTCCCAATACATCGTTAGCACCAGGGGCGGAACGGGGCCTAGGGCAGCTTGGGCCCAAGCCCTACTCGTGACAAAAATTTAGTGGACTAGTACCTACTTATTTTTTAGATTTTCCCAAATTCTATAGCCCAACCCTACTCGTTTGGCCTAGCCTCGCACATGGCTTGTTTCAGCCCCCACATCTCTCAGCCCAATAACTAGCCCATCACAGCCCAATAGAAGCCAACCCTAATCCCACCTCCTCTCTATCGCACATCACGCCGCATCACCGAACAAGATGAATGATGAATGGATGAATCACTGCATGATATGCTATATTGAGCGGGATGTTTTTACTAGCATTGAAGATCGTCAGATTATAGAACATTATCATGCTTTGAGGACGCGCAAGCACAAATTACCTAGAGGTATGTCATGCATTGCTTTGTAATCTACAAATAATTAAGTTCTCATAATCACTTACATTATATAATATCATTTTCCAGATTCAGCTTCAGGTTCTCTACCTTCTGTTGATGAAGAGTGAAAATTATGAAGATATGTCGCGTTAGGTACTCTAACAAAATTTTAGTCTACTCCGTACTTATTCTATACTTTTATTGTACTTCGGTGCATATTTAGAAATTGTATTCCAGTCTTGCATTTTTTTTCATGCTTGTACTGTACTTCCTTGTACGAATTGACATGGATAGTTGTTAGCCTTCAATTTGAGCCCTAGACGTGTCAAGATCCTGGCTCCGCCACTAGTTAGCACCATGGATATAAATTGTGAACAATGCCAACACACGCTGATTCCTCCAGGGTTCACAAAAATGAACCCGCTCACAAAAATTGGACCAAGGCGGTTTTCAGTTAATCGGTTTCCACGAAAACCATTGACTCATGGTAAAATCCGACCAAATTTTGTGAAAACTGTATAATCCAGTTCTTTTTTTTAATTTGACTAGAAAACTGAGTGATTTATGTCTCCAAGCCGGCCCGAGAAGTCTGAGGTTTTTGCGAAAACCAATCTGTTTTTGTCGGTTTTGTAAACCTTGGAGACTCCTCAGACATATAGCTAGTACCAAGGCTACTGAGATTGAGACCAAAGGGAGAAAGAGACCCAATTCAAGTCTGAAGAGGAAACACTCTGGAGAACTCCGAACCCTAGCTAGCTAGCTGAAGGCGACATTGCTCTATCGATTCAAGATCGACCGGGACAGAAGGGAAGCAAAAAAAAAAAAAAAAAAAAAAAATCATATCTGAAAGCGTCAACGGCTGCCGCGTCGATAAGCCGGTACTCACAGTGGTGTGTGTCAGGTGATCTTGGACTGTATACAACGTCTGCCCTTTTGCCCTCCAAGGTACAGTTCAGGGACCATCTCATAATGCAGCCAGTGAATAGCTTTGCAAGCTTACTGAAGAGCAGCAAAGGTTGCATTGCTTTGATGCTCTATCCTTAGCTTTGGTCCTACACTAGGGCTGTAGGGAAAGTAAAGAGATGACAAGAGAGAAGAGTAGGAGTAGTAGACTAGTAGTACAAGTATGAGAGAGATTGAGAGACCATCTGATCATGCAAAAGCTTATCTTATCTCCTGTCCCTGAAGAAGCCAAAGCATATGGATAATTCATAGCCCTAATTAAGAATTCAAAAGCAGTCTTTTCTTAATTACTAATCAAGTACTGCCTTTTTTTAAAGAAAATAATCAATTAGCTTTGGTTTCCTGCCTACTTGTTGCTGAACCGGCTGCCTGAAAGCATTGCAGGTCTGCATATTCTATACCACCTTGTGACCCAACAGCTGATTAAATTAGCATATCTCCCTAAACTCCTAGTCATGGAGCAATTTGTTGGTCAGTAGCTGCAACTAGTGGAATTTTTCAGCGATTATAAATACTGCAAAGGTGGAATTAAAGCTGGGGAGTTAGGCAGTGGAGATGGCACTTCTAACTAACTCCTGCTCTGCAATGTGAGACATGCAGAGGTTTCAGGCAGGAGTAGCCATGAAATTACCATGGCTTTAGTTAGTTAGCTATACTTAATTATCTGCCCTGATTAGATCTTGTTTCAGTGACAGTTGACTCATCAGCATGTGTTTGCCATGCTGATCAGAAATTCAGAATGATCCCTATTTTCAGCATTGTGTAAAACTTATTTGAACCAGACGATTACTGCAATGTACTTGTGAAGCAGAGCACCAATAATGCATTACTTGGGAAAAAGAAAAAGAGACAAAAAGCAGCTTCATTTCCATCCCCTAATAATAATTGTACCAATGAACTGCAATGATGAATGGTGATTTTTAAATGAAACTATATTGCAACAATAATTCAAAAGCCAACTGACGGATGGACCGTACTAGCTATAACTTATCTGAGATGATTTGGCAGAGCATTATCTGTAGAGAGAGAAAAAAAAGAAAAAAAAAGACTCTAGTTAGTGATTAAAATCAAAGTGCTCTTACTTTCATTAAGCACTACTGTGTCTTAGAGCTAGACAAAGGGATAAAGGGATATCCAAAACTTATTACATTGTGCTTTATTATTTTCAGCTGCACAATATCGTATAGTCGACTATCAGAACATATGCAGGCCTTCATATATTTCTTATATTCTAGTACTATACATTATGCAGATCGAAGAAAAATAGAATATGGGGTCAATCAAGCATGCAAATTTGTGCTATACTGCTATGTTGGCACTCTAATTCGGAGAGTGTGTGCTAAATTTGTAGCAATTTCACAACAGCACCATATGCTCTCTATTGGTATTCTACTACTATTATTATCGTCAACTAGGAAGGTAGCCCTCGCGAATACGCGGGCATGTGTCGTATGATAATAGGTTTGAGATACTTATAAGAGCGAAGTATTAACTGGAGAACATCTGCCATGATTTCTCCCAAATTGTTTTCGTCGGCATTAATTGCTTTTACAATTTTCTAACCTATTAGCTTTCTATTATATCATATTTAAGTAATATCTATAAACAATTATTTATAATCTTCTTCATCTTTTGAAAAGAAGGTAAACTTATTTTCTTTAGAAAACATGTCAACGAAAGTAAAAGTAAGTGTAAAATAAAAGTAAGATGTTTTTCTGTTTAATTGCATACCTAATATCATGGTTTATTAGAGGATGATTTGGGTGGGACATGAAGCTCCACTAAATTGTATATAGCCTAGTATGATTGACATAATTTGAGAGGCAGTCTATCTATGAACATATTATGTAGAGTGGGTAAGAGGTACTACACAACCTAACATGAATACGATAACGACGAAATATAATTGCACAATAATATTTTTGAAATGTGATGTACCATGAATACATATAATGATATATATATATATATATATATATATATATATATATATATATATATATCTAACGATTAGAAATAATGGTTTTAGAAATAATGGTTCCACCGGTTTAAAAGGCATAGGAATATTCCAGAGATGTAGCTTAAAAATTATGGTTGTTTTAATATCCAATATTATTGCGAAGTGAACGTAGCTCAACTGGTTAGTTTCCTTGTGGTGGAACTTTCCCACTCGGGTTCAAGTCCCAAACTTGAAATTTTTTTCAGTGGTAGACTCCATCAACAGTGAGGCGCTCGTGGTGACTTCATCAATCTCAAAATATGTCGGCCTAATCTCTCAGAGCTCCTAATAGGAGTAGGCAAAATATGTCGGCCTAATCTCTCAGAGCTCCTAATAGGAGTAGGGTATGCGTTCATAGGGGCATATGTACTTTGTTTCTCGAAAAAAATATCCAACATTATTTGTTGTTTCTCTTTTAGTTTAATAAGTTTAATAGATAAAAAAGATGTCTTTGTTTCTAAAAAAAATATCCAACAGTATTTGTTGTTTCTTTTTTAGTTTAATAGATAAAAAATAGGGAGGTGACAAACAGTGTTGTGTGCATGTGATGGCAAGGAGGAGGTGGAGGAGATTTTTTTTTCTAATTTTTCTATATGAATTAAGTGAAAGCCGATGATGGGGTATTTCATTTTTTAAGAATTTCTAAGGTTCTTTCTTTTATAGGACGTGACACATGGCAACTTAAGATTTTCTTTTAATAAAATAGATCTAATAGTCAAATATAATGGATGCATCAATTTAATTGGTTTTTCTTAGAATTTTAGGAGATGATATATGGTCATTTATGAGTGCTCTGGAGGGCGTTTAATTGTGGAGGGCGTTTAATTGATTTTTGTTATGTACAGTGATCTAGTATAATATAATACATATGTTCAATTAATTTTTCGTTGTTGTTTAGTTGTCAGGCCACGATAGGGTCAACCTTTAAATGATGTATTTTAAGTTTTATATAGTAAAATATAGCTAATGTGATTTTTATTTATTTATTTTATTATAAATAAAACAATAGCTATGGTTATTTTTATTTTATGTTAGTTAAAAAAATAGAAGAGGAGATAATTGAATTGGAGAAGAGAGGATGAGAGAGTTATAGGGGAGGGTAAAGGTGTACGTAAAGCAGGATGGGAGGAGATTATTGTTCTCAAGATAAATAGAATGGGTCCTAGTTTTGAGTTGATTATTAGAAAATACTTTAGGTATTGTATTTTTAATTAAACTACTTAAATTGTTCTAATTTAAGTGTGTATTATTAATCAAAAGGTTTTAAAATCTATTTGATGTTTTTCTTAAAAATGTATGGATTAGTGAACAATAGCTAATGCATAGAATATGTATGACCAAAGTAATGGTTTTTTTAAAAAAAATATAGTTAACTTGGTTATTTAATTTTAAGTTTTATACTAAATAATCTAATGGTGTACACCAATAAAAAGTTAGCTATATGATTTAGATAGTATAGTTGTTTAAAATTTGTTAACATAATTTTTTTTTTCATCTAACTAAATGAGGAAAATAGGAGAGAAAAGATATAGGTGAGGAGGTACATACGCACAATGGGTCTACCATATATCAGTGAAAATCGACAACCAACCAGATATTTTGTTTATTCTCATAATTTTTATGATTTTTCTAATTTATTGAAATATCACGTGGTGGCGTAGAAGTGTGTGTAGAAGTAATACATGGCGGGTTTACAGAATGTTTAATGGGCAAAGAGCTAAAAATGCTTCCATGTGATAGTTTTTAAATGAAAATATAGTTAATATCAAATGTAGTCGTAGTATTTTCCCTGTATACATCTAATTTAAATAAGTTCATTAGGGATGGGTGGATGTTTCTCGTATGTATAAAGATTCAAGTAGTGAAGAACTGTGTGTAGTATATACATATCCGGGAGATTTTATTTTTTTCTCAATCATGGATAGTAGCACGTTTATACATATGAGAATTTTTTCAGTTTTTTTTGTTGAGCAGCATGTATGTACGTTTCTCTCGTAGCAATTAGGTGGGACCGTAGCATGGCTAATCCTTCTTCTTTTTTCAATCATAATTACGTATTTTGTTCCTTTTTTTCGCGAGTAGCAATACATGGAAGTACATATACGTACGTGTATATATATACGTGGGATGTATTTTAAATAAATCTAATCTAATGGTTTAAAAATAGTGGGTCCACTGAATTAAATAAAAATCGATGGTTGGATGTTTTTCTTTTTTCTCATAATTGTAAGATTTTCTCTTATTTATTAGAGCGCAACGTGGCAGCTTAGGAGCGTTTGTAGGAGTACCACATGGTGGTTTGAGAGTGTTTGTAGAAAGTTTAATAGACTTTTAGCTTAGCCAATGAGCTAGATCAAATGTAGTCAAAGTAGGAGATATAGGACATTGGTGTCAAAATAATATATTTGATCGTTAATTTTCAAATAATATATAAATAAATAAAACCATAATTTAGTAATGTCACATGCTTTTTTCTACCGTACGGAGCGAGTAACTTTTAATAATACTAATCAGATATATTTTTATGGCTCAAAGCATAAAAGCATAGATAATATGGAATTGGATTATTAGTTTGGGAAAGAAAAAAAAGAAAAAAATGTATGTACCTATTTTTGGGAGGGGCTGCTATGTACGGACGTACATACGTGCAGCGATGTACATTCTATATTGTGGAAAAAATAAATGGTAAATTTTCAATATGGATCTAATGGTGGAAAACAATAGACCCACCAGATTTAATGAAAACCGATGGGTGGCAGCTTAGTAGTGTTTGTAGGAGTACCATATGGCGGTTTGAGAGTATTTGTAGGAAGTTTAATAGACTTTTAGCTTAGCCAATGAGCTAGATCAAATGTAGTCGAAGTAGGAGATATAGGACATTGGTGTCAAAATAATATATTTGATCGTTAATTTTCAAATAATATATAAATAAATAAAACCATAATTTAGTAACGTCACATGCTTTTTTCTACCGTACGGAGCGAGTAATTTTTAATAATACTAAGCAGATATATTTTTATAGCTCAAAGCATAACAACATAGATAATATGGAATTGGATTATTAGTTTGGGAAAGAAAAAAAGAAAAAAAGTACGTATCTATTTTGGGGAGGGGCTACTATGTACGGACGTACATACGTGCAGCGATGTACATTCTATATTTTGGAAAAAATAAATGGTAAATTTTCAATATGGATCTAATGGTGGAAAATAATGGGCCCACCAGATTTAATGAAAACCGATGGCTAGATGTTTTGATTTTCTATAGCGCCATGTGGCGACCTGAGAGCGTTTGTAGGGGTGCTATATGGCAGCTTAAGAGCGTTTCTAGGAAGTTTAATGGACTTTTAGTATATAATAGAAAGAAGTAATTTCAACCGTTGATTTATGATTTCTGAGTTCCACTATCAGTAAAAAAAAGTATTCTGCCGTCAATAGTTGATGTGATAGCATGAATAGATATGGTCCAAGTTTAGATTGATTATATTATCAGTAGAAAGCATTATAAAAACATCTCATTGCACAAGAATTTACAGAAATGTTCAATTGATCTATGAGACATCACATATCAAACTCTTTTTTTTTACCTTACTAAAAAAAATTACATGTGTGAAGAAATCTATGTTCCCCATCTTGAGAACCGACTGATTGTGATTATGTTTTCTTCTTGTGGGCTGAAAAAGTGTCAATCATGCAATTTGCAGGCATGAATAAAACGACATAGCTTTATATCATCTCTTTATTAAGAAGGTCCCTATCCAAAGAAGTGACACTGTCTTTTCCTACACCATATTTTTAAAAAAAAAATATACATGCGTGTAGTGTTCTAACACACGATTTAAATCAATGGTCCATGACTTTCTCACATCCTTTTGAGCTTTTGACTGCTTGCCACAAGCGTGTACGTGTCTTCTCTAGGTCCATCATATTTGTCACACTTGTGCAATTTGTCATCCTTAAGCCCTAAGAAACTTGTAGTATGTTTCAATAATTAGTTAATAAGAAGTGTAGTAGTGTCCTGATAAACTTTATATTTCAATAACTGATAAGAAGCTTTGTGCAAACGGAACTTTTATAGCAAACCGTGCTTAGTAGTTATGGGCATGCATATACATTCCAATAGTTCAATGTGCTCTTTAGTGTGTGTTGGGAATTAATCCCCACGTACAATAAACAAAGCGACAGATTAACATATGATTAATTAAATATTAACTTAAAAAACTTTAGACATGGATTAATATATTTTTAATGTAAATGTTCTATAGTTTTCTTTTTTAAAAAAAATATCATTCAGCAGTTTGAGAAGCATGTGCGCGGGAAATGTGGGAGTGGAGGTTACGAACCTCAAGAAACGAACTCAACCAAAATAGAAAGAGTCCATCCTTTATGGCCTGATTTTTGTATTGAGTAACTTAGACAGTTAAAACTATGACAATGCTTAAAGAGGCTTTCGTAGCAATCAAGCATGAGGAAAGAAAGAGAGATCTTATGGCTTTCATGACTAGAACAACATATGGTTGAAGGGTACACAAAAAAACTTGCACCTCCCTTTCTCTTTGACAAACCATATATATCACTCAAGTCGCAATCATAAACGTTTTTGTCAGTTTCTCTTTCTTGGTGAGAAAATAATATAAATATTTACATATGAAAATATATTCAATAAATTAATTCCCATATTTCCCCCTTAATAAGTATATAGAATAATTAATTTATAACATATATATAAAAAAGCCAGAAGGCAAGAATGTGCACTTGGCATGCCACATGGTGCCATGGACAGATGGACAAATGCCAAGTGTGCCTCTTGATTTGGCAACAAGTGTCGTCCCAGCTAGCTAATCACATCCAAACCAAATGGATAACTTACAGCCAATCAATGGGTTTCTGTAAGACGGATTAAACTTTTTGTGTGATCTAGCTAGGCTTTTGCCACGTACTACTTTCCCAAAGTGAACGCAGAGAAGAAGGCACCCAATCAATTAACAGGTGAAACACTTTGTTGCTTTGTTCGAGCAATCATAATCTTGGTTTTACCAACACATTCAAGTGATAAGCTGTGTAGTGGCGTCCTTTTTTAAAACTGAGTTTAGAGCCGAACCATCTAAAAACATGGATCTCGAGACATCCAAAGGTTCAACGAAAGAAATCACATATATAAATCTAGCATGCTCTTGTCAATTGGTGGTCAAGAACGGAAAAGAGTTTACCTACTAATGAGAAGAAAGGGCTAAACTCTTTAATCATCTTGATCGCTAGAGAAATTTGGAAGCACATAAACAATTGTGTGTTTAATGGCGCTACCCCATGCTTGGTCAATGTCCTCCGAACCATCACTAATGAGAGCGCTCTTTGGTACCTAGCAGGAGCTGCTAGGCTCCGTGATCTCTTTACTAGGACTGTGCTGCTAATGCATTAGTTTGTGTTTTTTTTTCTTTGGGTGTATAGTATTCTGTTGTATCCTTGGTGAGTGGGTGTCGGAGTCTTTCTCTAACACCGTACACCTTTTCCTGCGTGTTCTGAAAAAAAACAACCTTTATATATGTTACCAAATGACAAAGCGTATATATGTCTAAATTTCTAGAGCCATGGTGGATTTTTGGATAAATTTGATTATTCATAGGGCCAAATATTTAATAGTTAACGAGTTATAGGGACACATGTTGTTTTTTTTATATATAGAAGAGTTCCCTTAGCTCATTTAAAACTATGTGACATTACTTAAAGCGGCTTTGGTAGCAATCAAACATGAGGAGAGACATACAGATCTTGTGGTTCTTATGACGACTAGCTAGAATGATCTTGATTGAGGATACGCAGAAAAACTGCACCTTTCTTTCTGACTAACTAACCATATATAATACGGAATTGCTAACTATCGTTTGACAGATTTATGAGCCTTCCATCATTCGTTTTTTTAGCCGTCAGATGGTTTTTAGATCCGTGCTAGCATCTAGCTGCTAATTAACTAGGCCCACGTTACTGTTCATATCAATCAGGGTCACAATCGTAAATATCCTATTGTGTTTCTCTCTCTATCATGGTGCAGAAATAATGTTGAGTGAAATATATGGATGGTGGTGCTACAACTCGTAAGATGAACGTAATTTAGTCACCTTATTATAAAATTGAACAAACCAGTCACACAATTTAACTAGTGGGTGTAAATTCACTTTGATTGTTTGAATGTCAATGTTAGATCTGCTAGGTGCATATGGCACGCACGCTTGGTGTTAAAGATAGACCTAGGCCTAGTAGCGGGGATACAGTTTACTCAAGCCTAGAGCCATGCTAGCATAATTTGAAAAATTTTGTATTGATCCATCACTAGCCACTCGGTGGCGAAACCCTAGCCGATGCCCATCCCCCCCTGGCCGCGATGCCGTTGATAAGCCACACGATGAGCTAGGAAGGCCACGGTGTGGGGGGGAGGGGGAAACCCTTGATGGTGGCACCCGATAACGCGTGCAAGAAGGTGGCACAAGGCTTGTGATTGGCAGACAAAGCTACCACGATGAGGAAGCTAGGGTGGTGGGGAAGGCGGCTATGTGCTAGTGGAGGCCTCGACGGCGCGGATCTAGCTAGTGATATAAAGACAGCCAGATCCGTCGTGACGCCATATGGCCGGTGTTCCACGAGGTGGAGGGATGGAGGTGGTGCTACCGGAAGTGGTGATGCGGGTCAGAGGTGTCGGATTTGTTGGCAACGAGGCTGGCGGCCTAACGATGGCAAGCGAGAGTTTTAGCGGGGAGGTGGCAATGGCTCCGTTTGGTTGGGCCTTCCTAGCACGGTGTGGCCATACGGTGAGACCGGTTGACAAGCTATCACGGCACGAGAGCCAGGAGATTTTGTCCCTGACCCGGGAGGTGGATGGGCAGCAGTGGCATAGGGTGGTGTGTGGTTGAGCGGTTCAATCTTCTCCTCACCCTCTCCCTCTCCTTGTCCTTCTCCAACACAAAGTCGTGGATGGAGTTGGGTGCGTCGAGCGCCGTGTTCCTATTTGTTCCTCAGCAACACGGTTTCTGTCATATGCGTGTGGTATGGTTGTTTTTCTTATTCTTGACCATGATCTCCTAAGGCTATGGTCTTATAATTTTTGTTATGCTATATCAATACAAAACGTCGTACGACTATCGGGTTATAGTCGTACTGTCTTTTATATATACGGGTTGTTTTAAAATAAATAAAATTGTATCTAACATGGTAACTAAGCTCCACCTCCACTACTTCCAACCAATAATGGAGCTAGAGGTCTCCATCAATTCCATGAATCCATTCCATACCATCCTATCCTACCTGCCCTTCTCCTCCTCGTTTCTTTTGGACCCAAACACAAACAGCTGCCACAGGTGCCCATTGGCCTCTCCTTTTCTGGGCCTTTATATACCTGCCCCTCCCCCAACCCCAACCAGCCACTTCTAGTCCTTCAACCCAACCCACTGACACACACACACTCCTCTCTCCCATGGCGCTCGTCGGCGGCGGCAAGGTGGTGGCGGCGGAGCCTGGCGTGGCGCGGCGGCTGTGGCGCGTGGTGCGCGCCGTGCTGTACATGCTGCGGCGCGGGCTGCAGGCGCCGTCCGGGCGCAAGCTCGCCATGGACCTCCACCTCCTCCTCCGCCGCGGCAAGATCGCCGGCAAGGCGCTCGGCCACCTCGTCACGTTCCACCACCACCACCACAACCATGGGCACGGCTTCTCCGCCTCGGCGGCGGCGGCGGGGTCGTCGTCGCTGTCGTGCCGCGGCATCGACCCGGCGCTCGCGGTGTACGAGCCCTCGCGCGGGCGACGCCGCGAGGTCGAGTTCAGCTGCAGCAACACGCCCTCCTCCACCACCGGTGGCGGCGGCGGCGGCGGCCTCCTCGGACGCCGCCGCCGAAACCGCCACCACCGCCGCGACGACTACGAGTTCTCCAACGACGCCGGCGCCGGTGGAAGCGGTTACTACGACCACGGCTACGACGCGGCCTACGTCGCCAGGGTGTTCGAGATGCTCAACGACAGCGAGCACCTCTTCAACGACGACGACGCCGCCGTGGCCGTGGCGCCGGCCACCGCCGAGACGACGCCGCTGTGGACGCCGGCCCGCTCCCACCACTCCCACAGCCCCGCCCCGGCGGCGCCGAGCCGGCATCGCGGCCGCACCACCGACTCGCCGTTCGCCGCGAGCAACGGCGACGAGGCCGGCGGCGGCGCGCAGCAGCAGGTGGACAGGAAGGCCGACGAGTTCATCAGGCGCTTCTACGAGCAGCTGCGCGCGCAGCGCAGCGTCGCCGCCACGCCGGACTACTACGGCGCCAGCCCGTACGCCGGCCGCCGCGCGCCACGGCCGGTCGCCGCCGGCATCGCCTAGATCGCGGTCGATCGAGAGACAAGCCTTTCTTTGTACGACGTTGTACGGCTGTGCTTTGTACACCAAACTCCATGTTGCTACCATTGCTACTACTGCGTACTAATTACTTGTCATGTCCTAAACCCTAAAAACCAGTAGCATCTATCAAAAGAGATTAATTTTTGCTGTGTTTAATTGTTCTTATTCAGTTATTCTAATGCTCCTTACATAATAATCACTAGAAAATCAGTTGATTTAGATTGTTGTGCGGATTATTAATCAGATTATCTACTTGATTATAGAGATAATAAATAACATATTTTTTTATTTAAAATATACTTAACAAATAGCTTAACACAAGTAGAAGAAAGTAATTTTGAGAAAACACAATTTTCAAAGCGTGTATATAAGTAAATATATATAATCCGTTTCAATAATCCGATGAATAATTCTTCATCAATCTATACGTGCTTACATAGAACTATAGCTAGTGGTATTGTAAAGGAGAGTGATGTAAGAGATAGTAGTATAGGGGGGCTGAAAAGAGTTGGGATATGCATGATTTGGTTCTTGTGGAGATGAGGGTACAGGAGCAGCCTTTAGCATGTTGGTTGGGTGTGTCGGAAGGTACAACAGTATTGGCGGACTTGGTCATATCCTCTTAATTTTATGGTTGCAACCTTTCTTGACCACAAAGGACACCAGGACAACCTGTAGTTGCAACCAAGAATTTCGGTACGTTTCAGCTTTAATGTTGCCATGCCACAAGCTCAGTTCCTCTAAAGTGTGTTAATAAATATATCTATAGCTACTACATGAACCTTGCTTATAATTAATTGTAGTTTGACTGATTTGATCTTCAATTCAGTTTCTCTTTTACTATAGTACTAGTGGAGTATAGTACTGTCTTGGATGATGGTTTAGCTCACTGTTTGGTAGTATCTTGTAGAGCTAATTAAGGCTAAGTTTGAAAGTAAATTCTGGCTTAGATTTCTTAGTGGCATGTAAAACAAAACAAGTCAATAATGTAGAATTAATTGTGTATTAATTATTATTGTCAGGGTTATGGATACCACATACTTAATAGTAGTTGACTAAATCTCGGCAAGACCCATCACATACCATGTCTTATATGGAAACTGACCTCAGATATGGAGGGAGTTCCGAATAAGGAAAGACAACCACAGTTCTATATGGAAATGGCAAGGACTACTCGGATTATATCCATATTGGTTTCCCTAGTTCTATTTGGACAAGGGAACACCTATGGGTATAAATACAAGGCCCCCTAGGAGGAGAGGGGAGACGAAACAATAGATCAAGACATAAGATCAACATACAAGCCAACATACGCCAAGACAAGACGCCGGATATCGACATCAGAGATATGCCTGGACCGACCCTATCCGGTATCTACGGAGGCCGGCTGTAGGGATCTAGCGCTATCTCTGATCTCGCCGGGCACGAACTCGAGGATGAAGACTACCCTATTGTCGACTATGGGATGGTTTCATGGCCGTCATGTCGACAACAGATAGATAGGCTACCCCAAATATTGTACTGGTGTGATTATGGTGAATAAGAGCAACGACCGGTTTTGGCCAACAGGATGTAGGGCTATTACCTGTCAGATAAGGGGCCCGAACCTGTATAAAAATCCTCGCCTCCGTCTCTTTTACCTCAATCTCGCATATATCCTAGTACCAACGATCCCCATACTATACAAATACCGGAATCGCGACATCAAACGTTGACAATTACAAAGTTAAGGAATAGATTTATTTGATTTATATACTCTATTAAAAAGTAGTAATGGTGATGAGTGGTGAATCTGCCACTATTCACCACTGGAGTAACTCCATACCTTTTAGAATGGAGAAAGGATTATGTGAGGCCTGAGAACCAGACAATCACCAACTCTTTTTTCTGAAAGACAAAAATGGTAGAGTGGAGCCAAAAAGCCCACACGTCAATAACAAATTTATCAAATTAAGATATGATGTATATGAAAAATAACGGTAATAACGGGTTAGTAATAATTTTCACTGATCAAGATCCTGTTGCAACACGGGAGCAATATGCTAGTTTCTAAAGGAATTTCTATATAAAAAATATTTGTAAAGCACATACTCTCTCCATCCACAAAAGTTACACCTATTTCACATTTGAGTTTTTCTAAATAAGCTGTTCCTATTTATAGTTTTTATGCATTCAAAACTTAAATGAAGAGATAAATTAAATGTTTTATTAGAACCCAAGAAGTCATCTAAACACTTATTGGTTGTATGCTTACATTTACTCCTTGATTTTGTAACATCTAAGATAATTTAATTTCTCCTTGGTCTTGGTGTCAAAAGTAATATGTGTAATTTTGTGTATGGAGGGAGTATTATTTAACTGTCTCGGAAACGTGCTCAAGGTGAATGAATGAGTAGCAATATCCAAACTCACTTTAAACTCAGTCTAAGTATTGAGCTGGAGTGAAGGAGTGGCTATTATCCAATCCAAGATAAGTAGTTGAGGAGCAGTCGTATGTGGAGCAATTAATTAGTTAGCAGATGAAGCAGTCCCTTACTCCCTTCATCTATTTTTGACAGTCATATTTCTAAATCTAAAAATTTTATTTTTGATAGGCATATTTCAATCCAACAAACTATCATCTTAATGATTTTTTCGAATTTAATACATGACTCTCTATTCTTCTACACATGATTGGCTACATGGGCTTTGAGAAATGTAAATATTAATGAATCGCTTGTTTACAAGGAATAACTAGTAGCATGCTTAAATGAATGATAAGTAGAACTATTTATTCTTGGTCTGTGTGTCAAGATGAAATATGACTATTAAAAGTAGATGTGGGAGTATTATTTAAGGACCCGGCATGGAACAAACGATCGAAGAATCTTCTTGTTCCTAATCTTAATTAAGCTGAATTTCGCATGCCTTGTGTGCTGATTTCTTGTGCTGCTGAAGCAATCCCCAGTTGTCCTGCTGGGAGATAAGGATCCACAGTTAATATTAATCCCCCATAAATGGTTGATGGCAATGTAGAACTGATCTTTTTGTTCCAACATCTAGCCAAAATTTATGCGATAGAGCTGACCTGATCCTGATCTAATTAATGATTTTGTTCCAAGAAACCATCAGTTTAACTTCTGCATTCTCGCAGAGCACTTACCTGCCTTTCTTTCTTCTTTTTTGCCATGATATCAGTCATCAGTTTGGCCATGCAAATTTTATCAAGAACAGTAGCCACAGTACTACAGCCTAAAAGATTCGGAGAAAGTTTGCTGCCTGCTGCCGTTTGTTGCCCGTTTTTCTCTGACACGCAGCCGTAGCAGAACGGGTGTTCATGGACTTGACTTTGGACTCCCCGGCTAACTAGGGCTCACACTGTCTGACTGACTCGTACTACCACCATATTGTGGGCAGTGGGCACACCTTACTAACTCCTCTCAGTCATGTTTACTGGCAAATTAAACTGCACATTAATTAGTTAAAGCACTGAGTAATATCTGGTTAATTTTCATGTTGTAGTATTACTGGGTAATTTTCATGCTATAGTTTATTTTTACCATGTTCTTTTATGCTTAACAGATGAATAGATGAACGCGTACGCTTTTTGAACTTCTAAACTAAACGGTATGATTTTTCATGAAAGGAAAACTTTCTATATAAGAACTTCATATAAAGCTATGTTAAGTAGTATGTTTTTAACTCTTTAATAGTTAATCCATCCATTTGTCCCCTCCCCTCCAATAATTACCACAATTCATTGGGTCATTCAACACAAATGCATAACTGCTTTCACTTTCAAAATTCATGCCTTGTATTGATGTGCATACCGATATACCATCATTAAAATCTATATACTTCATTCTCCTTCTTGCTTCTGGCCAGCTGCTACTACTGGCTGCTATAGCTTCACCTTGCACAGTTCTCATGAGACAGACCTGCATGTCTTGCTGCATGCTTAGAGAGATGGATCGATATATATATAATTATGCCCTAAAGATATATTGAGAAACCTTTTCACCACCATATATATGTGCAGCTAATTAAGCTTCATGGAACAGGGGGGCGATGGAAAATTAGCAGTCAATGAATCGATGGGGAAACTAGTTTTTTTTTTTAATAGGGGACATTTCATGAAGCAATGAAATACATCCGGCCTCTGCATTGATTAGGGATATAAGAACACTAAAAAAAGGGGTAAAAACACCTATGACACTGTGAACATATCATGACAATTATGACAACTTGCCCTCTTAAAGCTGGACAAAATAAAAGACCAAGAACTACTCCAAATCATAGCTGAATTTCCATCCAAGTTTGAAACGACACCTCCATTAATGAAGAGTCGACAAACAAATTAACGTCAAACAAACCATTAGGATTTTCACCCCTCAGAATCAAACGCATTGAGAGCTGTTTTTGTGCCCGGCGAAACGAGCTTGGGGCGGTGCGCACCGTCCGATCTTTTTTATGCGGCTCAGCATCGAGGCTCCGTGTCGCAGAGACCGGTGGGCCTCACATGATGGACGGCCCATAGTCTGAAAGCGACTCACGCTTGCTGCATAAGCAGGCCGGCCCGAATTATACAGTCCCGGCCCAACTATTATGGGCCGCATGTTTCGCCACAAAGTCCAGTTCAGTTCTAACGTTATGGGCCGACACAGCATCCCGTTTCAACTTCCGTATCCTTAGTCTTCCTCAACCGATGCGCCCACGGCTCCCTGTGTGCGCGCTCCCCTTCCTTCTTCCATGGTTCCTCTAAACATGGGGGCTTCGCTGTTTTAACACTCCGAGTGATGATAACTGGGTCCATCTATGTGTATAAAATGTGGGTCCAGTGTCATTATAGCAAAGATTAATATTTGTAGTGTCATAATTGCAAATCCCCCTTCCACATCTGGCCTGCAAGGATGCTGGAAGATTCAGAGAAACCAAAGATTCCGAGAATGCAACCATGATATCGATTTCTCGAGTATATTGGTCTATTTGTCAGCTTCTTTTGCGTCAGGTTTTGTGGTTCAGTGATGTACAGTATGAAATTTGCGAGGAATGAGGTATCTCCCCTGTTCTGTAGGTAGGTACAGATGAACACTGTTCTCAAGACAACGGTACAGGTCCCCATCTATTGGTGGTTAGGGCTGATTATAAACCATAATGTTTTATTAGCGAATTAAAAGTCTTCCTGAAAAAGAAACTATATTAAAACACATCTAAATCAACTTCAAAATTCAAATTTTGGTATTGACTTATAAGCCGTAGGGCGAATGATGAGACCCACACCCATAGTATGAACACAAAGTCATCACTTATCAAGGCTCCGATGAATCTATCTCAGCTCTTCAGAGAGTCACACCTCGGTCGACAGCCATTCTCATCAAGCTATTGATTACTCCACCGGTAATAACGGTTTGGATAAGATTTGGTCCAATCCTTAAAATTCCGACCATCTCAAAAACTTAGTTAATTTAAAAACAAAAGAAAATGTATAAGTAGATTTTTCTTGAAAATTACTATATCAAAACTTCAGATTTTGCAAACTTATTTTAATATAAAATTGATGGTCGGAGTTTCAGAAGTTTAACCAAGTTCTAAGCATCAAATTATTTATAATTAGAGGATTTGTTTTTCGAATTGTTAATTAAGGTTACATTTACCAAGCTGATAAGGCCAACGTACATCCTCATAAACAAGGCTAATAAGCTGATAATTAAGATCATGCATTGGCATGACAAGTTCAGATGATCACTTATCACTGCTTTTAGTTACCTCTCCTTTTCCAAACTCGTGTTGATTTGCCTGCATGCTTGCCAGTATCAGCTTCCAAAGCTTAACATCTGTTCTTCTTTTCCTTGCACAAACACTGGTTAATTGGCATGAAATCGTTGGTCGTCCGTGACCATGAAAATGACATTGATGCAGTCGTCGTCGTCATAATAGTACGCTAATGATGAAGATCACATCATCGATCACCTGGTCTGAATAACTTCCACGTGATTATACAAGCCTAATCACCAATATCACCATTAACTCTGTCGCTTCAGGGTTTATTTGACGCTTCAACTTTTTTTTGTAGTTAGTCAATAGTAATCAGCGATGGTTATTAATCACCACACACAAAAAGTTGTGATAAGTCATGAGAAAAAATATCAAGGGAGATCAAGGGGCTAGCTAGGTAGCTATAGCTGATGATAAGGTCATGGCTAACGTAACTGTGATCACCTAACGCTCTTATACGAATTAGTACATATCTTCTCACCTCAGTATGAGTATAATTATACTCATACTGAATTTCATACTCATACAGTGGTGGTCGATGAGATCGATGGTTCTAGTCCTTTAGACGACTGAATTCTCGATTTTAGTTATACGTATATCACCACGTACACGTGATATACTGATATATCTGCAAAAGTGTCCCTTAATTAACATATATAACCAATTTTCGTCTATTTGTGGACTTAGTAAAGATTTAAAAGAGCCTTAATAATTTGCATACCAAGTAGTATTAAAATTACTCGACAGTATTAAACACGAGAATACAGCGTCTGTAGGTACCAATGAACCACTAGATAGCAACTTGGGAGTTTATTTTTTTTCTATGCAAAGCCTTCTTCAGTTAATCCCTTTCACAATAGAATTGAAAGAAGAGATTTAATTTGTTCCACACCTATTGATACGAAAAATTAATCCCCTCTAACACATTTATTAACATAACACAATCCCTAACGAAATCTAATTCAACCTCTACATTTTCCAGATAACGAAATTCATTTCAGTCTTTTCTTCTTATGCGTATTCCATCTCTTTGCAGCGACCGGTGGCGGCTGCGCCCGGAGGTGGCAGCGGTAGCAGCAGCTATGCCCAGAGCCGGCGGTGGCTGCACCCGAAGGAGGCGGCGACGGCGGCAGGCGCAACGCCCGGAGGCGGTGGCGACGGCGGCGGTGGCTGCACCAATCCCTCCCTCCCTCCCCATTCTTCTTTGTTATTCGTTTCATCTCCAAGCGGCGACTGCATCACGAGATCCAATCTTCTCTCCCAAGTGTGTTCAGTACACTTATCATGTGAGACAATATTTATTTTGTTATAGTGATGTACTATTTATCTGTGATTCATGTCATTTTTTTTTAAAACCGCTAAATAGCTTAGCTGCAGCTATAGCTGGCTATAGTTGATGAAAACCATAGCCGCTAAAGGGTTTAGCCGGAGATTTAAATCATTGTACACACCTATTGAGATGCAATATCAATCCCCTCTAACCCTTTTATTAACTGAACAATCCCTAATGAAATTTAATTCAACCTCTACATTTTTAGATAAATGAAATACATTTCGGCCTTTTTTTTCTAAGAAGCTAGATTCAAACCAGCCTCATACTGTCATCCATATAACTGGGTTTGCAACAAGCTACTCGAACCTTATCTAAAATACTTAGATACACCTACAACTATGATTAGTATACGTACGTCATCACATACGTGAGACACTAAAATAAACTCATGCAAGCATGCTACTCGTGTCACCAATCATGAGACCACACCACACAATAGTGCACACAAAGCTTTAATTTGATGATAAGTACGGCGTAATAATTAGTTAAGCTGATAAGCACGCAGCGAGCACCTTGTCCACAAACTTTAATCTCTGCTCGTATCAAACAATCAAATCCTGCGTGCTGCTGCTGCTGCTTACCCGGCGAATCTGCTCCTCAATTTTGATCACAAGATCTGATCTGATTCATGTCACTGTCCATGCTCCCTTTGATTCTTCTTCTTCTTCTTCTTGCCTACACACAAAAGCTCTATAAATTAGCTCCCATGGCGTAGTAGCTAGTAGGGTGTATAGCTACTAAGCTAGTAATTAAGCTAAGCAACACACACAGAAATCAGCAGCAAGCTAAGCTGTCCATGGCTCCCAATGGAGAAGCTTCGTCGGCGGTGGTGGCCGCCGTGGCGCCGTTCTTGGCGACGTTCATCGGCAACCACCACCTCGGGCACGGCGGCGACGGCCATGGCCACAAGGAGATGGAGCTGCTGGCGACGACGACCGGCGGCGGCGGCGGCGGCGGCGAGAGCATCCCGGCGGAGGAGCAGCAGCAGGTGGTGGAGGAGGCGGAGTGCGAGTGCTGCGGCATGTCGGAGGAGTGCACGGCGGCGTACGCCGGGGCGGTGCGGCGGCGGTTCTCGGGGCGGTGGGTGTGCGGGCTGTGCGCGGAGGCGGTGGCGGAGGAGGCCGGGAAGAAGAAGGGCGGCGAGCGGGAGGCGGCGCTGGCGGCGCACATGGCCGTGTGCAGGCGCTTCAACGGCTTCGGGAGGACGCACCCGGCGCTCTTCCAGGCCGACGCCATGAGACACATCCTCAGGAAGCTCTCCGCCGCCGCCGCCCCTGGATCGCCCAAGCCGACCAACACTAGCCGCAGACACTTGACGACGGAGAGGGGGCCATCAAATCCACCGGCGGCATGCTCATCAGCTAGCTAGCTATATACTCCCTCCATATTTTAATTAATGTATGACGCCGTTGACTTTTCGACCAACGTTTGACCATTCGTTTTATTTCAATTTTGTGTACAAATATAAAAATATTTATGTCATGCTTAAAGAACATTTGATGACGAATCAAGTCATAATAAAATAAATGATAATTACATAAATTTTTTGAATAAGACGAATGGTCAAACGTTGGACAAAAAAATCAACGGCGTCATATATTAAAATATGGAGGTAGTATATAGCTACTTCTTCCATTTCACAAACGTAACTAATTCTAGCATTTCCAACATTCATATTGATGTTAATGAATCTAGACATGTATATCTATCAAGACTCATTAATATCAATTTGAATATAGAAAATGCTAGAATGACTTACATTTGTGAAACGTAGAAAGTAGTTCAAGTTGCATAATTTCCAAAAAAAAAAAAAAGAAACTGAAGTTGCATGGACAAGTGTACAACAAGCTATAGCTGATGCTTTTGTGGTGGCTAATTAAGCTTGTATGTTAGCTTTGACCAATGAAGAGTGCTTATAAGTTAAAAGACATTATATAGGCAGCTCATATGGTTTAACTATATAGGCAATGTTGCATTGCATGTATATATGTTTATACCTTTGACTTTTATTATGGGCTTTTGTTGCTCTTTTAGCTTGAGCTTAATGAGTGTAACAGGCTCCACATCGTCCAACTACATGCTGCGCATCTTCATGTAAATATACAGCTAATAATAATCTATCTAATTGTACTTGTCCACCAAGAATTCGATAAATAAAGTAAACGGGTGATTCTAATACACTTGGTAATCTGCAATTCCTGTGAATTACTAAACTCCATATGGTGTCTCATGTAGCCGCGGCAATTGAAGTTTTCAGAGAGGTATATCAAACATATATTTGTATGCCAAAGTACGACAGAAACTACAATGTATGAACACAGACTAATATAAAGTTTAGCTCTGATATGGATGAAACAGGCAGCAGTTGACCCAATTCAACCAGATTCTTTACAAAAGAAAACCATGTTGAGTGGACGCTTTAACTCAAACGAAATGCAAAAAATATCAATTGCTTCCAGGTAAGATGTGGTCATAGGCACATACTATCATATTTGTGGATGTCCCTGAATACAGCAGTCCACACTAATTAAACCGATTATTGAAGGAAAACAAAAGGCTTAGAAAGTCTGCCGCGCGCGGCAGCACCGGAGTGTCGTCTTTCGTTATCGAGGCACGCTGAGACCCGTCTCTGCAAGACATCCAGGAGATCATCAGTTTCAGGTTGTCCTGCAGCAAAAACATCTACATACATCTGCACCAAAGATGGGGTATTACAGGTATGGAGAAGTTGCTTATGTGTTGGCGCAAAAAAACAGAAAAAAAAATTCAGCACTGATGAACTTCGTAATATAAAATCATTGAAGGGGGTGTTTGCTTTGCTTTGGTATTGTAAAACAAACCAAATATTGATAACACCAATACTTGGTGGTTGCTTTGTTTGGCACCAACATTTGGTACAGTGTAATAACACCCTTGAAATTTGGTGGTGCCAAAATGAATGCACTCCAAGGACAAGGAAATTGCTAGAATATTAGCTATAGTTCGAAACAGGCTTTCTAAGTTTTAGCAATACCAAATTCTGGCTTGGCTTGCTGGAGGCATGAACTAAACAAGCATCACGGATTCATGGTAAAATTGGAGACATGAACCAAAACTCTAGAATGCCTTGCAGGAGGCAAGGACACGACAAACAGTGTCGAAAAAGACACGTCTGTATTGAAATTATTATAGGCAGTATGAAACCAATTTCATGAAATCCAAAAAAAAAAAAGTGAATGCTACAATTAATGACAATATGGATCCAAACTGTCCAACAGACCAAAATAAATTCCATTCCCAGATTGAATAATGCATTGTAAACTTCAGTTGAGCAGAAAAAGTTCACTAAATGACTTTGGCACCTCTAATGGACGGTATATGTTTTGGAGCAGGATTTCATTGCAATGCTATTGATTATTCCTTTTCTGGTGGGGAATGTTATTGATCATTCTTTTTCTGAAGAGTAATACTATTGATTATTCTACTGGATCTTGCCTTTAGCTTGGCACAATGTTCATTAAGCCCTCTGTGTGTAACCCCCCCCCCCCCCCCCCACCCAACCAAAAAAAAAAAAGGGGAAACAGAAGGCCGCAAATTTTGCATTTGATAACCTGAAAAGTTTGAGCATTAATATTTTATTAAACTATTCAGTTATGGTAAATGAAAAGATTTTACGTTACATTTTTCATGAAACTTAATTTGAAATTAGTTTACAACTTGTTTTTTCAATAAATATCTTGATAAAAATAATGTTGAAAAATTGAATAGTAGCAGCCAACAATGTGAAGCATTTTGAAAGAGATAGTAAGAAGTAGAACTGCTTTAGATCTCATAGTGTAGCAGTAGCAGTAGACTAGCACTACAGTACAAGTACAAAACATTTTCCCCAAAGTTATGGATACGGTGGAATATTGTGCATGTGGTATTTCCTGTTCAACAACAGAAAATATATATATATATATATATATATATATATATATATATATATATATATATATATATATATATATATATATATATATATAACTGGATGTTAGGCACCCTATTAAGAAGCAAAACTGACTATCAAATAACATGCTTATGTATCCTAACAATTTGCTCTCTTGTTTGATGTTTCCCATATGGAAAATAGAGAACACTGAGTACCTTAACTAACCAAATGAGAGTATTCAGAACAAGTTGCCATTTCTGGGAAAAAAAGTGGCATTTCAATGTAATATTCTTATATTCATGGGATGTTAATGTATTTATTTCCAATATGCCTTAAGGATGGATACACTGCACTGTCCAACAAAGTGTTGGTACAATCGATCTAGTGGTGGCCTTAATGGTCTTTCAAACAGAAAACCAATTATGTCCTGCAGACACAGAATTACAGCATAAAGAGCATGAACAATACTCCTACAAGTTCTTATCATCCCAGCATTTCTTATCTAGTGTGACCCTGTCAGTTTCCACCATATTTCATAGTAATTCCGTTGCCAATTTACAATGTCGTTTGGTTTGCAGAAGCAGTGGAGCACTGAGAGAACTTTGCTTTCAACAAACCAGACCCAGGGATAGACATTTAATCCCATATCCAACAGTTACTCGGGATCAAAGAATTTGATTTTATTGATGACAAAAACTAAGCATATTCCGACAACAATTACATCAGCCCAGCCGAATCTAGGCACAAGATGAACTAGAACAAACAAGGCACATCAAAGCAAAGCAACCGGGTGCGGTCACAACTCACATGCAGGATGCAAAGATTAGATTTGATATCAGACTCAGACTCCCGGGAAGGAGCTGCAGAGCGTACCCTGCGACACGGCCCGCGCCACCTCCGCCCCGAGCCGCGACGTCAGCCGCGCCTCCGCCACCGCGCTGTGCAGCGGCTGCAGCGACCTCGCGAGCCCCACCAGCCGCCCCATGGACGCCGCCCTGCACCACACACAAGATTTCAATCTCCGCGAAGGGGAAAGAAAAAAATGAGCGAGGGGTTCAGCCCTGCCTGCTTTACCTGGTGACGGGAGCGACGGCTCGGGGCAGCGAGGCCGCCGGGCTCCGTCCCGCGGCGGAGCGGAGGAACGCGGCGGCGGGGCGGGAGAAGGAGCGGAGGCGCGACGCCATGGCCGGAGAGGGGAGAGAAGAGAGAGGAGGGTTTTAGGGTTCTCATGGACTCTCCAATTTGAGGAGAGCCCAGTTTATTATTGGGCCTATTGGGCCTCACTCTATTAGATTCGAATAAGTCTGCTTTGCTTCCCTCAACTCATACTGGTTGAATCGCATCCCTCAACTGCATAACCGGATATAACTCATCCCTAACTTTCAAAACCATAGCAAATCGACTCTTCGGGTGTTCCGGAGGCGGTTTCATTCTACGTAACACTTATATGGTGGGTTGACTTGATCTTTGGCGCTTACGTGACACTAAAATTAAAATAAACATAAATGGGACCACATGTCAGTGAGTAAACACAATAAAAACAAATTCCGGGCCCACGTGTCAGCTACCTTTTCTCTCTCTCAGGTGGATGGCAGCGACCGGCACTCCGGCAGACGGCAGTGGATGGCGTCGGCAACGGCGAGACAGAGCACGGCAGAGTTCGACGGCTAGGCCAGCAGGGCCGGCGGATGAGCTCTCTGCAGCAGACGGCGCGTAAGCGCTGCTACGTCAATCTCGGCAAAGGAGACGACTCCGCACGCCGGCTTAGTTCCCTCCCGTCCTTGCTGGCTCCCCACGCCGCCGCCTCCTTCCCTCTGTTCTCCTTCCCAACACTGACCTCGTCCTCCGCCTCCACCTTGACCCCTTGTCCCGATGACAATGTGGATTTCGACACCAGCGAGGATCACCGCCCCTCCATCAACCTCCACGTCTCCTCCACCTCCCTGCTTCGCTCCCGCCACTTCGCTACTCTCCTCCCGACCACTGAAGCCCAGCGCAGCCACCTCTCCCTCGTCGTGTCTACTCCGCACTCCGTGGGGAGGGATGAGAGGAGGAGGTGAGGACGGGGATGAGGTAGCGGAGGAGGGCACGCGGGAGGGAAGGCGGCGGTAGGGAGGGAGAAGAGGGTGAAGGGAAAGACGGGGATGAGGCACCGGCGGAGGGGCGCGGGAGGGGAGGCGGCGGCGAGGCTTCCTTACCTCTGCTCTCTCTCTCTCTACTCCCACTGTCTTGCTACTCCCGCCGGTCCACCGCTCCGCCGAGCTCCTGGCTGCCGACACCAACACCGTCGACACTGCCATCAACCTGGACGTCGCCATCAACGCGGCGGGGAGGGAGAGGAGAGGAGGCGGCGGCGAGGGCGCGGATGTGGAGGTGGCGATGAGGAGAGGAGGTGTCGCCGTTCCCGTTGTTCTGCTGCCTCGAGCCCCGCCCCGCCATCCTACTGCTCCTACTGCTCTATCGAGTTCCCGCCCCCCTTCCGCGCTCCTGTCGTCCTACTGCTCCCGTCGAGCTCTCACCGCCCCGATGCTCACTCCATCTTGATCAACGCCGAGTATAAAGAGGGAAGAGGGAGGAGTTGAGTAACTGACACGTGGCCTAAATTTTATTTTTATTTAGGTTTGTTTTTATTTTAGTGCCACGTAAGCGACACGTCGATGCCACATGGGATGTAAACCAAGTTAACCCCCCACGTAAGTGCCACATAGGATGAAATCACCTCCAAAACTGCCGGGGGAGTCAATTTGCAACGGTTTTGTGAGTTAGAGGATAGGTTATACCCGGTTTTGCGGTTGGGGGTGCATTTCAACTGGCGCATGAGTTGAGGGACGCCATGTAGACTTATTCTTATTAGATTCCGATATGGGCCACTGGGCCTAGCCTTTCGATTTCGAGCCCAAACTAGGCCCATCCACTTGCAATATCTCTCTTTCTCGCTCGCTCTCGCGTCGCGTGTGCTTCTTTCTCGCCTTCTTCAGTCCGCGGCGTTGTTCCAGAAGCTTCTGGAAAGTCGGGGAAACCCCCATGGCGTCCGGCGATCCGGTGGACGCGCCGGCGGCGGCGGCGGAGCCGATGGAGGTGGAGGCGGACCAGTGCCTCGACCTGACGAGCTGCCAGCTGCACGATCTGAGCGAGGTGGAGATCCCGCCCACCCTGGAGGAGCTCGACCTCACGGCGAACCGCCTCGCCGCCGTCGACCCCCGCATCGGCCGCCTCCCGGGCCTCCGCAAGCTCTCCTTCCGCCAGAACCTCCTCGACGACGCCGCCGTCGCGCCCCTCTCCACCTGGGCCGACATCGCTGGGCTGCAGGTGATTGTGATTTCCGTCTCTCTATTTGGGAATCTAGGGATTTAGGAATGTGTGGTTGCGCCAGTCCTTTTGGGGCTCGTGCGATCGTAATAATGCTCTTGTTTACCCAATTATAAGCTTGTGTAAACCATTTCTGCTATTTCTTTTATTAAAGCAACAACCTTTTTTTGTTGCAGTTACATCATGACACAGAGGATTTCTGTAAGAAAAGAACTCTATAAATTGTGCCTTTAGATATACTTGGTTAGGTAAATATGTATACCGTATACATATTGAGGTGATCAATTCGGCCATGTTTCCTTGTTTCAACCAGTAACAAGTACAGGTAGCTAGAGTAAACTACATCTATGAAAAAAAATTATATGATTTAGAAATGGTGTATGACTTGTCCACATTACATCTATCCTGAAAATACAAACGACTTAACATGTTATACTAAATACATTTATCGTGGTTTCAAAGTGATTAATCGCATAAAGTTTTTTCTTCAACTTGGTATTACTTCTCCAATGTCACTGTGCGGAATTCATGTGTTGTCAAAATAATTTGATAATAATATCTAAAAACATCCCCTGTTTCAGGAGTTGGTCTTTAGAGATAACAAACTTACAACGATTCCTGATGCCAGCATCTTCAAAGGCCTTCTGGTCTTTGATGTATCTTTCAATGAGATATCTTCCTTAAAGGGGCTGTCCAAGGTTTCCAGCACACTGAAGGAACTCTATGTTTCAAAGAATGAAGTTGCAAAGATGGAGGAACTCGAACACTTTCATGCATTACAAATTCTTGAACTTGGTAGCAACAGATTGAGGGTAAGCAGTTTGCAGTGCATTTTAAGTTCCACCAGCCAGTCAAGTTAGTCAGATTTGATGTATAATGATGCATTGTGTACATGTATTCTTACTTATCTACTGAATTTCAGGTGATGGAAAATCTAGAAACCTTGGCAAATCTGCAGGAGCTATGGCTGGGAAGAAATCGAATAAAGACAATCAACCTATGTAGTTTGAAAGCAATAAAAAAATTAAGCTTGCAAAGCAACAGACTGACTTCAATGAATGGGTTACAAGTACTGTGACATTACTTTCTCGCATCCCCTGATTTTCTTGTGAAGCGCTACTTGATAACCAGTCCATTGTTCTCTTATTCAGGAATGTATTGCACTAGAGGAACTATACCTCAGTCATAATGGAATACAAAAGATGGAGGGTCTCTCTACCTTGCAGAACCTTCGTGTTTTAGATGTTTCATCCAACAAGCTAACTGCTATCGAAGATGTTGAAACCTTAAGCAGGTAACACTGTTTACACTTAGCAGATTGCTTCTCACCCTCGGAGACAAAAAAAAAAAAAGTAAACAGCATAACCAAAAAATTGGTTCTGACTCCTTTCGGTACCATCCTCACTGGCCATGCAGGTTGGAGGACTTGTGGTTGAATGACAACCAAATACCATCACTAGATGGGATAGAATCTGCTTTGGCTAGTTCACGGGAGAAGCTGACTACCATATATCTTGAGCGGAATCCTTGCGTAAGTACTGCAATTCTTATGTAGTTAGTCATCAACTGTTCTTGTAAATTGAAATTTGGTAATAATCTGAAAGATGAACAGAACTGGGAATAAGCAAGGAGCCTTCTCCACGCAGGGCCAAGATAACACAATCGTATTACTATATTTGCTCCCCAGCTTCTGATGAATTTAACCACATATGATTCATCAACTGTGAAAGCCTTTCATCATTTAGTGGCTTCCAAACAACTCCATTTATTTTATTTTGAATGGAAAGTTACATCAGAGTGTCGTCATTGCTTGAATTTGCATTCATCCTTGATTTCCCACGAATCTTTGTAATCGTGCTACAGTTGAAATTTAACCACCAACAATTTGTTTATCGAAGTACAAACATAATAGCTAGGATGTTATTGAGCTTGAATAGTCTGTACTATAAACTCTGTTATGCTAGTCAGATTAGACAAAATAATTTCTGTTGGTTTTTAAGAAATGCATGTACATTCCATGTATATTTACTATTGTCCAGTGCTATGTTGAGATTGAATTGTCATTGCCTATGTCTTTTCATTTTTGCAGGCAAAAGCTCCAAACTATTCATCCACGTTGAAGACAATATTTCCAAATCTTGAGCAACTCGATTCAGATATGCTAGCATGAAACTGATGTCCTTCTGTGAAGATAGGGAAGACACTCCTGGAGTAGCTCTACTAGCGTTGTTGTTTCTAACAATCAAAGCGTGAGAAGCCTTCCAGTTCAAAAACAAGTAATAATAAACCATGGATGAAGCAATGCAACATTATTGTGCTCAATATCTAAATTGCTTCACCTTTTTTTCCTGCTCCATGTTCTGATGCTGTTACTGGATGGATCATCGTGGGCTTGTCTTTGTCAAACTATACTCCCATATACAGAGATCAAGGAAGGTGAGTTAGAGAGGTAGAGCGTGTGGGACTGAATGATAAACCAATAAAACCTAGCGAACTGATGTTTTTGACAGATGATGTTGCATTTGACTATTCTGTCACAGGATGTTGCATTTGATATTACCTGTACTATGTTGACATGTATGCTATTGCATTTGCTGTAGATGTCTGAGATTGATTCAAGTTTATGAAAGCAGCACACATTTGAATGTTTATGGCTTAACTTATAAGCATGTGCAACCGTTCCGGTTATTCTGGTTGCTGTCATATGCAGTAAAGTTTTATTCATGATGAATCTATCAACCTATTTGTTCCTCCCTCTCTACCAGGAGATTATCGTCCACTCCGTGTTCTTGTTCGTTCCATCTTGTGAGAAACAATGACCATTAAGAATTCTCTTCGGGGCTAAGTAAACTTGATTTTCTTTTAAATTTGGGTTGTGTTTAGTTCACACCAAAATTGGAAGTTTGGTTGAAATTGAAATGATGTGACGAAAAAGTTGGAAGTTTATGTGTGTAAGAAAGTTTCGATGTGATGAAAAAGTTAGAAGTTTGAAGAATTATTTTAGAACTAAACTTGGCCTTGGTGACAGAAGGCGCCGCTGCGACCGCCAACGGCAGGAGGGGGTTGTCGGCATCGAGAGAAACCATCACGGCGTCACCGCCTCGTCCTCGTCAAGCGCCAGGAAGAACCGAACTGCTAAAAGATAAAAGAAAATTTAGAAGCCTTGATCAGACACTAGATAAATTTTCTAAAGATAAAAGAAAAGCTACTAAATCTTATCTAATCAATAGATATAACTAAACTACTATGCTGTGATGTTGATAATTTCTCTTTGTACTTAGTCTCTTCTAGATAAACTTTTATTAGTTATTTGATCTCTTTTTTTTTTACCGAATCCACTAAAGAACCTTACCAAAATTTGACATTAACAGACGTTTGCGATGGAGGGATGGGGATTGGACGATGGCTCCAGTGGCCCAACCAACCGCTTTCTCCGTTATTCGCTCCGAGCTAAAGCAGTGGCCTCGTGTCTCCACCGTCGATCGAGGTGGGGGATGTAGCCGAGGTTGGATGCGTCAGCGGCACTGCGGAGCTTGAGAGGATAGGTGGTGTCATCGTTGGAGTTCGTCGCTGACGCTGAGTTGCTTCCCAATCCCCACGCGACGCCAACGACAAGGAAACAATAGGTGAAGAGGCGCGGGGTGCTGTCGCGAGGTAGTACAAGGCCTCACGCAGCAGATTGGAGGGAGGGAGGGAGGAGAGTGCCTCGGTAGCAAGTTAGGGAGAGGATGGGGGTGGAGGAAAGGCCGCTGCCATCAAGATAGTTCCTCCACGGCGATCTCGTCCTTTCGTGTTGTACCTGCTCTGCCTTGCGGTGGACGCGATGCAACAAACCCGGGTCCATATTCTCTAGAGTTGGCTTCAACTCCACCTGGTAGATTTAGGCTAATCTCAGCCATTATTTGTCACCTACCGGTGAGATTAAATCAGTACACCTCAACATATCCTTAATTTGTTCTCCATTCTCTGATCTTATCTTTTTCAGTATAAACAAGTCCTCTACCATCGGCTCTATCTACCAGCTGTACAGCAGCATCAAGGAGCTTGGTGTAATGTATGAGGCTTTGCTTATAGTGAGCTCGCCCAGTTTCTGCACCATCGCAAGATCCTGTCCATGTTCATCATCTACATGACTACAATACCACTCTTCTAAAAAAGTTCTTCTATGTTAGTCAATTAATTGGGGGAGGAAGAAGAATACATTTATTTTATTTTCTGTTTTTTGAGAGCTTTATTTTATTTTCCTGATTATGTTGGAAATAGATTAGTTGAAAAGAAACATCCAAATCTACATCAATAAAGAGAGTCAATTAGGATCTCAACCATAGGAATAAAACGATGGCCAAGATTTGCTAAAATCCAGGTGGAGTTGATGCCAACTCTAAGGGATCTGAACCCAACAAACTCTATGCCAGCAGCTGCACCTTGTACCGCTCCTAGAGCCCGAGGCGGCACTGTCCTCCCACGGCTTGGGAGTTGGGACTTGGGAGTAGGTCTCATGACTCATCCCTTGCGCGTCACTAGTTAAGTGAGTAAAAGTGAACTTATTCCATAGTCGTGTACGGGCCATAACTATTATGGGCCGCCCAAGCAGGCGTAGAGGAGATGACGGCCCATTTGAGTTCGTTCGTTCTTCCTCCTCCTGATGAAGTCAACAGGTGGAGAAAAGTCAACTTTTAATCTCGGGCTCTAATCCATCCGAGCTTAAGATCTCTCTCTCCATTAGCGCCGCCGCCGCCGCCGCCGCCAAAAATCGCCGGCGAAATGGACGCCTTCCTCGCCGGAATCCCGCAGCTCCGCAGGCCGGCGGCGCTGATCGCGTCGTGCTGCGCGCTGGTCCTCCTCGCCACCGTCCTCCTCCTCCCGCGCGCTCCTCCCGCCGCCCCGGAGCAGCTTGCCTCCGCCGCCGCCGCCGCCGCCGTCCGCCTCGACGCGAGGGTCGAGCGGAGGAGCGGCAACGAGGTGCTGTGGCAGCTGCCGCCGCCGACGACGCCTCCCCGCGCCGCGGTGTTCGTGGCCCCGGGGTGCACCATCCGCGCCACCGACTTCTTCGACGCCTCGCCGGGGTGCCCGCGCTGCGCGGGGCTCCCCGAGGAGCGCCGCTTCACGCGCGAGGCGCTCCGCCGCGGGTACGCCGTGCTCGCGGTGTCCAGCCGCGCGGAGTGCTGGTCCCTCGACACCGGGGACGGGGGCGAGCTCGCCGCCGTGGAGTCCATCATCGAGTGGTGGGTCAAGGAAAGGCACCCCAACCAGCTCGCCGGCCTCCCGCTCGTCGGGATCGGCGCCTCTTCAGGCGGGTACTTCCTCTCCGCGCTGGCGGCGAGGGTCAGGTTCAGCAGCGTCGCAATCATGATCGCCGAGGGCGTGTTCGCCACGATGGAGGAGATCCCGGCGAGGTACCCGCCGGCGCTGTTCGTGCAAATGCCCAAGGACGGCGAGAGGGCGCGGGAGGTGGCGGCGAGCATGGGCAAGCTCAGAGGGAGCCGCGTCAGCGTGCGGGAGATCCAATGCGGCGAGTTCGCCGTGAGCGCCCAGTTCTTGGCGGCGAGGATACCCGGGTTGACCCTCGCCGTCGCCGATGGGCTGGTCGATGTGCTTCGCCGGAAGGGGTTCGTGGATGAGAAGGGGTTTCTGAAGAATGACGGGAGGAGCACGCCGTGGAAGAAGGCGGCGGAGGAGGCGAAGATCTTGCCGGAGGAATTCCGGCTGGAGAGGCATGTCACGGAGGAGCTGAATCTTGCATATGCGTACCATGAGTTTACCAGCCTCAAGAATGGGGAAATCTTCGACTGGTTTGAGTCGCATATGGATCATAAGAGCTGAAAGTGTTCTAGTGGCAATGCTACTGAAACTGATTTGAAGCGAGCAATTCAATGGTGGATCCAGCTGATGCTTCTGATTTTGAGGAATGGAATGCACAATCATTGATTCAAGAGAGATGGGAAGATGGAGGAAAACCTCGTAAGGCTTCTTCTCGCAGTTTACCGTTCACAATGCCCACTTGTAGTTTCTAATACGATTACGTTCCATTCTTCCATTGTTGTTGTTGATGTAACAGGCGTTTTATTACCATTGTATCTTGTAACAGAGGAATACTTCAATCCACAGAAAAATGATAAAGATGCCGAACAATTGGTCCATGCAGAGCAAATGTTTTCATACCCAGTCACAAAGCAAAGACATGCAAAGCATTTTTGTGTTCTCTAACAAAATATTCTAGTGCAATAGTGTCTATACTGAAAATATAGGATTTTGCAGTTATCTTGTTAAGGAAGTATCTCACGTTCCTGTTGAATATAACTCCATTGGGTACCATGTTCAGTTAATCATCACAAAGATATTGATGGGCACTTTGTCTCTTCCAAGTAAATCGTAACATTGTCTTGCAAATACAATCCTTGGCTCCTTGCAGGTTCTTGTTTACTCTGTTACTTGAAGCACTATTTTACACAGAAGTGCACATTTCAATTTCATCAATAAATTAACAATTAGCTGAGCAATCTGCAAAGTTTGCTTAAATGATTTATCAATGCCAATATGCTTGTATTTTATTGTTTTATTGTATTGCCTCCATGGATATACTGGATGTGTTTGTTTTGCTTCCATTCTCTAGTGCTCTACCAAAATTTTGGCAATAAACCAAACACCCTAACTTTACCAAAATTTTGGTAGCACCTATGTTTTGGCTTGCCAATATTTTTGTTGGTTTACATTGGCTATAAACCAAGCAGATCCATAGTTACTGTCAGTTATCTATCATCCATCTTGATGCTAAAGCATCACCAATTCACCAGTAACTTTTCCTTCAATAAGTGACCCTTCTTTTTGTCATAAATTTTCTATATCATTCTCCATTCAATTTTAGCCATCTTATTTCGTTTTTGGTTTTGTTAATGTAATTTATCTTTGCCGAATTATTGTTGGGTATATTAGGAAAGATCAGAATATTGGAATTTTCTGATAGAGGTTTCACTCTTCAAGATCAATGAACCAGACTACCAGAGGTACTCCTCAGCCATGTACTTTTAGGCCCAGCTATTGTTACACTTCTTTGTCAGTGTAAAACCAAGAAACAGACAGCGCTACAGCAGTCACAAATATCTCATAGTTATGGTGTGATCTTGTGACTACGCTATAGCTTGCTTTTATAGGTCACCAAAGCAAAATCTTGCAGTGCCATCTGTGATGGATTTATAAAAATCAAATATCTTAGATGGTGGTATTACATTGCAAACCAAAAGAATACAATGGATTTATCAAACAGCAATATTACATCAATGAAGAAACACATAGGAGCAAATAATTTAGCCAGGAAACACCTCTTGAACTAGTAGTGATAATCATTTGCCTTCTTGAAGATCTCAGCCTGGGAAGAAGCAGCGCCATCAGAGGTCATGGCCACGACGATGCAATCCTTAACCTGTTGGGTGGTAAAAGGGAATTTCTTGTTCACAATGGAGTTGAGGTATGCAGCTGCTCCCTCGCGGAGCAGAGCACCAGTACCATCAGTTCCAGTGTTTGAAAGTGCATCATGAAGATTTTCTAGCTTCTTGCCAGTGATCAAACTGCAAGCAGTACCGAGTGTCTTGCCAATGTCGCCAAGGGACCCAATAGCTGAGATGATAACATCTGGATGGTTCTTCCAGTAACTGTAATTTTAGGAAAAAAGTAAAACCATTTTAGACTTTGTTCTTTGTGATATTTGATAATGTGAACTCATATACTGGCTCTTACTCGCAGGATCCACAGAAATCATGCTTTGTCGGAACTTCAGGGACATCAGGTGTGCTGGGGGTGCTTGGTGTCGTGCCGTAAGATGGTGTTGGTGTAGTGCCGTAAGATGGTGTTGGTGTAGTGCCATAAGATGGTGTTGGTGTAGAGCCGTAAGCTGGTGTTGGGGTTGGTGTTGGTTTGTAACCACCATCTGATCCATATGATGGAGTTGGGGAGCCACCATCTGGTAACATATACAATATCACATCTGTTATAACTGTTAATTCTGAAAGACATAAAAAACAGTATGGCATATCCTTGCTGTCCTGTAATATGGTCAAACAAATGTGATATACCGTACCTTATAGTACATCCGAGTTAACAGTGAGTTAGCACTACATTCTTAGTTGCTCTGCATAATTTAGTTATTTTGTATTTGCATTTACTAACTAGATGCTATATGCAGTGTTCTTTAACATCGCCACATCAACCACGTTAGATACAATATAATAATGGCATATTGCACAGAAGGTATGGAGGATAGAAAAATACACTGAGTAGTAGAAGAGTAGGTCTTCTGTTCAGACAACTCTCCCAGGCTCCTGCATGAGCTCAGAGAAAGGAGCCCCACCAGGACAGCACTGATCAGAAGAACCTTGCTACTCATCTTGGCTCTCAGTATCTGCAGAGAAGACAGAATGGATGACTGAACTGGTTGAGGTGCTTGAGCTGATGAACTGAATTGCCTTTGTGCGCCTATATATACATGCGAAAGATGCTCTACAGTTCCATTGACACTGTTAGTAGTTGTCTATCATTTAATGGTTTGATTCGTCCAGCTAGTTCAGCATGACGGTGATCTGCTCGCTTTCAATTCACATGATGAAGCTTCCATTGTGAGTTCTTTAACTCAAATCTGTGTCCAAATTTGTAGGTTAGAGCGAGGCCATGGCACTTTTAGCTTCCATGGATATTGGGCAGTCTTCTTTCCATGCAGAATGGATTTCCTCCCCGAAAGTCTGCTGATTTAATGGGGATCGGTGCTTGCCACCTACTCAGTACACTTAACCATGCCTCGAGCTGGATTTCATGCTGTGGTGGCAAAATTGAATTTCTCAATTTAATGGAAGCACAGGTATGGTAAGATTCCCTGGCCCAGTTGTTATGTGGAAGCACCAAATTTGATTTTACAATTGTTTTTGTGTAAAAAGCGATGCTTTGGTCTAATTCCGCTTGTTAATTCTTGTAAGTTTCTTGGAACTGATTTGTGCCGCAGTCTTTCATGCTATACATTATCAGCACATTACATTACAGAATTGTGCTGCAAAGTTTTCGAGTTTTTCTGATCTATCTGGCTGCTTCTAGCTAGCGTTAGTTTACTTGGTATGCTGTAGACCTTGTGCTGTTAGTTTTTTTTAATTGAAAACTTTTCTGTTTTAGTTACAAACAGACCTTGCTGCTCTTAAATAAAAAATATATATAGCAATTAGTGTAATGCTGCTGCAGTCATTCATCAATATCGCACCTGCGATTTCATCATGCTATCCATCACTCACATTTTCGTCCCTCCTATAAACAAAACTCCTACTCCTTAATCTTGACAGCGTCTGACATTGCAGATGAAATGGAGCTATGCATGTGTGATCTCCTGTCAAGAATTACTTACAATGACCACAAAAAAAGGCAGAAAATTACCAGGTAATGACTAGTAGCCTGCATCCAACTGTCTATTGCCCTTAACTTCTGGAACAGTCGAACTCTCTGAAACCATACGTACATACTCCCTCCATTTCACAATGTAAGTCATTCTAGCATTTTCCACATTTATATTGATGTTAATGAATCTAGACAAATATATATATCTAGATTTATTAATATCAATATAAATGTAAAAAATGCTAGAATGACTTACATTGTGAAACGGAAGAAGTATGAGACTGAACTAACCGTTACAGTTGCAGCTGAGCAGGACCAGGCCAGGAGATAATAGAGGAATGGTTGAAGATACCAGCAACGGCTGTACTTGCGCAAGATGTGATTGGCCCTGGGGCTGAAACTCCATGTGATCCGTCGTGCATTTGCTGGATATCACTGTGTGTCTGAGTGGCTGCCTTTAATTTTCCGAAGGGCAGAGTTACTTTGGTGATTGTTGGGCCCCTGAAAGCTGGGCTAGCACATAGTATTTCTGTTGGCACAGTCCTAATACTCGACCTAAGATGTTTTACATAGGATTAAATGAGCTAGCCGCCACATAAGATTTTTTATGATTTGGTGAAAGATTTAATGGTGAAAAAAAAAGAAAATAGATTTTGCATTGACTTGGTATTCTACATGACATCCAAGATATGATGAGATATAAGTGATATTAAATCACTGTACTGAATTAGTAGTGTGTGCATATTATCACATCTCTCTCATGGGTTATGGAATAAATAAATCCACAGTGTTGGCTACTGTCTGTAAAATTTACTAGTAACAATATCATTGGGCAGAATTGCATAAACTAATTGATGAAAAAAGAAATAAAGTTGAACCTTAATATCCGGGCCGAGTGTCTTCAACGCAACTTTCAAAGTATTTAAATATTATTTCTGAAAGAACCAGCATGGGTAAATAAATTAGAGATGTGATTTATTTACCTATTGTTATAGATCAGATGGATTTTTGCATTTTATACTAAGCATAACTAATTATCTGCAATCAAACTCTTCACTAGCGATGATGGTATGGGTTCAACTTATTTCAGCTTATATTCAAGCTGTTTTTCCCCTACTGTAAATTCAGGTCGTTGTTGATGATACAGTAGTAATTAGTGTTTTGTCGGTGAAGGGACTACTTAATTTCAGGCTATTATGAGCCCATTTTGGTAGCTCCGGCATTTAAAGGAGGCATATGTTGTGTAACTATGCAAGCTACATATGCGCGTGTGATTCACAGGATACTTTAGAAAAACTACTCCCTCCATATTTTAATTAATGTAGGACGCCGTTGATTTTTTTGACTAATGTTTGACTATTTGTTTTATTCAAATTTTTTGTGAAAATATGAAAATATTTATGTCATGCTTAAAGAACATTTGATGGTGAATCAAGTCACAATAAAATAAATAATAATTACGTAAATTTTTTGAATAAGACGAATGGTCAAATAGTGGACGAAAAGTCAACAGCGTCATACATTAAAATATAGAGGAAGTATAATATAGTAGAAAGGGAAAAAGATGATGGTCTTATGCTACCTTCTACTTCTAGCTGATGTTACCCACTGATGTTACCCATTAACATGTGATTAATTAAGTATTAGCTTAAAAAATTAAAAAATAATTAATATGATGTTTTAAAATAACTTATATATATATTTTAAAAAAGCATACCGTTTAGCAGTTTAAAAAATGTGTGAGCGAAAAGTAGGAGGTGAGTTGGGAAAGAAAGGAGAAAAAACACAACCTTATATGGCTAGCATCACTAGCATATACTTTCTCCTTCCTTCTCTTATATGATACTCCCTCCATCCCAGAATATAAGAAGTTTTAGGGTTGGACACGGTTATTAAGAAAGTATGTATAAGTGAGTGGTGGAGGGTTATGATTGGATGAGTAGTGGAAGTAGGTGGGAAAAGTGAATGGTGGAGAGTTGTGATTGGTTAGGAAGAGAATGTTGATGGAGAAGTTGTTATATTCTAGGACAAATCCTGAACAAATCCCGAGGACTAAAGATTGTTATATTTTGGGACGGAGGGAGTATTGGTTAAGCCTCAAATAAATAAAATCAAAGGGAGTACATAACATGCACATCGGTAGCAAGATTAATGCCCCTAATTATAATGGTATAACCATAATAGGCCTAGTGTTTATGTTTCTAGAGTATAAGAGGGAATTAATATACTCTCTTCATCTTCAAATATTTGTTACGAGATACTATTCATCTTCAAATTTTAATAGTTGATCTTTTTAGAAAAAAGAAATACTTAGAGGAATTTCATTTAATGAAGTACTATACATGTTACATCCTTGCGAAACTTTCGTATATATCATGGTTTAACCATTTAAATCTATTGGTGGTTAAAGTTAGAATTTTACTGGTCAATAGTAACAGTTTTTTCATATATAGTAACAGTTAAAATTCCATATTAACAACCAGCGTATACAGTTAAAAAAAAGAATATATATATATATATATAGGAAAAAAATTATATATATATATATATATATATATATATATATATATATATGTATGTATGTATGTATGTATGTATGTATGTATGTAGACACACACACACGCATGCGTTCGTTTAAGTACAAGCCGGCAAAAACATGCATGTAAACCGACAGGGGTACATTATATTAAGCTTTCTTCAGACTTACTACATGCATACAATCAATTTTGGATGCAGAATATTCTAGCTGGGAATTTGGTAGAAACTGTTTCGATTCATGCTCGTGCAGACTTTTTTAAGTAAAAGCAAAGGGAGTGGCTCCTAGTATTATTTAAAACAGCGGGAATAAATATGAATACAAAAGTAGTAGTAGTTAAGAAAACAAAAATCAATGAGGAAACTAAAGAAAAGGCGAAACCATGCATGCATACTTCATTCATACTCATAAAGGAAGTCGTTTGTTTAAGTCAAACCTTGGAAATATAAAAATTATATGAATAGATTTGCCTTGAAAAATACTTTCATAAAAGTATACATATATCACTTTTCAATAAATATTTTTATAGAAATAAGAAGTCAAAGTTGTATTTTGGAGACCGTGTCACTGTCTAAAACAACTTTCTTTACGAGTACGGAGGGAGTACTGGTTAATATAATTGCGTTTGCAGAAAAGTCATTGCAGGGTTTCTCGTACCGGGCCGCAAAGGATTCGGTTAAAACTCTCATGTTTGGCATGCTAAGTTAGTTACTTTTCTATGTAGAACAAAATAATTTCTCAAGAATGTACTACTTATTATGAGTATCAATATAATTCCCTTTTTATCTAGTAGAAAACGGTTAACAGAATCGAAGTGTACAAAAACAGAGAATGCTGATCTTTCCCAAATTCTCAAAGATCCTTGTTTGGTGTTTCCGATGGACCAGGATCGTCCTATTGTTGATTAAGGTTGTTGCACGAGTTCACCAGATGCTTGCGAAGATTATACAGTCTCAATGTCTCATCAACTGAAACTCTCTGAAAACGGCTCTGTTTTTTACTTTCTTTCTTTAACGAGTGGATTTGACAGGTAGTCGTAAGAGTTGAATTGTCGTCTTTGTGCTGATGCCTCTAAGAGAACAAACCACTTTCGTCACATGTAGTACACACTTTGGTTGCTGGATAATTAGATATATAAATGGCATCTTCCTAGTTAGTTCCTTCAATCAGTTGGCCTTAATTTGTATTTTCTCCTAGACTCCTAGTACATTATGCCTATATGAGTTTTTTTTAAATTACAATAATTTTATAAAAAAGTTCTCAAGTTTTTCGCTCAAGTTGTGTTTTAATTTCCACCATATATTTCCCCTTAAGGTCCTATATGGAACACATGAGTTTTACATTAAATATACAACAATAAATACATTTCCATAATACTTAAAATTTCTCCTTCGTTAAGATCATTAACAGAAAATGGGTCTGTTCAATTATGAAAAAAAATGAAACATTTGTGGAATTTGTATATGCAATGATCAGGAAAACTCATGCACTTCACTTTCATCACTCAAGAGAGATGTCCCCTTACTTTTCTCATACCATCAAAATTGTTATAAAAAAATCAAAAAAAGTTTTAACAAAATAGATTAATATGTGATATATTACTCTACAAATATGTATATTCAAATCCAACAACTCAAGTTATAAAAAAATTTGATTTTTTTGACAACTTATATATAGAAGTCAAATTTCTTTTTGCTCTTGTCATTTTTTTTTGAAAACTCTTTGGATTATACGTAAGCGAAACAATGGGATATTCCTTTGAGGGATGATACCAAACTGCGCCTTTGTTCCCATTAATTATTTGACATCTAATTCAAACAATCTAATTCTGGTTAATTGAATACAATTATATATATGTAATATATTCCTGTATATAGTCATTCATTTATAGTTTTATTATACATATACTGCATAGCCATGGAGATTGAACAACGACACACCCAACATCATATCCGACAAAGCTGATCAACTCAAATTCTCACTACGCGGTGCTAAAGCAGAATTAATAATAATTGAACACCAAGCCATAAAATAAGCAAGATCAGCTAGTGCATGCAAATCAGCTGTTATTATCCACGTGCAATGCTCAAATTAACACACCTGATACACGCGATATGATATGACAACATAATTAATTTGATATACAATCATATCATAGCTAGCGTAAATGTTTTACCGCGTCAGAGTCAAACATCGATCGAAATGGATCTCTGCCTTTCTCTCACTCCAGTAGTGCAGTGTACGTGTAAACTCTGTAGCTAGCGACGAACTAGTCCATTTCTCCATATCACACTCCAAACAATATACCAGCTGCTGCTGCACCAACAGAGCAGCTGGCTTGATCATCGCCGCGTTGACTTTGGCCGTGTCAGATAGCAAGTCAACGCACGAGTTATTAGGATTAATTCAAAGCTCTATAGTTAAATTCATGCATATATTGCATGCTTGAAGACAAACTAGCACTCCATTGCTAGTGGTGGTCCGCTTTGAATTCAAAGGTGTTTGAGTGAAATTTTGGCTGGCTATTTAATTATGTTTTGAATCGAAATATATATATATAGGTTATGACCATCTTGTAGCTGGGTAGGAATTTCGTCAGAAGATTGCATGCATGCATAGCAACCTTGAATCCTTGATTAGTTGCTCCGTATTGCTTCCTTTAATCTCTGCACCACCCTCTCAATGCCTCCATATCCATCTCCAATCTGCAAAAGCAAGATCATTAGCAACCATTTATCCCTAATTAATTGCAATTAATATTGGTTGGTAATTGAGCTGCATGTGTAGGAAGAAGATCAGATGGATCGCTGACCATGGCGTGGATGGTGTAGACGGCCTTGGCGCCGGCGACGGAGAAGTGCGCGTTCTGCACCTGGCCGCCGGCGTCCTCGACGGCGCGGACGGCGCGGTGGAAGGAGGCGCCGTCGGTGGGCGGCGCGCCGGTGAAGAGGATGGCGTGCAGGCCGGACCCCAGGTGCTGCACCTCCACCTCCGGCGCGGCGGCCGTGGCCGCCCCGGCGCCGGACGACGACGAGGAGCCGCCGCCGCCGCCGGTGAGCTCCCTCTTCTTCTCCCTCAGCATGTCCACCCTCTCCTGCGTCTGCCTTATGTACTCCGCCGCCACCCCCAACCTGTCCGGCCTCGTCGTCGCCGCCGCCGCCCCACCCTGCTCACATCACATCACATCACATCATATATCTGTCTCTCATCTAATTTACCGCAATCTCGTGTATACCCTGGTATCAATTGCTGACAACCTTTTATTTTATAAGGCGTAGAATTAAACATGATCGCAACACCCAAATTCAACAATAATTTTTTTCTATTTCGTGACTAGATGCCAAATTTAAATATTCCGTAAATCAGTTCGCTACAAGAATCCGTAATTTTCTTTGATGGTATTTTGAATTTGAATTTGAATGTGAAGGAATGGAATTAACTGCGGGGGGAGCGGAGCGGACGAGGGAGTCGAGGTGGGAGTAGAGCTTGTTCATCTGCTCGCGGCGGATGCGCTCCGTCGTCTTCCGGTCGGGCTTGCCGCCGCCGCCTCCGCCACCAGCTGACGGCGGCGGGATCTCCATGTCGCCGGAATCCGATCGATCAGGGACGACGGCCGGTGTGGACGTGGCTGGCCGGAGCTGAGAGCGAGCTAGGTCTCGTGGTCGCTGTGTGTTTGTGTTTTCCTCGTGCTCCGCTGCATATATATATAAGGTTCCATAGCGGGTCGGGTCTATACCCGTTTAGGTGAATTATTCTAGCATTAAGGGCCCCTTTGAAATGGAGGATTAGCAAAGAAATTTTGGAGGATTCATTTTCCTAAGGATTTTTTCCTATAGAGCCCTTTGATTCATAGGAAGAGGATAGAAAAACTTCCATAGGATTGCATTCCTTTGATCAATTCCATAGGAAAATAAGCAAGAGATTAGACCTCTTGTGAAACTTTCCTTTGTTGAGTGTATCCTGTGGTGTAATCAAAGGGCTCTTCTCTCTATTTCCTGTGTTTTCAATTCCTGTAGGATCGGAAAAATATACAACTTCAATTTCTACGTTTTTTTATTCCTGTGTTTTTTCTATCATGTGTTTCAAAGGGGCCCTAAGTGTACTGTCAGTGTATGATCAAGTCATCGTCAATTTTACTCTAGGGGATCGATCGAGTAGTCGTAGCTCGGAGAATAATAATCCACTTTAATCTTAGCATATTTTTCTCTTGATTCTTACTATTAATGGGCTAGTTCAACGGTATCTACAAATCAATCTACATGTGTTGCATGGAAAGCACTAGTGATGTGGTGATGGAGTCGTGGATGCATAACTCCACCCATTTTATAAATATTACCCACATGCAAGCGACCTTTCAATAGAAATTTAGTGAGATCAAGGATAATGTCGTCGTTAGTTTTTGTCTCTTATATTAGAGCATATGTTAAGCGCGCTTTTACAAGGTAAGTATGGTGTTATGTATGTAGTGGTGTATGCACGTATACGTCTACCATATAATCATACAAAAGATAACATATATTTACATGTGTAGTAGGGTAATCAGGATCCAATCTGACCTATTAAATACGGGTTTTGGAGCTAATATCATCATAGTCTTAAGGAAGTAAAGGAAAAAAAATATATAATTATGCATTATCGGCCACCGTAATATATACTCCCTCATGTCACAATTAAATTCTTAGGTTTCAGACAAATTCTGGTTAAACTTTGACTATCATTGACTTTAATTACTTAATGTGAAATCATAAAAATGATATAAGTAGATTTAACCTTAAATAATTGTTGGATTTTATAAACTTAATTAATTATTCTCATTTAAAAGAGAAAATTTTTATGTCCCTGAAATTTCAGCAGATCCCTTTCATACCCATGCCCATGAGTTTTGCCACTCCCTTGTATGCTCTCGAATTTTGGTTTTAATCCCTTCTACACTTATTCCATCATTTGACTATCAGTTGATTGTATAATATCTGTGAAAATAGTTGATTTTTTCCGTTGAACATAGAAGGAATGTAGGAATATGTAAAGTCTACAGTAAAAAATTATGTGACTACAATAATTATAATAATCATATATATGAGGTTGTATTATATATATGTAAGGTTTAACATATATTCACAAAAAGGTAAGCATAGATTTTTGTAGATGCTATCTAGTATAGCAATGAGACTAGTATACCATTTTACTTATGTACTATATACATCAAGTGCCAAATCTGCTGTATATATAGCACCAAATATATATGGTAGATACCCTCTTTTTAATATAGATATACAGTACATTTTCTTTTTCATTACTTAAAAAAATAAACTTAATTAATCATGAGTAATATGCACCTCGTATAACAAACTCTTAAATATAAGAGTCTTGTGCAAACAAACTCTCTTATACCTCCAGCAACACAGACTCGATCCATGAATTTATACATATTCTTTCCAAGCCTTTGGGTATATTTGACTTTTATGCCGCTATTAAATTGTCAACTAATGAAATATGTATGGAAGGAATCAGAAGCAAAGTTCGAGGGAATATATAAGATACTAAGCAAATTAAACTCATCAGAAGGCATGAAAGGAATCCACTGGAATTTCATTAGCATGCTAGGAATTTTCTCTAAATTAAATTATGGTCAAACTCATAGCTCGAATTGATACTCTATAAAAAAGCTAAACGGTGCGCATTTTTTACGAATTAAGGGAGAGTTGTATTCAACCTTGATGCGATTTGTGTTTGCCTTCAGAAATTAGAATGCCTGTTAGGTTAAAAATTTTCTATACTGTACACGGTCCGTCCGTACGTCCAGGGTGGTATATAACGCGTTCTCCAAGGAGGTACTCCAAACTTAATTTAGCTAGAGACATATATAAGTAGGACGTGTCTACAATGAGACCGTTCTCTGTATGGTCATAACCAGCTACCTCAATCTCATAGTATTAACATAGGCAGAGTGTTATTCCACTACAACACAAGCATCATTTAGGTAGATACCTATTATTTATCATATGGAAACCTTTTAAAGAAACGCTCCGATCATATATTCGATGCCATTCGACTAGCTTTGACTGTAAAGTTGGATCACTCCTCTTATTTAAAACAATTTATACATATGTTATATATTTTGTTATGACTTGTTTTATTATTAAAGTTACTCTAGACGTGAACTATATTTTTACTAATTTTTAATAGTACAAATGATCAAACTTTATATGTTAAAAATCAATTGCGTCAACTATTTATATTCGGAGGGAGTATATACTAAGAAAGACAACTAAATACAAAATGAAAAAAAAAATTCTGGTGAAATTTCTCAGTTCTACTTCTCATAATTAATTATTTAGTCCTAATATAACACAAACCACAGATATTCATCTGAACCTTTTTTTCAAATATATGTAATAAATTTGTTTGATGATTTTAATTAATTTATATCGGAAAGCACTTGTGGTGCTATACTGCTACCTGCTAATTAATGCCTGAATGCGTGATCCACATGTAAGACTAGAGAGGACCAATTGTATACACCAAAGTACTGAAAAAAAACTCAGGTGCATGTAATTTGGACAATGGAATGATGGGTCGAAGAGTTTTCAACAAGAAAAGCTAGTTCAATTGGATTACAACCATGTTCGGGTGAAGGTTTTTTCAAAATAAGAAAAAGGAAAAAGTACGAGTTACCCCCCCCCCCCCCGAAGTATCACGGTCGTCCGAATTACACCCCTGAACAACAAAACCGGACATTCTTCACCCCCAACTATGCAAACCAGACGAATTACCCCCTGGACCCAATCCGCGGTGGTTTTGGTCTATGTGGCAATCCAGTCAGCAATTTATTTATTAAAAAATAGGTGGGCCCCACATGTAAGTCTCTCTCTCTTATATCTCTTCTATCTCTCACTCTCTCTCTCTCCTCCTTTAGACGGCGACAACGGAGGCAGCGGCGTGGCGGCGAGCCGAGCACGACGGCGGAGAGGCGAGCGAGGTGGCGGCGGCGGAGGAGGCAGCGGCGAGGCGAGGCGAGGCGGCGGCGAAGGAGGCGAGCAGCAGCGGCGGCGAGACGGTTGGCGGGGGGACGACGTCGCCGTGAGGAGGCGAGGCAGTAGTGGCGGCGAGGCGGTTGGCGGGTGCGGCTGGGTGGCGACGGGCGGTGCGAGGCGAGGCGGCTGCGCGAGACGAGGAGGCAGCACGAGACGAGAAGGCGGCAACGTCGTCCCCCCGCCAACCGCCTCGCCTCCGTCTCCTTGCCGCCGCCCACGCCCTTTTGCGCCTCGCCTCCGTCTCCTTGCCGACTTCGCCATCGCCGCTCGCCTCGCCGCCGCGCCTCCTCCGCCGCCGCCGCCGCCGTGCTCGCCTTGCCGTGCCGTCTGAAAGAGGGGAGAGAGAGACTCGCCTCGCCGTCTGAAAGGAGGAGATAGAAGAGATAGATGAGAGATAGACTGACAGGTGGGGCCCACCTATTTTTTAATAAAAAAATGCTGACTGGACTGCCACGTAGACCAAAGCACCGCAGATTGGGTCCAGGGGGTAATTCGTCCGGTTTGCATAGTTGGGAGTGAAGAATGTCCGGTTTTGTGGTTCAGGGGTGTAATTCAGACGACCGCGATACTTCGGGGGGTAATTCGTACTTTTTCCTAAGAAAAAAGAAAAGTCTGTATCCGGTGGAATTAACTGGACACAACACAATTTGTTTTTAACTGGTAACCAGCTAGCTGACAATAAACGTCTAGAATATTTTAAATTTAAATTCAAATACTTGCAGATACGAATATTTTAACTTGGTCACAGCCGATAACCAACACATATATATAAAACGACTGCTCTATTGTCAACCCACCTGCTTTTGGCTTTCGCACAATATATATCATGCATATTTAATTATGTAAAATTATGGAGAGTTCGATACTCCCTTTATCAGCGTGTGTACGCCAATGGCGGGATTCGGCGAGACCCGCTTCTGCAAGTTCAGCCAAGAGGTTAGCTAGGCACGTGTGATGGGGAGCAGGGTCCCTGTTTAATGCGGAAACAAATGAGCAAGAAAGAGTTACACGAGATTTTACAAGTATATCAGCTACTCAATAGTTTCTCTTTCTTTCTCTTCTGGATTTTCCAAGGAATTTCAAGGTATGTATCTAAGTGTTTCCCTCATCCAATTGGTCTCGGTTCTCCTCTATTATACTTTTCCGGCAGGACACCACATGACCGAAATTCGAGGAAGGGGTTAACTTTACAGGGATTTGGTATGGGAAGTCTTGTCATCAACCCTCCTTCTCGCGCGCTCTACCGGCCTTGGGGCAAGCCCGAATAGGGCCCAGTGGGAATGGAGCATAGCGAGAGCCTGTCACCCCCCCACCCCGCCGCTCGATCCATGCAGTCAAGCATAAATAGGGATTACCCGTGCCGTCTTGTTAGTGGGGCCCGTAGTAGGTATCTGGTAAGGATGGTAAAAGAGGTAGCCCTGGCAGGGGCTTGGTAGTCAACCACATCCCTTGATTTCACACCCCCTTGTTAGGGCAAACAAAGGGCAAAGTGACGAGTGTCAGGCATAATAGTCGCCACCCTGTTTTTCACACACCTTGCCCCAAGGTAGACAAATGTCTTGTCACCAATAGATGGGAAAGCATCAGGGACCTCGAGTCAAGCTGAGTTACGTGTTACAACCTCTTTCATCAGGACGCCGGCCTTGGGCTCCCCCCGAGGTCCCCATGGGAATCTGTCCATGCATTTTGAGATTTTTTTTTGAACGATCAACACCAGACAGTGAGATGATTCACTGAATAGAGAAAAAATTACAAGGTTAGAGCACTGGAAGGAAATAGCCAGGAATGAGGAAAAAAATCCACCACCATGCACCCACGTACCTACACATAGCCAGGGAAAAGGCTTAGCACTGGATCAGCCGCTGCTAAACCAACAAGGGAACTACAGCCGAGAATGCCCAAAACCAAGCCCTAACAATTGAGCACTAAACTTAACTCTAGTCACATCTTTGGGATTGAGGGGGAGAGGGTGAGAGGGAAGAATGGACAAACTGCTCTCCCCCTAAGGCCCTCCAACGTGGTCAACTTGCATAAGTTAGGGCACCGCCACAAGAGGACAAGACATCTAGAGTGAGCTTGCACCAGTTGTCTGGGAAAAGTTTTGGCAAGGGGGGCTTCCTAGACGATGTCTCCAAGGAGAGGAACGACGATGGCACTGCTATCGTCGTCCATTGAGGTCTCAAGGAGAACCAAGATAGGGTTTTGACTTGACAGCCCTACAAGAGGAGAGAGGACAACTCGACAACGCCCCCAAGTGGGAAGACGATGCCCAAAACACTATCGGTGCCAACTCTGCCAAGACCGGGCTACGTTTACACCCGTCATCCGACCACCTGCTGATTGAAAGCTAACACTCCATTGCTCCACCCACCATCCATCCTCCATCGGCGAATGGACACTGCTACACCTACGCCTCCTATAGGCCAGTCTCAGCGTGCTTCAGCGCGGCCTTCCGCTCTCCACACCGGACAGCCGTCAGGACTCCGTCACCACTAGCCACGCCTCCTTGCGCTGCTTTGGCCTCCGCCACCGCCACCACCGGCCGCGTTTGCATGCGATGCACCAGCCTCCCCTACCCCTGCTCTATCACCCGCGCGTGCAACAAGCCACCGGCCTCTGCCACAGTCTCTTGTCGCCATCGTCTTGTTGTGCCATCTCCTTCGGTCAGATCTGGTAGTGGTGGCGCCAGATCCAGCAGCTGGGGGGGGGGGGGGGCAGATTCGGCCACGGCGGTGCTGGAGTCGCTGCCTCGAGCCGCACCACCACGCGGCTTGCCACGCGTGCCTTTTCGGCTCACACCAGACGTAGGGTGCTTCGGGAAGGGGGGGTTTGACCCCGCCACCACCATCCCGGCAGGCCGCGTAGTTTCTGCGAGTGGACGACACGAGGGGCTGTATTGTAGACCATCATTTTGAGATGGGCCATGTGCCATCATCTCTGGGTTGGTCCCCCGATTGTCAACAAGCTTGGGGAGAGCTACTAATTAAGCACCTAACTACAGGTATTTTCGCACGTGGCACATAACCTCAAGTATTATGGCATAAAGTTTTACAAACCATACTATTAATCATTTTGAATTTAATCTACTACACTTTCGAGTTCTATAATTGCATCTTAAATTTATGAGTTCTATATCCATTATATGAATGTTACATAAGCATAGCCTTTTTAAATTTTAACATTGGAGTTTGTCAAATTGCGAACGGCGTGGTTCTGTGAAACTTTAGAACCATAATACCTAGGGTTATATATATGCCATGTGCCAAAATCCATGTGGTTTATGTAACTTGGACCATAATAGGCGGAGTATTATGAAATTTACTCAAATTTAAATAGTAAGTGATTGATTAGTACTCTACATTAATGCTATTTGTGAACAAGTAGAAATTTATGGGTATGATTCTACATACCATATGCATGGTTAAAATCATGTAACAATAATGTGGATGTATTTTTCATATAAATTTCGTGAGGTTAGGAATTTCGTTTCTATCTGTAAAGCGTGGGTTAATATATAGATGCACTCACATTATCTTCGTTTTGAAAATTTTATTTTTCTTGGCCAAAAATAATGTTTGAAATCGGAGGACATAACGCTTGGCATGCGAAAAATTCAATTTTATTTTTCGCATGCGGTTGGATTGAACGCGCATGGGAAAATCGCTGTTTTTAAAGCAGTTGCCTGGGTGTGGGCAGGTGCTACACCTGACTGTGAGAATGCAATCTAACGGTATGCAGAAAGTGTTTCTGCATTAGTGAACTTGACACGACACTGATGGCATATATTGCAGCTTAATTTGGCACCGACCCCTGTATGCATATGCAGTGCACAGATTAGTTTGGTTTGATGAGACATTCTGATCATTGCACAATTTCTAAACGTGCGCCGCGCGCGCGTACGCACTATTGCTTGCTGACTATACGTACTCCGCCAGCAGCCACTGTAATTAAGGAACGTGTGGAACTTCTCTCTGCTGTCATATGAACAGTAATCCTAAGTTAATGATATTTCTCTCTTATTTTATTAAGCCACATCACCTCGATTATTTTTAGCCCTAGGATGATACATCTATGGTTCAAATTGTCTCTTCTTCTTCTCTCATAAAAACCATGAAATATTAATTATTTTTAGGCTCAAAATTATAATTTATTTTAATTTTGATAATCATATTAGATATTATTTTTACATATTAAGTAACTTAATTTTTCGTAGCAATCGTGGTGGGGTATTCATCTAGTTAATTAGTAATAAGAACGTGCAATAACTAGTAGCGATCCTGATTTTGTAGTATGTGTGACTGTGTGTATGCATGGATTGCGGCTGGTTTTCTTGCTCAACGATCGCAGACCAGATGTTACGGCTGCCTGAAAAAGGCCAGGCCAGCCGGTTTGGCAGCTATATTAGCTTTAATTATTTTTCAGTTGAAATGAGAAATGTTCCCTCCAACGCAATCAATCACAGTTGGGACGAGCAATCGCGCTCATGAAAGAAATTGTCGTAAATGGATGGCAGTTGTTAATTTGCACACCGATGATCAACATTGCCTCGGAGGAAGTGTTTTTTTTTTCTCTTGTGAGGTTGAGAGAATTTTCTATCGTTTTTTATGCCAATTTATTAATGAAAATAATTTTAAAAAATTAGCAATATAGAATGTAATGTGCCACTATACAATTAATTATACATGTTTAAATATCAAGGAAATTTGTAAAAAAAAAACTACCATATAAATTATTTATGGAAATAATTATAAAAAAATAACAATATAGATTAATATGTAATGTGCCACTATACAATTATACATGTTTAAATAAATCACTTGAGGTTTGATATTCCACTGCACAAGTCATTTTGTTGCAAATACCCACCCTTACTCTTTTTGTTGCAAAAACCACCCAAGTGTGTACGTGATTAACAGAATTAACATGTTTTTATAAATTAAGTCGTCAATGTGTTTTTTTATCAAAATTAAATATTTATAGGAGTATATTGTTGACACTTTTCTTGGAGATTCCATAAATAGAATTGCTAATGAGAGCTTAAATATTGTTGCACTAAGTTTCGCGATATGCATAAATAAATTCAATGAGATATGAAAAATAAGTTTAATGCAAACACTTTAACAAGATTGACTTAACTAACTTAGCAAATATCACTCTGATTCGGTTAAACACATGTGTAACGGGATGGTTTTCCAAGAAAACTGGGTAGGAGGGTGTGGGCATTCTCAACAAAATCACTCATGGGTAGAATGTTACTTATCGGGTGGTTTTACATTTTTTATTAAATATATCACTTTTGCAAGTTATAACAATATAATAATTATAAATGTACATGTACGAGTTCTAGACTTCTAGTTTGGAATTACATGTTTGTGTAGATATATTTTGTAGTAATCTTGTCAATTTTTTTCAAAATATTTTTATAAAAAGAGAGGATAGACCTTATTATCTCCATTATCTCGATCCAGTTCGTTAGTTTTAATTTGACCCGCCACGTTCTCTAGCTAGCTAATGCTCTTTCAGCTTTCAGTTCTCAGTTTTTCACCAGAAAGTAATGACGTTTATGCGTTTTGTATGCATACGTAATGATCCATCTTTCCTTCTTTCTGTGATCCATCAAAGTTGCCATGAAATGATGGGTCATATCGGTGCATGCATCTGCACGCAATTCTGCATTAGATTCAATCGACGCAACGATGCAGCAGAGAGAAGACGTACTTGTCTCTCTCTCGATCAGGAGTTCATCGAGAGACTACTACTGGACGATCCGGATCGATCGATCGGTCAGGTCAGTCGGTCTCGCGGCCGGAGGTAGAAGACGACGATGACGACGACCGCTGACTAGCTAGGCGGTGGGAATACACTGCAGTCGTCTGCGAAACCGAACCTCTTGACCTCTCTAGCTCCAAACAAATTGCATCCATATTTGCAACGCAATCGAGGACCACCATATCACAAATTCACAACGTCCACGTCGTCGTCTCCTCTAGCTTTTTTAAATGCGGCGCCTCGTTAATTTGTTCTCTTCCTCACGCTGCCCGCCCGCCGTCGGATCATGATCGGACGTCGATCCATCGTCGCCGGACCTCGCCGCCGATGGAACAGCGGTGTGGACAAGCAGCTACCTGATCATACCTACCTTCAATTCTCGTCTCTCTCTCCATCGAGCTAATTTAAGGTTTTTTCTTGTTTAATTTGGCCGGCGCATATACGCTATCTACATAGTACGTACATTGGACTTTTGGGGGAAAAAGCCAAGAACAATTCAAGCAAAAGCTGGAATTATTTCCCCCCCTTTTCTTTTAGTTTCCTTTAATTTCTTCGATCGGAATATATCTCTCGAGTCAAGCGATCGATGACGAGTGCAGTTGTTACTCCCAGATGATGATCTATGGCCGTGACGTGATCGTATGTAAGCAGGCGGGCAGCTGGCAGCAACGTCGTTTTCTCAGGTATAGTGGCGACGACAATTGTGGCTTCTGGTTGATACCTTACTTCCCAAACTCAGCTAGCTTAATTAGATAGGGATTTTTTGGTGGTCAATTCAGCGACGACCAGAAAGAATATTATTATCCGTCTCACTTTGCTGTTAATTACTATATATTCCACTGCTGTAATATTGTTGGAATAAAGAAGGCAACTTGTTCCATGGATCTATCAAGACAAAGGCCATATAAGACAATTTTATTAACAGCTCCAAAATTTAATTTTTTTAAAAAAATATATATATCTAGAATATTAGAATTAACCTTTCATTCCATCTCACTTTCTATTCTATTAATTTAATACCTTTCAAGTTAAAAATTATTAAATACAAATTGTAGATGCCCCGAGTTTATATTTAGTTTCTACTATGGTATTCATAAATAAAAAGTTATACTTGCATGAATCTCACAATTTAAAAAGTTATACAGATCCAAACTTTAGTCTCGATTATCTTAGTGCCACATAAGTCGCACAATATTTTCTTTTCATGAAAACAACATGTGAAATAGGAGACTGAAACCTAGGAGCTCTTTTATACGTCTATACGTAGTCAACTTACTATATATCTCATTACACGGACGCGGAACCTCTCATGTAACTTTAGGTTACTTTGTGTCAATTTTTTTTAACAAAATACGTAAAAGCTTTGCACGTCAACATATCGTGATAGTCTTCGGGTTTTTTTAGGAAGAGAACTAGGTAACTAAAACTAAGTAAAGGGCTTAACCCCGACAATAAGAAACCAAACCCGAAGAACAGAAGCAAGGGAACAGGAGGAAGGCTTTATATGTCACACTGATATGTGGGTCTAGCTTGTTATGAGGCCACATGTTAGTGACAAAAGGTCAGGTGACGTATATATGTCACATGATCTCATTTCCTCACTACACATCAATATTGCTAGCATCAGCATGATTAAATTTAGTTCCTTTTAATTTCACCCTTCTTGTCCGGATAAACTTCTAACGCATATTAATATCAGTACTGCCGATCCAATCCCAATAGTCATTTTTTTTTGGTTCCATCCCTTTTTTTAATTGAAGTTTGTACGTGTACGTAGTAGCGTTTTCCCTAATTGAACTACAATAAAGTTCAATATACAGGCCTCAATTAAGCTACTCCCTCCATCCCAAAATATAAGGACATCCCCAACCCTCCATGTCATCTAGTGTCTATAACATTAAATACATTGCCACATAGGCAAAAATCTAATGTGGTAAGACAGAGGTAAAAAGATCAAGAAATCATTTCTTATGCAAGAAACTATCTCTACACAAGAACCAAGAATGAAAACAAGGGGATAGATGGATAAAAGGAGAGAGAAGAGAGATGATTGGATGAGAATTTAATTTGAAGACACCATACACTGGATACATAGTTTCTATGTATAGTGTCTATATGACATGTCAAGTATGAAAATTGATAGTTTCTGAGTTGGGGATGGCCTAATAAGCAATGTTGGACTTCGACACAGTCTTCGAGATGCTACTTTGACCAACAATATCTATAAAAATAAGATATTTTAAATAAAAAGAATTGCATATTATGATAGTTTGTTTAATGATAAAGCTAGTAACATCAATTTTACATTATTGATCTCTTTAAATTTTTTGCTATTAACAGTTAAAGTTAAAATAGCTTGACTTGACACTATGCTAAAAATGCTTATATTATGAGACAGAGGGAGTATTGCACTTACTTTTTTTTTTTGAGTCTGCTATTACTGCACTTGACATGTTCCCACCATAAAGAAATCCACTCAATATTTTCAAAATAGTCCATCAGATTCTATTATTTGCATACATTATCATAACAGAATCATTTAGTGGCCATGGCCGGAGTTGAATTGGGTGCTTACTGTTGGGATATATAATAGGACAGATGTCGTCGTTTCAGATCAACGGATGATTTATTTCGCACATAAATTGTTGTAACAAATTTATACGTGTGTGCAGATCAGGAAATGTGTGTGCTGATCGATCGATGTGCGTGAGCACGAGTCAACAGACACGCAGCATCTATCCCTTTGCAACTCTCTACTTCCAGCTTTTGGATTGGAGGCAACAAAAGCGCTGCTAATTACCAATCGATCGATCACCATCTGGTGTTGGTTGACGACTAACGAGATGATTTTATTGGCTAGCTAGGGTCGTAGCTAGTGCGCAACACAACAGCACAAATCGCGATATGTATGTATCGACTTTGCATAATATGGTGGGATATATAATATTCCTTGTTCCCAGTCCACCCTGCGTAGCATCTCACTAGTAGAAAAAGGGCTTTCGCAGGCTCCTCGTTAATTTCACAAGAGGAGAAAAACATGAAACACTTACTTTTAGGCTACTCTAGTGGGGTATAGAGCTACCCGTGTAAACGGAATACCACGGATGACCGATTAAGGTAGCTGCCTGTGAAAATCATTTATGTATTCCGGAACGACTGCCTTAGTAGACCGCTCATGGTAACACGATTTTCGCAGATGTCTCAAGACACCGACTATGAAAATGTGTTTATATGCATAGGCGACGCAATTTAGACGGCCGCCCGTGTCCATAACATTTTCTAGGTGGCGTGCTTGTAAATACCCGCATGTATGTTGTTTGGTTGTCTTTCTCACACTACTATTTCGCGTACCTCCATTATCATTGGTTTTCGTGTGAACTCCTTGGAAGACGAACAGCTGGACATCGGTCATGTCCTTCACTGTCACGCCACGCTTCCTCACTTCCCACACCACGACTATTTTCCAATAAGGAGAGGGCAATTAATGGGGGTTTTCTCGCGTGCTTTACCTCTCTCCACTTCATCCACCTTTCTCCACCCTCGCCGGCAATGAATGACTCGCAACACCAGCCGTAGTACAACACCACCAATGGGGAGGAGAACAACGATAGGGCACCACCGATTAGGACACCACCATATTGTTGTTGGCCATATTGCAGGGCGAAATACCTGGCAATGAGTGGGATAGCGAGGATGATCAGTGGTGCAACAGGTCTCCACAAAAATACTTCGACGAAGACTCTCAATCGGAGGAGCTGAGGGGGACTACGATAACAATGACAAAAGCGTCGATAAGGAGAAGTCAGTCGCCATGGTTGCGGCGACAGCTGATAGGGGAGGTCTACGCGGGCCACACCGACGACACACCGTCAAGAAGGAGGTGCGACCTAAGGCGAAGCTGGTGCTGGAGGGGCCATAGCGTGGCCGAGGTGCTGGAGGGGCCATAGCCTAGCCGAGGTGCCAAAGTTGGGCAGCACCGACGTCGTGGCGCCGTTAGACGAGCCATCGTGCAGCTAGGAGGAGCCGTTGATGGAAGCGTAGGCGAAGAAGAAGGTGTGGCACTAGCCCCCCAGCACCGGCCCCCAACGCATGCTCCAGCACTGGCCTAGCTGTCAGCGCCCGCTCAACAACATACTAATTAGCTAGATTATATATATATACTAGAAAAATGCCCATGCGTTGCAACGGGCGAAGGCTATTTTAATCTTATTGTTGTTCACTGAAATTCATAGTGAGAATACGCTTAGATATATATTTTTCTAGAAAATCATGTCAAGTTAGCATGCAAGTTTTTTTTTAAAGAGATTTCTTATATGACTCCTTTTGTATTTCCAAAAGCAAACGAACTTAAAACTCGACTCAAATACGGATGTGTATTTCCAAAAGCGAACGAACTTAAAAACCGACTCATACACGGATAACGTACCAAATTGTCGGCAAAAACATCTTCAATCTTTATAATAGTAGAGATATATAACTACGATTGTGTGCGGAAAATGTAAAAGGTAAGTAGTGATGAATTTGATAAGGATTGAGCAATTCATTTTTTTTTCTTTTGGAGAGTTGAAGATGAATCATACCAATTATCAATCAGGAAAACTTTTGAATGTCAATAGAATAAAATTCTTCTTATCTAAGTTTGACTATTAATTTCTATATGGTAGTATTTTTTGAAAAAATGAAAATCTAAACATATGATTTTTCATATATCTGGCTAGCTTAAATTATCAAAAGTTTTAAATATGTATTTTTATGGGAATGTTGACTTAATATGTAAGTATAAAGTTGGCCAGGGTAGTTAGTTGATAAAGAAGCAGGGGCTTGCAAAGAATATATGAGTTGGTAAAATTATGTATGTTCATTAGGGCTGCTTAGCTAGGTGGGCTGCTCGTGCGACATGGCGTCTGCCCCAGATGGCCCAGGTGGATGTGTATGTACACCTGCATGACGCACCGTGCGAGTCGAGTCCGTTGGAGACTAACCGCGTGACATAGAAAAGAAAATCGGAAGGGAGAAGAAGAAAGCGACGTACGAAATACTTGGCAAAAACATATTAAACTTTTATAATAGGTAAAGATAAAGATAGACCTAGAAAATAATAAGTGAGCCTCAATATTTAGATTAGGAAGAACATTTTGCATTGGAATATATCATCATAATTTCTAGTAAGTTAAATCTTTTGTACAAATCAAAATTTGGCCTATTATTTTTTTAGAGGCGGAGGAGTTGCCGCCGTAGGAGGAGGAGGAGGAGGAGGAGGAGGAGGGGGGCGAGGAGAAGGGAAAGGACGAAGCGGCGGCCGGGGACTATCTTCGTGCTCGAGAGGGCCTGCCTCGAGGTTGGCAAAGTCGGCAAGATATGGGGGGAAGCTAATTACAACTTTTTCTTGCGCTTCTTCATTTTTTTTTTATTTTTTGCCATCAATCCGTTCTGGCTTTAGATAGTTGGGTTAGTTTTCTGTTCATATTTATGCTTGCTTAGCATCGATAAATTTGATCACGAGTGGACCTGCATGGATGGCTCGAGATGATCTGGCTGTATATATAGTTTGTCAACTAATTAGCTGTATTATATCTCTATATAGTTGTGATGATTGAAGAACTTAATTCTACACGAATATACTTTTAACGGTTCTTTTTAACACTTTGTGTAGACTATATGCAAATCATGGACTCGGATGATCTATTTCTGGTTTTGCGATCTCGACTGAAAATTGAGGGAGTCTAAATGGACTTTTTGCACCTGAGATGACGTCGTCGGATATTAAGCCCAAGCTGCCGGACAGATTACCAGGCGCGCTTGATGGGCCACCTTCACGCACTCAAGCTTTTCGATCAGTATGGGCCGTAAGTTTCCGACATCCCTTACCGATCGGACGGCCCACATGGATTGTGGTTGCTTAATTAACGATGGAGACAAAGTCTTAATTGATTTTGTGCTTTCTTTCTCTGCAAGAAGTTGTATGCACGGGCATCTTTTCGAAAACTAAATAAAGTTACATAATACTCTCTCTATTTCAAAATCTATGACTGTTGATGAAAAACACGAGGCCTAAGAGATCTGCTTAACTCCAGTGTAGGTCCAACACTCGCCTTCGGGTATACTAGCGTGCCAGTTGATTTGATTCTACAATCAACAAGAAACAAAGACACGGTAACCGTGGTTAAATCCATAAATGATAGCCGATCGGCTAATTGCCGATGACACATCATTTACCTCTGAGCTGATGTCATACGTAAATCGATCGGCAATTGGAAATAGATAATAAAAAACTAAATCTATTCGATCGGCTGTAGATATTAACAATATATAATTCTTATATCGACATATACTTAAATCAAGTGATTGTGATAGATCGGTCGCCATGCCGAGACAGTATAAATCACTTAGATTGAAATATATGTTAATAACATAACTATATATGTTTACAGCATAGCCGATCAGATGGATCTAGCATGTATCGGCTAATACTCCGATACAACTCTATGTTAGGATATTAAAACAAGCAGAATATAACAAACAGAAGCTTAATATACGTAAATGCAATAATATCCTGACATAAAGGGCAGATTTAACATATCAACAGAGCATGTGGAGCAAATGTAGTTAAATCAGATAAGATCGGCTGAAACTCTGATGCTACCCTAATCGGCAACCAGAAAGCAGGCTAGAGATTGATATTCTAAGCACGACTTAATAGATCAAACTCAACTGATGCAGCATTAAGTATGAAAAGAAGAACAATATCTAGACAATCAAGCCGCTGGAAGTTTCATAGAGTGGTAGATATCTTATATAATCTGAGTCAATGTCAAAATCTAACCTAATCGGCTGCCCTCTTCGACAGATGTTAGCCGATTGTAGATTAGATAGCGGTATTGCTAGAGATTATATAAAATATATGATAACTCGACGAATTACATAAACAAGATTAGAGTGTCATAAAGATGGAAGCACTAATCCCGAGAATGCAAGCCGTCATAACAAGTTTTACCTCTTGTTGAAGATCGAAACCGATGCAGCTCAACCCAAAAGCAAGAACTCGTCGAAATAAAACTAAAGCAAAAAGGTGGCAATGCGCCGAAATTGTATTGAACGTGTGTGTTACTTGATTACATGGGGTTCAGGATCTATTTATACCCGAAAATTACAAACAATGTCCATATTGGACACGACTCTTATCTCTAACAAACTCTAAGATACCATAAGTCTTTACGGCAGACTTTTGCCCAAGCATATCTATAAGAAAATTACATAAAATATCCTAATTAATAGATACAACTGCCTTCTCAGGACTCTATCCATGTGCGGCAATCATCTTGAAGCACCTCAATTCAACCCGATGTCATACACCAAGTCGTATTGTCGGAATTGGCTGCATCGGCTTACCTAGTCCAACTCAGACCCAGCCGATCCTAATCGTAGCCGATCTGGATTCCAGCCGATTCCTGCTCTGTGACTTGGTTTATTATCAAATAAAATATAGTATTAACTTATACTTTTGTATATTTATACTAATGTTTTTAATAAGACATGTTTATATTCTAGTATAAAAGTTAACGACGTCATACATTGAAGATAATATATTATAGTATGACATATTATTTAAATTTAAACATATAGTACGTAGGCCTGCTTGCTATGTCTGGAATATTGTCCATGCAACCATGAAGTCAATGTGACAGTAGGTGAGGTTTCACCCTCCTCAGAGAGGAAAAGCATATATTAGTATGGTACTCTCTCCGTCCTATAAAAAATCCATTCCTAGCATCCTAAGGTAGAATTAGTGGAGATGGAGAATAACTAAAATACTCTTAATCTTTAATAAAAATAGTAAGATAAAACTTCTCGTTTTACATGTCGAGGGTAGGTTGGATGGTCGAAGTTGATTTTTTGTGGGATAAAATTTAAACTCTAAAAGTTTTTTTTTTTTTTTGACGGAGGGAGTACGTATCAAAGTCACTGATCAAGATCAACTGCTGCTTGCAATGCAAGCTAGCTATATAAGCTGCATTGCCTCGTCGTCGTCGATCAATATAGCGACCCTCTTAATTATTGGCCGACTATATATTAATCAGCTTTTGCTGATCAGCATCTTTAATTTCATTTCGTTTCATTATATTTCTCGTGGCAATGAATGAATTCGACCTACAAATATACACGCATAACTATTGCCTAGCTATATATACCTAGGTACGTATATATACAAGATGCGTGCCCGCACAAGTTAAACCACTTATTACTTCGTCCTAAATTAAATTTTAGCTATTTTTGCTTCGATAGATCGATGTCGCAAGGGATTAATTAATTACTGTGCTTAATTGAGTAATACTTAACTAGTGCCAATTGAGCATGGATATGTAGTATAGTATACGATCTAGGAACGTACTTACGTAGTATGCATGCATGAGTGGAATAGTCGGCTGAATGCAATGGGTGGAGTCGCTGTCGCCGATTATCAACTATTTGGTGACCTCTCCATCTCAATTAGATGGTGTGTGTACTCTCTCTCTAATCTTAGGGTCAGCTAGCTAGATCCGATCATAATCTCCATGGATGGCAACAGCTATTATATTCTCATCTATTAATTTGGGGCCAGATCATGCTGCCATGGCATGGGGATTACTTGTTAATTACGTACAGTGAAGAATTTTTCATGTTTCAGGTGGAGCATGCATATTGTGGGGCCAGGCTAATGAGAGATCTAGTAGCTAATTGAACTCTAGATATTTAGGTAGCAACATATATTTGTCCTTGTGTTCACAGCAAATTGCTTACAACCACATGCATGGAGAGGCTAGCTATCTGGAGCTTTTTTTCTCTCCTTTTTTTTTCTGTTGGAAACGACAGATAATTTTAGCCGGAAGGTGTACTACATAGGAACCCTTATATTCATGAGTCGTTTGATTAATTCAATCATCTTAAAATTTGAATACAATTAAGGAAGTTATTGAATATACAATACCTCTATAGCTGCTCGTACAAAATGTCTAGAGGTTAAGATACTGGTGCTGTGGGTACCCCGGGTAATATACTATCTAGTGTCTAACACGACCATCACACGTATTTGAATGAGTGGGATCCATTCACATATAAATAGTCACTCATTCTCAGTGTGGGATCCATTCACATATAAATAGTCACTCATCCTCAGTGTGTCCATGATCACGGTTGAAACCTTTCAATGTATTAATCATGATGTCGAGTAGTGAAGTAACAGAGATATTCGATAGAATAACTTGCCAGTTACTTTTAACCTAAGAATGCCCATCAAATCACTCAATGACAACGACCAAATGTGTTACAGCTCCAATACACTTTGTTTTTGGTTATATAGGAGAATACAGTTGCAGCTACTTGCAGTACTTCTAACGGCTCGATACATATATAGCTGGAAGCAGAAGGCGTAACCTATCGCAGCTGTTGCACAATTGATCGATCCAAAATTCCAAATGCATATGCAAGAATCGACTAGACTAGACTACTGAAGCGTCTCTCTCTCTCTCTCTCTCTCTCTCCCTGCATGCTTGTTGCTGTGTGTCACTTTCTGCTGTGTTTTGCAACAGCTGGTAAATTAAATTAATCCAGGGATCAACCAATCAAACATCGATGGTTTGTGTGCATGCTTGCATGGCATCACAATATAGCTATAGATCTGGTCATGCTCACACACACACATGTGTGTGTATATATGTATATGTATATGTATATATATATATATATATATATATATATATATATATATATATATATATATATCTATATATATATATATATATATATATATATATATATATATATATATATACATACACACACACACACACATGGTCATCATGTTAACATGTGTGTGTGTGTTCATCATGGTCCTGTCATTTCCATTTCACGGAAGCCGCTTTTTGACCAGTAGTACGTGCTGCCGGTGCCCCTGTTAACATGTCGATCGAGACACGATCCATCTGTCATACTAAGGATGGAAAAAAAACACTCGAAACTTGTGACTTATTAATTAGATTGGTGTTGTGAAAGGACATGTAGCATAGTGGTTGCAGCGATTTGAATAGAACCCAAGCTAGGTCAATTAAATTTCAGATTAGATTGTTTGAGGGGCTAACTTAATTTCTAATTTAAAAGGTCGTATACATCCGGTATGTAGATACCGGGTAAAACAATACTTTTCTAAAAAAAATAGATTTGTTTATTAAAAGCTTAGCTCGGATTGACTCGAACTCGTAGTGTAGTCATAAGTGAGCTAAACTTCACTAACCAGTTAGCTCACGAGGTTAACAATCCATCCTAGTTTTCTGAGCCAAGCTAGGTTTTTAGCTCGTTAAAGGTTAAGCTGTCTTGTTATGGGCCACCATCTCATTTTGAGAACGGGAAAGTGTGTGAAACTGATCGTTTTTGCATCAGCTATAGTGAATTGGCTGACGTGCGTGCACACGTAGCCACACGTTGGCATGCATATAAAATATGCAGGAATTGGAACTGGGGCATATTTGAAAAGTAAAAATAAGAAAAAGAAGGCCTAAATTAAAGCATCTGCGGAAAGGTCTAGATGGGGGTCGACAAAAACAGTGGCGAATTTCGTCGTGGTCCTTGATCAGCAGAAAAAGGATCTTGTCATAAACGGGACGAAAAAGATGATCTCTTGTCGATAGCAAAACAGTTGCGTAGGTCAAGGGTACTGTGGCCTACCGATCTTGATATTTCTTAATTAAGAGGAAAAAAAATAATTACTTAAAGCGTGCACTCCAAGTGTTCGAGATTAATATATGGACCACTGCAAGGTTCTAATTGAGATTGCGATGCATGGATATATTGTTTTCACTGTGATTTTGTGGACTTATGACATGGATGTTAAAAGCTCTATTGGTATGCAGTTGATTTCTTAGGATTTTTAACATGAAAAAATGCATTTAATTGCTAGTATAAAATCCCTTCATTTCAAAGGAGCTGTAACCGCTGGCTAAGGCTCTGTTCGTATGTCGTGGTTTCCAACTCCCTCCGTCTTATTTTCCATGCGTACGCTTCCCAAACTGCTAAACAGTGCTTTTTTTAAAAAGTTTCTATACAAAAGTTGGTTAAAAAATCATATTGATTCATTTTTTTTAAAAAAATAGCTAATACTTAATTAAACGCGTGCTAATGGACCGCTCTGTTTTCTATGCACAGGAGATGGGTTCCCAACCCATTCCAGCGAACACAGCCTAAGATGTTCAAAGGTTGGCCTTCTCAAACAACAAATATACTCTCTCTGTTTCGAAATGTTTGACGCCGTTGACTTTTTATCACATGTTTGACCGTTCGTTTTATTCAAAAAATTTAAGTAATTATTAATTCTTTTCCTATCATTTAAGTATATAGCAGGCTAATTAAATAGAGTTATAATAGTGTACACATGGGAGCAAATAATTAGACCATCCTAAAACAGTTATATCTGGAGAGATTTAAAAATCTTTGTTATTTGCACAATCTAAAAAAGGATCATTAATTTGTGGTCGTTTATATTTAAATTTTCACAGATGTAAACGTGTGAGGGTTAGTTATGGATCATGAACGGCAGGCGCCTGCAGACAGATCGATCGACAAGAAGCCGACGCATCACCTCTCACCTCAAGCTCCGATCCATCCATACAAATGCAATGCCCCTACTTTTTTCCTTCCTCCATAGAAGCTGGCCCCCTACATGCGTGAGTGGTCAAATCCAAAAACGACTCGTGTTTGCGGTTTGCGTGATGTTAGTATATATGATCGACGCCAGCCATGCACCTTTTCATGCAGGCTTTGTCGACACACGCTTACTACTCGTCGACTGTCGACACACTTGGCTTTGGCAAATAGGAATTAATTGAATTAATTTATTTAGTTGTTTGGGATCTCAGTATTAACAGTATAACTTTAGTTATTTCTAATAATATATATCAGTTTTGCTAGAAATATGGTGTCACATTTTGACTTGATTTCAGTCCTTTTTTTTTTGCCCTATGTGATTGCTATGTCTCCTATATGTATATGTAAGTATGCTGCTTCTCTTTTAAATAAGCAATCAATTGCGATGTGAGCATAGCTCAATTGATTAGGTTTCTTGTGGTGGAATCAGCTCACCCATGTTCAAATTCTAGATTTGACACAGGTGATCGCATTTATGGCTAATTATTCTTTCAGTGGTAGGCAATGTATCCATCAACAGCGAGACATCTACTTATTCTTTCAGTAGTAGGTGACGTACCTGTGAATAGCGAGGCACCCGTGATAGTTATTTTTTCAATGGTAGGCGATGTACACGTCAACAGCGAGACGTCTGTCGTGACTTTATCATCTTGAGATTTGCTTGCCTAGTCTTATGGAGGTGTAGTCTTTCGGAGGTGCTCATAGGGGTAGAGTATGCATATACGTTCATAGTGGTGAGCGTGCGCGCATTGTGGGTGCCTACATTTGAACTGTGTTTCTAATTAAAAAAAGTAGGCAATCAATTATTTTTAATTCTAATTCTCTTATTCATTATGTATTAAAAAATTACGACAATAATATGGGTTGCTCAGTTGGCAGAGAGTTGCCAAGGGAGTAAGCTATTGGCTAGGGTTAATTTGATCCCAGGTACTCATCAGTCATCACCTTCCAAAAACACCTTCAAAGATTAACGGTATGATTAGAATTTTACAAAATTTCAGTATCACCTAGCCAATTTCATGTATAGCAATGCCATTTTTTCAATGTGGCAAATTTACAAAGGCATAGGTCATTTAACCTTCATACTAAGCCCCTCTGTAGTGCCTCCACTTTCCTTTCAAAATAATTTAAAAGTTAATGTATAAACTAAATCTTATAGTGTAATTACCACGTAAGTTTTGATTTTTACATTGTAATTACAATGTAAGTGTACGTAGAAATATATCTATTAATCTCATTTTCATGCACGACAGCGCTCCCTTTAACTTATCAATTAATTCTACGAGATTGGAGAAAGCAGTTAATAACTAATAATGCCTACATTCTCATATATATACATAGATTATTTTCCTCTTCAAATATACATAGATAATTTGATGATGTCATAGAATATCTATGCAGCCAAATCACAAAATCTTAAACTGTTAATATAGACAGAAACAATACGATTTGTATTGATATGTAAAAATGATATTAATAGATTATTCATCATGAAAAAAATATTTCATATAGTTATATTGTAATAATTTTTATAAATAGTTTCCAAAAACAATAGAGACCGCGTCGATGCCTATCTATACTTTCTATAAAGTTAAAGCTCACTAAGTCTAAAACTCAACATGCAACCATGCCATATCATCGACCAATAGCAATAATACCTCATGCAAGCATACAACATCATCTACAATTTATTTAATTCTACAAATCAACATGCAAACATATCTAATCATCATCTCTCATATCATTTACACAATATTTTAATAAATATATCTATCACTTTTACAATATTTAACATATAGTTATTAATGTGTTTAAGACTAAAGCACCAGTATCATTTGACAGATAAACCCTAATGTTTTATTTTTTTTCTTTTTACTCCTAGATTGATTATAAAAAAAAAATTTATTGAGAATTGCATACGCAGTCAAGCGCGGGGAATCAGCTAGTAACGTCAAATAAAAAATAACGGAGATAGCAGTTCAAGGAGGAAATTAGTAATTACAGTCACTCTCTTTGGGATCACGCGATTGGCATCTGGGCATTCCTGTCCCTGTCCCCGGTTAATTTGTCACACGCGGACGCGGTCCATTAAATATTCGCAACAACAACGTATATATACAATCTCAAAGCTCTTTTAATTTAATTTGGTCGGCAATCCAATTTACTTTTGCACTTTTGCATTTGAAATGAGTGGCATTTGAAAAACAGCCACTTAATTATTTGTTGGCCTTTACGGAGCGAATAATCATCCTTTTTCTCGGGTTGGTGTTACGTTTTCTTCTGTGTTAATTAACTTTGTTTGTGCGCAGGGATATGTATGATTGGACCTTTTTTTGGTCATGCTTCATCCAGTGCTTATGCATTGGATTTTCATGGACAAATTAATATGTATGTTATTGTACGCTTGAGGAGTGAGGACAAACATATGCGACCTGTACGGACAATAATATGCATGCACATTATTGTGGAGATCAATCATGCATTCAACATTTACAGAAACCTACTCCCTCCGTTTCAAAATGTTTGACACCGTTGACTTTTTAGCATATGTTTGACCGTTCGTCTAATTAAAAAAATTTGTTAAATATGTAAAACTATATGTGTACATGAAAGTATATTTAACGGTGAATCAAATGATATGAAAAGAATAAATAATTACTTAAATTTTTTGAATAAGACGAATGGTCAAACACGTACTTAAAAAGTCAACGGTGTCAAACATTTTGAAACTGAGGGAGTATATAGGTAGATACTAATCTAGCATCAAACCAGAGTCAAGCACGCCTAGCTAGCTATCTGCATGTCAAGCCAAATCGATCACCCCCCAAACATGAGCATATATGCACAATATATATCATCCACCTAATATTATCCTCGTTTTCCTTATACCTAACATGGCTATATATAAGATGCAATTTCACCTTTACATATTGGAATTTTTAATTACAATGTACACCATCTTAAAAAAAAAACAAGTTCTAGTTATGAATCTAGACATTGTCTATCCAAATTTATAACTAGGAACCTTTTTTCTTTGAACGAAGGGTGTATTGTCTATTTTTAAATTTATGATGTTGTTTACTTGCGGATGTATTGACCAGCTGTCTTAACTGTCCATAAGGATTATGTATTTTTTTACATGTTTTTATCATTAAAGACACTTTAAATATGACGTAATTTTTATATTTACACTAATTAAAATTTTAGAATAAGTTGAATGGTCAAAAACGCTCATGAGTCGATTGTGTCATATATTTATAAAACAGACGGAGAACCAATAAAATTATAATGCGTATGAAAATTTTAAAAGAGAGTCAATTCGTAACCACATTAAAGGTGTGTTTGGTTGCTGGTCACACTTTACCACAATTAAGGTTAGACAAGTTGTGGTAGCCACAAAAATGTGGTGGATAAATTGCTATGCCACAAAAGTGTGATAAAGTTGGCAAAAAAAAAAAGAGTCTATGACTTATGGGACAATGTTATTGAAAAGTGTGGCAAGCCACAATTGCAATATAAACCAAACACATGTCTAACAAACTGTGGTACCTAAAAGTGTGGAAGTGTGACCATGAACCAAACATCCCCTAAGACTATGTCTGGTTTAGGTCTTTAAACATATTATTTCCGCAAATTATTTACTCAAGAAATTAACTTAATAAATAACTTAAAACATTGGTGTAATTAATGAAATAGAAGAAAGTAAACATAGTTTTTAAAGCCCGAAGCGATAATTAATCTATTTTAAACCTGGCTTAATTAAGATAGTTTTTGCCTTATTTGTGATCAAACTAACCCCTCATATAGGAAAAGATTGACAGCATAGATTACTAAATAAGAACGAAGACATTATATATAAACAAATCATTAACCCTCATCAACTAGATAATTGTCTTTGATCTGTAATTAACGTCAGTAAAACATGCAATTAGCTTCATGGATTACATGGGGACGCTAGCTTGCCGGCATATATATAACTGGAAAGATCTGCTCATCTGCATACCTTTTCTGACAGGGACTCTTGCAGTACTGTCGACGAGCAAAACTAGGGTGCCGACAAATAATGGGGAGGACATTATTTACTCAGAACATCGATCGAAACTCCAGTAAATTATAGATGCATTCAACTACTTTGCTTAAGCAAATATTAAACCGATGAATCGCCTGGACCTGCAAGTTTTGATAAGTTAATTAATTGCCAATTAGGTCTATATATATATATAGAGAGAGAGAGATAAGTTGACATAAACAAGAAGTTCTTTAATTCGGGCTAGCAACCAGTACACTGTCAATAATTCCGATTAATTCACGAGGAATGATATATATCAACCATTACTATATTTAAGAAAAAAAAGCCATCGAGGTGCTGTTTATTTGTGACATTATTAATGTTTTAGACTAATGTGAAGTTCGAACTGTTTCCAAAACATATTAACAGTCCCTGCATCCGTGCCAATCGCTCTTTCTGAATTCAAGGCCTTATTTAGTTGGGAAAATTTTTGGGTTTGATTATTGTCACATCAAATATACGGACACACATTTAAAGTATTAAACGTAATCTAATAACAAACAAATCATATACCCCGTCAGGAAACTGCGAGACGAATTTATTAAGCCTAATTAATCTGTCATTAGCAAATATTTACTATAGCATCATATTGTCAAATCATGGCACAATTAAGCTTAAAAGATTCGTCTTGCAATTTACACGTAATCTGTGTAATTGGTTTTTTTTCCTATATTTAATATTTTATACATGTGTCCAAATATTTAATGTTACGATGTAAAATTCTTTGTTTTGTTAACTAAACAGGGCCAAATTAACCGAGCGTTGTTGACGTACGCTGACATCACGACACACGTCATCATGCCAGAGGAAGCTAGCTAGCTAGGCTAGGCGGCCATGAAAGAAAGAGAACAGAATGGGTTGTCAGGTCCCACTTGTACACCGTCAAAATAATAATTCTCAGTGGTGATGCTGTTTAACTAGGCAGGCATGTACAGATAGTACAGAATAATTTCATTTCAGATTCTTCATCTGCAACAGCTGCCGATTCATGCATGCATATATATAGCGCATCACATGCATATTTTGGAAATTAATTACTGTTGAATCCACGAACCACATACGAAGTATAGCTAAATTCTTTTCCCTCTTTTAGAGGACACATTTCTCTTTTTTAAAATTTTGAAGACAAGATTATACTTATACAGCTGTGGTGTCTAATTGGGCCTTAGGCTTTTGGCGGCCCAGTAGTAGGTTGAGATTCTGCTTGATGGATTCTTTCTAGAATCTGGACTTTCTAGTCATTCTAATTAATTGATTACTGTATCATTATATTTATAACAGAGGTCCTTTTAAGGGGACCATACACACATTGTAGCAAAGGTCAATAGATAAGGTTAATTTACAGTGTGATAAGTTAATCTGTCTACTAATTATTTGGGAATCAATCACAATTGTTTGTAGTCTTGGCAGAGGAAGGATGAAATCGACCAGTGATATTCCAGTTCTGTGCACAAGCAGAGATAATTAACCCAACATGGATATTGATTTATACAGGTAGATGTATAAAAGTGATCAGAAGCTCCTCTATAATGAAGTAAATTACAGGCAAAATGTGTGTATATGTGGTGGTGGATTGTTTGACCTGCAGTCACCACCCTAGCTAAAATAACTTATCGTGTGGTTTCATAACAACCAAGCCACATGATTCCTAGTTTATTTATCATGGAGATAAATGTTACACATTTGTTTACCAGCATACAAGACCTGGACACGTGCAATTGGGGATCGTAGTACATATCTAGCCAGATCTTTCTGCTCATTTAGTTTCATGGCTAGATTTTACTGAGTTGCTTTATGAATCAAACCAGAAATTCTGTACTGAAGTATTTGTGAATGTGTATATTTGTCATGTAGTAAAAAACGCGAATATTAGGGAACGACCTAATATGAAATAATTAGAAGGGGTGAGACTTCGAACCCAGATCGTTTAGCCCGCTACCTTGTGGAGCTAGCCGGAAGACGACCCATGGGTGTTTGTCGTATTTGTCATGTAGTAGTGTTTATATTCTCCATTATTTTTTAAAAAAATTTTAACATTAGTTAATCATAATTTGCATTTTTTTAATTATGACGCATTCAGCTAGTATATATTCAACCAAAGTTACAACATTTCCATTTTTGTCCGATTAACGAGGGAACCACTTATGTGCTAGTAGTATATATATAATATAATACACGCATGCATGGTACCAGACCAGCTCATATGACTACTATTATAAAATTTAAAGATGTTTTCAGGTATTTGGTATGCCATTCGTATTTGACTCGGTTTTTAAATTCACTCGCTTTTGGAAATACGTATATGTGTTTGAGTCGGTTTTTAAATTTAATTGCTTTTGGAAATACAGAAGAAGAGTCGTATAAGAAATCTCTTTAAAAAAACTCGCATGCTAACTTGAGACGATCAGACTCCTAATTGCCGCTCATGATTCTGTAAAACTAAACAAATCCAAGCGAATTCTCACGGTGAATTTTACCTTAGCTAAACCATATAATAATAATTAAAAGAAACCTCACGCGTTGCAACGCACGGGCATTTTTTCTAGTCTGATTAAATATTTAAATTGCCACATGAATGCATCAAGAGCATGAACTTGGTATAAACAGAAACTAAATCCGAAGTTCCGAACCAAACCAAATTTGGCCTATTATTTTTAGAACCTCACTTATGAAATATTTCCCTTGCAATTATGTACGCGTTCCTAAAATCCTTGCGTTCCAAATTAAGGAAATCGCTGTGTACACAAAAATTAAATCCAAAATTAGTTGCTTAATTATTACAGGTGATCAAAAGTACTCCCTTCATCTCAAATTACTTGTTCTAGATTTGTCCTTAATTGGTCAATGATATTAATCTTTGAATATGAATTTATATAATTAAACTTATATAGTTTGACACATCACAAGATTTATATATTTAGATTTATCATGAGAAATCCTATCATAATGTTGCCAAACCATGCAGATTTTCAAAAATTAATAGTCAAAGTTAGCTAGCTAGACACATTTGATTTATAATAACTAATCTGAAACAACTAGTAATTAAGGCCACGTTTGATTCAGTTTAGGATTATGATAATCTGAATTATTAGGAGTAAGTTGAAACAAACAGATAGCTTATTATGATTGATTATTATAATCTATAAGCCGGATTATTATAATATGATAATCCACTCTAAAGGTGCTTTTTCTAAATTATTGGGTGAATAACAGCTAATAATCCAGAGAATCAAACGGCTAACAGCTTATTCTATGTCGGTTTATTATAATCCAGCTTATAGCAATCTGATTCAATAATCTATATTATAATAATCTTAAGCTGAAATAAACAGGCCTAAGTTGAAACGGAGAGAGTACGTAGCAAAATCAATCAGAGCTGGGCGCATATGCAACGAATTAAATCGGAGATCGATCGGTCGATCGAAACTAAAGCAGTGTACTGCATGCAACGGCTTGCAATGTGTGTACCAGTCTAACCACTTAGGTACTTAAACCAACCAAAAAAGTGTAAGCAACCCAACGAATCCTTGCTCCAAATCGGGTCCCCGTAACTATACGGCATTATGGCGGCGCTATATATTTCTTCTATCTATCTACTCTCTCCTTCTCTACATATCTCTACATATTTTGACGCCGTTGATTTTTTAAAACATATTTAACCGTTTATCTTATTTAAAAATTTTAATTAATTAATAATTCTTTTCATATCATATGATTCATTGTTAAATATGCTACTACCACTTAAGTTTTTGAATAAGATGAACGGTCAAACATATTTAAAAAAGTTAACGGCGTCAAATATTTAGGGATAAAGGGACTAATTAACTATAGATTATATATATAATGAGATTTACTTCGGTTCAAAAAAAAATATCTCGAGATATCGGTACCAAATCATTTTCCAATTGTTGAATCTAACAATGCCCATCCTGACCAGCTCGATACAATGATCGAAAGTAATTTGGTACCGTCAGGTACCGGTATCTCGAGATACTTTTCGCTGGACCGGAAGAAATCTCATATATAATAGCCATAGTTAGCCACACAATGATGGGTTGCAGCTGACACACACTGCCAGTACTACGTGGTTATACTGCTAATGCGTCATTAGCTCAGTTAATTACGTGATTAATTATAGTAACCACTTCCTTAATTAGCCATTGAGAGGCGAGCTCGATCGAGGTGAGGAGGTTAGCTCAGCTGTCGCTGTGAACACGGAGCTCTCTCTCTCTCTCTCTCTCTCCTCTCTCCTCTTCACCCGCTGCCGCCCACTACTACTAAAACGGGCAACTCATCCACCTCCTCGACGCAGCCTCACTCCTCCTCCATTGCTACCTCAAGCTCCAGCTCGAGCTCGAGGCTTTGCTTTGGCCGCAATGCCGGAGCTGGAGGTGTGTAGCCCTGCGTCGTCGGGTGGGGCGTCGCCGCCGGAGTCGCCGGTGGAGGGAAGGAGGGGAGGAGGAGGAGGGGAGAAGAGGGGGAGATCAGGGGATGGCGGGAGGCACCCGTCGTACCGCGGCGTGCGGATGCGGGCGTGGGGGAAGTGGGTGTCGGAGATCAGGGAGCCCCGGAAGAAGTCGCGCATCTGGCTCGGCACGTTCCCGACGCCGGAGATGGCCGCGCGCGCCCACGACGCCGCCGCACTCGTCGTCAAGGGCCCCGCCGCCGTCCTCAACTTCCCGGACATGGCCGCCTCGCTCCCGCGCCCGGCCTCCGCCTCCCCGCGCGACGTCCAGGCCGCCGCCGCCCGCGCCGCCGCCATGGAGCCCCCCCAGCCGCCGCCGTCGTCGCTCACCGTGCAGGCCGACTCCGCCGCCGCCGCATTCCTGACGCCCAAGAACGGCGGTGTCAGCGGCGCCGGCGCGGCGGACGACGAGCTCGAGGCGATCGTCGAGCTGCCGCGGCTCGACGAGCTGGACGCCGCCGAGCTCGTGTTCGGCGCCGCGTTCCAGGACACGGCGGCGGAACACCCGTGGTGCGACCCCGTCTGGATCGACGGCGGCTACGCGGCGGCCGCCGCGGCGGCGGCGGCGGCCGCGGCGCACGACGACCTGTTCGGCCTCGACGCCGACCACCATGGATGGGCCCAGTCGGTTGGTGCCCTCTTATGGAACCTGTGATTCGATCATAATAATAATTAATCTCTAATTAATTACCAAGTAATTAACAGCTCTAGCTTCTTTAATTTTAATCTCTCCTTTTTTTTTCCAGCTTCCTAAATCTGTACATAGGTTTCCAGTTTTTTTTTTCTTCTTTTTTAATCTTTTTTCAGGCAGGCTTAATATATATTTCTGCTTGATTTTTTCCCCTTTTGTTTCAAGTGTCCTGTAGCTTTGCCTTTTTGTTCAGTTTGGGGCTCTTGTCTTCTGAATTTGTCTTCCCTCTTGCCTAGTGGCTCTACCTGCAGAGTGTCAACTAAGCTAAGTCATTAATGACTTAATTATGTATAATAAAAATCTTTACATGCAAGCACTACATTGTTAATTTGGCCATCAATGGTCCTCAACCATTACTATATTATCATTATACACTCCCTCCGTTTCGAAATATTTGACACCGTTGACTTTTTAGCACATGTTTTACCGTTCGTCTTATTTAAAAACTTTTGTGAGATTCGTAAAATTATATGTCTACATAAAAATATATTTAACAATGAATCAAATGATAGGAAAATAATTAATAATTACTTAAATTTTTTTTGAATAAGACGAACGGTTAAACATATAATAAAAAGTCAACGGCGTCAAACATTTTGAAACAGAGGGAGTATATGTACAACTCCTAGCTAGCAGCTAGGTTCCTGCATGCATATATATTCAGTGCAGGGGGCAATTGATTAAGCAACAACTTCAAATGACGGCTTTAATTTGGTACCATTGCTATCAATTGGGTAATTAACTAGCTAGTGTTCTTTGATCACTCATCCTAATTATAAAGTGTAAGGAAAAAGTAGCCGAAGCACTACTGACTAGTAGTACTGAGCCAGCCATTTTTGTGCGTGTGGTACACCGTACCCCTTACCTTTTCAGCTTCAGAAGAAAATTGAACTTCACTTAATTTGATCAAAATGTAACTTTCTTTCACTGCTTTAGTAATTATTTGGGCAGCAACTAGTCCAACGGGCCATCTTTTGGCTTATTCAAGAAATAAGTCAGATGGTATATTTGTAAACGAAAAATAATTTATAAATAAAACTTTTATATACGCGTTCTTAGTGATATAAAAGTAAAGGCTGAAAAATAAAACTACAATTAAAAAACCCTAAAATCAACTCTAAATTTAAGATTAAAAATTTAAATATTGGCTTATAAGTATAAGCGAAAAAATGAGACTGCAAGTACGCTGCCGTAGTTAGCTACATACCTTCCGTCCTAAAAATAATCAATTTTTAAGGATGAATTTGGCCGTACCTCCGGAAGTTGATATTTTAGGGATAGATGGGTATAGGTTTAATTGTGTGCTTAATTGATTAATTAATCATATATATATATATATATATTTTTTTGATTATTATTTGAGAGAGGGACACACACTTCAGTACATCTCTCTCACGGACACGCAAAAGCAATTAAGCTAGCTAGAGAGTTGTCTGTTGTATTTTTTGGATGGTGTGAAATTAAGAAATCAACAAGATATATGGCTCAATCCATGTAATGCACCCCAAAAATATCGCCATGCATCTATCGTCCAAATATTTGGTTGTACTATACCTTTTTTTTTTTGGTTCCATCCTTTTGTTCGTTTCTTGTCATTTTTCTTGGACAGCCACTGATTGGAAGAGAGCCATTTCCAGTCTATTATATAGCTAGGTTGTGGTTGGGAGAGATGCCAGCTCCATCTGAGTAATGACTGGTCAGAGGTTTTCTCCAAGTGAACAGTGCTTCTTGGTGTGCATGTCAATATGCATGTGTGTGGTTTTTTCAGAATATTCAGAGTTTTGTCCAGGTCCAAGTACGTCATGCTGCTGCTAGGTAGTAAGGCTTGTCTGCACTGTTCTGGAGTGAGCTCGATTAATTGGTCGCAAATGTAATCCTTCAGACAATGCGCAGAGAGTTTCGCAGGACCACCACATGGGAGAGAAAAACAAAAAGACAGATATATTACTCCGCTTAAAAAAAAACTTAATTTCTGATTGTGTAACTGGACAAGTATTTAAAAAAGTTAATGTTTTCTTAAACAACTTAGGAGGAGTTTTTATTAGCTTTTTGACTCAGCTACCTTTCTCATCTATCATAAACACGTTTTTCAAACCATTAAATGATGTGTATCGCAAAAAACTTTATATATATTCTTTTAAAAAATAAATCTATTTTTATTTTATAATAGTTAGTACTTAATTAATTATATACTAATACCTAATCTCATTTTATATGCCGCTAAAAATCTCGACCTATATAGCCAGCTATATATCCCCACATTCGGACAAAGCCAAATTGAGAGGAGGGAGTACTAGATTTGTGTGATGCATGGGCATACGCAACACACGGACGTGCGCATTTAGGGATTGATTTGTACTTTTGAAGGGAAACAACACATGGAACGGGTAAAGAAAAGGCGAGTCATCATACAGGGTCTAGGGATATGGAACAAGTTGTGAAAGCAAGAGAGATGTGTGTCAGGTGATCAGGACCAGATCAATGTAGTACACAGGGTGTGGGTACTCCTGCATCTTGCAAAGGACAGGATTGACTGCAACAGTGCAAGTCTTCCTGGTAAAATCTGATTTGGGAATGAAACACTGGAACATGCCGACCTAGTGTACGTACTACGGATTACGGATACTACGGATCAAACTGTCGTGTACTGTAGTACTCCCTCCGTACTAAAATTTTATACAGCTTTTCACTATTTATGTGTCCAACGTTCGATCGTTTATTTTATTTGAAATTTTTTTATGATTAGTATTTTTATTGTTACTAGATGATAAAATATAAATATTACTTTGTGTGACTAATTTTTTAAACTTTTTATTGTAAATTTTTCAAATAAGATAACCACGGTTGTACTTATTTTAGAACGAATGTAGTACTTTGTTATACTACTGCATACTGTGTCACTGAAACGAACTGAGTAACACAGCAACTTAGTTCGAAGTTAATTAGTTTTTTCCTATAATATTGTGGTAATGCCTCTTTTCAGTGTCAAAACTAGGACGGGTTTTGACAATACCAAATTTATTGAAATACAATTTGTATTAGTATGAGCAAAAATTAATAGCAAACTAAATACACTGAGCTTGTCATACCACTGAAATGGCCAAAAAAAAATGGTACGGCAAAATTTTGGCTTCAATCTAAATAACCCTTATATGTGACACGAAATTTGCCTTTATAAGGCGTTGTCAAAATTTAAATATTCAACCTTAATTTTAGAGTGAATTTTAAATTTTCTTTCAGCATGATTCCATTTTTAATATTGATTTTTTTAAGACGTTAAGTACATACATATAAAGTTTTATCTATAAATTATTTTTAATTTATTAATAAGCCGACATAAAGACCGAAACAAGATTTTTTTTCCCTTCTAGATGATCGATCGCCAGCCCAAGGTAATGAAGCAGTGTTTACGGGACAAAGGTGAATTGGAGAAGCGTCGCCATCGAGCGATCCATCGTTGCTGGGCGATCGAGAAATAATGAAGCTCTCGCAGGGAATCAAAATCAACGCACAGCACAGAATAAGTCTAGCTAGATCCATCCTTTCCTTTGCAATTTTAATTTGCAAGCATGCATGCATTGCTCTGATCGATCGAGTGTCTCTGGACGTCAAACTCAGCTGCAGTGAAACGAGTGTGCAACACTACTGCTGCACACATGTGTATACTGTATGGTAAGCGATCGATCGAGTAGTCGTCGTCGTTGCTCTCTGCAGCTGCAGATGCATATGGGAGATGTATACAGTAGTAGGAGGAGCTAGCTAGCCCTGCATTGGCATGGCCAGCCACCGCCCTGTCTGGCTGTCTCTGGCCGGCGGTTAGCGATGCACCCCATTATTCTCTAATTTATTGAGATATACTGTATATTCTACCTCAGTTTTTATCGGCATATTTTTAAATTATTAAATGGTACATTTCTTATGAAAACTTTATATACAGAGAAGTTTCTCTAAAATGTCAGATACATTTGTTTTTTAAGTTCATCTTCATCTTCATCTAAAACTTCATCTTCATATTAAAGTATAAACAAACACCACTTTAGTAAGTCCCGGAATAAGTTGATTTTTATGCTATCTTTAGAAAAAATAGGAGGAAAATGCGTTTGTACACTATTGGAGAAACCATCTTTAGTCAGTCGACCAAATTCCATAATAATCCCGATTGCAATAAAAACCAGGACTAACATATTCTTTAGTCCTAGTTTAAAAGGTTAGAGCTATTTTTTTTATCTTTAGTTCCGGTTGGTGTTATCAATCAGAACTAAAGATTATTTTTAGTCCTGGACTAAAAATTTAGATGCCCTGAGTAACTTGCTTTTAGGCCGAGTTTAGTTCCAAACTTTTTCTTCGAACTTCCAACTTTTTCATCACATTAAAACTTTCTTACACATAAACTTCCAATTTTTCTATCACATCGTTTCAATTTTAACTAAATTTTTAATTTTAGCGTGAACTAAACACACCATTAGATATGAAGGGAGCACATGGACCGGCCGGTCTGACTGTTGTCGATTATTACGTCTTGTCACATTAACATCTCGAACAATCTTCTGACAAAGCCAATTAATGCACACCGTTATTAGCTGGTTTTGCAATTTGTACTTATTGACCTGGCATGCATGAACATCGATCTCTTCTTGCGTACTATATAGCAGTAGGTATGCTCAATCCGTTCCGATTAATCATTATTGGTGTGTTTATTTCATGTTAAAATTAAAAGTTTCGTTGAAATTGAAACGATATAACGAAAAAGTTGGAAGTTTGTGTGTAGGAAAAGTTTTGATGTGATGGAAAAGTTGGAAGTCTGAAGAAAAAGTTGGGAACTAAACCATGCCTATATTACATATGGGTGAAAAAAAAAGAATTAAAAAACTATTCCCTATGTCCTAGAATATAAATATTTTTAAATTTAGATACGGTTATTAAGAAAGTAGGTAGAAATGAATGGTGGAGGGATGTGATTGGTTGTGTAGTGGAGGTAGGTGAAAAAAGTGAATGGTGGAGAGTTGTGATTGGTTAGGAAGAAAATATTGGTGGGGAAGTTGTAATAAACATCTGGTACTATATTTACTTCGGTAATAAACTCGATATATCTACAATCCTCACTATTTTCTACTTCCTCCGTTTTACGATGTAAGTCATTCTAGCATTTTCCACATTCATAATAATGCTAATGAATCTAGATAGATATATATGTCTAGATTCATTAACATCAATATGAATGTGGGAAATACTAAAATGACTTACATTGTGAAACGGAGGGAGTAGCCAATAACAAATCACGACATTATATGTTGATTATATATATGGATGCATGCATCAATATTCATTTACTCTCGTGCATAAATAACGAATAGCCTTAGAAAATAAATACAAATATGATTGTCATTTGAGAATAACCTCAAGATATATGTATGACAATTAATTGGAAATGGATGAAGTAGAGTATAATATAATAATTTTACACCTACAGTTATATAGACAAAATCTCTATTATGATACGAAGATAATAGCAACATAGAGCAAGTTTTACAGTATTAGAGATGATAGTCGTTTATGATTTTATTCATATCATCTACTTCTATTAATTTATTTGTTTGATTATAATCTATTCATCTATTTCTTTCATCTCTTTTTAATTTTCTGTAGATATCTCATTCGTTTATCTACTCTATTTTCTTCCCACCTCATAAATGTAAGCATACATATCATCAAGGGACTAGATACGTGCCCACTCACTCCGTCCCACAAAAACCAACCTAGAAGGAGATCTACGAATCTGAACAAATAATGTCTAGATTCGTAGTACTAGGAGGGGGAGGGGACTCCTAGATTGTTTCTTTTTTTGGACGGAGGGAGTAGATGTTATTACCATTACATCTGCTGATGTCATGGACACGTCACTACGTCACTACTGATACTCCTACCCCAAACAGGCAAAGTAACAGATGAGGTTGCTAGCTAGGAACTGTTCGGAATTAGTTTCAAGAGGAAACTTAGAATCGGGCGCCCGATGGTTTGGGGAAAAAATCAGGCGCTAATGTCAGCATGACGTATGCGTGAAAAAACACTTTAAACTATTTTTTCTCTTAACTTATTTATCCAAATCATGATCCGATTGCACCATTAAATTCGTTGCAATTAAATCTTCAAAACAAGACCACACATGGATATATTCCAACGAAAAATTCTTTTAGCTTATTATTGAATTATTTTTAAGGCAAAATTGGTTATATAGCATCGATAGTTCACGTTTTTTGTTTTATAGCACCCAAAGTTCACCATGTTCCCATTTTTAACGCTTATGTCAATTTTCGATCGTTTTCTGTTCGTCTTGATCTAGCCACACACAGGATATGACGTTTCTACCCCTCACAAGTACAAGTAGAATGCATGTCAATGAGGGGTAGGAACATCATATTGTGTGCGTGGCTGGGTCAATAGCGATCAAGACGGACGAAAAAATTGACGGATGTGTTAAAAATGGGAACGGGGTGAACTTTGGGTGCTATTAAAGTGAACCGGTATCTTTCGGTGCTATAAAATAAAAAACGTGACCTTTCAATTCTATATAACCAATTTTTCCTATTTTTAAATATTGCACGATGTTCCACTAGGTATATCGGAATTGTTTCACTAAGTAGATCAAAACTGTTTCAATCGTTTAAATCGGGCGTTGTTTCACCTTATATAAAATCAATGTTTCAGCAAATTCAGTTCACTGCAACATTTGATACATACATACTGAAACATTATAAATACAGTAGGTGAAACATTTTTGGTGAAACAAAGAATGAAACGAATTCCCTTAATAGAGGGTTTCCAAAATATGTAGGTGATTTGTTGCAAAAGAATGTTTCAATTCACTGCAACATTAGATCTATACATAGTGAAACATTGTGAGTACACTAGGTGAAATATTTTTGGTGGAACAAAAAATGAAACGAATTCCCTTAATAGAGGGTTTCCAAAATATGTGGGTGATTTGTTGCAAAAGAATGTTTCAATTCACTGTAACATTAGATCTATACATAGTGAAACATTGTGAGTACACTAGATGAAACATTTTTTTATAGACACATGGCAAGTGGGGGCAGAGGACCGTGGTGGGGCCCAAGCATCACGTGTCACGCGCGTGGGGCGGGTGGAGCGCCCGATTTTTGCTCCCCCCGCCGGTCGACCGATCGATGTTATTCTCCTTATTTTCGTGGCCGGCCAGACGGGTGCATTACAATTATATTATTCTCTCGTGTTTAAAAGGGAAAAGGGAATGAAAAGGACCATTGCTCCACAACCATCCGATCGATCTGGAGTTACCGCTGCAGGACACAGAAAGCACAATGAATCGCCACAGCGGACAAATCACTTTCGTCACTATTGCTACTGCTCGACACTTTTTTTCACGCAGTGAATTTCACAAAATCAAATATTTAATGGTCTAAGCTTCACAAAAATTAGCTATTTTAACTGATGACATATATATAACTGTACCGTTCCCCAGCTATTGTGGTTCTAGAATTTTGCAAAACCACACCCTATAACATAGTGTTTATGATTTTTTTTTTATTAAATTCTTGACTAAGGTTGATATATAGTTCAACTCTTTGCTGTTTTCAAAAGTATTGTTTCAGATATGTTGAAATTAATTGAGATTTGTATGAAGGTAAGGCTTTATAACACATTTAAATACAAAACCTGTGGTTATGTGTAACAAATCATAATAGATATGGTTTTATGTAACTTTGATAATAAAACATAATGTTTTCTACTTCTTTCAAATTATAGTCATTTTCTTCTCTAACACTACTACATAGGATGGCCATGCATCCTACTTAAGTCCTTCATGACACTACTAAAAGAACCTAATGAACCTAATATAATGGGTGCCGGTTATGAATCACACATAGGTATTGGTTTCCTAATCGACACCCTAATAGCGACTCTCATATGTGATGTTGACACCAATTTTAGATTAAGAACCGGCACCCATAGTGTTCCACAAGCCAAGAAAAAACAAACAAGAAAGCCAACTTGAGCCGATACTCAGAGCACCCCCAACCCTGTCCCTAATCTACCCAACTACAAAGTTTAATTCACAGATAACACATGAGCACAACAAAGTTTACTTCAACACTGATCCCATATTAACAAATCAACAAATAAAACCAAATAATAGCCTCTTGATGTTCATATTAACATATGAACAACACATGCCACATGAACATAACAACAATCAATAATCCCCTAAGTTGTACACGCATCTGGAGCCTCCATTGTTAGATCCGTCGGCCTGCTACCATGGAGAATGCGAGGGAGATGAGGAGGCCAATGGCGGTCCATGACAGACTCTTGATGAAGGCGCGTGAGCTCAAGGTAACATGCATCGTCTTCGTAGCTGCTACTGCTCGTTCTCGTCACTATCAAGTTCGCGGCGGCTGTATCTGGTTGCCCCCGACCTAATTGCTGCTAGATCCGCCGGTGGTCACCGACGGACTTGCTGGCGTTGCTCATGCTCATGGTCGCGAGGATGCGCGATGGAAGAGAGGGGAAGGGGCAGCGAAGGTGAGGAGATAGCAGAAGAGATTGTAGCTACTAGAGGCTACCTAAATTGGGTGTTAGGCTCTCATTGTCCCTCTTACTGGCCGCAACCAAATAAATTTAAATTTTAAAATTTAATTTTGGAGTTGATTTTGATAATTTTTATGATAGTCTATTTTCTATTTCTTTGAAATCACAAATAATACATACCCATCAAAACCTTAGACAAAATTCATTCTCCAAGGGAAAAAGAAAAGACAGAGAAGACGACGTTTTCTCCATCCAAGTATGAGTTGCATGCATCACGACGTACACACGATCTTTCCCTTTCATCCAAGTGCAAATACAAATAATTTTATTACTACGTATTAATTTACCCTACTATGTCCCGATGCGGCTGTAGCTTTTATGGTTCGACGGTTAATTTTTTACTTGTATTACAAAAGTTCCTTTTTCGTAGTACACAAGGGAACCATTGTAATTAACTTCCATATTAAATGAATGAACAAGTTGCCTAGCTTTTGCAAATTGGCATATACTCCTATATGCACCGCACTTTGCAAAAGTGCTCCATGGATGTTGATTTACCACACGCGTAATTAATTAAGTTAATTGGTAATTAATGTAAGTGTCACTCCTTACTTTTGCTACTCCGTACATAGTTTTAGTAAATGTGTGTGTCTTGCTGATGAGGAGGGCCGGAGGTCAAGTGGAACAGGAGGTCAATCAAATGATCATTCGGTCGCAATGCAGTGTACCTGATTAAACTAATGGAGGGGCAATAATTCCAGGGGCACTGTGCTGCAACACCGTGTGCTTTTCTTGTGGATTCATTTAATTATAGCATGTCGTACAAGTTGGGTGGATAAACAAAACGATGGATCCCTTGGTTCACTGCCACTCCTGCTCGAACGTTCACCGGATTAATGTGCATGCACTTGTTCTCCTGTGTGACGAGTAGAAAATGTAGTACGTAGTGCTATACTGCTCGAAGTAACGACGAATAGTACAGGCAGTCGGGACTTGGACAGTTGGCATTTGAATGCACTACTACATGTTTTTTTTTTTCATATGACAAAAATCGATATTCGGGGGATTGGACGACCCGCATGTATACTGGTGTCTGCGTAAAAACATATTTTCCTGTGGTGCCCAGCGCAGCCGCATGGAAAAATATTTTCGACCAAAAAAAAATTCAAAACAAAGAATGGGCCAAAACCCTAGCCCGCTGCTGGCCCCCAGCACCCCGAGGCGCTGTCGTCGTCCTCACCATAGTACACTGCCACCATCGTCACATTTATAGCTGTCAACGAGGGCTGGGGACGGTGGATCTGTATCTCCCGAGAGCGGGATCCCTCTTGCCCAAGCCCACCGCCGTTGCTCTCGTGTCAACCTCGCCTGCCGCCACCGCCGCTAGAGCTTGCCACCACCGGAGCCCGAGCCCGCTGCCTTTGCCGCCGGAGCCCGTCGTCATGAGGAGAGGGGAGAGGAGGGGGGAAACTGGACGGGGTGGACGGGAGGGGACTTAGTGGGAGAGAGAGAGGAGAGGATAATAAAAAGAGTTGGAAGAGAGAGGGTATTTTCGCATGCGTGCCATCATATCAACCCAATTCAATTGAAACGAAACTCTTCAAAATTCGTTTGAAATCATATCAACCCATATCGTGGTACGTTCAAGATGGGCGATGGTACCGAGGCCATAAATTTTTCATCAGTTATTCTCTTCTTCGTCTACGATCCTACTAAAACATGTTTATTCTCTTAATTAGCGCGCTCCAATAATAGTTTGATGATAATCATGGCCACCTTAAAGAATATGTATCTAATGAAGTGATCGCATTTTGAAGAAACCAAATATTCTACTTATCCACTTTAATTTGTAAAGAAAAACTAACTAGTATGTATACGTAGTTGCATTTTCGACACAACTATATCTCCCTAGACGTACGTAGTTAGAGCATATCCACCAACATTGTCGACTGGTGAGCATCCTCTCAGCCGCTGTTGATCATGTGCAATTCTTTACTCATTTAGTACCAATGCATAGCTAGATAAATTAATGAGCGTGTTAAATTGATATCTAATTCTCCTGTTGTGTATAGAGAGCTGCTGGCCGTGATATGAATAAAACAAGGAGACTCCTTCCAACAGATTGCAGAGAATACCTAATGTTCAACAAGCATGAGACGGATCTGGCATGGAGAAAGAGGAGCTCGAGTCCCCACCATTGGTGTGGGGACTACGAGAGCCCTCTAGCCCCGCCCCCTAAATTTCTCTATCATACATTCGGGAGGGTTAAATATCTATCTAATTTGTTCAGCTCTCTGCTATTTTTTTCGGGATATGTTCCTTTAAAAAATAAACATAGTTATGTAGCTTTGTTTAAACAAGGCTTCATTTTGTATTTAATTACACCGAATGATCAAATCTTAGATATGGCCCTGAATTATACTATTAAATATCTTCTCTTGTTATCATCGCCTATAAATTCAGTAAAGTCTAAAGCTTCCTTTCATATAAATCAACCTTAATTATCATGTCTGTCACTAACACACACCCCCACCCATCCTCTTCATAGGTATTCACTTCGTCCCAAAATAAGTGTAGTTTTATACTATTCATATTCAGCGTTTGACCGTTCATTTTATTAGATTTTTTTATGATTAGTATTTTTGTTGTTAGTAGATGATAAAACATGAGAAGTACTTTATGCTGACTAATTGTTTTTAATTTTTTCATAAAATTTTTAAATAAGATGGACGATTAAACGTTGTACACGGATACCTATGGTTGTACTCTCTCCGTTTCAAAATGTTCGACACCGTTGACTTTTTAGCACATGTTTGACCATTCGTCTTATTCAAAAAATTTTGTGAAATATGTAAAACTATATGTGTACATGAAAGTATATTTAACGATGAATCAAATGATATGAAAAGAATAAATAATTACTTAAATTTTTTGAATAAGACAAATGGTCAAACATGTACTAAAAAGTCAACGGTGTCAAACATTTTTAAATGGAGGGAGTACTTATTTTGGGACGGGTGTAGTAGTGGCCATTCGCATGACAGATCGATGACATGCACATATATAATCAATCCACAGAGATTCATAGTACATCTGCCCAAGTACCCAGCAAATCAATTAATTAAACTAATCCACTATCGTACCTGTTCCACGTAAGAAAGTCTCGATGAACAGATAACCTTCTACAAGTTCAGCATTGATATCCATCGATCCAAACAGTGCATCGCATTCGAAGTTTCCAACCACAGCATTAATTTATCATCCAAGATTACTAATGCGTAGTAGGGTTAACTTGACCCAGTACTGTTGGAGAAACCGCCTTTAGTTGGTCCGACAAAATCCACAATAGTTCCGGATCCAAAAAGAACCGAGACTAAAGATTGTTTTTAGTCCTGGTTATAAATATTTTGATCTTTAGTCCCGGTTGGTTCATCCCCTGTCAGATGTATGTCAGGGGGCCGAGGATCTTTAGTCGCGGTTGGTGTCAATAACCGGGACTAAAGATCACCACTTTAGTCATGGTTGGTACTACCAAAATGATCTTTAGTCCCGGTTGGTAGTAAAATTAAATACGTAGTATATAATCCCTATCCCTTATACTCTCCTCCACAGTTACAACTTAACGGATCGAATCTCACCCCCTCTCCTCAGATCTATCCTCTCTAACTCTCTTCTCCATCTCCTCCCCTTCCTCCTCTCCTCCCCCTTCTCTCCCCTTCCTCCTCCCCTTCCCGGCCGGCCTCCCCTTCCCATCCGGCGGGCCGGCCGGCGGCGGGCGGCAGGGCGGCGCCCAGCGGGGTTGCGCCCGGTGGAGGGCGGCGGGCGGCGGGGCCGCGCCCGTCGTTCGTGGCGACCGGCGGCGGCATTCTTTTTTTTTAATTTGTGATGATTCACTGAGATGTATTTATCCGAGAAGTTACAAATTTGTGATTCATTGTTTGGATTTGTGATGTATTTGAGTAATTTCTTAGGATATTGTGATGTATTTGATTTGTGTGTATAAGTAACTTTATGATTTGTGATGTGGATTTGGTGATGTGAATTTGAGATGTTAGTTAGATTTGGGGATTTGCCTACTTGATTCGGGAGAAAATAAAAAGGAAAAAAGAAAAAGAAAAAGGGACCATCTGCACTGCCGCTATTTTCTTTTTAGTCCCGGTTGGTAACATCAACCGGGACTAAAGATCCCCTCATCATATCTTTAGTCCCGGATCCTTACTCCCGATTGAAAAACCGGGATTAAAGGGGATTCCTAACCGGGAGTAAAGATAATTTCTCCACCAGTGCATTGTACGTATGTACGATTGTACCAAAAGCACGAGCTCACAATGTTGTGTAACTGTGTGCAAGAGCTGGCTAAACGTACGTGCATATGCTCTCGGTGATTGATCGATCGATCGGCTGTTTAATTGGTTGGTTTGGTTTAATCATGGCGCCTCTGCTGCTGTTTGCACGAGGTGACAGCTTGATCAGATTGTACGACGTTATTACGTTCACCACTATATAAACCTTATTAAGCGCTAGTTAATTAAAAGCCCCACAAAAGATACTGAATTTTTATCCCTACCATGAAAGAGAAGCTATTGGTATCGGTCCAGAAACCGGCATATAAGGTTGTACGAGTAAAAAAAAAAACGTTGGCTTTGATGCACGAATCGAGATGATGCTTCAAACGGCTTCTCATTAAATCCTCATCCTCGAACCAATCATCATAATACACGAACAAATCATTATGTATACAAAATTATAAATGGATCAAGATTTACATATACATAATTGACGTTAGGATAAAACACAGGGTGTGGCTAATGGGCAGGTGACTGCTCCGGGCAATCACCCTCATCACCCCTATACGCTACTCTCTCCCTTCCTCCTCACTTTCTTCTCTTCCTACTGTACCATATTTTTTTAAAAAAATAAAAAAATAAAGTTAGAAAAAATTATATATAGAAAATACTATTTATAAAAAATATTTGAATTCAAATTCAAATTTGAAACGGGCATGTAAACTTTTGACTTATAAACTTTGGGTCTATAAACTAATATTTGAATTCAAATTCAAATTTGAATCGGATATGTAAACTTTTGAATTTTAAACTTTGGATCTATAAACTTTAGGTGTATAAACTTTAGATGTATAGAAATACTATATATAAAAATATTTGAATTCAAGTTCAAATTTGAATCGGATATAATTCAAATTCAAATTTGAATCGGGTATATAAACTTTTGACTTATAAACTTTGGCTCTATAAACTTTAGGTGTATAAACTTTAGATGTATAGAAATACTATATATAAAAAAATATTTGAATTCAAATTCAAATTTAAATCGGATATATAAACTTTTGACTTATAAACTTTGGGTCTCTAAACTCTAGGTGTATAAACTTTAGATGTGTAAACTAGAGGTATACAAACTTTAGGTGCATAAATTTACTAAAATATGAAAGTAATGTAGTGTCAAAAAAGGAAACCACGTGGAGGAGAAGGGATTGCACCCTGATCGCCCCGGGCGATCGCTCGCCCAGTAGGACTTTCCTAAGAAACATGCCAATCCACAAAGTAAAAAACACATAAGATCCATACTCATATAATCAACTTAGGCCCCGTTTAGTCCCCAAACAAAAATTTTACATCCTGTCACATCGAACGTTTGAACACCTGCATAAAGTATTAAATATAGGCTAAAAAAATAACTAATTGCACAGATTGCGACTAATTTATGAGACAAATCTTTTAAGCCTAATTCCTCCATGATTTGACAATGTGGTGCTACAATAAACATTTGCTAATAGCAGATTAGTTAGGCTTAATAAATTTGTCTCGCTGTTTACTGAAGGATTCTGTAATTAGTTTTTCTATTAGTGTCTAAACACCACGTACGACACCTTATATAATACCCGATGTGACACGCCAAAACTTTACAACCCTATATCAAAACACCCCGTTACTACTCGTCAAGGCTAGAGTAGTCTAGACACCTACACACTACCGTCGAGCAGGCCTGCTGCACATGGATCTAGCCGTACCCGACATCTGAGAGGATAGATTTGACTGCCCCTGACCTCTTGGTGTTTGGATCTGGCCACCTACGTACCGAGATATGCATTGAGAAAGTCATTGGTGTCACCATTACCACTGAACACCTGGGTCACACGCTAGCTACATATGCATGGGGAAATCGATGAAGCCATTGGTGTCGTCGACTTGTCGCAGCTCGATTTCACCACGTACGAGCCTGTGCTCCTCAAGCTTGTGAAACAAAGTATCCAAATGCCACGAGCTTGAGGGCCATCACATTTGGCGGCCCCCGAGTTCAAGGTGACCGGATCCAGTCAGCCCCCACATTCTTGATGTGCTGATGCAGATGGTGGCGAGAGAGATGGCATGCGGGTAGGGATGAAAATTGCTCGAAAACAGATATGGTACCTATTATACCACGCTAATATTATCATGACGCCAGCATGGTACCAATGGGTGTCGTGTATGGTATCACGGTATCAGATCTGGTATCTAGCTATCAGATCTGAACGTACAGTACCATACTGATGTCAACACACATAAGCTATTCCGTAGGAAGGGTAGAGCCACTACAAAAGAGCACCCTATAGGTGTATGTACCATTTTACTAACCGATACCAATTTAGGAGTACCTCTACCCATTGGTATAGGTGCCAGTTTTAAAACCAACACCAATAGAGATTATAGGTGCTTGTTCTGAATATATAACCGATACCTTTGGTTTTCTAGGAGAAAAAAAAATGAAAAACCTAACTCTTGACTAGCTCAAATCGAGCCAATTCATCAAGCCCTAGATCCCAGAATGAAGCTCCAAATCCCGTAAAATGAAGATGAACACATGAACAACAATCAATAATCCGTATATTCTTATTTCAACAAACAAACAACACATCTAGATCTTCAAAATCAACACAAAGACATGAATAAACGTGAACAAACACATCCAGCTGCTATCGCCTTCACCGACGACACCTAAACCATCGCCATGGAGGTCGGAGGTGTCCAAATCCGACGACCCCCGACTTCCAGGCAGCCAGTCCGGCAGCCCCCTACCTCCATGCCAGCAAATCCGCTGGCCAGGCCACCAAGAAAAAGTAGAGAGGAGAGGAGAGGAGGGGAAGGAGCGGTAGTCACTGTGTCCTCCATTGTTGTCGTCGCCCCTCCAATGGGTGGAAATATAGAGGGGCTTCTGACAAAGGAGATGGAGACAGAGTGAGAGATTGAGAGGGGTGAGGGAGAAAGAGGAGAGAGGTCAGCCACCTCCTCCTCCCACTTCACCACCTCCTAGGTAACTGTCCCTCCTTCCGCGTGGCGGCGGGAGCACGAGGCGCGGTGGAGGTGTCAGCGATAGGGGTGTTGTGCTGTACATCTAGATCCGATGGTCACCTTTGGCCACAAAGCCGTCTGTCTTGGGGGCAAAGGAGGAGAAGTAGCCATTGGCGGTGGGGGAGGAGGAGGGGAGGTAGTAGTCGTTGGAGTACGAGAAGGCAAAAGATGGTGGAAGGGGTGGCTTCGGAGAGCAGGAGAAGGGGAGAGAGGTGTTGGTGTGGATAAGGATGGGTGGGTGGATAAGAACGGCTTGGCTCGGTTCGGTCGGTTTTTTTAAAACATGTGGTATATGTTTTTAATTAATCGATACCTATACATGTCGGTTCTTTTAAAAAATCGGGTACCTATAGTGAATTTTTTATATAATTTAGACCTTTTTAAAATATGATTTTATTAACAAACCACCTAGGAAAATATTTTCAAAAATGAACCTTTTGGCCAATAGCAGTGGTGTGGCCAAACTGTGAGCTGCAACACCAATGTTCGTGGCGTTACAAAAGCTACCCCGTGGTAGTTGTTGCCATTGAATATGTCAACTGAGCGCCGACTCAAATGGGTTTCAAATTGGGGGCAAGAACATTGGATTTTGAGTGGATTTGGAAGGAATTGAGGAGGGGGCGTCAGTTGAAACTCGCGGACGAGAGAGAGAAAAAAGAGAGGGCTGGAAGAGGTGAAGAGATGAAGGAGGAAGAAAGAGGCAACGGTGGCTGGGGATATTTGGCATGGCAGCATCACGCCACTGAGCCTGGCGTGGCAAGACCACTCCCTCCTCCCCCGCGCCACGTAGGCGCCCGGTTGACGTTTTCAATGGCAACAACTGCCACTGAGCAGCTTTTGCCACGTGGTAGTTCAGTTTGACCACGCCACCGTTGTCAATAAAATTATATATTTGAAAGGTCTAAATTATAAGAAAATTTCACCTATAGTACTAGTGCTTGCTTTTTCTAGAGCCGGCACCTACAGTGATAAAAGATGCTGGTTCTACATTTTTTTAAGGACAGAGATGGGAAAGATCCAAACCGATATCTATGAGGAGTTTTGTAGTAGTGAGCGTTTAGTAGTACTCCCTCCATCCACAAAAGTTACGTCTATTTTACATTTCAGTTTTTCTAAATAAGTTGTTTCTATTTGTAGTCTTTATGCATTCAAAGATTTAAATGAAGATATAAATTAAATATTTTATTAGAACCAAGGAGACATCTAAATACTCATTGGTTGTATGCTTGCATTCATTCTTTGTTTTTTAACATCCAAGGTGATTTAATTTCTCCTTAGTCTTAGTGTTAAAAGTAATACTCCCTCTGTACTCGTCAAGGAAGTTGTTTAAGATAGCGGCAAGATCTCCAAAACACAACTTTGATTTCTTATTTCTATAAAAATATTTATTGAAAAGTGATATATGTATACTTTTATGAAAGTATTTTTCAAGACAAATCTATTCATATAATTTTTACATCTTCAAACTCAACAACTTAAGAGTTATTCATGATTTATATTCTCAAGGTTTGACTTAAACATTATCCTAAACGACTTACTTTACGAGTACGGAGGGAGTATGTGTATGTATGTATATATGTATATATGTATATATATACATATATGTATATGTATATATACATATGTATATGTAACTTTGATGGATGGAGGGAGTAGTCCTCTTTTTATTAGGCTCAAATAATTCTGTGCTTACGTGGAGGCCATGCAAACGGACGGACGGACAACAAGTGGGTACATTATTGCAAATCATATCCGTCAAGATACATTGCTGTCCCGGCCCCTGAACAAGTACGTGAGGCATGCAGCAATGGCATGGAAAAATAAACATCCTACTATGAAATAATCCACGCGTGACTAATCTGGGATCGTTAATTGGACATTTTCACAATCGAAACTAAATCGTCGTGATCTGATGTGGTCCAGTGACGCTCAGATTTTGCTGTTGGGTTGGACACACAAAAGGGCACCGCGTGTGAATACGCGTGTCAGCCGCTAGCTCTTGTCATTGCATGTTGTCGACAAGAGGACCAACCAGAGCTATCTCTCAAGAACCATATATTTCCATGCGTGTACAAAATATACTCAATTTATCATATATGTGCACGCATACCTTATTGAGAAATTGTAAATCCAGGATGAGCATTAAACTATACTCATCGGTACTCGACCGATATAAGATAAAATATATAATACGAATCATATATGTAATAGAAACAACTGTTGAATAAAAAAAAATAGATACCTAAGATTCTTCCGTGTCACCATAAATAAAAAATTTACTCCCTGTAACTTTTTTACTCGTTATGAGTAAACATACCAGTAAAATTTTTACTTATGATAATATGGACAAATCTCAAACGTTCATTTTTAATCCAACAATAGTTTTCAAGTTCTATCTGCATATCTAGTTTTCACCTTGTATTTTTCCACAATATCAAGTGTAAATTAATTCGATCGAGAGTTAGTACCCTATGATTAATCGAAATCTAGCGAACATATCCTTGTATATATAATCTAGCGAACATATTTATTTTTTTCCTTTCCCTTTTCTTTTTCCTCCTATTCTTTTACTATCTTCTTCCTCCACTAGAGCCATCTCGAGCTCCCCTGCGTCGAAGAGGCCGAAGAAGATATAAATGAAAGAGGAAGAAGGGAGAAAAAATAATAATAATAATAATAATAATATGCCATGTCATCGTCTACATGTCATACCACATAGGCAAGACCACGGTCAAATGAGACTTTGGACCGGGATGATACAATAAACCAAGTTTAGAAATATCGATACACACTTTGCAGGTACGTGGACCTAGATAAAATCTGCTTACAAGTTTAAGGACCGCCAGTGCAATTTAATTGCTCTATAATTAATTCAAGTTTGCAACAACATCAACCTAAAAATACAATTGTCTCTTGGAAGAAGTAGATTTATTTTAAGAAGCATGAGTACACAACGGATTCGTTGAAAACCTGGACAATGTGCATGTGGCCAGAAGACTTGATGAAGCCATTGTAGCAGACCGGGATAGTTTGTTTTGCAGCAGATTCTGTAGGACCGAATCATAATAACTAAGCCAACCAGAGGGGGGTGAATGGTTGGTATATCAAAAAACTGAAAATTTTTAGCGAAAATGAAAGTTACCCTCGAAATCGATGGATGTCGGTCTGACCGAGATTGATATGCCGGTCTGATCGGTATAGATCAACCGGTCTGACGCCGAAGCCGCCTGCCACGCCTACCGCCGCTGCCGGTCTGACCGCCTCGCTCCCGCCGGTCTGACCGCCACCTTGCCGTCGGTCTGACCGCCGGTGAGTCGTCGGTTAGACCGCCGAAACCCGGTGAAACACAAATCGAAGAACTCTTAAAGTAGATGACGACTTTATTGATTCTCTCTGTGTTTACAAAGTGCACCAACAGCACTCCTTACAAAAATTTCGACTAAACTCGAAACCCTAACTCAAAAATCAACTCAATTGCTCTCAAAAGCGATACCGGGAAGCCTCACGCTCCCCTCTATTTATACCCGAGGTAGGCAGCCTAAAGCCACGAATCAAACTCATACTAAGAGTCCTAAACACCTTAGGAAACCCCTTTGCCAATAAATTCTAAATAACAAAACCAATAATCTCCGATGCCAATTGTTCATCACAGAATAATAATAAAAAATACCTTTGATTTTACAATCTCCCCCTTGATGAACATATTGGCAAACCCATCAAAAATGTTTTGGTGTTTGAAAAAATAAAAACAAAAGCGATAAAAAGCACACTTCGTACAAACGTACACATCGTGCTCGAAAATCGAAAAGAAAACTTCTCTCACTTTTGAAAAGAAAGAAATTCCCAATTGAACCAAAAATAACATGCTCTTCTAACCTCATTTGCTTCTCCAAAAATTCACCTTGCTTCTCCCAAAACTCATCTCTTCTCCCCCTTTTGACAATGATTTCATCAAGCATAGGAATTATGTTCATTAATGTTCAAGAGCTTAGCATACATATAGCATATCATGTCATGTGTTGCAATAAAGAGAAGATGAACCCATCTATAACATAACAAGCATGCATTAAAGTATAACTATGAACCAAAGATTTTACAATTAAGCTTGAATCGACAATCAAAATTCATGATTTCATACGATTTATAATGCAACATCTTAACAAGCACATAGGTTGAAGAATAAACACTAAACACTAAACACATATACCTATTGCATTTATCACTCTTTCTCAAATAAACTTTAGCACAAAATAACCAAGAGAATTTTTTTCAACTTTTTCTTTTCTTGAGCCTTTTTGCTCATATTTTTCTCTTTTATTCCGGGTACGTCCCTGTTGTCAAGACTGTTTTTAGGGATTCGGCACCCATTATTTTGCTCACATCGAATACGTCCTTGTCATCAAGACTGTTTCCAAGGATTCAGTATTTATTTTTTTAATATTTTTATTCTCTTTTCACAATGAGCAATTAAAGCTATTTGAGGAATAAAAATTCAATAAAGCATATATATAGAGTATTTATAGATCAAACCATATGCTAGCATCAACATTGCATATTTTCTTAATTCAAGTATAATTTAAGTGTCATGCATCATCTCCCTTGAAAGCAAAATCTAAATCTCATGAAAAGACTAGAATACATACAAGCTATGCTAGAGACAAATCAACCTTCAAAGTATTGCTAGCATGCACAAGAAAATACCATATGTATAGAACAAAGCTCTCTTTTATCAATTTTTCTCATTGTCATATTTTTTGCTTGATAAAACCATGAGGTACAAACTCCCCCTCAAACCATGCCAAAAGGATGAATTATGCTCAATTCACCACGAAGAAAGCAAAGCGATTAGAATACAAAGGTTTAGTGAAAATATCAGCAAGTTGCGACTTTGTGTCCAAAAACTGTAATTCAACATCTCCTTTCTCAACATGATCCCTCAAAAAGTGAAAACGAATATCAATGTGCTTTGTGCGTGAGTGTTGAACAGGATTCTTAGCAATGTTAATAGCACTAGTATTATCACAAAAGAGAGGTACTTTCTCAAAAGTAAGACCATAATCTTTCAAAGTAGATAAAAGCCAAAGAATTTGTGAACAACAACTAGCAGCAACAACATATTTAGATTCAGCAGTTGATTGAGCAACACTAGATTGTTTCCTAGAAGACCATGCAATCAATGATGTTTCAAGAAAATAACATGTTCCACTAGTACTTTTCCTATCAATTCTACAACCACCAAAGTTAGCATTAAACACTCTTCCATATCGAGAAATATTCAACACAGAATCACCACAAGAATCAAAAACTTTACTTCCAATTTTCTTAAAGTTAACCTCAAAATCCTCATCAACAATTTGTGAAACCTAAAGCAAATTGTACTTTAAATCCTCAACCAAACCTACGTTCTTCAATTCAAATTTTTCATTTACCTTAACCAAACCTGTAGCGAGAACGACACTTGTAGAAGCGTCACCAAAGATAATCGATTCAGTCTTGGATGCCTTTTTGAGAGAGAAGAACCAATTTTTATCACCGGTCATGTGCCGCGAATAACCGGAATCCACGATCCACACGTTCTCCTTCCGCGGCACCAAAGCCTACACAGAAGCAGAAGTCGAAGCCTCAGTACTAGGGTTAGATGATAATAAAAATTTAGGAATCCAATACTGAGACACACGACCATAAGATCCAATAGGCATATATCCACGTGCAAAAACAGTTTGAGAATTTTTAGAAAAATTCCTCCGAGGCCGGTCTGATCGAGGGTGTGCAGCCGGTCTGACCGGGGGCCGGTCTGACCGCTTCTGTACCGCCGGTCTAACCGGTGCCCGGTCTGACCGCGGGACCCACTGCGGTCTGACCGGTTTCCTCGAGGGAAAACCAGATTTTTGCCACTTTGATTTTGCAAGAGCAATCTCTCTCTCATTTTTCTGTTTATGAGTTAATCTGAAACAAAAACCAACAATATGTCCATCTTTTCCACAAAAAGAACAAGTATATTTTTCACGATGATAAGACACATTGGTAGAATTAGAAGACTTAGCAACACAATCAACAACAGGAGGTTTTGCATGCACAACATTGGATTTTGAAGAAGATGCATTGAAGGTAGACATGATACCAGCAGATTTAAACACAGTTTTGGTTAGAATCAGGTTTAACCAAAATCTCACCACTTCTAGCACCAACACCTAACACAACAGGAGGATGTCTAGAATTATGAGCATAAGGATTAAAACCTAAACCACGATTATTTGTGTTAACCTTAGATTAATCTAAAATCATGTTGAGGTTCTTTTTACCATCAGAAAATCTTAGCAAAGAATTTTTCAAATAAGAAACATCTTTTTCCAAATTAGCACAATTTTCACAATCTACCATGACACCTTTGCTTTTACGACACTTGGGGCAAGAAAGCACTTCATTGTATTTCACAACATCTTTCATGTACTCAACACGACCTAAAGCATCTTTCAATTTCATCTTATTCAAATTATATGTTGAGCAATCCAAAACATCATGAGGTTGTTTTAACTTTTTAGCACAAATCATGTTAAACATCAAACTAGCATGAAAAGCAATTTGATATTTTTGCAACAACTTTTTAGTTAAAAACAACTCATCCAAAGTGCGTGTGTGCAAAGCAAAACTAAGAGCAAGAGAAGATCTATTTTTCAAATCATGTGCAGCATTAATATCTCTAATTTTTGAAATCTCATTCATTAAAACCTCACAACTTTTGCAATAATCATCATTAGGAATAAGAGATTTTAATCTAGCAATTTCAAAATTAAGAGATTCAATGATAAATTCATGTTTTCTATATATCTTTTCACACTTCTTATTTTTTGCACTTAAAATATTAATAGCTTCCTCAAAAGCACTTACCTCATTGTTTTCACACTCTGAATCCGATTCACCACACGCCATGAAGCAAACACCGGAAATGTTCTTTCCCTTAGCTTCATCTCCACTATCACCATCTACGTCGCTTAGTGGCTCAAATGCGGCGTAGACTTGATCAAAAGCCTTCTTGAGATTCTCCATAATCCTCCTTCCTTTGAACATACCCTTCTGCTTGTTGTCGTTGGTCTTCTCACCATCTTTGTCTTCTCTTTTGCCTCTCCCAAGCTTAGGACAATGCGAACGAAGATGATCAATTGAACCACATTCAAAGCAACGATTTGGACCACCTCTTTTCCTATTCCTGGCATTATTCATAGCTCGAGCAATTCTGTTAGCAACTCCTCCTCCTCGATCTGTTCGAGTTGGTCATCGGATGTGGCATTAAAAACAGCAAAAAAAATAAGACTTAGATGAAGAAGCATCAACATCCAAAGAAGAAGAAGAAGAAACCAAAGCACTCGACTTAGAATCAACTTTACGAGAAAGAACGTTCATCTCATGTGTTTTCAATTTTGTGTAAAGCGAATCCAAAGTCAAAGTAGACATGTTAACAGACTCCTGAATAGATGTAACATTCATCTCCCAAATAGACATGTAAAGAGCATTCAAAAAGTGACGAGAAATCTCATATTGTGGATAATTAGCATCATAAGAAGAATCAACAGATCTAAGATCACTCAAAATTTTATTAATCCTAGAAAGATAGTCATCCAAAGCTTCTCCAGGTTTCATCTCAAATTTAGTGTACTCCTTTTTGAAAATATCACGACGAAGTTCTTAAATGTTATTTGTTCCTTAATGAAAGTTACTCAAAGCATTCCAAATTTCATGAGCAGTTTGAAAATGCGCAACACGATCATCATCCGAACGAGAAATCCCACTCAAAAGAATATTGCGAGCTTTGCAATTTTGTTCAAACTCAGTTTTTGCAGCAGCAGTATTAATTACTTCAGGAATCACATAAGGATGAGAAACTTTTCTCCAAATATCATAATCTTCAGCCATAATGTAAGATTGCATCCTACTACACCAATGAGAAAAATCTGTTCAATCGAAAACATGAGGCTTAGTTGAAAACCTAACAGGAGTAGCCATGGCAAAAACTCTAGATCGATAAAAATCCAAAGAAGAAAATAAGGCTCTGATACCACTTGTAGGATCGAATCACAATAACTAAGCCAACCAGAGGGGGGGGGGAATGGTTGGTATACCCACAAACCGAAAACTTTTAGCGGAAATAAAAGTTACCCTCGAAATCGACGAAAGTCGGTCTGACCGAGATTGATCTACTGGTCTGACCGTGTGGATACCGCCGGTCTGACCGGTATAGATCAACCGGTCTGACCGCCGAAGCCGCCTGCCGCGCCTGCTGCCGCCACCGGTCTGACCGCCTCGCTCCCGCTGGTCTGACCGCCGCCTTGCCGTCGGTCTGACCGCCGGTGAATCGTCGGTTAGACCACCGAAACCCGTTGAAACACAGACCGAAGAACTCTTAAAGTAGATGACGACTTTATTCATTCTCTCTGTGTTTACAAAGTGCACCAACAGCACTCCTTACAAAAATTTTAACTAAACTCGAAACCCTAACTCAAAACTCAACTCAATTGCTCTCAAAAGCAATACCGGGAAGCCTCACGCTCCCCCTCTATTTATACCCGAGGTAGGCAGCCTAAAGCCACGAACCAAACTCATACTAGGAGTCTTAAACACCTTAGGAAACCCCTTTGCCAATAAATTCCAAATAACAAAACCAATAATCTCCGGTGCCAATTGTTCATCACAGAATAATAATCAAAAACACCTTTGATTTTACAGATTCATGGGCTCGTCACCAGGATATGATGCGCTCCTCGCCGATGACCTGCGCGCAGCGACTCGAATTGATCCTAGAGACGGCTACTGCACCACACCATGTCCATTGCAATGCAAGCCTCTCTGCGGCCAAGGAGGAGGACGAAGAGGACGCAGTCATGTATTGTTGTACTTTGAAAAATTCAAAACTATTTTTTTCACGAACACGTAAAAAGATTACACGTCAATATATTAGAAGGAAAACATATTTTTTTTACACAACGCAACCAACCAAACTGCTCTATGCCATGGGAAGGAAGAAAAAGCAAAACCAACAACTGTAGCTAGGAAAAGAGACTACTGCTGCGGCTAAACGCAACTCCGATCAGCGGGAGGGGGGCAGGGCCGCACTATACTCCCAAAAAACCTCCAAATATAGCAATGCCAGCGGAAAACCATAGACAGCCATCTGATAGGATAAACTCCAGAACCACAGACAGCCCTCCCAAGAAAAGTTCGAAACTATGACATCCCATATATCCATCCACACATACCAAAAGTGCTACATAACATACACATCTAACTTAAACTTAACAATTAACGGTTTTTACACCCGAGGAGGCAGATGTCAAGATGAGTTTATTCAGAATTAACATTACAATATATATGTATGCGCGCATGCACGCATTTACTTTTTGGTAGGTACCTTCACATATTAGACTCCCTCTCCTTATTAATATTTTGGTGCTTATATATAACATGCATGATTCGGTCAAACATTTAAAATTTATACGAAACTTTGGGCATCAGTTCTATATTATCATGAGTTTATAAGAATGTAATAAGTTTATGATATATAATGATATTCTGCTTGCTTTTTTATTTAAAAAAGTTAACATCTAATCAACAATCAAAATTTTAAAAGCTTAATAATTCCTGTATTAATTCTCAAATATATATTATCAGCTGGACTGCTGGAGTAGTAATTAACTTGCCATCATAGAGGTTTTCATTCAAGCAAAAAAGTTTAATTAAACATTATCGCACGATGCTTTTAGTTTATTAAATACTGTACGTGTTGTTCTTTTCTGTGAACGACGACTTCTATATATATGTTGATGTGACCACAATTAATTAGCTGGCAAACTTTTCTTTTCAAAAAAAAATCCGACCTAGTGCATGCCTATATGAGGGCAGAACAAAATTAGCTGTGTTTAGTTCAGCGCAAAGTTTGGATTTTAGTTGAAATTGTGATGGAAAAGGACTAAAGTTTGGATACAAACTTTAGATCTAAATACAGCCATTATCACAAAGGAGAAGAAGCATCGGCGACTTTCTCCGTTCCAAAAATAAGTTTATTTTTCACACACACACATATATATATATACATACATATATATATATATATATGTATATATATATATATGTATATATATATATATCACATCGTAAAATCTAAACAGTGCGCGCTCTCGTTTTAGTCTAATCGCGCGACGCACCTCCGACCGTCCGATCTCGTTATCTATTTATTTTCGGCTTACGTTATCACTTTCTCCACTAGTACTTGACTGCAGACTGCAGATAGGCTGACATACCCACGTAGTAGGAAGGATTGAGATAGACATGTATGCCTTTTTTCTCTTCAAATAATGTTCTCTCTCAAATTACTTATCCGAACTACAATCCAATTACATCATTGTGTTCGTTACAATAAAATCTTCACAACAAGATCTTACATGATTATATTACGATGAAAAAATATTTATATTTGTAAATTACTTTTATTATATACGTAAGTTACTTTTATCATATATATAAGTTACTTTTAGATTTTACTAAATTACTTCTTAGACATATAAAAGTAAATTTAATAAAGTCTAAAAGTAATTTATATATATTATAAAAGTAACTTAAAACAAAACGGAAGTAACTTTGTCACGACATTAGAAGTAAATTCATTGTAGTGATAAAATGAGTTTATATAGAAAACTTTATTTAATTAGTACAGATCAACACACGTAAGTTTAACAAATTTTAAAAGTAAGTTCAATGTTAACTTCAACACACATAAGATACATACTATTGCATTTTTCAAGTTGAAAGGAGACACTAGATGGAGTATAAACCAGCTACGACTAGCTGTGTAGTCATGTCCAATGAAAAATGCAAGCATTAAAGTTACTTTCTTTTGTTCTAAATTACTTCTATAATATTTGTAAATTACCTTTAGGCTTTGCTGAATTTACTTTTATATGTCTAAGTAACTTAGTGAAATCTAAAAGTAATTTAGACATATCATAAAAGTAATTTGTGATTTTTCATTAAAATATAATCATGTGAGATCTTGTTATAAAGATTTAATTATTACGAACAGAACGGTGTAATCGGATCGTAGATCGGATAAGTAGTTTAAAAGAAAATTTTATTTGAAGTATAGGTGGATAGAGTCTCTCATAAATGACAAACCAGCTACCATTAGCTGTGTAGTCATGTCCATATCACATATATAAATATAATAAAAAATACAATACCCTTACTTTATTAAATCCTAATATAATTATTCATCTTTTTATCTATTCTTAATTTATTTATTTATCATTTTTATCAATTTCGATGTAATAATTACTAAAATAATTATTTTGAGACAAACGAAAAAAAGCTAAAAATAAACTTAATTACTCCGTAACCAAGGGTGTACGTGAGTGTACGGACCCCACACGTAAAATTCTAGTACTGCTTATGCTTGCGATCGACTAAAAGCTAGGGAGAGACAGCACCATTAATAAAAAATTTGTGCCAAGTCACTGTCACGATAACTATTTTGGATAATAAAAGGCCAGTCCGTATTGTAGCCAACATGGTACTACTGCTACTATTATACATATATAAAACTATATACTATTATACATAAAAATGCGGTAACATTTGTGACACATGTGTGTATACTGTGTGAGTACATATATAAATGCTTGTGACAGCGATGCCTGCCGGGGAGGGGTAAACAGTTAGGGGATACGTAGCAAGTTAGTATCCCATATACTTGCACATATATTCACTTTCATATTTTAATTAACATGTTGTCTCGCTACCAACGCATATACATATAAGAAAAAATATATGCCGCAAGGGACAGGTCACTCCAATAACAGAGCAAATTAAACAAGTGAAATTAAATAACATTATTGAATAGTTAGAACGAGATTGTATGGCATATATTATACTCATTATTTGCAGCTTATGTTGTTCCTCTATTTTAAATAGGCCAGGAAAGGTCCAGCTGGTTGTGGCTCCAGCAGCTTCAGTAACAAGTAGAGCTGCACTACGAACAAAAGTTTCATGCTTACGTTTAATTATGATGTACTCCCTCCGTTTCACAATGTAAGTTATTCTATCATTTCTCATATTTATATTGATGTTAATGGATCTAGGTAGATATCTATCTAGATTCATTAACATCAATATGAATATAGGAAATGCTAGAATGACTTACATTGTGAAACAGAGGAAGTAATTGATAATAAGACATTAATTTTTATGTTTTCTAAAACAAATTCTCGCAAAACAGATGAGTGGTTAGAGTTTGAAACAAACAATATCTGATGATAAATATTTTAAAAAAGAGAAAATGATGTAGTTAGAAAATGTCATATTGTACAAGTTCAATCTCTGCAAAGCATTACTCGGAGATATTAGTTATTAGTTATAATGGGCGTTTTTACAATATTAGTTATTTTGCTCCACGGCCTCATCTTTTCGTTTATGTTTATACTTATCAGCTAAAATTTAAATTTTTAATATTAAATTTAAAGTTGATTTTGTTTTTTTTATCAAAGTTTATTTTTTATCATTTGCTTTTACATCGCTAAGAACACGTATATAAAAATTTTATTCACAAATTATTTTTTATTTACAAATATGCCGTTTCGTTTATTCCCCGAATAAACGAAACGATGGGTCCGTCAGTTCTTGGCCGAACCCCTATCGATCGAGGAGATAATGGGAGATACCCCCTGTGTGAATGCGTTATCCAAGATCATCAAATGCCAAGGAAAATGCAGGATCGCATCTGAGAATAAACGAGGCACCTAATATACGTGATGAACAGACAGCTAGCTAGCTAGCTCCTCTGTAAAGACTTTTCAATCTAGAATGATTGCCAATAATTAAATTAATTTGCTGCAAGGCTCGGAATCTCTTTTAGAATGGACCTACACAAACACACATCGATCTAGCCTATTATACAGTCCGTAACAAAATAAATTCATTTTTGGATAAACAAAGTTCACTTTACTATCCGCTAACTACCCTGCTTTGTAAATCGATAAATTTTATCTCTTTATTACCCTTGCCTACTCTCTCTCATCAACACTACCACTCTCTCATCAAAACTAGTATCATTTTTACTGATAAGAGGTATTTTAGACATCCGTACCTAAGTGCATAACAAACTGGCTGACTCTTGCATTGCCCCTCCCCCTTGGGCGACACCGGAGGCGACGCCCCCGCCGGCGTGCGTTCCCCCCTCCTCCCTTCTCCGCCTCGCCACCGCCTGAGCGGGCGCTGACAAAGCCGCGCAGCGCAAGGACAGCGGCGGCGGGGCTTCGTCTTCGTGCCACGCTTGGGCAAAGGGGATATTGCTCGGGGCCGCACAAATCGCCCAGATCCGTGCCTCCTGGCCAGATCTAGAGGTGAGGCCGAATGGTGGGGCGGTGACTGGCGGTGCTGGCAGCGGTGGTTGGAGGTGTGGCGGCGGCGGAGGAGACCGCCAAATACGAGCCTGAATCTGGCGGGGTGGGGGCCGGCGACGGTGTCCATTGACGGCGGCGGCGGTGCCTGGTGGTGGTAGCGGTGGGCGGCCGGATCTGGCTGGACGGTGGATGGCCTGCGGTGGTTGGGTTCGGCCGCGGCGGCGAGTTGCGGGCGACGGCGTCAGCGGCAGAGGCGCGAGAGGCTGCGGTCGGCGGCGGCAAGCGCATCAGCGCGGACGCATAGAGGCCGTGACGGCGGCGGAGGCTCGGGAGGCCACGATAGCAGGCGCGACAGCGGCGCGTGCCTGGACGGTGGCAAGTGCGGTGACTGTGGCTGGCACGACGATGGCAGCTAGCACGGCGGAGTGGCCAGCAGCTATGTGGTGCGAGGAGGGCGACGAGGCCGGTCAGCGCGCGGTGGCTGCGCAACGGGAGGTGAGGCCGGTGGAGGCTAGCTAGGCCGAATGGTGGGGTGGCGGTGACTGGCGGTGCTGGCGGCGGCGGTTGGAGGTGTGGCGGCGGAGGAGGAGACCGCCAAATCCAAGCCTGGATCTGGTGGGGTGGGGGCCGGCGACGGCGGCGGCGGCGCCTGGTGGTGACGGCGGCGGGCGGCCGGATCCGGCCGGACGGTGGATGGCCTGCGGTGGTTGGGTTCAGCCGTGGCGGCGAGTTGCGGGCGACGGCGTCAGCGGCAGAGGCGCGATAGGCTGCGGTCGGCAGTGGCAAGCGCACCAGCGCGGACGCATAGAGGCCGTGACGGCGGCGGAGGCTCGGGAGGCCACGACAGCAGGCGCGACGGCGGCGCTTGCCTGGCCGGTGGCAAGTGCGGTGACTGTGGATGGCACGACGATGGCAGCTAGCACGCCGGAGTGGCCAGCAGTTGTGGGGTGCGAGGAGGGCAACGAGGCCTTTCGGCGCGCGGTGGCTGCGCAGCGGGAGGTGAGGCCGGTGGAGGCTGAGCCCAGTAAGGCGGCGCACGTGAAGACTGGCCGGCAGGGGGCACCGGTGCGGTGGTGCCCACACATCGACATAAGTTTAAATGGCGGTGGAGCAACGGTGCATTTGTGGTAGATCGGCAGGTGATGGACGGCAGGTGAAACCCCAGCCTGGCCTTGGCCGGGCCAGCAACGATGACATTCAAACGTCATTGCCCTCCTGAGGGTGTTGTCGTGCTGTCTCACCCCTCAAGTGTGGATGCAGGGCGAAAGCCCAGTCTCGGTTCTCTCTCTAAGACCTTGACGGACGGCGGCGACGGTGTTTCGTCGCTTCTCTCCTTAGAGACGTCGTCTAGGCACCCCCTTGCCGAAACCCCCCTTGCAATTGGTGCAAACTTGCTCTAGATTCTCATCCTCTGGTATTGGCGTCTTAGCTTTTACAAATTGGTCATGTCGGAGGGCCTAGGGGTAGAGGAGTTCCATCTTCACTCTCACCCTCTCTCCCTAAATCCTGAAGACTTGGATAGAGTGGGGTTTTGTTGGTTGTAAGGGTTGGGTTCTGGGCGATCTCGGCGGTGTTCCGTTGTTGGCCTAGCGGCGGCTGGTCCGGTGCTAGCCTTCTCCTGGGTTTGTGTGTTGGCGTTTTCGGTGTGTGGGTGGTGATATATTTTTTTCGTTTTCCTGGTTACAACCTCCCAGTGTTGTAATCTCATAACTTTTTCCTGCTCTATCAATAGAACTTCGCACCGTCCAGTGCGAGTTGTAAAAAAAAATGTATTTTAGACATTTTCGTTCTATCTTAATTTTTTTCTAAGGATTAAAATATAAACTTATTTAGAAACGAGAGAGTAAGTTAGCTAGAGATCGGTGAGTGCAGTAGGCACTATGCTTGTGAAACAGGTAACAGGGCACAGAGCCGAGATCGGCAAATTAACTAGCTATACAGCGTGGGCCGGCCCGCACGCACGCGTCGCGCGCGCGGTGTCGATCGATCGATCTCCGTGTGGCCGGGAGCACGTACGCACGCACACGCAGGCGCAGGCGAGCACAGTGGCCGGGACAGCGACGGCCGGCGCCGGAGAAGACGCAGTGCCACGACGTTGACGCGCGAGCAGCCGTTGGCCACAAACTCACTCACTGATCGAAATCCAAGCTAATTTTAGCTCGATCGCGCGCGCGCGCGTTGCCGTCCACGTAAAAAGGTCGCGTCGCGTCGCCGGTGTGGCGGGCCGGGGTGGGGCGCGTCAGCTTTTGGCGATGGCGTGCGTGCTCGCCAGCTGTGCGGTGGTACGATCTACCTGTGGATGGATCCGCCGACGGCGACGGCGCGGGGACGACGACGCGGGCCGGGCGCTGGTCGCTGTCTCCATCGATCTAGCGAGTAGCGCTCGCGCGTGAGTTGGACGCTGCATGCAAATGTGCAATGCATTCACCTGGTCATCCCATCCATGCGTACGTGTTCCCCCACCACATGAGGACACTTGCTACTAATTTTTCCAACAACGACTATTTGCTTGACATTATACACCGCACACGCTCAGGGGCCGGATCCCATTAGGCAGGGTACGTGGGTCAACCGATCCAGCTACGACCCGTGTCGCTCTATACTCTCAAGACCTCCTACCCTTTATAGTAGTCATGGGCCATCAAAATTAGGTATAATAAGGTGTGAACACCCAACAGATTAGTCCGTATCTTCACAACGCACGCACACCGCAAACAATGATTGAGGTAATTATGCGATTGAACTATAAATACGATATGTATTGTGTTCGATTGTTCTTATCGAGTGATCATCTCTGTTTTCCGCTCCATCTATATTTTAAAGCTACGTCGTCACTGACACGCTTGTTAGCGTGCCATCTTAATACACGCTTAGGTGTGTTTGAGAGAAGTCAAAAGTAGAAATTTAAGAAGATATGCAAAACGAGATGAGTCATAAACACATTTGAGTATTAATGATCCCAAACTATTTTTTTTGAACGCACCGCATAATTTTTTTTAAAAAAAATGCATCGTTTAGCTATTCAAAAAATGTGCATGTGAAGCACGAGTAAGTTTTCCTCTTAATCTCACTGGTGGAGAGATGATTTTTACTCCTGATTGGAAACCCCCTATAGTCCCGGTTTTCCAACCGGGAGTAAGAATCCGAGACTAAATATCGCTATCTTTAGTCCCAGTTTAAATGCCCGTGACTAAAGATTTAGTAAAGTTTTTTTCCATTTTTTTCTATTTTTTTTCTATTTTGTATATCTCACTCCCATTATCTTAAATCATTCACAGCAATATAGTCATCCCAAATCATTCACAACAACATTTCATCTCAAATCATTCACAGCAATCATCCCAAATCATTCACAGCAATATAGTTTATTCTCAAAATCATTCACAACAATAACACAGATCGAATCACGCATTAAAAAAAAAGAAATAAAAATTCACGCAGCAGCACCGGCCTCCACCGCCTGCTGCTGCACCGGCCTCCGTGCCGGCCGCCACCAGGCGCGGCCCTCCACGCGAGGCCGCCGCCATCGTCCGGCCGCCTCCGCTGCCACCCGGCTGCTACCGTGCGAGGCCGCCGCCGCTACCGCCACCCGGCCTTCTGAGAATGGGAAGGAGAGAGGAGGAGATGAGGAAGAGGAAGAGAATGAGGAGAGGAGGAGGAAGAGGAAGAGATGGGGGTGAAGAGGAGGAAGAGATAATGGTAAGGGAGGAGGAGATAGAACATATTAACTGATCCTGCTTTCTCCTCCTCAATCTTGCGCACGCCTCGTCCTCTCCGCCGCACATACTGATTTTTTTTCCCGGTTGGTGTTACCAACCGGGATTAGAAATAGATATTTAGTATCGGGACTAAAGATAATAGAGGGTCTAACACCGCCTGCTGTTTTTTGAACCGGGACTAAAAATAATCTTTAGTCCTGATTGGTGTTCCCAACCGGGACTAAAGATAAAAAAGTAGCTCTAACCTTTTGAACCGGGACTAAAGATATCTTTAGTCCCGGTTTTTATTGTAACCAGGACTATTGTGTAATTTTGTCGACCGATCAAAAGATGGTTTCTCCAGTAGTGTCTGATACTACCAAACGTCACCGAGAAAACTTTCCCTCATAGTTAGCACCCAACGAAACTGGATTTCCATTGCTCTCTAGTCTTGGCGGTTATTAATTAACAGTTGGTCGATAAAATATATTGTCTTCCCGGTTTAGTTTGATGTTATCCTTGATGGTTTATGGTTGCGAAGAAAATTCTGGTTTATTGTAGGGACTTCCCGGCCCTAGCTTATTACTACTAACCAAATACTCCCTCCGTATTTTAATATATTACGCCGTTGACTTTTCGACCAACGTTTGATCATTCGTTTTATTCAAAATTTTTGTGTAAATATGAAAGTATTTATATCATGTTTAAAGAACATTTGATGATGAATCGAGTCACAATAAAATAAATGATAATTGTATAAATTTTTTGAATAAGACAAATAGTCAAACGTTGGATAAAAAGTCAATGGCGTTATACATTAAAATATTAAAATATAGAGATAGTATATAGTACGTACTTCCAGCTCGATTTGGTTCTTTTCCACCACCTGACAAGCAAGCAATAGGCATGCATGCATAATTTAGATCATCCAATCTGTGACGGTATTTGTCAGCTTCCTAGCTACATGTATGGTCCATTATAATGCATGTCTACTGTGTACGTGGCAGGCGCCCTGAACTGAACCCATATAATTTGAGTGAGCTATATATAGGCTATATCTACTGAAGTTTAAGTCACATGGAACCAAAGACAGCTGGTCTAGCTAGCTGCAATATGTAGCTAGGATATGTTGTTTGAAGCTAAGTGCTCTCCTTTCAATATCCTGCTGTACTTGCAAATTACTGTGGTACGGTTTTGTACTTCTCTTGCTGATCTGAATGAATGAGGAGTTGCCATGGCTTTACTTACATTATTTGTAATTTACTACAGCTGGCCGATCTATCAATCTAAAGTCTTCAAACCAACTGGGAAGTGAAGCGCTCACAGCATTTTGTGCTGCCGTGGCCATCGCGGGGTCACAACGCGTGGACGCGCACTTGAGAGCGGGTGGATTTCGCGGCCTCTCGTGCGTCCGCGTCGGCCCTCGTATACTATGTACCTCCATGTTTTAATATGTAACCAACGTCATAAAAAAAATCGGAAAAAGTTAAGTTACTAATACGGATGTGACATGTCTCAGTACAACGGCTATTATTCAAATTTGTAATATTGTGATATGTTACCTCTCATAATAAATTAATTTATTTTAGAACAGAGGGAGTATAATGGACAACCTGCTAGCTGGCTATTGCTGTATCAGTGGACATGCTCGCAGCACAATATTCTACCTTTAATCATGCATAGACGAATGGGATAAGATTCTCAACGGTTAAATCATCCATATGTGCTGATCATTAGTTGTAGCTAGCTATGCTGCTATACAGTCACAGCCATTACATACTACTAGTACAGAAACTATCATAGGTTCTGGTTGGGAACCAGTTATAGGTGTCAGTTTTCTAACTGACACCTATTGGTCGACACCAATATAAGCAACCGGCACCTATAGGTTCGTACGAGCAAGAAAACGAGCTAGCTCGAATTGAGCCGATCTCACAATCGCCATCACCGTGCCATGCCCATATCGAGTTGCTCTCGACATTCCCAAATCCCCACATATCGCAGATCACAGATCGCATTAACATAATCAACAACAAAATCATTCACAAATTCACATAAACATCAAAATTCTACAAAATCATCCACAAAAATCCCTCGGGCGCCGCCTCCTGCTGCCTCTCCTCGAGCGCCTCCTGCCCATCCTCGCTGCCCAACGCCTCCCTTTCTCACCGGATCAAGCGGAGGGGAGGGCGCGGCCACAGCCGCTACTGTCCCCGAGGTCTGCCGCCTCCTCTCTGGCCGGATCTGGCGGAGAGGAGGGTGCGGCTGCTGCCGCTGCTGCCTCTGCTGGGCCGCTGAAGCATCTAGGTCCCCGTTGTTAATTTTGATAATTAATGACAAACGCTAATTGTGGACTAACCGTTGCTATTGAGATAATATTTTAAGTTAGGTCCACGTCAGTGTGCGCATGGATGACTATCGATGGATTAAAATTGACGGCGCAAAGCAAACGGAAAGAAGACGGTAAAACTAGTGCTTTAATTTAGAATTGATCGAGGTGTAGGGCGATCAAATTTGCTAGTTTACTTTTTACTTTCGCCGTACTATTAAGAGGGGTAATGACCTTGCAAAGAGATGATTTTAATTGCCATATTAGGTCATTATGCATTTAGACTTGTGCTCGCTTTTCATCACACACACACAATCACTTGGGATTTCACTGGTTTCGGCCTGACCAGGGGCGGTCAGACTGGCCAAATAGTGGCGGTCTGACCGGCCGCAAGACGGCGGTCTGACCGGCGCATAAGGCCGGTCTGACCGGCGGTACATGAGCGGTCAGGCCAGCCCCCTGGAGGCCGGGATGGTGCTGCTCGGGATGGCCGATACAGAGCCGACGGAGCCGTATTCGGTCAGACCAAGCCGATGGCGGTCTGACCGAGCCGAGGCCGGTCTGACCACCCACTCAACGCCGGTCTGACCGGCCAGTCCGATGGGGCCCTCTGACAGCGCTACAACGGCTAGTTTTCTAGCTGTTGCAGAGTAGCACGGTCTGACCGGCCACATACCTCCGGTCAGACCGGTAGAGCATAAAGTTGGGGGATTTCGCCCGCAACGGCTAGTTTTGGTTGGTGGGAGTATAAATACTCCCCCTCCAGCAACAAGGGGGCTCTCTTGGCACCCAATTCAATTGCATACACCCCTTGCACCTCACTCACACCCACTTGAGCTTTGTGTTCATCCATCTAGTGTGTTAGAGGGTTAAGTAGCCAAGAGTCAAGTGCTTTGCTTCCATTTGTAGAGCTATTGTGGCACTTGATTGATCATCTCCACGCCGGGTCATTGCTTGTTACACTTGGAGGTTGCCCCCTCCTAGACGGCTTGTGGAGGAGTTGCCCGGTGACCTCTCCGAGAAGATTGTGGAGGAGGCCCGGCGCCGGTTTGTGAGTGGTTTGGAGTTCACCACCTTCGGAGTGAAGGAAGAACTACCCTAGTGATCGAGGCTTGGATAGTCCTCTCCGTGAGCCGGCTCCCGCCTTGCCCACCCCTTGACGAAGGGGGCGTGCGGTAGCTTCGTGGTTGAGCGGTGGAGTTGGGCTCGCCTCAATGGGGAGTAGGAAACCGGCGAGTTTCTAAACCTTGGTGAAAAATCTCTTGTCTCCTTGTCTCATTTGATTGTCGCATTTACATTTGTGCAATTTACATTTCTAGAGACATACATGAGATCATATCACCCTAGGATTGCTAAACATTGACATAGGAGTGTGATTTACTTTCCTAGAGATATAATTGAGCCACTATCACCCTTAGTTTGCAAAACATAACTTAGTTGCTTAGTTAGAGTTCACCCTCACCAAGCCTAGTAACTTAGGTTAGTTTTGATTAGGTGTCATTTAGTTTTAAATAGCCTATTCACCCTCCTCTAGTCGACATCTCGATCCTACAAGTGGTATCCGAGCTTGGTCTCTCTTGATTGGGCTTCACCGCCTAGAGAGAAGATGTCGAACCAGGTGAACCATGTAGGGAAGGCTCCCATGTTTAATGGCACAAACTACTCCACTTGGAAAATTAAAATGTCTACTCACCTCAAAAGCTATGAGCTTCCATATTTGGAGTATTGTGGATGTAGGCTTTGCTATCACCGGCACGCCCTTGACAGAGATTGATCACCGCAACCTCCAACTCAATGCCCAAGCCATGAATGCTTTGTTCAACTCTTTGAGTCAAGAGGAGTTCGATAGAGTGATCAACATTGACACCGCATATGAGATTTGGAACAAGTTGGCGGAGATCCATGAGGGCACAAGCGAGTACAAGGATGCCAAGCTTCATTTCCTCAAGATCCAATATGAGACATTTCCATGTTGCCTCATGATAGTGTGAATGACATGTATGGGAGGCTCAATGTCATTGTGAATGATCTCAAGGGGCTTGGGGCAAACTACACTGATCTTGAGGTTGCCCAAAAGATGCTTAGGGCTCTACCGGAGAAGTATGAGACCCTTGTCACCATGCTCATCAACTCCGACATGTCAAGGATGACACCCGCAAGCCTCTTGGGGAAGATCAACACCAATGACATGTACAAGTTGAAGAAGAAGGAGATGGAGGAAGCCTCACCTTCCAAGAAGTGCATTGCTCTCCAAGCCGAGGTTGAAGATAAGGGCAAGGGCAAGGTGAATGAAGTCAATGAGGACTTGGAGGAAGAGATTGCCCTTCTTGCTAGAAGGTTCAATGATCTCTTGGGAAGGAGAAAGGAGAGAGGAAGGGGCTCCAACTCAAATAGGAGAAGAAATAAAAGACCCAACAAGACTCTCTCCAACTTGAGGTGCTTTGAGTGTGGTGAGAAGGGACACTTTGCTTCCAAGTGCCCTTCCAAGGATGATGATGGAGACAAGTCATCCAAGAAGAAGAGTGGAGGCTACAAGCTCGTGAAGAAGCTCAAGAAGGAAGGCAAGAAGATTGAGGCATTCATCAGGGAATGGGACTCAAATGAGGAGAGCTCCGCTTCATCTGGATCCGAGGAAGAAGGTGGTGATGATGCAAGCTCCAAGAAGAAGAAGATGGCCGTTGTTGCCATCAAGGAGGCTCCATCACTGTTCGCTCCACTTTGTCTCATGGCAAAGGGCTCCTCTAAGGTAACATCTCTTAGTGATAGTGAGAGTGATGATGATTGTGATGATGTTTCTTATGATGAGCTTGTGAGTATATTTAAGGAGCTCCATGCTTATAGTGAAAAGGAGATTGTCAAGTTCAAGGCCCTAAAGAAGGATCATGCTTCTTTGGAGGTCTTGTATGAGGAGCTAAAGACCTCTCATGAGAGACTCACCATTTCTCATGAGAAGCTTAAGGAAGCTCATGAAAACCTCCTTTCCACTACTCAACATGGAGCTCACATTGATGTTGGCATATCTTGTGATTTGTTTGATGATAGTACTACTTGCCATATTGCTCATGTTGCATCATCTAGCATTTCTACCTCTTGTGATGATCTTGTGGATATGCCTAGCTCTAGCTCTAGCTCTAGTATTTCTATTTGTGATGCCTCACTTGTTGTTGAGAACAATAAGCTTAAGGAGCAAGTGGCCAAGCTCAACAAGAGTTTGGAGAGGTGCTTCAAGGGTAAGAACACTCTTGACAAGATTTTGAGTGAGCAACGGTGCATCCTTAACAAGGAGGGACTTGGATTCATTCCAAAGAAGGGTAAGAAACCTTCTCACCGTGCCACTCGTTTTGTCAAGAGCAATGGTAAGTATTGCTCCAAGTGCCGTGAGGTTGGGCATTTGGTGAATGATTGCCCCGGTGGAAAGCCTTCTAAGACATACATGTTTGATTCTCATTATATGCTTAGGACGGCTCATGATGGTAGCATTGTTGCTAGATATGTGGGTTTCCCTATACTCAGTGGTAAAAAGAATGTCATTTGGGTGCCCAAAGCTTTGGTCTCTAACCTCCAAGGACCCAAACATGTTTGGGTACCTAAAAGAGCTTGATCTTCTTTTGTAGGTGAACTACCGCACCGGTGGAAGCCATTGGGTGCTTGATAGTGAAGCCATAGGGCTATGTTCACCACATTTGAAGTAAGAGGGAAAGAACAAGAGAAAGTGACATTTGGAGACAATAGCAAAGGAAAGGTAATTGGGTTAGGTAAAATTGCTATCTCCAATGATTTGTCAATTGATAATGTCTCTCTTGTTAAATGTCTAAATTTCAATTTGCTTTCGGTTGCTCAAATTTGTGATCTTGGATTGTCATGTGCTTTCTTCCCGCAAGAGGTTATTGTTTCTAGTCTTCTTGACAAGTCTTGTGTGTTCAAAGGTTTTAGATATGGAAATATTTATTTGGTTGATTTCAATTCTAGTGAAGCAAATTTGAAAACTTGTTTAGTTGCAAAAACTTCATTGGGTTGGCTTTGGCATAGGAGGCTAGCCCATGTTAGCATGAATCAATTGAACAAACTTTCAAAACGTGATCTAGTTGTGGGCTTGAAAGATGTGAAGTTTGAGAAAGATAAGCTTTGTAGTGCTTGTCAAGCCGGCAAGCAAGTTGCATGTTCTCATCCTACTAAAAGTATCATGTCCACATCTATACCATTGGAGCTCTTGCATATGGATTTGTTTGGCCCAACAAACTATAAGAGCATTGGTGGTAATAGTCATTGTCTTGTGATTGTTGATGATTATTCTCGCTATACTTGGGTGTTCTTTTTGCATGATAAGTCTATTGTTGCCGAGCTTTTCAAAAAGTTTGCAAAAAGGGCCCAAAATGAATTTAGTTGCACTCTTGTGAAAATTAGAAGTGACAATGGTTCCGAGTTTAAGAATACCAATATCGAGGACTATTATGATGATCTTGATATTAAACACGAACTTTCCGCTACCTACTCACCTCAACAAAATGGTGTAGTGGAGAGGAAAAATCGTACATTGATTGAGATGGCAAGGACTTTGCTTGATGAATATGGTGTTTCCGATTCCTTTTGGGCGGAAGCCATAAACACCGCTTGCCATGCAACCAATAGGCTTTATTTGCATCGTCTCTTGAAAAAGACATCCTATGAGCTAATTGTTGGGAGGAAGCCAAATGTTGTCTATTTTCGAGTTTTTGGTTGCAAGTGTTATATTTATCGAAAGGATGTTAGACTAACCAAATTTGAAAGTCGGTGTGATGAAGGGTTTCTTATAGGTTATGCTTCAAATAGCAAGGCATACCGGGTCTACAACAAGAACAAAGGTATTGTGGAAGAAACCGCCGATGTTCAATTTGATGAGACTAATGGCTCCCAAGAGGGGCACGAGAATTTGGATGATGTAGGTGATGAAGGCTTGATGAGAGCTATGAAGTACATGTCAATTGAAGATGTCAAGCCTATTTGTCACGCCCGAAATTTCTATCCAAAATTCCAAACGCTTACATGTGTGTGAACCCTCGTCCAGGAATCAGCCGAGGCACACAATAACAAATTGATAATAGAGTACAATTATTACTCTAATTAATAAGCGAATAAAATGTCATTACAGAGGTAGATAGTTCCTCTCAACCAATTAAGGTCTAAGCAGCGGAAAAAAAAGGTAAACGGCGCAGACGATTCCACTCCACAGGCAGCTTGACCAGGGTTACACCTAATCCTCCACACCATCAGCATCACTGTAGAACTCCTCCTCTGATGAATGATTGCAAGGTGAGTATATGACATACTCAGCAAGCCACGCAGCAAACATGCAAGTGCACGGGATAACAAAGGATGGCATAGTAGGGTTTCATTTGCTTAAACAGCATTTAATAAACATTTCAGAATTTAATAAAACAGTTGAGTAATAATTAAACAATATTAATCCAACGCTATACAACATACCCGGTTGCATAGGCCCAACCATCCTGAACAACCAATCCTGGTTGCACAGTTCTATCTCCAAACCAGGAATATACCATTCCAAACCAGGAGCTAATCAAATTATTACCAGTCATAGTATCTTTTATTATGATGAGAGGTGTGAGACTAATCACGAAAGACATTGTTAGACCTGCCCATAACCGCGGGCACGGCTATTCGAATAGCTTTACTCTGACTAGAGGTGTACCACTGTACCCACAAGACACAGCCCCACGACATGTCACCATGCGCCTTGATACCACCACGGTACCTCAGAAAGGAGCTGTGACAGTACCCCTCGCACAACACAATCCACCACAGCGCACCGTTCCTGGATCATAATCACCCCCTTATAAACAAGGCATGGACTCCCCAGCGACCCCCGTGGGCTTATCTCCGCCACTTCTAAGTCTGGTGCCCCGCAATGAACCATGCTATACAAAAGGTAAAGCCGTTGCCCACGCTGGCTTGTGGTTGGCACGGTTAATGTTTCACAACCGAAACTCGTGAACCGGTCCTTAATTGTCATGAGCACGACCATCAAAACCATGTGCTCACAACCCACCATTAACAGGTTTTAGTTGGCAAATTAATTAATTAACCCATCATGATTAACCATCATGAGTTATCATGAAGCCATCATTAAATAATAGTGAGTCATAAGTTATCCCAATAGTGTGCTAAAGTTTCTAAGCATGGCTAAGCAATCACATCTAATATCTAGCTGAACCAATATATAAAGCTCAACTAGTCAATTTATAATAACCCAAGGTATCAAGGAATAAAGTAATCAAGAACAAAAGGGCTATAACAAACAATAGGTTAATTCCACCCAATGACATTCGAAAATAAATGCAATAGTTGAATAGAAACAATAGCTTTAAACGGGATCAACATGTTCAAAGGGTTATTTGGGATCTGTGTGACTTGCCTTGCTGGCCTCGGAACTCCTCAAATTCTTCTCCTGCGGAAACGGACTCTCCGGAAACGTCGGAATCTAAACAGAAAAGAGCAAAACACCAAAACAGCACATAAACAAGCATGAACAGTACATGTGGATATTTTTAACATGTAGATCTCAATTTTAGAAAAATTTAGAGACTTGAACCAACTAAATCCGAGCTAAAATGAATTAGTTATGAATTTTTAAAGATTAAATCGGATTAAAACCCTTATATGGATTTTAATTGAATTATGACGCAATAATGAATTATTTTTGAAAAGGAAAAGAGGATTTATTGCGTCAGCGGCTAGGGTTAGCGGTGGACTGGGTGCACGGCGACGGTTCACGGGAACGGACGGCCGAGATCGATCCATCCAAAACGAACGGCCGAGATCGATCGGTCCACAGCCAGACCATGGCGGTCGGCACCGATGGCGTCAGCGGTGACGTCACCTCCGGCGGCGACCGAACCGCACGAGCTCGCCGGCGAACGACGGCGCGGCGGCGCGAACGGAGAGCACCTACGGGTAGCGGACGGCACGGCGAACTCACCGGTGACCAAAGAAGCGGCGGAAGAACAACGGACGGCGACAGCGGCGAAGAAGAAGCGGCGGCGACCTCCGGCTTGACGACGGCGACGATGTTCCGGCGGTCGACAGCGACGGCGGAGAGACGGACGAGGACGGCGACGCGACGGCGACCACGACGGCGGCCTTCCCGAGCGACGGCGACGATCGGAGCGACGGCGGCGCACGGCTGGAGCGACGGCGGCGACGGCGGCGCTAAGCTACACGGTGCTAGAGCTCTACCGGCGGCGAGAGGCGAAGGCGAGGGTGGCGACGGGTAGCGGAGACACCGGGGATCCTTTTATAGGGGCAAGGACACGGCGGCGAAGGCCCACGGCGGCCGGCGACGAGAAGGAAAGTCTAGGGTTCGGAGGAGAGAGACCGATCCGATTCGACCTCAAATCCACGAATTTCCAAACGATTTTAGCCGATGATTCCAAAAGAGAAAAGATAGAGGAGATCGAGAAGATCATTTCCCCTCTATCGATTTCATCGGAAACGGAAAGGATCGGCCGGATTTGGAAGGAGACGGTGGCGGCGCGACGCTAGGGTTTCGGGCGGCGGCGGCGCGAGGAAGACGAAGACCTGACAGGTGGGCCCCACCTGTCAGCGAGCGGGAGCGCGCGCGCGAGCGGCGGCTCGGCTGCGGACTGGGCCGGCTTGGGCCAGAGAGAGAGAAGGTTTTGGGCCGACTTTCGGCCCAAAGCCAAAAGAGACTTTTTAAAACTTTTTTCCAATTTAAATTATTCATGAAATGCAATTCCATTTATTAAAAATACTTCCTTAGCTCAAATAAATCCCAGAAAAATCTAGGAATTATAGAATTAAGCAAAGTATTTAATGAAATTTTATCTGGCCCCATTTTATATTGGAATTTATTATTTAAAATTAGATCTTCTCTTCTAGGCTTTTAAAATCATTTCTAATAATTCCAATTAAACAACAATTTATATATTTAGGATTTTTAGGGTGTGACACTATTGAAGTGGAAGACAAGCCATCCACCTCCACTCAAGATGAGCGATCTACTTCCGCTACGCCAAGTCAAGCTCAAGTTGAAGTGGAGGAGAAGGCACAAGATCCACCTATGCCACCAAGGATACACACCGCTCTTTCCAAGGATCACCCAATTGACCAAGTGTTGGGTGACATTAGTAAGGGTGTTCAAACTCGATCTCGTGTCGCTTCGATTTGTGAACATTACTCGTTTGTTTCTTGTCTTGAGCCAAAACATGTAGATGAAGCTCTTTGTGATCCGGATTGGATGAACGCTATGCATGAAGAGCTCAACAATTTTGCAAGAAACAAGGTGTGGACTTTGGTTGAAAGACCTAGAGACCACAATGTCATAGGGACAAAGTGGGTCTTTAGGAACAAACAAGATGAGAACGGGTTGGTGGTGAGAAACAAGGCAAGGTTGGTGGCACAAGGTTTCACACAAGTCGAAGGTTTCGACTTTGGTGAAACTTTTGCCCCCATGGCAAGACTTGAGGCTATTCGCATCCTTCTTGCATTTGCATCATGCTTTGATATAAAACTATTTCAAATGGATGTGAAAAGTGCTTTTCTAAATGGTGAAATTGCCGAACTTGTCTTTGTTGAACAACCTCCCGGTTTTGAAGATCCTAAAAATCCTAACCATGTTTATAAACTCTCAAAAGCTCTTTATGGTTTAAAACAAGCTCCTTGGGCTTGGTATGAAAGATTGAGAGATTTTCTTTTGTCAAAGGATTTCAAAATTGGAAAAGTTGACACCACCCTTTTCACAAAAATCATTGGTGATGATTTCTTTGTGTGTCAAATTTATGTTGATGACATCATATTCGGTTCTACTAATGAGGTATTTTGCAAGGAATTTGGTGATATGATATTTAGGGAATTTGAGATGTCCATGATTGGAGAGTTGAGCTTCTTCCTTGGACTTCAAATCAAGCAACTCAAGGATGGGACGTTCGTAAGCCAAACCAAGTACATCAAGGATCTACTCAAGAGGTCTGGCTTGTAGGATGCGAAGCCCATCAAGACACCTATGGCAACCAACGGGCATCTCGACCTTGATGAGGGAGGTAAACCGGTAGATTTAAAGCTTTATCGTTCTATTATTAGTAGCTTGCTTTACCTTACCGCATCTAGACCGGATATCATGTTTAGTGTTTGCATGTGTGCAAGGTTTCAAGCCGCTCCTAAGGAGTGTCACTTAGTGGCCGTGAAAAGAATTCTAAGATATTTAAAGCATTCCTCTACTATTGGCTTGTGGTACCCAAAAGGTGCTAAGTTTAAGCTTGTTGGCTATTCCGATTCGGATTATGCCATTCCAAAGTGGATAGAAAGAGCACATCCGGTAATTGCCAAATGCTTGGTAGATCCCTTGTGTCATGGTCTTCCAAGAAACAAAACTCCGTAGCCCTCTCTACCGCCGAGGCGGAATATGTTTCGGCGGGTAGTTGTTGTGCCCAATTGCTTTGGATGAAACAAATATTGTTGGACTATGGCATATCCTTTACCAAAACCCCACTCCTATGTGACAATGATAGTGCCATAAAGATAGCCAATAACCCGGTCCAACATTCTAGAACCAAGCATATTGACATACGCCATCACTTCCTAAGAGACCATGTAGCCAAGTGTGACATAGTCATTAGCCACATAAAACCGAGGATCAACTAGCCAACATCTTTACCAAGCCTCTTGATGAAACCCGCTTTTGCAAATTGAGGAATGAGTTAAATGTCATAGATTTCTCTAATGTGGCTTGAGATGGTGCACCATGGTTGTTTCTTTTTGCATTATGTATATTTGCTCTCATTTGCTCTTATGCTTTGGATTTGTTGCCATTTGGTTCATCATTGCGAAAATGGAGCATGTCACATTAAGGGGGAGTTTTGCACTCTTGCATGTGCCCTACTTCCCTTTATATGTGAACAAATCAACTAGTGGTGCTAGTAGTATTTCCAAAAATGCCCAAGTCAATATAAGTCAAAACTTTTGCAAAATCAATGTAATTTGAAAACTATCTCTTGGAAAATGTTTCAAAAGGTTTCCTATATGTTTTCCACGCCTCACATTGCAAGAAAAATGATTTTTGAATGAAAATCCCATTTTGGCCCTCTTTTGAAGAAACTAGATTCTTAGTTTTGGCCAAAATGAGATTGAGAAGGATTTTGAGAAAAGTTTCAAAACAAAGTTGGTAGAGAAGAAGATTTGAAATGTTTTTGGTATTCAAACCTATTTCAAAAACCAAATCATTCAAAAGTTATTTGAAAATCAAATTCGCCCAAAAACCCCTATAGACCATAAAAGGTCACCTCCTAGCACTCAAGTGAGTTTTGTTACAAATCTTCATAATTTTCAAATGTTATGAATGGTTGGCAATATTTAAACTCACACATTTCAAAATCTGCTCCAAAAGTCAATTTTTTTATCGAATTTCATTGTGTGGGGGTTGCCGGCCTGTGCAAAGGCTGTGCACAGCCGGCAGGTGGCCTGGCGGTTTGACCGGCGCTATATGCGCGGTCTGACCGGCCAGGTTTAGCAGTCTGACAGGCCACATAGGGCCGGTCTGACCGGCCGAGGTGGGCCCAGGGAATTTTTATTCCCCCTCTTCTTCTACCCGCACCTACCTCTCTCCTCCTCATCCCCTCACTTCCCCAACTCGATTTTTTCTTCCTCTCTCTCACCTCCCCTCAAACCCTAACTCCTTCCTCCATCAAATCCATTCAGTTTGACCGCGGATTTCACTCCGGTTACACCGTAAGTGATTCTCCTCCGCTTCCTCTCTCTATTCCATGGATTAGTTTGTGTTTTTGTTGAGTTTTTGATCCATGGCATGGAACCGTAGGTGAAGCACGAGGTGTTCTTCAATTTGCACCAATAGAGGGTAGTTTCTTGGTGTGATTCAACTCCTCCAACTGGTAAATACCTCTCCCTCTTGTGCATTCTCTCAAATCGATCTATTTCACCCTAGGGCTATGGGTAGTTGTTCCAATCTTGATGAAATAGGTCCAACCCTTTGATGTTCTAGTTCCACTCTTGTGCAATATTGTTCTAGCAATTTTTAGACTCAAATGAGTAGATGTGAAAATTTTTGGATGCTTGAACTTGTGGGAGGAGGTCTGCCCGGAGCCACAGGCGGTCTAACCGTGGGTCAGCCGCCGGTCTGACCGGCGAGTGCGCCCGGTCTGACCGGCTGGCAGCCGTCGGTCTAACCGGCCACAGGCGGGCGGTCTGACTGGCCTGATGCCGTCAGACGCCCTGCTGGCTGTGGTCTGACCACCCCTCCACAGGATATAGTCAAATTTTCACCTCTCCAAATTGTTTCTAGAATTATTACTAATATCTATCATCCTTTGCTCTTTGACAGTGATGCCTCCCCGCACTCGCCATGGTCATCGTGCACCCACTCCAGATGCCGTGAGTGAGCCTGAGGAATCGAGCGAAGATGATTACGCTCAAAGTGATGAAGAGGTTGAGGCAAATGTTGAGGGGGCTAGTGAGGAGGCTAGTGGAGATGATAACAGTGGAAGTGGAGAGGATGAGGATGAAGGAAGTGATGATATGCACATTGATCCCTCCATCTAGTTTGTTGTGAACATGAGGAATCCATCGCAGTATACCATCTTGAGTCACCATTATCAGTTTTTGAGGCCTCGGGACACCCCGGATCCCCGTTTTCACACCGCTTTCAGAAGTCTGTGTATGAGCAGGTTTATGCAGGGAAAGCATTTGCAGAGCATAAGTGGATTTCTTGGAGAGACATAAATGAGACTCCAAAGTTTGAGGGATTGTAGGATCTCTTCAAGACTGTTGGCATTGACCGGATTGTGACCCTTAAGCAAGACTACAATGAAGATTTGATCCGGCAGTTTTATGCTACAGTGTGGGTGGTTGGGGACTATAGTGAGATGAAATAGATGTCCGACACCCTCCACTGTTCTTTCTCTAGGAGGCAATTCTGGCAGCTCCTCAATATTCGCTTGGACTTTGGAGATGACTTGCATGAGAAGCACACCCATAATCCGCTCTCCATAGACTATCTCTCTCAGTTTTATGAAGATGGAGTGCGGTACACACATGGGAAGGTTGCCGGCTTGAGGACTATCCCCAGTGTGGTTAACAGGATTATGAGAGCTACCATCCTCCCTCGCCTTGGCAACAATGATGACATTAGGGGGGTGGCTTGGCACGTCATCGATGCAATCATTCAGGGCCGTCAGTTCGACATTGTGTCTCTCATGATGCAAGAGATTGCCATCTCCAAGGGGACCTTCACTCAGGGAATCTATTATGCCCCTTACATCATGAGATTGATTCAAGACAAGCTTGGGGCTGCTGGGCAAAATTTGAAGAAGCACAAGCAGTACAAGCCCCGCCTTCAGCTTGGAGCTCCCCGTGCTCCTAGGGCGGCGCCCTCCTCTCATCCTGGAGCTAGCTCAAGCTCAGCACCTACTCCTCCTCCTCCTCCTGGGTATGATCCAAATGCTTTCTTCCATCCACAGTATGCTTATTTTGGAATGCAACCCAACGAGTACTTCAACTCGGTACTTGGGGCTATTAATACCCTAAGTGAAAGCATTCAACGCTTGTCTACCGGGCATGAAGCTTTGCATGAGGATGTTCGTGGCTTGCGCACCGATGTTGGAGACTTGAATGCTTCCGTGGGGAGATTGCACACTAGAGTGGGTACATTGGATTCTCGAGTCCAAATGTTGGAGAGCTCCCAAGCATTTGTGTATCATCGTCGTCGTGATGCTTCTCATCCTTCCACTTTGGCGCGTCCTCCTTCTCCTCCACAAGAGTGAAGACCTTTTTGGTGCTTGATGCCAAAAGGGGGAGAAAAGTGTGCTTTATGTTTTGTGGGTTGGGACTAGTAGTAGTGAGGATAGTGCCCTCATATCTAATAGGTTAAGGTGGTTTGGGCTATATTTTGTATGGGTATGGGCTATTACTCTATATTGTGTGTTCTTTGTCGTTTTGTTAAACTCTATGTCATTTGGACCCTTCGTGGTCTTGTAATAGCCTATGTTTATTTGTGAGCCCTTTTAGGATGATTTGTGACTTTTGTGATTTGATTGGTGATTTGTGACTTTTGTGATTTGATTGGTTAAGTGATGTGAACTTGTGCGATGATGGATGGTGTATGCGATATTGATATATATGTGAGTATCTTATGCTTATGGATGAATATTTCTTGAAGTTCACATTGAGATATTGCTTATGTGTTTGTGCTTATTGAAATGTGAAATTGAAATGTGCATTGGCTCCATATTTGTTGTCTATGATTGATATGCACATGTTTAGGGGGAGCTTTTGATTTCCATTGCAATATATGTCCATGTGATCTATGTTTGATTTTATATATATATATATATACATATACATATATATATATATTTGTGGTGTTTGTCATCAATTACCAAAAACGGGGAGATTGAAGCATCTAGGTCCCCGTTGTTAATTTTGGTAATTAATGACAAACGCTAATTGTGGACAAGTGCTTTAATTTAGAATTGATCGAGGTGTAGGGCGATCAAATTTGCTAGTTTACTTTTTAGTTTCGCCGTACTATTAAGAGGGGTAATGACCTAGCAAAGAGATGATTTTAATTGCCACATTAGGTCATTATGCATTTAGACTTGTGCTCGCTTTTCATCACACACACACAATCACTTGGGATTTCACTGGTTTCGGCCTGACCAATGGCGGTCTGACCGGCGCATAAGGCCGGTCTGGCCGGGATGGTGCTGCTCGGGATGGCCGATACAGAGCCGACGGAGCTATATTCGGTCAGACCGAGCCGATGGCGGTCTGACCGAGCCGAGGCCGGTCTGACCGCTGTCACGCCCTAAAAATCACCTAAATTAAAAATGCATTGTTTAAATCATTTTTAGAAATTAAATTAAAAGCCTACAAGCTAAACTCTAATAATCTAGGAAAATTTTCAACATAAAAAGGAGCTAGATAAAATTTTATTAAATACTTTGCTTGTTCCTCTATTTTCTAGAATTTTCTGGGAATTATTTGAGCAAGGGAAGTATTTTTAATAATTGGAACGATATTTCACAAAATATTTTAATTAAAAAGTTCAAAAACCCTTCCTTAAGTTGTTGGGCCGTTTTTGGCCCAACACTCCCTCTCTCCCGCGCGGCAAAGCCGGCCCAGCCCGTCGCCGCCGCCCCCTCCTCTCTAGGCACTGACATGTGGGGCCCACATGTCAGGCCCTTCTTCCTCCTCTAGCAGCCGGCCGGCCGAGCCAAGCAAGTCGCCCGAGCCGCCCCTTTTCTCCCTCAAATCCGCGTCTAATCCGGCCATCCCGAGTCCGATTGTTAGGGGGGTTTTTATCCCCACATCCTCCTCTATCTTTCCCCTCAAGAATCGGAGCAAATGGTTGAGTATCTTGCCCGAATCGAACTCGTTTCGAGTTTATCTCCAAAACCGAGTTTTTGATTTCCCGGATCGATTTCTTGCGGGAGGAGTCCGATCTCTTCAATCCAAGGCTATAAATAGGACCCCATAGTCCTCCTCTTTTGTTTGCCCCATCTCCCGAGTTCTCTCGTGCTCTGTAGCGCCGTCGCCACGCCGAGAAAGCCGCCGCCGTCGCCGGCCGACGCTCAGCCGCGCCGCGCCTTCGTTTCCGTCGTCGCCGCCGCTTCCCCTCGCCGCCGTTAGGTGTGCAAGGAGGTGAGGAACCTCGGCCGCCCTCTCCCCGCTGTCGCCGGTCGCCGGAGACCCGTCGCCGCCGTCGACCGAACCGCCGCCGCCGCACAAGCTCGCCGCCGGCCGTCATCGGTCGTCGTTAGACGTGTTGGTGAGCACCGTTGCGTTCGTCTCGTCGTCCTCTACGTGTACATGTCCTCCAAATTCGCAGCCGACCACCCTAGCTCCGGCGAGGGTGCAAACCGAGCCGGCCACCATTGATGATGTCATCATGACATCATCATCTTTTTCTTTTTCCCGTTTTTTCTAATAGATTAAATCTTCGGAAAATCATAACTAAATAATCGTAGATCCGTTTCAGGTGGTTCAAGTTGCTAAATTTTTCTAAAATCAAGATCTACATGCTAAAAATATCCACATGTACTGTTAATGCTTGTTTTTGTACTGTTTTGTTGATTTTTGTTTAATTGCTTTAGTTTCCGACGTTCCGGAGGAGAGCGTTTCTGTTGAGGAAGGTTCCGAAGCGTTTGCGGAAGCCCAAGGCAAGTCACACAGATCCCAAACAACCCTTTGAGCATGTTGAACCCGTTTAAAGCTATTATTTTATTTCAACTATGCATTATTTTCGAATGTCATCGGGTGGTGAACCTTTCCCAGTTAGTTATTGGCCGAAGATGACTTTATTTTCCTATGGGTTATAATTTGATTAGCGTGAACCTTATATATTGGATTGGTTCAGCTAAATGCTATATGTATGTTTGCTTAGCCATGCCTAGAAACATTAGCTAACTAAAGGGGTTAAATATAAATTATACTATACTGTTATTGTTAATTATGGTTAAATTCAATGGTAGCTCACGATGGTTAATCGTGTGATGGTAAATAATTGCTAATTAAAACCGGTTAAGGTGGGTTGTGAGCATATGGTTTTGATGGTTGTGCTCATGACAATTAAGGACCGGTTCGCGAGCTACTGTTGTGAAACATTTATCGTGCCAACCACAAGCCAGCGTGGGCAACGGCTTTATCTTTTGTGTAGCATGATTCATTATAGTGTGCCAGACTGTGAAGCGGCGAGAAGTCCGTGGGGGTCGCTGGGGAGTCCATTGCCTCTGGTTTTGAGGGGGAGATTATGATCCAGGAACGGTGCACTGTGGTGAGTTGTGTTGTGCGAGGGGTATTGTCACAGTTCTTTTCCGAGGTACCGTGGTGGTACTAAGGCGCATGGTAACATGTTGTGGGATTGTGTCTTGTGGGTACAGTGGTACACCTCTGATCAGAGTTTAATCTATTCGAATAGCCGTACCCGCGGTTATGGGTGAGTTGAGCAATGTTTTTCGTGATTAGTCTCATATTACACATTAAATGGTAACGGTGTTAGTTAATGTAACTCCTGGTTTGGAATGGTATATTCCTAGTTTGGAGGTTTAATTTGTTCAACTGGGGTTGGTTGTTCAAATGAGGTTGGGCCTATGCAACACGGGTGTGTTGTATGGTGTTTATTTAATATTGATTAATTATACAACTGTTTTACTATTCTCTTAAATATTTGTTAAATGCTGTTATGCAAATGAGCTATATTATGCCATCCTTTGTTATCCTGTGCACTTGCATATTTGCTGTGTGGCTTGTTGAGTATGTCATATGCTCATTCTTGCAATATTAAATCATCAGAAGAGGAGTATTTCAGCGAAGGTGATGATCCGAAGGATTGAGCTTGTTCTGGTTAAGATGCCTGTGGAGTGGAGTCGCCATAGCTGTCCCGTAGTTTGTCATAGTTTTATTTTTTTCCGCTGCGTAGAAGGTTATTCTTTGAGAGGAACTATCTACCTCTGTAATAATTTATTATTTGCGAATATTAAATAGTTATTTATTTGTACTCTATTATCAATTTGTTATTGTGTGCCTCGGCTGATTCCTGGACGAGGGTTTAACACACATGTAAGCGTTTGGAATTTTGGATAGAAATTCCGGGCGTGACAAGTTGGTATCAGAGCCACCTTGACCTTAGGATGAGCCAAATGGTAAACCTTAAGTAGCCTTCAAAATATTTTGAAAAAAATAGAACTGCTCTTCTCTATTCTCTTATAAATTAATTAAGTTGGCAGCACATGCAAGGTTATGCACAAAATTAATTTAATTCATTTTCTTTTCTTTTAAAAGAAAAAAAAATTGTTCTTCTCAAAATGTTTCTTATTCCACCTTAGTAAACTTCATTGATTAGTCGGCACTGTACATCTATTATGGTATCGATACAATCATGATAGCACTAGTACTACTCATCCTTCTTATGGTGACGCTGTACCATGCTTATAATAGATCATAAGTATTTTAGTTTTATTTTAGCTATTTGTCAAAAAATTATTTGTCTCTGTCCAAAAAGTTAAATTCTAAAAAAATATATATATAATAGCTTAGTATGTGTCTTTTCTTTTATTTTTCTTCCTCTTTGGTCAAATCAGTTAAGTCTAGATGGTGCAGCTAACTTAAAAATATGCATTAATTCCTCCCTTCTATGTTTCTTTAGATGCCGCCCCATTCACCGAGAAATTTGATCAAGGTGTTAGGATTCGTCAGGGAGCTGAGGTTGATGGCTTTTGAAGTAGGCTATGAAGTTGCTCCTGAGTATCGCCGGATTTTCCCATGACCCCAACGAGGAGAAGTGTCGTGTTCGTGTGACGTTGGCTAGTGATCGTGAAGACCTTCCGTCCATTAAGTTCGAAGCTGGAGGAAGATCGTACAGCCATGCCTGTCAAGAAGCAGCTTTGGTGGCCATTGGAGAGTTGCGTCAACGCTTTGAAGAAGAGTTGGATTCATCAGCTTTCCAGTATCATCCTCACAAGCCTCATGGTCAAGACTATGGAACCTATACCAGTCCTGATGGTGAAGAGAGTGCCACTCTGATGCATGCGGTGCATATGCTTAGTGCTATGGATGCAGTAAGTGTGGAGCGAGACAAAGCAGCTCATGACAGGGAAAACTGGAATCGAGGCAAGATTTGCAAGTTGGAGAGCAAAGTGTACCGTCTACAGAAGGAATTAGCTGAACTTAAAGGAGAAACGCCGCCGCCAACACCCAAGCTTCGCCTCACTGCAAGAAAGAGAACCTGTCCGCCACCTCGTCTCCAGTTAGCTTCGAAGATTCGCGTGATGGGTGAAGCTGTGCCCGATCGTGCTGAACCTGTCATCGACATCGTAAGTGATGAGGAAGAAGAGGAAGACCCTGAAGAAAGAGAGCCAGCTACTCCAGAAGAAGAAGATCCATCGCTTCGTTCCGACGCAAGGCGGGATTAGTCGCTTAGTTAGATCGTTGCCGTAGTTCGCTGTGTTAGATTGCTTGTTTAAGTTTGCTTGTGAGTGTGTGGGTTTTAGTTGTTGCTTACATCATTGGTGGGATGTAACAGCATGAGTCTAGTTCTTTTGCTTGTCAGAGTGTAAGATAGTTGGTGAGATAGTGTTAATGCAATTTAAATGTAATCATACACAGTTAAGAGCAATATAGAATTTAAATTAATTAAATAACTCCGTTCTAAGGGTGTCTCTCTGTCGTTCTTTCCTGTTGTCTCTGCTTATCGTCAGATGGTGAACACGCGCACCGGAAGTAGAAGTGGAAGTGGAAGTGGAAGTGGAGCTGCTAACAATGGAGGAGATCCCACGCTAGCTCAGATTCTGGCCCAACAAACACAACTGATCAATCTGTTAGTGCAGCAGGCACAGAATCAGCAGGCAAACAATCAGAACCAGAATCCACCCCCACCTCCCCAAAACAAGCTGGCAGATTTCTTACGTGTGAGACCCCCTACCTTTTCAAGCACCACCAATCCAGTAGAAGCAGGAGATTGGCTGCATGCGGTGGAGAAGAAGTTGGATTTGATCCAGTGTACTGAGCAGGAGAAAGTTTCTTTTGCTTCGCATCAATTGCATGGTCCTGCTGCTGAATGGTGGGATCATTTTCGACAAGGCAGGGCTGAAGGAGAGCCTATTACTTGGCAGGAATTCACGGCCGCTTTCAAGAAGACACACATACCAACGGGTGTTGTAGCTCTAAAGAAGAGAGAATTTAGAGCACTCAACCAGGGATCTCGTTCGGTCACCGAGTACCTCCATGATTTCAACCGTTTAGCTCGTTATGCTCCGGAAGATGTTCGCACCGATGAAGAGCGTCAGGAGAAGTTCTTGGAGGGACTGAATGATGAGTTGTCTTATGCCTTGATGTCTACGGATTTCCGGGATTTCCAGCAGTTGGTGGACAAGGCGATTCGTCAGGAAGACAAGTATAACCGGATGGAGCAGAAGAAGCGCAGGGCTGCCCAATTCAAGGCACAACAGGGCAGTAACCAGAGGCCGCGTCTCGTTACGGGACCTCAAGCTCCATCGTACCCTCAAGGAGGATCTTCATCAGTTGTCCGCCCCCAACGCCAGTTCTACAACAACAATACTGGTAATCGTGGCAATGACAACCGCAACATGGTTGCTCGTCCTGCAGCAACTCCAGCTCAGAACCAGCCCGTCAGAAAGGAACAGGGAAGCAAGCCAGGGGTGTGCTTCAATTGTGGTGATCCAGGACATTATGCTGATAAGTGTCCTAAGCCTCGGCGCGTGAAGAACGCTCCAGCCCCGAACAACTCCAATGCTCTAGCACCAAAGGCACGTGTTAATCATGTTGCAGCAGCAGAAGCTCAGAATGCACCAGATGTGGTTTTGGGTACGTTTCCTGTTAACTCTATACCCGCATCTGTGCTTTTTGATTCCGGTGCTACACATTCCTTTTTGTCTAAAAGTTTTGCGAGCAATCATGGGATGGAAGTTATTAGTCTTGGGAGACCTTTACTAGTTAATACCCCAGGCAATCAAGTATCTTTGACACAGTATTGTCCTTCCGCTACTATAGAAATAGAAGAAGTTCCTTTCCCATCCTCGCTTATCTTGCTAGAATCCAAAGATCTAGATGTTATCTTAGGAATGGACTGGTTATCTCGTCACAGAGGAGTTATAGATTGTGCCAACCGTAAGGTGACTTTAACCAGTAGCAATGGGGAAACCGTTTCTTTCTTTGTGTCCTCTCCTAAATATCATGGTGTGATCTTAAACCAAGTTGCTCTACAAGAGATCCTCATAGTACAAGACTACCCAGACGTGTTTCCCGAGGATTTGCCAGGTATGCCACCTAAGAGAGACATAGAGTTTCGGATAGACTTGGTACCTGGAACCAACCCTATCCACAAGAGACCATACAGAATGGCAGCTAATGAGTTAGCTGAGGTGAAGAGACAGGTGGATGATTTGCTTCAGAAAGGATACATCAGACCCAGTACTTCGCCATGGGGAGCACCAGTCATCTTTGTGGAGAAGAAAGATCATACTCAGAGAATGTGCGTGGATTATCGAGCGTTGAATGAGGTTACTATCAAGAATAAGTATCCTCTACCCAGAATTGATGACCTATTTGATCAACTGGAAGGTGCTACAGTTTTCTCCAAGATAGATCTCCGTTCTGGATATCATCAACTTCGAATCCGTGAGGAAGATATACCAAAGACCGCCTTCACAACTCGGTATGGTTTGTTCGAATGTACTGTTATGTCATTTGGACTCACTAATGCCCCGGCCTTTTTCATGAATCTGATGAACAAGGTGTTTATGGAATATCTGGATAAGTTTGTCGTGGTGTTTATTGATGACATTCTTATTTACTCCAAGACGAAGGAAGAACATGAAGAGCATCTTCGTCTAGCTTTAGAGAAACTACGTGAGCATCAGCTTTATGCCAAGTTCAGTAAATGTGAATTTTGGTTGTCCGAAGTGAAGTTTCTTGGTCATGTCATTTCATCTGGAGGAGTGGCAGTAGATCCAAGCAATGTCGAGTCAGTGTTAAGTTGGAAGCAACCCAAGACGGTTTCAGAAATTCGTAGTTTCCTTGGACTTGCGGGGTATTACCGTAGGTTTATTGAGAACTTTTCAAAGATCGCCAGACCAATGACTCGTCTGCTTCAGAAGGAAGTGAAGTACAAGTGGACAGAGGATTGTGAACAAAGTTTCCAAGAACTGAAGAAAAGGTTAGTGACTGCGCCTGTGTTAATTTTGCCTGATTCGAGGAAAGGTTTCCAAGTGTATTGTGATGCATCCCGACTCGGTTTGGGTTGTGTGTTGATGCAAGAAGGAAAGGTGGTTGCCTATGCATCTAGGCAATTACGTCCTCATGAGAATAACTACCCAACGCATGACCTAGAGTTGGCAGCTGTGGTGCATGCATTGAAGATTTGGCGTCATTATCTTTTCGGTAACCGTACAGAGATGTATACGGATCATAAAAGTTTGAAGTACATTTTCACTCAACCTGATTTGAACATGCGTCAGCGAAGATGGTTAGAGTTGATTAAAGATTATGATATGGAAATCCACTATCACCCAGGGAAAGCAAATGTTGTAGCCGATGCTCTTAGCAGGAAAAGCTACTGTAATATGTCAGAAGGTCGACATTTACCTTGGGAGTTATGCCAAGAATTTGAAAAGTTAAACTTGGATATAGTCAGCAAAGGTTTTGTGACTACTTTAGAAGCTCAACCTACTCTGTTTGATCAAGTTAGAGAAGCTCAAGTGAATGATCCTGATATCCAAGAAATAAAAAAGAACATGAGAAGAGGAAAAGCCATCGGTTATGTAGAAGATGAGCAAGGAACTGTGTGGTTAGGAGAAAGAATTTGCGTCCCAGATAATAAGGAGTTGAAGGATACTATCATGAAAGAAGCCCATGAAACTTTGTATTCCATTCACCCTGGAAGCACTAAGATGTACCAAGACCTAAAGCAACAATTCTGGTGGGCCAGTATGCGACGTGAGATAGCAGAATATGTGGCTCTATGTGATGTATGTCAGCGGGTCAAGGCAGAACATCAGAAGCCAGCCGGTCTGTTACAACCGTTGAAGATTCCAGAGTGGAAGTGGGAAGAAATAGGAATGGATTTTATAACCGGTCTACCCAGAACGTCGGCAGGACATGATTCTATTTGGGTAGTGGTTGATAGGTTGACAAAAGTCGCTCACTTCATACCGGTCAAAACAACCTACACGGGGAATAAGCTTGCAGAGTTATACATGGCCAGAGTGGTATGTTTGCATGGCGTTCCTAAGAAGATAGTGTCAGATAGAGGTAGCCAGTTTACTTCGAAGTTTTGGCAGAAATTACAAGTAGAAATGGGTACCCGTTTGAATTTCAGTACCGCTTATCACCCTCAAACAGATGGTCAGACGGAAAGAGTAAACCAAATTTTAGAAGATATGTTGAGAGCCTGTGTTCTAGATTTTGGTGGAAGTTGGGATAAGAATTTGCCGTACGCGGAATTCTCATATAACAACAGTTATCAAGCTAGTTTGCAAATGGCTCCGTATGAAGCATTATATGGCCGAAAGTGCCGTACGCCGCTCCTTTGGGATCAAACCGGTGAACGTCAAGTTTTTGGGACAGACATATTGCGAGAGGCAGAAGAAAAAGTGAAGATTATCCAAGAAAGGTTGCGCGTTGCTCAGTCACGTCAGAAGAGCTATGCCGACAATCGTCGCAGAGATTTGGCTTTCGAAGAAGGAGATTATGTATACCTCCGGGTTACGCCGTTACGAAGTGTTCATCGTTTCCAAACCAAAGGGAAATTGGCACCGCGTTTCGTGGGACCTTTTAAGATTGCTAGTCGAAGGGGTGAGGTAGCTTATCAGTTAGAGTTGCCTCCGTCAATGGCGGGAATACATGACGTGTTCCACGTGTCTCAGTTGAAGAAATGTTTACGTGTACCTACGGAGGAAGCAGATTCTGATCGTATAGAGCTTCGAGAAGATTTAACTTATGTTGAGAAGCCAGTCAGAATCTTGGAAGTAAGCGAGAGGAATACCAGGAATCGCGTTATACGGTTCTGCAAGGTTCAGTGGAGCAATCATTCAGAAGAAGAAGCCACTTGGGAGCGAGAAGATGAATTGAAGTCAGCTCATCCTCATCTCTTCGCCAGTTCTTCTGAATCTCGAGGACGAGATTCCGTTTAAGGGGGGTAGGTTTGTCACGCCCTAAAAATCACCTAAATTAAAAATGCATTGTTTAAATCATTTTTAGAAATTAAATTAAAAGCCTACAAGCTAAACTCTAATAATCTAGGAAAATTTTCAACATAAAAAGGAGCTAGATAAAATTTTATTAAATACTTTGCTTGTTCCTCTATTTTCTAGAATTTTCTGGGAATTATTTGAGCAAGGGAAGTATTTTTAATAATTGGAACGATATTTCACAAAATATTTTAATTAAAAAGTTCAAAAACCCTTCCTTAAGTTGTTGGGCCGTTTTTGGCCCAACACTCCCTCTCTCCCGCGCGGCAAAGCCGGCCCAGCCCGTCGCCGCCGCCCCCTCCTCTCTAGGCACTGACATGTGGGGCCCACATGTCAGGCCCTTCTTCCTCCTCTAGCAGCCGGCCGGCCGAGCCAAGCAAGTCGCCCGAGCCGCCCCTTTTCTCCCTCAAATCCGCGTCTAATCCGGCCATCCCGAGTCCGATTGTTAGGGGGGTTTTTATCCCCACATCCTCCTCTATCTTTCCCCTCAAGAATCGGAGCAAATGGTTGAGTATCTTGCCCGAATCGAACTCGTTTCGAGTTTATCTCCAAAACCGAGTTTTTGATTTCCCGGATCGATTTCTTGCGGGAGGAGTCCGATCTCTTCAATCCAAGGCTATAAATAGGACCCCATAGTCCTCCTCTTTTGTTTGCCCCATCTCCCGAGTTCTCTCGTGCTCTGTAGCGCCGTCGCCACGCCGAGAAAGCCGCCGCCGTCGCCGGCCGACGCTCAGCCGCGCCGCGCCTTCGTTTCCGTCGTCGCCGCCGCTTCCCCTCGCCGCCGTTAGGTGTGCAAGGAGGTGAGGAACCTCGGCCGCCCTCTCCCCGCTGTCGCCGGTCGCCGGAGACCCGTCGCCGCCGTCGACCGAACCGCCGCCGCCGCACAAGCTCGCCGCCGGCCGTCATCGGTCGTCGTTAGACGTGTTGGTGAGCACCGTTGCGTTCGTCTCGTCGTCCTCTACGTGTACATGTCCTCCAAATTCGCAGCCGACCACCCTAGCTCCGGCGAGGGTGCAAACCGAGCCGGCCACCATTGATGATGTCATCATGACATCATCATCTTTTTCTTTTTCCCGTTTTTTCTAATAGATTAAATCTTCGGAAAATCATAACTAAATAATCGTAGATCCGTTTCAGGTGGTTCAAGTTGCTAAATTTTTCTAAAATCAAGATCTACATGCTAAAAATATCCACATGTACTGTTAATGCTTGTTTTTGTACTGTTTTGTTGATTTTTGTTTAATTGCTTTAGTTTCCGACGTTCCGGAGGAGAGCGTTTCTGTTGAGGAAGGTTCCGAAGCGTTTGCGGAAGCCCAAGGCAAGTCACACAGATCCCAAACAACCCTTTGAGCATGTTGAACCCGTTTAAAGCTATTATTTTATTTCAACTATGCATTATTTTCGAATGTCATCGGGTGGTGAACCTTTCCCAGTTAGTTATTGGCCGAAGATGACTTTATTTTCCTATGGGTTATAATTTGATTAGCGTGAACCTTATATATTGGATTGGTTCAGCTAAATGCTATATGTATGTTTGCTTAGCCATGCCTAGAAACATTAGCTAACTAAAGGGGTTAAATATAAATTATACTATACTGTTATTGTTAATTATGGTTAAATTCAATGGTAGCTCACGATGGTTAATCGTGTGATGGTAAATAATTGCTAATTAAAACCGGTTAAGGTGGGTTGTGAGCATATGGTTTTGATGGTTGTGCTCATGACAATTAAGGACCGGTTCGCGAGCTACTGTTGTGAAACATTTATCGTGCCAACCACAAGCCAGCGTGGGCAACGGCTTTATCTTTTGTGTAGCATGATTCATTATAGTGTGCCAGACTGTGAAGCGGCGAGAAGTCCGTGGGGGTCGCTGGGGAGTCCATTGCCTCTGGTTTTGAGGGGGAGATTATGATCCAGGAACGGTGCACTGTGGTGAGTTGTGTTGTGCGAGGGGTATTGTCACAGTTCTTTTCCGAGGTACCGTGGTGGTACTAAGGCGCATGGTAACATGTTGTGGGATTGTGTCTTGTGGGTACAGTGGTACACCTCTGATCAGAGTTTAATCTATTCGAATAGCCGTACCCGCGGTTATGGGTGAGTTGAGCAATGTTTTTCGTGATTAGTCTCATATTACACATTAAATGGTAACGGTGTTAGTTAATGTAACTCCTGGTTTGGAATGGTATATTCCTAGTTTGGAGGTTTAATTTGTTCAACTGGGGTTGGTTGTTCAAATGAGGTTGGGCCTATGCAACACGGGTGTGTTGTATGGTGTTTATTTAATATTGATTAATTATACAACTGTTTTACTATTCTCTTAAATATTTGTTAAATGCTGTTATGCAAATGAGCTATATTATGCCATCCTTTGTTATCCTGTGCACTTGCATATTTGCTGTGTGGCTTGTTGAGTATGTCATATGCTCATTCTTGCAATATTAAATCATCAGAAGAGGAGTATTTCAGCGAAGGTGATGATCCGAAGGATTGAGCTTGTTCTGGTTAAGATGCCTGTGGAGTGGAGTCGCCATAGCTGTCCCGTAGTACTCAACGCCGGTCTGACCGGCCAGTCCGATGGGGCCCTCTGACAGCGCTACAACGACTAGTTTTCTAGCCGTTGCAGAGTAGCACGGTCTGACCGGCCACATACCTCCGGTCAGACCGGTAGAGCACAAAGTTGGGGGATTTCGCCCCTAATGGCTAGTTTTGGTTGGTGGGAGTATAAATACTCCCCCTCCAGCAGCAAGGGGGCTCTCTTGGCACCTAATTCAATTGCATACACCCCTTGCACCTCTCTCACACCCACTTGAGCTTTGTGTTCATCCATCTAGTGTGTTAGAGGGTTAATTAGCCAAGATCAAGGTGTTTTGCTTCCATTTGTAGAGCTAGTGTGGCACTTGATTGATCATCTCCACGCCGGGTCATTGCTTGTTACTCTTGGAGGTTGCCGCCTCTTAGACGGCTTGTGGAGGAGTTGCCCGGTGACCTCTCCGAGAAGATTGTGGAGGAGGTCCGGCGCCGGTTTGTGAGTGGTTTGGAGTTCACCACCTTCGGAGTGAAGGAAGAACTACCCTAGTGATCGAGGCTTGGGTAGTCCTCTCCATGAGTCGGCTCCCGCCTTGCCCACCCCTTGATGAAGGGGGCGTGCGGTGGCTTCATGGTTGAGCGGTGGAGTTGGGCTCACCTCAACGGGGAGTAGGAAACCGGCGAGTTTCCGAACCTCGGTGAAAAATCTCTTGTCTCCTTGTCTCATTTGATTGTCGCATTTACATTTGTGCAATTTACATTTCTAGAGACATACTTGAGATCATATCACCCTAGGATTGCTAAACATTGACATAGGAGTGTGATTTACTTTCCTAGAGATATAATTGAGCCACTATCACCCTAGGTTTGCAAAACATAACTGAGTTGCTTAGTTAGAGTTCACCCTCACCAAGCCTAGCAACTTAAGTTAGTTTTGATTAGGTGTCATTTAGTTTTAAATCGTCTATTCACCCCCCCCCCCCTTCTAGTCGATATCTCGATCCTACAGCCGCCGCCGAGACAGGCGAGAGAGTGCGAGGGAGAGAGGCAAGAGAGAAAGAGAGGAGAGTGAGATGTAGAGACGGAGAGAGCAAGAGGGTTTGAGAAGATATGGACGGAAAGACAAAGAGAGCGAGAGGGTTCGAGAAGATAAGGACAGAGACGATCGGCTTGCCAGCTCGGCTCGCCTCGATATAGGTGCCGGTTTTTTTAAATGACCGACACCGGTTTAAAGGTGCTGGTTTTATGTGTGCTTTTAGTCTACGGAGAAAGGAACAATATTATAGGTATCGGTTTTAACTGTTGCATCACCTATAGTGGCAATCTGTATGAGCTTTGTTTAAGTAGTGTACGGAGAATAAACAGCCATATATATAAAATGACTCTTTCAAGTAAATAAATGAGCATCGCCATCGTCCTACAATTGATGTTTGCGTAAAATGGCACACACGCCGTCCGGTTTCAACAGCCTAGGATGCCCCTAATAAACAGAAAATGAGTTAAGCTACTCGGTACAGAGACTTAATTATAATTAATTAGGTGTATGTATAATTGTTGGAATGAAGCCATCATATATATCGATCCTAAGCTATAGCTGCAGATTAATTATTGAATGGCTAGCTCTACTTGTGATCATTAACTCAAACTTGAAGAAAACTAGCTTCTCTCTATCTCAGAATATAAAAAATTCTAGCATTTAAAATTTGTCACAAAAATATATATAGGAACTCTGTTACACACTTCTCCTCATATCAAGCAATCACAACTATCTGATATCATTTCATTTCTCTTCGTCTTTCTTAACTTAACCAATCATAATTGAACATCACCTACTTATAATTTCATCTCTTTTATTAATCTCTATAAAGAAAACCTTAAAACCTAGATAAAAAGAACTATATATAGATATGTTTATATTTTGAGATCTATATATCTATATTTTAAGACTGAAGGAGTATAGGATAGCTAATACAGGTAATATTGATATGGGGAATTTTGTCAAGGCGGGTCAGGGTCACAGCCCGTGCGTCGCGTCATCAGAAAAGGGGCAGGGCCCGGGCATTGCCATGCCCACCACCTGAAGGCCATCAGCCAACACCCAGTACTATCCAGCTATAGCGTTGTATAGCCTCTTCTTCCATGATCAATCAAAATCTATTGGATGCAAGCTAGATGTCACAGTTAGGGCACTGTCGCCACAATGTCCTCTCTTGGAGGGCATATACATGCACTAATTATTATTAATTCTTGGAATAACTAGTCTGGATCACCATGATTATAACTCCCTGTTAAATCCTGACGCGACAGCCAGATGAACAGTGTGACTAATTGTGTGCATATGGATTAGTAGTTAATTTGATTAATTCTGCAGCCAAATTGACCTGTGTTTATGTTGATGATGATGATGATTATGATGATGATAGCAACTGCAGATGAATTCGCACTCTCGTTCGTACGTACGTTCAAAAACTACGTCCCAACTAATGCTAGCTGATGATGAATTAGTCTCTCCGGGCTCCATTGATCTTTCTTGTGTGTTTGATTGATCATGTTGACTGCAGAAAAGTATTGGAGCTTTGCTGTATGTTCGTTGTTGCTGTACGTGTGCTAATATAATTAGGCTATTAGCAGTAGTTTTTGTGTACTGATTCTCTAGAGCTGTAGCGATCACTGATGGTGAAGTAGTCGGTTGTTGCGATATTCTTACCTGTCCTTTTTTGACATTTTCTTCCCTTCCAGTACATGTACATGTAACAGTCTCTCGTATTAATTGTGCACTACCTCCAGTGAAAAATATTTGACGCCAAATATATGCTCCCTCCATTTTCAATTATAAGGGCCCTTTTGAATCACAGGATTAAGAAAACGTAATAATAGAAAAATGTACAATATTGATATGAATGTAGGTGTAAAATAGAGGATTGCAAAACACAGGAATGACGGTTTGATTGGACCGCAGGAAAAACGCAGGAATTAGAGGAGAGATAAAGACTCAAAGGAAAGTTTCTATTAGGTAGAACCTCATGTTAGTTTTCCTCTAAAATTTATATGGCATTAGGTATTCCATAGAAGTTTTATAGGATTCATTCCTTTGATTCAAAGGGATATATAAGAAAATTCTTGTAGGAATAAAATCCTCTAAAATTCCTATGAATCAAAGGGGGCCTAAAACGCGTATGCATGTATGTATGTAATTAATTAGCACATCTCATATCTTATATGTCAAAAAATTAGCGCATCCCATATCCTTTAGTTTGTATTTCAAATCATATATTCTCAAGATCTCTAATTTTATTGGATTCGCGCATGCATTATATTTACTAGAATTACATAAACGAAAAGATGATGATAATTATTTTTTGGTTTTTTAGTTACACCGTATTACTCCGTACTACATTTTAGAATAGATGGTATAGTGATTAGTGATTTGATAATAGTAATAATATCATATGTGTATATGCGCAAATTTTAGTGATTGGAGTAATGATTTGAATTGTACGAGTATATCAGTGTTATAATTTGATGGTGGTGAATAGTATAATTAGTTGTTTTGTTGGTGAAGTAATTATTACAAGAGCATGGGCGGCTATAATTGTTGGGAGGGAGACACGTGTATAAGTTAGAACAGGCAGCAGACAGCGGTCTCTGTCGAGCGTCGCGACAACGGGGCAATAACTTGGAAAGCGATTGTCGGCATCCCCTACGGGCGCCACGTGGACAGCATCACTCGAATGTGGGCCCAGCGCCGTTTCACACCACGCACATCAGTATACGATCTCACCGGTTTCCAAACGTACTCCCCCTTTTTCTTGGTGGAGATTAAAGAGATAGCTAAAGTTAAATAGTGATGGTTTGTGTTTGGTTTAAATGAAATACTACTAGTTGATAGAGAAATTAAATAAAAAATGATTATCATTGGTTGAGTTAGAAAGGAAAAATATGTAGTACATATCCCATTGAATCTGGGAATAAAATTTTTACTCTTAGATTTAAAAATGATTACGAATGGTTGAGATAGGAAGAAAAATATGTAGTGCAAAACACATGTACACTAAAAATCTAGAAACTACCATTTAATCTGGGAGTACAATTTTTACTCTTGTTGATGTGGGAGCTTCCATATCTAGATCCAACAGTAATTTCTAGGTTTTCACTATATATATGACGTGCACTATATTTTTTTTACAGATAGAAAAGTAGATAGAGAGATTGCTACTCTGCAGTAGAGAAGGGTGTGATACCATTTTTTTTATTTTTTATGTACTTTTATCCTTATATTAAAAAAACACGTATACATAAAAGTATGCTCTGCATGTTAGCAATGTTTGTGTGCATATATATATACAACTGTACATTTTTTATGAATCATAAATTAATTGTCTAAAATTTATATCATCAAATCTAAAATATGGATATCAATAGTGTGACGTATATACACATGCTTCTTTATAGAGGTCATATTTTTATCGGAAGTCGAAGACATATATTAGTATTGCAAAGAAAGAACTCATATGCCATTTATTAAGCTATATCTGGTAATTAAACCCATGCAATGCATGCTCAGTAAACAAGACTCGAGTGGGGACTACGGAGTGGCTCGTTTTCAGATCTGACAGAAGAGATGATGAAATGATCAGAAAACGTCGAGCATTCTAATTAAGAGGGCTAGCCGTCGAACCTAGCTACAACTTAAAAATACGATATTTGTGAAATAAATCATCAAGCTAAAAGTATGGTCAGCAAATATTAATCGGCACTAATTACTCCTTTTGACAAAAAAAAAAGAAAAAAAAAGAAAAGAGGAACATATCAACCAAAAGGAAAGTAACTTTGCTGCATGATGGCTATATATAATTCGTGCAGCCATAAAGAGGAGCAAAAGATCTAGGTCTCTGCAGGCATGTCGTCGTTCTTAGCTTCTTTGTCTTCTTCCTCTTGCGGTGTAGCTCTAGATCAAACTATGCAATTAATCCCAGTCCTGCAATTAAAATTCATGCAAGATTTGGTGAAATTTGTGGAGAACAAAATCGATAATCCTAGCTACTAGTTGCGCCGTCATTATCGCATTGCAACGTATAACTGTCTTGTGATATGTCCATGCAATGACTAGTACACTGCTCCCTCCTGATCTCCTCTGAATTAAAAAAGAGATGATGATATGATGATGATAGAACAGAAAAATAAACAGTGCTAGCGCTGAGCTGCTATATATCTGACTTTTCTTCGTTCTAATGATGATGAGTCATCGTGACAACGCCCCTCTTGTTTAATCGAAAATTAATCAATGACTCGATATCGAATCTGCGATTAAGAATAATGTCAATACGCCGATCGAATCGGATGCTGTTTCTTGTGCCCTACTTTTGGGCAAAGCAATTAAATATATATCTGATATTAACCGGTTAATTAATTTACTCGATTATACTATTAGAGAAGCCATGATCTTATATTTAGCCGTCGTACCTACCAATACTAAAAGCAGACAAGAATTCAAGACGTCGCCCAACCACAGCTCTGCAACGGCTGCACAGAGACAAGACTCTTGCATACATTGCTTTCTTTGTTTAGGGCAAGAGGGCGCCGCCATTTGCATGGAGTAGTTAGGGTTAATTAGTTCCATATACTCCAGTATCGCGAAAGCTACGTACGTACTTCAAGTACTATATATAAGAAATTAATTGGTACGTATATACTTGCTAAGTGAGTTTTGGAATCAAATAAATTAATGCAAAATTTCATTGTACATGCAAAATATCTGCAGAATTTTTATATGGGATTGATCTTAAGGTGGATTGGGCATTTAATAAACAATATGCATATTTTGTAGATACATAATTATGCAAGGGCACATTCAGTGGCTATAATGAATTTAATATCCGTTGTGCTAAAGAGCGCACCTCGCAGTAACCCACTCGACTCGCTCCCCTCCCCTTCCCTCTTATGTATAAAAGGTTAATCCCACGTCTCGCCTTTACATTGGTTTTGTCGCTAGGATGTCCATCAGTCTCCTCCCGTCCCCTCCCCCCTCTCTCCACTTGATGAAAAAAATTATCCTCATCTCTCAAAGAATTGAAAAGATCTTGCAAGTAACTTTTTTCCAATGCTAGCTTCCTCTCATCTTGATCCATTTTTTCTACCATAAGTGATGTGAATTTCTTTTTTTACATAAAGACAAGGGGGATAGGGGTACGTGTGGACGGGATATCAGGAGAGTGAGGAAGGGGGTGGATGGTACAGGTGGAGAACCTACCAACAAAATTAATGTTTGGGTAAATGTAAGTAATATTTTTTTTTACATAAGGAGAGAGGGGAACCAGTCTCTTTACCAAAAGCAGTGTGGTGTGGCTCCTTTTAACGCGCACTCGCTCCCCCCCTCTCTCTCTCTTTATCTCTCTCTAAGATATAATAGAGTGAGCAACAAAATTGTCCATGGCAATAAGTAAATTTGCCACGTACATGTCGCGAAGGTAACCTTTAGCTATATTAGACGAAATTTACGTTGAATTGTACTTCTTTTTTTTTAACTGAAGCAATTCACTTAAGTTGTCATCACAAGCGCACTAATTCTGTGATGGAGGTGACATTAATAATAAAATCCAGCGAGAGATGTGGGTGACAAAGTGCAGAGTGGAGACATGTAGAGACATGGTTCTCTTTCAGTAAAAAGGTATACGTGTTCAAGTGACTGAAAGAGCATGTCAATGTACACCTTATAAAGTATTGAGCTACGACATATTGCTTTAGTTTTTAGCTCATCTATCACCCAATTCAGTCAAGTGTGATCGAGAGATCAAATGTTATTCAAAGAATCAAAAGGTGCTCGACCTAATAATGGCCGATATATATCATGTTAATTAATCCCAAAGGGATCAACCAGGCAGCTAGCAGCAAGCCTCCGCGAGCAAGAATCGGCTTTATTTGGTCATTTTATTAACTTGTTAATTAATTAAACATGTTTAGGTGAGGGATTAATTAATTAACTAACGGGAGGAGTGGTGCAACTATGCTGTCATTAATTAATCAATCTAGGGTAAATTAATAGCACACTGACCCATCTCGTTTAGCCTCTGCTTATCTCACAGCCCTTGGAGCGATGCGTCTCCCGGCCAAAATTCTATTGCCCGATCGATCGATTCGGATTTCGCCGAATCTAATGATGTCAATCACGCAATGATTTAATTAGCCTAATCTCGAAAGCCACTTCTCCACCACTCATTTTGTTAATTAATCTCTGGGATTATATTAGTAACTAGCTGTAGTGGAAGGTGGCATCATATGCAGCATGCAAAGATTTTTATTAACTATATGTGGAAGGGGTAGATGATTAATTTTTGTATAAATGTAGTAAACACTTTGGTAGCACAGTTAACGCCTTGCTATAATAGGAGATGTACACATATATATATATATACACACACACACGATCGTCGCAATCATTAACCATTCTAATACGTATACGTATCTGTAGTGTGCAGGTCGGCCGGAGGAAACCGTTAAACAAACATTAACTTTTGAAAAATTATTTAATCTGCTTTTGTTCTCTTTTTGTTTGGACCTTCTCCGTGCATGGAAAGTTTGTGTTCTAAATGTAGAAGCTTGCTTTGGACCAATTTGGGTTGATACAAAAGTTTCATATAGTAGCTTTTTTGTAGTACGTAGGCCAATTGATCATGTGAAATTTATTTGATCATATATATCTCTTCCTATTTTAATTCAATTTAATAAGCCTATAAATCCCACATAAAAGCTTCCTTACATTTCTACAGCTAGGTTGCCTTTATAAAAGAGTACTTACTTTCCATATATACTCCACCTTTTGTACATCTTGTTTATATGGTCAAATGGATATAATAAATACATGCAACTTTCCCTATTCTTTTATTGATTGTGTTTTTTTATATGGAGTGCTTGAAATTTATCATACAGCCTATAATATAATTCTTGGGACCACCAAAATCGCCACATAGGTATACGATAAGTTGTCTTGGTACATGTAAGGGTAAAAAAAAAATTTCACATATGGGCTATGGTAAAAGGGTAGAAATAGGAAAATAACTTTTTTTCCCAACGGTATATGTCAAATTTAGCCTTACATTATTAATTTGTGCTATATATATGTTCTATTTTTCTCTTTTTTTTCTTATACTGATCATCGTATAAGTTTTTCTACCAAAACCAAGAAAGCCTGATTTTCCTATATTTTATTTAATGAGAATGTGATGGAGAAAAATCAAGAAGCATGCACACTTTAACTTTCCCCACGCACAAGAAACGAGAGCTTTACTGCCCCAAGTGCATGCATACACTTCTGGTTATATGATGATCAATATATATGTAATGGAGGGAATAATATATAAGCGAAAGTCGCCATCAATATGGAATGGCATGTATGAGGTGATTTTAGTGGACCCACCACCAAAGAACTATATTAGGCCACATAACAAATTTCAAGAGCTTATTTATAGAAAAAAAAAAGAAAGATCGAGTAGTAAGTTGACCCCAGAGCAAAACTTTAGAGGCCATAAATGCTTCTCCCTTTATTTTGTTACTCTCCCTCTGAAAGCTCTTCTTTGATAGGAAAAAAATTTCATAGGAACTACACATTATAATTTCTGTCTAAATATACAATCATACATATATATTTCATCTGTTTCACAATGTAAGACTTTCTAGCATCGTCCATATTCATATAGATATTAATGAATCTAAATTTATATGTGTGTCTAAATTTATTAAACGGAGGGACTACCTTATTTCTACGTACGATTCAAACATGGTATATAAGACAAACATGTCGTCGTCTGAACAACAAATAAATATTTTGTCTCGATGTCCTCTTGGTAGTTGCACGCCGAACGTTCTGCCCATTTTTCAGCGTAATCGGATAGAATTGAAATCCATATCTTCGTCTGCTTCTAGCAGCTAGCATCAGCTTGTCCGTATGCTTCAGAGAGAGGAAATATCATCGCCGTCCACAATATAATGCCGATCGAACACTGTACTAAGATATATATAAAAAATTTTGTTGCTGAGGCAAGAACTAGACCGGTGGTCGTTGCTGGTCCAACTTGGCCAATGGCCATATATATATATAGTTTTGCATATATATATATATATACATACATATATATATATATATATACACATACATACAGACACACACACACACACACACACACACACACACACACACACACACACACACACACCCTAGTAATAGCTGGTCCCATGTACATATATATATATGCTTAATTGGGTTAGCTCGAGCTAACTGGGGTGCCAAAATGAATGCTAGCTCTAGTTTAAGTGCATGCTTGGTCAAGATGGATAGGGGATCAGATCTAGTTTCCCTGTATGCGCCCCACCAAATCATCACGGCCATTGATATGTCCCCTGCCTCTAATTAATCTGATCCACTCCGTTAAATATATATATATATATATATATATATATATATATGACGTATATATGTTGTTGATTTTATTTGGTCTTGACACCTTGACTTAATTCTATCAATTGAGGAGGTTTTATCCAGATGGCTAGAATACATGCAGTTAATTTTAGTTCTGCAGACAAACATAAGTGAAACTATTATAACAAGAAGTTTTATGGTGTTTGTATAAAAAGGAATAAGAATTCGACTCTCCATAATAAAATGTTTTTAAGTATTGACAGAAATTTTTAGGTAAGAAACTAGGAAAAAAAGTAATTTTCCTAGTAGATGGACAAGAGCAAGCCGGATTGTCTTTGATATTATTTGATAGTATTAATTAGTTTTCCCATCTTCAGTACGTGATAGTTATTTATGTATCTATATATTATATAATCTGTGTGTGTTTTTTTAGGTTATATTGTGTCCCCAAGAACATATTGGGTTAAGATATCTTCATTTCTTTTGTGTTGTTCCCATCAACTTGAACTGATTAACTGCTGCGCCTAACCTCTAAATTAACCTGTGGCGCTGGAGTGACTGAGGGAGGAGAGAGAGAGGCGGAGGAGAAGAAAAAAGAAAGACTATGTTCATTTTCTATTTTCCCCTACTGATATGCCCATATTATTAATGATTAATTACTCTGCTGGCATCGGCTATAATAGTTTTTATTCTGTATCTTACTCCTCTCTTAATCAATGGTACATATTGGTTCACCTCTCAATAAACACCGTAATAATTTATCGTGCAAAAAAAAAAGGTAATCAAACTCAGAATGGGGTGTGTGTACTGAAGAACCATGTCAATGTCCTAAACACACATACACATAAAAAGGAACAGGTGGAAAGTATGTATAGATTGATTGGATATACTTAGTTAAATACTAAAGTCAATGCATGAACCACATGTTCATATATATTGTATTGTACTTAAAGTATCATCACCATGTACAATAATAATAATACAACGTAGGAGTGTTGGTACGTACTCAACGATCAGTAACATGCAAACACATCGCACTTTTGTTAGGTGAAGAGACAGCAACGTGGCAGTGTGTGTATATATATATTATTACATGCATGGTATTGACCATTGGTGAACGTGCATGAATTAAGACTACACGGTCAGTACATGCAAATTGTAGTAGTAGAAATGTATCAAATCATCAAAAAAGCTGCATACATTGCGTAATTAACTGGGTTTAATTTGTTGAATTTTCCGATCGATCGATGTGTCTTCAACACATCAAATCAACGCAGAATTTCAAAAGGAGGATGCATGGCCAGAAGAAAGAACAAGATGATGAGCTCATCATCGAAGTAGTATATATGCTTTGATAGCTCCAGGTAAGACATTGTACGTATGGCGCCGTCGCTGTCACACAAACAAAAGGAGAAGAGAAAAATAAAAATTTATAAGAAAGAACACAAGTCTCTTTCGCGCCACTAAGAAGGCAACCATTTTTTAGGGTTTTTTTTTTCTAAAAGATCGATCGAGATGTCGAACACGAAAATAAAACACACGTATATATCAATCGGCATCGAGTAATGAATTGGCTGGCATCGATGGATCGGTCGATGTTAATTCAGATTTCAGAGTGAGAGTAGTAGGCAGCATGTCACCATGCACATGCATCCATCCATCGATATATCTATCTACCTAGCCATTGGGCCCGGTTAATTGCAAATTAAGGTGCGACGACGAGAACGAGTTTATACTACAAGCATGCTCCTGGTTCAAAATTTCAGTTCTATCGGACCTCCCCTCCACCTCCAACCCCCATATTATATTATTTTGTCAAAATTTTCAATTTTTTAATTTATTGAATTTGGTAACATTTTGTTTAAGTTTGACTTTTTTTTTGAAAATTCAAAAAAAAATTGGATCGACGTTTCAAAAATTTTGGTATATCGGCATCGCTGATAGAAATGCCGAAAACGAAATATTGAACCTGAGCATGCTAGAGTTCTGAAACACTGGTTATGTAGATATTTTTCAATCATAGATAGAGCTTTAATTAGCTGTATGATTTTATCATGATTGTAATAAATGCATGGTTTTAAATCTCTAACTATATATACCGCTATCTTCAGTTATAGCTATTTGAATAGGGATATAGTTATTTGTTCTTGCATACAATTTAACCGCTATAGCTGCTGCTATAACTGTTTGAGAAGACCAACTGTTAAATACCTTAGCCCGTCTTTTAAAACACTGAATAAATGTAATATATGTCTGTCTATATGGTGGTATTTCTTTTTCTATCTTATCGATGGTCTGTTATGAGTTGGCTGAAGTTATCTGGACACATATTGAAACAAGTGGCTATAGTCTTTTTAAGAAAATCAAATAATATATATTGTTATTAATTATGTTAAATAAATCTAGCTAGGCCATATGTGCATGCATCATCAGAGATTCAGAAACAATATTTCCTTCGCCTAATTAATAATTAGTCGTACTCTATATAACTTATAAGCTGTACTTTTTAATGAAAAGATATCTTGAATCCATGCATGCATAATGAAGCATGTTTAAGTTACTAATCCTTACGATTTTACAATCCAATCATCATGCTGTCGAATTCCCAAGAATCAGCGATATAGCGTATCTCGTGAAAGTGATATCGGGGGCTCCATTTCTTCGCCTTGTTTTGTCCATTTCTTCCTCCTCTGCTGCTGGCATGCACGCTTCTCCTTTATTTTTTTTTTGTCCATGCATATGATCTCATGAACAGGGCCATCTTGTTTGATTCTTCCCTTTAAAACTACAAAATGCTTTCTCCTTTTCATCTTTTTGAGTTGACATATTGTCTAACCTATAGCTACTTTTAATAAACAAACAAATTAACACCTTCTAGAATGATGAGTTTTTTAACTTTAAAGACAGAAATTAATCATGTTCTACACATATATAGTACTATATATATCACCTGCTTAATTAGTAACTGATTTAATCCTGAGTATATATACATGTGGCAGCTGAGGAAAAGAAGTAATTAAATAAATTAGCAACGAACCTAGCTAGTCGGCTAGCTCTAGGTAGGTATATAGGGCGTATTTTTGGATATTTTCTTGGCATGAGCCGGCTAGGTTTGCTGCTGTGTTTGAATGAAGAAAATAGGTCTCGTCGAAATCAGAGTAGGGCCCACCCGTCGGTACTGCCTCCAAAAGGCCAAGCAAAACTTCAAACACGTCGTCATGCATGCATGGAGATTAATTATTTGCAAGGATTAATTTTATTAACTCGATCGACTGCAGTATATTGCATCATTTCAAATGCATAACTAAAATAATACTCCCTCCATTTTTTAAATATTTTATTGAGAAACACAGGACAAACATAAATACATAATCACTCATAAGTCATAACGCGCGCATACTTATACCCTCATTCTTTTTATATGATGTTGGTTTGTTCAATAGTACTCTCTCCGTTTCAGGTTAATTATAAGACGTTTTGATTTTAATTAAAGTCAAACTATTTCAAGTTTGACTAAGTTTATAAATAAATATAGTAATATTTATAATACTAAATTAGTTTCATCAAATCAATAATTAAATATATTTTCATAATAAATTTGTAATGGGTTAAAAATGTTACTATTTTTTTTATAAACTTGGTCAAACGTAAAACAGTTTAATTTTAACCAAAGTCAAAATATCTTATAACATGAAACGGAGGTAGTATAAAAAAACAGATTATATGATCGATTGTTTTAGACTATGTGATTAGCTGCAAAATAATTAATCCACATCGACTCGCGCAAATCAAACGCATGCATGGGTCGATGAATGCAGCAATGCAGCATAGTGCTAAGTGCTAACTACAGTTCGATCGATCCAGTCACGATGCTGTGATGGATATATGATTGAAATTATTAGTTGTCGATCGATGATCGATGCAGCGAGAGCCGTACGGCCTAACTGATCGTGCTGCTCATGAATGAAAATGCATTATGCAGATGGGAGTCATGGAGAGAGGTATGGGCTCCAAGGAGGATCTGTCGAGAGGTCGATCGATCGCCGGCATGCAGCTTGATTGATCTGCAAAACATTTTCTATCTACCCTTGGATTCATGCATGCGTGATACTATGATTTAATTCATTACCTCAGCTCAATATGATGCATAAATATAACCGTTGTTATACTATGGTTGAGTTAAATTTCAGCAAAATAGAGAGAAAAATTCGACCAACTTGTAATAAGTCATTAGGTGGAACAATTGTTATACATTATTTTTTTTCTTGTTTTTAAGTAGTTTTCTTGCTTTGTAATTAATCCATGATTTTATAATTCATAGCTATCCGTCATACAAACTCTGCAGTAATTAGATATAGCTTCTTTAAAGTAAATATCGAAATGAATTCGATGATATTAAAAAAATAAACAGAGTGATGACTAATTAATGTATTAGGCCGGTAATAATAATTCAAACAAATTGTTTATACTAGAGATTTAAAACAATCTAACCTTTATATGTCTAAGCATGTAGCTGGCCAATTTTAAACAAATTGGTAAAACTAAATTTCTGACATTTAGAAATCATCATATGGTTAAACAAGGGAGCACACATATAGATATATACAGAACGCAAACCACATGGACATGACAAAGATTTTAATTGGATATATTATTCGTTACTTCGATTGGAATTTTATCTGAAAGTTCAGCATCGGGTAGAATTAAGCCCAATAACATTTGGGCTCTTAATGCTGGTGAATCCTGCAGCAGATGTAGAACAGCCAGATGTGTGTCAGGCCTAGTTGGTGGGCCAGAATTGCAATCACCGAGGCCCATAACCACATACATATAGGCCGGTACTTGTTTCAGGCCCAGCCCAATCTGTGAGGCTGCAATCATTCCATTTTGGAAAAAGTACACCGGAGGTCCCTCAACTTGTCATCGAGTTACAAAATCGTCCCTCAACCGCAAAACCGGATATATGACACCCCTTAACTCACGAAACCATTCACTTTAGGTCCTTGGGTGGTTTTGACCCCGGGTTTGTCCGACGTGGCAGCTGAATCAGCGTGGGACCCACGTGGATCCCACATGTCAGGAGGCCACATCATCAGTCATCACACTCTCTCCTCTTTCTTTCCCCTCATCTCGCCCTTCATCGGTTCCTCCTCTTTCTCACTCTTCTCAGCGGCGGCGCCGGCTGCGAGGCAGGAGGAGGGAGGACGTCGACGTCGGCGGCGGCAAGACGCAGGAGAAGGGGAGGGCGTCGACGCCGCGCGAGCGAGGTCGAGGATGGAGACCACGGCGGCGAGGTGAGCGACCTCACTGCATCGTGCAAGCACGGCGGTGGCCCGGCGGAGTTCCGCGGCTGCCAAAGATGGGCCCGGCGGGTGTGCAGTGGTTGTGCATCAACTGTCGTGGGTGGGCGCTAGGTGGCGGAGCTCGAGGAAGGCGAGGGTGCCGCTGCCACCGCTTCGTCACCCGTCGCCGTATCGCCGGGCGCCAGATGTCCTCTCCCACCTCGCAGCCGCCGCCGCGTCGTCGGGTGCCGGATGTCCTCTCCCGATTCATAGCCGCCACCGCGTCGCCGGGCCCCGAATCTCCTCTCCCGCCTCGTAGCCGCTGCCGCCGCCGCCTCGTCGCCCGGCGCCGCGTCGCCCACTGCCGGATCTCCTCTCCCACCTAGGCACGGCGACCTCCTCCCCTCCCACCGGCCACCGTGCAGAGAGAAGCAAAGTGACAGAGAGAGGGGATGAAAGGAGAGGAGGGGAAAGAGATGGTGATGATGTGGCATATTGACATGTGGGACCTATGTGGGTCCCACACTGACTCAGCCACCACGTCGGACAAACCTGGGTCCAAAACCACCGAAGGACCTAAAGTAAACGGTTTCGTAAGTTAAGAGATATCCTATATCCGGTTTTGTGGTTGGGGGATGATTTTGTAACTCGATGATAAGTTGAGGGACCTCTGGTGTACTTTTTCCTTCCATTTTTACCTCATTGCTGTCAAACTGCTATCAATGCTAATCAACACAGTACAAGATTGCAATATTTCATTTTTTTCACCTACAAGCAAGCATTAACTCAGGGGACTATCCACCAGTTGATAGAAACCCTTTAGAAATCATGTAAATTTTAAACCATTCGATTACTTTAAGATTCATACAAATCAATCAAACCCTAAAACCCATTTGTTCCTCTCTCTCCCCCCCTCCTCCCAACTCCCCCACACGCTGCCAATGCTATCACAGGCATCTAATCGCGATCTGCACCATTTCCACCACCTTCGCCCCAGCGTGCCAAGGTCTGGCTGGCCGAAATGTGTCAATGACTCTGGCAAGGCCTCCCAATCTTGCCTTCTCTCACTCCCTCTCCTCTCTTTTTTCTCAAGCCAGCGGGGTGAGTTGCCCTCGCTCAGCTAGATCCACCACCACTGACCGTCGCTTCTAACCATTCCTTCTGCTTTGTCTCCTGCAGCCAACACTAGCCCGTCGCCTGCTTCTGATCCCGTGGCTTCGGTGGCGCCACGGCTGCCTCGCTGCTCACCACGGGTTACCCTCCCACGTCCGTTCCTCTAAAGCCAACGACATCCCCCCTTCCCCCTCCCCCCACCCCAATGACCCTATTCCGTAGGTCCCTAGTGAGGCTTGGGGTTGGAAAATATGAGGAGGTTGTTTGAGCTGAAGGAGAAGGGTAGTAACACGAATCACAAAAGCACATCCAATGATCCAAAATCTACAACATTTGGAAGTCCATTTTCTATCAATGAAGGTTAGCAGTTTCGTTAATTCAAGTTATCGACAAACAGGGTGCTCGATTGCAAACAAGAACCGTCAGCCATAATCTCAAAGGAACAAAGCGGCTATTAATTACACTGAATTGAACACATGAAACGCCACATTCATCGATCGAAAATGCAAATACGTACAAGATGACACACTCCATTTAATTAACACAAACTAACAGTTTGAACTTGAACAAACACTGATCCTAAATTATCGACAGCAACGACACTGCTTGAACAACCCTGAATTAAGCAAGTTAATTCGAGCAATCATTAATCCTAAATGAAATTACAATCCTACAGTAGATATTACGCGCTTGATAGTTTATCAAAGTGTCAAACCAAGCCGGCCATGGCCATCGCGGCAGCCGACACGACGGGAGCGAAGAACGACGCCGCGGCGAACGCGGATCCCGCCGCCGCTCCGGTGTCGTAGTCCGTCGACGGCGCCGGCGCTGCTGCCGGCGGCACGGCGGCGAGGACGTTGATCATGAGCCTCTGGCCCTCGTTGCAGCGGCCGAGGTCGGGGCTGGCGAAGTAGGCGAAGCCGGGGACGTAGAGGTAGAACACCCTGGCGCCGTCGCCCGGCACGGGGGCGTCGCCGGCGTCGACGCCGGCCGTCTCGTTGCAGTGGTAGTACCCCGCCTTGCTCACCTTGATCACCGAGTCGTTCCTGTACTCGAACTCTGCCACCACACGCCATGGATGCGAATGCGAATGCAAAATTAAAGAAGAGGAGATCGATGACGAGTTGACGACGATGAGATGAAACTGCCGTTGATTCGTTACCGATGGAGTCGCCGACGTAGAAGGCGATGGACGACGCCCACCGGGAGTAGTACAACTCCTTCTCCTCCGGCGGCGGGGCGATCCACCCGTCGGGGCCACCGACGCGGTACTGCTCCCCTGCCGCCGCCGCCGCCGCGCCGGCGGCGAGGACAGCCACGAGGAGGAGGAGACGGAGACGAGACGAAGCCGCGACGGCCGCCATGCCTGACTGACTGATGAAAGCGCCGATCGATGGAGCGATTGCCGGAGATCGAAGAAGAAAGAAGCGGAAACTGCTCGTACGTGTGATTGATGGTGTGCCGCGGCGATCGACAGAAGTGGCAAGAATTTATAGGCGGAGGCGCACGATCGATCGATCGAGCCGTTGAGAGGGGGAGCGTCGGCGGCCGTTGCGTCAAAAAGCCTCGTCGGCGCCGCGCGCGCGGGAGGGAGTGGAGAACGTGGCCGTTTGAACTCGGTCGTCTCCGCGCGCTCTGCAGTTGCATATGCGATGCGAACTTGTTCGTGTCTGCACCGTGAAGACGAGGTTTGGAATTCAGCCCATTTGTTTTTCGTCAACAATTTCGGTCCATAGGGGTGTATGGGCTTGAATTACGGCCCATACATGTGGATCGGTGGGCCGGCCCTTTAACGATAATGGGCCTGGAGTTGTCTGTTCATTATTAAGCTTTGGAATAAGTTCACTTTAGGTCCCTCTATTTCTTCGTCAGTTCGATTTTCATCGCTTAACCGCAAAACCGGGTATAACCCGTCCCCCAACTTACGAAAACCGGGCAAACGAGGTCCCCTGGCAGTATGGAGCGTAGTTTTAATTGACTGACGTGGCACTTACATGGCTCCTTTGACTGATCTTCGTCCCACGTGGCATTGACATGGCACTTACATGGCAATTTTATCCCAAAAAATAATAAAAATCGTGGGACCCATATGTCAGCTACACACAAAATAATTCCTCTCTCTCGCAGCCAGAGCAAGCGATGAGTGGGGCCGAGTGAGGCGGGCCGGGCCGCAACCGGAGTAGGCCGGCAAAGCGGCGACGGCCGGAGCAGGCGAGGGGCAAGGCGGCGCTCCACGCACTCCCTCATCTTCATCATCGCGCCGCGGCGCCGCCTCACAGCCGGCGGAGCAGCGGCGGAGCGGAGGGCCAGGCGGAGTGGCGGGGCAGCGGCATGCCACGGCCACGAGGCGAGCTTGTAGATGACACGGCTCCCCGTACCTATCGCCACGACTGCCGCGGTGGCGATTGCCACGTCCATCCTGGCGCTCCTCCTAACCCCAGCAGTGCTCCCCACCACCTCCACCGCCGCCGCGCACCTCACCGCCGCATCCTCCCTAGGGTCACCCTCCTCGTCCCCAACCATACCGCCGCCTCGATCCACCGCACGTGTGCCGCCTGCACCACCTCCCTCTGCCTCATGGTAGGGAGGAGCTCCATCGCCGCCGCCGCCGGTGGTCCGTTCGTCAGGGATGCAGGTATGGGTTGCTCCACTCCCGCCGGTCGTCGTCGCGCGCCCCTTCGGCCACCGCCACGACTTCTCCCCCGCCGGTCGGCCGCTCCGCCCCTCTACTCCGCCCACGACGCGCCGCTGCTCCTCTTCTTCTTCTTCCCCGTCGCCGCTCCGACCGTCGACCGGCCGCTCCGTCCACGACACGCTGCTGCTCCGGCCGCTGACCACCCCACTTCACCCCTTGGCTCCACCCCTCTGCTCTACCACCGCTCCGCCCAACGGCTTCGCCACGCTGCTCCGGCCGCCTCTCTGCTCTGCCCAATGGCTTTGCCTTGCCGTCGACCGCCCGCCTCGCCGCTCCGGCCGCCCACTGGCCGCTTCGCCCATGACACGCCGCCGCTCTGACCGCCGAGCACCCCTATGCTCCACCCCACCGTCGCCCGCTCCGGCCGCCACCCACCACGCTCCGCCGGCTGGAGAGAGAGGAGGGAGAGAGAGGATAGAGGGAGAGGAGATAGAGATAAGAGGTAGTGATGACGTGTGGGTCCACATAGGCCCATCATTTTTTATTATTTGTGTGTGAAACTGACATGAGGGTCCCACGAGTTTTATTATTTTGTCAGATCTAATTACCACGTAATCGTCACGTCAACAACATGTTAGACAAAAACCTAGTCAAAATGAGTCACATAGGTGCCACCTCAGCCAAAACCGGATATAATACTGTTGAGGGGCCCATTTAAACTGTTCCGCAAGTTTTGGGACCCGTCGTAACCGGTTTTGTGACTAGGGAACGAAAATCGGACAGGGCGACAAATGGAGGGCCCTAAAGTGAACTTATTCCTTAAGCTTTTTAATGGACCTCTGTTAAGACCCACAAGTTTATGTGGGCCTGGTAATTATCTGGCGGCCCATCCAGAATTCCAGACAAGGCTAGTCAACTCGGCAAGGGTTTCCTCGCCGTCGCCGTCGCCGTCGCCGTCGCCGCTGCCGCTTGCGTGCCCTCGTCGCCGTCGAATCGCTCGCCCGTCGGTCGGGTCCGGTGACCTCGCTGCCTCCGAGATCCTCCTCTCCTCGCCTGCGCGCTCTTCCCGTCGGCTAGAAGGGCTGCTTCTTCCGTCCCGGCTCCGTCGCCATCCCCCCCGCCGGCGGCGACTTGGGCGGCCTCGGCTACTTCGCCCTTGTTTTCCGGCCAAGTTGAAGGTTCCGGTTCCGTTTCCGATCCTCAGGTAAAAGAGCACATACTTCTCCAATCATTTGAATAGCTAACAGCAATCCATTGTGCATTTGTGCTTCATGCGGCTACGGATGTATCCATCAATTAGTTGAGAGATAGGATCGATTCACTGTGTGTTCTACTGATGTGTAAATGCCGCTATGTTCTGCATCATCTGTGCTGTGGGATTTGCTATTTCTGTTACTTTGATGCGGCCGCGGTAATGTATAGGAGTAGGAAGGATTTATTGGCATTTCACCAATCGTCCTTAGTTAGGTAGCTGATGCGATGCTGAAGTTGGCTGCAGTGCCTCAACAGTATAACTGAGGGCCTTTCCTTGAATCATTCGTGTGACTTCTTTCACATTCCTCTGTTGTTTGTAGGAACACCAAGGGGGATGGGCTCATCTGTAGAGTATTTTTTAAAACATAGACAGTAGCATGTGTTCTGGATCATAAACTATGCGAAATTGCGAGCCAAAATTTTGATGCAAGGTTGCTTTGTTACAAATATGATCTGTATTTCCTTGATTTAAAATTAAGTTGTTGTGTAATTTGTTCAACAAAAAGAATGTAAAATCTTGGGACTCAGATTGTTGGCCTGTATTTCACGCATAAAACTACAAATATTGTTATGCTTTTGTTTAACTCCTCAGGGGTTTTGCAGCCAGCACTCGAATTTTCATCATTGTTTTAGGCATTTGATATTCTTATTAGTTCATCATTCTAAAATTAATCTACTCGGATTCTAATAGATTTTGAGAAAATGGATCCTGAAGATCTTACTGACTCTGAGGAAGATGAAGATGATGACATGATGTTTTTTATCTTGCCTACACTATATCTTGTTTCTACTGGAAGCGAAGAGCCATGTCATACATCGAAGTTCAGTGGTGCAGAGTGGATTTGTGAAGTGCTTGAAGATGACCGTGGTGAAGGCTATGCCAAATTTCGAATGGAGCCTCAAATTCTTCAGAAATTTTCAGACTTTCTTAGGTCAAAGAATCTTTTGCGGAATACAAGAGGCGTTTCTGTGGAAGAGCAAATTGGCATGTTTATTTATATGCTCTCTCGAAATGCCAGCTTTCAGAAAATGAGTGATAGATTTGAGCACAGTAGGGAGACTATCCATAGACATATCAAGGCATGCTTTGATGCAATCACCTCATTGACAGATGAGTTTGTCAAGCATCCTTCAACTGAGACTCATTGGAAAATATCATCTGATCCGCAATATGGGCCTTATTTTAAGGTAGGTTTAACCTGTCTCTTTGCATTGTATGAAGTTCTACACTTCTCTGCTACATCTGAATCAGTAGTGTGTTTCCTTGCAGAACTGTATAGGGGCAATCGATGGAGTTCATGTACCTATCACAATATCAGACTATGAAGCAGCTCCATATCGAAATATAGAAGATTCCCTTTCTCAAAATGTGATGCTGGCTTGTGACTTTGATTTGAATTTTGTCCATGTGTGCAGTGGCCATGAAGGGTCTGCATCCGACGCGGCAGTCCTATATGCTGCTGTGGAGTGTGGATTTGAAGTCCCAAGTAACAAGTATTATTTGGTTGATAGGGGTTATGCAAACACACCATCTTTTCTTGCTCCTTATAGAGAAGCTGCATACCATATTGAAGAGCAGAGCAATTGTCAGCCAAGTGACTACAAGGAGTTGTTCAACCTTCGTCACTCAAAGCTGCGCAACAACATAAAGCGTGCCACAGCGCTATTGAAGATGAGGTTCCCAATTTTAAATGTCGCAACATTCTATCAGATAGAAACTCAAGCGAAAATCCCAGCAGCAGCAGTGGTGCTGCACAATATAATGCAGGGCCAAAGAGATGATGATGATGATGATGATGGGTGGGCATTTAACCAGGCAATGCCAGTTTCATCCCGTAGAACAGTAGTTTTACCCAGTGGGGATGATGCATATGGCAATGATGTCGAAGAACTGAACAACCAATGTAGCATGGGTGATGCTTTGAGAGATTATATTGCGAAGAAGATGTGGACAGATTATGAAAGGAACAGGAGGTAGGTTTCCCTATTCTGAGGCCAAACAACATATAGGTGAAAGGAAAGAGCTGCTCATGTGTGATTTGTATCTTGAATTCTGATGTTTATGGTTAAAGATGGAACTAGGCAATGCCCTGTAGAAGCTGTACTCAGTTGACACCCACCAGTAAGATATGACATTTTCATGTCCTCCATTTGGCTATCAATCTGTGTGGATGTTGTGGTTGCCAAGATAGTGCCTTGCTAGCAAACATGGCGTGGCATTTAACTACCGCCACGCCAGTATAAATGGCGTAACAAAAGAGGAATTGCCTATACATCCCTCGGGTGATTTTTGAGAAAAATTATCTCCCTTTAGATTTGCATCTTACGGACTAAAAAAATACCAACTAGAAATTTCAATTGTCAACAATCAACAAATACTATAAAATTTCCAACTAATAAAATGCTTAACACGCTCAGGCACAGCTTCCAGATTACACCCGAATTTACGGTACGTAACCTAATTTACCCCCAAATCACACGAATTTACCCTCGGGGCCTCAAAGGTGGAGCTGGAGTCTAGCTAAACAGTTTCAGCTCTATTTAAAATGAGTGTGGAGCTGCCTGGAGAGTGTTATCACAAAATGAACTAGAGAAAATGAATGAACTACAGAGCTGGAGCTGGGTTTAGGCTGCTCTACAACTCCACTCTAAACCCAATTCCTAAAGTTAAATTTATGAGTTGGAGCTCTACCAAATATGTCTATCTTTCCTAAGTAAGATAGAATATGCGATACTATTTTTATATTTTTCTTTATTCCCGCGACGTGAAGGCTTTACTAGTAGTAGTACTTTGAAAACAGATCAAGCTGCATCCCGGCAACAAATCATTGAACTATACAAGAATTTTTATTACATGATAGGAATTGCTGCTTGAAATGCATCGGTAAATAACAGTGTGCAAATGTATCGTGTTGTAGCAGCAAAAACATCTGTAGCTTACTGCTGTAGTGATCAAGAAACTTCGGAAGATAAATTCGGCAGTGCTGCAGACACCAATTTATTACCTAACGTTCATGCTTCATTCCTCAGTGTTCCACTTCTATTGACACCATTTTATTACCTAACGTCAAATGCTCGTGGCGAAAAATGCTTCCTTTATTGACATTACCTCACTATATACATCATGTATCAATGGCCGATCTTTTGGCGACTCTTCAGAGCATTCCAGGCCAAGTTTAAGGAGTTGTAGAGCACAGATATCCATTATACCTGTCTTGTGTTCATGCAATTGCAGGGTATGATTAGAAGGTTGCTCTGTCATTTCAGGAATAAGCCTGGGGTCAAGTATGTCTTTGATCTGTGAAAGTGATGCATTGACATACATGCGGAGTGTGAAGCCATCAGTAAATATTTCATTGGTAGGGTGTCTTCCTGTTAGCATTTCCAGAAGAATAATGCCATAACTATAGACATCACCCTCAGTTGAGATTTGACTGCCCATGCCATACTCTGCAATGTTTTGAAACCAAAAAGCTCAGATCACCAGTAAAATGAACCATATTGTTAATCATAAAATACTGAAGTCCTTTTTATTAAATGATACTCTGCTTTGTTTGAAAACAAAAGATTCAGATAACCAGCAAAATATAGGAGTACCATATTATAATCATAAGAGATTTTTTAGATAATGGGAATTTTTAAACCCGGCTTCTTCAGCAACGGGGGTGTATAATCATAAGAGATATAACCGTAATTTCGTTATATTAAATAAATGATTTTCTGCAGTGTGCTCTGAAAAGTGAAAACCAACTCACCAGGAGCAATGTACCCAATAGACCCCCTTGGCCCAGCCATGCTTCTTGATATGCTTTGAGTTCCGGATGAATATTCACGAATTGACCTTGCCAGACCAAAGTCACAGACGCAGGCAACATTGTCATGGTTGAAAAGTACATTGCTTGGCTTCAAATCGCAGTGAACAACAGGTGGAATGCATTGATTGTGAAGGTATTCTAGAGCAGAAGCAATATCAAATGCTATGCTAATCCTTTCTCCCAAACTCAAATCACCACATGGATCAAACCTTGTGTGTAGTCGGCTTTCTAGGCTACCATTAGCCATATATTCAAATACTAGAGCCTTGAACTCACTGCCCATCGGATCATAAGTTGAGCATGCAGTTAACACCTTGACAAGATTTCGGTGACGGATGTTCTTCAATGCTTTGCACTCTGCCATAAAGCTATCCAATGCACCACACTGATCGAGCTTGAACACCTTAACAGCGACCATAGTGTCTTCTGTATCCAGTATACCTCTATAGACTGTCCCAAAATGCCCAGAGCCGACTATGTTGGCTGCAGAAAAATTATTTGTTGCTTTGCTAACATCACTGTATGTTAACTTTTTCAGCTCCATGTAGGAGTGATCTATGTGCTCATTGGATTTCCCCTTCCTTTTCAGGAAAACATTTACGATCAACAAATATAATCCGAGGATTGAAGAAAGTAAGACAATAGATGAAAAAACTGCCAACATTGGAATAACGAGCTTATGCTTTCTTTTGGATGCTGAAGCAGAGCAGACAGTCAACTCGTCCATTGGAACATTGGTGCAAAGGTGTGGATTTCCTTGGACAAACACCTTATCTCTGTCAGAAAATATTCCACCAACTGGAATTGGCCCCTCAAAGTTGTTGTATGACATATTTAGATACTGTAATGAGGTGAAAGTCCCAAAGAAATCCGGTATTGCACCAGATAAATTGTTCGCGGAGAAATCCAGCACTTTGGTGCCTCTGAGGTTTGCTAATGATTGTGGAATACTTCCCTCTAGGAGGTTGCCTGCTACACGAAGTGATTCCAATCGGACGCAAGAACCAAGTGTAGATGGGATCCTGCCTGTGAGTCTGTTGTGGGAAATGTTCAAAGAAGCAAGATTTATCAGGCTACCAAATTCTAGTGGTATGGAGCTTATGAATTGGTTATGTGATAAATCAAGTAGCCAACTCAATTGATTTAGCTTGACAAACATGTCTCCGCTTATGCTTCCAGTAAGGGCATTACTTGAAAGGTTCAATGCCAACAATTGTTGGCACCTCGCTAAAGTTGTAGGTATTCTTCCACTCAGTTGATTTTCTGATAAATAAAGTTCAGCCAATTGATTCAAGTTACCAATGGATTGTGGTATTTCTCCTGAAAATTTGTTTTGTGAAAGGCTAAGGACAACAAGATTGTTTAGTTGGCCAAGAGTATGAGGTATGCTCCCTGTCAATAGATTGTTATCAAGATAGAGTAGGGACATGCTAGATAGGTTCCCAATCTCCAAGGGAATGGTGCCAGATATATAGTTTGACGGGAGAGCGAGTGAAGTTAATGTTTTCGGCAGGTCGGCTACAGAGCTGGGCATGTCCCCACGTAGGTTATTTTCACCAAAGTGCAGTTTCAGCAGATTGGAGCAATTTTTCAAGGATGATAGGAATGCCCAGTCTCCAGCTTCTAACTGGTTTGAGTACAGCATGACAACCTGCAAATCTGTCATCAAACTAAAAGAAGGAATCACCCCTCTCAAAGAGTTGTTGGCCAGGTACAGAAACTGCATGTTGGAAGCATTAGCTAGAGATTTAGGGATTTCTCCAACAAAATGGTTGTTAGACATCATGAGAACTTGGATGTTAGGAAGTGTGCTTCCTATATCAGGAGGCATCATCCCCTCAAGATTGTTGTTGGCCAAACCGAGAAAACTGATGGACGACATGTTGTAAATGGAGGGGTTTACAGTCCCAGAAAGATTGTTGTAAGAGAGGTCAAGATATTGCAGGGCCGATAGCTTACTAAAATCCGGTATACTTCCCTGCAACTGGTTCTGTGCAGCTAAAAATGCTGTAAGCGATGAGAGATTCGCTAGAGATGGTGGTATGCCTCCTGACAGGCTATTCGTTGTAAGATCAAGGTTGGTGATCCGTGAAGTGAACATCTTTACGGGTGGAATTGCACCAGAAAGATTGTTTTTCCTAAGGTATATCTCCCTGATGGTTGAGCTGTTGAAAAGTGCTGCAGGGATGCTCCCATAGAGGCTATTGTTCTTCAGTGAAAGATAGCGGAGTGACGACGCATTAGCCAAGAACAATGGGATCTCTCCGGTCAGGTAGTTGTCCGCGAGGCCGACAGACTCCAACGCCGATGAGCTCCCAAGCAATGGTGGGATTCTGCCATGGAGGTTGTTGCTGGTTAGGTCCAGGGATGAGAGGTTAGGAAGCGTACCGAGGCCTCGTGGGATCTCACCACTGATCGCGTTGAAGCTGAGGTTGAGGTACTGGAGCCTGGCCACATCGGCTGTGAATGTGAGGCCACCTGAGAGGCCATTGTTGGGGAGGTGGATTCTCGCGAGGGACGAGAGGTTGGAGATGCAGGGTGGGATCTCTCCGGTGAGGCCTCCTGCCTCCATGTCCAGGGCCACAACCACACGAGGTCGTTCTTGGAGCTTGCTGGAGCAAGTGACGCCGCGCCAGGTGCAGAAATCGGGTGAGATGGTGTTGCTCCATGTGGAGAAGGCGGACCCGTTTGGGCTTGAAAGATGTGATTTCAGGCAAAGCAGTGCTTCCCGTTCATCAGCTAATGCTGTCAGGGTGGAGAAGAAGAGGATTGCAGCGACTGCAACCAGAGCTGCACATGCCATCTTGCTTTGCTGGTGTGTATTTTGGACAGTATGCTGGTTGTAAGTTATGAGATGCTTGTGATTCTTAATTATAGTGGACTAGGATGCGTCAAGATCTTCTACCCATTAAAACCATATATTGGCCACATCTTTGACCCATGTTGATTGTTGGATGGTGCCATATTCTTAGTCAAATAGTGAATGCATTAATTCCTGTTGAACATGATTAGGTTGCGTGTATGGACTTAATTACGGAGATCTTGTTGAATTAAGCTTTGACTAGATTGTTTTATTATGCAAACTTTCAGACCTTATTTTTCAGCAAAATAAGTAATGGTACCTTATTAGTTAGTTATACCAACTGACAATTTGCCTGCCTACGTACATTTTCCAACATCCGTCTGACGGTATTTTGCGACGCGGTGTAGACCAGTTCTGAACTTCTGATGGTTCATTTGAAAAGCATGATCTTTTTCCAATTTCACCTAACAATCCACAAAGTAAACTGTGCTATCAAACCTCTTACATATTTTGTGCATTAGACAAACACTTTTGTCCTATGGTGCCCTGTTGTCAGGAAAAAGGAATATCAATGCTTTATAAAACTAATTGGAGGAACATGATGGATATTAATTTTAAACGTATTTGTTATTTTCTTTGGCAGATCACTAATCTATATTTGTAGAGCTTATATCGTTATTACTTTGGATTATGTCATCGAACATGTCAATCATGGGAAAATTGTCACTGTCCACAGGTATGAAGTAGTTGAAACTTCAAGAATAGAAAAGTAAGAACAAATTTACGTGGTAATTTCCTCGACAATGGAAGTCCATTCCATTACATTAGTCAACACATGATCTGCCTCAAAGTCGTATGAAATTGATAAGTCTGGAAATTTCACCTTATCCTTTCGATACCAATGATGTATCTTTGACATTTGTGACTGGTTTAGGCCCAGTCACTGCTCATTGGTCGTTGATAAGAAAACATCATATAAAAACTTCTAAAATTTATAAATAATTAGTTATAAGTTCAAATGCAGTGGCTCTACATTCGTTAGACTCATAATTTTATGATCTTAATTACTCTGAATTAAATGTAGAACATATACTACTACTCCCTCAGTCCCATTTTAAGTACACTTATGGGTTTCTGTTTTCAACGTTTGATTGTTCGTCTTATTTGAAAAATTTATGAGAAAGTTAAAAAAAGTCACAGATAAAGTATTATTCATGTTTTATCATCTAATAACAATAAGATTGCTAATTATAAAAAAATTCAAATAAGACGGATGGCCAAATGTTGGGCACAGAAACCCAAAAAATACACTTAAAATGAGACGGATGGAGTAGAGTTAAAACTTCTAAAATATAGTATAGCTAGTAAATACTACAATTGGTCACATAACTTGTAAAATTCATACTAGCTCTAAAAATGGAAAATTCAACGGGGTTGAATTTCATAGAACACACTCTTTATTGCTGTAACCCAAATCTTTATAGAACTTAGATATAAGCTATACTTAGAATTATTTAACTTAAATAAAGTATAACTAACATAGAACTTGGTAAATTCATAACTCACAAATGCTAAGTGATAAAATAGAATTGTTGCTTAGGTTTGAGTGATGTGGGAATAGTTGATCTTCAGGATGGTTCTACTAGGGGCCTACCCCTAGTCGGTTTGCTGTGTGCTAAGGTAGATAGGCTTTTCACTGAACCTTTATCTAGTTGTTTCTAAGACCCTGTTTGGAACCAGGGACTAGAGTTTAGTCCCTGTCATATCAAATGTTTGGATACTAATTAGAAGTATTAAACGTACACTGGACTACATTGGACATATAGCCGATTGCTCAAAACCCTAGCGACATCGGCTGGAATTACCCCATTAGCTTGTCAGCCGATTGGCTCTTTGATCTGCTATTTATATATCTTGTCAGTTACAAGATCGTATTGACTGGCACGCCAACATATCATCTATTTTAGGACCTGTATTGGAGTTAAGCGGATCTCCCAGGCCTTCGTGTTTTTGTCGACTTAGTTCGCGTTAACGCAGATTTGGCACCATCGACCGAGCGCGGATTTTTTTATCAACACTACCTTGTCATATTTGGTGATTAAAGAATGGAACGGCTTTGATTCAAGTTACCTCCACTCCTCCTGACAAGTAATTTGTTTTTTTTCTTTTTGCTGATAAGGAACGTAACTTTAATTTTTTTCCTTAATTGATTCTCTCGGATCGCTCAATGTGTACGACTTCTCACCATGACATTGATTGTACATTTTTCTAATTCTACTTGTCATAAGGCTTATGTGGAGCTCATAGTAGAAAATAAGAATGGCGTACTTGTATAACATACATTGTAAAGTCAAAAATCGGATTCAAGAAGATAGCTAGTTATAAAACTATGATCAAGATATGCATGTGTGTGGAAATGTGAAAGTGAAATGATAACCCCTTTGTATGATCCTCCTCCTTGCACTTATTTAGTGAACATGGCTATTTTTCTCCCCTTTTTTTTTTCTTTTTTTCATGCTCGAGAATATTTTGTCTCTTTTTCTTTGTGAGCATTTCTCTTTTTCTCATCAATATTTTTTTTGGCTCATGTCTCATTTTGTATGAATAGTTAGAGGTAGGATTGTAAGTGTATGAAGTCTTTATTTGGTGGATGGATGACTGATGCTGATTTTCAGTGTAGAAGTATCACATATGGTAGATGCATGCATGACATATTTTTGCTAACCTCTAGTGTAGAGGGTGAGAAAATATAGTGGGTATCAGTGTTAAGGATAAAACACTGAATATAGTGGGTATCTTCTATAGTTGGGTTTGTACATACGGAAGTACCATATATCTAATTATACATGGGAATGTATCTTTTGATTAAGAGAATACGATAAATCCAAAAAGAAATTGTCTTCTCGGGATAGAAAGTGTCAGGAACCCAACCGAGGATGCTCATGTTACATTCTCACCCCAAACGTGGAGCGTTGGGGACCGCATCTAGATTTGAGAGATATTTTGCGGTGCGCCACCTCCCAAAGGCAGAGCGGTGGCGCCTACTTGGCGCGTGTGTGCCTCCAGCGCGCGTTTCGGACGAGAAGGTATAGTTAGCTAATCAATTAGTTTTAGATAATTACATTTTGAGATAATGACGGTAGTAGTTAAGTTTTTTTTTCATATGATTTTTCTAACTAACAAATTGAAAAGAAATCTATACCTGAAGTCAAATTTTCAAAAATTTAAATCTAGATTTGAAATTTTTAACTCGAAATTTGAATTTTTTAAGTCAAAATTTGAAAACTTTCAACTTTTCATCTTAAATTTGAAAACCTTTCAACTCAACTTTGAAAACTTTCAACCCAGATTTGAAAACTTTCAAATCTAGATTTGAAAAAATTCATGTCAAGTCAAGATTTGAAAACTTTCAAGTCAGGTTTAGAAACTTTTAACTACAGATTTGAAAACTTTCAACTCAGATTTAAAAACTTTCATCTGAAAATTCAAAACATTTAACTTAAATTTTAAAACTTTCATCTCAAAGTTCAAAAATTGAACTCAAATCTTAAAAATTTTCAACTCAAATTTGAAACTTTCAACAAAAATTGAAGATGAAAGATTCAACTTCTAAAATAAAAAATCACAAAAAAAATGCAAAAAGAAACAAAAAAAACACAGACGGTAGCTTTTCCAGGAAAAAAGTTACAGACGTAGACGCTACGCGTGAGCCTTATGGGCCTAAAAACGCGCGCGCGTGAATTAGCTCTCGTGGCGGAAGTTCTGCATCGCGGTATTTGAACGGCGGCCTGAAGCCGCGTCCTCATGCTTCGCCGGGATTGCGTCGCCTGGTGGTATTCTTGATTTTCTCAAGTTTGGCCGTGCTATATGTGATGTCAGGAAGGATGCCATCAAGCTCTTGCTGTTGCTCGCTGTGTTAATTTGATTCTTTGGGCAAGCTGAGAGCCTGAGAATGGACTTCAACGGTTGTTCGGTGGAAAGGCATGTGTCAAAACCCAAAACCGAATCAGGGAGCTTGTCAATAGGGTGGTGGACGGTTCCGTGGAGATATTTGAGGAATTGCTCGTGCAGGTAGAGCTGCAGTGCAATATGCATGCATAGCTGCACATGACTTTTTTTTCTTTTTTTTTTTCCGCGGGGAAGCTGCACATGACACATCTGGCTGGTGTGTATTTTAGACAATATGGTTGTGGACGAGCCTACGGCTCGCGCAACATGACATCAGCGTTTAATTTACGTGCAAAACTATTTTAAACTGATTTTTCTTCTAAATTACTTATTCAAATCCTGATCTAATTACACCATTAATTTCGTTACAATTAAACTTCAAAACAAGACCACACGTGGATATATTCCGATGAAAAAAATAGCTTATTATTGAATTATTTTTAAATGTTGCACGATGTTCCACCAGGTATATCGGAATTGTTTCACTAAGTAGATCGAAAATGTTTCACTCGTTTAAATCGGATGTTGTTTCACCTTATATAAAAACAATGTTTCAGAAAATAGCGAAAGAATGTTTCAGTTCACTGCAACATTAAATCTATACATAGTGAAACATTGTGAGTACACTATGAGAAACATTTTTCGGTGGAACAAAAAATAAACCAAATTCCCTTAATAGGGGGTTTCCAAAATACGTGGGTTTTTTTTGTTGCAATGGAATATTTCGTTCACTGCAACATTAGATCTATACATAGTGAAACATTATGAGTACTTTAGGTGAAACATTTTTTTGAACAAAAAATAAACAAAATTCCCTTAATAAAGAGTTTCCAAAATATGTGGGTTTTTTTTGCAAAAGAATATTTTAATTCACTGTAGATCTATAAATAGTGAAACATTGTAAGTATACTAGTTGAAACATCTTTTGTGGAAAAAAAGGGGAGGGAGAAGTAGGTGGGTCCAGCAGATACGCACGTGGGGGGAGGGGCGCGCAGGGGGAGCGCCCGATCCGGCTCCCCCCATGCCGGTCGCTCGGAGTAGAGCTTTATCGTATGGTTGTAAGTTGAGACAATCGTTTATTTGACAATATTTCAAAACCTAACTAGTAATCTAGACTTTTTTTTTTGGCTTATTTGACCCTGCTTTTCACAATGAACACCCGTCTGACTCTGCTTTCATTGCACCGTTAAAGTTTCATTAAAAAAAGAAAAAAATATAATTACTTTTCATAATAACCAAAATACCCTCGAAAAACCCAATCCACATATAACCCTGTCCCTTCAGATCTCCTCTCTCTCTTGTATCCCGTCTCTCTCTCAGCGAGTGGTGGTGGCGACACACTGAGGGGATAAGCGGCGGTGTTGGCTCGTCGAGGGAGGGAGCAGCGGGCTATGGAGGGAGGGGATCCGCGCCGGCACCGGCTCGCGAAGGGAGGGCGGCGCGGAGAAGCGGCGCTGGCTCGTGGAGGGAGGTAGCAGCAGCGTCGGGGCGCGGAGGGAGAGAGCGCCGCCGTAGAGGGAGGTGCACGACGCACGGAGGGGATAAGCGGTGATGTGCCTGCATGTGGAGGGAGGGCACGACTGTGGCGCCGGTCCGTGGAGTGAGGAGTGGCGATGGTGCCGGCGCGGGGAGGGAGGCGCGGGTGGTGGTGCGCTTGCGTGTGGAGGGAGGAGGGGGCAGCGGCACGTGGAGGGAGGTGTGGGCGGCGGTGTGCCGGCGCGTGGAGGGAGGAGGCAGCAGAGCGCCATCACGCGGAGGGAGGCGCTGGCAGCGTTGGTGCCAGTGCACGGGGGAGTGGCAACTGTTGCGTGTGGCATCGGCGACTACTGTTATGGCACTTGCCGTTAATTTGTCGTTTGGATATCATCTCTGTTGGATTTGACTATAATTTGTGTTTCTACATCATTGTATGCAATTTGCACGGCTGCACAACCAATCTTTACCACCGATTAACAACCATCTGTTGTCCCAGTTATGCAACCGGAACGGTGAATCCGGAACTAAAGATCGCTATCTTTAGTCCTGGTTCAATCGATCTTTAGTCTCGGTTGGTGTTACCAACCGGGACAAAAGATGTAGTCCCGGCTAGAGGGTTTTTTCCTTCTTTTTTTTCTTCTCTCTCTTTTTCACTGTTCTTTTGCTATTTGCCCAAATCATCTCAGATCAAACATTCATTATTCACGGTAATATAGTTCATCCCAAATCATTCACAACAACACATATTGAATCACACGGTAAGGAAAAAAGAAAAAAAAATCCAAAAGCAGCGCCGGCCTCCACCGCCTGCCGCCGCACTAGCCTTCGCACCGGCCGCCTCCCCCTTCGGATCCGGCGGCGGCCGGCTGCCTCCCCTCCCGGATGCGCAGCCACCCGGCCGCCGCCGCCGCTGCCGCCTAGGGGAGGAAGAGAATGAGGAGAGGAGGAGGAAGAGGAAGAGATGGGGTGAAGAGGAGGAAGAGATAAGGTGAGGGTGGAGGAGATAGAACTTATTAACTGATCCATCTCCTCCTCCTCGATCTCACGCATGCCTCAGCCTCTCCGCCGCGCATGCCGATCTTTTTTTCCGGTTGGTGTAACTAACCAGGACTAGAAATATATCTTTAGTCCCGGTTGGTAACACCAACCAGGACTAAAGATAATAGAGAGGTCTGACATTGCATGTTGTTCTTTTAACCAGGACTAAAAATGATCTTTAGTCCCGGTTGGTAAAGATAAAAAAGAACCGAGACTAAAGATAATCTTTAGTCCCGATTTTTATTGCAACCGGGACTATTGGGGTTTTTGCTCGACCGAGTAAAGATGGTTTCTCCAGTAGTGTTGGGATCCACAAAATAAGACAATATGCTGTCAAAATTTTGTTAAAAATTCTGCCAAATTTTATTTGCCTTATTTTGTCAAAAATCCGTCAAATTTAAGTCAAATTTGTTAAATTGATTCAAAATTTCAAATTTATAAATTGAAGCCAAATCTGTCAAACTTATCTCTAATCTGGTAGATATACAGAATTCGTTACAAATATGTCAAAAGATCCAAATATATGCATGTTTTGATGTAACAGGGTCAAATAAGTAGAGCAAAAGGGGCCATTTGCGCTTTAGGTAACACTGTTAACTCGCTTTAACGGAATAGGGTAAACATTCATCTTCAATTTTGAAAAGCATGGTTAAATAAGCGAACTAAAAAAGTATAGTCATATTAATAGTCATATTAATAGTTAAGCTTCGAAATAGGATAAAATGAGCAATTGCTCCTTTTAAGTTTTGAGATGCTTTTGATTCTTATAGTGGACTAGGACATTTCATAGGCTTTTAGTCAATATGATTTTAAGATGGCATAGCTGCAGATGACATTTTCTACCCATGCTGATTGTAGTTGGGGAAAAATTTTAGGGTTGGTTGTCACATCGAATGTACGGACACATATTTGAAGTATTAAACTTAGTCTAATAACAAAATAAATTATAGATTCCGCCAGAAAACTGTGAGACGAATTTATTAAGCCTAATTAATCTATCATTAGCAAATATTTACTGTAGCACCATGTTGTCAAATCATGACGCAGGCTTAAAAGATTCGTCTCGCAATTTACACGCATACTGTATAATTGATTTTTTTTCATATTTAATACTTTATACATGTATTAAAACATTCGATGTAATGGGTGAAAAATTTTTGTTCGGGAAACTAAACAGCCCCTAAGTCGAATAGTCAATGTATTCCTGTTGAACATGACTAGATTCCGTGTATGGACTTAATTACGGAGATCGTGTTGAATTAAGCTGGAATAGGTTGACTATTGTTTCGATAATGCAAACTACATTAAGACCTTATTTTTCCGCAAAATGATAAGTCCTTGTTAGTAAAATCAATGGAGCGAACTTCTGGCGGTCTGACTGGACCTGTACGGGCAGTCTAACCGGGCTTAGAGACCATGACGTGGAGTAGGAAACCACCGAATTGTGCGAATGGAAGTCCATTGCATTAGTTAACACTCTCTTAATAAATTAAATATTATGAAAATAATAATTTAGAAAAAGTGGTATAAACAATGAAATCAAAGAAACATTTTTGAGAAAACATTTATTTTTAAAGATATCCACAACAATAATTCGATATATAACTAGCTGAATGGAAGGTGTGCTGAGCGGCTCAATAGTCGATTGTCAGTTGTACTGGAACGCTTTAAACTTTCGAAGAAACTTCGTATGTCTTTAACTTGTCCACCAGGGCGTTGAACAGATTGGAAAGATCGCGGAGAAAAAACATCACATCATACATGGAAGGTCGATGGCTTTTGAAAATTTTGTTCGGTGATGACTTGACGTTTTCTTAGTTCGCACCCTTTATATTGAACGGAAACTAGCAGGATATGTAGAACAACGAAGAAAGAAGATTAAGGCTCTGTGTTTAGCTATCGGTGAAAGCGGAGAGATATTCATTTCTGCCCCTATTTGATCATGGCTTTTAGATACCGCCTGTTTCTTATATTCGTGACGGTGGAGATCGTTATGCTTATTGTCCGAAGCACAGCATCAGATTTTCGGTCAGGTTCATCAGGTGAGTACAATATGAGTCGCCCTTCACACCTTATATATATACTATATATTAGACGGTTCTGTAAAATCGTCACAGTTTTTTTTTTTTTTTTTACTCTGCGCTCTCCAGGGATAGCCGGATAGATTAGAACTATCTGAGATGAAATCATCTCGGACGGGTTTTGTTCAAGGATATTAAACTTTTGAGTAAGTACTCCTCTAATATAAGTGCAGTGTTTTCTTAATAATCGTGTAAAAACAAAAACCATCTTGAGTACTCTCTATCTCTCTCTCTGTCGTAAAACAACTTACTTTAGAGTTAAACTTTGTGTTAATAGATTGATTTTTATCTTCTTACCTACATCCGGTGCATAAATATCTTTTTTTTTATCTCTTCACTATCTCCGTATTCTAGCTTGTATTTTGCTTTAAATTTAGAACCGGGTATTGATTGTGCCGGATAACGTATTACACATAATGTATCCTATCTAATATTATTTATTTAATTTATATCTCTAATACATACTAATATTAAATATAGAGAGACAATTATAGTGTTAAAAAATAGATACATTAATGAAAAAATTATACAATATTGTATCTAAGGTCGTAATATAATGATTAACCAATCTTTTATCAAATATGGATGTACAATATATTTTCATATATGTTTCATAATATGAGACATACGGCCAGATACAAGTTTTTCGGTATCCAAACTATATTTTTTTATGTGTCTAGATTTGAAATTGGATAGTATCAGTTATCCTGTTTTCTCTCCTATATTCTTACCGCAAGCCTCAAGTCGAGTGGGTGGTCAGGAAATACCTGTTCCATTATCACTCATAATTTAGAGGGAACACATATATTTGTAGGCTTATATGGCATGATCCCTTCCGCGTTTTGATAGGGAATTCTAATCGATTAATCGTACGTAATTTTTTTTAAAAAAAGTAAAGATAAAATGATTCTTATTTAATCTCTTAGCACTATTACTATTTGTAAGCACTTAATCCCATTCCAAGCATGCTATATATTACAGATCAGTGGGAGGTTGGCAGAGGGAGTTCCTGTTTTCAATAATGTATATTTTTCACTGTTTTCAAACAAACATCAGAAGTTATATAAAATTAGAAAGACATATAGAATAGAAGCACCGAAGAACTGTACTGACCTTTCAAAATAAGACTTCATGTAATTTTAGGTCATTTCCTTTAGTTCTTTTCCTTTTTTTTTCTTCAAATAGGAGGATTTTATTTTCAGTTATAGTTTTTTGGCAAGGATTTTAAGTTATTTTTATTTTATTTTGGCAGTCATGTTTAGACGCATTATCTTAAATCTGTGGTAATGTCTTTTCTCTTTATACTAGTGAATTAAGTCGCACCTTGGTGCGACTATGACCATTCTAATATGAATGGTATGTGAAAAGAATATTAATGATATTATACATTAGATTTGAAATCACTATTTATTGTCCCAACTCATAGATACTTATTTCACTTCTAAAGATATTTCTTTTCCGTATTTATGTTTGATTTTAATTGTTGTCATATAATATTTTTGTCTAATAGGAATCATAAGCTCAGGTGGTGTTTCAGCTGAACCTAGAGCTTGCTTTCGTGCAACTATAATCTTCCTACCTATTAAGTGTTGTTAAACTAGATTAATACCCTGCCGTGTTGCTGCGGAAAATTAAATTGCATAATATGTACAAATAAGATGTAATTTGATTATCAAAACTAAAACAATTTGATACAATTTTGAGCCTAAAAATAATTGAGATTGCATGTTTTTAAGAGAGAAGAAAGAAGAAACAAATTGGACCATAGATCTATCATCCAAATGTTATAAATAATTTGGGTGATATGGCTTAAAGAGAGAAGAGAGAAAAGGCATTAACTATATTTAGTGGGGATGAACTATATAAGTATATATAGGATAACAATTAACAATAAATACCCATCTTTCGGCTAAAACAAAATGGTGAGCGCATCGTATAGGCTTAGGATTTATATTCATCTTCTCCATGCCGTTTCCTCCTTCCGATTCCCCAGACCCTTAGCACCTTTATTGTTGCCACTTGAGCCGCCGCCTTGCCACCCTATCTTCTTTGTGGGGGTTTTAACTATTTGTCAATTTTAGATTTGGCAAATAACTATATACCACCCCTATCTCAATGACATGTGGATCCACATGTGTCTATGACATGTGGGTCCAGTGGCAAAAAGTTAATTGCCACATCTAAATGTGGTAAATGGTTAAATATTCCCTTCTTTGTTGCACAACCCCTTATCTTCCTATTATTTTCTACTTATCCTCCTGCTTTTCACAAATATAATTTTGTTTTACATACTTAAATTAATGTTCAGAGAAAGTATTGGCAAAGAAGTCTAGGTGCAACACAAATATTTTATCTTGATCTGTAATAAACGTGTATTGTCATAAAAATAAATAATTTACTATGATTACGCTAAGCTTGTGATATTATCGTAAGAACCAAAATTATAGAATTTCACTATTCCCTTGGTTCTTGGGTCTATATTTAAGTAAAATTGCACAACATGGTTGTAATTATAATCTTGTAGGCTGTGTTTGAGAAGTTACTTTTGTTCTATATATTGTTTTGAATATTGCTAACTAATTTAAACTTTTATATGTAAAATAACTTTATCCCCTCAATGAACATTATTTGATGGAATAAGTTCATCCAAGGTCCCTTAACTTGTCGACGAATCCGATTTTCATCCTTCAACCAGAAAACCAGATACAATGGATCCCTCAACTGTCAAAACCGGTGCAATATAGGTCTCATGGCGTTTTGGACGGCGGTTTTAGCTTACGTGGCGCCTACGTGGCTAAATTGACCCGGTCTTCATCTGATGTGGCATAGACGTGGCATTGACGTGGCAATTTGATTTGGAAATTAATAAAAGAGTGACCCCACATGTCAGCTACACCAAAAGAATTAATTAAAAAATGGTGGGTCCTACATGGGCCCCACTTGTCATTCACTCCCCTCATCTTCTTCCGACACGGCCGGCCGGCGGCGGCGGAGCCAGGGATGACCTCGAGGACGAGGACGCCGGGGAGCTGTGCCTGGACGGGGACGCCGACGGTGAGTGCCTGGACGTAGACGATGAGGAAGGCGAAGAGGAGGTCGATTTGATTTGGAAATTAATAAAAAAAGAGTGACCCCACATGTCAGCTACACCAAAATAATTAATTAAAAAATGGTGGGTCCTACATGGACCCCACTTATCATTCACTCCCCTCATCTTCTTCCTCTCTCCCCATCTCCCCTCTCCTCTCTCCAGGCGCCGGCGGTTCGGCGACACGGCCGGCCGGCGGCGGCGGAGCCAGGGATGACCTCGAGGACGAGGATGCCGGGGAGCTGCACCTGGACGGGGATGCCGACCTCCTCTTCGCCTTCCTCATCGTCTACGTCTAGGCACTTACCGTCGGCGTCCCCGTCCAGGCGCAGCTCCCCGGCGTCCTCGTCCTCGAGGTCATCCCTGGCTCCGCCGCCACCGGCCGGCCGTGTTGGAAGAAGATGAGGGGAGTGAATGACAAGTGGGGCCCATGTAGGACCCACCATTTTTTAATTAATTCTTTTAGTGTAGCTGACATGTGGGGTCACTCTTTTTTTATTAATTTCCAAATCAAATTGCCACGTCAATGCCACATCTATGCCACGTCAGATGAAGACCGGGTCAATTTAGCCACGTAGGCGCCACGTAAGCTAAAACCGCCGTCCAAAACGCCATAGGACCTATATTGCACCGGTTTTGATAGTTGAGGGACCCATTGTATCTGGTTTTCTGGTTGAAGGATGAAAATCGGATTCGTCGACAAGTTAAGGGACCTTGGATGAACTTATTACTTATTTGATTGGTCATATGGTCCAAAGGACCATTTGGTCTGTTCGACCAAACCAGCCCATTAGGCCTATTTGAGAGACTAATGTGAGGCAACCACTTCATCAAAGAGTGTTCTCAGCCTTTTCCTACTCCCGTAATTTTGATAAATTGACCCTTTGAAAAAGCTTATTTTGATATTGAGCCGTGTCAAAAAACTAATTTCAAAAATAAGTTGTTTTCTCGCGTCATCGTACTTGGCGCTGAGCTACAACATATTAGCGCCACTTTCTTTAGTGCTGAGATGCGGTCCGACGTGTCACATAAATCACACGTCATGTGATGTCAGCGCCATGGTCTAGTTTGTATAAATATCATGCATGTACATTCTTACTGTATGGTAGGTCTATCCTGGTGGTGAAGGGCTGCCTCTCATAACTATAGGTCAAGGGATCGAACCCTGTAGCTTCTTATTTTTGTTTTTTTTCCTTTTAGGATCTACATAATTATGTAGCAAAATAGAGGGTGAAAAAAAACTGAAAGATGTAAATTTATACCAACTATTAAGCTATAAATACCACATACATAATTTTGTTCCTTCCATATTTAAAAATAAAATAAATTTAAAAAACTAAGCTATAAATACTGCATACATAATTTTGTTCCTTCCATATTTAAAAATAAAATAAATTTAAAAAACATCCATATTTAAAAATAAAATGAATTTGAAAAACATGTGAGATTTTTAAATAGAACAGCAAAAGATGCTTGTACTTAGATGGGAAAACTTGCGTGGCTGAGGATCTAACCCATTACCTCAGTATTTAGCACCTAGAGTTCTCCACCAAGCTATCTTCTCTTTAAGTGCAAAGGAAGCTTGTAGATAGCTAATATTTGTAAATTGAACAGAGATCAGCGCAAAATACTTTGGCGCTGTCCTCGGATGACGTGTAAAATCCGCGACACCTGGAATGATATCTCAGCGCCAATGATAGTGGCGCCGAGATGTTATATCTCAGCGCCAATCTCTATGGCGCTGAGAAAACAGCCTATTTTTGTAATTAGTTTTTGGCATGGTTCAATTTCGAAATAAGTTTTTTAAAAGGGTCAAATTGTCAAAATTACGGTACTCACTATATATTTTACCCCTTTTAGAAGACGTACTCCTCATTTTGATGGCTAGAATTCTTGTTTGGTATTTTGTCATTTGTTTGGTATTTTGTCATTTTGTGAATCCAACTGCCATTATTTGATAGATGGCATGACTCATTTTGGTTGCTTATTGAGTTTCAATTTTCACTTAGGTAGATGTGTAAATTACTTTCCCAATTTAATTAATATATATAGTCCAGTACTACTAGTAGCCTCTCCTAATGTTTTTCATCAAAAAATATTCTAAAAATTGAATAGTTATTATATTTTTAATCATGCTTACAGCCAATTCTCGATTCATTTTTTATACGGAATTCATAACTTCTGCTTCTATTTATCGTTAGTCATTTTCACCGACATGTAAACGATTCTTGCAGGGTCAAGTCCGATATGCAACGCATGTCCATGCTGCCCATGCAAATGCTGATCATTACCATGTCGTCGTTGTTCTCTTCGTAACCGCATTGAGCAAATTCAATTGTTTTGATGTTTTGTATTTCCTCATCAGGTTCTATTTTGTAATATACCAATTCAGAAGCACATACATGTAGTACAATTCAACACATCAATCAATGGCTTATCATCAGTTGATAACAACCAAAACCGTACCCTTTTTTTTCTCTTTTTTTAAAAATTTTTTTAGGCTCCTCAAGTTATCCCTTCTTTCTATAAAGTTAAAGCCAAAAGCTCAAACCTTGTGCTTTCACGTCATCATCAAATTGTGAACCGTTGGATGAATGTATTAGATTGCTTCTCAGACGTTGGATGGAATGCAGTATAGAGCCCAACCCATTAGTCACCGAGTGAGTCTCTTCGCCTCCTCAATGCCAAATGTAGCCCACATGAACACATCGGCCTATCTCCACACACATCTACATGTATCCAGTCCGTCAATCCGCATAAAAGAGTTTTATGGCTGAACGCTCCTTCAGTTGATATGTGCTACCTAAATTATCTATAAATTTTTGATAGGGCTGCTAAAAAAATTCTCCAAGAAAGCTATTTGTTTCTTCTATTTCTTCTTGAGATTATATCTCTTATCTAACAAATTGATGTTAACCAAGTCCCACAGCAACGCGCGGGGCATCCTCTAGTAAGTTCAAGAGTAGGATCTATTTTGATTCCCTAGGTAGTCCCACTAAAAAAATGATTTTCCTATACAGGGACCCATTTAGATTGCAGACGGATCATAATTGGTCGCGTCTGTAAAATCGTCCTCCATTTTTGTGTGCGACTCCTTAAGAGGACCGCACGGAAAAATCGATTTTTGCGTGCAGATCTATTAAATGGACCGCACGCGAAAATGAGCATATTTTTCACAGGCGGACCTATTAAGAAGTCCGCACGTAAAAATGCCCCTCCCTCTTTTCCCTCTTACCCACTTCAAATTTTCCCCTATTTCTCTCCTCTCCTCTCCTCCCTCCCGACGGCGACAACGGCGGTGGGCGTAGGCGATGGCGACGGAAGGGGTGGGTGACGGCGCGCGGCGGCCTCCTCCACGCTCTACCGTGCACAGCGGGCCCCTCTAGCGGTGGAGACGCGGGATCCGGCAGGCAGCGGTCAACCCCTGTATGGATTCTGGCTCCCCTCCCCTCCCCTTCCTTCCCTCTCCTCCCAGATCTGGCAGAGGGGAGTGGCATCACTGGCGGTGTCGCTAAAAATTTTAAATCTAAAATAGGAAATATAGGAGTAAAATTTAGAAATAATAGAAATTCATAATTAAAAAAACAAAGAATGTTGGAAAAAGGAGTCTAAAGTCCATATACAAACATAATTTTAAAATAACAAAAGTTTGGTATTAGAAAATAATTAAGAACTACTCCCTCAGTCCTAAAATGTAAGCATTTTTAGCTACGAATAGCTAAAAATTGATATATTTTGGAACGGAGGTAGTATCACGTATATACAACACAATATGAATATTACACATGGATAGTTTGGTCAAGTTAGTACAAAATTTAAATATGTTGTTATTTTAAGAAATTCTAATAATAAAATAAGAAAATATATATGTTATTATATGAGAGAAAGGATAAGAATACTAGCCGCGTAATTTACGGGGGCCCTATACTAATCTATCTATCTATTATATTATTAAAACAGCCTTGAAATGAGGCATCACGTTCGCTGTGGAGGTTAGAAATTCCCACATTAATCGGAGAGAAAGAAAAGGAGAGTTCAAGTAGGAATACAATCTAAAAATAGCTAAAATTCGGAATTAAAAATATGCAATATTGAAAGAGGAGTCCATATAGGAACCCAATACGTGATTAATTAAAATTCAGAATAAAAATTAAATAAATTTTGAAATTAGAAAAAGAAAAGGAAGAGTTCGAGTAGGAATATAATTTAAAAATAACTGAAATTCGGAATTAAAAAATAAGGAATATTGAAATAAGAGTCCATACAACAATCCAATACGAGATTAGTTAAAATTTGGAATAAAAATATAAAAAAATTGAAATTAAATAAAAGAAAAGAAAATAAGAGTTCAAGTAAGAATACAATTTAAAATTAATTTAAATTCGGAATTAAATATAAGCAAAATTGAAATAAGAGCACATATAAGAATCCAATAGTAGATTAATTAAAATTCAGAATAAAAAATAAAATAAAATCCGAAATTAGGAAAATTAAAAAGAGAGTTAAAGTAGGAATACAATTTTAAAACAACTGAAATTAAAAATAAAATATCAAAAGAACACATTACAAAAAATAAAATAAATTCTGAAATTAGAAAAAGAAAAATAATATATCAACTAGGAATACAATTTATAAATAACTAAAATTGCTGATAAAAAATTAAGACTATTGATAGAAAACACCATCTAAAACACATGACGAGATTAATTAAGTAATAAGCCTAGAGAGGAGCAGAGTTGTGGCGGTTGATAATCAAATAGAATCCTAATGACGATTAAAAGGAAGGACGACGGGTAGGTCGTGAAGCAATTGGTCAAGACAGTTGGCAGGGACTTTTAGAAAGTAAAAAAATAAATCCCAATGATAATCATATTTGATTTTTAAAATCTCAATTACAATAAAAATGAGAGATAGGGGGCAGATCGTATAGGAGTATAATTGCAGAGCAGCCAATGGTTGGTGGGTCTTCTAGAAAGTAAAAAATGAATTCTAACGATAGTTATGTTTGATTTTTACAATCCCAATGATAATATATAGTATGCGGTGGACGAGTCATAGAAAAGTATAGTGGCAGCGTTTGACGGGATTTCTAAAAATTATAAAAAACATGAAACCCAACAAGATAATAAACTCTAAAAACTATAAGGTTCAATTTTTAAAGGTTCAGGCATCCAAAAAATAAAAAAATAAACCCCAAAAATAATCATGTTTGATTTTAAAATTTCGATGACAATAAAGAAGGGCGGCAGCGGGCAGGCCATAGAGAAGTACAGTGATAAAGTCGCTAACGTTTTGGCGGAACTTCTAGAAAGTAAAAAAAATGAACCAAAATGATAATTATGTTCGATTTTTAAAATAGCAATGACAATAAAGAGAAGATGCATTGGACGGTTGTAGAGGAGTATAATGGCAGCGTTTGACGGGACTTATGGAAATTATAAAAAAGAAGCTCAACTGGACAATAAACTCAAACTATAAGTTTTTGGATCCATTTTTTAAAGGTTCCAAGGAGAATGAATAGAAACAGTGGTAGATCAGATCCATTTTTTAAAGGTTCCAAGGAGAATGAATAGAAACAGTGGTAGATCAGCATTTGATGGGGCTTATGGAAATTATAAAAAAGAAGCTCAACTGGACAATAAACTCAAACTATAAGTTTTTGGATCCATTTTTTAAAGGTTCCAAGGAGAATAAATAGAAACAGTGGTAGATCAGATCCATTTTTTAAAGGTTCCAAGGAGAATGAATAGAAACAGTGGTAGATCAGCATTTGATGGGACTTATGGAAATTATAAAATAGAAGCCCAACTGGACAATAAACTCAAACTATAAGTTTTTAGATCCATTTTTTAAAGGTTCCAAGGAGAATGAATAGAAACAGTGGTAGATCGAGCAAGCTAATAAAGAATAATATGACAGAAGTAAGGGGTAGCAACTATGTGACATTTAAAAACTATAAAATTAGAAACACGAGGATGATTAGGTTCGGTCTTTCAAGTAAAATCATATTAAAAAGTATATAATTTTATATGGGTGCTAGCCGCGCAATTGCGCGGCTTTGAATGGAGGCACCACGTTTACTGTGGGGGCTAGAAATTCCCACATTAATCGGAGAAAAAGAAAAGGAGAGTCCAAGTAGAAATACAATTTAAAAATAACTGAAATTCAGAATTAAATATAAGCACTATTCAAAGAAGAGTCCATATAAGAACCCAATACGAGATTAATCAAAATTCAGAATAAAAATAAAATAAAATAAAATAAACCAAAACGGTAATTATGTTCGATTTTTAAAATAGCAATGACAATAAAGAGAAGATGCATTGGACGGTCGTAGAGAAGTATAATGGCAGCGTTTGACGGGACTTATGGAAGCTATAAAAAAGAAGCCCAACTGGACAATAAACTCAAACTATAAGTTTTTATATCCATTTTTTAAAGGTTCCAAGGAGAATGAATAAAAATAGTGGTATATCGAGCAAGCTAATAAAGAATTATATGACAGAAGTAAGGGGTAGCAACTGTGTGACAATTAAAAACTATAAAATTAGAAACATGAGGATGATTAGGTTTGGTCTTTCAAAATCCTAAGACAATGAGATAACTATTTAATAAGTTTTAAGTAAAATCATATTAAATAAATATATAATTTTATATGGGTGCTAGCCGCGCAATTGCGCGGCTTTGAAAGGAGGCACCACGTTTACTAGGGGGCTAGAAATTCCCACATTAATCGGAGAAAAAGAAAAGGAGAGTCCAAGTAGAAATACAATTTAAAAATAACTGAATTTTGGAATTAAATATAAGCACTGTTGAAAGAAGAGTCCATATAAGAACACAATACGAGATTAATCAAAATTTGGAATAAAAAAATAAAATCTGAAATTAGAAAAAGAAAAGAAGAGTCCAAGTAGGAATACGATTTAAAAATAACTGAAATTCGAATTAAAACTAAGGAATCTTGAGAGAAGAGTCCATATAAGAACCCAATACGAGATTAATTAAAATTCAGAATAAAAAAATAAAACAATATCCAAAATTTGAAAAAATAAAAGAGAGTTCAAGTAGGAATACAATTTTGAAACAACTGAAATTCAAAAATAAAAAATAAAAATATTGAAAGAACACTATACGGTATTAATTAAAATTTGAAAAATAATTTCTGAAATTAGAAAAAGAAAAAAAAGATTTCAATTAGGAATACAATTTGTAAATAACTAAAATTGGTGATAAAAAATAAAGACTATTGAAAGAAAAGACCATCTAAAACACATGAAGAGATAAATTGAGTAACATGCGTATAAAGGAGTAGAGTGGTGGCGGTTGATATGACATATAAAATTTGTTAATAAACACCAAATAGAATCCTAATAACGATTAAAAGGAAGGACAACAGGCAGGCCGTGAAGCAAACGTGCAAGGCGATTGCTGGAACTTCTAGAAAGTAAAAAAAATAAACCCCATTGATAATCATATTCGATTTTTAAAATCTCAATGACAATAAAAAGGAGAAGGAGCGGGCGGGGTGTATAGGATTATAGTTGAAGAGCTGCCGACGTTGGCGGGACTTCTGGAAAATAAAAAATGAATTCCAACGATAGTTATATTCAATTTTTAGAACCCAATGACAATAAAGAGTAGGCGGCGGATGGGCCGTACAAGAGTATAGTGGCATCGTTTTATGGGACTTCTAAAAATTATAAAAAAAGAAACCCAACAAGAAAATAAACTCTAAAAACTGCAAGGCCTAATTTTTAAAGGTTTAGAACTTCTAAAAGTAAAAAAAAAACCCAATGATAATTATGTTCGATTTTAAAATCTCAATGGCAATAAAGAAGGGATGCAGAATGCGAGCCATAAAGAAGTTGTCGATGAAAAACACGAGGCCTGGGATATCTGCTTAACTCCAGTGCAGGTCCAAAACTCGTCTTCGGGTATGCTAGCGTGCCAGTTGATTTGATCCTGCAGTCAACAAGAAACAAAGGCAAAGAAAACGTGGTTAAATCCATAAACGATAGCCGATCGGCTAAGTGCCGATGACATATCATTTATCTTTGAGCCGATGTCATATATGCATCGATCGACAGTTATAGGTAGATAATAAAGAACTAAATCTACTCGATCGGCTGTAGATATTAACAATATATAATCCTTATGTCGATATATACTTAATCAAGTGATTGGGATAGATCGGTCGCCATACCGAGACAGTATAAATCACTTAGATTGAAATATATACTAACAACAAGACTATATATGTTCATAGCATAGCCGATCAAATAGATCTAGCACGTATCGGCTAATACTCCGATACAACTCTATATTAAAATATTAAACCAAGCAAAATATACCAAACAAAAGCCTAATATACTTAAATGCAATAAGATCTTGACATAAAGGGCAGATTTAACATGTCAGTAAAGCATATAAAGCAAATATAGTTAAATCAGGTAAGATTGGCTGAAATCCCGATACTACCCTAATCGGCAACCAAGAAGCAGGCTAGATATTGAGATTTTAATCACGACTCATAAGATCAAACAACTGATGCAGCTATAAGTATGAAAAGAAGCGCAATATCTAGACAATCAAGCCATTGGAAGTTTCATATGGTGGTAGATATCATATATAATCTAAACCAACATCAATATCCTAACCTAATCGGCTGCCCTCTATTAGCAGATGTTAGCCGATTGTAGGTTAGATGACGATACAGGGGCGAAGCCAGGATAAATGGTCGACGGGGTCAATACTAATTTAGTGTATGATACATTGTTAGATCTTCTAAAATAGCGGGGGGGGGGGGGGGGGTTTCAAGAATCGCTCCATAATACTTTGCTTGCCTATTTTATCTCTACTACATAAAAACAGAATTTATCATCCACCCTGAAAGAAAAAAAACTGGGAAAAACCAGACCCAACAGAAAACTAAATAACGGGGAAAGTAATTTCATCCCTCGAGGGGATATCCCTCGTTTCGTTCATCTCATCTAAATAGCTAGATTAATACGAAATATATCACTCCACAAATATGCAAGTTAAAATTTAACTTCTACAAATTGAAACAAAAATAACAAATATAAATGCGAATGTACGATAACTATTTTCAGTTTATTTTTTTTTTTGTAACTTGTAGAAGTCAAATTTGATTTTGCATGTTCGTAGAGTGATATATTTCTTATCAACCTATGTTGTCAATTTTTTTATAACTATTTAGATGACATGCAAACAATGAGGGGATATCCCCTCGAGGATGAAAATCCATATATTAAATAATGCTACGAGCAACCATTGGCACGGACATGTCTATAAATTATACTACCTCCGTTTCAGGGTATAAGACTTTCTAGCATTGCCCATATTTATATAGATATTAATGAATCTACATATTATGCATAGATTCATTAATATCTATATGAATGTGGTCAATTCTAGAAAGACTTATAACCTGAAACGGAGAAATTATTAAAAACCGGACATAATTAATATGTAAACAAAGTAGACATTAAATGCACAAATACTCACTGCTAAGATTACCAAAATGTATATTGGGCCTTTGGGCTGACGTATAATCATTAGCGCTAGCTAATTCCTATTTGTTGCTTGCTAATCTCAAACGTGTCGTTTCAAGTTGCTAATTAATCAGGCTATAACAAATCATGGTTACCGGGGTCTAGTGTTTTTATCGACCGGGGTCATACATGGTAAAATTAAGTGGAGTAAGAAACGTACACAAGAAATCGTCGGGGTCAGTGGACCCCGATAGATGGCTATAGCTTCGCCCCTGTGACGATATTGCCACAAATTATACAACATATATGATAACTCGACGAATTACATAAACAAGATTAGAGTATCATAAAGATGGAAGTACTAATCCTGAGAATACAAGCCGCCATAACAAGTTTTACCTCTTGTTGAAAATCGAAACCGATGCAGCTCAACCCGAAAGCAAGAACTCGTCAAAATAAAACGAAAGCAAAAAAGGGTGGCGATGCGCCGAGATTGTATTGAACGTGTATATTAATTAATTACATGGGGTTCGGGGTCTATTCATACCTGAGAATTACAAACTATGTCCATATCGGACACGACTCTTATCTCTAACAAACTTTAAGATACCATAAGCCTTTGCGGCAGACTTTTGCCCAAACATATCTCTAAGGAAATTACATAAAATATTCAAATTAATAGATACAATTGCCTTCCCAGGACTCTATCCATGCGTGGCAATTATCTTGAAGCATATCAACTCGACCCGATGTCGTACACCAAGTCGTATTGTCGGAATCGGCTGTATCACTTAACATAGTCTAACTCGGACTCAGCCGATCCCAGTCGTAGCCGATCCGGATTCCAGCCGATTCTTACTCTGTTTCCGCGATAATCTTATCTTTGATTCCGCTTAGATCTAATCTTCCTTTCCGATGCTGATATTACCAAATTTGGTCGTTAACAGAAGTACAATGCCAAAGCCGTTGACGGTTTGGCAGGACTTCTAGAAAGGAAAAACATAAAACCAAACAATAATTATGTTCGATTTTTAAAATCCCAATGACAATAAAGATAAAAGACTGTGGACGAGCCGTAAAGGAGTATAATGGCAGCGTTTGACGGGACTTCTAGAAATTATAAAAATGAAACCTAACGAGACAATAAGCTCTAAAAACTACAAGATCTAATTTTTGAAGGTTTCAAGAAGAATGAATAGAAATAGTAGTAAATCAAGCAAGCAAATAAAGAAGATATGACAGACGTAAGGGGTAGCAGCTAGTGTTACTTTTGAAAACTATATAATTAGAAATACGGGGATGATAAGGTTTGGTCTTTCAAAGCCTTATGACAACGAGATAGCTATTTAATAAATTTTAAGTAAAATCATACTAAAAATATATGATTTTGTTTAGGTGCTAGTCGCGCAATTGCACAGGCCACCTAGCTATTTTTTACAATACTACTAATAGAGGAGATAAAGACAGTTGCATCCATACCCCCGGATTGGGTTGTCCTTTTGTAACGGTAGCTTGCTGCCTACTACAAGTTGTCGTTTTGTTTGGCTAAGACCATCACATCGGATGCTTATACACTAATTATAAATATTAAACGTAGGCTATTAATAAAACACATCTATAATCTTAGACTAATTCGCGAGACGAATCTATTGAGCATAATTAATCCATAATTAGTCTGTGTGATGCTACAGTAAACATTCTCTAATTATGGATTAATTAGGCTTAAAAAATTTATCTCGTGAATTAGCTTTCGTTTATATAATTAGTTTTGTAAGTAGTCTATATTTAATACTCTAAATTATTGTCTATATTATTGTCTAAATATAGAGACTAAAGTAAGTCCGTGGACCCAAACACCACCTAAAGCTCGGTGTACAGATTAGGCATGCGCATGCCGTGACGTGACTGGGACTCCACGGAATTAGAAAGGGCGCCGTCGGTCAAACCCGCCTGCCTACCGTTTTGTTTGACGAGATGACAGTACTCCCTCCATAAAAAAAAAAAAAACTCTACACAAGTGAAAATTAAACGAGGTGGGCGCCATGTGGCAAAAACCCATCTCCGAATCTAATGCGTTACACTCGCCCCAGGTTACGTACCGCTACTCTCTCTCTCTCTCTCTCTCTCTGTTAAGATCATCTTTATCTCTTTGAAAAAAGATAAGGAAAAATAATCACCTCGATCGATCACTTTGCCGCCCGTTATATATGGCCTTGTTTAGTTCCAAATTTTATTTTTTAAAAACGTCACATCGAATATTTGACACATGCATCAAGCAATAAATATAGATAAAAAAAATTAATTGCATAGTTTGCATATAAATCGCGAGATAAATCTTTCAAACCTAATTAGTATATGATTAGCCATAAGTGCTACAGTAACCTATATGTACTAATGATGGATTAATTATGCTTAATAAATGTATCTCGCGGTTTCCATGCGAGTTATGAAATTAGTTTTTTTCATTTATATCCGAAAACCCCTTCCGATATCCGATCAAACATCCGATGTGACATCCAAAAATTTTCTTTTCGTCAAATCGTTAATTTCCGAGACGTGGGGGAGGACAAATCCGAAACTCCCAACCTGATGGGCACTGGTAGTTCATAGTTGGATGCAGGGATGCCCACCCGGCCACCGATCCATGGAACCGATCGACGCGTTTGCTTATTTGACCACGTTTTTCAAAATCGAACACCCCGTCTAACCCTCTTTTCATTACACCGTTAGGATTTCAATTAGAAAAAAGAAAAAAAATATTTACTATTTAAACTGACCAAAATACCCTCGACACACTTCAACCCTATCCAGGCCAATCCTATCTCTCTCTAATCTCTTGCGAGCGGCGCACAGAGGGAGAGGTCGTCGGCGGCGGCGGAGCACCGCACGCCAGCGGCTGCGGTGACGCCATAACGTGGCGGAGTGGTGGCGGCTGCTGCGCGGGACTTCGGAGGCGGCGTCACACGGCGGAGTGGCTTCGGGGGCGGTGGTGGCTGCGGTGCGCGGCACCAGGGGCAGCGGCGTGTAGAGGGAGGTCAGCGGTGGCATCGTAGTGAGGAGATTCGGTATTATGATCTTCGGTTCACAAAAATAACATGTTACCATGAGATTTTTAAAAGTTACGTATCAATTGTATTATAGGTACATGCAATATACAATAAATATACTATACTTATATTTGTTAAAAACTTTTAGAAAAAAGATTTATCGATAAATATATATATATATATAGCTATTCTCAAATAACCTATTTCAGTGTTGTGGATGACGGAACACGGATGTCGGACGGAGAGGGTTCCGCTAAACGATTAATCGGAGTACGGGCGAATAATTGGTATTTGACGGAAATTTAATGTTTTGTACAAATATATGTACATAACTCATAATAGCTTATTATTTTTGATAGAAGAAAAACTTCAAGCATGCTCACCTGTTCGAGATTCAAACAGAAGATTAAAATGACAACAACAAAATATGGAGATTGGATTTGAAAGAGGATTAGATGAAAAGAACTAACCCTAGACTTGCAGGTTGTAGCTTCAGGAATGAGTTGCGAGGGTTTTTTTATTACAAACGACGTTCTGTAGCTATATATTGCTAGGTTACACAACTAATGGGGCCAGTATCGTGGGCTGGCTGGGCAGGGCCTTCCGGCCTTGTCACATGATTTGGCCCGTTTATTCGGCCGAATAGTCGGAAACGGCCGATTAATCACTAATGACGGTGATTATACATCCTAAAATGATTAATGTTCAGCGTTTTGCTCATTCGTGACGGAGGGGTCGGCGCCAACGTATTAATGCCCGAATATACGGCCGTACCAACCGTTATCCACAACACTGACCTATTTAGGCATAGTAAGCTGGTGTTTGGATCCAAGGATTAAACTTTAGTTCCTATCACATTAAATGTTTGGACGCTAATTTGAAGTATTAATTATAGACTAATTATAAAACTAATTATATAAATGAGAGCTAATTCACGAGATAAATTTTTTAAGCCTAATTAATCCATAGCACATGTTTACTGTAGCATCACATAGTCTAATCATAAATTCGTCTCGCAAATTAGTCCAGAGTTTTGAAATATGTTTTATCATTAGTTTATTGTTTAATACTTCTAATTAATATCTCAACGTCTGATGTGAGAGAGACTAAAATTATCCAAACCGAAGTATTGGCAGGCATACATGCACGGAGAGTTGGAGACGGGCTGGCATGGCCCATTTGGGGAGACAGTAGCGGAGTACGGAGGAGCTCCACCGCTTTGGTGGAGCGACGGGGCAAGCGGAGCCAGCGCGCGAATTCCCGTGAGACGCGTACCTGCATGCAAGGCGTGGCGCGTCCAGGTAGGCTCGCTCTCGGCTCGCGCTGCCGCGGGGTGACCTGTACTGTGATCTACGGAGTATATCCTCTCGCTGCCGCGTGTGGCTGCCGACTGTACGGACCGCCCAGCCAGCGGCGCCGGCGCGACGCCCCATGGCTTATGCCCTTCTCGCATTGGACCGTCGAGGAGTACTTCACTACTGTAGGAGGAGTAGTAGTAGCACACTAGTACTTGCCCTTTCTGTAGCGTGATGTTTGGGTTAATTGGCCCCCAGCTACTCGCGTTCGGACACGTCGAATCCCCATTGGCCCCACAGCGCCAGGTCACTCCCCAACCAACGCGATTCGTCCACGACCACCACATGGCACGCGATCCCCCCCCCCCCCCCCCCCCCCCCCCCCCCCCTCCCTCCCATCCAACAAGTCCACGCACGCGCCTAACCGCGCGAGCAAACCGGCACGGCCAAAAAAAAAAACACCCAAAGCGGCCGCGGCCTAGGAATGAAAAAGGCCGTGAGAACTTGTGGCTGGGAGGTGCGCCACGGGAGGGTCCAGGGCGCGCACACGCGTCCGCCCCCTGCCGATCACCTTTGCCACCTCTCGCTACGCTATCCCCGTATAAAATTTGCGTCACCCCACCACCATCCCCTGCATCCCACATTTCCCATCTTCTTCATTCCCGCTTTCCCTTTCCTCCACTGCATACCAACACCAACCACTGTACTACCACTACTAGTATAGCAAGAAGGGTGATGACGACGACGACGGCGGAGGGCGGTGGCGGGGTGGCGCCGTTCGTGGCGAAGACGTACCGGATGGTGGACGACCCGGCCACCGACGGCGTCATCGCCTGGGGCAGGGACAGCAACAGCTTCGTCGTCGCCGACCCCTTCGCCTTCTCCCAGACCCTCCTCCCCGCCCACTTCAAGCACTCCAACTTCTCCAGCTTCGTCCGCCAGCTCAACACCTACGTACGCTCTCGCTTTCCTTCCATTCCATTCCCTGCTTCCTGCTCGCTCGATTATATTCAAAATTCTGTCATCAATGGATTGTGCAGGGGTTTCGCAAGGTTGATCCGGACAGGTGGGAGTTCGCGCACGTGTCGTTCCTGCGCGGCCAGACGCACCTGCTGCGCCGGATCGTGCGACGGAGCAGCGGCGGAGGGGGAGCGAAGAGGAAGGAGGAGGCCGGCGGTTGCGGCGGCGGAGGGGAGGCGGCCGCCGGGGACGTCGACGAGGAGAGCGCCGTGGTGGCCATGGAGGTGGCGCGGCTGAGGCGGGAGCAGCGGGAGATCGAGGGCCGCGTCGCCGCGATGTGGCGCCGCGTGCAGGAGACGGAGCGCCGCCCCAAGCAGATGCTCGCCTTCCTCGTCAAGGTCGTCGGCGACCCGCAGGTGCTGCGCCGCCTCGTCGACAGGGACAACACCAACGCCGCCGCCGCCGCCTCCAACGCCGACGACGCCGCCGTGCATCATCAGGTCAAGAGGCCGCGCCTCCTCCTCGACTCATCCTCCACCACCACCACCCACGGCGACCGCCACCTCGTCACCGCCGCCGCAGACGGGTTCTACGCCGGCGGCTGCGGCCCGGAGGCCGCAGCCGCCGCCGCGTTCGTGCCGGACGACGCGGTCGACTTCACCGGCCTCTACACCGGCGGCGACGGGTTCGGCAACGCCGTCGTCGACGCCGGCGTCGACTACCCGCCGGCGTACGCGTTCCCGGTGGTGGACAGCGGCTACTAAAGCTGTAACCGCTTTGAGATTCGTGCTCTTGTTGCCGATCCAACGATTTGTGTACGCAGTAGTATTTTCCGTTTCAGTTTGCCCTCCCCAAAGTGTTTGGACGAAGTGGCTGTGAACGGCGAAGGAAGCTAGGTAGCTCTCCTAGTAGCCATGTTGGGTTTTTTCCCCCTTGTTGGGGGTTTTTGGTCTCGGTGTGTGCCTGACTTGTGGGGCAGCCGGGTGTATATGCGCAAGCAAAAAAAAAAATAATAGTACTGGTAGTATCTAAGTTCAACAAAATTTGCTCCGTTTGAACAAAAGATTTCAAAAACTACAGAAACAGGAAAAGCACAGTATTAGGAACCGAATGTTGGAATCGAATGTTGAGTGTGCCTTGTTTGGATGGTTATGAAAGGAAAAATATGTACTCCTTCCGTTTTTTAAATGTTTGGTACCATTGCACACGTTTAACCGTTCTGTCATATTTAAAATATTTTGTGAAACATGTAAACTATATTTAATAATAAATAAAAGTATATTTAATAATAAATCAAATGATAGGAGTGTTTAAAAAGTTAACGGTAAACGGAGAGAGTACGAAGGAATTTTCCCGCGATAGCTATCTTTGTATCTTTCACTTTAGACTATCACAAGGCATCTTAGCTCACTTTATCTTTAGACCATCTTAGCATAGCAGTTGTTTGATTTTATTGCCATCATTATGATTCACCACGCATTTTTTTTAGATGAGATTCACCACGCATTGTAGCTCATTTTAGCTATATGGTCCCATATATGACGTACATCAATTTACTTATGGCTACCGTTCTGCTAGCCGTTCTTTCCAACGTAAGCCACACATTCTTGTTAAGACATAATAGGAAGTTTAAGTGTGGTTTGCTAAAGCTAGTCACTAACCGAACTGAACAATAATACTCTCCTAATTCAAATCGTACTTCACTTATTTGCGTTGGCCGTAAAATAATCTTTACCAGGTGGGCAAATAAGTGAAATACCCCTCCACCCCCATTAAAAATTCAATCCTAACTACAAACCTAGAGTATATTTAGGTTCATAATTAGAATTGATTTTTAGTTATGTAGGATTGATTTTTAGTTCATAACTAGGATTATATTTAGGTTCATAATTAGAATTGATTTTTTAGTTCATATAAACTAGGATTGGTTTTTTAACAGAGTAGTACGATTAACCATGATTGTTAGTACAATTAACCCAGCACATTCCTCAAATTAAAGTACTATCACGTTGCGACAAGAAGCATCAAATCAAACACCCCGTAATCCTTTTCAATGGCGAGTGCTGACGTGCTCAGCCGGCCCAGCGTCACCCTCCAGGGCTCTACCCATGCTCCGGATTGGAGCGGCAGGTTTCGTTTTCTCCGCTTTCGCTGTCAACCTCAAGAGGGATTAGCTGGAACAAAATCTCCTCATCATTCGATTAATTTAAATCAGGAGCGTCTCCGGCGAGCGCAAGCCCAGCCAATCGCCGCACCGTACGTGGGCGGTGACGAGGCTTCAGCTCGGTGGAGCAGCTGGCCCGCTGCCATAAATAGTCACCCGAACAATGCTAAACAAAAAAAAAATGCAGACGCAGCCATCACGGATAGTATTTATCCTGTACCTCTCGCCTTCACGATCGGTGGCCGTCAGCTGATCATCGATGGGCGATGGCGTGAGATATCCCTTGGGCTGTTGACAGAAAGGTATAAAAATTCGTCCAGGTAGGCCGAAAGGCGCTAGTCTCGAGCTGATGAGTTTGCTAGGGTGCATACAAATAGCATGCCACGTACCACTTCTACAATTCAGGACCACGATGTGCTGTACTATAGCTCAATGAAGAACTGGTTAAGTGCATTTTAGGTAACTACAAATATAATAAACAACAGAAGGCACGATTACAACAGATCCCTTTGTAGTTTCCAGCTATAGAACCCGCATCCGACAAGTCAGTACTGGTCCCTAGAACATAATCCTAGAAAAACCGTCCCCATCATTCAGGGGTTAGTCCACCCCGAGCAGTAGTAAATTATTACTACTAATAGTAGATGGTTAGTGTGATGACAGTCACAAAGTCCAAGAATTTAGCTGCAGATACACTACGTGTTATTGCAATCAGGAAGGAGTGACTTTGCGCCCCAAGTATATATCAGAACTTCCCTAACAATCTTCTCCCAAGGGACTTCTGTAACAGTTTCTATACACCAAGATGATGGGGCAGAAATTGAAGTGAGGGAAAGAGACAGATTGATCTTACTGCATTTACAGTTAGCAAGTCCATGACAAGACCGTGACAGATTCCGAAGCAGGATGCCACATCAGCTCTTCCAATTCTACAACCTGGCATTTCACATTTCCATGAATTAGTATAGGAAAGGGCAAGCGTAGATATGTCATGTTACTGTTGAAATAATTCTTTTGAGCAAGTTGGACATCAATTTTCATTCCCAAACTGCTTCATTTAGATGTGAAATACATGCATGAGCAATAAGGAGGACATTACGTGAACATATGTGGACGGTTTCGGGAAAGCTGAGGACGTTTCACAGGCGAGATTATCATATTTCGCAGAGCTGCAGAAGTATTATTCATGGCAGTGCCGAATACGGGCCGTGCTGGCTGTCTGGGCCTAATATCAACCGGAGGCGCCGCATTGTGAGCAGGAGATCCCGCAGACAGCTCAAATGGTCCAGAGGTGGACCGACGTTGCCTTGGTGGTGGAGCCCATCCCTCATCTCTCCGCCCTGGAGTTTCAGGAAGACCAGCCAATCCTGCAGCCAGTGAATAAGCTGTTTTTGTGGAGGGCTAAAAGCATTTTAACTTTTATATATTTAATAGTGGCTACTAGCAATCCAAGCATTACAGTTAACAGTTTTTCTGGTTGGAAGCATAACAAAAGGGTGTGCACAGAGGAAAGGATGAGTTATATGGTATGAGAGAACTAATAAGCTGAATGATAACATGTTAAATTACCTTGTCTCAGAGGGTCGCTGCTATCCATTATGTTGGGCATGCCTGAGAACAGGTCTGGCTGGGCTCTTGGGAAGTAGTTGTTCGCAGGTTGAATTGCTGAACGCTTTGCCGACTCATACTCGCTTCTCAGCTGATCATACATCTCATCAAGCTTCCTTTTCTGCCTGGAAATGACAGCAGTCAATTCTCCATATAAGTTGGATGAAGCAGAGGTTTATTCATATGAGAATTAAACTAGAAATGTACTGTACATACTGACCTGGATTTCTCAGCAAATTTTTCTTGTAGCTCTTGCTTATCCCTCGACAAGTTTTCAACCTCTTGTTCCATCAACTGGCATTTTTTGGCCATTTTCTGGTATGCAGTATGAACTTCTTCCAGCTTCTCAGTGAACTTTGCCTGCATAAGTTCACACTTTTGCCTACACTGACCAACAATTCTGTTCATCTTGTACTGCATCTCCAGTTCCTTTTGCCCAATGTAAAACATGACACTTCTGTATGCACTCTTCATAACTGATTAGCATCATAGTTAGGGAAAATCTGAATAGTCACCAAGCCTTAGACAATAATCATATAAACAATTTTGATCTTTCAGATTTTTGCATTACTATGACAATAAAACAGGACAAGAGGCTAGCTGCGCCATAGATTCCATATAGCAGTTACTGATGATTTTCAACAAAAGTAGCACAAGAATCTTACGGACAATGAGAAAATAATAAGGATACGTATCTGTGGAGAAACTCCAGCCATTGACATCTGTACCAATGAGCAGACTGGCTGTTAGAAAAAGAAGGATTGCTTTTATCTATAATGAATCGTAAGCGAACTTACATTTGTCCAATCATCATTTGGATTTGTATCAACAGGTCTCATATGGCTGAGAAAAAAAATTTTAATGTTTAGGCTGTCTCAAAATAGTAAACCACTGGAGTCCATTTTCACTCGAACACATCAAAGAAGTATAAAAGCTTCAAAGCATGCTAGAAAGTAAACTCCATGTGTTAAGCACCCATTCAGATGAAATGACATGGCAATAACCATCGAGATGATAAATATGTATGCGTTTGAGGTACTTTTGGCATCCCTAATTGTCAAATCATGATGTACATTCAAAAATAGCTTACAGGAAAGAAGAGAAAATGTAGTATGAGATAATGAATAACACTTCAAGAGTAAACAACAGACCTTTTTGAAAGCACTTGATCACAAATCGGGCATGCAGCATCATTGCTCAGTATTTTCTTAGCATCCTCTGTACCTGCTCAACGGATAATCATCAGCAAGGATCAGTTATGTATACTGCAATAGCAGCAGACAATGTTAGTTTACAATGAGAAACTGGTTAAGCAAAACTAGTAAGGAAGATTGCAGGCATACATAAAAGATGACCGCAGGTTGTTGATACAGCTTGGCCTTCCAACTCCCGCCAGCAAGCATTGCACTTCATTTTGCTTCTCACTAGTAAATTAAGTACAGAGCTGGTAATACGCAGAAACCTGCAGGTAGAAACATAGAATTATGAGTTGCAAGATATAAACTGAATACAGACAGCAGTTGTATTCTGCATGTCTGAACAGAAAAACAAACCGAGCAGAGACAGATCATAGCTACCTAAGTATCACGGATCAAATGAACAAATAATCATATTTCGTATGTGCCATTTGGAATAGCTAAATGGGATAACCCTTCAGGCACTTGCACTACTCGCATGATAAAAGAAATGGTGCGACACTTAATACTGATAAGCAGCTAGCTTTTGTCATCTTTTTAGCCAATGAATTCTCCCACTATTTACAAAGACTACAGTCCTGACAAAGGGTAGCTCAAAATGCACTAAGGACTATGCATTCAGAACCAGTTCTGCATCGCACAACATGTCACTTTCTTATGAGCTATTGCAGGAGAGATGGGATTCTACAGACTTAGTAGTAAAAAAAGCATAATACTACCTATGAATCAAGGCTTACGGAGCAATTAATGAAATAAATCCAATTATCTTCAAGTAAATGATCATTTCAATAATATTTTGCGCATGCCCTGAACATAGAATGCAGCATAAATAGAATGGCAGATAAAGCTGTAGCATCTAGAACCACCGAAGTAGGCAGGACTACATAATAGACACAATATACGAGCATCATGCACGAAGAAATTGCACCATTTCCTTCAGAGCCCAACATCTGCAGTTGAAATCCACCAACGAAGCACTTTAAATATCAGCAGCGGAGCAAGCTTTCTATTGGGAGTACGAACATGAGCAACCAATCGCTGGTGGAATTGCAGAAATGGCGATGACAATCGTACTAAATATTGCTCCCATGAGCGAACAAACCGAAGCCTTAGTTCGCAAAACCCGTAATATTGCAAAACCGTAACCATTCCATAAATCCCCAGCGAACTGGAAACGAGTTCCCACAGGAAATTTCACAGCCAGTGGCATCTCCAAACGCACCAATAATCGCAGTATTTCTAGGTAGAAACACTACAATCTCCGCAAAACACCTGAAATTTGGGTCAAAATAGCCCCTAAAACAAACCTAGATCGGATCCATCACCAAAACACGCCACGGAGAAACGAACCCCCACGATATCTGCCGGTGCGATTACCAAACGGGGGTGCGTCGGTTACCTCACGCGGAACCCTCGGCGGCGGGGGAGAGGCGGAGGAGCGGGGGCGCAGCGCAACGCCACCTGGGCCTCGAAACCCTAGATCCGGAGGTGGGGGGGTGGGGGGCTCCCTCCGCGTCGCCGATACGTCACGGCGCAGAATCGGGGCGCCGCCGCGGCGGTGGCGGCAGCAGCGGCAGGGAGGGGTAGAGAGAGAGAGAGAGAGAGAGAGCGCGGGTTTGAAACGGGAGAATGGCAAAATTGCTTTGCGAGGCGGAGGGGGCCGCGTCGCGGTGTCCTTGGTGTCAGTCACTGACAAGATGGGCCCACTGGGCTCGGAGGCGCTGGTTCTGGGGCCACGGAATTGGGCTATTGGGCCCACTAGTTTGCTTAGTGGGCTAATGAGATGAATCGTGGAATTTTTTTATTTATATATTTTTTTATTAAAATATTTAAAAAATAATCTTTTGTTTCGAAAATTTACAAATGCCTCTCGCCCGCTGGGAAAAATCGCCCTCACGAGGGTGTTAAGGGACATAAATATAAATTTTCCAGTATAACTTGTCAACTCTATGATTTTACAATTTAAAATTATATTATATAAAGTCAAATGAAATAAAATTTTATATAAAAATTTTAGAGCTCGAGGAAATATACAATTTTGTAGTTAACAACTTTTTCATTTAAGATCTTTTAGATATCCAAATATTCGTTACAAAATGCAAAACCTATTTTTTAAAAAATCTTAGATCTATATTTCAAACGACATTAGATGGAGATAAACTTTATATAAAAGTTGTAGATCTGGATGATATCTACAACTTTGTAGCTTATCACTTTTCCATTTAAAATCATTTGGAGCGTCGAATAAGAATTATTAGTTTTTAAGCAATTAAAACCGGTGGAAAGAGTTTGAACACAAATAAAAAATTTGCATTTAGGTCCCCTAAAGCCCTCTGGAAGGACGATTTTTAAAAAATGGCCTTCCAGAGGGCGAGAGGCGACTAGATTTGTAAATTTTGAAAAAAATGTTTTTGTAAATATCTTAATAAAAATGTAAAAATAAAAAAAATATGAATCGTGGGGGGATGCCTCGTTATGTTTACTACACTTTTCTGTTTGTGTCAAAGGCGTTTACGACACGGAACTGTCTATCCATTTGTCGGGTGATTTCAAAAAAAAAAATCACCCAGATTTTTTCTACCCTTAGATTTACATCCAAATAACTAAAAAAGAACACAACAATACATATTTACTTACACAATATTTTTATCAAAATTATAATGCACTTACATTTCATATCAACTGAATTTGCAAATGTAATTTTAGTTATATAGCACTGTAATTTTATATTTTAAAGAAAATAACAAATACATATTTACTTGCACAACATTTTTACCAATTACAATACATTTACATATCATATATATCAACTGAATTTACGAATGTAATTTTAGTTATATAGAACTGTAATTTCCTGCACTAATCTTGACACACGATCCTACGCCCAGGAAAACATCAAATATCAGAGAAAAAAATCACGCGACAGATGTTTAGCAAAGTCGTTGCGCACATGTCACAAGTTAAATACGTCATGTGATCCATAGTTCAAACTTAAAAAAAAAAGAGGATGCTATGAACTTCAATCACCTTTAACCTAACACTGAACTCCCTTTAATACAACACTAAATTCCATGAGTAGGGACGGATGAAGGGAGGAGGGGGTAATTAACTCACCAACTAACGGTGAAAGAGGATGTGACTCCTCGACGGTGCTCAAAGCATCGAAACTCTTGCAGAGAACTTAGAGTTTAGGTTCCAGGGTGGGAGTCGATGTGAGAAAGGGTGGGGAGAGGAAGGACGGAGAGCTTTCACGGATTTAGAGGGATAGCCGAGGGCGACGAAAATGGCGGTGGGCGGCAAACATAGGTGGGTGGCGAGGCGGGAGTGGTTCCTTCAGAGTTGTAGAATTGAAGGGCAATGGGCGGGGAGGTCGGCAGGAGCGTGGAAGTTTGGGTGGTTAAGAGGCGGGGGGTGTTAGGGGTGTCTTCAATGACGCGAGCCGCTAGAGACAAGGAAGATGGCAGGGGTCCTCACTGCTGCCCGGCTTGGGAAGGTGGGGAAGGGGAGGAGGAGGAAGCCAGTTAGAGCAGTCTCGTTGGCGCGAACAATTATAAAAGGCGACGCATTAGTGGTCGAGGAGATAGTGGCGCTCATTGGGGAGGCGAGCGTTCGATCTAGCGTTACCTCGAAATGGCCTTATCGTAGGTGGTCCTCCTGAAGGCCTCGCCTATAATTCTATAGGGAAGTCGTCTATGAAAAGGTATTTCTTAAGGACAAGGTGAGAGGGGAGAAGAGATTAGGACAAGGTTTCTGTAGCATACGAGTTGTAGCATAATCTATACCATCTAAAGGTGATTGAAATTTGTGGGTATTTTTAGGTAATTGAAAAATCAAACAATTCTATAACAAACATGGTGTATTGACTTAGGTTATAGTTACTACTGAGCTTACTCGGCTGCACTAGCTAGCTGCAGCAGCAAAAATCGGAAGGTAAGCTAATAGCCAACTACTAGCCGCAGGCCAGCAGTAGATGGCTAGCTACGCCATATCCATAGCCATAGCATTGACTACTCATGAGCTCAATACTTACCTATTCAATGGGTCTAGAGTAGAATTAGAGATGGATAGAAGGTGGAGATGGGTAGAATAGGTAGGTGGGAAAAATTGATGCATGACATGTTGTCGGTAACATATTCTTTTTTATGCAGATTTATGGTTATAATTGGGTATATAGACCTTATTTAGATAAGTTTAAAATTTTGAGAAACAGCTGGTAAGAAGTCAGCTGGTGAGAATATGAAAAAATTAGGTAGGTTACAACCAAATTTCGTTATTAAATATTATAAATGATCAGTACTATGGACTATACATATTAATAGGCAAATAATCTGCGGTACATTCCAAGAAGATTAGAGCATCTCCAACAACATCTCTAAATTAGACTCTCCAAATACTGATATAGCCAACTCTTCAACTGGTTTGGATAGTTAAACTAGGTGTTCACTTCAACAGTCTCTATATTTACATCTCCAAAATGATAAAGGACCCACATGTCAGCCTCCATTGCCTTCTTCCTCCTCCTCTTTCTCTTCTCCTGCATCGGCCCATCGATCCATCCTCGAGTACGCACGCGTGTGAGGCGGGAGGCGACGGCTCCCCGCGTGTGCGAGGCTGGAGGCGACGACGGGCAAGGGAAGCTGGCGACGGTGACCTCAATCGGCCACCGGAAGAGAGTGGGGGGAGAAAGAGGAGGAAGAGAGCATCTCACGTGGGACCCACGATTGGTAAGCCAATTTGGACTGGCCAAGTTTGGCCATTGAGAGAGCCAGTTTGGCCAGCCAGATGGCTTGGCCATCCGTTTAGCAATACTATTGAAGCTCGTTTTTAGTTCATAGCTGTCAAATTTTAACTTGGAGAGTGGGATGACCACTCTGTTGGAAATATTCTTAGTCACCATATTTTGTGTACTAGCAAATATTTCACCTAGCAGTGGTTTTCTAAGTATCAAGAAAAAAGCCACCGTCCAGAGCCGAAATGGAGAACAGGAGAATGTCTGAAGTCAACCTGCGTTCTTCTATTGGTCATGTTTCCGCAGGTGCTAAATTACCTGGCACACTGCTACTCGCGATGATGATGTAGATTTTTTTTTAGTTATTGATGGCAACGCTCTCTCTCTCATTTTTTGAATAATCCGATGAGCAAAACGAATGGACCGATGAGTAGTACGACACAAAGCCTACAGGATTATTGAAAGCGGTAGGCAAAGTAAGGGTTCAATTTCACTTCAGTCAACATTACACCAGATCGAATATATATTCAAAGGTGAATGCCAATTTTTTTTTCACCTTTCCCGTTACGTTTTACCATCTCCGTCCTCGTATTGTGGTTATTTCTAAAATTTAAATCTTGTTTATTAATTTTTCACTCTCATCTCAAATGATGATAATCATCTTTTATTTAATTTTTCACGTAATCTTCTTATCTTAACTTTAATTTAAAAAACAGAAAGAGAAAGAGAAAGAAAGAAAAAGAGAGAGAGAAAGTAACTAACAATACCTAACTATATGTCTTTCTTTTATTACTCACACTCACGCACTCACAAAGTGTACACACTCATAATCCGATGAGCAAAGTAGTACACGGTAAAAGTGCACACATGCAACAACACACTCACACATCTATGAATATGTATTTCGTAACACACGTCTAATAACACTGGTGGAGAAATAATCTTTGGTCGGTTGACCCAAATCCACAATAGTCCCGGTTCCATTAAAAACCGGGACTGGAAACGATTTTTAGTCCCGGTTTATAAGAACAACAGGACTAGATGATCTTTATTCCCGGTTGCTGTTACCAACCGGGACTAAAAATGATCTTTACACCAACCAGGACTAAAGATGATTTTTAGTTCCGGTTGGTTCCGTGTCAGGCGCCTAGGATCTTTAGTCCCGGTTTGTAACACCAACCGGGACTAAAGATCTAAGTTTAATCTCGGTTGGTGTTACTAACCGGGAATAAAAATCAACACGAACTATAAAATCCCTATTACTTATCCTCTTCTCTCGTCCACACAGTAAACTCTATCTCTTTCTTTCTTTCTTCCTCTCTAACTCCTGCCTTATCTCTTTCTTCCTTCCTCTTTTTTTGGATTGAGCGAGATCGAGCGCGAGAGCAAGTCGGCCAGGCGGCGGCCGGCTCGGCGGCGGCTTGAGCAGTGGCGGTGGGCGGCGGCGCGCGGCGGTGGCCGGCCGGTGCGGAGAGGAGGCGGCAGCGGCTGGCCGGGCGGCGCCTCTGTGGTTTTTTTTTTTTGAATTTGTGATTTATTGCATGATCCTGTGATGTATTTGATTTGTGTGCAATGTGAACTTGTGATGTATTTGCGATGAATTTTGTATAACTTGTGATGTAATTTGATTTGTGTGTAATTTTTTTTAGGATTTGCGATGTATTTGATTTATGTGTATAAGTAACTTTAAGATTTGTGATGTGGATTTAAGATGTTACTTTGATTTGGGATTTGGGGATATGCATGCCACTTGATTTGGGAGAAAAAAAAAGAAAAAAAAAGAAAGGGGACCATCCGAACTGCTGTTATTCCCTCTTTTGTTCGACTAGAGATCAATTTTAGTCTCGAATTCGTAGTGCCGGTTAGATAACCGGGACTAAAACCAACAACACTTTTTTGATTTTACTAAATTTCCATAAAAAACATACATGCATCTGCGCAATATTTATGTGTAAATCCTGACGGGTTCAATTTATCGTACACACCACCACACCATCTATGCTTCCCCGCAGCTAATTAATTGCATCTTGATCATTGATTATATGGACGGAGGCCATCTCGATCTGTCGTGATCACCACAGTTTTGGCTGGACGGTGTACAATTGCATGGGAGCACAGTAGCACAGCCGTTTTCTTGGTCTTCGAGACATATGACTCGATCGCGTCGGTGTTGCTTAACGGCGGGGGTGCAACTACGACGACTTCAATGAACACGTGTACGTGTATATTTCGTATAAGCACATGCCTTCAATTCGTTCGTTCGGCAATTTCTCACGTTTTGCTCTGGTGACATGCATGTGGCATCGATGTCGTTCTCAATGCAAGTCACATCGATCTATCTTCAGGTTTTACTAGGTGCATATGCGTGGATCGAAGGTTTGGCGTGCGGCTGGTAGAAATCGAACTGGAAATCTGCAAACATGATCACACCTACCATGTACGATCTGAGCAACATGCGTACTCCCTCCGTCCTAAAAAAAATAAATTTATGACAATAAATTTAGACAGATGTATATCTAGATTCGTTGTACTAAGATGTATCACATTTAGTATTAGGTTGGTTTTTATGGGAAGGATGGAGTATATCTTTCTTGACTAATATGAGATCTTTTAAATAATTTAATTCATTCTAACCAATTATTATAGAGGTTACATGACAAATAACTAAAGATTAGAAAACTACTCCCTCCGTCCAAAAAAAAATCCAATCCTGGATTTGAATCTAGACATACCAATTCTGGGTTTGAATTTGGACATAGAGAATCTAGACATACAGATTCAAACCCAAACTTGGTTTTTTTTGGACGGAGGGAGTACTTAAAAATACCACCTTAAATACATAGATCGATTTTCTTGTATGGTTAGCCAGAGTATATATGTATAACAATTATTTGTCACAATGGCTCAAAATCTTCGAAATCAATAGCTAATTCTTTGTCGATTTAATTATTTTGTTGCTACTATCACCACCGGCGACTGATGTTAACCAAAGCAAATTATAACATCAGGAGAGTAACTTTTACTATAAAAGAAAGTAGGAGAGTCTCATGTAGCATATATAATATATATAAATATTAATTACAAGTCACATATGTACATTATATATAATATAATATATAAATCAGTTATTTGTCTAGATTTTTTTTCACCATCATTGTTATTGAACCCGATCCGGCGGGTACACCACCACAAGGACATCGTGTCATTAGGGAACTTCCAATGCGACGCTTATAAGAAGGTCATGACATCTAGAATATCGTCATCACTATTCTGAACATCTAGAACAATGGGTTTATTCAGAGAGTTTACCCTAAGGTACAAATGAGGGAGGGGCATCACGACATCACCTATGGAAAGATAGGTGGTGCCTATAGGCATCTCCAATGTCAGGACTCTAACGACAACCGGCTTTTCCACAGTGGCGACTAGAAATGGCATTGTAGCCACCTGCACCCACCATTGCCACCAAATCTGGCCGGGAAACCTTAGTCACTAATAGAGAAGCCCACCGCCACCACGTCCACCACTACCGCACGTCATCCTCTTGTTGTTGCCGCACAGGGCATGGCTAGATCCATTGGTGGGTCCAAGAGCAGCCCGTTCACTTGACATCTCCACACTAAGCTACCACCATCCTCTTGCCTTGCCTTCCTGCATGCCACTGTCCCCCCTGCCTCGCTAGTGCCACCTGTCACAGCCTCCTGCCACGCCATGTCCTAGGAACTTCTAGCTAGAGGGTGTCGCCGCAATCCCTACCACCACTCACCTTTCTCGAGGACTGCCGGAATCTGACGCTCCCCTCTAGCGATGGTGAGGAGGAGATCCACAACTATGTCGCCTAGTGTTCCACGATCCGCAAATACTAAGTCATTTACTAATGTGAGATAAATTAAATAGTCTATTTGACGATAATAATTTCTAACTATTTGACTTGGAAGCTAAAGAACTAAACCTGATAAGGACATCCTCCACTATTACCCGTTGGCAAAAGACGCAAAAGTCGGGCGGCGACCGTGTGAGCCTCTGAATAATCCCACCTTGCTTAGCTTGGGAGGAGGAAGCCACCTTAAAAGGGAGAGCCACCATTCCCCTAATGGACTAGTCTTTTAGGGAGATTGGGCCTTTCCCCGAGTGGGTGGGCCTAAGAACTGTTGGGGTCCGGGCAACCTTAATTTATTGGGCCTCGGCCAACCCCACCTGGGCCGGATTGTTATCATTTGGTATCAGAGCTGGGCCCTTGTTAAGGGGGTGGGAATAATGAGGACATCCTCCACTATTATCCGTTGGCAAAAGACGCAAAAGTCGGGCGGCGACCGTGTGAGCCTCTGAATAATCCCACCTTGCTTAGCTTGGGAGGAGGAAGCCACCTTAATGGACTAGTCTTTTAGGGAGATTGGGCATTTCCTGGAGAGCCACCCTTCCCCTAATAGACTAGTCTTTTAGGGAGATTGGGCCTTTCCCCGAGTGGGTGGGCCTAAGAACTGTTGGGGTTCGGGCAACCTTAATTTGTTGGGCCTCGGCCAACCCCACCTAGGCCGAATTGTTATCAAAACCACTTAACAAATCAGTGAACTTCTACTGTTGTTGGTACTTCTTCTCATTGTCGAAGCCTCGAAGGGATGGGTGGCAGTGATGGTGAAAGATAAAGGGGAACACGACAAGGTACTTGGGGGTGAGGCAGAGGCCATAGCACTTGACCCTACTCTTGCTCGGAGCACTGTTGTGCTGGGGAGGGGGAGGTACACGCCTTTGCTCCAAGGAAGAGGGATGGAGCTGCTGCAGTCGAACGGGCTGCACCGCCCTGCATCGCCACCATTGCTGAGGAGCCACCCTGCTGTTGCCCTAACTCTAGATCTGGCTGCCCATGAAGCCATCCCTGCTTCGGATCTAGCCGTCCCCGCTGTCAGCACATGACGCCGCCGTTGAGAAGGAGGAGGTCGTTTGGGGAGAGGGAGAGGAGATCACCGTCAAGGTGGAGGAGGCCAGGAGAAGCGAGAGATAAGGGGCAAGGGAATCCAGGGATGAGCGATGGAGAGAGAAATGTGGCAAACGATGAGGTTGAGAAGGATCCAGAGGCGAAATTAAAAAAACGATCGAGCGATTCAGATGAAATAAAAAACTATTTTGTCGGTGGCCTCCACGCTTCACTCGAATGTCTCACCACGATCCATCTGTGCTGGTTTTAAAAAGAACAAAACCAATATATGACATATAAGTGTCAGTTATAAGAACCGATGAAACACATATAAGTGCCAATTTTTATTAATGAATCGATACTAATATCATTAGTGCCGGCCGGTTTTATTACAAAGAATAAAATCGGCACTAATAACATCTCATTAATGCCGGTTTTTTATCCTCCAGCGCTCCCACGGGCATGCGCGTGAGCGGGAAAAGCCATATAGGTGCCAGTTCTTGTGTTTCCGGCACCTATACGCCCGTTCCCTATTTGCTTTTCTGTAGTAGTAATAGCTTCTGATCTTGATTGCAATATGATCAAAACCGCCTAAAAGAACCAATTTATATTAATTTGGGATAATTAAATACTTGTCTCGTGGGAGGACTGAAAGGTTTTCTGGAACAAACCTACAGAGGGATTCGCCCTCTTGTAGTGAAGGTAGTAGATGGCTCTTAATTACATCGCAAATGTACTATAATAAAATTTAGTTTCATCCGTCATGATCTCTCCAGAAAAGTATTTCACCGCTTCTAATTAACTTTATCTCGAGTAGCTTTTGCAATGAAAAAGACACTACACACTATCCGCCTCTTTCCTGCCTAAACTCTAAAAAGACATGGAATTCCTGATCTAGATAACGTAAACATCGCTAGCTAGAATGTCAAAAATCCGGCTGCGCCAACGATTCATTCCAAGGTACACACCGTCGATCGGTATTCATCACGGACAACTATCGGCCGGCCCACATATGATCATGAAACAGGATCAATCAAAGAAGTAAATAAAATGTACGAAAGCGATCGGACGGTCGGACTTTATCGATATCGATCGATCGGATGGGCACCCGGTCCGGTAGATCGACGTGACATCCATAGCCATCACAAACGCTAGCTTGGATAGATTTGCAAGGGACCAGTAGTATTACAAGCTGGGAAGGGCTAGCTGCACGTGAGGAAATTTGTGAAAAGAGAGCAAAGCTAGCTAGCTAGAGCTAGCCAGCCAATATATTTGATAGAATTTTCTATGCCTCTGTTTGCTGTACTTTATTGAATCTGTTTCTGTTATGTCAATTTCAGTTAATCATCCAGTGAAGACAGAATCAAGTTTGACAAATTTTGTGGCTATTATTTTCTTACATGAGGTTTCTACATATAATTGATACACGTACTGCATGTTAAGAATCTATGCCTTTTCTTTTTCGAATGAATGGAAGAATGGATTAATGCATGCAACACGCTTCTAAGCCTCTAAACTGTCCGATTTTTGTAAAAACTAGAGAGGTATATCAATTTATTAAATAAATATTTTCAATTCAATTTTCAACTATACAATAATTAATTAATTAAGTTGTACCATCGAATAGTGATCACAAAATCATCCAGTTATATGTATATAAAGGGACATTTAATTATTTGCCACTTTTAAGATGTGTCAATTAAGGATTTGCCATTTGCTGTCTATGACATGTAGGCCCTCGTGTATCTATGACATGTGGGCCCTCGTGTATCTATGACATGTGGGTCTAGTGGAAAATCCTCTAGAACCACTCGTAAGAGTGGCAAATAGTTAATTATTTCAAATCCTATTTTACTATAAAGTTGATGCCCACTAACTACTAAAACTTAACATGCAAGTGTGTCACATCATCACTCACTAGCAATTATTATCTAGAGTATTTTAAATATCATGCTAACATGACATATCATTTACAATTTTGTTGTATTTTTAGAACTCAATATGCAAGCAATGTCAAATCATTATCTCCACATCATTTTCACATTATTTAAACATATACATCTACCATTTATATAATGTGTTGGGCCCCTTTGAATCAAAAGATTTATCTAGGAATTTTATAGGATTCAAATCCTATAGGAAGTTTTCCAATTCCTATGAAATTCCTATGGAATGGCACATTGTATGTGGATTTTGGAGGAAATATAGCAAGAGATCTAACCTTTTGGAAAATTCCCTTTGAGTCTATCTCTCTCATCCGATTCCTGCATTTTTCCTGCGCTCCAATCAAACGACCATTCCTGTGTTTTTCCTGTGTTTTGCAATCCTCTGTTTTACACTTCAATTCCTATCAGAATCCTGTGTTTTTTCTATTCCTCCATTTTTTCAACCATGCGATTCAAAGGGGCCCGTAACATGCATTATTCCACATATCCCGTAGCAAAGTGTAGGATATCAACTAGTATACAATATGTATAGTTGAAACCCACATTAATTATTAATTATTAATTATAAATAGCTGCCACAGAAAACCACCCGTATCACTGGTGACCTTTCACTAATTTGGATTGATGGCCCATTGATTTTATTTTATTTTTGCTTTTGATTAGGCATATCTCTATAAGACTATGTGTATTGTAATTTGGAAAATGCTATGTTCACATCTCAATACCCTATTACCGCAACACACGGGACGCTATCTAGTTAACATCGATGATTTGTCCCATCATATCATATTGTATCAGAAATTTTACAAATAACAAGAGAAAAAATTATAATTAATAGGTATATGATCCTCTCCCTTTCAAAAGTACATCAGGTTTGCACATGATCTCAGCATGCTGGTGATGCACAATTTATATGCATTCTCTTATCCCTTCTTACTATATAGTTGGTATCCACTACAAGCATTAACACTATAAAGAAGCATCCAGGTTAAGCCATATCATCGATAATCAATAGCCGTCGGATCAAATGCATCTTTGTTTGTTTAACTGTGCATGCTTTAAGTAAGGAAACTGCCATGGGTAATTAGGCACATCAATGGATGACCCACTTAAGTGCTCCTGGTCATACATTGCATCCATCCCCCATATTAAGCCACTGCTATATCCCTTAACCATCTACTAATCAAATGCCAACTTTACACTTTATTATTTTAGAATGTTTATTTTTGATATTTCAATTCTTCAATTATGTTTGTAAGCACATATTTACAAAGTTGTTTATCATCACCATAAAATCCCGCAGCAACGCGCGGGGTATCAAACTAGTACCATTAATTAGAGGCTCCTTTGAAAATCCCCACATCAATAAAAGAACAATTTAGTTAGGACAATTTATATTTTTGTGAAATTAGAATAATTTAATAAATTAAGTTAAAATGTTAGAAATTTGTACATTAATCGAAAAATAAAGTTGTGCAACATCTCTGAAAACAATTGGTTGGTTGCCATACATTCGAATATGGAACAAAATAAAGAAAATGATCGCAAAAAAAATCATAAAAAATATACAAGTACCTATTGGTGCCTTCTAATGAATTCCTCCTCCTGCTAGAACTACGCTCTATACATCAATGTCATTAAGAGCAGGTAAAATAATGAGTTGCAAAACTATGCCACATCATCATATTCTTGTGTAGAGGGGAGAGAAGAGAAGAGGGATAGAAGAAAACGACCGACTAATTTGTAGCCCGGCGCTAGAGATTTTTTAGTTGGTATCGCTCTCTTGCAGCTGCTCCCGGCGATTAAAAACACACATTGTGGGGCCTGTGCAACCACAGTGGATCATACTACCCCTCCACATTGCCCTCCCCATCTGCATTGCCCTCCCCTCCCAATCCCCTTCCTCTCGATCGCCTCCGCCCCATTGATTCTCAACGCGCGAGACCACCGTGACGATTTCTCTTCCGACGGTGCAATGTCCCCCTCCGGCTCCCGTGCTTCTCCTCCCCTCTCTCCGACGCAGCTCCTACGCTTCTCCACCTCTCCCTCCCGCACTCGCGAAACTACCTATATATATGACAAAAAAATCCAGTCGCTCCAAAATTCCCCATCGCAATATTTCGCCGATTCCGATCTCCTTCTTCCGCTGGCAACCTCGACCACAGCCCTGCTCCTCTTCCACCTTGAATAATCTCTCCCGCCCCTGTGAGAAATTCCTGCCTAAAACCATAGTTCCCCACCACCAACACCATGTCTCACCGGACGAAGAGGGAGGTGGCACCAGCTCCTTAGGCCATCGTGAGCTCTACTGGTCCTTAGAAAAGTGTGTGAACTATGTGGTGTTTTGTGATTACTTCTGTAGCATACAAATGTTAATGTCAAAACAAAATTGGCTACAATAATGATCCACTTCACTCTTGATCATACACATTGACGTATGCTAGTTATAATTAATTATTTGATTTATGAGATGTAGCTAGCCAACAAGCAACCTATTGTATGAGTAGTTGGCTTCAGCATTAGCTATAGAATGAAGTGTAGCCGGCAATAGGCTATAATATTAGCCTTGCTCTAATTAGCACCAAATGGATCAAGCAGAGTCCCCAATTAACCATCTAGCTAGATCCCCACTCCAATGGTGGCATCTCCTCCCTTGCAGATGATCTCCTCGTCCTCTCGAGCTAATAACTCAAATGCGGACACCCAACGAGATGTACCTCGATCGGGTGTGTGTGTGTGTGTGTGTGAGAGAGAGAGAGAGAGAGAGAGAGAAGGGTTTGCATTGTTGACAAGGACCAGCATGAGGCAAATTGCAGAATAATTATAGCTTGTAGGATAAGCAATATGACTTAGGGCCCATTAGCACTTTCAAACGGTCCCTAAGTCATTGCCATCATAGTAATGGATGAAACTAAATTTATGATAATTATTCAAGGACACAGGCGAACGAATTAAATATTAGAAATATGATAAGTTGATTTAAAAGAGTTCACTAATAAGACATACTGATGAAGAAAGTTTTGCATTAATCATACCGTTTAGAAACTTGAAAAGCATGCATGAACGCGATAATCTGACAATGATAATAAAAAAAGAACATGCCCTTAGCTAGAGTACGTTTGCCAAACCCAGGGGAAGAGAGGAAGGAAGAAGGGGGGAGAAGGGCAAGGGGTATGTATGGATCAGCCTAAGAACGAGGTGCAGATAAGGGTAGAACACAAAGTGGAGTGGTGCTTCAGGGTATCCAATCGCATGGATCATGTTGGACGCCCAAATAAAATCATTGTCAAATTAAAATGTAGATCATATTGATATTAGTATAGTGTGACTCCTAAAAATTCAGTGAACTCAACAGCAATATTGTATGGCTTCAACCTTGGTTAATAAAAATGGGTGCACATCTGTAGGTCGGCCTATCCATTCCGGGCCAAGCTAAAAAAAAAAAGGTGAAAACCAATAAGCCAATAGTGAAGGAGAGAATATTTGACCCGAAAAAGGCCAAGAATACGTACCAGCAGTGATCTCCAGCGCGCTCTCAAGTCTCAAAGATTCTAAGCTTTCCCTTCTTTTTTTTTGAAAAAAAAAAAGTTGATCCATAAGCCTATTGAAATCACACACATGGCAAAAAGGATGTGCTGTCACATACAAATTAACAGACACACGCACAGCACACACGCTAGAGATGCGTATGTAGCTTTATCCATATTTCATTCCAATTGTTAGAAAAGGAAAAAGAAATTCCTTTCAAGTTAAAAAGGAAAAGAGAAATGCTTACGACCTGTGTACGCATGCCTCAATTCTTTTTCAATGATAGAATCGAGATGAATCCAGTCTCTATATATGAATATATACTTAAAAAAATACACGTGCGTTGCAATGGGTGAAGGCTATATATCTTAGGGCTTAGGCTGTTCGCAAGAGCTGGTTCACAACTCCCTGCTCTCGTTTTCCGCCCGCGCACTTTTCAAATAGCTAAACGGTGCGTTTTTTGAAAAAAAAAATCTCTACGAAAGTTGCTTAAAAATCATATTGATCCATTTTTGAAAAAAAAAATGAGAAAATACTTAATTAATCACGTGCTAATGGACCGCTCCGTTTCCGTGCGTACTGTTTGGGTCAGGAACCGGTTGGAGCGAACACAGCCTTAATCTTATTATTGTTATACGATTTAGCTAAACTGAAATTCACTATAGGAATTTACTTGGATATTGTTTTTACAAGATCATGAGCTACAATAATTAGGAGTCTGATCGTCTCAAGTTAGCATGCGAGTTCTTGAAAGAGAATTCTTATACGACTCTTTCTATATTTTCAAAAGCAAACGAATTTAAAAACCTACCCAAATACAAATATGTAATTTCAAAAGCGAATGAACTTAAAAACCGGCTCAAACATGAATAACGTATCAAAATATTGGCAAAAACATCTTTAATTTTTATAATAGTAGAGATATATTCTGACATACATATTTTTTTTTCTTAAAAACAAACACAATTGAATCGAGTCTCTACATCAAATATGTAGTTGAACATACATCTGCCGTCCTAGGAAATCAAATTAAAGACACGCTAGAAATAAATTTGTCAGACCTGTCAAAATCTAGGAGAATTTGTCACCGAAGCGCCGGCCGGAGAACGATGCATGCGAATGTGTGATGTGCAAGGTCGGCAGTTTGTACCCTATAAATACCACGCAACCCTTGTAGCTTTTGTCCCAACACAACACAAACCAATTCTATCTACACAGCTAGCCATCGCCGACGACGACACACACCCAAAAAACATATACAACATATATACCAGCTGCAAGCTCCTGTAGCTCGCAGTATTTGTTCTCACTGCTGTCTAGCTCAATCCCCAGCACAATATAGCTAGCTAGCAATTCGATCCAATTAAGCAAATCGTCAGAAATGGCCAACGATTCATTGGCTACAGGGCGTGTGATCGGAGATGTCCTGGATCCCTTCATCAGCACCGTCGATCTCACCGTCATGTATGGGGATGATGGCATGCCGGTCATAAGCGGCGTGGAGCTTCGCGCACCGGCGGTCGCGGAGAAACCGGTGGTCGAAGTCGGGGGAGACGATCTTCGCGTCGCATATACTCTGGTACTATTTTCGTGCCATCTTTATACAATTTTAGTGTTAATACATTGGCGTATAAAGCTTTTGCGCGTTAATTAATTATGTTACCTACCGAATTGGCACCACCTGATCATATATATGCATATAATATATATGTTCATCAGTTCATGCGTGGATTTATGCTAACTGTGTGAATACCCATCTATGTTGTAGGTGATGGTTGATCCTGATGCACCTAACCCTAGCAACCCAACTCTGAGGGAATACCTCCACTGGTGAGCACTATATAGTAGCTATAGCTAGCTACATCGATCTCAGTTAATTATCAATCAATTTAATTAGTGTCAATTTTTTTACATTCCATAAAATAAATTAAACCGATCATTTTGCACGCACAAGCCTAGCTAGCTAGGGTATATGTGCATACGCATGCGCGGTGTAAGTGGCTAACCCACGAAACCCACTTATAGGCTAAAATAAGCCACTTATTTTGACCTATAAGTGGGTTCGCGGCTGACCCACTTACAGCCCCCTGTGTGCGCAACAAACGGTGCAAATGCAGCTTGCAACTTGCATGCAGAAAAAACTGTGGATAATTGTGTATAGTATAGATAGCTAGGGACCAAATATACACATGTAACAATGCATGCTGCACGCGTGTACGTCGATCAGCTACGCTATGTCATGGATGTACACGCATGCGTTGTGTCCACGTGGTCGATCGGTGTGTGCGTTAGTTCATCTCGAACCACACAATACATACATAAATCGATCGATCGATCGATCCGTGATGCAGTACAGCTAGATCATATGAATCGGGATCGATCAATATGTACATATATGGAACTCTATATATGGATCTATGTGCTAACTAGCTACTTATCGATTTATGTCCATGCGTGTATGTGCAGGATGGTGACTGACATCCCGGCTTCAACCGATGCTACATATGGTACGTACAATATGCAATCTCTACTTAACACTAGATTTATAGATCGATGAGACATGAGATCGAGATTAGAATAGTATAATATATACTTTCTCTGTTGGTCAGGTTAAAATAAACTGACCAACGTTATATATAAAATATTTAATGAATTAGCGATACATATGATCTGAGAGGTGCGGTTGCTTTGCGATGCGGATGCAGGGAGGGAGGTGGTGTGCTACGAGAGCCCGAACCCGACGACGGGGATCCACAGGATGGTGCTGGTGCTGTTCCGGCAGCTGGGGAGGGAGACGGTGTACGCGCCGGCAGTGCGCCACAACTTCACCACCCGCGCCTTCGCCCGCCGCTACAACCTCGGCGCGCCCGTCGCCGCCGTCTACTTCAACTGCCAGCGCCAGGCCGGCTCCGGCGGCCGGAGGTTCACCGGACCTTACACCTCCCGCCGCCGCCAAGCCTAATTAATCAAGCTCTATAGCTTAATTAGCTATATTACATGCATTTATAATTTGCATGCAGTATCTATATTATATAGATCAATGTGGTCAACGATCGAATAAAAACGTAGCATATGATGATATATATATGTACTTATATATCTATATGTATATGCTGCATGCTTTAAGTTTAATTTGTAGCTAGAGCTAGCTGCAATATTATCCCTGTTGTGCTTGGTGTAGTTTATATATAGTGAGAGGATGTGGTGTGCGATATATGTACTGTTATACATACACTTATAGGTTAATTATGTGATGTAGTAAACGAAATGGATATATATATATATATATATATATATATATATATATATATATATATATATATATATATATATATACACACACACATATATAGACACATACAAACAGGTATTTTTATGTAAGATCGATGTGTGTCCGTATAATAATAAATTAAAACATATATCATTCATGCGTGTGGTGCGATGCTCCATGTGGTACATGCATGGAACATCATATATACTCCCTCCGTCTCATTTTAAATGAAATTGTGTGTTTATATGTCCAACATTTGATCGTCCGTCTTATTTAAAAAGTTTATAAAAAAAATAAAAATTAAGTCGCGTGTATAAAGTACTATTCATGTTTTATCATCTAATAACAATAAAATATTAATCATAAAAGAATTTCAAATAAAACGAACAATGAAACGTTAGACACAGAAATCTATAGCTGCACTTAAATGGGATGAACGAAGCATAATTTTTATCTTTATATAGTCATTAGAAAAAATATCCGTGCGTTGCAATGGGTGAAGGCTATTTTATTATTCACCGTGAAATTCACTGTGAGAATTCATTTGGATATATATATTTTTCTAAAATATCATGTCAAGTTAATATGCGAGTTTTTTTTAAAGATATTTCTTATACGACTCGTTTTGTATTTCTAAAAGCGAACGGAATTATAAGAATCCGACTCAAATATGTACGGATTTTTATTTCCAAAAGCGAACAAATTTGAAAACCGACTCATACACGGATGACGTATCAAAGTACCGGTAAGAACATCTTCAATTTTTATAATAGTAGAGATATATTCTCTATTTGATATGGATATAGCACAATTTAGAAGGATAGAATATATGATTCAAGATATCTGATTCAATTATTAAGAGACTAAGACGCATTTAATTTAACTTTTTACTCCCAATCTGTCCCAGTTAAATATGTTAATGAGAAGTGGTTTTTTATACTCCCTTAGCCTCGAAATGTAGTTATTTCTGGATGTGGATATGGATAAGTGCATGTTCTGTAGATAGAAATAGCTACTATTACATTTTAAGACAGAGAAAATAGGGGTTATTTTCTCTTATTACTATTTGTCTATTTTTTTACATACAGAGTGAGTTATATATGGATAAATATAACATAAAAAACATAGTTTAGCATATAACATTATAACGTTGTAATCACTATGTTATTATTTTTGTTCTAGAATTTTTAATGACTACTTCACCCTCCCTCTCTTGGGCCTCATTTTTTCACTTATGATTATGCTTATTATTAGCCAAAATTGAATTTTCAACTTTAAATTTGGAGCTGATTTTGAGATTTTTTTTCATCAAAATTTATTTTTCAGCTTTTGCTTTTAGATCACTAAGAACATGTATATAAAAATTTTATTCACAAATTATTTTTCTTTTGCAAATATGTCGTTTTGCTTATCCCGCGAATAAGTGAAACAATGGCTCCAAAAACATAGCTATATATTTATGGCTATGACTAGATATATAAGATAGCTATATATTTTAGAATGGATTGTATTTAGATGATATACAAAGGATAAGTGCACGTGTTGTAAATCGACTTTCTCAGAAGAGTAAGTTTATGTTGCATGTAAGGCTAAAATAGATAAGATTCTGCACTAGATAGATCAATTCTGTAAAAGATACATATATAAAAAGGTGCATATCCGACATATACCTCACGAAAGGAAAAGGAAGGGACATATGAGGGTATATACTTCAATGATGAGATACCAACGTCAAAAAAAGTATCTCACCCACTCATCTCGACATGATATTCTGCCGCTCAAATTCTTATCTCCAAAATGAGCGAGGCTTCAATCCATTTATGCTTTGAGCTGACTTGGTAGCTAGAGTAATGCAGCAACATATATTCATATATTCATGCATGTATAATGTCCTGTGATTATATGTGGCACCGCTCCCCTCCTTATAGACATCGTTATGATGGGTTTTCTCCTTCTCCACCACATCAATATCTATGGGTGAAAACCTCTCTCCGACTTTCGGATGAGCGGCAGCGGTGAATCATATCGCATCCTCTATGGGAGAGCCGCTTGAGAGAACCTTCTTCGTGCAGTTGATGCCGTGGGTGGGACCCCACATTGGCTCGTGGCCGATTGATTGCAGTCATTGGTTGTTCTTCGCATTTTGCGACCACACTTGGACGAGTGGTTGATTTGCAATGCAGTTACACTCTGATGATACCTTCTAATTCGGTTCGATGTTGCCGGCGGTGATGTGCAATGTGCGCAAGTTCTCATTGGTAGAACCATCAGGCGCTAATTTCATGGAATCTGTTTTTAGGTTTGAACAAGGACTACATGTAGCTTGCAGGATTTTCACTAATTGTGGATAGTGTTGTCTCTATCTTTAGGATGGTGATCTAATTAATGTTCTTTATGTCCATCAAATTATATTATGTAATGCACAGTCATTCGAGTGCCTCCCCACTCCCTTCTCCCTCGCAGCCGCACACGCACACTGTTATAAAACCAGCCCGATATATACCTCGAAAACCGAACGTGGAAGAAACGCCATAGAAGATCTAAACATGAAGGCGACACTGAGGCACGATATTTGTTAACAAGGTTCAGTCAAAACCTACATCCCCAGAGCACTGATTACGAGCGCTCTTCCCCGATCCAACATATTACAGTGTATCCAGGTATTCACGACCCTCCATCGGCTAGGCCGTCGGCCAGTCGTATCCATACCTATGCTATTGTCGTCTTGCGGTTACAACCAAGATAAAATCTGACTCTTACTCTAGTCCTAACACCTATTACAACTCCAAGTCCTAAATTACAACCGACTACGTACACATATTCGACACAAAGCTCTAACAAACTACACCTTGGCGAATATGCCACGTCAACCTGAAATTATCCCTTGCACGAACATCCGTGTACCTTGACTTGGGAGGGATGGGGCGGTGGTTAGGGGATGAGCGGAGGAAATCGTCATCGGTGGCAGTGTGGATCGGTGCAATGGGTAGAGGCGTATGAGCAATGGGACGACGACTTTGGTGGCGGCGAAGGGAGCAGGGTTGGAAGGTGGGCGGCAAAAGGGGAGCGGGCGCGCGTGCGACGGAGCGCGAAGAGAGTGGATGCACGGATGGGTGGTTGGAGCGCGATACAAGGATTGGGCATTTTGGAGTGTTGATTTTGTGGGAGGATCTTAGGAAACAACTTAGCTGTTTGATTGTTCAGGACTCACCACCAAAAATATCGGTTTTCTAAGTAGCAGAGATTTTTAGATCCATGACTTGTTAAAGTGTATTATTCTGGTTTCAAATTACCCGATCTTACGTAACATTGACATGATATGTCATACACACATTCCTATCCCATTTTTTTCATTATTATTCTCTATGTTTTTGATTTTTTTCCCCTTTTTTTTATTTCTTACACACGAAGAGGAAGGAAGAAGAGAAAGGGGAGAAAAAGGAAAAATAAAAGGAGAAAAAGAATGGAAAATTTCCAAATACCCCTCTAAACTTGAAAATGAAAATAAGAGTTCAAATAGAAGCCCGCGTTGAAAATGAAACCGTAAGACGTGCAAACTCACCGAAAACAAATCTCATCGTCGTCGTCGTCATCACCATCGTCATCATCATCTGATCCCCCCACGAGGCCCCCAGTAGTCCTGCACCTTCTCCATCTCCCCCCACAATAATAACAGCAGCAGCATCCACGACTCGATAATTCCCGCAAAGCGGAAGCCAAACCCAAACAAACCCCAACCTGCAACCCAACGCAGACGAGTCGTCCAAGCAACCACCACCCGCGCCCACCTCTGCTCTGCTCTGCTCTCCTCGCCGATGGATCGCGCCCGCCTCGCCGTGCTCTCCGCCCACCTCGCCTCCCCCGCCGCCGCCTGCGGGGAGGCGGACGCGGCGGGGCCGCTGGAGAGGTCGGCGGCGTCTGCGGGGGCGCGAGGCGGCGCGCTGGCGGTGGTGGATGGGAGGACGGGGAAGAGGTACGAGGTCAAGGTGTCCGACGAGGGGACCGTGCGCGCCACCGACTTCAAGAAGGTAGGAGCGCTACGCTTACTGCTGGCTTCTTCGTTGCCGCGACCTGCGCCGTGATCCGCGCCGGGTTATGTGGGGGTGTTGCGGGATTTCGGGATGCGGGTTTTGGTTGGTGGATCAAGCTGGATTTCTGTGGAATCGGCTTGGATTAGGTGATTGCGATCTTGGTTGTGCTCAATTTTCGTCTGCTGCTAGTGATTGGGTGACAAAACCGATGTGTAAATTTCGCCCAATCGCCACCCCCCTTGGACAAATCTTCTCCCTGGAGATGTCAGAAAGTCGAAACTAGCATGATTATTGAGTTTAGTTCCTCATTATAGTGTCTGTATGGATGTAGGTGTGGCGATTTCTAATTGTTATCCTGGTTGACTTCGATGAGGTCGCAGCTTACCCGTTTGTTCACAATGAAGTTATCCTAAATCTTCTAGTGCTTGCATGTGACTTCGTAGTTGTAGTAAATTGTTCTGCTTGATTGGCAGGTACTTCTTGCGAACAAACTAGAATGCAACTACCGAATTATTAGATAACTATGCAAATGTTACTTCACTACCTTTTGGTTTAGGACTAAAATTTCAAGAGAATGTGTGGACAGCTCAAGCTCTGTGCATATTATGATGCCTTTGCTATATGAGATCATCCCAGAGTTAAATAGGATTTTTTTTGGGTTAATTGTTGCAGATTACCACTGGAAAGGACGACAAGGGTCTTAAGATCTATGATCCTGGTTATCTCAACACAGCCCCAGTTCGCTCATCCATCTGCTACATTGATGGGGATGAGGGAATTCTTCGTTACAGGGGATACCCAATTGAAGAGTTGGCTGAAAGCAGCTCATTTGTTGAGGTGGCCTACCTCCTGAGTAAGTGTTCTGCACCTTTATTTCCTCTTTAATGCAAATGTAGTTTTTGTTGTTGAAAACATGTTTGCTCTTGCAGTGTACGGAAGTTTGCCTACCCAGAGCCAATTGGCTGGATGGGAATTTGCGATTTCTCAGCACTCTGCTGTTCCCCAGGGACTCTTGGTATGTTTTGCCATCTTATTGTGTATCATTGCAGTATATATGGACAGCTTTTCTGTTTAATTTGTACTAATAACTAATAGCTTGGTGTTCTTTTAACGTTGACAGGATATCATACAAGCAATGCCTCATGACGCTCATCCCATGGGTGTCCTTGCCAGTGCAATGAGCACGCTTTCTGTCTTCCATCCGGATGCAAACCCTGCTCTTAGAGTAAGCACTCTCTAAATGCACTAATTGAGCTAGTTGTTTCTTCACATGATTTTACTTAACATGATAGAATCAGCCAAAAATTGGATTTTTTAATATCTGAATTATGTATGCACCATCTGTTATGTGTAATAGTTTGCTGTTGTTAATGACATATATTGTACTCGTGTAGGGTCAAGATCTTTACAAGTCGAAGCAGGTTAGGGATAAGCAGATTGTGCGAGTACTTGGGAAGGTATGACTTAAGAAATCCGATTATTCTTGTACTAGTGAAGTTAATCGAGGATAATTTCCCAGTTAAATGATACACCCTCTTTCTTGAATTAGTGAAGTGATAAAATAGCCAGAGATATTCTATGGAAGGTCATGATGCATATCACAATGATGTTTCTCTTTTAGATTTATATAATGTTATTTTTCCGGAAACAAGCACTGCCGGGCGAAGCCCAGCAGTTAGCTTTATATATGTTTGGTTTTACTAATAATTGATGCAATATTAACTTGATTTTCTGTATAGGCACCAACAATTGCAGCTGCAGCGTACTTGAGATTAGCTGGAAGACCTCCTATCCTTCCTACAAATAGTCTCTCTTATTCAGAGAACTTCTTGTATATGCTAGACTCTTTGTAAGTCACATCACTTTGGAATTATTTGTATTCTGTTCTCTCATGTGCTCTTTCATTTTTCTTTTGTTAGAAATCAATAAGCAATTCAATTTTGTGATTGACTTCATTTTCCTTTTCGACTGTGATGCAGGGGTGACAAAGAATACAAGCCAAATCCTAGACTTGCTAGGGTTCTAGATATCCTTTTTATTCTCCATGCTGAACATGAAATGAACTGCTCTACAGCTGCTGCTAGGCACCTTGCTTCAAGGTAGATAATGCCATTCATTCTAAGAATTGGGAATCTGACCTTGCCTGATTATTTATCCTGTGTTTACAGTGGTGTTGATGTCTTCACTGCTCTTTCTGGTGCTGTTGGAGCTCTATATGGTCCACTGCATGGTGGTGCAAATGAGGTAAACAATGCTGAGCAATGAGCAGTTGTCACTTTTGTTTCTTGCATTGGACTGCTAATAGTTTATATACACACTCATCATCAGAATCTAAGGATAAAGCTCACAAGTAACAAAGACATACAGTCTATGTACTCTATAAATTTGTTCTGTTAACAATGTAAATAAGTCACCTCCTTGATAGAGAGGTTTTTATTTTCTTGGATTTTTTTATATAATTGAAAATTTAGTTCTAAAACCTTTGTTTCGCTTTAACCTTGACTCTACATCTGTTATTTTTAGAAGTAATTAAGGCATTACTCAATTATTATGATGCAGAAGCACTAATGCCATTTTCTAACATGCCAGGCGGTACTTAAAATGTTAAATGAGATTGGAAGTGTGGAGAATATTCCAGATTTCATCGAGGGAGTGAAAAACAGGTAATATATAACTCCTGTCCTGATTTATATTTTCTGATCTGAAATGTAATCATTGAGGTCTTTTTTAGTTTAATGAAGTTTAAGCTTTTACCTTTTTAAATATATATGTTTGGACTTGTTTTTATGAGATCTGTTTTGTTCTTTAGGAAGAGAAAGATGTCAGGTTTTGGGCACCGTGTTTACAAGAATTATGATCCCCGTGCTAAAGTCATCCGAAAGCTAGCAGAGGAGGTCTTCTCTATTGTCGGACGGGATCCTCTTATCGAGGTTAGTTATGCTGAATTTCTTTATTCAAGAAGTCCAGTTTATGATGACTGTATGTATGTAACCTTCATTCAGTTAGTGAAATATTTGGTTAATGTTTCACATTGCAATCAACACCCAAGAAACAGATTTTGTCAGGTCACACTATAGGATGCTAAATGACATGTACTTGGGAACATGAAGCATTCATTTCTAAACAGTAGGTCTACATTTTATTTGCAATGAATGAATATGGACTTTGCACAACACATTGAGATGGATGAAATACTTCTGATTAGTTTCTTTCTTGATCTGATCAATGTTGAATAAACACAAACAGATTTATTAGTCTTTTACTGTTCGCAATCCTTTTCCTGTAACTAGAATATAAGCGCGTCTGTTGACGCGCTCGTTATTTTGTACCTGTGCATATTATATAAAGTGCATTTAGATCGAACAACTATTTTATAAATAATAAATTCAATTCCCTTAAAATCTCATAAAAATATAGGAAATAATATACGCTTGTGTGAAAAAAGTAATTACATTCATCAAACAGGATAAAATATACACTTCGATTTTTCTTAAAACACATGTTTTTTAAAATATACGCTTCATTTTTTTTTCTTAAAAACACATTTTTTTTAGAATATGAGTTTCATAAATTAAAATGTTTCTTGTTTATATGCACTCTTAAATCATTGTTGTTTCTATTTTTTCTACCATGTAGCAAATTGATAGTAATGACGGCGATAGTGGTGGTTCTGTCACCACCTTACCAACTGACATGTGGGGACCATAGGTCCATGGGAGGAAATGGACACAACATATACTTTTAACCTTGTTTAAACAAAACAGTGGACATGATTTAGACCATAATGTTTTTTATAACATGTCTAATTGACTTATTAAGCATGAAAAATAAATAAATAAATAATATCTTTAAAGACTCCTATATCTATATTGTTTGTGGTTCTAAAACCAATGCTACAAAATAATCACTACAAAAAATAACTTAAAATTTAAATTTTGTTATTTCTTATAATTAATAGGCAGATGATGTTGGGTAAAAAGTTGAAAAATATTTTTATAATCGCTAAGAAAATACGTTACAATGCACAGGCCCTTGGCTAGATATTTAAAAATCTCCTTGAACGAAACTGGCTAAGCTAATAATCGTTCAGAATGATTAATTTAAACCTAAATTCATGGTTCTGTATTAAAAAATAACAACTAGCCTTTTTAGATGCCATTAATTGTCGTGCTTCACATATTTCAAAGAGCAATCATTTTTATTCAGGAGTCTGTAAAATTAAAAAGACAATCAAGATATTTATTGACAGATGTATTATTTTTAACCATTCAGAAAAAACTTTTTTAATGCTATTCTTGTCCTTCAGAATTTCGTATATCAATCATATGCCGATACATATGAAACATTGATTGTTGCTTTCAGTCAGTTTCTTCATCCACATGTACTTTGCAGATTTACTACTGTTATCACAGAAAGCCTTTGATATTTAATACTGCAAAGCTCAAATAAACATGAGGTTAACAAGCTATATTGGCAAAACATTAAGCACCTGTTCCGTGTAGTAATTGTGTTCTACTTGCCCAAGTGCTACAATCAATATCATATTTTGGTTGCTGGCTTTGATCATTTGATCCATCGTATTAGAGGAATCCCAAGAACTATTAGGATTATATTCTATCCTTTCCACAATACTTGAAATTTGATTGATTAATCTGGAAAGTTATTTGGCAAAAATATCAAGCAGGCTATAACTAGCACTCTTCGAGGATTGATGGTGTCACATTTTTGTTAACTACCCTGTGTTATCTTCCAAACCTTTTCCTAATGGAACAAAAAACTACAATAATTATTTTCTGTTCGTGAAGTAGGATTCTGAACAACATGGTTATCTGTGTGCAACTGCAATAACACTTTGATAAATCCAATACACCTTTGTGATGGTTTCTGATGCCATGTCAGGTTGCTGTTGCGTTGGAGAAGGCAGCATTGTCAGATGATTATTTTGTCAAGAGGAAGCTGTATCCAAATGTGGATTTTTACTCTGGCTTAATATATAGGTACATCAGTGGGAAAGCTGTTTTTCTCTTTTCTCTCCTTTTGTCATTGAGTAGCTAATTGTGATTGTGTTGATTCAGGGCAATGGGATTCCCTACAGAGTTCTTCCCTGTTCTGTTTGCAATTCCTCGCATGGCTGGTTGGTTAGCACATTGGAAAGAGTCACTTGATGATCCAGACACTAAGATTATGAGGCCTCAGCAGGTCAGTGATAGGCAAACAAATTTGCCATGTATTATTATGTTCCCTTAGTATGAACTCCAGGTCAATCATGAATTATGATTACTCCTTTTTGAGCAACTTAACATTTAGATTTTCTTGTCAATCAATATTGAGCCAGATTGGAGCCATTGTTATTCTGCACAGTGACTGCGGTGATGGGAAATAAATAGTTATATGCTCTTTTCCTTTTGAATATCATTTGGTTTGGCTAGCTCTTCTCTGGGCTGCAAACAAGGAGCGTAGGATTTTCTTATGACCACGGCATAGTTATATCTTTCACTAACAAAGTCCAGCAGTATTCTTGATATATTGACTCCTTTTATACATTCATCACTTGATACTGTGCTCTCTATCTAGACCTTTTTGGGTGTATTCTGAATGCTGGCCAATTAAGTCCTATGTACTATATATTTGATTCATGCGATACATAATTACAGATATGGTGTTAATCAGTTAGTTGACTAGATATCTTGATGATGGCTTCTTCTTTCTTCAGGTATACACTGGTGTTTGGCTGAGGCATTACACACCTGTCAGAGAACGAGTCCCAGCAAGCCAGGGCGAACAGCTTGGTCAGATTGCTACCTCTAACGCAACAAGGCGTCGGCGTGCAGGTTCTGCCCTGTAAGATAGCTTCAAGGTACAGCATCCAGCGTACAAAATAAAAGCAAAGCTTCATCCCTGTGCTAACAAGTCTACATATCTGCATGAATCTGGGAGCTGTAAGTCTTAAGTTGTCAAGTTCACGTATATATGGGTAATAAACTAATAATGCCACACCAGAGAGCACTGAGGCGTGCGTTGTAATCGTGCTCACCCAATGTACTTTTTCTCTGTAACTTGAATTCTCTCAAGCATGGAGAATGAAAGGATATCTCTGGGCAGAAACTATGAAAATGCAAAATTTGAAGAAGATTTTCCAGTTCAGTCGATCATATCAATATGCCATCAAGTTTATTGGTTGCATTACAGGAGGCAAACTTGCATGGTCAATTTCTTGCTCGTTCTTGAGAAATCAGAAACTGCCGTTTGTTTCAGTGGATGGTGAATCTTAACTGTTACTGTCTACTATAATTGCCGTTTTTGTCATGACTCATTAACCACATGGTTTTAAATTCTTATCTAATCACCTCGTTTCTCTTTCCTTTGTTTTAATTCTTGATTTTTGTGTAGAGATATTTCTTGTATGAGAAATTGTTTCATCTTTTTACCTTTTTTCTCATTAACTTTCTTGCTACATTAGATTTGTGCTTATGTGACAGTGGATTTAATGTTATGAACACTAGCTGAGATCGAGGGTTGGGGCCTTAAGCCCAAGCACAAAATGCATTGCATCATTTTCAGTTCACCATTCGTCACTAAACTAATCCTTGTCAGGTTGTGGCATGTCACTGTCTGCATTGGCCTAGATATTTCACACGTAGGAACTATACACATGCGTTGTTCTATTGCTAGTCATGATGGCATTTTTTGGTCAGATTATTACTTGTCTTCATTCATGTGGACCTTATCATCAAGCTTAGGTAGGGCCCTTCACTGCCTACCTAAGTGTCTCCATCCTTCCATTCCTTGCTGCATGTTGATCAGAATGGTTTAAACTGCAATCATGTGCTCATGTGCTGGTGGGTCATCTCATTTACATCTCCTTTTGGAGTTCTTCCTCTTTGTTAATTGTGGTTGGTTCTTGCATTTACGGCTGGTAAGTTTCCATGTTCATAGCGGTGGAACATGACCTGGAATTTTCCAAGGAAGCATCTTAAAAAAAAGCATTGCCACTAATGCCCTATCGCCTAATCTCATGCCTATGCACGTTTTATAGGACTTATTTAGTGGTCAGCTAATTACTTAACATTATCTGAAAAATAAACTTGTCAAGTTGGACTACTCCTAAGCAAAATCGACCAAAACAACTTCCATTTGCGGATTTACATATTACTCAAAATTAGACTTTAGTAGACTACTAGAAGATCGATCTTAGCATGCGTCAGAAAGTCCTTGATAATTATGAATCGGCCTGCTACCTGCTAACAACCAAGATCATTTACCATCAACATCAACCATTCATAGTTGCTTCCTCAGTGGTGTGCGATGACTTAATAGCTTGCATCCTGTACTATACCACTGCTAATCCATGCAGATGACCAGGTCAGCAGCAAACAGACCAGCCAAAGAAAGTCAGAGTCAGAGAGCACAACTTGTCATTGACAAACCATCCATGCCATGCCAGAGTGGACTGTTGTGTTCTTGACAACAGCCTCTAATTTATGTCCAACAACAGATTTGAAGTTGATCTTTGTTGACCAGTTGCAAGATGTATAGATAATCTACTAGTAATGATGGATTTGACACATCATAAGTTGATCCAAATCACCTGCTTTCACTGGCTAGTACTAGTAGAGAGTTTGCAACTATTGGTTGGTCATCATGCATGGCATGAGCTCACATCATTCCTAAGCAAAGTGGTTTTCAGTCCAATTTCACCATCAGGGAAGAAGAAATTAAGATCACCTTCCAACCATATGCATGCTACCAGTAGCATCAATTGCTGATCTTTAGGAAAGGTTTGGATCCTCTTTTCATCTTTTGGAACTAGGAAAGAGAAGTGGCACTTGGCTAGCAGTGGCGTTTGGTTCTTTGCACAAAGAGAGTTCCTGTGGACTGAAATGTCAAACATCAAACTAGGTATCCACTTTAATTAGTCCAAGTAGATGAAGGGGAATGGCATGTTTTTAGCCAAGCCAGTAGTAGAATCACATGCTTGGGTTGACTGGTGCCACAGCTGATCAATACAGTTTTTGGCTCCATTACATGCACTGTATGTCTGTATCTGGCAGAATGAAGTGGATGGTAATCTACCACAGGTTGAGAGAGGTTACACGGAAGATGCACAAGCATGCATACTACTAGGTGAGATCGGACGGTGGACAGTAGCGGTGACTGATAGGTAATTAACTGGAAGCATAGGGATTTTTTTGCAAAAATTACACTCCTAATCTCCAATGTGCGGGGGCTAATTTGCAAAAGGAACCGCTGACGTGGCATCCTAATTCTTCAAGGATCCCACGCGGTTTAAAGAAGCTAATGAAAAATGTTTTGAGCCGAAGCTCTATTTTCTATGGACCAAGCAATGCAATCAGATACGTACATGTGCTCAAAACCGTTGGAAGGCGTGCAAGGTTAACTAGCAGGGGTTGGCTATCGGGGTCACGTGGGATAGGTTAAACTCTGTTTTTAAGATGTGACGGCCTCGTACATTCGTTTGGCATGAGGAATGAAATGATCCTAATGATCCTACTTTTAAAAAGATATCTTATATATCAGCCAGATAAAAAAAATGGTTTGGAATAGTCCATCAATTTTGAACCAATTCAGATCTTGAGGGAATATTCTTCTGAGATCAGGGATGTTAGAGAGAATAGTAGGTTGGATTTATCCGTCAGTTTTAATAATATTTTCTATGAGATACCATCCCATCCCACTTATCCTTAAGCCAAATACTCGAAAAAATAGATTCTAACCTAACCCAACCTATCTCATCCCTTAAACCAATACTTTAGATCTTATATATAAGGGATATTCACTATTTTCTTGTAACGTTTGACTACTCATCTTATTCAAAAAAATTTGTGCAAATATAAAACTAAAAAGTTGTGCTTAAAATACTTTGGATAATAAAGTAAGTCACAAATAAAATAAATAATAATTCTAATTTTCTTTAAATAAGACGAATGATCAAACAGTGCAAATAAAATATTAAAATCCCTTATATTAGAAAACGGACGGAGTATATGTGATCAAGCCTAAAGAAATCAAAGGTTGTACTCTAAGATTGAATCGTCGACAAAAGGAAGATGGAGTCTAGCCTCGATGTGGTTTGGGAAACCTTCGGAGATATCATCTCTTTGTTTTTTTTTTGTCTTTTCTAAATTATTTATTCTATGTTTTCAAAACATGTGCTATCATAACACTTTTTACTGTAATACGTACGACCATTTGTTTGGATTATTTATTAAAATTTTAAAAATATTTAATTTATCTCTCCAGTATGTCTAATAATCAAAATCAAACCACACCGTATTTAACGGTATCGATATGTAAACTAGTACTGTATCCGTCCTAAAATACTTGTCGTTTTGAGTTTTTCTTTCTAATATTTGATCATTCGTCTTATTCAAAAAATTATAGAATTATTATTTATTTTATTTGTGATTTGCTTTATTATTAAAAATATTTTAAGTATGACTTATCTTTTTTATATTTATACTAAATTTTTAAATAAGATGAACGATTAAATATTAAAATAAAAAAAATTCAAAATGTCTAATAATTTGGGACGGAGACACTAGTATTCTCGTTGTTAATAAATAAAAAGAAAGACAAGTTGACCGGACGTAGAAACTGTACAGTAGAAAGAAATTCCGTACTACTCCTACCTCTTATCCGCGAACAAAAAAAAAAAAACACACGATCAGCAGCAGTGTCAGCGCGCATTAAGCGTTAATCCCCCAGCTGGTCAAAAACCCGAGCCTGCTGCGATATGGCCTACCGCCGCTGCGCCGCACAACCACAACCCATACGCAACTCCACCCAAAAACCAGCGTCGCATCGCACGCGCAAGCGCAGCACGAGCACAGTGAGGAGGAGCTTAGCTTAGCCTAGCTAGCTTAGCTCTACCAAAAGCTCTCTGTAGCTTGCTTGCTGCCCAGTATTGGGAGGGGCCGAAGGGCAATGGTGGGAGGCAGCCGTCTCTTCCTCCTCCTCCTCCTACCTTTGCTGCTGCTGCTGCTGGGCGCCGGCTGCAGAGATGGCCGCCGGTGCGCCGCCGCGGCCGCGCAGACTCAGAGGCTGCCGCAGCAAGAAGGTGAGTTGCGTACGGCGGCGGCAGCTAGCTAGCTTTCCTCTCAGATTTTGGTCTTCTTCTTGTTTTGTTTTTTGGTTGTTGTTGCTAATTTCTTTGTTAATTAGAATTAATTACTGTAGTAAGCATGCGTCTAAGTGTGTTTTCGCTTAGCTAAGCTTGAGCTTTGTCTTGAGATTCTTGTGGATTTTTTTGCTGCTCCCAATCTGTCATTGCAACCGCAACTACAAATCGATCGATGGCCTCCACACGCTAGTAGTTGATTTTTATTTTACTACTTCGTATTTACAACTAGCAGCCTCTACCAATCCCCGGAAACAAGAATAATAAAAAAAATGTTTGTTTATTTTGATCTGGAGATGAAAAACTGCCAAAGATTTCCCTTTTCTTTACCGCTGATTTTGGCGTCTCAAGATCATCTGCAAAATTCACCCAGATCGCCCGGAAGGGCACTCAGGCATTTCTTCTGCTCTGCTGCATCAGATCCATCAGTGCTGCTCACTTGGGGGGCAATGCCTCAAGAACTCGTACAGTCGTACACCGTGCAAAATGGCGAAATGCCATTTTTCTTCTTTTCTTATTGCGCCTGTGATCCTCGGGTGAACTGTGTTCAGGACGCATGGAGTTCGTGCCGAATTGTTGCTTCTCTCAGGACGTTTCTAAAAAATTCTCTCATCCAGCTTAAGTGCAAATATATAGCATTCCCTGAATCATTCAGGGTTGAAATGCAAATTGGTATTCCTTTTAGGGGCATAAGAGCAAATAGCATCGCCATTTTTCGCCTTTTCGGTTATTCCCCCACCAAAATTGTTTCCTCCAAGGGCCCCCAAGATAAGGGCAAGCTGTGCGATCTTGTCGATGGCGAATCTGAGCAGGAAGTTGTTTTGGCTTTTGAGTTTTGACTTGGCCGCTCTCTTCGTCTTGAAGATCCCATCTTGCGCCAGAGCTGCGGGTTAGGCATATGCAGTGGTGAACAGATTGATCTAGTCCAATGGGTGCTGCACGCCAACTGTTTGATGAAATTGCTGAGTGCCCAGGGTGCACGCCGGGCAACTTCCTAGGAGTGCCAAAGTTGGCTCGGTGCGCTGGCAGGAGACGTTGGCTGCTTTGGCTTGGCTTTATGTGCAATACAAACCATGGTGACAATGTGTTGTATGCATCTCATGACATTACGACAATATGTTGCCTGGTGATTGTATTGAGTTGGTAACAGCGATGGTTTCGTTTCGCAAAGCCTTCCTCTTGCAAGGAATGATGAACCGGAGAATGGCAGTGCACAATGCTCCGTGCTTGCAATTTTTCGGAGGTTTAGTTGCTAGAGCGCAATGAGTCATGGGCTTGAGCTGATGGGTGAGTTGTGCAAAGCCATGGCCTACTGTGCATATATGCGCTACAAGAAATTGGGCACTTGAGGGAAAGAAATGGCATGTTTGATAGCTCAATGCCTCAAAGTTAATGTCATGGCCATGGCCTATGCTGGTAGCTATGTGTGGAGAGAAATAATTTATGAATGTCTCACTTCACTTGCTAACGAGGATAAATATGGAGTTCTGGGAGGCTGCTACCATCAAACATGAGGCTTTTGTGCCAACATTTTAGTTTTTTTACTCTCTAAGCAAATGAGAATTGCAATACCAAACTTCCTTTTATCCACTGCTTGATAGGTTCTCTAGCTCACTCATTATGCATTGTTCCGTGGCTTTGTACTGTTTAAGTCACAAATTTTGACAATTTGACCCTTTCTGAAAACTAATTTTACAAATGAACCGCGGCCAAAACTTATTTCAGAAATGACCCTTTTGTTCAGCGCCAAATCGTATGGCGCTGAACTTAGACACCTCAGCGCCACGTCAACTGGCGCTGAATGCTGTGCCACCGCGGATGAGAGGCTGAGTTGGCGTGCCAACGTGCATTTAACGCCGTGCTATTTGGCGTTGAGGTGTCTAAGTTCAGCACCATACGATTTGGCGTTGAACAAAAGGGTCATTTTTGAAATAAGTTTTGGCCGCGGTTCATTTGTAAAATTAGTTTTCGGAAAGGGTCAAATTGTCAAAATTTGTGTGTTTAAGTTGTATATTGCAACATTTTGAAATTCTCATGCGGGAACACTTGATACTTGTCTTGTTGGTGCTGGTGATTTCTATTTGTTTCTTTTGAGGGAAGCAAACAAACAACATTGTATTGAGACTGCTGAGTTCTTACATGCTAACAGAAATACAAGCTAAAATTTCAATTGCCTTTTCTTTTGCAGTTGAAGCACTTAAGGGAATAGCACGCAAGCTTAACAAGATGGATTGGGACTTCAGTGTGGATCCATGCACTGGGTCTAAAACTTGGGTTAATGCCAGTGATTCCAATAGTTACCCAAAATCTAGTTATCCTAATTTTCCAGTCAGCAATCTGACATGTGATTGTTCATTCAAGAACAACACAGAGTGTCATGTTATCAGCTTGTAAGGATAATACCTATTATTCCACTTCTTTTATTGCTCTAGAGTGGTTCTTATCCAGAATAGTTCAACTGTTTCAGTGTCTTTCGTTGTTCACTAAAATGTTTTTTTTATTCTTTGTTCATGCACATGGCAGGGAACTTATGCGTCAGAATCTTAGTGGAGTTCTACCTGAAGAAGTTGTCAACCTCACTTATTTGACAAATCTGTAAGTGCTTCCATCCAGCTACTTAAATTTAAGAACATTCACAAGCATTCATAAATAAAAGTCTCACTTTCCCTGCAGTGACTTATCACGCAATTTCATCCAAGGACCAATTCCAGCATCATGGGCTAGCCTACCTGTTTTTAATCTGTATGTTTTGCATGATCCTACATCATATCGTCAGAATGCCTGTAAGTAGTCATTTGTTCAACTTTCTAGTGCAATTACAGGTCTCTCCAGGGAAATCGCATATCTGGAACAGTACCTAAGGAGCTTGGACGCATGCCCTTCTTGAAATCTATGTGAGTTGTGGTTGCACGATGATTACAAGCACCTGGAGCTTGCTGGGCTGAAAGTGTATACTAAAATATGGCAACATATCCTATGCATAGAAGCTCTTACGTATACACACGTGCACACCAACTAACAAATGTCACCAAAAAATATAAAAAAGTTCATACATGTACTTTCAATAGTATTACACATAATGGTAAAATCTTAACCTCAAATTCATTATATTTTAGCCGTAACAAAAAAGAACATCTGACAGTTTTAAGGTTGTAATTCTGTCAGAATTTTATCTTTTTTGTTACTCTCTATTGGAAGATGTGACTTTGCGCGTAGATGTAATACTATTGGAAGTACATGTATGAATTTTTCTAGAATTTTTTGGGATAATTTTTAGTTGGTGTGCACGGTGTGTACACACGAGGGCCTATGTCCATAGGATACGCTCCCCTAAAATATTAGAGGAACTAACTTTTGAACCTCAACCATTTGCATGCAGAAATCTAGAAGGCAATCAGCTTGAGGGTCATATTCCACCAGAATTCGGTAACATCATCAGTTTGGAGAGATTGTAAGTTCCTGTACTGATACCTTTATATAATCATTTACATCCTCATTGCTAAGGAGGTTCACTTGTCTTGCGTTGTTGTTTAAGATATATACTTATGTTGTTACCGGGAATGGAAATTCAAATAACCAGACTTCTTTATTTAAAGTTAAATTTGCAACGACTTTGGAAACTAGCATGAATGTGATAAGTAACCATACCTAATTAGCATTAATACATCGTTGCTGTTCAATTGTTCCCATTACAGTTTATATACTGTTAATTAGAATAACACGATGCCATGTTTTGAATGATTTTTTTTCTCCTTCAGATGCTGATAACTTTTATCAATTAAAGAAACATGAATATGCCTTGAAAACAAAGTTTCTCATTATTTTTCCACTAAGGCTGTCTAAAGTTTCTTGAATTATTACTCATTTTCCTCTTACAGTTTCATTTCTGCAAATGACATCACAGGAGAGTTGCCTTCAACCTTTTCCAGGCTCACAAATATGACAGATTTGTATGTCCCACCCTTATTTCAAGAAAATCTTTTCTTGACTAGGAAGTTCTAATTTTTGTTGTAATTTGGAACAATTTCAGCCGAATTGACGGGACCAATATCTCAGGAAGAATACCCAGTTTCATAAAAAATTGGCAACGGGTCAACAGAATGTTAGTTTCACTCTGATGTAGAACATTTCACGAGTTGCAGTTGAAATGGATGAAAATGACTTTTGTTCAATGTTCTAATTTCGTTTAAATCTTCTCTCTTGATTTTTCAGAGACATGCAGGGTACCTTGATGAGTGGGCCTATTCCTCCAGAAATTTCTTTGTTGAACAACTTAACAGAACTGTATGAATGTTTCATACCTATGCTTTATTATTTTACCACTGAGTCACAACTGATGTTTTTAACAATATATCTTGTAACCATTACATAATCAGGAGAGTGACTGATTTGAGTGGACCGAGCATGAAATTTCCTCCCTTACAAAATGCACAGCACCTTACAAAAGTGTAAGTTTATCTTTCAGTGATTTTTACTAGCTTACATTAGTACTTCCAGCAGAGAACGGCATTGTAGCCCGGTGGTATGGGAGCTTCCAGGTGCTCTTGCTGGGCAGAGTTCGAGTCCCTCCTCAGCTCTGGTTTTCTCACCATTTCTTCTCTCTTAATAATTGATGCTAAGTTCCTTCTTAGTATCCCACATTGAGTGTCCGTTCAAAAACACTAGTACTTCCAGCACAATATGGAATTCTCACCATTTCTTGTTCAAAAACACTAGTACTTCCAGCACAATATGAAATTCTCACCATTTCTTCTCTCTTAAAAATTGATGCTAAGTTCCATCTTAGTATCCTTTTGGGTGCTCGTTCAAAAACATTAGTACTTCCAGCACAATATTAAATTCTCTTATGTTACAGGGTCCTAAGAAACTGCTCCATATATGGTGAAATACCACCTTACCTTGGACAGATGCAGTATCTAATACTCATGTAAGTATCCAGCCATTATTTTGCTTCAACCATTACCTTTTAGAGTGAGCTTTCTTGTTCATATGGTTATGGTTTTTCTGTTTGCATCATCATGGGTGAGACGAGAAAAGTCAGTTGTTAGAATTGGAAATGTCATGGTTTATTATTCTAATATGAAATATGGGTGTCTTTTACTGCATGTGTTGGACAAGGGTGTCTTTTACCATTATCTATTTCACTTGTTTTTGTTGCACTATTAGGGGGTAATAGTATTAAGGGGTAATCTTGGCATAACCTATTGTCTCCTTTTACACTGAATGCTGATAATTACAAATACTTGTTTCTCTGACATGCTAACTCATTCTCTACTATAGGATGTTGTATAAGTTTTACTGTTCATTGAAGCTAACATATGTGGCCACACAAAGCCCTGGTGTTTTGCTCAATGCCATGATTACAATCTGTATTAATTTCAGGGATCTAAGCTTCAACAAGTTGACTGGTCAAATTCCACAAAATTTTGACAGAATGGTGGCACTACAACTACAATATTTGTGAGATTAAATCCTTGAGATTTTACTTTATGTATCAACATTTTTTGTTTGATTTTGGACAAAATAAAGTGTAGAATTCTCTCCAACATTGGTGGTTTTGTTTATTGCTTTTGGAAGGCGCCTCATTTCAATTACTATAAATAGGTACTTAACTGACAACATGCTGACTGGAGATTTGCCTGGTTGGATGTTGAAAAACAAGGCAAGCAACAAAGTAAACATGTGCGTATGCTATAATGCAATACTCTTCTGTGCACATACATATATGCTCTCTACTGGTCACTCTTGTTTACTTTTTATAGAATGAAAATCAGTTGTATATGTCATTTTCTGTTTTGGTGACATGTTCTTGGATAACAACTGATGAATGCTTGCAGGGATGTGTCGTTTAATAACTTCACGGGTAACCCTCCAAATGAATGTCAACAAGCAAACGTGTATGCTGCTCATTTGAACTTTGCATAGAATGAGCTTTTTTTTTCATGATGTTGAAATGCCTTGCATGTTGTAATTGCAGAAATATGGTTTCAAGTTTTTCATCCTCAAATGACAATCTGTAAGATCACACACTGAAATTTCAATATAATATATTTTCATATCAAATATCCATATAAGAAAATAAGTATTAAGGGGTTTATGATTTTTTGTTTTGCAAGTTTGCAACCATGTTTACGAAAGAATCTTCCCTGCATGGACAAACCACGCTGTAAGTTTCTTATGCAATGGAGATGGGACATGACATCAGTCTTATATTCAGATTTGAGTTTAAAATTTTAAGTGTAAAATGGTACTAAAAAATTCCTTCAAATATCTTCAGATTCCTCCCTATTTATTAACTGTGGTGGCAAAAGTGTTGAGGTCAATGGGAATATTTATGAGGACGACTCATCTCGAATAGGAACATCAACTTTTGTTTTATCAAATGACAGAAAATGGGCCTATAGTAGTACAGGAGATTTTGTGGGTAATCCAGATGCTGATTACATTGCTAGAAACACATCAGAACTCACACTGGATCACCCTGAGTTATACACTGAAGCTCGCCTCTCACCCCTCTCACTGAAATACTATGGAGTCTGCATGGAAAATGGTGAATATTCTGTAGAACTTCATTTTGCTGAGATTGTGTTTACAGAAGATCATACTTTTTCCAGCAATGGCAAGCGCATTTTTGATGTTTTTATCCAGGTACCATTCCCTTAATCTGTAGGATTTGCCATTTTTCTTTATGTCATAATCTTGCTGGCATCTTAATTCTTTGCTACTCTTAGTTTATACCACTTGTCTTCATTATTAAAAAAACTATCAGAAATTTTGTGTTGAAAAGCCATCATTATATTTGGAGAATTCATATTTTGTCTGGAGCAAATGATTGTCCTACTAACAAAAAGGATCAACAACAATTGCTTGCTGCCTAGGGGAACAGTTGTCTCAGTTATAGAATTCTTACTTCATTCTTAATAACTATCAGAAATTTTGCATGGAAAAGCTATCATTATATTTGGAGAATTTATATATTATCTGGAGCAAATGATTGTCCTACTAACAAAAAGGATCAATAACAACTGCTTGCTGCCTGGGGAACAGTTGTCTCAGTTATAGAATTTACCATGTTTAGTGGCAGTTTCTTGGTCGCCCCTTGGTGTTTAGCTCAGGCGCTTTTATGTTTCCTTCGTTGAGAGTTGTGTGAAGTTGTGTGAGTTGTGTGTGGTGTGTGTTGTAGGGCTCTAGCCCCTTTTCTCTCTTCTTAATTTAATGAGGCGCAGTTCTCCTGCGTTTTTCGAGAAAAAAAAGAATTTACCATGTTTTAATGTTTGAAAAATTCCAAAACAGAATCATGAATGCACACAGAGTTGTGCAAATCCACAAAATCCAATTTCAAATCCATTATTTGTATTAAGAAGCGACAAAGATGAAAATTGGATAATCTGAAATCGTCAGCAACCCAAGTGGATATAAAATTATGAATAAAATATGGAAGTTTCTTTTCTTGGTTACTTTATTTTTTGTTGGTGTAAGTTATTTACTGCTCAAATGATTTCTTGGGCACCTGTCCTCATTTTCTTGAATATACCATGCATTATTTAATTCTTGTTAAAGTAGCATCATACAAATATGGATTACTGTTGTTCTCTTAAGACATTATTAACTAAGATTTGCAATAATCTGCCAGGGTACTAAAGTTTTGAAGGATTTTAACATTCAAGATGAGGCTGGTGGTGTCCATCGTGTAATTACAAAAACTTTCACAACCAACATCACAGATAATACATTGGAAATTCACTTCTACTGGGCAGGCAAAGGTACCACAGGTGTTCCTGACCGGGGTGTGTATGGTCCATTGATCTCAGCTATATCTGTGATACAATGTAAGTTCTTTGCACTCCCAACTAAACTGTCTTCTTTCCAACATTTTACATGTGCTTTTCAAGCTCTCTAATTAAGCATGGATACTGTTTAATCATATCTTCTCATATGCTTGGAAATTAGCTAACTGTAGTACTTGTACAGTAAACAGGAACCATCATGGAATCTCTACTGGATTGATGATTACTATAATAGTAGCAGCATGTTTGATTGTCATACTTGCGCTAATTCTTTGCTATATCAAATTCTTCCGGAAAAAGAATCTGAAAGGAAATGGTAAGTTGATATTCATTTTCTACCTTGTCCTACATACTATATGAATGTATGTTATCTTCTCTGTCTGGTTTAGCATGCTTGTCATTGATTCTAAACTATGAATTCATAAAACCCCTAGGTTTTGGCCTTTTGGGGAATTTGTAGCGTAAAACCTTAGGTTTTGCCATGTATAAAGCAACCCAGGTTTTTGGGCAAAATGTTCAACAAAACCAGATTTATGCAAAGTACACATATTCTTATAATGTGTGGTATTTTCAAAAGCATATACTCTATTCGTTGAGAAAATGCCTAATGTTTCTATGCACACAAAATACTGCATAATATTTTTGTCCAAATATTATGCACAAATACTATACCATGGGAATTAGATGATGTAGGATGTACCTGGGTTTTATGAAGCATTTCCCCCCAATTCATGGGGTTCTTCGAAGCAAATTGCAAAACTTACGAATGCCCCAAAACCTGGGATGTGAAATTTACTAATTTTGAATTCAAGTATCAGCCCGTAAACTTATTATTGAAGCAACCAACTTGAGCAACATAAACCAAAATTGTGTTAATTCATTACATAAGGACCAAGGGGATGCTATCCTTTTTCTGGCTGTATTATGCAGTTGAAAGTTTATAACTATCTCTAAACTAGAGGAATGTCAATAAAAAAAAATTGATATGCTCGTCAGCTAATATTGACGACAGACATCCAAAATACACTAGTGTTTCTACCTTCTAGTTTTAATATTTTACTGTGCATCACAGGATTACAATTCTTTTACCATGGAAGGAAGACCGATAATTCAGATCTTCAGACACGGACACAGTACTTCTTTAGCTTAAAAGAAATTGAATCCGCAACGAAAAATTTTGATCCTGCAAATAAAATTGGTGAGGGTGGCTTTGGACCTGTTTACAAGGTAAAAACTGTGAACTTAAGGTTTTCTCCCTTAAGGTGTTAGAATACAGAAAATTTACTTTGTATTCATGACATCACTGCATATGGTATACACATTTTGGGTGTGTTTGGATAATGGGAAATGGGGGGTGGTATTGGGATTGGGAAATGAATGAAGGGTTAAGATTAAATGGAAAAGGAGAAATGAATGGTTAGGATTTAAAGATGTCTTTTGGTGGGTGGGAAATCATTTCCCCTATCCCATTAGCCAAACACTGCCTTTGGGATAAGTAATTCACTGCCACTGCAACATACTCAGATGATCGAACATAATAACTAAGAAACATATAAATAATAATAAAGGTGAATCGACCAGCACTCAGATGTAATAAACTAACAGTAGGCATTTTAATTCAGTACCTCTTTCATTCCTTTCTGAGTTGTAACACACTGTTAACCAATCTTCTATCTTCAGGGTACACTAGCCAATGGTACTACAGTTGCTGTTAAGAAACTCTCTTCCCAGTCGAGCCAAGGGAATCGTGAGTTTTTAAATGAAATAGGAATAATATCTGCCCTAAGGCATCCTAACCTTGTAAGGCTCTTTGGTTGTTGTATTGATGGAGAACAGCTACTGCTGATATACGAGTTCTTGGAAAACAATAGTCTTGGTCGTGCACTTTTTGGTAAGACTACATAAATTCAGATGATATTTCCAAACTGGTTTTCCTGCCCCAAAATGAATTTCCCTACAATTATCTAGTTCAACGCTCATCGTAGTTGGTAAGAGCATTCTATTCTAATAGTGTACCAATTTTTAGGACGTGGAGATCATCAATTGAAACTAGACTGGCCAACACGATATAATATCTGCCTTGGAACAGCAAAAGGCTTGTGCTATCTCCATGAAGAATCAACATTGAAAATCATCCATAGAGATATTAAACCATCAAATATTCTTCTTGATGAAAGACTGCAACCGAAAATATCTGATTTTGGTTTGGCTAAACTGAATGATGACCGTGGGCGTATGAGCACTCGGATAGCTGGAACAGTGTAAGCTGTCATTCTATATTTTTATTGGCTACTTCACCTTTCATTTTCTATTATTGTATTATGTAAAAATCTTTATTATCCAACATCTGATACCGTTCTTTATTTGAACCAGTGGATACATGGCACCTGAGTATGCCACGAGAGGTTGCTTGACATGTAAAGCAGATGTATACAGTTTTGGAGTGGTGACATTAGAGATTGTTAGTGGAATGAGCAATACAAGTAGCATGTCAGATGACGAATATCTCCATCTTCTTGACTGGGTATGCTATTTTAGCTTCTTTTTTTCTGTTACTGCTTTTGTCTTTTAGGACTCGGATTCATAACCAGCCGTCCAGCCCCATAGAATTGGGTATGATCTTATGGGACGAATTTCTGTCATAGATATGTTATCTTTTATAAAGTCAGTTTGCTTAACTTTGGAGAGCTCTGTCACATTTTAGGCTGATAATATGCTGAGTAATTGATGATTTGGATTGGCTGTTCAAAATTATGTTATGATAGGAATAAAGGTCAATTGTAACATAAACCAACAACATTAGTTCCAAAAATCGATCATTTGAATGGCAGCTATTCTGCTATAGCCAATGAAATAAGACCAAGTTTCTTGGTACTCACCCAACGGATAACAATGGATAATCAGTCTGTCTAGTAGCTACTGAGATTCTGTCAAACAAAGGCTAACAATGAACTAGGTGTGCCCATAAACAATTTTCTCTTGATCAGGATTAGCCCACAAACAAACCAATATTCTTCATGCCAGAAGAAAGAATTGCCTAGTGCTAACTGAAAGTGTTTCACATCTGAAAGGCGAATTACCCAAGAAATTTAGCCTTGCATTGCATGTTAATATCACCAAGTAAACTGCTGATAGTCCTGTTACACATTTTAAACACGAATCTACTAACTGGATTTATTTTCTGCCCACAGGCTGAAAGATTGAAGCAGGAAGGGAGACTACTGGAAATCGTTGACCAGCGTCTTGGTTCTCACTACTCTCAAGAAGAAGCACTTAGGATGCTCAATGTAGCTCTTCTATGCACAAACACATCACCTGTTCAGAGGCCAAGAATGTCTTCGGTGGTGAGCATGCTCTGTGGCCAAGCCCCTCTAGAGGTTGTACCTGATGAAGATTTGAGTGGATACATCAGGCCCAGTTACTCCCAATCCAATCAATCCATGAACAACAGCCTGACGGAGTGGTCCTACGCGCCATCGAGCGATCCTTCGATCTTGCTGCAGAACAGTATGGAGAGTGGTTACCTCCCATCTTCAAGCTCCCCTTCTTCAAAGCTGTGAGCTGCAGCACCAGGATTAGCTAGGATGAAATGTTGGCAATTGTTTTGAGCCCAATGCAGCAACTGTACATATGCATATGCATTTGCTCTGTCTGTAATCCCCTGTAGTTTGGCATTCTGTCAGTTGTCCTCAGCCTTCTCATCCATGGCATATGACAATTGATATCAATGATGCATTGCCATGATGATATATTCTTCACAAGGGGACTGGAAGCAGATATTGGAACCTGATGCTGCTGATGTGATGGTACATATGAATTGAGCATCTTCTCAGGGGCACCACTTGAGTTTCTTGTTTGTTAGCCTTGGTCATCATGTATCTAGTAAATGCAATGTACAACTAATCTGTGCAAATGTGGATATCTAGTAAGTTTTTTTTTCTTTTCTTTTCTAGCTAGGAAGGTTATTGTTTGGTGGGCAAGTAGAGAAGACATGTAACATAATAACAGTTCAGTGCAAACTAGTTTCTGCCCTTGTTAACTTAAAAAAGAAGGAAAAAGTACACCCAAGGTCCCTCAACTTGTCATCGAGTTACAATACCGTCCTCGAACCGCAAAACCGGATATGATGCATCTTCCAACTTAAAAAACCAGTGCAACTAGGTCCCTGGACGGTTTTGACTCCGGTTTTATCATATGTAGGAGCTGACACCCATGTGGGCCCCACGCATCAGCCACTTCTTCCCTCCCCTCTCCACCTCTCTTTCTCTCTCTCCTATCTTTTCCAAACTGCACGGGCGGCGGCCGGCGGGCGCAGGCGGCGTGGGGAGGAGCTGCGTGCGGGCAGCGGGCGGCGAGCGGCGGAGGCTGGGCGGGCGGGCGGCGGCCGGCGGGGGAGGAGCTAGGCGGCGGTGCACGAGCTCCTCGCCGGACGAACGCTAGACCGGCTCCGCCATGTCGGCCGCGAGGAGGTGGCGCGCCTCGTCGGCTCGCTCAGCCGGAGTGCCGCCGCCGACGTTAACGCAAATGACCTGAGAATTTGAGATCATTGCCATCTTGCTGTTCTCCTTCAAGCCCTATCAACAAGATTGACACGATTAAGCACTGGATCGAGATATGATCGATCGAGCAGCACCGACGAACTAGCCGCCGATCATAGAGTCAAATGCTCACATCTCAAAAGCTTCAATCCACGTGGACGAATCAATCCATTAAACTTGTACGCATGCACATCACGCACGAACACCACAAGAGGACATGAAGCTTCACCTGCAAATCTCTCTATAAATACATGGCAAAACCATCAACCTAGCTAGCATACAGCAACTGCCAGTCCAGGGGCATCACCGTGCTCCTCTCCATCGGCGGCCAGGGCGGCGGCTACTCCCTCCCCACCAACGCCTCCGCCGCCGACGTCGCCGACAACCTGATCTGGAACGCCTACCTAGGCGGCCACCGCGCCGGCGTGCACCGCCCCTTCGGCGACGACGCGGCGGTGGACGGCATCGACTTCTTCATTGACCAGGGCGGCGCCTACCACTACGACGACCTCGCCCGGCTGCTCAACGGCTACAACAAGTATTATGATGACCTCGCACTGCAGGTTTAACGTGCTGGTGAGCTCCGCCGTCTCGGCGACCACGCTCCACATCTCCTCCGTGTCATTGTCGTCGCCGGCGGCCGGCCCATCACCAATTCACCATGCGAGAGACGATGTCGCTGGTGAGGCCCATCAGCGCGGCGTCGGCGTCGACGTGCTCGCCGTTGGCGGCACTCCGACTGAGCGAGCCGACGAGGCGCGCCACCTCCTCGCGGCCGACGTGGCGGAGCCGGTCTAGCGTTCGTCCGGCGAGGCCCGCCGCCTGCCGCCCGCGCGCGGCTCCTCCCCACGCCGCCTGCGCCCGCCGGTCGCCGCCCGTGCAGCTACTCCCCGCGCGCCGCCCGTGGAGATTGGAAAAGAGAGGAGCGAGGAAGAGAGGTGGAGAGGGGAGGGAAGAAGAGGCTGACGCATGGGGCCCACGTGGGTCCCACGCTGAGTCAGCTGTCACATGGGATAAAACCGGACTCAAAACCGTCTTGGGACTAGTTTACACTGGTTTTGTAAGTTGAGGGATGTGTTATATCCGGTTTTGTGGTTCGAGGACGATATTGTAACTCGATGACAAGTTGAGGGACCTTTGGTTGTACTTTTTCCAAAAAGAAGTCATGTTTTGTTCATTGGAAGTTCATTTTGGTGGGGATTGGGCCTGGATTTGGGCTCCCTAAAGTCTCTCTGGATCACTGGATGGGTCTTAGCCTTGGTCCATCCACGCCCATCCAAACAAGAGCCTAACACAAATTAAAGCCCATCCAAACTCACTGAACCTGAAATTGATCTTATGAAACCAAAATCGGAGATGTGAAACATTCAGCAGCATTGCTTGATTTTCTACCTTTCTACACGGGTTTCTATTTAAGCACCATGAATCCGTGAGAATATATACTGTCAAAGACCATGCAAGATCTAATCAATTTTAACATCTTTCAACTATTGCTACCACATATCATAGATTTCTTCTAGATTTCTTCGAAATGCTACTGCTCCTAGTCCAAGAAAAGACACCACATCAAAGCCAAATGCAGAAATGCTAGCAAAAGGCTCATTTTATAAGTACATCCGGTACGCTTTTTTTCCAAGCACACCGGTTGACCATGGTTCCATTTCATTGGTACTATTTTTTCTCCTCGATTACATGGAAGACACATGTCTTTTGTCACTTGCTATGTACATGGCCAAATTAAGCTCATTCCCTATTTCAAACAAAATTAAGTTCCCTTCTTATTTCAAACATGTCCTTTTTTTTCTTGATAATTTAGATGTCGAAATACTGAACTTCATAAGCATGGATAGAGGGGGGAACTTATCATACTCACCTATTTAAAAGAAAACGATAATCTGCAAGGAAACACTCTGCAATTTTATCACGTGGTCCAAAACATACTATTCCACACACACATATACATAGATTTTTTAAGTTCTACATATATAGGAGGCAGAGAAGTTCCACACGAATTTTATAGGAATCCCCACATCTAAAAACACACATCACAGAATTCCTATAAAATTCCTGCGTTTCAAAGGAGGCCTTGCGGCACGTAGCCGAGACGACAACGAACTAACGCTAATTAAATTACAACTATATATGTGTACGTCACGAATAGTAGTTCATCCATCTCTTCCCTTTTAAATGCGATGCGGTGCATCGATCAAGCATCTCGATCTCGATCTCGAACAGAAAGTAGTAGTAGTAGTACTGGCAGTAGTAATTAATTAGGGTTCTTGGTGGTTAGCTAGATAGAGGTTAGGTGGAGGAGTTCATCCGGTTCATGCTCTTGAGGAAGGAGCCGCTCTTGGTGATCTCCCGGAGGGGCTTGTTGGTGAAGCGGATGATGTTGTAGGCCCAAGCTCCGGCCACCGCGCCGGCGACCGGCCCGACGATGTACACCCAGATCGACCTGTACTCGCCGCCGATCATCGCCGGCCCCAGGCTCCGAGCCGGGTTCATCGATGCTCCCGAGATCGGCCTGAACAGAAAATACACGTGTCATCAATCTCTGATTTTTTTTTGAAAAAGAATTATCTGAATCTCTGAATCTCTCATCCCAAATCTTTATTAGGGCTTGTTGATCATTATTGTCCAATATAAAATGATGCTGGTTAAAGGTAGGTAAAAGGGTACAAATGAATTTTCTTCAACAAAACACAAAAAACTCTGTTTCAGCTTTTTTTACGGACTCTAATTAATCTCAATTATGGACATTTGTTTATAAGAATTGACTAAACATTATTTATACATTAATTGAAAAAAAAAGATAAGAACGAGTTATCTAAGCCTTAGTGAAATTGTGAAAAGAAGAAATTGTAGTTTGAGAAGCGTGTAACAAAAATCTACAAATTCATAAGGTTTAAGTCGTAGTGCACTTTTTAGGACCGAAATGACAACTCGACTCTATATCATCCCGGATCTCAGAAGTGAATCTCCCGAGTGTTCGGTACAATTCCAACTTCACGGGATAAAAATCTTACGGGCTGTTTGGATGGGACTAAAAATTTTTAGTTCCTTTCACATAACATGTTTGGACACTAATTAAAAGTATTAAACGTAGATTAATAACAAAACCTATTCCATAATCCTAGATTAATTTCGCGAGTACGAGCTGTATCAAACGGGGTCCATAGAATCATGTCACAACTATGGTTGTGTTTAGTTACATGTTAAAATTGGAGGTTCGAAAAAATTGAAACGAGGCGACGGAAAAGTTAAAAGTTTGAAGAGAAAAGTTAGAATCTAAACAGGGCCTATATCAAACGGTGAGTTATTGAGAGGCAGGCACCATGGGTGGGGAGTGAAGTGGAGTGGAGAGTGTGAATTTACAAGCTAGGCGGCCGGAGGTAGGAGGAGTAATTAAGTTGACATTAATGTTTGGTTGCAGTGCAGTGCATGGCCGATCTTCACTGCACCAACCGCAGCACCCTCAAAGCCCTGCGCTCCACATGACCGAATTTATTGGTTGGCTTTGGCTCCTTCAAAACGCACTCTCCCTACCGAAAAGGACGCATACATCTGATCTAGTCTGAACTCTGAATCTGACCCATTGTTTTCTTAATTTTGACTGGAAATTATATACTACTACTACTATGGCCTGTTTTAGTTCCTAACTTTTTTTTCAAACTTTTAACTTTTTCATCACATTAAAACTTTTCTACTCACACAAACTTCCAACTTTTCCGTCACATCGTTTCAATTTTAACCAAACTTCTAATTTTGATATGAACTAAACACACCCTATATGTTTCATGGGCATGGAAAGAAGTGGATCGATACCAACACATTTTCAGCCTCTAGATCCTCTTTGAAATACTTTCCATTGTGAAGAGTAATTAATTAATTATCATCATGAGAGAGATGATGTGTGAAAGAAAGAAAAATTAAAACGTACCCAGCAATCAGCACGTTAAGCAGGATGGTTGCACCAACGGCCAGCCCTGCCAGCTCCCCGATCTGCATCCATGCATATGGTCAACAGAATTATCACTTCAAAACTTTCAGATTAATCAGGATCAAATCGATCCTAATTAGTGGAGCAATCAAATTACAGATATATAGAAACTAATTAAACTAGATAATTAATTAGCGGAGGGAGCAATTAAATTAAATGAATTAAAATCGTGCTAGGTAGCTTACGGCTCGGTTGTCGGTGGCGACGCCGGAGATGACGAACATGAGGTAGAAGGTGATGATGAACTCGAGGACGAGCGACTGCACGTCGGAGCCGGCGGGGAGCGTGCCGGGGAAGTGCTCGTGGCGGCCGCCGAACATGAGCCGGAGCGTGCCGGCGGCGAGGGTGGCGCCCAGCATCTGCGCCGCCGCGTACGCCGGCACCTGCCGCCAAGGGAACCTCCGGCACGTCGCGAACGCCAGCGTCACCGCGGGGTTGAAGTGCGCGCCGGAGATGTGCCCCACGGCGTACACCATCACCATCACCGCCAGCCCCCACACGATCGCCACCCCCGGGAACGTGATCTGCCCGTTCTTGCTCTGGTTGATCGTCACCGCCCCGCACCCCGCGAAGATCAAGAAGTATGTCCCAAAGATCTCCGCGATGATCTACACCATGATCGATCAATGCGCGCGCCCGCCATTGTCAAGATCAAGAACTCTCAAGATCAGGAGGAAGAAGAAGACATGAAATGATGATCACCTTCTGGATGAAGGGGACGGAGAAGGCGAGGCCGCAGCCCTGGCCGTCGGCGGCGAACTCCTCCTGCTTCCTGCCTTCCTCCATGGCTCTCTGCTCGTGACCTGAGCCGCCATTGGTGGTCTGGGAGTTGTTGTCACCTCCTGCCATCTCTCTCTCTCTCTCTCTCTCTCTACAGATGCAGGTGAGTAGAGAAAGAAGAAGAAGAAGAAGAAGGATACAACTGCAATGGCAATGGATTCGCCGATGACCCGGGCTCCTATTTATTGGCGCCAAGCAAGCTAAGATCTCTCTCTCTTTCTCTCTCCTTCCATGGCAGCAGCTGATGCTGCTACTGCGGATAGTAATCACTTTCCAAGCCGTTTGGATTGACCGAGCCCACTTTAATCTCCTGGTTGTTGGTGTGCTCCGTTAACTGCTGGTGATTATCCATTTAATTTAATCGTGATCAGGGATTAATTGATTAGTATCTGTTTGGTTTGTTTGGCGTGTCAAAAAAGAGGATTATCTGTTGGTCCAATGAGAGGCCGAAGGGAGTAACAAAATTGGGATTCAAAGCCCACCTACCCACCAGTGGCAGAGTCGACAATCAAGTGAAACTCTTCACAAATGTTTTACTGGAGGCACAGTTGATGGAAGACCGTCAGAAAGTATGGCTAATCGACAAGCCCGGGAATCCCCTCGCAAAATTTTCATCATGTCACATCGAATGTTTGATATATTTATGGAGTATTAAATGTAAACGAAAAAATAACTAATTACATAAATTACGTGTAAATTGTGAGACGAATCTTTTAAGCCCAATTGCTCCATGATTAATTTGACAATGTGGTGCTACAGTAAACATTTTCTAATGACAGATTAATTAGGCTTAATAAATTCGTCTCATAGTTTACAGTCGAAATCTGTAATTTGTTTTACTATTAGACCCTGTTTAGATGGGGCTAAAACTTTTAAATCCCTATCACATCGGATGTTTGGACACTAATTATAAATATTAAACGTAGACTATTAATAAAACCCATCCATAATCTTGGACTAATTCGCGAGACGAATCTATTGAGACTAATTAATCCATGATTAGCCTATGTGATGCTACAGTAAACATTCTCTAATTATGGATTAATTAGGCTTAAAAAATTTGTCTCACAAATTAGCTTTCATTTATGTAATTAGTTTTGTAAGTAGTCTATATTTAATACTCTAAATTAGTGTCTAAATACAGAGACTAAAGTTAAGTCCCTGGATCCAAACACCACCTTAGTCTACGTTTAATACTTTAAATGTGTGTCCGTATATCTGATGTAACACGCTAAAACTTTACACCCATCATGCCATCATGGATCTAAACACCCCCATAGTACTGAATAGTTGAGTAAATTCCCAAACTATATATAACTTTTTTACTATAAAAAATATAAAGAAAACTATTACTCCCCCATCCAAGTATAAGGTTTTTTCTGATCCAAATTTTATACCATAGTTTAAGAGGATTATTGTAATGATTTCCATGGTTCCCATTATTTTCAATGATGCTTGGAAAGGAAATATGAACAATATAAAATTTATGATTAATATCTGAAGTGACTAAAATGGAATCTCTCGAGCTAACCTTAATATCGGCTAAACAACTTATAAATCTTTATATTTTTGGAACAGAGAGAGAGTAAATTATTTTCTTTTCAAAAAATACACATGTACACCCACGACAATAGATTTGTGCCTACATTGCATGCATATATTCTTTAATGGATAATTTTACCATTCTTGAGAAGGTACCGGGAGATATTATATTTTCTATTTCTAGTATAAAATTTGGTACCTCTAGATAGTAAGTATCTTGAGGTACCAAAATTTTAGTATAAAATCTTGGTACCTCCAGATACTTTCTCAATGACTATAAAATTTCTCTCCTTTAATAATACAGTACACCCTTTCAAAGTAGGCTCAAGAAACAGAAGGCAACGATAAATAATCCATGACCAAAAACTACAATATTGTCAGCTATGCATGAAAGTCATGACAAATAGACTCATCGATTGGGGAAGAGTCCTACTGCGATGCTCCCCCATAAATGAACCATTGATCACATTTAATCAAAAGATTCAGATCTATTTATACTATTATTCTAGTTAGCAGCAGTGGAAACGTGGAGGGGCATCATTGTAAAGAAAAAGTGCGAATGAGTATAATCCTCAATTAGCAGTAACTAAACTTTTTTTCCTTCTTTCTTTTTTGGCTTTTTGGTAGAATATGAGCGATGCCAACACAATGGATGACCACGTATCGATCTGGTCAGGGAAAAACCTAAATGGCAAAGTTACCAATAATCATTGTAGTAGTAAATTACCGATATACCCTTAATAACGAATGGTACCGGTAGAGAGCACCGGTGCATCACTCATCAGGGAAAAACATTAGCGATGTAGGGGTGGAATCATGGGTACATGACTCCAACCGCTAGGATTCAAATCCTGGTACCCACGAATATTGTACATATGCAGGTGTGTTTTTAACGGAATTTTAGTAAAATCATGGATGTGCTGATTTCAGTCTCTTTGAGAGTGTGCTAAAAGACGCATTCGTGGGTGTGTGAGTGTGGATGTTACGTGTGTAGTGGTGTTTGTGCGTGTGCGTCTGCTGTGTAATCGAAAAAAAAAACTCATCGATCATTCACACTAGTGGAGTGTACCAGATAAATTTTCGTCGATCTCCGACAATTTTTTGCCATTCTAATTAATTTTCAAGATGGGATTGAAGAGTGTTGAGAAAAAGCATGGCCAATGAAAAAAAAAACGAGCTTTTGTGTTGGACAAATAATGCACGGCCATGGCTCTGTGAATCCTCTTGTCGCCAAGTTAAAAGTTGCAATAAATCGTCGATCGGCACATTAACTTTCAACGTCTCCCAGTAAATGCGAGTGCTTTATGGCGATCCAACAAACTGGTATGGCCATGCCTTAATTGGTTTAGTTTTTATTTTTGAATCTTGATTGGTCTAATTTAATTGTGAAATAAATAGCTCGGCTCCTATTACGGTGAAATAAATGCCGTCCGATTGTTAAATTTAAATCATATATTCACATGTATACTATATACTCCCTCCGTACTCGTAAAAGTAAATCGTTTAGGACAATGTTTAAGTCAAACCTTGAGAATATAAATCATAAATAATTCTCAAGTTGTTGAGTTTGAAAATATAAAAATTATATGAATAGATTTGTCTTGGAAAATACTTTCATAAAAGTATACATATATCACTTTTTAATAAATATTTTTTTATAGAAATAAGAAGTCAAAGTTGTGTTTTGGAGACTGTGTCGCTGTACAAAACGACTTCCTTTACGAGTACGGAGGGAGTACATGAGATTTTCTGGCATTTCTCATAAGTAAATCATACATGGTATATACTCCCTCCATTTAAAAACAGAGAGATTTTAGTTTTATCGTAAATCAAACTTATCTAACTTCAAATATAAAAGCACACCAATACATTAAACACCAAATTAGTTTCACTAAAATAAATATTGAAATTTGTGCCTTGATAGCTTATTTATTGGTATCACAATTGTTAATATATTTTTCTATAACCTAGTTAAAATTAGAGAAATTTCACTTAGACAAAACTAAAACCTCCTATAGTTTAGAACGAGTGAATACTCTTTAACTTTGAGGCTGCATTAATTTGTAATTATGCATTTTTGTTCTTAGTTTTGACAATATTTGTAATTAGAATCCATGCATTCTAAACAAACTATTTAATTAAGCGAATTGGTGTACTTCACCTAGTTTGGTTACATGCGGTGGAATTTATCCATCCTGGCTCATGTCTTAAACTTGAGATGGATACTTATATGTACGGTTAATTATTCTATAGTAGAAGCCAACAACAAGATACTCATGATGACTTCATCGGTCAGAAGATATAGACGTGGGTAGGGCTGAAAAAACTCGATTAGCTACCTCGGTGGCTCGGTTCAAAATTGCTCGCCATGATTTGATCTTTTTCTTTTAAAAAAAATATTAAATTGTAAACGAAAGTTATTTGCGCTTTGGCTTGGCTCCTTACTTCATTAACAAGAATAGGCACAATTGATAGATAAAAATATAATAAACTAGAAAAAAATGCCCGTGTGTTGCAACGGGTGAAGTCTATTTTAATCTTGTTATATGGTTTAGTTAAGATGAAATTCACTGTGGGAGTTCGCTTGGATATATATATTTTTAGAAAATCATGAGCTGCAGTTAGGAGTCCGATCGTCTCAAGTTAGCATACGAGTTTTTTTAAAACAGATTTCTAGTATGATTCCTTCTGTATTACCAAAAGTGAACGATCTTAAAAACCGACTCAAATACGGATATGTATTTCCAAAAACAAACGAACTTAAAAACCGACTCATACATGAATGACGTACTAAAATACCGGTAAAAACATCTTCAATTTTTATAATAGTAGAGATAGAGAAGATATATAGATTAAAACCAAACATAAAATTAAAACCGACTCAAACACAAATGACTAACCACGAAAACATCTTCAATTTTATAATCGACTCAAACACGGATGACGGACCGCGGATAGAAACATCTTTAATTATTATAATAGTAATAGATATAGAGATATAGATATAGATATAGATATAGATGTAGATGTAGATGTAGATGTAGATGTAGATGTAGATGTAGATATAGAAATAGACATGGATATAGATTATAGGAAAATAACTTTGAAGAATGCTAGATAAAAAGTTGACCAAAAGCTTCTTTTCCACCGGAAGTGCGGGTATATGATTTCATACAAGTGAGTGTATATCAGTCGGTACTATGTTTCGAAAAAAAAAACAAAGACACGAGGGTAGCATGCATGCATCCACGGTGTGTACTATATTAAGATGAATTGTGCGCATAATTAAGCACGTACGCGTACGTCCACACATAATAAGCATTGGTGCGAAATTTCAAATTTATGCTTGCTTCGAAAATTAAGATCAGATACCCAACTTTGAAAAATTGGACGACGCTAATTGGTTAATTGTTGCATCCATGACATGATATCTCAGACGTGAATGCATCGATCAGTAGCCTAGCTAGGCTTCTCCCTCGGAAGATGCATGTCGTACTGTACCCATTCCGTTCTAAGACACTACTCATTGAACTCACGGTGTCTTTAGTTCACGCTAAAATTGGAAGTTTGGTTGAAATTGGAACGATGTGATGGAAAAGTTGGAAGTTTATGTGTGTAGAAAATTGGAACGATGTGATGGAAAAGTTGGAAGTTTACGTGTGTAGGAAAGTTTTGATGTGATAGAAAAGTTAAAAGTTTGAAGAAAAAATTAAGAACTAAACTCGGCCTCATTAAACTATAGGATGTGTCACATCCAACTAAAATCTCTTATATTATGGGACGGAGGTTATAAGGTTGTACTATGTTATTTTTCAAAAGTTAAGGGTTAGGTGATATGATTTCCTTCACTACTAAATTACAAATCGTTAGGCGCTCTAAATAAGTTTTCACAGGCAGATAAATTATCGTTCGGAACTAAAGGCCACTGAGAATCGACAATGTTTGTAGGTTTTTCCACACCCACCCATCAGGCTGACCTATGAAAGCCTTTTTTTTACACAAAAAATAAAATAAAAATCTAAAAAATCTAGTAGTCGTTGCTCCCCGTATCCATCATGAGCTCCTTGCTAGATCCGTCGTCATCACCCGAGCTCCTAGAATTGGAGCTGCATGTGTCACGTCCCAAAACGACCCTAAAATATATCCTTTAAAATTATACCTAGAATAATTAAAATCCGTGTGAAAGCCTCCAAAAATTAAAATGTGCAAAGTAAAAGTCAAATAAGGCTTAGAGGATTTTTGTATATTTCCTAAAAGCCTAAAATGTGTAAATAAATTTTAGTGGAATTTTCAGAGCACAAATAATAATTGTTAAGAAATAAACAAAGTTGAAAAGGTTTTATAAAAAGAAAAACCCTAAAAATCCCCCTTCCCTCTCTTGGGCCGGCCCGGCCCATTTCCCTCCCCATCTCTCCTCTTCCCCGCGGCCCACTCGGCCCCTCCCCGCGCGCGCGCCGCTGATAGGCGGGCCCGCCCGCCACCCTCGCTGATGAGTGGGGCCCACCCGTCATCCCCTTCCTCCCGCCGCTCCCGCCGCCTCGCCCGCGCCTAGCGCCGCCGCCGCCGCGAATCTCGCCGCCTCCCGTCGTCCCCGCGTGCAATAAAGTGGGGGAAAATATTCCCCGTGATCCCCTCTCCCTTTCCCCCTATTTTTCCCTCTCTCTCTCGCATTCAAACGGGCGGATTTGCTCCCGCAAATCTCGCCGGCGCCATTGATGGCGGCCGGACCTCCCGGCCGGTTTCCTTCCTTCCCCGGCCACCCTCTCCCCCTTCCAACCCCATTTAAACCCTCCCCGCGCCTCCCTCGCCCGTTTCCGCCCCTTGCCGCACCGTCTCCTCGCCGAAATCGAGCTCGCGCCGTCGCTCTCTCTCTCCTTCGTCGCTGACGACCTTCGGCCGGCTCTCCCCGCTCGTCGGGACCGTTTCCCGCCCCGGCGTCGCCTCCTCCGGCTTTGCCGCACCGCCGCCGTCCCCGTCCACCCCCTCGTCGAGCTCGCCGACCGCCGGAACGCCGCCGACCCCGTCGACCCGAGCCGCGCCGCCGCCTTCCTCCGCTCCGGCCGCGTTTTTCGTCGTCGCCGTCGATCTAGGGTGAGCCGTGGACCGCCGCCTCGTTTCCCCCTTTCCCTCCCCTCTCTCGGCCGCCGCTCCGCCGTGCCTATGGCCGCCGCCGGCGACCATAGGGGCGCGGGCGCGCCGCCTCCCGCTGACCGCGCCGGCATGGCCGCCTTCGGGCGCGCCGAGTGGCTGCCGCGTGGGGCCCGGCCGTCAGCCGCCCGCGCCTCGGGTGCGGCTGACGCGTGGGGCCCACGGCGCCGGCCGGTGTGAGCCCGGGAGCGCCCGGTCCACCGTGGACCGTGAGGCTGCCGCGTGGGCCCCACTCCCGTGGACCCGGTCCGCGCGCCCCTCCCCCTCGGCTGACGCAATAAACCTTTTTAAATTAAAATTTAAATAAAGAAATTCGCAAATATTCATTTAAAGAGCATATAAACTTTAAATGGCCATAACTTGGCCAATTGAACTCGGAATTGGACCATCAAGTCTCTAATTTTGCCTTAAGAAGTCAAGAACCCATTTTTGTGCTTTGTTCCTGCTTGTTATATGGAGTTTATTAGAGTAAAAGCCTTTTTCCTTTTCGTTGGTCGTGTAGACGCTGCAGCTTCGGAAGATTCGCTCTTCATGGAGGTTGAAGCCGACGTTTGGGAAAGCGAGCAAGGCAAGTCAGATCATCCTTGAACATATTGAATCCCAGTTTATAAAATTATTTTGATTTAAATTAATGCATTATCGCTTTATTTAAATTCCCGCGTTATCACTGTTTTATTTAGCCATGCCTTTTTACCTTTGTTATGACCTTATTATTATTGTTATTGTTATTATTACCTTGTTCACCCTAGAATAAACAAAACCCCCAACTAGTGGGTACCCTATGCATGGTACCACTAGTATGAATTTAGGTAGATGCTTCGCTGGTTAATTAGGCAACATTAGGTGGTTTTACAACTCTAGACTTTGGGAATATTCATATCACCTGGACACTATGGAATGGTTGGATTATTGTGGAATTGGATTCACACCTCCCCCTCTATTCAAAATCCTCAAAATGGTTTTAGGGTTGGCTTGGGGTGCATGGTTTTGATGGTAGCACCTCGGCCATATAAGGACCGGTCTTCGGGCCTCTGTTGCAAAGCACTACCGTACTTCCACATGTCTAGTGGGTAAGGCTTAGTTTGTGGCTCAGTCTGGTTATAAACAAAAGTACACGGATGGAGATGGACGAAGTCGGGGGTCGATGGACATCTCTAGGGCAAATGAAGGCTACACGAGCTGCGGCCCGGTAGTCGAGATGTCATGGCACAGGGCTGGTGTCCTGCTGCTAGGGGCTCAGTCCTGCCTACCTGTCCCGGAGGTTCCGGCCGTAGGTGGGGTTGGGTCGGTACTCTTGTCTATGGCTAGGATGGGTTGGAAACTATGTCACGTCTTCCGTCCGTATACCGTGGTGGTACGTGGCACGTGGTTACACGTGAGGAAGATGTGTCTTGTGGGTAAAGATGTACACCTCTGATCAGAGTATAATCTATTCGAATAGCCGCGCCCTCGGTTATGGGCAAGCCGAGCAATGTACCCAAGTTAGTGTTTTAATTCTTAAAACCTTCTTAACAACTAAAATGTGGAATGGTTGGCCTGGGTTGGCTTGGGACGAGCTGGGACCCAGGGTCGGGTTGCCAGTTCGGTCTGAATCATCGTAGGCCTTGGGTTAAGACAGGTTCGTGTGGGTTCACGGCCTTGATTAATAATCTTGTATAGCTCTAGGAGCATATTTACAGAATAAGCTTTGAGCAACTAAGTGTCTTTTAACGCTGTTTACTGCAAACCCTAACCCCTTATATTATAACTCCCTTGTACTCCCTTGCATTTATTCTGCACTTGTGGGTGTGTCTTGTTGAGTACGGTGGTTGTACTCAGTCTTGCTCAATTTTTCCCAAACCCAGAAGAGGAGTTCCTAGAAGATGAAGGCTTTGGTGTCTAGCTCGTGCCTGCCGTCAAGCGCCTGTGGTTGTCGCCCTAGTCTTCCGCTGTTTTTCGTTTGTCTTCTTGTGTGCTGGGCCTTCGCCGCCCATGTAATAAATTAATTATTTACGCTTCCGCTTGTTCAACTCTGAATTGTATCAACTTTTGGTGTACCTTGCCTCCTGGGACAAGGAATAATACACGCACGTAAGGAACGCCCGTTGGGTTATTTCCGGTCGTGACAGCATGCTAGCCCCCCTCCCCCCTCCCCAATCGCAATTGCCAGATCTGGCAACCTGTTATACCCACCACCACAGTATGTGGATGACCCCTCGCGGTCATCGTTGTACGTGGTTGGGGTCACCATCATTCTCGTAGCCTTGTGATCACCGCCGCTAGTAATTATCATGGTCGAAGTCATGGATCTAGAGCAGCTCATGAGTCGTCGCCCCGTAGGATCGGCCAATGGTGGTCGATCCAGTGCTCCCAAGCACCGCCGTTGCAAGATCTGCTTCCTCTAACCGTATCTGCCTTTTGCCTTTTTCCCATTCACTTTGAGTGCAGTCATATTTCACCCTGAGCGTCAGGACCAGATCTGATACGTTGAGGAAGACTGAAGCAATGGTGATACCACTGGTAGGAAAGAATGAAAGGCCGAGGAGGGGGTGTTGGGAGAGAGAGAAGACAGGAGTGGAGGTGAGGAGAGGCCGAGGAGAGGGCAGAGATATCAAGGAAATGAGCGAGAGTGGAGACAGAGGAGGTCACTTGTATGGTGGGGTTGTAGATTTTTAATAGGGTATCTATTTATTACGTGGAAGGTGCCAAAGTTTTTGTAGCGGTGCTTTTCAGTCATCTTATTGGTTAAGTTCAAATTTGAACTAATTAGTTGATTAGAATATTAGATTTCCGTATATTGAAACTGGTTCGTAGAGATGTTTACTCCCTTCGTAAAAAAACCCAACCTAGGATATGATGTGACCTAATCCAAGACTACGAATCTGGACTGATTTATATAATAGATCACATCCTATATATAGGTTGGTTTTTTTAAGGACTGAGGGAATATATTATTATATATAGATTTTAATTAGAAAAAATTATAGTATTTTAAACAGAGAAAATACTGTGCAAAGCAATAGCCGCCGACGACGACGGACGGCATGCAGCAACAACCGCAGCAAATGCAGCGGGAGTGTACAGGTGCGAAGCTGGCTGGAGTCGCAAACAAAGGCCTCTCATCTCACTGGCCGCCCGTACGTGCTTCATTCAATAATAATGGCGGCTAAGCTTGCTTGCCAGGACGAGATCGAGCAGCCAGCCTGCAGGGCGCCATTGCCATCGCCAAAATGGAGAAAATATAGTTAGCTGCTGGCGAGGCAGGCAACCCGTGTTGGGAGGAGGCCATTGATAAGCCGAAAACCTTGGTGCATGTATGCGTGTGTGTTCTCGCATAATTAATCAGTAATGCTCATCATATTATTAATGCTGTACATGTACTCCCTAGCTAGAGCTAGTACCTAGTAGTATGCATATTGGATCATCAGTATTTGCGCGTGGTCATTAAATCCTTAAACCTAACACTTCAATTGTCATCCACGATCTGGGTCCGTTAATCACTTGTTATTACGCACACTACGGAGTGGCTTGAATCGTACTAGCTAGTACAGGCTTGTTTTTTTTCTTTTCTTTTGTTTTCCTTTCGATCATCTTCATGCAGGGACCTTATTGACTACTGTACTTGGATAGTTCGATCCGACTGCTAGCCAATCGCTCTATTCAATCGACTAGTTCGGTCGATCGCCGGTCGGCACTGCCAGCCTTGATAACCAATAGTTAAGGGGCTGTTTGGTTCACTCCCTCACTTTATCAAACTTTGTCATACTTTTTAAGACATGTTTGTTTCACTTCCAAACTCGTGACATGCCACAGTTTTTTAATTCAAAGGCCCACATGTCATACAACCATTTTTTAGCCAAACCATGCCTAAGGTGTGGCCATCAATTTATAAGTCACATATTTGGCTAGGTTTGGCAAGAAGGTTTGGCAATGTTTGGGAGGTAACCAAACAACCCCTTAATCTTTACCATAGTTCTATTGTTGGGGGACGACATCAGGAGGGGATGCAATCAGGCGCTGACGTCAGCGCCCAATTTACGTGCAAAATTAATTTAAACTGATTTTTCTCTGAAAATATTTATCCAAATCATGATCCAATTGCACCATTAAATTTGTTGCAATTAAATCTTCAAAACAAGACCACACATGGATATATTCCGACGAAAATTTCTTTTAGCTTATTATTGAATTATTTTTAAATGTTGCACGATGTTCCACCAGGTATATCGGAATTGTTTCACTAAGTAGATCAAAAATGTCACTCGTTTAAATCGGGTGTTGTTTTATCTTATATAAAAACAATGTTTCAGCAAATAGCGAAAGAATGTTTCAGTTCACTGCAACATTTGATCCATACATAGTGAAACATTACAAGTACACTAAGTGAAACATTTTTCGGTGGAACAAAAAATAAAATGAATTCCCTTAATAGGAGGTTTCCAAAATATGTGGGTTTTTTTTGTTGCAATGGAATATTTCAGTTCACTGCAATATTAGATCTATATATAGTGAAACATTGTGAGTACACTAGGTGAAACATTTTTTGTGGAACAAAAAAATAAACCGAATTCCCTTAATAGAGGGGTTCCAAAATATGTGGGTTTTTTTGTTGCAATAGAGTTGTTTGTGTGTGGACACGTGGTGGGCCAGGGGAGTGCAGACATGCACGCGCACGCGGGGGGCGGGGGGAGCGCCTGATTTTTCCTCCCCCCGCCCGGTCGCCCGGTGCACAGCATTATCCCTATTGTTGGTTTGGTTTCACTTACTCACTGCTGAAAAAGTGATTTTCGCAGATGAGGTGCTTATGTTTTTCCAAGCGAAGATATTTTCTTCTAGCAGAAGTCCGCCTGCAAAATGTGTGGGTGGGGGGTGGTGGGGGGGTTGATGATGGCGGTCCACATGTGAAGATCAAGGAACATGACTAGTCATGGCCAAATTTTAAATTTGTTTTTTCTCCAAAAAATGGTGATATTATTAATTAAATAAAGTGATTACAATTTCGGAGGCACAAGATTGATCATAAATATAAACTAAGAAGGTAGCCCACATATTCGCGCGTGCATATATCATAGGCTGCATTTGAGATACTTGTAAGTAATAGACTGATTGTATTAGAATGTCGTATTTGTTATATAGCAAACTATAGGCATGTGGATCTAGGCCTGCCACTCGGTATTCATTACCCATCCGATATCCATACCCACATTATTTATGTAGGGTATGGGTAAACAAATTTACCCATTTAAAATTTGGATTTGTGGAGTGTATTACCTATTTTACCCACTTTGTACATACCTATTTTCTATGCGTAAAACTTGCACCTAAAATTTTTAAACTCTCATTCACATTACAAAATCTTATCAAATTTGACTTTAATTTGGAGGGATGATTTCTGAAAGAGCAATTTTGTACAAATTTTGGTCAATTTCTACATTAAGACCCACATATGTCTCTTCTCTTATCCATTGGTGTACCCATACCCATTGGGTAAACCCACTTAATTTAGGTATGAGTAATTGCTAGTGTTATAGATAAGGCATACTCAATAGTCTTGGTTTAGGCTCGATGGAGCCCACCATATACCAAGTCTTATACGAAATCATGCTTTATTACAGAAGGTATTTCGAATAAGGAAGGAGAAACAGAGTTTTACTTCTCCCTAATTCTATTTTCCCTAGTTCTATTTGAAGAAGGGGATATTCGAGGGCATAAATACAAGATCCCTAGAAGGAAGGAGAACATGCAACACGTCTAGATAGATCTAGACATGCCAAAACAAAAGACATACCCAATCCGGAAAAAAAAAACAAGAGGGATATAACGCTACCTCCAAGGCTATCTCACTGAATTTATATTCAAAGACGAAGACAACATTAGCCGTCGACTATGATTAGATGAGGATGAGTAAAATTAGGTATGGATATTGGTTTCCAAATACCCTCCATGCTCCCATTAAATTAATTTCAGTTATTTGTGTCCATTATCTATTAAAGAAACTAGTTTACTGGTGAATCGGCTACTGTATCACACATCCTTCCGACCATGCATGTAGCGATGTGATGTACGTAAGCCATCAATTTTCATAAGAAAGTTTTCCTAATTAACACGCAACAATAAACAAGGCTGATCATGCCGGTCACTGAATGAATTATGATTATTAGCACTCCACTAGCTAGCTAATTAACGAGACCTAATTAACGTACGACGTACGTGGATATTAAGGTAGCCAAACCTGGAGAACTATATAGTACGTGTATAGTATATACTACTAGCTAGCGCAGCATACTTCTTCAGATGTTTTGACTGATCAAGGAAAAAGATCGACGTAGGACCGACTAATTAATTTGCATGTATTAATTTATACTCCCTCTCCATCTTAGACAAAACATCATTTTTCTCATATAAAATTATTTTTTTGACGAAGGAAATAACCACGTATATGCAAACTATATATACTGCGTGGTTATTGGCCTTATCGCGGGGTAAGGTAATAGAAAAACCACGGTAACCTCCTCAAATTTAAATAAATTTAAAAATAATTTAAATTTTTGATAAATTTTGCACAGTTTCGTACGGTTTTTCACGGGTTACCGCGCGGTAATCGTGCTTACCGTTGGGGCGCGGTAACCCCGGCCCCGGCGGTTTGGAAAATCCTGGATCTGACACATGCAATCAATATATGCATATGACTAGCTAGCTTGCTGCGGATTCATCAGTTCTTCATGCTTAATTACGTGTAAGTGAGATCATGCACACGTTTGGACGTGCCGTACACGACCTGGTAGTAGCATTGGTTGACCTGGAGTGAACACGAACACAACGATATACTATATATACATACATATCAACCCATGCATATATGTGGTATTTTTTTTTTGAACATTCATATATGTGGTTAGACGACCAAATATTCGAGTCATGCTTTGTATCTAAGCTATATAGATAGACCAAATATACTACGGCGCATGTGTTAGGAGAGATCGAGGGTAGTCTTTACGCATGTAGTGTGAATGTGTGATCCGTACGTGGACGAGCGCAACAAAAGCACGTCAATGCGGCGTGCTTACAGTTTTTCTTTTTCTATTTTCTCTTCTTTCCTTCCAACTGATGGTAGGGAATAAAAATGCAGGGATCCTAATTAGGGCACACGTACCAGGGAGAGAATTAAGTTGCGCGCAGTTTTCGACTGCATGGCGACAAACTAAGGTTAAGGTTAGGGTTTCGGGCTGGGGGAAGGGAGGGTGGCGCTGGGAGGAGGAAGTGTGGGGAGGATTTAGAGGGATGGCCTAGGAGGAAACAGACCAACAGTGAGTAGCGGACAAGGCCGGAAGGCAAGGTGGCGATGGCACTGCTGGAGGCGCCGGGTTTGCAGTGGACAATGGGCTGGTGATGGTAGCAGGGATAAAGTGAGGCGAAGGGGAAGGGGAGGGTGAGGAGGCCGGCCGGGCAGGGCGGCACGTTCCGCCCTTTCGGTGCCAGCAAGGCTGGGGCGGCGGCACGATGGGGGTGGTGGTGGAGCTAACCTGTTACCAGAGGAAGGAATATGGAGCTATCATTGCTGCCCCTTCGCTTGCATCATTGTCGCTCAACTGCAACCCCTCTTCTCCATCATAGCAAATCACTAGAGTGAGGAGGAAGAAGCTCACTGTGAGGCCGTCGCGCGCTCCGCTCACGTGCGTTGAGTGGAGAGGGGAAGTAAGGGGAGGGGAGTGCATGAGAGGGGGGAAATGGGGTGAGATAGGGGGCGTGCACTCATGCAGAGGGAGAGGAAGTGTGCACGACTTCCCCTCCTAGCTCACGTGCACTTGATAGGAGGCCCCTTAAACGTGCTTACAAATTTTCCTTTTCTTTTTCTTTTTGGTATTGCTCTATGGCATGTGATATTTTTTTAATCAATAGAATTTTCATTAACCGAAAAGTAATGCAAATTTAGGAACAGTTGTATATCGGTATTCAGAAAGACTTTTACATATTCAGAATAGTTGTATACCGGTATAACCGAAAGATTTTTGCAATGTCATAAAACTTTTTAAAATTCCATTAATTTTGCAATGGAACTTTGTTAATATTTTTTATCTATTGTATGAGATATGCATATTGTCATTTTGAGTTATCTTTATTCTTTTCCAGAATTTTACTAGATCATTGATATGTTGATACAATCAATTTGAAGAATTTTATATAATTCCGTTAGGAATTTTCTCAAATTATTGATGTTATGAGCTAAAATTTGAGAAAATATGATTAAGTTTCCTACATGGTATTTTTCTATATTAGTTCCTATATTTGACAAAAATATGATTAAGTTTCCTACATTTGACTACTTATAATTTCAAAAATTTGAGAAAATATTATTTCTTTGTTCCTATGGTATTGTCAAATTTGAGAAAATATGGTATTGTCAAATTCTAACATGGTATTTCTTTGTTGCTGGTTTCACTTCCTTTAATATTATTTTTCTATATTTGACAAAAATATGATTAAGTTTCCTACATTTGACTACTTATAATTTCAAAAATTTTAGATATAATAACAAACGTTATCCCATCATGCTGATGAAATGATTCATAATTCTGTACCTCTATCCTTTGAATTGTTTCCTTCAACTTAAACTTTATTAGCTTATATGTTGCCTAATTGTACTTTATAAGCAATTAATTATGCCTTATTCAATGCTCTTGCATGGTGTTTAATTGTACTTTTCTGAGCGTCAAATTCATTTAAATTTCTCATTTGTCTACTTATAATTTCAAAATTTTCAACAACGAACATTATCTGATGAAATGAAATGAAAATGCTGATGTTGATGAAATGATTTATAATTATGTATAAATCATTTTATTAGTCAAATGAGAAATTTTACAATTATGTATAAAATTGTCCGTAACTACATTAAAACGTACTGCTACCATATTCTCCCCTTCTTTTTAATGTATAACGTCGTTAACTTTTTATCAACATTTGACCATTTATCTTATTTATTTTTTATGTAGATATAAAAATATTTAATTCATGTTTAAAGATAAAAATATTTGTTTTACATAAAAATATTTTTTATGTATAAATCAAGGTCGCCATGAGCCAAGGGAAAAAGCTTCCGATGAATTTTCCATGGTGATTTCCACTTTCCACCCTGCATTATATTAGGTACTGGCGTGTGTATATTCTAATTCTCCCCCGTGTGAGCGTCGTCGTCATTCGGTTTTGTTTTCTAAAGTCATTTAGCATTTTTTTTTGAAAAATAGATGCAATAGCTTTTGGGATGTCTATTACAATTTTGATAGAAAAACACCACTAAAAATAATGGATATTCTTGATGTTGGATCGCTTTATTAAGATATGTGCGTCTGGTTTGAGGTTCATACTCCACCTTATTTCTTCCTTTCCAGCTCGTGGCTGCCGATAAATGCTGATGAAATGATTTATAATTATGTACCTCTATCCTTTGAATTGTTTCCTTCGACTTCAACTTTATTAGCTTACATGTTGCCTAATTGTACTTTTCTAAGCATCAAATTCATTTGAATATCTCATCTCATTTCTTAACGAAACATGCAATTGATCATGTAATGAATGTCAACCAGTTTGGATTATTTTTTGGTAACTTTTTCAACAAATAAGTACAATTTATCTATATTATTTATAATTCATAACCTCAAAAGTAATGCAAAATTCAGAAATATTTGTATATATGCATTCTTTGAACTATTTCATTTCACTTCAGCCATGTTCTAGTCTTTGAATAGTTCATTTCCTACAATTGCCCTGTATATTCAAAATTTGTTGTATATTTAATGAACATCTAAAATTATAACTATAACTATGGAGACACTGGGAATTATAAAATCTAATGTCTAACGCGAGCATCACAAATATTTGGATGGGTATTATACTATCCAATGCCCAACGTGAGCATCACACATATTTGGATGAGTGGGATCCAAAACATGTGCGATGCTCGTGTTGGATATTGGAAAATATAATTACCGGGGTGCCCACACTAATATGAATGGTTTTTAGATACTATTTACTAACTAGCATGCTTATTTTTTTATTTGCATTATCTTATATTAAAATCACAGTGTTTTAATTGTGCAATTTTATCACATATGCACTGTAAATTGTTGAATAATGATATTATAGTTGTATTATATTCAAGAAAAAAAATTATGTAGTATTACCTGTATTTATAGTTACAATTTATGTTGTCTAGTAGACATATGAATAAATCAAATGAGTTAATATGATCTTGTAGGAGTTGAAAAATTGTTCCGTTCTATTACCCAGTTTTATGAGCTAAGCAGAATGAAAGTTTGATTGTGTTCTCTTTGCATCTGAACTTCCCATGATGTAGATTTGATCTCGTTTCCTAGTAGATCCACCCCATGCTGTTTACATACTTGTCAGCTCAATTTGAGTGAGGAGATGGAGTACATGTCAAATCAAGAACCAAAGGATAGAGAAAACTTTCCTTTTGATTTCATTAGATTGATGTGTTCTTCCATATGTTTTTGTTTTCATCAACTTAGTTAACTTATATGTTGCTTAATTGTACTTTCCTGATCAATTCATCATGACTTCAATGCTCTTACATGTTGCCTAATTGTACATTTCTTAGCATCAAATTTATTTGAATTTCTCGTCTCATTTCTTAACAGATCATGCAATCGATCATATAATGTATGCCAACCAATTCAGATCTTTTTATAAGTTTCTCAACTAATCAGTATATATATTTTCTCATAATCATTTATGATTCATAAACTAAAAGTAATGCCAAATTTAGCAATAGATGTATACGTATATCCTTTGAACTATTTCATTCCACTTCAAGACACTCTCTATTATTTGAATAGTTCATTTCCTGTAGTTCCCGTTTATTTTCAAAAAAAAAATTATAGGACTAACCAACAAAAACTTTTCATAATGAAAATAATTGAGCAAGCATCTTAAATTATAACTATAACATGAATGATGTTCAGATGCTAGCATGCTTCTTTTTCATTTACATTGTCTTTATATTAAAAATACAATGATTTCATTATGTAATTTTATCACATATGTGATGCATATTGTTTCTACTGCTATTATAAAGAGAAAATTCCTTCTATACCCCTAAAAGTTTAGCAAATCCCTTCTACGCCCCGAGTTTTGTCCACTCCCTTGTATGCCCCTGAATTTTGGTTTTGATCCCTTTCATACCCATTCCGTTAGTTGACCGTTAGTTGAATATTTAATTCCTATGAAAATGACCATTTTGCCCTTATACATGAAGGAAATCTGAAAATTGTAGACTAGCTATATTGTTGGAAGTGTATAATTTTGTTATATAAGACTATTATATTCATGATTTTATTGTACAAGGTATTATTCATTTCAAAGTTTATTTTTACATAATGACATAAAAAACTAATATTTATTTACTTATTAAAAGAGTATATGTAGCATTTTTTATGGTACTTAGATCAACATTTTTTTTCCTGTCCTATATATTAGGAATGTTTTCCAAAACTATGCTTATCATTTAAAGAAAATTCTATACATACTTTTTAATATTTATTAAAATGTCTATGTACAACAAACTTACGAATGTTATAATCACACAACAAATTTCTATACTTTCAACAATATAGTCTACAAATTTCTACATATTCCTCATGTATTGAAGGGTAAAACTAACTTTTCTATACCTATTAAACGGTCAATTGACGGCAAGGGTATGAAAGGGATCCAAATCAAAATTCAGAGGTATAAAAGGAGTGAAGAAAATTCAGGGGCATAGAAGGGATCGGCTAAAATTTCTGGGGTATGGAAGGAATTTTCTCTATTATAAAAGGTATTACAAATATAGTAATTGCAATGAAAAATTTTGAATCAGGTAACTGTGGAGCAAAGTAGTTTACTTGTTAGTTTTTAATGATGTGATTTTGTAGAAAAAAATATTGATGATATCTTTCTGTTGTCCTAAAAGTTTTCAGCATAAATATTTAAAAAGAAAATATAGTCAATTACATAAAATTTGCATATGAATCTGGTTTAAGAGGATTGTTGAAGTTTTTGATATGTTATATGAATAGTACATGTTTTTCTTTTAACAGAATGCAATTTACTTGAATCAATGGTAGCTATGAATAAAACTGGTTTAGGAGGATCGTAGACCTATGAAAAACATGTTTGTGTTTGGTTGGCTGGTATCAACAACCATGTACTTCGATATTAGGAGTTCGACCTTCCTCCCCCATCCCTCAACTAGCGCATGGGTATACAATTTGTTTCCCTTCTCACATGAATCTTGGGGCAATCCAATATTATTATCACAAATCTAAAAGTTTTAACTACTAAAAAACGATTTTTCTATACGAGAGCCCCTATAGGTTGCGCGCGGACCATAACAGATCGTGTCTACAAAAATCGAACCCCCCATCTTCGCATTTGGCTCCTTAAGAGGCACGTGTGCAAAAATCTATTTTCGCCGGTGGGTCACTTAAGGAGCCACATGCAAAAATAAGTCTATTTTCTCATGTAGTCCTCTTAAGGGACCATATGAAAAAAAAAATAGATTTTCACATGTGGACCTCTTAAATGGACCATATGAAAAAAATACCTCCATCTTCTCCGGATATATTCTCTCCTCCTCTTTCTTTTTTCTCTCATCACTAAAAAAACTTTCGCCTCCTCTCCTATCCTCTCCTCTCCTCTGCTCTCTCTCCTTTTCTCCTCTCGCCCCCTAACCGAGTGGCGAGCAGGAGCGACGCGTGCATGACGAGGGCCGGTGGTGACGGCTGGCGGTGGACCCGGCGATGCCGCCCTTGGCAGTGGCTCCGGCAACAATGACGGCGGGGTTTTTCGAATTTTTTTCACCGAATTTATTTTTGCATGCGGTTGGTATAGTTGACCGTATCAGAAATCTCATTTTCGTGTGCAGTTGCGTTGGCCGCATGGGATAATCCGATTTTTGTGGACCTTTTGGTGTAAGTGGGCTACTCATCTGTACGTAAAAATCACTTTAGCCTCGCGGAAAAAACTATTTTTTTAGTAGTGTTTGAGGAGAAAAACACTGGTGGAAGTTTTTTAGCAATTAAATAAATTAACAGAGTATAACACTATGAAAGTACTACTATATCCTTAACACTACGATAAGATAATCGACCATATACACGTCCTAGACCAAATTAATCTCTCTCACAGGCCTACTACGACAGACCATATACACTTAATCCATTATAAACCACAGTTGACGATTAGTAGCAAGTTAACAGAGGACTAAACGCTACTACGACTACGACGTATACTACTGCCAGTAGTGTACTAGTTAGTACACCCGGTCACTGGTCATCAGTTGGCTGGTCGATCGACCTCTCTTCCGGGAGGAAAATGTGCCGCACATTACGCTCTAATCAACCACCACGGTCTTACTGACTGATTCATCCATCAGTCTTCTCTTTGAATTTTCCACTTACATCTGATCTTCGTCTGGACACAGCCAGGGTTGACTCCATCCGTCATTGCTCCAACAAACCTCATGTCACTCTACGAGCTAGAGCTAGCTAGCTACCGGTAATTTCGTTATATGTAACCGTTGGATAGTACTCCCTCCGTCCCTGAATATTTGACGCCGTTGATTTTTTTAAATATATTTAATCGTTCGTCTTATTAAAAATTTAAGCAATTATTAATTCTTTTTTTATCATTTGATTCATTGTTAAATATACTACTACCACTCAAGTTTTTGAATAATATTCACAAAAGTTTTTGAATAAGACGAACGGTCAAACATGTTTAAAAAAGTCAACGGCGTCAAATATTTAGGGAAGGAGGGAGTACAAGTGTAGTACTACTAGTGTTCACACATCATCCAAGCTTACTGCTCCTGCAGAGTCGTGGGCAGATCTACCGTGTTAGCTTAAATGCAAGACAACGTCAACAATTTTTAATTGAATTTATGGTTAAACTGTTTATTCATAATACTATGATTTATATATATACTAATTAACATACTATGACACTAGTACGTATGTTATTATGATACCGGAGGACCAAATTGTATCAGCCTCTGTGTTCTTTTTTGGAGGGTCTGAACCTGATATTTTTTTCGAGCGATTCTTCTATCTGTTTTGTTTTGTAACCAGTGTCGCAATCAACTCTTTAATTAATCGGTGCCATGATAATCATAGTTAACAATTAATAATATCAAAGTCCCTACATATTAAATTCTCCAGGACAAAGGAAAAATAAGCACACTGATGAGCTAGCCCCCAGCGTCTAGATTGTATAGCAAGATATCTGCCATTTGGTCCTTCCCTACCGATGCAAAAGACGATTAAATTCAGACATGACGTGTTGCCGACATCTCTCAGCACTAGCAAAGATCGTCTGCATGGCTTTTCACCACAACCAAAAACTTCCAGATAAAATGGAGATGAACACAGCACAGGTCACACACATGCATCACAATGCACGTTTCATATGGTAAATTTGTGTTCTTCCTCCTAACACACACACACACACACAAAAAGGCTTATAATATGCAGGGATATATTCAGCTAATCCTTTTTTGACTTGTTCTTTCTTTGTTCCCTGATGGAATGTTCACCATTTGGCAGGGAATTTCTTGTGTTTACATGGGCTTTTTCACCCCCTACTAATTAGGGCTAAGCTTCTGGGTGCCGGTGCCACCAGTTTCTAGTCATGTTGTTGTCAGTATTAGTGTGATTGTGACATTGCTTAACCTGCCTTTTACCATCTGAATGTGATCAAAGTTAAAGTACTCCACACATTTAGTTGGAGCATCTGCAACTGAGATCAAATTAACGACAGCCGTTGCCTTTTTTTTTTCTCTCACTGGAATATAGTAGTATATATAGTGGAGATGATAATTAACCGTGCAGCTTATGTTGATCGATCGATCGATCTTGACTGCTGCATGCTCGTAGACTTTAATTTGTTGTGCAGATGGTTCTTCACGCGTGCTACGTAAAAAGCAAAGCTAACGAAAGCAATTCAATTCAAGCACTGCATGTGTAGTTTGTTCAACACTTAGCAAAGCAGCTTTAATATTTCATGTGCTTTTTGTGACAGTTTTATCTGAGCTTTAACACTTGCCTTTCGTATGCACAGGAGAAAGTGAGAAACAGAGTAGCAGTACGTAGTTTTCAACGAGAGACAAAACTGCTTAACAGTATCTGCTTGTTTATACTGATCAAAGTCTCAAGCTAGCAAAAAAAGATTAAAACTGTCTCCCTGGAAGACATTAATCTTTCAGTATAAACAAAGCACTGCAGTTTTAATCTTTCGGTATAAAAAGATTAAAACTGTCTCCATGGGCCTCCAGGGAGACATTACGTGTGTCAGGTACAGAAAGCGTATCCAGATCTGAAAAAATGCTGGTCCATTTTGATGTAGTTCCATCATGATGATTTATGTACTGGATCTCAACTGCCATCTGATTATTGATACATTGATGAAGAGCGATGAAGCCCCTGACTTTACTGATACACAGCTTCCTATCACCAACCGTAAAACATGTGATCGCATTGTCATTGGAGATCAAATTAAAGCGACACAGATAGTATTAATATTCAGTATTCCCTTCGATTATAATTATTCGACACAATTAAGTATTTGTATTAATATTTAAAAAGTTTGTATAAATATATGAGAATATACATACTTAAAACGTCTTTAAATTAAAATAAAATAAGTCACAATAAAATATTTTATATTTTTTAATAAGACGAATGGTACTTAATTAGCCGAGCAATTTTACCGTTCTTGAGGAGGTAAGTGGTACCTCGTAGTACCTCCTTAAGGACAATAAAATTACTCTAATTAGACCGTTGTAATTCATGGATACGTTACTAGCTAGTATAAAAAGGGCTACAAATTAAATTGGCTTCTGTTCATCGTCCACACTGGCACGTGCGTATGCTTCGAGTCTATCAGCATCGCGTGGGATCGATCCGCTTACATCGTCGCACTCGCACGCGCGCAACCGATCGATCGAGAGGCCCCCAACCCCAAGTCGCAGCCGTTACTGGCTACTGCGCTGCCATGCCCGTGTCCAACTGATCTAGTAGCTAGTGCGTGTGCTCGATCGATCACTCGATCAGTAGCACAAATTAACCAGCAAAACTATCGGTTACACATTGACACTTATAGTGTACATTATATCTATTCACCTATATATCTGCAATTCTAAATTATCTGGCTGTGTACATAAAAAGACGCGAATATGAGGGAAGGACATAATATCAAATAATTAAAAAGGGTAAGGCTTTAAACCCAGATCGTCTAGCCCACCACCTTGTGAAGTTAGCCGGAAGACCCCAGGTTGTCTGGCTGTGTACATGGCCAGACATTGACCGTGTACACGACCCGATATTTTGGAATTATATATATAGGCGAATAGATATACCATACGTATCTATGTGTACATGATTTTGTCTGATCATAAATATTTAAACGATTGATTTTGGCGATGAAGTTTAACCATTCGTCTTATTAAAAAAACTATAAAATATTTTAGTGTGATTTATTTTATTTTTAAAGATGTTTTAAGTATGTATATTCTTGTATATTTATACGTTTTTTAAATAATACAAATAATCAAACTTAATTGTGGCAAATATTTATAATCGGAAGGAATACAAAGTAGTATTTCTACGTACGGTACCGTTTGGGAATATTGGCAAACAGTAAAATTCCCAACTTCGTGTATATAGGATAAGCTGGCTAATTAGGCCCCTTTGAATCAAAGGAATTATGAATAAATTTTATAGGATTAAAATCCTATAGGAAATTTTCCTATGTAGCTCTTTGATTCAAAGGATTGAAGTTTTCCAAATCCTACAAAATTCCTATGGAATGGCTTATTGCATATAGATTTTGGAGAAAACTTAGCAAGAGGTCCAACCTCTTGGGAAAAATCCTTTGAGTCTATCTCTCTCATCCGATTTTTGTGTTTTTCCTGTGGTCCAATCAAACAATCATTCATGTGTTTTGCAATCCTCTGTTTTACACTTGTATTTCTGTCAGAATCCTATGTTTTTTCTATTCCTCCGTTTTTCCATTCCTATGATTCAAAGGGGTTAAGCATTTTAGTCGCGTAAAGGTGGATAAAATGTCAACTTAAATTTGGTCATTTTTGTTCACTTATATACCAAGATTTGACATGCATCGTGTGTGCATGCACACTATCAAGTCAAGACGTTCTGGAATTTGACCTAATCAGTCACAATTGAAACCAACCGAAGCTACAACTATGGTACACGTATCTGTCTGACCGGTGCGAAACTTTGCGCGTACTGAACTTTCTTCTATAAGATTTAAGTGAGTTATGTAGCTTTGACAAAATTTGTTCATCTTTTCAACCCCTAATTAACATGCATGTTTTCATGGTTATTTTTTTTTCACATAATGAAAAACTAAAATTATCTGGAAATGGGGGCAAACGTGTTGCCTGGAGTTGAATAATCTTAGCACTTTGGCCGGTACAGTTGGACTTGAATAAAATTGTCTTGCCCCAAGTGAAATCAGGGAGTTGACCGATCGAATGATCGATGCAAATGCAAAAATGCTTAAGGAAAATACATCTTTGTAGCACAGGGGATTTTGCCATGCAAAATTTGAATCTTAGATTTTTCTTTCATGCAAAAGTTTTATGAATAATAATAGAAAGAGCTCCTATTTTATGCCATTCAATGTTATCTTTGACTAGCGAAAGGGCCTGTAACCTAGTGGTTACAAGAGTCTCAGTAGCACCTGAGGTCCTGAGTTCGACTCCCCATGGGAGCGAATTTTCCAGGATTTAACGGCGTTGTGCTTTCAGTGGTAGGCGACGTACCCATCGACAGCGATGCGCCTGTGGTGACTTCGTCAATCTCCAGGATTTGCCGGCCCAGTCTTCGAAGATGCTCATAGGGGTAGGATTTGCGTGCGTGCGTTCATAGGGGTGAGTTTTTGAAGATGCTCATAGGGGTAGGAGGATTTGCGTGCGTGCGTTCATAGGGGTGAGTTTTTGAAGATGCTCATAGGGGTAGGATTTGCGTGCGTATGTTCACAGGGGTCTTCAGGTGAGTGCACGTACGTTGTGACGTGCGTGTGTTCATAGGGGTGAGTTTTCGAAGATGCTCATAGGGGTAGGATTTGCGTGCGTATGTTCACAGGGGTCTTCAGGTGAGTGCACGTACGTTGTGAGTGTCTGCGTTGTACTGTGTAATTAAAAAAAAAGTTATCTTTGACTAGTTGGAACAGAAGTAGATCGAAGAAAACATTACTAGGTTTCAACAACAAAAAAAGAAAAAAAAAATACTACCAAGAAATCAGCATTTCGGCCCATGCCCGTAGCCTGATTTGTCCTTGTTTGATGGGCCTCCATTCTGGCCAGCCACGTAATCAGGCCAAGATATTAACGTACCGCATTAGGCCTAGAATTTGGACGGAATAAGTTCATCTGAGATCCCTTAACTTGTCAGCGATTCCGATTTTCGTCCTTCAACCGGAAAACCAGATACAACGGGTCCCTCAACAGTCAAAACTAAAATCGTCCTTCAATCGGAAAACCAGATACAACGGGTCCCTCAACTGACAAAACCAGCGTAGATGAGGCCCCTCTGCGGTTTTGACGGCGGTTTTGGCTGACGTGGTGCCTACGTGGCAAATTTGACTTGGTCTTCATCTGATGTGGCATCGACGTGGTGCTAACGTGGCAATTCGATCCAGAAAATAATAAACTTTGTGGGACCCACATGCCAGCCTCACATATAAATTAATATAAAAATGGTGGGGCCCACATGTCAGCTACAAATAAAATAAAGATGGCGGGGCCCACGTGGGCCCCACAAGCCCTCTCGGCTCTCCATCATCCTCGCGGCGGAGCAACGGTGGGGAAGAGGAGCGGGCGCCGGCAGCAGCAAGCCGCGGGCGGAACGGAGGGGCGGGTGGAGCAACAGCAGATGCACCCTGGTGGCAAACGCCAGGCGGAGGTGGTCAGAGGAGGAGGTTGCTAACAGAGCGGTGGCAAGCCGCGGATGCGCGGAGGTGACCAGAGGAGGAAGAGGCAGAAGAGGAGATCGCCGATGAGCGCAGTAGCTCCACTCCGTCGGCCGCTCTGCCCGCGATGCCCAGCAGAACAACGCTGCCCCTTCTTGCCCGGCCGCGCCGCGCCACCTCCCTCCTTGCCCGGCCACCGCACACCGCCTCCCTCCTCGTCCGGTTGCTATCGCTGACGTCCTTGATGGTCACATCCGGGTCGGAGCCCTCCCTCCTCACCTGGTCGCCGTGCGCCGCCTCCCTCCTCGCCCGGGTGCCGCGTGCCGCCTCGGGGACAGGAGAGGGAAGAGAGGAGGAAGAAGAGGGGAAGAGAGTTGAAGAAAGCGAGATGATGAGAATGACATGTGGGGCCCACGTGGGCCCCACAAATTTTTATTAATTTATGTGTGAATCTGACATGTGGGTCCTACAAAGTTTATTGCTTTTCCAGATCGAATTGCCACGTAAGCACCACGTTAATGCCACATCAGATGAAGACCAAGTCAAATTTACCACATAGACGCCACGTCAGGCAAAACTGTCGTTAAAACCGCCGAGGGATCTCATCTACACTGGTTTTGACAGTTGGGTGACCCGTTGTATCTGTTGAACAAAGAAAATCGGATTCATTGACAAGTTAAGGGACCTCAGATGAACTTATTCCAATTTGGACTAATATTTTGGCCCACACGAATGGGCCACGATTCACGCCCACATAAATGAGGCCCATATATAATAATGGGCCGGAATTTGGAACCATGCAGACGAGTTCTTACAGGGCCAACGTCTCATCAACGCCAAGAAACCAAATCATCATTACTCTAATTAACATACTCCTAATTATCTTTCTAATCAATTAATTAAACGCAAAATCAGTAGTTTTCTAATAATTTTATTATTAAAACTGTACTTTTAGAATATTTCACCTTATAATTCGATAGTTCTACAATAAATTTACCGTTATAAATATACATTTAACAGTTGAGTGATAATTTAACCAAATAATTAACATATTATTTTTAAATAATAAAAATAGGTTATATCTTCCGACTTTGTCCATGGTCACACAACCAACAAATTTCACAAGAATTTAAAATGGATGCGATGGGTCAAACCCTCAACTCTCACCAATAAAATGATAAAGTGAAATAACGTTTTCAAAATCAGAGAGATTCTGGCACGAAATAATTATCTTTCTAATCAACTATTAGTTAATTAATTACGGAGTAGTGATAATCCCCGGAGCTCATCTCCATCTCCTCTTCCGCTTGCTACTCCTACTCCGTCGCAATCCGCCGCCTCCAAAAAGCAACCACCTGTACCCACAAACGGAAGCAAAGATTCCAACTTTCGATCGAGAGCCTCGCCGTCGATTCCCCCACCTCGGCTGAGCCCGGATTCCGAGGCAGCCCCCCCATGGCGGGAGCCGAGCGACCCTACTACCCGGCGCGGCCCACGGACGGCGGCTCCGGCCAGCCCGCCGGCTGCGACTCGCCGGTGAGGTGGGACGACGACGACGAAGACCACGGCGGCGGCGGCGGCGATGGCATGACCGCCGTTGCGGTGAGCAATCCCCCCCTCTCTCTCTCTCTCTCTCTCTCTCTCTCTCTCTCTCTCTCTCTCCCTCCCCTTACGCGGTTTCGTCACTGTGAAGATTGGTTGCGTGTACGCTTAGTTCGTTTGGTTGAGTTCGTCGTGATTTTAAAGCTTGTGGTTTGGGCGATTGGTTGGGTGATTAGGGCTTGCTGTGTGATTGTGAGAATCATGGAGGAATATGGAAAATAGAATGCTTTAATGGGTGATTGGGTTAAGCGCTTAAGCGAGAAGCAAGAAAAAGAAGGTTTGGGTTTTTAGGATTGTATGGCTGCTGCTGCTCATCGCCGTCGCCGCTTTGGCTGCTGGGAATTATGGGGCTTTTCTACGATTACTTCTTTTAAACATGAACGAATTTCCATATTGGTTTCTGTTGTAATTTTATTTTCCAAATTTAGGGATTCAACCTGTTCGAGGAAGAATCAGATGACCCTCCTGCCAAAAATGGCGTGGTCGACGATCCTGATACTACCACTACAAGTGATTGCAACACTGATATGAGTGAGGATCTTGTAAAGAGGGAAGAAGGGATGAACTTCCATTGTGATCCCCCGCTTCACGAACATACTGGCATCTGGGTGCCTGTTTCTGTCCCGCCAATGACCAAACGCGATCACGAGGAGTGGCATAAGGGCTTTGGTCATAATGGTGACTACTTTCCAGAAGACGAATTTAACTGGGAGATAGATGAAGAGAACAAGGAGATGACGATGTGGGATGTATTTTCTGAGATGGTTGTTGCGGCAAAGGATAAGGTAATATCAGTTGCATCGTATGATCTTGGGAGGCGTGGTATGTCTATGTTGTCCAAGTTTTTCTTCCAAGAAGCTTGGAAGGATATGGCCCAAACACTTGCAGATGCCAATGCTGGCATTGCGAATGAGCTCCTAGAGACTGAACGAACAATATGGTTACCTGACAGCGCTGCCAGCGCCTGCATGCTCTGTAACGTGCGTTTTCATCCGATAATGTGCTCTCGACATCATTGTCGTTTCTGTGGTGGTGTGTTTTGTGGTGGTTGTTCAAAGGGTAGAAGCTTGATGCCACCGAAATTTAATACTTCAGAACCTCAAAGGGTTTGTGATGTTTGCGGGGTACGTCTAGAGAGTATTCAACCTTACTTGATGAATCGGATCAGTCGTGCTTCACAACCTCCAACTAATGATGTCACTGATCTGAGTACATTGAGGTCGTGGCTGAACTTCCCTTACGCACACACAATGGAATATGAGATCTACAAGGCTGCAAATTCTTTGAATAGTTACTGTAAGGTATGCCTTTTTACCCTAAATTGTTTACTGTTGAATTTGTTTATCAGTGCTGTTGTAATTTTTTTTAGACATTTTCTTTTGTTCTTCTCTTTTACTGTTTGAGAAATCATGTGCTTATGCTTTAGTCATAAGCCTATCAAGACTTGTCACCTAATTCTAAGGTGCTTTATCATGTCTTAATTCTCAACAGTTTATATATGATTTACTATGGACATCACTCATTAAGTAATTGATATGTTCCTTTCTTGCTAATACAATAATAATATCTATAAGACTTGTAACAGAGTATGGTCTTCCATATTTCTTGCAAAGTAATTTTCAGTTTGAGTTGAATAGATGAAAAACCTAACCCGGTGATTGGATAAGAATTGCATAGATATTTGCTCTCAGCTTTTGCACAATTACACCTGTGTAATCTATAGTGGCATCATATGGTTGTCCACAACATTTCAGTACGTTTATGGTCTTCCCTCTGTTGTATAATTTGTTAATGATATCTATTATTTTTTAAAGACATACCTGTGTTACATTCATCCATTCCCCAATCTTTATTATAATAACTCTAGACCATTCAAGTTACAGTAAATGCTGCCAACTAATTAAAATGATATCTACATTAGTTGTTTTAGTGATATATTCAAATTAGAGAATCATTTTGTCTGTCGAATGCTGGTACGAAGTATTATACAAACTAAAATTGGATTTCCACATCATTCTAGCTTCTGAAAGTGCTGATTGTTCAGTTAGTTCAGTTGTTAGGAGACCAACCAGTAGCAGTGCAATCATTTTTTTTTTCTTCCATGTGCCATTCAGGTGGGAAGACTGAAACCAGAAAAGGCTATCCCCTATACTATCCTTAAACAAGCAAAAGGCCTTGCTATAATTACTGTAGCAAAAGTCGGTATGATGGTTGCATATAAAGTTGGTACTGGGCTGGTTATTGCTCGAAGAGCCGATGGTTCATGGTCACCCCCTTCAGCCATCGCCACTTGTGGTATTGGATATGGAGCTCAGGTGACATCTTCTTTTCTAGTGTCCTTTATGTGCAAATTCTTTTATCATCACACTAGCACATCATAACAAAATCAGATAATTTCCGACTTACCCATCAGGCTGGAGGTGAGCTAGCTGATTTCATTATTGTGCTGAGGAACACAGAAGCTGTTAAAACTTTCAGTGGAAAGGCACATTTGTCAGTCGGTGCTGGTGTAAGTGCTTCTGTTGGCCATGTTGGACGAGTAGCTGAGGCTGATTTTCGTGCCGGTGATGGTGGTTATGCTGCATGTTACACATACAGTTGCAGCAAAGGTTTGTTTCAAATTTACTCCATGGCATGCGTCACTTTGGCGTCTTCTTTCATATGTTCATTTTCACCTCGCTCAACATGGAACACATGCTTTATTATATGATACGACTGTATATTCGTGAATAACTTCTTTTGGTGGTGATGGTGATGGTTGGGAGAATATGTGTAACAGGACAGTTCATGGTTACACAAAGAGTCAAATAAACATGTAATTCTGTCTTAGAATCTCTTAAAACAAAACAACAGAATTGGATTGGGGTCCTTGACCCATAGTTTCTCAATATATTAAGGTAATTTAAAGGGTTTTGTTTGTATCCATTGCAAGTTGATTATTTCTCTTGGATTTCAAATGGCAGACGAGTAATTCTACAAAGTTTGGGAATGTCCTCTTAAACCCAATTTTAGTTCTGCATACCTTTTATACCAACACACCAGGACCTGTTTCAAAAGGCCCATAGCTTAGTAATTTGACCCTTCTATTATTAGCTTTATCTTTGAATGACTAAAATATGTCCTAGTATATCTTATCACTGGATAAGTGCACAAATTCTTGGCCTTCATTGGCTTACATCACGAACTTATTTTGTTACTGATGAGTAGGCATTATAGTAAGCTTAGCCATTCCTACTGTTTTTTCTCACAAAGAAATAATGTTTACCTTGTTTTTTCTCACAAGGTAAACATTTATACGTTGAGGCACCCTGAGAACACTTGGGACTCTAGTCTGAACAATTAACTTGTTGACAGTCTTTTAATGTAATATTAATATATATATGCACTTGTGGAATTCATATTCATAGGAGTGCAAACCATGTCATATGCATATTAATTTATTTTCGAGGAATTGCTTTTTGAATTTGAACTTTTTGACTAAAATAATAATGCCAACTGTGAACCACTCTAGACTGCTGGATGCAGTTATAGTGACAAACCTAAGTAGTATTACAGTGACACTTTAGTTCATTCGTGCAATATCTGATGTCGAATTTTTCAATTAAGTGTAGCAGGATAGTACCATTTTTCAAGAAATAAATGTTCATTGCTAACTGTTAAGTACTTGTGGCTAGATCTGGTCATTCAGACCATTCAGGGTTGTCTTATGTAACAACTGAGTCTGTATATCTGTCTTATGTTGCAGGTGCTTTTGTGGGCTGTGCTCTCAATGGTAGCTTAGTATCAACCCGAGACACAGAAAATGCCCGATTTTATGGTGGTCCAATAAAGGCACCCGATATCCTTATGGGATCCATGGCTAGACCACCCGCAGCCGCTGCGCTCTACAAGGTTCTGTCAGAATTGTTTGACAATCCTGAGAAGCAATCGCTTTAGGTCTCTAGTATGCGTTGTGTCTTCTGGTAAATACATTCTGGAACTCTCTGTCAAGTAATTGGATTGCGGTTTTGCGATCTTTTCACTTATTCGTTGGTTGCAGTTTACGCAATTGTACAGTCTGCCATTCATTGACACGCCAAAGGTTTCACATCATGGTTACCACAAAACCAAATGTAAATACATGTACATTGGATCCCTTCTTGCTTCAAGATATAAAAGAAAAAAATATCTACTATTTTCCATTCCCCTTGATGATCTGCATGCATGTTCTTCAGCTGCATTGATCAGCACTCCTGCTGTGAATGACCTAGGACTGTTTTTTTTTTTTGGTTGCATGCAACTTTTTTCTCAGTGTACATGTGAATGCCCTCCCATCTTTTCTATGATCTTTGAATTTGTGCACCTCCTCCAGGGGAAAAGAGGAGGGTCCCCCAACCTCTCTTCTTGATAGAATTCACAGGCAGTATAGTCATTTTTGATGGTCCTAAAGAGGACACTGAAAAAGCTGGTTGTACTGGCTCTGTCATCCTGTTGTGATGTTGTGTGTTGTTGCATTCCCTGGGTAATTATTTTGTCCTGGCAATGCAATAGCAAACTAAAATGTACTACTACTTCATTACATTGTTTCAGCTAGCCTGTAATTCTGATGCAAGAAATTCATGCAGAATTGCACTAGACCTGAGAAACAAAAGATAAAACAGAAAATGACTTCATCAAGGTAGTGGTGGTATTTTTTTTTTGTTCATATGATGCCATTGCACTTGACATGATGAGTTGTGAGAAAATACTCCCTCCGTCCCAATATATTAAAACCTAAGACAGGATGAGACATTTTCTAGTACTACGAATCTGGAAAATTTCCAGATTCATAGTACTAGAAAATGTCTCATCATGTCCTAGATTGGTCTGTCCAGATTTGTAGTACTAGAAAATGTCTCATTATGTCCTAGGTTTTAATATATTGGGACGGAGGGAGTGCATGACACTGCAGCTAATGACTATGATTACTGAAGCGTGCCGCATGTGGAGCTTGTCTGGCATGCCCAGAGCACACACTGCAGATGAATGGAATCTCTGTCCCTGTCACTGCAAAATGTATATTCCTGGTCTTAACAAACACCAATGTCCATCCAGCCCTGAAGATACAGTAATGCGGCAGTGTCCAATCGGTGTCTGACTGAATGTGCCGTCCTCGATACTAGTGCCCTTGAACCATTGAGATGCATAATTCACTTCAGTTCCAGTTCAGTTCTACCATGATGGAATTAAGCTGAATATACTTACTAGAGATGAGATGAGCAAGAGAATGATACAGTATCCTGGAAAGTGAGTAGCAATGGATAAATGGATAATCAATCAGCAACACACAGAATACAGAGCATAAACCAGCATTGATCATGAGCAGGAAGCAAAATGTATAAAATTATTCTCTGAATTCTACTCCAACTGTCTGACAACCCATTAACCATGAACATCCTAATTCCCTTCCCTTGCCATGTTTTCCTTTTCATTGTCTTCTAACAACCGAAAATTATAGGATATAAGAAAGCAAAAAAAAAAAATCAAAAAGAAGCTAAACTTAAACGACGGCCTGCATGAATTTAAACCCAGTTCAGAGACTCCTCATAAGATGAACTTCTTCTGAACCCCTCTCTGATGATGATTTCTCCAATTCTTGATTTCTTCGTCTTCTTCTTCTTCTTGATGAGATGAGGAAGTAAGCTTAGCGATCGCCGCGAGTCATGGAGCTCCCGAGGGTGAGCTCGAGATCGTCGGAGCCGCACTCCTCATGGATGCGCTCCCCTTCCCACGCCTTCACCAGCCCGGTCATCTTGCCGCCCTCGCCGCCGAACGCGAACTCGCGGCGCGCCGCGTCGGCCATCTGGACGTCGCCGCCGGCGACCGGCGAGCACGCTCCGCTCATCACCCTCGAGGAGGACCCCGCGGCGGCGGCGGCGGCGCCGAACGGGTTGGGAGGAGGAGCCACGAGGCTGTACGTCGGGGACGACGGCCCGGCGGAGGATATCTGGAACCCGGCAAGCCACGCCGCCGCGTCGTTGCCGCCGCCGCCGGCGGCGGCGGCTGCGGCGACCTTGCGGCGCGGGCTCGGCGGGGTGGAGTTTGGCAGGGACGACGAGGCCGCGTAGGCGTAGCTCGCGCCGACGGTGGCCCACGGCGGCAGCACGCTGCCGGCGTGGTGGTGGTGGTACTCCTCCCAGGCGGCCGTCTTGAGGCGCGGCGTGCGCGGCGGCGAGCCCGAGGGCGGCGTCACCGGCGCGCTGATGGAGCCGCCGCCGAAGTAGGAGTAGTGCGCCGGGAACTTGGACGACGAGCCGCCGCCGATGCCGACGCCGGCGGAGGAGAGGGTCTTGAGCCACGGGATGAGGCTGCTGCCCTCGCCGCCGCCGCCGCCGAGCGTGATCTGGGAGGAGGAGCCGGAGCTGGGGAAGGAGGACGTCCCGCGCGGGCTCGGCTGGTACGACGAGCACGGGCTCGCCGACGGCGAGCGGCCGAGCTGATCAGCGAGCTCTGACGCCGGCGGCTTGCATCCCTGAAACACACAGACGAACGGTTCGACAAATTAAACCAAATTTTTTGAAGCGAAAATTTAAACCAAATTGGTGAATTTGACAATAGCAAGTTAATGACATTTTGCATAGAAGAATAACAATCAGAAAAATTTATCATGTACAGTTTAACAAGAATTAAAAAAAAATGTAACATTTTGCATAGAAGAATAAAAAAAATCAGAAGATTTGATCATGTACAGTAAAATATGAATATAAAATCTGTGTCGTTTTTTAAGTAAAAAAATGTGACATTTTGTATAGAAGAACAAAAATCAGATGTACAGAACAGGAATAAGAAAATCACCTCAGAACACAATGTGAAAATAAAGTTACAAGAAACGTGAATGCAAATTCTTACTGAAATTCGCTGCCTCAGAATTAAAACTTCACAAATTATGGCCAGAAATATTAACATTGCTGGCACAGGAGTTTTCATCAATTCAAACTATAACCATGATAATACCAAATAGTGGCAATGCAAACTTAACTGAAAGGTAATTAAAATCCTCAGTGAAACGCACACAAAAAAAAAAGAAACAACTACTGCTCTAAAAAGCCGATTGCAATAAAAGAAAGAAGATACTTGGGTAGAATTTGTCATTCTGTAATGCAAAGTTGATTTTCTGAAATCAAAGGCTTCTGTGACAGCCTTAGCTTTCTTTGATGTAATATTCGGTCATGCCCATATCTATCTGCCTATGACCATGCCACTAACTTTTGTCTCCATAATTGCCTCTTTCACCAGTCCTTTTTTCACATGAGCAGCTTCAATTCTGTCCAGGCTCCAGTACTACATATAGATGCATCCATAGAGATAATGCTAATCTTAAAAAGAGAATTTACTCAAGGTATCTAGAGGCAGAGCTTGCAGCCAACTTAGACTTACTTTGACAAAACAGGGCAGATGGATTCTGTAAACATACTAACAATCTTTGATTCTTGTATTAATCTACACCTTAATTCAAAAGCGATTTGTTTGGCAGTCTAACCATGCAGTTACTAACGCGTGCAAGCCACATCCTATTTTGCATTTCTTTTCAATTGAAAACAAGTAGCACTTCAGTTTTTTTCGGTTTTCACTTGTCAGCCAACTTGTCATCCAGAAGACTTCAGAAAAGAAGAGATGATCTAATCCTTAAATTTTTTTTAAAAGAAGAGCAGGCATCTAAAAAGCACCATAGATAACAAAAAGAAATGCTTGAAAACAGATAGATTTGATACATTGTATTCTGCAAACAAGATCCTGATAGCAATGTTCAGACTTCAGAGCTAGTACTACAACCAAAAAGATGCTAGTACTGCTCTTCTGCCAAGACAAAAATAAAATAAGAACAAAAAAAAGAAAGAAAACAAAGTGATGAGCTTTAAGTACAGCACCACTACTACTACGACCTCTTTTCCCTGCCTAAAAAGACACTAAATCTTGCTAAAAAGACCCAGCGCCACAGCATCATCTCTCCACCCCACAGATGAAGAAGATGAAATCAACAACAATCTAAAACCATTTTTTTTCAGATAACGGAAGATCTTTTTAATACCAAAAACAACAAAGAAACAAAACCAAAAAAAAAAAAAAAAGAGAAAGAAAACGAACGCTTTTTATCCAGGAAACGGCCACGGAATGTCGCGGCGGCACGCGTAATCCTGAGCTCCTAGTGCGTGGCTTGTCCCACGCACGCAAAGAAAAGAGGAGATGAGAGGAGAGGTGAGGAGAGAATTTCCCCCGCCATTATCGGAGTAAAAGGAGGAAGACGAAGCAGAGGAGAGAAAGGAGAGGAGAGGAGAGAGCACGCGCGCCGCGTTGCAGGAACGAGGAGGAATAAAAAAAAAAGCCAAAAAGGCAATCATGGATAACGAGAAAAATTCTGTACCCTCCTCTACAGCCGACGCAAATTAAGCAAGAAATCCATTCCATATAAGAGCAAAAGATTAAATGAAATTCGACGAGAAATCGCTTAATTAATTTGCAAGAAGAAGAAGAGGAAGAGGAAGAGGGACCTTGCGGTAGGTGGTGCCGTCGGGCTCGACGGTCCAGCCGGCCTCGTTGCAGAGCGCCTTGAGCACCTCGTTGTTGTCGCAGTGCTTCGGGAGCGTGTAGTTTCCGTACGCCCGCAGCCCCGCGTAGATCTTCGCCGCGATCGCCCGCCGCCGCCGCTCCCGCCGCCGGTTGTTCTCCCGCTCCCTCCACGTCGGCACCCTCCCTCCCCCTCCTCCGTTCATCATCCCTCTCACCTCACCTCACCTCACCGCCGCGACCTACGAGGAAGCCAACGGCGGTGCGCGCTCGCCGTCGCCGCCGCTGCAAGCTCGCCGCGCGCTCTGCAGTGTCAGCCTCGCAGGCGCGGCGTATAAATACGCCGGAGAAGCAGTAACGGCCGGAGGACGCGCAATGACCATTCTACCCCTGGGTGGTCTTGTGCGGGGGAGGGTAAATGCGGCATTTCGCGCGGGGGTGGCCGGTAATGATTCCACCGCAGTTAAGGCGGGGGTGGCCGAGAATGGAATGCATTCGCAGTGGCTTAGCTAGCCTATCGCCTTAGTGAACAGTGGCCATTTTTAGCAGCAGCTAGCTAAGCTAAGCTAATCCATGCAAACCAAGCGTGAGCGGCGTGGGTGGTCAGGTGACGCGTGGTGGGGCCAGGGTGTCAGTGACTGTGGGGGGTTGGTGTGCTACTGGACCAGTGGTGGTCAAACGACCGGCCGGCTTGGGTTTTGGATATGTTCTTGGGGGTGCCCTTGATGACTTGGGTTTTGGTATGATGTGTATGATTTGGTTTGATGAGGTTGGGGGAGAAGATGGATATAGCTAGTGTGGTTGCTGTCACTGTTCAATGTGACAATGATAACTCTACAGTAATGATTAGTTAAAAGCTAGCACGAGTCTAGTTATGGTTTGTAACGGTTTTGGTTTTGTGTAACGCATGGTTATATAGCCGTTAAATTATTATAAATACGTGTATGTGGAAGTCAATACCGAGAATTGTTGTCATCGATTAACTGCCTATCGTAGTTACTGTCTGCACGATTGGATAGTTTAAACGTATCTCGTGATATCTCCTTTGACGATTTACACGTGACATTGATTAGACGAAGGGGGCGATGTTAAATTTGCCACAATAACCACCGTAACGGTTAATCTGGTTGTGTAACGGCTATGGAATGCAATTTTATCCTCGTAATGACTACATGTATTATTGGATAGTTTAAATTAAACATGTGATTCCTTCTTTGTCGATTTACGCGTGGCATTGATTAGACAATTAGATTATGTTAATCTTTACCGTGACAACGGTAATGGTTTGTCTGGTAACATAGAACGTAAAATTGGACGTGCTACGCGTTAATAGAGCATTGTTATCTATAATAATTGATCTGCACAGTCAAAACAAAAGATTTCAAACGGTTCAATTGGGTCTAGCACATGGTTACGTAACCATGGAACTACAACTGTACATGCATTCAAGGTGTAAATAAAACATTAATATCTCTAGTAATCTATCTACAACGTGAGGCACTAGATAGAGCTATGGATTGTAAAGCGTCCAGTTAGTTCCATAGCACGATTGTATAACTCTAGGATTACCATTTACAGTGCATATAGGAGTTGATAAAAATTGCTATAAAAATAATCGTTAATCAACATAACTGCAGACACAATTATATGTACAGGTAACACATATTATTTGTTACTAACTAATTTATGTGTGATATTGATTAGACAAACATGGTTGTGATAAGATGTACCGCATTAATCAAATCGGTTTGACTCGGTCATTAACTATGAAAGTGCAACCGTATGAAATCAATATAACACTATAAATCTAATAACTACCATTTCCTGAGAGGAACTACTGCTAGGCTTACCTAGCCTAAAAGGGCTAGGTGCAGTCAGTTATTAGTCTCTCTGGCCATGTTAAATTTGACAGGGAATACGTATACTAATTAGAGTTTAATTTATTATTTTTATTATAACTTTAGAAATTAAATTTGAAATTGTATTTTTTTCTATGATATAGGAGTATTATATATTAATATATCTTATCAATATTTTTGAATTTTATTCATAATTATTTAGTAACTTGGATCATGGAAGTTCACCAGAGAATACAATCCATCTCTATGCAAGCAAGGTACCGTACCAACAGTTGCTGGCAGCTGGCACGTACGTGAAGTGGACTAGAGATCAGCAGCAGGAGATAGGCCGTGCCGTGCAGTGGCTCATGACTCATGAGATCAGCATCATGCATGAGCTAGCTAGCACACGGCGTGAGCGCGGTTAACCGCGGTTGGATGTGTGGGTTTCAGTTAGTACGTACCCGGGATACCGGCCAACTCATGAACCGCTGCTTACTTTGTGGAGAATTTTTTTTTCTTAGTGAATAATTTGTGTTTGTCCACTGAGATGCATGTCTCACACAATCTTCCTCTTGATGCTTAATTTAGGTGGTTAATAATATGGGGTTCACACAAATTAAGCACTTTTTAGGTTATCCATCGATAAGTGCCATTTTGAGTCAAGATGATAAAAGCACAGTTAATAGATACCTGCATAAGTATATAGGTTTATCTCATGGTTAAAGGTAAAAGATTTGCTACTCAATACATCTCCAAATCTCAGTCGAGTATTATCATTTATTTATATACACAGCTATATTAATTGCTTAAAAAAAGACTTTCACATTTAACTACGTTATCAAATTGGGTCAGCCATTAGATTAAAATGTCTAATACATATTGAACATTAGATCGATCAATGTTTCTTCCTAAAAGAATTCTTATACCCACATATCAACACACGAAATATCAACTAGTTCAGTGGCGGATGCAAGATTTCTAAGATAAAGGTACAACATCACTTAAGCATAGTTAAATACTCGAAAAAAAAGAAAAAAAGACTTGCTATAAGTGAAAGTCAAGTGATAATTTTGATCCCAGTGCAAATTAATAGAGACCAATTATACAGGAAAATTTACAAAACAACGTAACTAAGCTAGAAAATACGTTTAATACCCTTAGAAAGAATGATTTTGGGATTAAGTGTGCTTGTTTTGACACAAGTAATGGTATATAGACATATTATACCTATAAAATCACTTATTTTTTACAAAAATTTGGGATAGAAATGTACCCATGTCCCATTGTAGGTCCGCTCGTAACTAGTTGTTATGACGTGGACAATCACGTGCTTGTAATGACCTGATGATTGTCTTTAACTAAGCTCCAGCTAGCACCCATCAAACAGCGATGGATAAGCGATGAGGATGGCACAACATTAAAGTAATCCAGGTCATATTCAAAAGTAAATGAAATTTAAATAAAAAAGCAAGATGATCGATAAATAATACTACTACATTTGTTTTTTAATATATGACGCCGTTGATTTTTTACATCATGTTTAATCATTCGTCTTATTCAAAAATTAAATAAATATATTTTCTTTTGACGTGGCTTGATTTATCACTAATAAACTTTAAGCACTACTTATATTTTTAAGATTTGCATAAAATTTTTAATAAGACAAATGGCCAAATATTGTAACAAAAGCCAACAACGTCATACATTGAAAAAAAATGAATCAGTCGATATCTCAAATGTATCACCCCGTCTAAACGGATATCAGCTAGCCGATACCTAAAAAAGTATCATCCTGTCCAAACAGTATACCATGTTGTAGCATTTTCCTTATTAATTTATCCATCAATTGGCGTGTGAAAGAATTACCGCGGAATATGATTTCTTCTCCAAACAAACCAAATTAAACCAAAGTTCATGACCGACAGAACGAAAATGCCAGAGCAAGCAAAGCAAGCATGCATGCCGCATTTTCAAGCAGTGGCAGATTGCAAATCGTGGAAGAAGGGCCAAGCATGCAGCATGACACGTCGTTTTCTTGCCTCATCCAACGGCAACGTACAGGCCGGCTGCTGGTCCATATGCGCCTCTCCCTCCTCTCTTCTGCTCATGCATGCACGTACATGCATGCATATGCTCCATCATCGTTTCATTCTATATCCGTGTTTCAATGTACGAAACTGTTGATTTTTTTTATAATCAATCTTTAACTATTAATTTTATTTGAAAATTTTATATAAATATAAAAGTATTTATGTCATGCTTGAAAAATATTTAATGATAAATCAAAACACAATAAAATAAATAATAATTACATATTTTTTTAATAAAATAAATGATCAAAAACCAACGACATCTAGTATTAAAAATAGGAGGATATATCTCTTCCTGTCAAGCAGGGCCCACAGATCAGGATAGCTAGCTAGTCCTGTCGATCGCCACGTCGTCGTCAGGCACGCATGCTGCCGGCGGCCAGAAACACTGCATATCGATCTGCAGGAGTAGCACTGCAGGGCAGCTAGCTATTCCCACCGCTTCTAAATTGTAATAACATATTCGTTTTATATTATAAATCATTTATATTTTTCTCTAAATAAAAATTTAAAATTTTATTAAGTTTATTGAAAAATTTAGCAACATTTACAACGCTAAATTAATGGGCCTGTTCGGCTAGTATTTTTTTACAGCTACATGGCTGCCAGCTGCACAACAACAAGCAGCACGGCTGCAGCCACACAACACAAATTACCGCTGCAGCCTGCAGCAGCAGCAGCGCTGCTGAACGGCAGCCGAACAGGCCCAATTTTGTTAAATGTAATATTGAATATATTTTAATATTATATTTGTTTTAGGTTGAAAATATTATTATATTTTTTTTATAAATTTGATCAAACTTATAAATTTTAACTAATAAAAAAATCAAAGCGATTCATTAATACGAAACGGAGGGAGTATTATTCTAAATCTATTAGGATATATCCTTCATCCAATTTCATAAATAGAAATCAGATATCTTATTTAGTTTCGTAACCGAAAATACGCTTATATTTTTGAAAGTGAACCGATATTCGAAACGATCAATACAAATACGAATATCGATGCCTAGGATGAGAAAGAATGGAGATGGCAAAAGATAGCATCACGAGGAGGATGATGCCAAATACGTAGGAAGGGGTGACCGGGTGACCTGGGGGAAAGAGACCAAAGAGGGAGCAATGGCTAAGCCAGCTATATGTGGCGCATGCAACGCCATTTTTGTCACTTTGCTCCTTGGATCAGGGGAAAAAGAAACCTTCTTGTGTCACTCTGTCAGTGCTTGCATGCCTAATTGACTATTGCATTATACAAGGATTTTTACATATGCATCCCAGGTCGGTGAGCGTGCATCTTTTATATAATCTAAAAAGAAACTCTGTAACATTTACTTATTTATCTCTAATCAAATTTCACACGATTGACTGATTATTTGGAAGATTGTTACTCATGCTCTACCAGAACCGTGCAGCCCAGTCTATCCGACAGGCAAACACACTGACTGTTGAGAATATAGGTATATAATGATTTAATATATTCCATAAATAAATCATAATATTACATATGTATACTAGCATTAACGCATCATTAGATCTACACATGTAAACTAAGCAGTAAAACATGAACAGATCAAATACGCGCAACATGTCGAAGACGTACTGAGGTAGCGGAAAGACCGGTTGCTCGGCAGGAACTACTCGCGGTTGCGAGCGTCGACGAAGGCGCGCAGCACGCGAGCGGAGAGGAAGGCGAGCCGTCACGAACGAACAGGAAGCAATCGCGCGAAGCGCTTCCCAAAAACCTTATTGCCGCCTTCTCCCGGTGCAGGACGTCGAAGGCAGAGGTTCCGGAGGAGGAGGCAAACCCTAGATTGATTTCGCGTGTGTTGCGTGAAGGCGGCGGCACGGTTTATATAGAGATAGGTCGCTTGATCAGGGCGCCCGCACGATCTCCACTCTGCGTAACCGAGCCGGATAAGTCACGCGTAACTTATCCGGACTCTACGCCGTTTTCATGCACCGGATTTTTCGGAATGTTTCCAACAACAAAACAAATCCGAATTTTCCTGCAGCAAAACAAAATTGCAAAAAGAGGCTGCATCTGCGCAATGGTGAGGAGCCAATTTTACGGACCATTCGATGCGTACGTCGTGCACGCGCGCCGCCTGCCCTGCCCAGCCCAGGCAAGGCGAGCGAGCGCGCGCGTGTTCCCCCTCTTCTCTCCACCACACATGCTTCAAGTGGCTAGGAGGGCATCCTCCCTTTTAAGGAGGTCCCCCTCTTCTAGAATAAGCAAGGTGGTACTAAACTCCACATGCATACCATCCCATGAGGTGGGCTTTTGTGATTTCCCAAAGAATTAATCTTGGAATGGGCCTTAGCCCATCTATTAATTCCAACAATCCCCCACCAAATCTCAAAATCCCACTGAGATTTGCCTTTTCCAATGTACTGTTTATATACCAGCGGTTCGATGGAGACCGATTAAGGTTGAACATCCACCTAGAACTCCAAGCTACACTAACTCACAACTTGAACAATGGACTACGCCTTGAATTGCAAGTCTTGTGCAAGCAAGTTTCACTCAGAGTCTTATCTGGTACTAGACCGTCTGTAGACTACCCCTCGGGTGGAGCGTATAAGTCATACTCCTAGGTTTTTAGTAAGCTTCCTAGAAGATTCACCCAAAATCTTAATAGACTACGGCCAACAGTCAAGCTTACAAAGGTGAGTTCTTTCAAGAATGCTCTGCAGGACAACATCTTCGCTAATTAAAGCCAACAGAACTCATTAAGGCATAGCCAACCTGCCTTGCAGCTCACGAGAGTACATGCATCTTCACTTAGAGAGGGTATAGATTGGTACTCTCCTCTAGTTTACTAATGGTTTGTTCTTCCCAGGTTCTAATTCACGAGATCTCCGATCACATAGACTGGGTTACCACCATAGTATAACTCACATGGGTCTCAAACCCATCTCCTTCGATGCATTATCTATCACATTTCGTGATAGTCCCTTCATGAAGGGATCTGCCAGGTTTCAAGCTGTTTGGATGTAATCCAATGTTATAACTCCAGAGTTTCTCAATTTCCTAACAGACTTCAATCGTCTTTTCACATGTCTAGACGATTTCATATTATCCTTAGAACTATTCACTTTGACAATTATCGTTTGATTGTCACAGTTCATAAGGATAGCCAACACCGGTTTTTCAACAATAGGCAGATCCATTAATAGATCACGCAGCCATTCTACCTCAACAGTAGCAGTATCCAGTGCCGTCAGTTCTGCTTCCATGGTTGACCTCGTCAAAATAGTCTGTTTGCAAGACCTCCACGAAACAGCACCACCATCCAGTGTGAAGACATATCTACTAGTGGCTTTGATCTCATCCACATTAGAGATCCACTTAGAATCACTATATGCCTCTAGTACCGCAGGATACCCAGAATAGTGAAGTCCCAATTCCATAGTACCTTTCAGATAGCGCATTACTCGCTCAAGCGCACGCCAGTGATCATCTCCCGGATTAGAGGTAAACCAGCTCAACTTGCTCACAGCAAAGGAGATATCAGGCCTAGTTGCACTAGCCAGGTACATCAGCGAGCCAATGATTTAGGAGTATTCCAGTTGATTCCTAACAATTCTCTTGTTCTTGCAAAGCAACAAGCTAGGATTATAAGGTGTTGGAGAAGGCTTACTATCAATGTAGCCAAAGCAATTCAAGATCTTCTCCACATAATGGGACTGCAAAAGTGTAATCTCATTCTCACATCTAATTAGCTTAATGCTTAAGATAACATCAACTACTCCTAAATCCTTCATATCAAAGTTTTGAGACAAGAATGATTTAACCTCATTTATCACCTCAAGGTTTGTCCCAAATATCAGTATGTCATCAACATACAAGCACAGAATAACTCCCTCACCCCTACCATGGCGATAGTACACACATTTATCTGCCTCATTGACTGCAAAGCCTGCAGATGTCAATGTTTTGTCAAATTTCTCATGCCATTGCTTAGGAGCTTGTTTCAGACCATACAAAGACTTCAACAATTTGCACACTTTGCCTTCTTGACCTTCAACTACAAACCCATCAGGTTGATCCATATAGATCTCCTCATCTAGCTCTCCATTAAGAAAAGCTGTCTTAACGTCCATTTGATGAACGAGAAGACCATATGAGGCTGCTAGGGAAAGTAGCACACGAATTGTGGTCAATCTAGCAATAGGTGAGTAAGTGTCAAAGAAATCTTCGCCTTCTTTTTGAGTATAGCCCTTAGCAACAAGCCGAGCCTTGTACTTTTCAATAGTACCATCAGGCCTGAGCTTCTTCTTGAACACCCACTTGCACCCCACATGTTTACACCCATAGGCCGCTCTGTCACCTTCCAAGTCCCGTTAGCGATAATGGAATCCATTTCACTATGGACAACCTCCTTCCAGTAGTCTGCATCAGGAGATGTGTATGCTTCTGAAATTGACTTAGGAGTGTCATTCACGAGGTACACAGTGAAATCATCACCAAAAGACTTAACCGCCCTTTGTCTTTTGCTCCTTCGAGGAGCTTCACTGTCATCCTCCTCAGTGACATGTTCATGTGTATGTTCAGTTTGTTCTGGTGGTGTGATTGAACTGAGAATTATTTTAGAGGGTTGGCTAGAACTACTATGTGTATCCTTCATTGGGAAAAAGCTCTCAAAGAAGGTAGCATCACGAGACTCCATAATTGTACCAACATGCATGTCAGGTACCTCAGATTTAACTATTAAAAATCTATAGGCAATGCTGTGGTGAGCATATCCCAGAAAGACACAGTCCACAGTCTTAGGTCCAAGTTTGCGCTTATTCGTTATTGATACATTGACTTTCGCCAAGCACCCCCATGTGCGCAAGTAAGAAAGTGATGGTTTTCTCCCAATCCATATCTCATATGGTGTTTTGTCCTTATTTCTGTTAGGAACTCTGTTTAACACATGATTTGAGGTCAACAATGCCTCCCCCCACCATGCCTTAGGTAGTCCTGCGGTGTCCAACATGGCATTCACCAAGTCGGTCAGTGTGCGGTTCTTCCTTTCAGCAATCTTATTAGACTCGGGAGAATAGGGAGGCGTTCTCTCATGTATAATGCCATGTTGCTCACAGAATAAGTCAAACTCGTTTGAGAAAAACTCTCCACCACAATCAGACCTAAGTCTTTTTATCTTTCTGTCAAGTTGATTTTCAACTTTTGCCTTATAAATTTTAAAATAGTCTAGAGCCTCGTCTTTCGTTTTCAACAAGTACACATAGCAAAATCTAGTAGCATCATCAATCAACGTCATGAAATATCGTTTTCCACCCTTCGTCAACACCCCATTCTTTTTACAGAGATCTGAGTGTAAGAGTTCTAGAGGTGCCAAGTTTCTCTCCTTAGCAGCCTTGTGAGGCTTGCGAGGTTGCTTTGATTGCACACAACTATGGCACTTAGAACATTTGACAATGGAAAACTTAGGAATTAAACACATGCTGGAAAGCCGAGACATCAAGCCAAAATTAATATGACATAAACATGAGTGCCATACATTAGCCTCATCATCCACACTGCCACAAATATGGTTCACAAACTTATTGCAGAAATCAGAAAGGGAAAAGCGGAACAGGCCTCCGCACTCATAACCTTTACCAATAAAATATTTATGTTTAGACACGACTACTTTATTAGACTCAAAAACCAACTTAAATCCGTCTCTAGTCAGACGGGAGCCACTAACAAGATTCCTGTCGATAGAAGGGACATGCTGCACGTTCTTCAGCTGCACGATCTTTCCCGAAGTAAACTTCAGATCTACCGTGCCAACACCATGAACAGAAGCATGTGACCTATTCCCTATTAGGACGGTGGAACCCCGTGCGACCTGATAAGAAGAAAACAATGAGATATCAACACAAACATGTACATTGGCCCCTGTATCAACCCACCAATTAGTAGACTAATTAACTGAAAAAACAGTAGGTAAATTACCATACCCGCTTCCATCTCCAGTGTTGCCAATGGTCACATTGGCAGACTTAGAGGTCTGCCCTGCAGGTGCCTTCATCCCCTTGCATTGTGGACACTTCCTAGCCAGATGGCCAGGTTGACCACACACAAAGCAAGTCCTCTCATCCTGATTAGGATTGTTGTTGTTGTTCTTCTTCTTGAAGTTGGTGGTCTGCTGAGCTTTGTATTTCCCCTTGCTCTTGTTCTGGGCCTTGTGCACAACATTGGCAGTGGACTGCCCACCATCGCCCTTAGACGCGACATCTTTTTCCCGAGCTTTCTCCTCAACATCAAGAGATGCTATCAACCCCTCAACGGAGTATTCCTGTCTCTTGTGTTTGAGTGCAGTACCGAAACCTCTCCAAGATGGAGGTAGTTTCGCAATAATGCACCCGGCCACAAATTTGTCGGGTAAGACACACTTAAGGAGTTCGAGTTCCTTAGCCATGGTTTGTATCTCATGAGCCTGTTCGACTACAGAACGGTTGTCAGCCATCTTGTAGTCATGAAACTGCTCCATGATATACAGATCATTGCTAGCATCAGTAGCACCGAATTTAGTACTCAGTGCATCCCACAACTCCTTAGCATCGGTCATATGCATATACACCTCGACCAGACGATCGCCAAGCACGCTAAGAATGCATCCCACAAAGAGAGTAGTGGCCTCATCGAATTCTTTCTGCTGATCAGCATTAAGAACGCCCATAGGCTTGCCAGTACTCACCCAGAAGCATTTCATAGCTGTCAGCCATAGAGTGACCCTGATCTGCCATCTCTTAAAATGCACACCGGTAAATTTATCCGGCCTCAGTGCATCGGCAAAACCAGCCATAGTAAACTCACAGCGCCTAACATAAGGTTTTTGGATTGTTGAGAATATAGGCATATAATGATTTAATATATTCCATAAATAAATCATGACATTACAGATGTATACTAGCATTAACGCATCATTAGATCTACACATGTAAACTAATCAGTAAAACATGAACAGATCAAATATGCGCAACATGTCGAACACGTACCGAGGTGGCGGAAAGACCGGTTGCTCGGCAGGAATTACTCGCGGTTGCGAGCATCAACGAAGGCGCGCAGCACGCGAGCGGAGATGAAGGCGAGCCGTCGCGGACGAACAGGAAGGAAGCAGTCGCGCGAAGCGCTTCCCAAAAACCTTATTGCCGCCTTCTCCCGATGCAGGACGTCGAAGGCAGAGGTTCCGGAGACCTGCTCTCCCGATCGCCGGTGCACGCTGGCGAGCGGGATGGAGTAGTCTACGAGCGACGGCGCAACACAAAGGAGGAGGCAAACCCTAGATTGATTTCGCGTGTGTTGCGTGAAGGTGGCGGCACAGTTTATATAGAGATAGGTCGCTTGATCAGGGCGCCCGCACGATCTCCACTCTGCATAACCGAGCCGGATAAGTCGCGCATAACTTATCCGGACTCCACGCCGTTTTCACGCACCGGATTTTTCGGAATGTTTCCAACAACAAAACAAATCCGAATTTTCCTGCAGCAAAACAAAACTGCAAAAAGGAGGCTGCATCTGCGCAATGGTGAGGAGCCAATTTTGCGGACCATTCGACGCGTATGTCGTGCGTGCTGTCTGCCCTGCCCAGGCGAGGCGAGCGAGCGCGCGCGTGTGTTCCCCCTCTTCTCTCCACCACACATACTTCAAGTGTCTAGGAGGGCATCCTCCCTTTTAAGGAGATCCCCTTCTTCTAGAATAAGCAAGGTGGTACTAAACTCCACATGCATGCCATCCTATGAGGTGGGCTTTTGTGATTTCCCAAAGAATTAATCTTCGAATGGGCCTTAGCCCATCTATTAATTCCAACACTGACACATAGCACCCCCTACACTTTTATTCTCACTTCGAGTAAAATGATTAACTTGGAAGTAGTATTGAGCCCATCCAACAGGTAGACCCACTTATACTTTCATTCGACAGACATGTTCACTTACACTTTCATCATCATTTCATGTAAATGGTTAACCCAAAAGCGATATGGTTGGATGGACAACCCATCCTCCAGAACCGCAAACCAACCATCCGTATAGCACCTCATTTACACTTTCATTCTCGCTTCGTATAAAATGGTTAATCCGAAAATGGCATGATTTCCTTAAAAAAAGGAAGTGGTATGGTTGGAGGGCTTATAAGAGATTCTACTCTTGCTCATATAAATCAAGGGCACACAACGCTCATGGGTAACATAGGCCACATCCTAATTGAACCGAGATATCACTCATCACAAATTAGGCTGTGTTTGGAACCCTGGGTTCCCAACCCCTCCCAATCGTATTCCGCGCGCGCGCTTTTCAAACTGCTAAACGGTATTTTTTTTGCAAAAAAAAAAATCTATAGGAAAGTTGCTTAAAAAATCAAATTGCATGTTGGGAACAAATCATTCTGAACACAGCCTTAAAATAGATCTTATCATGAATTTGTCATATAATATAAGAAAATAGGGTTAATTACTTCTTTCATATAATCACATCTTATTTAATTAATTTTCATCCATCCTTATCTCCAACCACCTTCACTCGTTACATATTCCTCATTTAAGTATTTAACGAGAGATATTATAGTATATTTTTTCTTGTTTACCTAAACCTCTTCAAAAATCCTAGGACATTTTATATTTTGTGATACTTATTAATTTGATAAGTTATGTCAAATAAGGAGATTCTCACTCGTGACGAAAAGGAATTGGAAAATTTTGCTAGAGGGTATTGTGACTTCGCGTTTTTAGTTGTAGAACACCATACGAAGTGATTTTTAGGGGAAGACACTTTGGAAGCGTGGAAATTAGCTCATGGGAACCGCAACCATTAGAATATTAATTTTTGATTGAATAAGAGAGAAATCATGTGAAAGTTATGAAATTACCACTGGGCCCACATGTTAGGTTTGCCATCTCTCTATCCCTATCTCTCTCTCGCACATGAACCCACATGCTGCCTGCTGTGGAAGGAGAGGAGCTCTTGCACGCCTAGTTCATTGCATCGCCAAGCACACAATAACAAGCCTACCTTCATCGGCAACTAGTTGGAATTGGTGAACCATTGGATCTGACTATCTGAGTAGGTGCAGCTCCACTTTGGTCCCGTTCTGCTCGTCTACCACCACCTGCGCCTCTGGCCGGTCACCGCCCCAACCTCCTCCTTGCATGGCGCTTGCGGGTTGTGGTAAGAGTCGTCCTTCGCACGCGATCTTAGGTCTCCACCGCTTGTGGCGTCCCCGCTTTCAAGACCCATTGTCGGGAGCTGGATCGTCACCCTCTGACTATCTTCATCACAGTCGCACACCCGGGGGGAATGGAGCCCATCCTCTCCATGACTCTGCTTACTCCCATGTCGGTGCATGGTTTGGGCCCCCCTCCCTCGCTGCTTACATGCTGCAGCGTGAACCGTATGGATGCGCCACACCCATAGGAGCGCGCCGATGCCGAGTGGACTATGACAGATGATGTCGAGTAGGAGCTCATCTCCTTCCACGATCCACCATTCCCAACCAGCATCTAGCTCGCCTCGCCGTCGCCGGTCACCGAGACACTCCCTCACCTTTGCCTCCTGCGAGAGTGAGAGGAATAGAGGAAGTAGATGGGGAAAAAGATAGTAGAGGCTTATATGCGGATTCCATGTACGAGAGAGAGAAGGATAGAGAGATGGCAGGCCTAGCATGTGGGCCCATGGGTATTTCAGAACTTTCACACGGTTTTTTCTCCTACTCAACCAAAATTAATATTCTAATGGTGTAGTGTCCACGAGCTAATTTTCATGTCTTATGGTGTCTTCCCTCAAAATTAACTTTGTCTGATATCCTACAGGTAAAACCGCGAATTCATGATGTTGTCTAGCAAAATTTGCTAAATGAATTACTACCTTTTTGCTAAACCAATACCATTAGAAGATAATTCCCCTGTCAGGATAACCATCGGCCATTTATCATGTCATTCTAATCTTGTGGCTATTTTGCTATTGGTTCCTCGACATCGGCAGAAAATTATCTCACGTTAGTTTAGTAATTTTGCTTGCAGAAGATATAACTTTTTTTGCCCCAGTACTATTTTTCGGCTTACGGATTATGAATTATATCACAGGCATATTATTTTACTTGAAAATCATAGGCATATTTTACTTTTTAAGCTCCTAAACAATAATTTCTCTAAAAAATTTCTCCATCAGCCCTCCGAAAGAACATTTTTATATAAAATTTTCAGCTTTCCAATATTTTATTTATTTATTTGCGCCCTTAAATAATTGTTATAGACTAGTTTCATCCCACACCCATCGTGGGTCGTGCATCAACACTTTAGGATGGCGGAGAATGGAAGGCATTTGCAGTGGTCATCAGCTAGTCAAGATGGTCATTTAATTCAAACAGGTACATCAATGCCATAAAATTTCTTTGTTTTGGCATATCTAGAACACATGGATTTCACAAGGCAAAATTAAAAAGATTAAGATAAAGGGAATCTTTTGAATTCAGGCAAAACAAGATTGAAATATAGTTAATCTTCTCAACTCAGGCCAAAAATTCTCAATTCACTGGTTTACCTGCTCATAGCAATCGTGGGGAAAGTAAGAAGGCATTGAGTATGTGAGTTGTGATGGATACCCGTTTGATGTGCTTCAGGATTCGTGCAGTCGTCACATGGGAGTGATGTATAGAAGCTCTGTTTAACACCAAACTTCATCTGAGAAAATTATTACTTCCTCCTTTTCACAATGTAAGTCATTCTAGCATTACCCACATTTATATTAGATGCTAATGAATCTAGGCACACATACATATCTAGATTCATTAACATCAATATGAATATGAAAAATGCTAAAATGACTTACATTGTGAAACGGAGGTAGTACCACCGATAAGTGAAAATGTTACTTTCAAAACAATTATTTTAGACAGGAGAGACTAGCCAGACAGAAATACAGAACAATTTGGGTAATAATCAATGAGAGAAGCAGCTTATTAAATGGTTTGCCTGGTGTGGAAATAGCCAACAATAGTCATCTTACAACAGACACCATTATTTATCTATAGACACATATGGACATCAGACTAGTGTAATACTACAAGAATTTCATAGAAGACTACATCAACATATGTACATTTTATAGCCGAGAAGTAATGTTTACGCTTCGCAGCAAATTTATCTGCATACAACAACACGGTAGCAGCTTGGAGCCTTGGGAGTTCATTCCACGTGTCATTGTGAGCTCAATGAATCAATAACATTAGTAAGTTGATACAAGAAGTTGATAGTGGGAAGGGAACTCAGCTTCCCAGTTTGAAGGCATCCACAAAAAGGCCCAGACATACGCCGGCTTTCCAGTAGTTCACCATTGCAATCAATGACTGGAATCGTCCAGGAGGTCTACTCATCGGTTTTCTGTACATAAGCATGCCAATTCCCTCTATGGCAGCCACTACAACACCAGCCACAAGAACATCCCAGTCACCAGTCTGCCCTAGGATTGTTGCCAATGCGTTGGCGGTATAGAAGCCAAACAGCACAAGGAATATCTTCGTGGGGGAGTTGCTTCTGGCAGAGTTCAGCTTTTCAAGTAGTTCCCTCCCAGCAGCTTGGATGAGCCTTCCCAGCCTTGTTCTACCAAGAAAGCCACCATCATCTTCGAAGTCTTGGCTATCAGCATTAGATGGTCCACCTGTTTCCAAGGCAAATACTGGCTTCCATCTAGAATTTTTCATCTGGTAACTATAGAGTGCAGATATCAAGTCAACTACCAAATCTTCTGCATAGTAGAGATCTGAAGAAATTGATTGCATCAATCTTTTATCTTTTCTCAATCTCTACAAACCTTCAGTCATGAAGCTAACTAGTAAATAATTCCACAAAGGATGGACACATCAGCAATTCATCTACTCCCATCCCCAAAAGAATATAAAATTGGTAACCTGACTAGTCAAATCTTCCTAAGTTTGACCGCCACTACATAGAAAACCTATTTATATTTATCATGTGAAAAAAGTATAACTAAACTGGCTCAAGAAATATTTTGGCACCGCAATACATTTACAGTTATTTTGCCAACACATATGACATTACTACACAAATTGATGGTCCAATTTATGCACTTGATACCATATCATGTCCGAAGTGTCGTATATTTTTTAACAGATGGATTACTTTTATTGTTTCTATTTTGTTTATTGAAAATAGTTTATGCATATAATAGGTAGATACCATATAAATTGAAAAATGGGTACTATCAGTAACAAGATTGACTGTCCACAAGTTCTTATTATATAATGATTACCTGCCGAATTCTTGTATTTTGTATGCCTTGCGGCATAATAACACTTCTGTTTGAAGATGCTAAACGAGATCTAGGTAGGCTACATTTTGCATCCATGTCACCTTGGAGAGCACAACTTGAACCCATGCATTTCCTAACAACGTGCGGTGAAACCTAATTACACTTCATTGTCTATTCCATTCTTTTGTTTGGGCGAGCCCTTATTGAATTCCTTTTAAACAGTCAATAATCCAACCTATGTCAACTGAAATGTATTTCTTCAAGTGTCCAGCTTATATCAACAAATATATGATTCTTCAATATAATCTGACTGATAGTCAGCAAAGATGCATTGTATAAATGATTGAACTCATCATAAACATAAAAAGATGTACTGAAAGCTAGATCTACTTATCAATGGTGCCACCGAGTAGAAATGTGTATGCAAATTAATTGTAGTAGGGGGAAATGCTGTTCATAGATTTAAAACTTTTGTAAACCAGCTCCTCCAAAATTCCTGTTGACAGAAAACTGACCCAAAGTTCTGGACGAGTCCAATGGAACCCAATTCCCAATTGATTTTTGGGATTTTTTTTTACAGAAATACTAGGTAGAGAAATTCAATACGCTGGAGAAGAGAAGAGAAGACAGCGAGCAGCGGCGTCGGGGGCTAACCTGAGCGCCGCTCCGCCCGTCGTCGCCGGCCACGAGAGGCAGCAGGTCCGGCGGAGGAGCGCGCGGCCGCAGAGACCGCCGGGTGCCGGCCGAAGAGGGGCGCGGGGAGGGAGGGCTCCGCGCCGCAGCGGCATGGCCGGCGGGCAGCGGCGCCACGGGGCCTCTGTCAGTCTCAAGGCGGAGCTACCGCGACGGCGACGGCGGCGGCGGCGGCGGCGGGGTGAGGCGATGCGATGCGAAGTAGCCTGTGGTTGACAGTTTCGATGGTCTAGAATCGCGCCTTCTGTTCCGTACGTGGATAGTTGGGCCGAGAACTTGTTGGGCTGGAGCCCAACTCTCCAGTTGCAAAACGTACCTGTGGGTCAGTGGCGAGTGGCTTCTCTCCGTCGCTACCCCGGGGACGTCGCGGCGGTCAAGCGCCGCGAGGCGGGCCTCGCGGGCGGCGTCGGAGGCGGTGAGGATGCGGCTCGGGTGGGCGAGCGGCGGGACCGCCAGCCCGGCGGCGTCCCTCAGCGCGACGCAGTGGTGCGCCGAGCTGTGCGTGTAGTCGGACGGCCGGATCGGCGCCGACGACGACGGACGAGCACTCGCCACCGCCGCCGCTTTCTTCTTCCCGTCGCCGCCGCCATCATCCTCGTACGCGTCAAGCCGCACCGGCCGACTCCAAATCGACGCTCAAGCTCAAGCTCCGCCGGCCAGGGCGGAGAGGGAGAGGGCCCCGCTGGCGGCGCGACCGGCGGGGGAGGAGGAGGAGGAGGGGAGGGGAGGCGCGCGGGCGGGTGGCGGCGGCTGAGGAGGAGGCGCCAGCTCGGAGCGGGAGGCGGCGGCGGCTTGGAGCGGGAGGCGGCGGCGTTGTCGAGAACGGGAGCGAGAGACGCGTTCGGTCGCGAGCGAGACCGCGTCAAAGGGCAGAGAAGATGACGATTTTGAGGGGGAATAAGTTCACCGGAGGTCCTTAAATTGTCAGCGAGATTTTTTAAAGTCCCTTAACCAAAAAAATCAAATATGTACCCCTAAACTCTCACAAACCGTTCACTGGAGGTCCCTCAGTACTATTTTTGCCTGGTTTTGCTGACGTGGCATTCTAGTTAGCAAAAAATTAAAAATAAATATGTGGGGACCACATGTAAGTGACATAAAAATGTTAGGTCAACAATCCTAGTCAGCACTGATATTCTTAATCGCTTTTTTCTTTGGCGCACAGGGGGAGCAACAGCAACACGCATCCGGAGGCAGGCGGAGCGGGGGCGCGGCGGTTCGGCGGGCGAGGTGGCGGTTCGCGAGTGCGACTATGATGAGCACGGCAGCGAAGCGGCGGTGGAGCGGTGGCAGCGGGCGAGCAGCGGCTTCGGGCTCGGGAGGAACAGGCGGAGGGGCGGCGGCGGTGGCGTGGCAGCAGCTGGTGCCGGCCGGAGAGGGCGGAGATGAGGCCAGCGGGAGAGGGGGCGGAGCGCCGCATCGGCGGTGGTGGTTGAGAGGACGGGCGCCTCCTCCACCGCTGCCTCCCTCGCGGGAACCGTCCAGCGCTTGCCCTCGGCGCGCCAGAGCACATGGATTCCACGGCAGCGGGCGCCGCGGCAGGGATCGCCACCGCTATGGCGGCGCATGTGGTGTGGACACCCGTCGACGTCATCAGCCAGAGCCTCATGGTGCAGGGGAACCCGTGCCCGGCCTCCCACTACCGCGGCGGCCTCGACGTCTTCCGCAAGATCGTGGCCGCCGACGGCCTGTACCGCGGCTTCGGCATGTCCATCCTAACCTACGACCCCTCCAATGCCGTGTGGTAGGCGACATACTCGTTGTCGTAGAAGATGATTTGGAGGAGGCGCCTATCCCCTCAGCCCCTCCTCCTCCGTCGCTGCTCCCCCCTCTTCCGCCGGCGTGACACGTGGAGAGGATGGGAGAGGGAGAGGTGGTCGACGGGAGATGGCTAGATGGGGGAGGGGAAAGGTGGCCGGCTGCTGCCGTGCTCGTCCTCCGCTGCTCTGCCCACCACTCGCAGACCGTTGCCGCGCTCGCTTGCCGCCAGCCTCCCACATCCGCGCTCGCCATCGTCGCTCCGCCCTCCGCTAGAGAGAAGAGAGTAAAGAGAAGAGAAGGTGAAGAAAAGAGAAGAAAAAAAGATGTGCAGCTGACATGTGGGTCCCACTTACTTTTTTAATTTTTTTTCTAACTAAGATGCCACGTCAGCAAAATCGGATAAAAATACTGCCGAGGGACCTCCGGTGAACGGTTTTGAGAGTTTAGGGGTCCATATTTCTGGTTTTGTGGTTAAGGGACCTCAAAAAATCTCGTTGTTAAGAGGAGGGACCTCCGGTGAACTTATTCCATTTTGAGGGCACGCACGTAATTTCACGTTGGCTGGAGAGCTCGGCTCCGTGGGCTTCGGTGACGCCCAGTGTTTGGGCCTCCTGGACCTATTGGGACACAATTCGGTTTCTCGGTTAATTCGGTTAACTGAGCCCAATAACCAAATTACCCGAACAAATTTCGGTCTTTGACAGGCTGAGACCGAATTACTAACCGAATTTCTCGGTCTCGGTCTTATTCTGCCCACCCCTAATCTTAACCACCTACTCTCTCCATCCCTAAATATAAGATTTTGATTGGATGTAACATATCATAATACAACGAATTTGGATATACTCCCTCCGTTTCACAATGTAAGTCATTCTAGCATTTTCCATATTCATATTAATGTTAATGAATTTAGACATATATATCTATCTAGATTCATTACCATCAATATGAATGTGAAAAATGCTAGAATGACTTACATTGTGAAACGGAGAAAGTACTACCGTCCGTAAATATAAGAGATTTTGGTTGGATGTGACACATCCTAGTACATGTGTCATATCTAACATGTATTAAATCTAACCAAAATTCTTTGTATTTAGGGACAGAGGGAATAATCTTTTTATCTCTCAAACATTCTGTTTGCTCTTTCCCCAGCTCTCTCAAGGCCCAGCCGGCGGAAATTCACGTTGCTCCTGGTGCATTGGACAACTAGTTTTAGAACTGTAGCGCACTAAAATTTTCTCCCTCGAAAAAAAATATATTCACGTTGTTTTTCTGTACCTTCTACACGACTCACGAAACAGATCGGCCGGAGAACAAGCCGATGCAAGTAGGGGTGGACAGAAAAAGACCGAAAAAGACCGAACCGAAAGACCGAACTGAAAATATCGAGACCAAAACCGAAAAAACCGATACCGAAAAATTCGCTCATCAATTCGGTCCTAGGTAGTGAAAGACCGAATTTTGTTCGGTCAATTCAGTTAGTCTTCTCGGGTAACCGAATAGACCGAATTATCAAAAATGTCTAAATGCAACCTATAATCCACTATGTTTAATAGGATTAAACTCTAATTTTCACATCCCTACTTCTTCTTGGCACTGCAACCTAATAGGAGTCTTTACTCATGAGTGCTTACGAATTTTTTTTGTGATTTTTGTGTTGAAAAATTCCATTATTTCTTTGCATATATGAAAACGTTGTTGAATTTCGGTCAGGACCGAGACCGATACCGAAAAGACCGAGAGCGAATTTGTCGATCCTGACATTTTTCGCTGAAATTCGGTCTTCACTTTTCAAAAACCGAAAAGACCGAAAACCGAGATCGAAATTTTCGATTGGACCGAATGCCCACCCCTGGATGCAAGGAAGCAGTGCTACTCAAAGTAACCAATCCGATCGATCATCAATCATGCCAGAAATTTAAGAATTCAACCCAGCGTTTCAGGCCGAATATAATCCAAAATTTTCAATCAACCATCTACTACTCCGTCCAAAAAAAAAATACAAACTCTAGCTACGAATCTGGAAATACGTGTCTAGGTTGTTAATTAGGATTAGACTTTTTTTTTTAGACGGATAGGGTACATATGCAAGCAAATACTCTCTTTGTCCTTAAATATTTAACGCCGTTGATTTTTCTAAATATATTTAACCGTTCGTCTTATTTAAAAATTTAAGTAATTATTAATTCTTTTTATATCATTTAATGCAGTGTTAAATATACTTTTATTTATACATAAAATTTTATATATTTTAGAAAAGTTTTTAATAAGACGAACGGTCAAATCTATAACTAATATAAATATTCGGATTTTTCCGGTCGTCACCTCATCCATACGGTGATTTTTCGTCCCTCCCCCCCAAAAAAAAAACCTAGCCGGAATTCCATCATCACACAAGTAGAATCCCACATTGAGCACACCTTCTCTCCAATCTCAAATCATCACAATCCAAATCCAAATCAAACGCTAAATCCCAGTCCAAATCTAAATCGAAATCATTAGAAAACGTCATATTAACACGAGATGACTAGGAGAGGGAGGGGCGAGCCGGACCGGAGGCTGCAGCGCGTTGCTGCTCGCCACCTCGCCGTCGGCCACGGACCCACCCGCCAACGCCGCCGACATCGCCATCGCCGCCGGATCAGGGGCAGGAGGGAGGCGAGAGGGGAGAAGGGAGCCGCTGCCGGCCAGCGACCGCCACCACCTCCGGATCCACCGGCGGCTACCGCAGCCGCTGCCGCCACCACCTCCGGATCTGCCGAGAGAGTGGTGCGGCGGCCACCGCTCAACGAGGAGAGAAGGAGCCGGCGGTGGGGAGAGGGAGCGGCGCCACCATCGCCGCGCCGCCGCAGCCGCCCGCCGAGAGGGAGTGTGCCGCCGCCGCCACCGCTGCTCGCGGGAGGAAGGCCGCCGGCGGTGGGGAGGGGGGCAAGAGGCGTCGCCGGTTGGGGAGGAGCGTGGAGAGGTGCGCCGGTGGGGGTGTGGCGCGGCCGCCGGCGGGGAGAGAGGCGGCCTGCGTGGAGGGGAGGAAGGGAAAGAATAAAATTAGGGTTAAGGTTTATTTGGGTTAGGGGTTTTGATAGATTAGGAGTCGATCTGAGCCGTCCATCAAAACGAACGGCTCAGATCGCTCCCGCGTCGGGCCGGCCTCCATCATCGGGCTGCATCAGTGATGGGCCGCACACGCTTCATGAGCCGCACGTAGGTCGGCCGACCCAACAAAAACTTAAATTAGATTTCCAATTAAATAATTGTTAAATAATGTTTGTATTATTAAAATTAGCAATTAAGCTCTGAAAATTCTAATAAAATTTCAAAGAGCAAAACTAATCATGGAGAATTTAATAAAATTAAATTTAACCATATCATTTTATTTCTCACACTTACTTTACTTGTAAATTTATTTAATTATATACATACCTACTTAAAAATACTAAATATTTCAGTGAATTTATATTTTAATTAATTGCATATTCTTCTGCTGTACGCTTCCCGTTGCAACGCACAGGTGCATTTGCTAAACCAAACAACACTTTTGGTCAATATACACACTCCGTAATCACCCGGTGCAACGCACGGACACTTTTGCTAGTATATTTAAAAAGATTAACGGCATCAACTATTTAGGAACGGAGGGAGTATATATTTTACATTCATCGAGCAAAGCTACTCGATCAATCAGCCATTCAGCCATCGTGAGGTCAATCGAATAATCCCATTAAACAATCTACATGCATGTATGTACTCAAGATTCTTCATAAATTTCAGAAGGTTTCGTCCGTGCCGTCAGTCATGTCCACCTGTTCTTGCCGTTGCAGTTGCTCCTCGTCTACGTCGTCGCCGGCGAGCACGGCGGCGGCCTCGTACGAGTCCTCCTCCGGTGGCACGTGCTCTCCTCCGGAGCCCTGCGCCGCCGCTTCTTGCTCTTCCTGGCGCGTGCTGCCGTCTGCCTCGCCGAACAAGCGGTCCAACACGCGCTGATGCTCCGGTGAAAGCTGGTTGCCGTCGTGGAAGTCCGCTGCCGCCATGTCATCTTGTTGGTGCTCCTCCTCGTCGTATGCGCCGCCGTACTCGCCGTCCATGTAATAGTAGCTGTCGTAGTACGTGTCATCCGCAGCAATCTGCTCTCCGGAGATCTCTTGCGCCGCCGGCGTGTCGTCGTCGTGCGTGTAGCTCTGATCATCTGCATCTGCCTCGCCGGAGAAGTGCCGGGGAAAGAGCTCCAACAAAACCGGTCGTCCTCGTCCGGCGCCACCTTCTTCCGCCGCTGCAGAGTCCGCGTCGTCCTTGCCTGCGTACTCCTCGGTCGCCATGAGTATCGACTCTGCGTGCTCCTCCCGTCCTCCGCGACATCGTCGTCGTAGCATCGCCCCGGCGCGCCGCGAGCGTCGCCGACGTCGACGTCGTCCTCTTCGGAAGCACGGAGGCGCTTCCGGCATCGCACCTCGCCGGGGTCCAAGAACATGAACAACGAGTGATCTTGCTCCAGATCACAGTCGAGTTCGCGGCCGTCGGCCTCGGGGTTCGATCCAGGGAAGGATGCCTCTGCATCGCCATCCAGACCACCGTCGAGGTCGGCGGCGGCGTTCGGTTCTGGGAAGTAGGGTGGCTGAGGCAGAGGCTCGCCGTGGAGATGGACGATGTGGTCGTCGTCTTCGGCGGGGGGATCGGCGTTGAGGTCGCGCAAGGACGGCGGAGCTGGATCCAGTGGCGAAGCTAGAGAGAAATAAGGGGGTGCACTACATCATCACATATAAATGACAATGTACAGAATTTTCAAGCAATATTATACTAGTTAATATATTTTTCAATAGTCTCATTAGCATAGCATAATTGGCGATGGTACACCGACAAAGGAACACTGACAAAAAGAACGTACCATACCGAGATGAATAAAACCACTAATATTTGGAAATACACCACCTGTCCTCAATATCCTGCAACAAAGGATAATATAAACATATTAAGTTTCCATTGTAAACTATAGAAAAACCATGTGAAAACAAACAAATTACCTTTTCATAAATCATAAATCATATTTGCGCTCTGTCATGTTCATAAAACGATGAACCACAGCTTCGTTGGTGACTTTCTTCATTTCTTCTTTTTCTATATAGCAAATAAGGCTATGACTCAAGTAGTCATCACCGACGCGATTACGCAAAGAACTTTTCACAATCTTCATAGCTGAAAAACACCTCTCAACCGTCGCAGTGGCAACAAGCAATACTAGAACTAGCTTCAAAAGTCGATAAACTAAAGGATAGCAAAGATGTTTCCTTGTCTCTACCAACTTTTGTGAAAGCTCACCAATAGTTTGTATGTTGGAGAATCTATCATCTTCTCGCACATAAGCGTTGTAGAGACAAAGATGATGCCTAAGATCGCTTAATTCCCCAGAATTAAAATCATTAGGATAAAGTTTTGCTAGTCTCATCAAGTTCTCAACATTAAAGTCATGGGATGATTCTCTTGGGCTAAAGGCAGCTGAGCAAAGAAGCAATTCAGATGATGTCTCATTGAAACGACTATCAAGCTCTTGAAGTAGCCAATCAATAACATCATTAAAACAATCCACTTCATAATGGTGTTGGTTTGTAATTCCTGTCTTTTGCCTCTGTTTCTTTGGATTGACATATGCTTCTCCCATCTCAAGCTTGATGATATCATATTTGTCACAAAAAGCATACACATCACCAAGTAAATTTTCCCACCCATCTCTTCTCAAATCATCCAAATGGCACCTAGTTGATTTGACACACTTAACAGCATTCACAATATCTTGATCTTTCCTTTGCAACGCTAATGACAGGGTGTTGGTGATAATTAATATAGTTGACATAAGATGCAAATAGAAGACAAACTCAAAAGATTGGAAATAAACTAGAAGACCATTTGCTTGATCTCTATTTGTTCTATCTTTGTCATCTTTTTCCACAAATTCTAGCACTTTGACTATTGTTGGGAACATGTCAAGCAAACTTTTGAGAGTTTTGTAGTGAGAACTCCAACGAGTATCTCCTGGTCTTTGAAGGCATTGCTCTTGATTTAACCCAGTTCCAGTTTGAAGCATCCCACAACCTAATGCCTTGCATATTTATTCATAATTTATTTCTCTAATCATGTCTCTTCTCTTATATGATCCACCCACCACATTCAACAAAGTAGAGATCATAGTAAAGAAATTACTAATGCCTTTATGTTTTCTCGCAATGGCTACAACAACTAATTGAAGTTGGTGAGCAAAACAGTGAACATAATAAGCTGAACTACTTTCCCTCATGATCAATGATTTTAATCCATTGAATTCACCTCGCATATTGCTAGCACCGTCATATCCTTGGCCTCTAACTTGCTTCAAACTGAGCTTAAAGCCTGCAAATAGAGAATCAATCGCAGCCTTGAGATAGGAAGAAGTTGTTTCCTTCACATGAACAACCCCAATAAATCTCTCTTTCACAAATCCACACTTATCAACATATCTCAACACCACTGCCATTTGTTCCTTGTAGGACACATCTCTAGACTCATCAACTAGCAAACAAAACACATCGTGCCCAAGTTCTTCCATGATAGAATGTAATATTTCCTTCGCAAAACACTCAACAATGTCCTTCTGAATATCAGAAGATGTCATAAGACTATTCCCTGCTCCATATTTACCCACTGCCTTCCCTAAAGCATGATCATGCTCTTCTAGCATATCACGAAACTCTAAGAAGTTCCCTTTGTTGTAGGAATCCTTGGACTCATCATGGCCTCGGAAAGGTAATCCTTGCTTCAATAACCTTCTAGCAACACTAATTGAACCATTTAAACGAGTAAAATAAGCCTTTTGAGCATCTTCACTTTGAATCTAAAAAGCAACATTAATATGTTGAGATGTTTGTAACAAAGCATCACAATTTTTCATTGCTTGATTATGTAAACTACCAACTCCACCGACATGCTCTTTCAGCCTGCTTTTTCTATGCCAACCATTCCAACCTTCTGTAACAAATGCTTTGTATCCATCCTCCTTCTTATTGCAGTCTCTAAATAAGAAAAAAAGAACAATATGCTTTGTCTTTGGCCTCACTATATTCAAGCCAGCCACCAAACTCATCAAACCATTCCGGGATAAAGCTTCTATTTCTGTCTGATATCTTTGTAGTTGGAAAATTGAGTGTACGAGGTTAGCAAGGACCATTCTCTAGGTACTTTCTTCTTGCCCTATCTCTCAGGTTAGGATGATAAGCATCAATCGGTTTCCTCAATCCAGGATCATATTTGATCTCCTCTTTCCAATTGAGATCATTTACTTCTGGACAGGAAGTCCTTGCATTGTTGCTGCTATCAGGCACTTTTCTTTTAAGGTAATTCTCCATAATAAAGTTCACCTATCATTCATAGCACCAGAAATTATAATATATAATTTTAATTTTACTCCAAATCACCAAATGACCAAACCCTAACCATTTAACCAATATAATACGAAGAATCAGGCAATCAGCCAAGTAATGAAGTAACCTGAACATATCTTTCAAATACAAAAGTTTACTTACAGCAAATCAAATTAATCTTAAAGAATTTGAGACTTGAGAGCACAGTGGAGGTAGAGGTCTTACCTTGCCTGTTGTTGCGTTGCCCTATTGTGAGCAGGGGCTTGATTGCTTGAATTAATCTCCAGATGTAGTGGCATGTGGCCGGCGAGGCGGCGGCGGCAGCGGCGACGACGGCAACGGCAACGGTCTCGACCACCGTCGAGGTTGGCGGCGGCTTCGGTTCTGGGAAGTAGGGTGGCTGAGGCAGAGGCTCACCGTGGAGATGGACGATGTGGTCGTCGTCTTCGGCGGGGGGATCGGCGTTGAGGTCGCGCAAGGACGGCGGAGCTGGATGCCTGGATCCATGGCGCGGCGCGAGTTGTTGATCGAGCACCTGCGCGCAGGTGGATGCAGGGGCGAGAGGTTGGAGGAGGTGGGACGACAGAAATTCAAATATATAGGTGCGCCATATGGGCTTCTTCCTCGTGTCGGAGTCGGAGTCGGAGTCCGTATTCCATGGGGTCATTGAACTATTTGGCATTTAACTATTTGCCACCCCTATCTCAATGACATGTGGGTCTACATGTATCTATGACATGTGGGTCCAATGGCAAATCGTTAATTACCACATCTAAAAGTGACAGATAGTTAAATATCTCGTATTAATATCATGGCGAGTTGTTGATCGATTGAGCATGAGAGGGTGGGTGGGGCTAACGCGCGGGTGATCGCATCGCATCTCCGTGTCCCCCGGGCCCCGGCTATGTGGGTAGATTGATTTTGAAAATAAAGTTGGGAATATATTTTTTAAAAAAATCCTACAAATAAGGGAAAATTAATTCTTTCTAAAAATATACATTATTCGTATAAATTTTACCCATATAAAAAATATATATGCAGAATCTTCTGATATAGCTCCATTCTGAATATATAACATTTGAATCCGAATCAGAATTCAAATTTAAATTGGGCATATAAATTTTTAGAGCATAAACTTTGGGTATATAAATTTAGGAGTACTCTTGACAGGCTATACCGTCGAGTATGGGGATAGTTGGTGGTAAGGAATGGACGAGATTGTGGTAAAAGAGACGACGGAAGATCGTGATTTTTATACACGTTCAAGCCCTCTAATTACAGGTTTTCTGTCTATAAATGTCTTACCAAATCCATATTTTTGGATTATATTTTTCTAAAACTAGAATGCCCCTTTCATATTTATGTACCAACTTATTGAGAAACACAGTTCTCATGTGAAAAATTCATTCATAAAAAACTAAATAGAATCATTTGGAAAAAAAATAAAAACTAAAATTTTAAACAAATTTCAAATCATTTTTTTGAATTCATACAACATTTTCACCAAAATTCGAGAACAGGTAAAAATAATTTTAGTTTTAAAATTCTCAGTGAAACTTTTGTATGAATTTTATCAATTTTTAAAATTTGTTAAAATATTTTTTTCTTTTCAAATTTGTGGTCAAATAATATTTTCCTTTGATTTTATTATAACTAAAAATTTCACATTCAGATATACTCCACCGTTTCATATTATATAATGTTTTGACTTTTTTATAGCAAACTTCATTGAGTTTAACCATATTTATAGAAAACATAATAATATATATAATATCAAATTAATTTTTATTATTTCTTACATTGAATATTATTTTAATACTATATTTGTTTTGCTCTAAAAATAATGATATGTTTTTTATAAGTTTGACCAAAATTAAAGAAGTTTGACTTATAAAAAGATAAACATCTTACATTAATATAAAATGGATGGGGTATATTCTTAAGTAGGTAGCGCATAAGAAATTCAGAATAGGAGAAGAACAATATAGTTATTTTAAAATTTTGTAGCAGTCAACAACTGATGGAAAGAAACTCAAAGGCATATAGCCGCCGGACAAAACTTTATTTTTAACTAGGAAGATAGCCCGCGCATTCGCGCGGGCATGTGCATTAGTTTGTTCCGAAAATAGTTCTAAAATATAAAAAATTAAAGTAATGTATTTTCTACTGTTAATTGAGTATTTATTATATCTCTTTTTCGTGAAGAAATCTCGACAAACTTTCATTGGTTTAAAATATATTTTTTTACCATTCTGCTAGCCCTCTCTTTAATTGCTTCATATACATGCAATTTTTATGCATGTGAATCAATAAAGATAGAAAAATTCTTTTAAAAAATATTTATTGTATTTTGAATTTAGTGATTGAGTGATTCTTAATTCGACTTCGTATTCAAATCAAATTACTTTATTCTAAATTGTCTTTTTAGGGATTTTAAATTGCACTTAATCTCGTATCGTGGGGGCTTTTAACTATTTGCCATTCTTACGAGTGGTGCTTAACGATTTGTCATTAGACCCACATGTCATAGATACATGAGGGCCCACATGTCATTGACAGGGTATGGCAAATCGTTAATTGCCATGTCACAAGAGTGGCAAATAGTTAAATTTCCCCGTATCGTGCTGTATTTGATCTCTTCTTTTAATACTTATTTTATTATTCCAAATTTTAGATATTTATAACTTATACTTTTATAGTGACTCTTGATATTTTATATTCTACATGGAATCTTGTTATATTTTTTTATATTTTTAGTGTTTTTTTAATTTTTGTTTGTGTATTTTAATAAAATTGTTTGTTTTATATTTTTGTTCTGAATTTAATTACAAACTCCTTGTGGTGATCCGCTTGTCACCATCAGCCTCGCGGATCATTGTTGACCTCCTCATCAATGAGCCTCTCTTGATACATTAGACAGGACGTGGCGGGGCTCGGTGGCAAAGATGAAGTTGTTTTCTAGTCCTTGTCGAAGACATGGAACGTCTCCCTCTGCCCCCCCTCCTCTTAGTCCTTACCCTTCATCTAATCATTTAGTGCGCTATTAGGTCCAGGAACTTGTAGAAGTCGATGATGCCGCTGCCGTCAGTATCCACCTCGCTAATAATGTCTTATAGCTCCGCCTTCATCGGGTTCAGGCCCAGAGTTTGCATTCTGGTTCCAAGCTTCTTGGTGGTGATTGAACTTGGATTTAGACCCACACATTTGAATTCATTCATCATTTTCGAAGTGCTATTTTGCTCAAATATGTGTAGTCAGAATAGCAGCATTATCTAACTTCTATATAGTAAATATGGGCAATATGGATCTTGAATTTAATTATAAATAATACAAAAAGTCAAATAAACTGTGAAAAGTACATGTAACTTGAGAGTCATGATCATTTAGCTATTATTATTTTTCTATATATTATGTGTTAGGTAGAAAATAGGATAAGTTATATTAAAAATAGGATATGAGAATTGGATCCTAGAGATGAGTAGGACGGTGGAGGTACGTACGTACATGCATGCTCACATACGGTAGGGGTGGAGGTGGGGGTACCGGATTTATTTTTGTGAGATGTAGCAGTTATAATTATTGGATCTACCTATTTAAAGGAAAATCAATGGTTTGATTTTTTTTATCATAATTTCTAGGAACTTTTAATTTATTTGAGCACTACATGGTGTCTTATGAGTGGTTTTAGAAAACCATGTGACAGTTTAAGAGGATCTGTAGGGAGTTTAATGATTTTTTAGTATATAATAGATAGTTAATATAGTATTTTTTGGTTCTTTATGTACTGAACTGCTCACTAGAAAATATGGATAATAAAGTGAGCAGGAGAGATAATAGGAGATCATTTACGATTGCATGATATATGTTACTATTTAGTTGCAATAAAGGGGTTTATGTCAAATGATATGTTTCTTATATATGTACATACCAAAATATGGTAAACATAGTTCAAATTAAAATCGAATATATTATAAGATATTCTAATTATTTAGTTGTTGTGTTTTTTACATATAAAATTTTGCTACCATAAATGGAAGGAAGAAGAGAGGGGCAGGGAGACATACGTACTTTGGATGTAGGTACATGTTAGGAGATGAGGGACCTAGGGAGAGGTGTGGACGTACGTGACATTTGTTTTTTTACATATATAGATCTAATGGTGTGTAAAGAGAAAATAAATGGTATGATGTTTTCTTTTTTTTCTGAAATTTCTTAGATTTCTCTAATTTATCAGAGCGCCACGTGGCGGCTCAGAAGCGTTTGTAGGAGCCACATGGTGGCTTAAGAGCGTTTTTAAGAAGTTTAATGGACTTACTCGTACGATGTCTATTTGTAGGGATTTTTTTTCATAAAGATAGAAAAAGAAGAAAGAAACAAAGATAAAAAAAAGAAGGGAAGATAGGGAGCGTACAATACGCATCCTGCACGGAGGTAGGGACTGCACGGAGGTAGGGATGGCAGGAGTTTTTTTTTCGTTAAAGATAATCTAATGATCCAAAATAATGAGCCCATCTATTTAAGTAAAAATCGATGGTCAGATTTCTCTATTTCATTAGAATGCCACGCGGCGACTCGGGAGTATTTTTAGGATGCCACGTGGCGGTTTGAGAGTGTTTGTAGGAAGTTTAATGGGCTTTTAGTATATAATAGATACCAACGAGACAAAACTCAAAGATATGAATAAAATAGATAGAGTGAAACTCATGAACATATGACCAATATATGACAAACATTCCTAGTCTCCTAGCCAATAACTTGTCAACATCTTTTGGTACTGTTCAACAGGCATGTTTCGTTTTCGTGTATGGAGAAATCTAGCCGCGTCGTGGCACCAAAGCTATCTATCATGCATGGTTATTGTGCCATGGTTGCCAGCATGCAATTGCATAGACATAACTTGCCTTTGCTCCTCAACCTCCGGCTCAATGCTTGCTTTCCCTTTCTTCTTACCTATCCTAAGTTCGTCAGCAAATCTAATCTTCTTTCACTCTAAGCAACTGAACAGCGCTTTTACTTTTTCTGATAAATATATTTAATTTTGATAACATTTAATTTCTCTTAATCTAGAGACGGTACAGTACAGAAACACACAACACATATATACGTGTATATAAAGTACATCCACGCAAAAGAAGAAAAGCAAGAAAAAAAAACCACAAAATATATACATGTGAGCACGTACTCCATTGATCTCTTTTTTAGATCTTTTACATAAACACTTGAATAGTATACGTACTTGACATCATGCAACCAAACGTATATTTATACGAGTACACGTACACAGGACACACGGATATATACTGATTAAGACATGTAATTAATCGATTAATTAATTCTTAATTCATACCAAGCGTCCATTGTCCATTATTGCAAGCTTACCCTGCTCACGGAAGATGAACAGATGATGATGATCTAGGCCAGCTACGGCGCGCCGCCGCCCACCGTCGCCGTCTTCTTCTCCTTCCCCGGCGCGTCCGCGTCGACGGCGACGTGCCCCCGGCTGCTCGGCCCGGACGGCGGGATGCGCCATGACCGCCAGTCGAGGTCGTCGTCGCCGTCATCCCCGCCGCCGCCGCCGCCGCCGTGCTCCTTCCTCCCTGGCCGATGGCGAAGCACGCGGCGCCACGGCACCGCCGCCGCCGCCGACGCCATGGCATGCCGGCGCTGATCATCTGCTGCTCCTTCCTCTGCGCTCGCCTGCAGGAAGGCTAGGCCGGCGGCGGCCATGGCCGCCATGGCCAGAATGAGAGCTAAGAGCTTCTTCGAGCTCATCATCGCTTGCATATTGGAGTAGTATATATTAATATAGGCAATAAATATATTCACACTACTAAACTATAGCTAGTTAACTATATGAAATATGATCGATCTTAAGTTTATATTTGACCCTAGAGGTTTTCAAATGTGGCGATAGATTGCATTGATCGAGAAATGGAGGCATATATATATATACACACACACTGACACACACAAGAAGAGAGCAATAAAAATGCAATTAGGAGAGAGAGAGAGATGTTTAATTGGTACGTGAAGGCAGAGCTAATATGTGTGTGTGCTGGTAGTTAGAAGGTAATAATTAAATTTCTGGTGAATCAAGGGAAGAAGAAATTAAAGAGAGAGGAGTGGTTACACGTGGTTCCTTGCTTTCGGTCAATAAAGCGATGAATTTCTTGCAAGTTGGCAGGTACATACATATAAAACATACGCATGCATTCATATATATGACATAGATCGATCCGACCGGTCGATCGATCATTTCGTCTCTTTCGCATCGTATCTTGGAATTATGTTAGCTTGTTTAATTCCTTCTCTATGTGGAGGAAGCCACTTTTGATTTGATACTGTTCTCTAGCTAGCGAGAAAATAATTGGAAAAAAATTGGAAATAGAGCCGATTTGTGCACCGCGCAATTAAGAAAAAAGAAATAGCAAATGACTCTTTGTTGATCTTCATACAATTGGTATCAAAAAACAAGTTTTTTTTAATTACACGACAGACTCACACGCACACACGCCACTACACGTGCAACACCATATTCACACCCTTGCGAATGCGTCCCCTAGCACATGCTCTAAACGATGGAAACCAGCGGCACATACTGATCTCACTAAAGTTCTGTTGAAAACCAACTTGCATATGTGTAATTTTTGTGAGCATCAGGATTTAAACCCTAGTGGGTAGAGTTACGCACCCACGACTCTACCACCACACCATTGATGCTTCCCCAAAAGAACAAGTAATTTATTCGTGAGAGTGGTAGCATTTATTTGGCAATGAACAAATTAAATGTGCAAAATATCCAAAAGAATAAATTTATCTTTCCTTGCCATGCACGAATCTTAGCGTGGATAGCATGGCCAGAGTGAACCTTGGACAACATCCGACGACTAAAAAATTGCACGATTTTAGCAATTGAATTTCTGTCAAGGTAACAATTCTGTGGATTTAGTTGTTGTCCCAGTGGTACAAAGGCATATGTTTGTTTTCCCCGTGTGTGTGCATGGGGAGAAATTCGAACGAGACCCTTTTTTCCCCTAAATGGAAATAGTGATAATTCGAACAAATTAACCTTGCTTCTCTGCTACTGTAACATGTACAATATTCAACGCACGTGAAGAGAAGTAAATTAGTCGGTGCTCTTTAAACTCGTTGGGAAGATTATGGATTCCCCATACCCACATGACATGCATATCCGACTGGGTATAGGGGTACCATATGTAGATAGAATATCTTTAAAGGACTGGGATTAATTTCCTAACTTGTGTATCAAGGAAATATCCGAGAATCTTAGTCGGTTACGATTGTAATTTATCTTTATCTGTATATTCCATTAGGAATATGGGATGTATCTTGTAATACGGACTCCTCCCCCTATATAAGGAGGGGTTCGGGTGCCTCTTGGGACATAACTTTTTCTCCCAGATCATACGATCAATAATACACTCGGCGGATCAATCCCCGGACAGGAGTAGGGTATTACTTCTCGTTGAGAGGGCCTGAACATGTATAAATCTCTTGTCTTCAAACCCATCCACTTTTCCTGCTTGATAGCCATCCTTTTTGTATTGCCGAAATCTTGTTTCGACACTCGTCATCTACAGTGATTACATACACAGCCTAATGCTTTGCTGTAAAGATTGCAAAGGTACAACATTTGAAGAAATTAAAGTCCAATTAAGCTAGACATTGCCTTTTGCCTCCCTGTAAGAACGAAAACAGCTTGCTTACGTTAAAACCGGCCACTAATTCGGGCTAGTTGTCGTTTGTGCGCTTGAATTGTACCATGAGTCCATGAGCACGGCCATCACTCATCAACATTTGCTTTATCTACGAATAAAGCAAGGTTAGGAGTTGGGAATGCATGGGCCGGTCAGCAAATTAATTTGGGTTATGACGTTATTTAGGCCCATTTTGCACCAGGCCCACTCTATCCTTGCCAACTTTATGTTAAGCTCCTGGGGCTTGATCATACGTGGTTTAAATCATGACCGTGCTGCCAAAAACCCAAAAGAAAAGTCGGAGATTTTATTATTGAGTGAGTACGCAGACAGTATCCGTAAGTAAGGGGGTGTTTAGATCCCATCCCAAAATTTTACACCCTGTCATATCGAACGTTTAAACACCTACATGAAGTATTAAATATAGACTAAAAAATAACCAATTCAAAGATTGCGACTAATTTGCGAGACAATTCTTTTAAGCCTAATTGCTCCATGATTTGGTAATGTGGTGCTACAGTAAACATTTGCTAATGACGGATTAATTAGGCTTAATAAATTCATCTCGCAGTTTACTGGCGGATTTTGTAATTTGTTGGTATTAGACTACGTTTAATATTTCAAATGTGTGTCCATATATCTGATGTGACACGGCAAAAATTTTCACCCCTAGATTTAAACACAGCCTAATATAGAATCAAATTAGATACGTTTCAGTACTATGAATTTGAACATATCACATGCTCATATCAAAATTTATAATATTAAAATGTGTCTAATCTGATGTTAAGTAATTATATTTTACGACGGAGGAAGTACTAGTAGCTAAATAAAAAGAGAGATAACGGTGTGTTTAGTTTAGAAATTTAGGTCGAACGTTTAAATTTCTTATTTAAAAAAAACACTTGTACCAATGAATACTGATGAGTATTTTTTTTTCTTTTTACAAAATGTTACTATAGATTAGAATGTGTGACCCGTGATAATCCCATGATCGATTAGCTGAAAAAGCAGAACCCAATCTAGCACTCTTTCTATTTTAGGTTAGAAGACGTTTTAATTTTGGTCAAAGTCAAACTGATTTAAGTTTGACCAAGTTTTTAAACAAAATAATAACATTTTTAATTCAAGATAAATTTACTATGAATATATTTAATTATTGATTTGATGAAACTAATTAAATATTATAAGTGATACTATATTTGTTTATAGATTTAGTTAAACTTAAAACAAATCAAAAACTCATCCTGACGCATCTCTGAACACAAGATGACGCATTGTTCCAAAAGACACGCTCGTGTGGCAGCGCAGCATCGATCAGCAGCATCCAGTGCCATCACTGCCTGCTACCACCTGCTGCCTGCATTTAATCACCGACCTTACACCAGCAGCAGTCCACCACCCCGCCGCTTCCCCGCAAAAACAAAAAAAAAAAAAGAAAAGGAGAGAAAAAAACTCCTTTCCGCCACCCTCCCCTTCCCCTCTCTCTCTCTCTCACGCAGCCGAATCGCGAGGAGAGATTCCATTTCCCCACCATGGCCTCCCTCCTCCTCCTCCTCCTCCTCGTGCTCTCCCTCGCCGCCGTCCACACCGACGCGGCCGCGTTCCCATCGCCGGCAGGTGCCCGCCCAACCCAGCCACCTTCTTCTCCCGCCGCGCCGCGGTTTGTTTGGGGGTGGCGGCGGCGTGCAATGGGCGGGGATATATTCGATCCTGACATTGTTTTTGTGGGGGGGATTTTCTGCAGATAGCATCGTGAGGCAGCTGTCGTCGGTGGTGAAGTGGCCGCGGGTTCCTTCGTCGTCGTCGTCGTCGTCGCACGGGCACAAGCAGCCCTCGCACCCGCAGTACGGTGAGCGCCATAGCTGCCGACTTGGTTTGCTAGTTGCTACTGTTCCAGGGTTTATTTACTAGTAGTAGTAGTCAGCAGCGCAAGTTCGATTAGTTGGCGGAGTGGTGATTTGACGATTTATTAGGTTATTTTTGCTTGTTTCTGGCTTTCTGCAGTTCGGACGACTTACCTTGTGATTACTGATTAGCAAGTGTGTTAGTATCAGTATGTTGGGTGGTGTCTCTTGTGAGGAAGTGAGTTTAACCAGAGTATTCTTAAGATGACCAAGCTCACCAAACATACCCAGTGTTTTGTATTATATTGTCTATGCTTGAATTTTTGTTTACTTGAGTTCAAATGCCACTCTGTGCGTGTGACCTAAGCAAAACAATGTTTACTGCCTATGTTCAATTTCATGCATCCTCACATCACTAAAGTGAACTTAGGGGCTTCCAGATCTAGCAGAGTGCATCATTTTATTTAGTGAATGTGTTTGTGGACAGCACGTGTTTTTTCATTATCATTATTTTGTGTCCTTGTATGCTGATGGTGTTTCTCTGATGCGGCAGATGGGGGTGTGGCTCTGCAGTTTGAGAGCGGCTACTTTGTGGAGACGCTCGTGGAAGGGGACAAGCTTGGCGTCACGCCACACACCATTAGGGTGTCCCCTGTTGAGGGTGGAGAGCTCCTTGCAGTGGACTCGGCACATAGCAACATTGTGCGAATAACTCCGCCACTGTCCGAGTGTATGTTTTCTTCTTGCCATCCTCAGCTCAGCGCTTCCTTGGTTATTTTAAATATGAATGTAATATATGACATGGAACATTTTTTGGTGCGTCATCCAGCGGACTGTTTTTAGGAGTGATCAGAGTTTGTTCCTTCTTTCCCCAAAGGCATGAAACTTTAAAATTAGCTTTGTTAAACATATCAGTGGCTAATAAGCATATATGCAAATATTTTTTTTTCATTTTCTTCTTATGTAGCTCTAATGAATTTATATACCAATTTTTAAATAATTGATATTTCCATGAAAATAATGTCATCTATTTCGAAGATTCAGGAATACCTTCTTTTTACTGAATTTAGGAATCCATGCATAAAATCGGTTTTCAGGTAGTGAGAGATGGAGAGAGAACTTCACATTTGTTTGTGCTCAGGGGAATATCATCTAGTACTAGTAGTGTAGATACTAGATACTGGGACTGATATTACAACCTCTGCAGATAGCAGAGGAAGACTGGTTGCTGGTTCTTTCCAGGGGCATTCTGGCCATATAGATGGCAAACCAAGTGATGCACGATTCAAACGCCCCACAGGCGTTGCCGTGGATGATACAGGAAATGTCTATGTTGCTGATACAGCAAACTTAGCAATTCGGAAGATTGGGGAATCAGGTGTGCTACAATTTAATGTTACATCTGTTCTCAAAGCAGCTGTGACTTTTGACCTAATACAAACTCTTACCGCTGTTTGCAATATATATGTAAATACCTACATGTACAGTATTATTATTGTACTTTGTATGCAAATATGAAAGTTCATTTTCATTTTACCTAATTAATTATTTAAATTTATTATTGGTCGATATTTGAACTGTGAAAGCCAAATGTGACAGCTATTTAGAAACAGAAGGATGACATATGTATTTTATGCATTATTTCTGTGTTAGTACTAGGCGAATGAAGTGAATGAACTTTCTGTGCAGGAGTGACCACCATTGCTGGTGGGAAATCAAACATCCCAGGTTATAGGGATGGTCCAAGTGAAGATGCAAAGTTCTCTGCTGATTTTGATGTGGTATATGTGAAGAAAATGTGCTCTTTGCTGGTTATTGACCGTGGAAATGCTGCACTTAGGAAAATTGCCCTTCCGCAAGAAGATTGTACCTACCAGGATGCAACTCTTCTATCGTCAGGTCCATTCTCCTATTTTTACTTTTTATGTTTGTAATCTTTACATCTAGATGTTTTTGCTTGTTGTCCTATCCGTCATGTTCTTTAGAACATTAAGAAAATGTTGTTTATGTTAGAGAGAGAGAGAGGAGTTAGCTGGCTGAATATTTGAGGCAGTTTTGAACAAGAAAAGGGTTTCCGGGCCTTATTTTAAGTTTTGTGCTAATTCTGTTTGGTGGTGCTATCCTTGAATTTTTATGGATGATTAATTGATCACCACACAGTTTTCTTCTTTACATCAAGTGTGGCTCACTCGACCGCTTTGGTCCCAATACATGCGTTCTGATTTTTTTATTATTATTTTAAAGTTGTGATGTGAAATGATATCTGAATTGGAAGTTGGTAAAATTGCTAGATGTTTTTTACTTCATGTATCCCTGTATTTATAATTCTATGGTAGCATACTGATTTGTCAAGTTGAACCAGAAGTAATATTATTAGTGCCATATCAGTAATGTAGATCTAGCACGCGCCATAAGAAAACATAGTCTGTAGCAGATCTTTTGAACATACGGATCGCTATAAATGAATTTGTTGATTGAATACAAGTGTAGTATAGACCATGACTTTCTCAACCATTTATAACGAGATATGCCATCCTGGAACTGGCATAATAGTATCAAATAAATTGTGGATGGGCATGCTATGGCCAGTGATTTGCAGCTTTCTTAGTGAGCCATCTGTAATTTTATATCATATTTTGGGCCTCTTCCTCTATTTAGACTTTTGGAGTTTGCATGATAAATCTTGTTTAGAAAGCTGAGTTACTTGAGTAAATGACTAGTTTTTTTTCATAATCCCTAAGAGACTCTTTTTTTCTAGAGGTAATAATGCAGTTGGTGTTGTGTTTGTGTTTCTGGCTGAATCATTTATATTTCTACACTAACTTATCTTAAATTATGACTGTATGACACCAGAGCTGTAGGGATTTACAATTATTTTCATGTTCATTTACCTGTTGAACATGTTAGTTTTTATCATTAGTTCACTTCTTGCTGCAGTTTATGTACCATTTTTCAAAAGAAAAAGAACATGTCTAGACTTGATCACTGATTTTGTTTATTTTCACAGATATCATATTGGTCATTGGTGCTGTTGTTGCCGGATATATTTTCTCTGTTGTGCAACATGGATTTGGGTCATCAACTGCTGAAAAGGTAGTGTTTTCTGTTTGTTACATTTTGGGATTCGGTTGTCTTTTTATATGCTGGATTTTGGCTTTCAGTTGGTCCTTTTCACTTGCATTTTGCAGTATCAGTATTCTTGAAGCTTTGTTATGAAGAATTCTTAGTCACTTTAAACTATTATCAGGTTCTTGCTTTCAGTTACAATGGACTGAAGCAGAGAATCCCCAGTATTTGTTTCATGAATTTGAACCCACTATTTACATAGTAGTTTGTGTGGATGCCATTGCAGATCGAAGCACCTGAAGATGAGCATCAGGAGAGCAGCACCGTGGGAAAGCCACCTTTGGTTGTGGAGAGCCTGAAAGAGGAGCCAAGTGCTGGGTGGCCTTCTCTTGGGACTCTTATTGGTGATCTACTGAAACTTGTTATTGAAGGGGTGGGGAATCAGCTTCTCAGGCTCGTCCCATCACGCCTGCAACATGGGAAGAGAAAAACAGACCTCACTCCACTCAAAGACAGGCTTGTGATGCCTGAAGACACAGAGGAGACCCCAGTAGCCCAGAAGTTAAGTAGCACTCCAATGAGACCCGAGACACTCCATGGTCCTAACCCAGTAAACGAAACAGCACCGAAGGCCCAGAAGAGTGTCAAATCATCCAAATTTAGGGATTCTACGCTGTCAAGCAAGCACAGGTCCTCCAAGAGGCAGGAATACGCGGAGTTCTACGGTTCATCCGAAACACCTCAAGTGAGCTCAAAGGTCCCAAAAGATCGGCTACGCCACCGCCACCGGGAGAAGAGTGGGGAAGCTGTTTATGGGACTAGTCATCCGGAGCCCAAGCCTGCGGAAGTGAAGCCCGCAGACTACAGTGACCCAAAGTATGATCCCTACAACATCAGAAGCAAATATGGTGCTGACAGCGGCTACAGGTACTGATGCCCCGTTCCTGCCATCGTTCGGCATCTATCTACCCCCAGTGTACTGATATCAACTTCCATTAGTCGTTGTGCAAAAGCACAAAGCTGCTGCCGCTGCTTATGGGTCATTTTCTCACCAGTTGTAACCACCCATAAGATGAGATGCGGCAGATGGTCATTCTAGTTAGGTGGTGATCCTATATCAGTTTGGCATCCGGAATCCCTCTATGCGGTTCAGGGGAAAGCCAAAATGTAATTTCGCGCAGAAAGCAACCCGTAGCCTGGTAGTAATTTTGATCTGCTCAATACCTTTCATGTTGCATGCTTGAGCTCTGGTCTTGCCATGTTATGTTACAGCCTGTGGTGCATGGGCCATCTGTCATGACAGGCAAGTCCAATGTCAAACCAGCTGAAATGCAGCTCCTATCCTAGTTCTCCTTGAGCTGTCAATGAAAGTGAGGTCTCATTCTTCTCTCTTTACACTGCTGGTCCTACCCTGCAAAACCAAGATGCTGACTGGACAGTCCTGGAAGGATTTGCATCTGTGTGCGTGTTGTCAATTCTGAATTATTCAGAATTCAGATTTTCTGACTCCATGGGCGGCCTAACTTTTGATGATATGTGATCCTGCCATGTGAGGGAGAATACGAGGCGTCTCCGCGTGACAAAGTGTGGTTTCTTTTGAAGGATTCTGACGTGTGAGCAGCAGCAACAGCAGTCAACAGGAAGCTGGGGTCCAAACAAAAACAAAAGCTGGCCGTTTTTCGGCGACATGGCCAATGCATCATCTACTAGCAGCTAATCTGAAAAAACTTTCTTCCTGTAATAATCTAATCGTTGGAGATATAATCAAAGAGAAGAAGGAAAAGATAATTGTATGGGCCTGAATTGTATGTAGCTGTCTGCCACTCTTGGGAAGCTAGCAGCCGAAGCGGTGGTGGTCCTGGCCATGAACTGGACTGCATATGTAGGACTACTACTACGACTGAACAAGATCTGGATAGATTAAGTGATAACATGGCAGCAATCTACATTGTTGGGCGGCACGTCTTGTGGTCTCCGGCGCCTCTTTTTCGGAAGAAAATTGAGGAGGGAGCTGCCATTTTGCTTTGCCTGAAAGGTGCAAAGGCACTCGCATGATGTGATGAGAAAATATCTTGGGATTTGGGGACTCACTCACCGTCCTACTACTGTACTGTTGTTGTCTGTTGACTTCATCTTCGGAGCTCATGGTTGTGAACCCCCCCCCCCCCCCCCCCCCCGGTCACATGTGAAATCCAATAATTTAACAACCTGATGGATGGACATTTGGATGGATATTGCTCATCCTTTATCTCAGACTATGACCTGTTCGTTTTCGGTTTTGAACAAAATGTCCAAATTTAGCTATAGTCGTTTTTGTAGTTGTGTGTGCGTGTGTCCAACAGGCGGCTAAGCTAATTACTTGACTAACATTACTCGTCTCCGGTTTTGAACAAGTTGAGAAAACCGTTGATGAACATCCCTATCCAAAACCACAGCCGCCTTTTCTTCTCGACACAACGGGCAAGTATCTGTTTTTTTTTCCTCCTGCTGGTAAGAGCATCACTGACAGTACCAATTGAGTTTTAGACTTGGTAAGCCATAGACTTATCTGTATATGACTTTGCTTTATTCTTGCTCTGAATTTTGTTTTATTTCTCCATAAGTTTTAGGATATCACAAGAAATAAAACAAAGTAAAATTTCTAAGAGGCTAGGACTCTTTCTTATTTTTCCCCCCATAAAATTGAGCCAGAGGAATGTAATCCATAGTTATTTTCTTTCTTTCCTATAAACCAAAGGGATTTATGGGGGAAATGTCAAAATAAAATTGAATCGCTCTGAAGTTCTTTGCCGATCCTTTGTACAAAGGGAACCTAAGGTCAGCAACATAGCTAGATCTAAGACAGGATGTGTCATATCCTAAAACTACTAATCTAGAAGGTGCACATATATTCGGATGGAGGGAGTACATATTAAGCTTCCTCTGAATGCAGTAATTTTACAACATTTCCATGTAATTAGTTTAACTTCTCAGAAAATCATCTGAACTTATCAACTTCAAATAAATGACAAATGCATGTGACATGCATAGTAGCATGGAAACTTATCGTATGCACACTTACTTCGGATACATTACATCATGCACAGTAACTAACAAATATTATGATTTTTTTTTTGGAAAATTTACATGTACTTTTAATATTATGATGTTAAAATTTATTATTATTTAGCCTAAAAGAATAAAAAATGTCAGTTTTAATAGTATATAAATATGCTAGAATTTTTCTCTCACTCCCTCTATGTATGATGGATTTAAAAATGAGTCTTTAGAGTAGTATGCAATATTATTGGAAGTTCATATACAAATTCTTTTAGAATATTTGTGACAAGTTCTCTTGAGCCACTTCATCGGATCATTGTTGCGGATTATTTGTTCTACATATCTTGAAAATATGTTTTTTATCTTGAAAATATGATTTTTCATAAAAAATACTTCTACTGCATTGCTCATATCCCTTTTCTAAGATATTTGTTAAGTTTATTAACAAAATATTTAATTTACATCTGTAATCATATGGATAATTCAGTACAATAGTCTTCGCAATTTTTCTCAAAGAGTACATTACCAATTATTAGCTAGGTTTATTCAGACCAACGAAATTAAATCATGTTTATATGATAGAGGAGCAGATTCGGGATATCCCACAATTATCAAAGCTTGAAATTATGTGTTTTAAACTGACCCTACCAGGTTATCAGCTGGACTCTAGAATCTACTGTGAGCTCTCTGGTCTTGGGTGCTTTTATTAGGTCAATAAGTGGTTGGTGGTAACTGGTAAGCTTCTAATTAAGCATGTGCCAGCCATACCTGGATGCACCCCAGGATTGGGGTTAGACCAGACTGGGAAAGGAAAACAATAGCAGAAATCAGTCTGATGGCTTCACACCACACATGATACATACTCCCTCCGTCCCATAAAAAATTAATTAATATGACATATCCTAATTATATGAATTTGGACATATCTCTATCCAGATTTATTGTACTAGAATATATCATATTCAGTTTTAGATTTGTTTTTTTGGACGGAGAGAGTAGACATACTCCTATATATCATCGTGTAACAAAACGATCAGCAACAAGTTGCGTGTAGAAATACGGTAGAATTTAGTGGAAGACGAAGAAGAATCCAGAGAAAGAATGCCGTAGTACGGCAGCAAATTAACGACTGCTGTTTTGGATCCATCGACCGCATGCAGCTCACTGGAGAACAAAATTATGGAATTTTATCGTTGATAAAGTGTAAGAACTGTTAAACATTAGAGATCGCAGGTAAGAATGACGTACACGTAGGATATATGGATCTAAAACCCACTATTTAATTATGTTTCTGACGTAAAACTCTTCCTATTGTATTTCTACAGTTTTTCTATTTTTATTCTAAATTCTAATGATTATTGTGCATAGAAATATTTTAATAACTACTTTTTTAGTTTGGTCAATTTGGCCTTGCGCAATGATTTATTTATAAGTATCAGTTGGCTCCATATTTGATCGTCAGGAGGACCAATGTACTGTGGTTATTGAAGCAGCACACTTACAGTTGATCATCATGAGCTTCTTCATCCATTTTGAACGGTGAACTATTAATAAGCTATGTGCTTAGCTTGCGTTTTCATTTTTGCGCTTAATCTATTTTATACGGAATTTTTGCCACGCTGTTTTTTTTCTCATTTATTTGGTTACAGGAACTTTGGTTGGGTAGCCTTGATGCAGAGGTTGAGGATGGAGTAATTCATCTTCCTTGCAAAATTGAAACCGTTTTTTTTTTCTAAAAATAGTTTTAATTAGCTAGGTTTTTTTTTCTGTGGTAAGTAAATTGGTTCCCCATGGAGTGTCGTTTTTTGTTAGTTTTTTTCTTGGTTGGTCAGGATCTATAAATTAGCTTTGCAGAATCGTTCTTGGGTCTTTGACAGATCATCGTCCTTGGAATTCGTGCAAGCAGCAGCTAAAATTTCTGTTGACGATGGCGAAGTCAGTTCCGTCGTAGTTTTCAATAATTAATTAGACTTCCTGATGTTGCTTTGATCACCAAATTAATTATTCTAGCTCTTTCTGATAGGTAAGTTACATCTTCTCATAGATATCAAGTTCTTGTCATCCACTGTTAAATTTTCTGCGTGCTCTCCTATTCTAATACAGCAGAGTCGTAATTCAATCAACACAATCAAGTTTGTTAGCCCTGCAACAAATCAACCGTTGCCAAAATTTAAATTTTGAACTTAATTTTTTAATTGCAGTGTATTTTCAACGTGGTTTTTTTATATTGGCTTTTCATACACATATTATTAAGCTGTTTGGGCCAGGCTATAAACAAACAGAAAAAAAATGTGTGTTTAGCAATTTGCAAATACTCGCGAATGGATCATAACTTATCTGGAAGTGTGGAGTCTTAAAGAACAAAAACACCCAACTTTTTAGTATTATTTGTTCATCGACATCAGCCAATCAGTGTGGCTGCTGATCGATGCAGATGAAAACTAGCCCTCTCTACCTCACCTCACATCAGTAATCAGATCATTGGATTCAAGAAACCAAACCCTCTTATCTGCAGCCTGCATAATTGACCATGAACAGTTCAAATCATAGCGTCAAATCACACATCCTTTAATTCAGGTCGCCTTTGAACATTACAACCACATACAAACGCACCACACCAGTTAATCCCTCAACTGTACGTACTCGCCCGTCTTAAAAGAAAAAAAAATGCATTCTAATACTACGAATTTAGAAATAGATCATAGTATTAAAATGTATCATATTTAGTATTATATTGGATTTTTAAGAAACGGGGAGTATGTCACCTCGATCGACCTGCAAAATCTCGTTCGAAAAATTCAACCGCTCGCTATGAATGTTTGGCAATAATCACTCCGGAAAGCAATTAGTAATTGAACACGTTTGACAACGACAACAACGCAAGTTGATTCAGATGACAAAAACTTTCTGCGTGCTATATATTGAAATGTTTTATTAAGCCACGTAACTAATTAAGTACTGGTAGTATATATATTCTGAAATGTAATCCGACGTTTTGTCAAAGAAAATGACGGCAGGCTCACGTGTGGACACGAATTAAGCCAAGAAATTCAGTTAATTCTCATATAATTCGTACAAATTTTCCGTATTCCAAACAGGGGCTTAGAATAATAGATGGACAGACTCGTAAATTACAGTAAGACATTAATGGTCGAGTGAGTTGTGTTTTAAAAAAAATATTGGTGTAAATTAGGCAAAGCTGAGGGTAAGAGTTAAAGAGAAAGTTTAATAGTAGAGTTAAGTACTATCTATAAACTCATACCAGAGTTAACATATACTCCCTCCGTCCTAAATTATAACGCCTATATTTTTTCTACACAGTCTTCAATGACATACTTTGATCATTAATATATTAGTACATGTTATATTTCCAACAAATATGAAATTAACATCATATGAAATACTTTAAAACACAAATCTAGTGATATAACATGTATAATACTTAGCATATATATGGTTACTACGATTATTAGTCAAAAGTTATCGTGTTTGATTTTCCTTAAAAAGAGGGTGCCCTATAATTTGGGACGGATGGAGTATAATACTCCCTCCATTCCATATTGATCAAGAAAGACTTAACTACTACTCCGTTCTAGAATATAAAGATTTTAAGGGTTAGACACTGGTATTAAAAAAGTAGGCAGAATTAAAAGTGAGAAGGTTGTGATTGGTTGAGAAGAGGATGTAGGTGAGAAAATCGAATGGTGGATTGGTTGAGAAGAGAATGCTGATGAAGAAATTGTTATATTTTGGGACAAAATTTGAAGGCTAAAAGTTATTATATTTTTGAATGAAGGGAGTATGTGTTTTATTTAATGTGAGTATGTGATGGAGAATAAATCGAGAAGCATGTAGACTTAAACTCCCTATATGCAAAAGAAACGAGCGCTTAGACCATCCCCAACCCAGAAACTATAAAGTAGTTTCCATATTTGCCATGTCATATAGATACTATGGGTAGAAACTATGTATCCAATGGATGGTGTCTTCAAATTAAATTCTCATCCAATCACCTCTATTCTCTCTCCTTTTATCCACCTATCACCTTGTTTTCATTCTTAGTTCTTGTGTAGAGATGGTTTCTTGCATGAGAAATGATTTCTTCATCTTTTTACCTCTCTCCTCATTAACTCTCTTGCCACATAGGATTTTTGCTTATGTGGCAATGTATTTAATGCTATGAACACTAGATGGCATGGAGTATTTTATGTGGCAATGTATTTAATGCTTCAAGTTAAACGAAGGGACAAGAGTTATATGATGATCAATTTGAAATTTGTAGTTTTTGGTTATATGATGATCAATATGGAATGAGAGAGTAGGTTAGTTATAATGTTCTTTATTTTTTTTCACCTCTCTCTCATTTATCTATTTAATACATTTATCTTGTATCATTTGTAAATGTGGCTCTTGCATAAGAGCCAACACTCCTCATTTTTCTTATATCACTGTTCTCCACGTAAGCTTATAGTTTTACCCCATTATTCCATCTAAACTTATAGTTGGCTTATACCTCGTTATTACCTTTGCTCTAATATGAACCATGGCTCAACATCCGATGGTGCTGTTTTTTTTTTTTTTGCAAATGGTTTTTCGAAAACTATATATAGTGGGAAAACATAAAAATGGAATCCAAGTACAACTTCTTTTACATATTGTTGCTTTTTTGGGGGATGGGAGGGGGGAGGGGGGATGTGTTCATATTACAGGAGACATTGATTTACATTCGTCGACAAGTAAGATCTTGACTATGGTATTTGAGGATGTAGGGCATGGATGGTATGAGTATATATGCATTGATACAGTAAAGAGATACATACATGGAATTATATATAGGTTTGGACCTCCAATATGGGTGGTAGGCCTAATTATGTTGTCTGTATTGATTGAAAGTATCACAACAAAGTATAATACATGAGGTGGATCCATAATCTGGTCTACACAAGTAATCTCGGCGAAAATGTGAAGGCAATGTAGTTGGCGTTAGTTATGGCTCCTTCTGAAAGTTGAACTAGTGTGCAGATTGTGGCTTGCAAATGTCCATGGCTTGAGATAAGATTTGATGTCCTTCCCTCCTAGGAAACCTTGTATTTGTATCAAATCTTGCCCCTAAGAGGCCATGTACTTATATCAGAGTATGACCTCTCTTCTAAGTAAAACTCGGCATCCAATAAGGTATATACCGGCAGAGTATGTATTCCTTATCATTCCCGATTCCGACTACATGTCCCTTCTTAATAGAAGGGATTGCTTTATTGTCCTATCTAAATATACATGTTTGAAGATATCTTTCCATGTATGATTGGCTATGCATATTCCTAGCTAGGTAAGTACATATGTATAGGGTATCACCTATGTACTAAATTGATAGTAGTCTTGAACCTAATTTAAAATGTAAACCACACAAAGTCAAGTTATCAACACATATAACCTAAGCAAATTTTTGTTTAACTAGGAAGAGGTTGATCACCTTAATCCTTTCATCCGGGTGGTGTATATGCATGATTAGATTATAAAATTTGGATAGATTTCAAATCACTCAACCGTCAAACTATGCATAGTAAAATTTATCTGGAATGTCACCCACTTTCCTTGAAATACGAACCGCTCTAGACTGTAAAATGAGATCTACTTGGCATCCAACTCATTTTGAGAAATGTCTCATTGTTCCTTTTCTCTGCCCAAAAAGATATCCTTGCACGCCATGTTCTTCAGCGTCTACCATAAGTCTGTCGCCCTTCTTAGAGCCAACACCTTGGGCCACAAAGTAGGTGGTAGGAAGCCAAATCTTGAACTTGACATGTTGTTGTTCTTTATTCGTTCATCTTATGTGGATTCATGCCTCCTCTTTTTGAGATCTTGGCTCAAAATATGTCAAGGAAATGTTTGGTTTGGAGACTTATCAAACTTTGGTTATTCTTCAAAGAATGAAGATTATTTGGTAGGGTAGTGATGGTTGGCACATGTTTTGTTTGTTGCCTTATCAAAATTTTGCATCAAAATTTGGTAATATGATTTTGGCAATAAATCAAATAGGCCTTAAATTATACTTATTTATGTTCACATAATTTTCTTAGTTGTTGGACTATAATGAAAAAAATAATAATATCAACAATTTAAATGCTTCAAGGGAGTTGAATGGGGGCACATGCCCTCTTCACCTAAAAATATATGAAATATTTGAAATATTTAATATGCACTAAGTTGTTGCTATGTAATATTTTAAATTAAATTAACTAACTTTTGGTGTGTGCTCTTTGAGTTCAGATTTTCGATCCACCTATACCCACCTTGTATAGTCACTTTGTTAAAAGAAATTATGTTCTTTCATTTGTAAAAGAAATGTCATAATTTTATAAAGAAATTTGTTATTTGTTATTTGCTTGATTTTATATTATTTGTAAGTCCACTAAGCTTACACAATATATATACTCACGTGGGAACATGTCGATATGATGCAAAGCATCGGGAGTTGGCGCTTTGATTATCATTAATTAGACCGTTACCATTGCTACTTGGAGGGATATTATGATATCAGACTACCTTGCATGCCTTAAAAAGATATCAATTTTATCATGACTACAGAATAGCTAGTTTTGTCGACTCATATTTGGAGATGCGGCTGCCAGGTTCTAGAACTACTTACCATTTTGCACACCCCTTTTTCTCAAGTAACAAAGCATTATCAAGGAAGGTAGAATCCAAAAGATTAAACTCTCATAATTTTACAATGTGATATAGGTGATCCAGGCCTTAGTGACAAGGTCTGTTGACACATACCTTGACCGCCCATCGAGGGTACATACTAAGCCACTATGGTACCTCACATGAAATGACTCAATTGGTTTGGATACGTTGTATTACATCGAATACACCGACCATGGAGTTGGGCTAATATGAGCGGCCGAGTGAAATGTCTAGCTACCATGGGATAATCTACAACTAGCTGGAAAGTTTACCGTCGATGGCAATATCTAGCTCCCAATGTCTATTCGTCGCTAGTTAGTAATACTAGTCATTAACCTGTGTTGCACTTGCGGGGTATGTAGCAATAAACTTTAGATTTCTCTCCTGTCTCGAGTGCAAGCTAAGGAAAATAATGTTGGAACTCGGGCACGATAAATTTTTATCATTTATTAAATAATAGATGATGGTACGAGTTGTGAGAGCATGTATACTCGGTTTATCATCAAATCATACCCCTAAGGATCGCATTAGCATAGGGCAAATGAGTTGCTTGTTTGAGCCCTAGGCAACTTTAAATACTAGAATTTATTTAAGAGTTTTTTATTTTTATTTTTATCTTTTTCAATCTTGTCTTCTAGACTGCTAGAAGCATAAGTACTAAAATTTCAGTCCAAAACTAATTTTTGTTATTTTGGTCACGTATTTTGAAACAGTCTAAACCATATCGAGAAAATGTTGTCCAAACATACGTGTGCTCTATATTGTGCATGCAGGGTACTACCGATTTATACTAGAGATTTTTAAGGAAGTAGATAACATACAATAGTAATACTCAGTCATTACTCCTTTCAGTGATCCGGTACTCCTACGATACAAGAGAGCTTTCGAGTGAATGTGCACATGACTTAGACCTTATTCGATTAATCCCTCTCTAGAGAATTGAGCGGTATTTGGAGCTCCCTACTTTCTATTTTTACATGAATCTCTTCTCTAGTCCTTTCTAATCCTTTTTCATAGGAATTAATCAAACAAACCCTTATAGCAAGTTTAATACTAGGCTATAAGCCAACTATAAACTTATGTAGAGGTGAGAGAAAATTAGAAAAATAAAGAATGTTAGCTCTCATAAGAGCAAGTTTAATAGTATAGCCCACTACTGACTCCAAATTATTTATAGTCATACAATAGTTACCTATAAATTATACCACACTATTAATACCTGGTCCCACCTGTCATACACACATTACATATTGGAGTCCGTGCTGCAGCTGGCTACAAATCTGTAGCCCGCTGCTCTTCTCTCTCCTCTTTTATCTCCTCAAAATTTGTTTATAGCTGGCTTGTAGTCTGCTATTGTATCCACTCTAAGAGATAGCTCTTTGTATACTCCAAAGTAAATACGTTAAATGCATATGTGAGAGAAGAGAAGAAAATTATAGACAACCTTATAACTAATACTATATTATACATGTTAGCTCTAATATAAACTTATAGCTACTAGCAAAATGCTCAAGCTTCGCTTTGGGTAGAAGAAGAAAAATATATAATATGTCATATAAAAAATATATTTGGTATCAAATATCTTATCATTATATGGTATTTACTTGTTTGAATCAAACGTTGGGCTATTTCATAATATTAGAAAATATTATAAAGTAATTTACAAAAACTACAAAAACAATAATGAAGTGACAGATTTACTGTCACCATAACTACTCCCTCTGTAAAAAACCAACCTCGTATTAGGATGTGACAATAAATCTAGACTTCGAGAATATCCAAATTCGTTGTACTATGATATGTCATATCCTAGTTAAACGAATCTCATACTAGGATTTTTTTTAGGGAGTAGAAGTTTTTAAAAAGATATAGGTCTTGTTTAGATAAAAATAATTTGGCAAAAAATATCACATCAAATGTTTGGACACATATATGGGGCATTAAATGTGGGAAAAAAACCAATTGCACAATTTACATGTAAATTATGAGACGAATCTTTTAAGCATAATTACGCAATGATTTGACAATGTGATGCTACAGTAAATATTTGCTAATGATGGATTAATTAGGCTTAATAAATTCGTCTCACGGTTTACAGGCAGAATTTGTAATTTGTTTTGTTATTAGTCTGTTTAATAATTCAAATGTTCATCCGTATACTTTAAAAACTTTACACCCAAATAAGTAAACACTCCCATAGATAATAGGCAAAATTTGCCACAGGACACACAAAAAAACGTGTAATTGGCTGGGAGACACCGCAAACGAGCAGGTGGCCGCTCCGCGCAGCAGCGCGCTAGCAGGGACTGGACGCGGAGGCAAGCGCAGTCGCTAGATCGTGCTCCTCCACCTCTTGTCCCTCCCCGACCATGTCAGCCTCCGCGCCAGCTACCTCGCCGGCAGCTACAAAACTTCTGTGATTTCGGGTGGGGGAAGATGGCGTCAAGGGCAATCTCGTCATTTTAAAAACAATTTCACCTCTTTTGACTCGGAAATAATAAAATAATACGACCAGTGTCCTATAGCCAATTACACATTTTTTATAGTGTCCATTAGCCGTGTCACGTTTTTACGATGTCTCCTAGCCAATTACATGTTTTTTTGAGTGTCCTGTATCAAATTTTGCCTAGATAATAAACTCTGTCTCTTACAAAATACTCCTACCTCCATACCTCTACGAGTTTCCACTACTGTGCATGCCATGGTATGGTATCCTATTCCTACCCGCAGGTAGGTCGTTTTCCACGTCTGCTGCTGCCTGCCTGCCTGCCCTTGTTGCCAGTCTGCTGCGGTGGCACAGAGACCGTTGCGCTGCACAAGCGTTGACCTTGGATTTTCATGGCAGGCATACGTCCCAACCATTGCACACCTCCCCATACCAATCAATACTATACTGGACGTACTAGTACATCAATACTACTTCTACAGTAGAGTACTTTTTGAACGCCAATTGCCAAGACCTAGCAACACTGGAATATTCTTAAAAGTGGATCACTGATTTGGCTAATTCATGATTTATATAAAAAGATGGACTTAATTAACACAGAGTACCGTTTAAACTTGTAACTTTAGGTAAGCTCTCCCCACTTTTTTTTTTTTACATGAAGCTCTTCCCACTTGACCTTAGAGAAGTGGAGTACTATCCCCGTCCCAAAATATAATATCTTTTGGCTATAAATCTACACACACAGTTATCTAGATTCATAGCTAAAAATGCTTACATTTTAAGATGGAGGTAGTAACTAGCTGAGAAGTGAGAAAAAAAAAGAAATTAGTCGATCAAACTAACTTTACAATTGCTTCAAGATATTATTTTTAGATAATGAAGTGATTCAAGATATATGTATTAATTAAATACATAAGTGAAAAAAAAGGAAGAGGAGAAAAATTTGAAGATAAACTTATAGCCAATTAGGTTTGAAACTAATAAAGATGAAGATTAAGTTGATGCACGTAAAATGAGAAAGCCATTAGCACATAATTAAGTTTTAATTATTATAAATTTGACAATGGATATATTTAATATTTTAAATCAATTTCTATATAGAAAGTTTTAGCATGAAATACATTATTTAGTAGTTTAGAAAACATGCTAACGGAAACTAAGATAAAATCTTAACATGTACTTATAATTATACATGTTAGTCCTAATATTATGGTTAGATGGATTTACATACAGCAGTAGTAGTAGTTAACTCTACTGTTATATCTTGCTAGTACCTCCGTCCGAAAATATAGCAACTTTTGGCTAGTGTCTAGGTTTATAGCTAAAAATGCTTATATTTTGGGACGGAGGGAGTATTTCTTTATTTCTAATTACGATGCAGATTTTACCTTAGTTTTTATTAGCATGTTTTTCAAATTGTTAAACGGTACGTTTGTTTTAAAATTGTTTCTATATAGAAGTCACTTAAAAATATCAAATAAATTTAATTTTTAAGTTTATAATAATTAAAAATCAATTAATCATAAAATAATAATTTTCTCGTTTTGCCAACGCTCACTTTATCTTCATCCATCTCAAAACCACGTAGAGCGAGACAGGAAAAAAAAGAAAAAAAAACAAAATGTCTGAACCTTGATAAGGTCGGACAGCTCTGTCTGCAGGGTGGGCCCAGCCCACCAGTGTCACACTCCTCCCGAAAGCAAAGTTAACCCCCCCACCAGTACGCGTAGCGTTTCCCCACACTCCGCGGCGCCGCAAGCCAAAAAAAACCAAAACCAAAACCATAAAAAAAAAAACCCGGCAAAACCGCGGATCCCAACGCAACGAGAGATAGAGAAAGGCGAAGACGAAACCGAAGCAGCGAAGCCAAGGTTGACATGTCACCCGCTCCTCCTCCTCCCCTCTTCCCCTTCCTCCTCTAGAACACGCCGCCCTCTCCTCCTCCTCCTCTTCCTCCTCCACCCCTCGCCGCGCCGCGCCACGCCGCGCAGGGCACCGACCGTCTCCGCGCCACCGCTCGTCTCGGTCTCACCTCCACCTGACCTGACCTCACCCAACGCCCCCCTCACCTAATCCCTCCCTCCTCCAATTGCCCTCGTCAAAGGGGTGCAAGAATCCAAGGGGGGAGTGGTTGGGGTTGATTGGTTCTTGGTTGTGGTGGGGCATGGCGGCGGCGGCGTCGGCGTCGTCGCCGGTGGAGTTCCTGCTGCGGCGGCCGGCGCCGCGGCGGCGGAGGCTGCCGCTGGCGGGGGCGTTCTTCGCGCCCACGGGGCTCGCGGGGGCCACGCTGCTCCGGGCGGTGGCGTCGCTCGCCGCCTCGCTGGTCGCGGGGGCCAGGCCGCCGTCGCAGCGGCGGAACGTCGACGCGCTCGCCCGCCGCCTCGCGCTGCTGTCCGCGATCCTCGAGTCCATCCTCCTCGACACCGCGGCGGCGGGCGCCTTCTCCGACGCGGCCAACCTCTGCTTCCGGGAGCTCTACGTCGTGCTCTTCCGCGCCGAGCTGCTCGTCTCCTACGTCGCCTCCGCCGGCCGCGCGTGGGCGCTGCTACGGAGCCCGCACCTCGCCGCCTCCTTCCGCGACCTCGACGCCGAGCTCGCCGTCGTCCTCGACGTCCTCCCGGCGGCATCACTCCGCCTCTCGCACGACGCCACCGGCCTGCTCGACCTCCTCCGCGCCCACTGCCGCTGCCGCGCGCCCGCGCAATACCATGACCCCGACGAGGCGGCGCTCCGGGAACGCCTCATGGATGCGCTCCGCCAGTTCGACCTCGGCCAGCCACCTGACCACCCCTCGCTCCAATCGCTCCTCGCCGACATGGGCATCTACACCGCGGCTTCTTGCCGCGCAGAAATCGATTACCTGGAGGAGCAAATCTTGAGCCAAGAAGAGGACACCGACCTGCCGCTCGTCGGCAGCGTCCTCGCCTTGCTCCGCTACTGCCTATTCGCCGTGTTCGACCCTAGCAACGCGAAGGCGCTCCGGGATTGGCCGTTGTCGGGCAACAGGCAGCGGCTTCTCTCGATTGGCGGCGGCGATGACACCTCCTTCTCGGTGCCAAAGGAGTTCTCATGCCCAATTTCTCTGGATTTGATGCGTGATCCCGTGGTGGCGTCCACCGGGCAGACGTATGACCGGCCGTCGATCATACAGTGGATCGAGGAGGGCCATTCCACCTGCCCCAACTCCGGCCAAACCCTTGCAGATCACCGGCTTGTGCCGAACCGTGCTCTCCGCAGCTTGATTTCACAGTGGTGTGGGGTGTATGGCTTGCAGTATGATTCGCCCGAGAGCAACGAGGGGATGGCGGAATGTGTTGCTGCATCTTGCAGTAGTCGGGCTGCAATGGAGGCAAACAAGGCCACAGCTAGGATTTTGGTCAGGATGCTGGAGGACGGGTCAGAAAATGTAAAGGCAGTCGCTGCTAAGGAAATTCGGTTGCTGGCAAAGACCGGGAAGCAAAACCGGGCTTTCATCGCCGACTTGGGTGCGATTCCGCTGCTTTGCAGGTTGCTCTTGTCGAATGATTGGATGGCACAAGAGAATGCAGTGACAGCGCTGCTCAATTTGTCAATCTTCGAGCCAAACAAGGGACGGATTATGGAACAGGAAGGCTGCTTGCGGCTTATCGTCGGTGTTCTACAGAATGGATGGACTACAGAGGCGAAGGAGAATGCTGCGGCCACTCTGTTTAGTCTATCAGTGGTCCATAATTTCAAAAAACTGATCATGAATGAGCCTGGGGCTGTTGAGGAGCTGGCTAGTATGCTGACCAAGGGGACATCAAGGGGGAAGAAAGATGCGGTGATGGCACTCTTCAACCTCTCAACACATCCAGAAAGCTCAGCTCGGATGCTCGAGTCATGCGCAGTTGTAGCTTTAATTCAGTCGCTGAGGAATGACACCGTGTCGGAGGAAGCTGCTGGTGCTTTGGCCCTGCTGATGAAGCAACCATCCATCGTGCATCTTGTTGGGAGCTCTGAAACTGTGATCACTAGCCTTGTTGGGTTAATGCGGCGGGGAACTCCAAAAGGTAAGGAAAATGCAGTCTCAGCTTTATATGAGATTTGTCGTCGGGGCGGCTCTGCTTTGGTGCAGAGAGTAGCAAAGATTCCAGGGTTGAACACAGTAATACAGACCATCACCCTCAACGGAACAAAGCGCGCCAAGAAGAAAGCAAGCCTGATTGTCAAGATGTGCCAGAGAAGCCAAATGCCATCAGCAATGGCACTAGGGAGCACATTGACAGTCGTTGATCGTTCATTGGTAGGGAACAACACATTAAGGCGTGCTGCGAGCTTTGGCAGTGGAGAATTGTCAAACCCGATTTCGATATCAGTGCAGGTGCCCTAGGTGAAAGGTTTCTACCCTGGATTATATGGATGGTTACATTTGGTGAGTTTTGTCCCCAAAATTCTTTCATTTCATGCTCCAATGAAGGTATACAAAATTTAATCCAAAGGATTTAATACTCGAAATATATCAGATGTTCCTATGTTTGTGTGTGAAATGTGGATAACTGTGCAGACATATAGATGTGCAATTAGAGTTCCAGCTTGATGTTCCTCCTTGGCAAGCTCGGAAATTGTCCAATTTTTGTTTTATTTTTTTATAAAAAAGCACCAAATATGTATGCTGTATGCTGTAAACTGTTTAAATTAATTAGAAGCTTTACACTGAGGCAACAGTGGAAAGAAATGGTATTTCATTTCACCAATGGGATTGCAATACAACATAGACTTTCACATTTACTCTACAAAAGCCAGCTTAAAATTAATTAAGTATGTAGTATATCTTAAAAAGTAACTCTAGCTATTCTAGCATAGGAAATGAACAAAAAAAATTGCACTATCAACACAGACCCCCCCCCCCCCCCCCCCCCCCCAATCTGAACTCTTCCAGCATGGAAATTGTTGGGAGAGAATGAGTGGTGTAGAAACTGTGCTACTTTAGGACAATCTCTACTTTGTTGAGGAGAAGATTGAAAGGACAAAGTTGATCATGCAACTGAAGAGGAGGGGGACCATCAATCCACTGAAGGCCAGAAAACACTACCGGTGAGTAAAGATGATGTTCTGGAATACAACAGCTCAATGGAAACAGGGTGCGCCGGCGGCAGTAACCTGATTGGTATCAGAAAGTTTTATTTCACAATGGAACCCAGTTTCCACTCACCGAGGCACCGAGCTGGTGTGTTCTTCGGGAGAAGTCGTGTGGAATATCACGCTCCTGATGGAAATTTCCCTGCTTCCATTTGAACAAGGAGCACAAGCCTGCAACAACCATAATAAAAGGTGGATCAAGTCAGGATACCTGGACTGATGACCTTTTGAGAAGAATAAATCTTAATTGGTGACTTTTGCAGTTGCATGACAGTTCTTGGCAAAGTTGCCAAACCTTCAAAATTATTACTATATGTTTATCACATATGGTACAGTAGGATACGAACAAATTATGTGTGAATCTTTTTTAGTTCGGTTGGCTACAATCTGAACGAAGACAACAATCGAAGTTTGCTAGTTGTATAGCGGGTGGTGCAGAGAATCTTTCTGTTATATGGGAGTATGGAACTGACTCCTGTACCTTCTCAATCATCTGAATTTCTTGATCGTCTGAATTTTCCTACCATCATCAGCCCATCAGTCTTCATCACCTCTCTTGACATTTTTTGCCTGAAATATCTTCCCTCATCTGATGTCTACCTAACAAGGTTCCTGTACAAATTCACACCATGATCACGTTTTCGTACTTAATTATCCTCACCGTTTCGTCAGCTTCCAGGGTCGGTAGCCATGTATTTCAAACGAAAACGTGTGTCCAGTTCTCGACTTTTCGGCTTGACGAAGAAGACCGTCGCCCAAAATCTGCACATTTTCACACTTGGGCCATTTTCATTTTACATGCCGGTTTTTGCCGTGATCAGAAACTTTTCAGAATTCATACTTAACAGTAACAGATTAGGCGAATTTCGGAAGAGTTTTGGCGTACCTTGCGTGCGAATTGGATCGGAAATCATGTGGATGATATGCTGATCTCCAAGGCCTGTGGCTGATCGTTTCAGTTGGGCTATGAGCTGGACCTGTGATTCTCATGACCGTGAGGTTGATGTGCTGAAGCAGCTCGATCTGGCAACCGGAGATACGGTATCAGGATGGTTCTCGGCGCCGGATTTGTGGTTGCCTTGAGCTCAGGTCGGGGTCGCTAACATGGATGTCTCGGCAACCAATCAAATCAAATTCATCTGTAGAAAAATGAGAGGAAAACCACACATATCAATGGCGTGAGTAGCGACTTCAGTTGAGTTGAAAGATCAAACTGGGACATTTCAGTGGTTACCGCTGGCCAACATGCTTGGAACGCAGAAATTTTTATTTATTCATGTGAGAATTGAAATGTCTTAAACCCTGTAAAATTATGCATTGAAAATGGGCCTTGAATGGATCAGAAACATAGTAAACAAACCCAACGGAAAATAAAGATAACGTCTGTGCGGATACAAAAGGGTTAAAAAATTGAAAAGAAAAAAAAAAGAAAAGCTGATACTGCAATCAAGCAAAACTGAACGCAGATGCTGCCTATACGTTCATGGATGCGTGAATAAAAACACGTCAGTTAAAACTCTAATCGGATTGAGATCCGGTGCAGTTATAAACTCTAACCAGCATCATAGGACTGTTATGTATTTTCAGCCGTTTATTTTAATGATCAACAGTTCAGATTCACTGCTATAGTACTCGAACAACAGTAAAATAAGCAATGTTTTATATTACAACACTTTTGCTACAGTATCAAATTAATCTGTACCGTTTAAGTTTGATCCAACTTAGCAGCTACAACTGCTAAAGTTGCAGTCAATAATATAATTGCAGCTGATTCGGATCAAACTCCAATCAGTCAGTGTGTGCTTCACATTCTGTACCAACAAGTAACATTAACTATGATCTGACGGGACGCTTTGGAAGACGATTAAAAAGATTAGGCAGAATACTGTCAATTACCTGGGTAACATCAGATGCGTGTTTACTCTTTACCTTCATACGCAAAAGCTGTGGTACTCCCTGCCGAAGTCTTCATCAAGTCATAATGCCACGGCTGATCTTGATTGTACGATTTAGAAAGAGTCGTGATGCTAGCCAACCAAAACTGCAGCAACAGACTTGTATTTTTCAGTTGTTCACGTCAGAGAGTACACATGAAAAAAATCGTATCCCAGTCGAACTAAGCAAGCCAGTCATTACGAGTATGAGCTTCCAGGTCAAAGATGTACGAACAAGGCTTCTTTTTTCCATCAAACACGAAAATAAAACTCGAAAAGTTTCACTAAGTTTCCATAAAATAAATTCTAGAGTGAAAATCAGAGAAAGAAAGGAATGACGGTCAAATAGCATTGCTTCTAGTAAGTAGTCACCGACCCAGTTTCTTGTTGAAATATACAAGTACAAAATGTAAGATTTGCAAACCCCAGCATCGAGATTATCAAATATGTCAACGGGAAGAACGACCGTGCGTGCAAAATTCATCAGGTTGCTGATGTCGGTGAAGAAGTTGAACCTGCACGGTTGCATGAGTGCGCTGCATGACTACAATTGGCTGCTAATAACTAGTGCTCTACATGACTACCTTCCAACAATTTGTTTAAGTCTATACTAACAAACCAAAGGCCCACTGATTCCTGACCCAGTTTGTGCAGTAAGTAGTCAGCTGATCAAACGGCACCTTGGTTTGCAGAAATTACCTGGGTTAATACACTCCTATCATTTTAGCAAAAGGAGGCATGAGAAGCTATATGATTGACTGCTTCATGTAGCACAGAACTACATTGAAAGGTGGCAGTGGATATCAAGTATCAACAGCCGTCAGCAGATTGTTTCTCCTGTGCAAATTATATTAGCATAATGGGACCTGAGCACCACTAACTCTCCACTCATCCAATTGTCCAATTGTTTAACCTGATACACGAGCACCTGCCATTGTACGATGTTGCCTCCCAAAACAAGCTCCATACTCCTAGCCTCTCATCTGAGGCTCTGAAACCTTTCGTCTCAAACAAAAGATCACATAATCTGTCCCCATCTCCCATCCAAGAAGAACTCACATACCAACCATGCCTTGGGCTGAAAGCTTGCTGTTCCTCCTCCTCTTGTTCTCGCTGCCCATTCCCTTCTCCCATTCTTGGTCCTTTGATTATCCCAGCCCCATTGCCAACATTAATTCTCTTTGGACGAACAACAATGCCACCATCCCATACAGTGCAACCTACCCAGATGGTTCAACGATCAGAGCGATTCTTGTTAGGCAGAATCCTACATGGTATAGTCCATTCTTCGCATGTGGTTTCATCTGCACCGCTCCTTGCAATGATTTTCTCTTTGCCATCTTCTCGGTGTCCGTTGGTGATCCGAGCAACCCTGCCTTCAATACCTCGTCCATGCCACGGATCATGTGGACAGCCAACAGGTCCCGTCCAGTGAAGGATAATGCGTCACTCCAGTTCAAGGATGGCAATCTCATACTGCGAGACTTCGATGGTTCTCTGGTCTGGTCGACGAACACATCGGACAGCCGTGTTGTCGGTCTGAATCTTGCTGAAACTGGGAATATGGTTCTCTTCGACGCAATGGGGAAGACGGTGTGGGAATCATTTGAGCACCCAACTGACACGCTCCTTCTTGGGCAGTCACTGAGGCAAGGGAAGAGGCTTACTTCAGATTCCTTGGCAACAAACTGGACTCAAGGTCAGTTCTATCTCACTGTACTTGACAATGGTTTGTATGCTTTCATCGAAGCAGATCCACCACAGCTCTATTATCAAAGAAGATTCAATATCACTGATGCCATAGTTCAGCCAAATATGAACATATCCTCTGATGGAGCAAAGAACTACACGACTTACATTTCCTTCTTAAAAGGTAGCCTGTCAGCATTTGTTAGCTTCAACAATACTGATATCAATCTATTCGATATATCACTGCCGTCGCCATCTTCAGCACAGTTCATGAGCCTCGAGAATGATGGGCACTTGAGAGTTTATAGATGGGATGGTACTTCGTGGAAACCTCAGGCTGATGTTCTGCATGTGGATCTTGATGATTGTGCATATCCCACAGTATGTGGAGATTATGGTATCTGTTCCGAAGGACAATGCAGTTGCCCGAGTCGGAATTCTGGGGATGAAGATCAATTTTTCCGCCAATTGGACAACCGGCAACCTAACATGGGCTGCTCCCTAGCAATTCCTCTGTCTTGTGACTTGACCCAATATCAACAGCTTCTCCCCCTCCCAAATGTCATGTACTTCAATTTAGGACAAAATTGGACCACCGACGAATATAGCTGCAAGGAGGCTTGCTTGAAGGCCTGTTCATGCAAAGCAGCCTTTTTCAAGTATAACAATGTCTCTAATGGTTCTTGCTACCTAATGCCAAAGCTTTTCTCACTCATGAATTATCAGCCTGAAGTAGTTGGATACAATTTATCTGCATACATCAAGGTGCAAATGTTACCTCCACCACCAAGAAGCAAACAGTTAAATCCATTAGTTTACCATGTTGGTGCTCCTATTATAGTTGCAGTTATCTGCATAATTATTCTCATCATCAGAAGAATAATGAAAAGGAAGATGGATGATGACGACCCATTTAAAGGACTGGCTGGCATGCCAACACGGTTCTCCTACAAACAGCTGAGAGAGGCGACTAATAACTTTAGCAAAAAGCTGGGACAGGGAGGATTTGGGCCAGTGTATGAGGGAAAACTTGGAAATGTTAAAATTGCCGTCAAATGCTTGCGTGATATTGGCCATGGAAAAGAAGAATTCATGGCCGAAGTCATCACCATTGGAAGCATCCATCACATCAATCTTGTTAGATTGATAGGATACTGTTCTGACAAGTTTCACAGGCTCCTTGTTTACGAGCATATGACCAATGGGTCTCTAGACAAGTGGATCTTCAGAAAGAACCCAAGAGGTACACTCAGTTGGGCAACTCGATACAAGATTATACTGGATATTGCAAAAGGCTTGGCCTATCTTCATGAAGAATGCCGACAGAAGATTGCTCACCTTGATATCAAGCCTGGTAATATCCTCCTTGATGACAAGTTCAATGCAAAGATATCTGATTTCGGTCTAGCAAAGCTGATCGATAGGGATGAAAGCCATGTCATGACAAAAATCAGAGGAACAAGGGGATACCTAGCACCAGAATGGTTGTCATCAACAATTACCGAGAAGGCTGATATCTACAGTTTTGGTGTTGTTGTGCTGGAAATTGTGAGCGGAAGGAAAAACCTGGATAACAATCAGCCTGAAGCGAGCAACAACCTAATCAATCTACTTCAAGAGAAAATCAAGGTCGGCCAAGTTCTAGATATATTGGACAATCAGAACGAAGAAATCCAATTACACGGGGAAGAAATAATAGAAGTGATCAAGCTAGCAGTCTGGTGCTTGCAGCGCGACTGCAGCAAACGACCAGCCATGTCACAGGTTGTGAAGGTCCTGGAAGGCGCGATCGACACGGAAACATCCGCAGGCTACGATGCAGCTAGTAAAGATGATATTAATTTTGACGCTTCATCCCCTCTGTCCCCAGCACCAGTGTCAGCACGATGAAACTCTTTTTAAGTAGGAACACCGATACTTGTTACAGTTTAGTTGCAGTACTGTGTGCAGTGTGCTAGTGTGCATCTCATGTAAATTTGTCCCTTGTAATATGTAACATCCTCATCAATGTGTGAATGAATGAAATATTATAACGATTTTATTATCGAGCTATTTCATGGTTTCCCAAGTAACAAGACGAACAGCAAAGGTAGCATGTGAAGGGCTAGGGAAAAGGTAACATCCGAACCTTGCCATGCTCGGCCACGCATTTCGTCGAACACGCGGAGGGCCGACACCATCTGTGCCCCCCCGACCGCCGACGGGGAGGCCACGCCGAGGGACACCGCCCCCGGACTGTCGGCGCCGCGCGCCGCGTGCACGCTCGTGCACCCACCCCGTAGGAATCACTCGACGCCGCAGCCCATCCTCATCCGGCGCGGCGCGGCGGGCGACGCCGGCGAGGCTGGCATGACTCACGAGCGCCAGCGCGCGGCGACGAGGGAAGCGGGAGAGAGGGAAAGAATTATAAAATAATAAAATAAAAATCTAAGCGCGACTCGAGCACTGCACGAATCTCGAGGCGTACGTGGCCCGTGCTGCGGCGGCCACGTGGGCGCCCGAGGACTCGGAAGAGTTTTGTGTGGCCGTGGTATCCTCTTCCCTCCACTCCACTCTCCAACTTCTCCCGCAGCATCGCCGCCGTCGTCGTCGCCGCCGCCGCCGCGAGGTGAGGGCTCGTAGCACCGTCCGGGAGGGCGGAGGAGGAGGAGAGATGAGCTGCTGCGCCGCCTCGTCTTCCTCTCCGGTTCTCGCCAACCCCCGGGTGAGTACGCACGCCCTACCCCGTCTTCGCCTTGCCGGCCCGCCGCCGCCGTCCTCTCCATCGACGGCGGCGTGAAATTCCTGCAGGAATCCGATGCGTTCCCCTTCCGCTAGTTCATTTCAGCCGCCATCATTGGTCTTAGCGGACTTAGGGCAAGATCAATCCCGCCGCGAAGAAACCCGCGCGCTTCCGATTTTTCTCACAAATTCTTCGGTTCGATGTGCTCGTGGAATCGAATCGTCGGCGCGAATTCGCTAGTTCGTTAGGATTCCGAATGGGAGGGAATGTTCCGAAGAGAATCGATTTTATAATATGTCTGGATTTATCTTTCACCAAGGTCCCATGGTCTAGCGGTTAGGACATTGGACTCTGAATCCAGTAACCCGAGTTCAAATCTCGGTGGGACCTATTTTTTCTCCATTTTTTTTCTGACTCGCTGATCCTTGCTAGGATGTGGCTACATCCAAAACACCATTTGCTGAGTCGAGGCGTCGAGCTGAATCCATTTGCTGAGTCGAGCTGAATTTATATATGCTCCATGAAATCTTTGCTACGAATTTATGCTTTGTTTTCATTTCAAGGATGTTGCTGCATCAAAACACCATTTGCTTAGTTAAGCTAAATTTATGAATCCCCATGAAATCTTTGCAACGAATTTATGCTTTGTTTTCATTTTTTATTTTAAACTTTCAGGGGGGATTCGCTGCTAGCTGCTCAACAAGAAGGAACCACAGGGTGATCTTCCTCGGTTCAAGGCAGTTTTCTCCGATCATATACAGCCCAGCACGCCGCGCGTCGTCGCGGCTGTCTCGGAGAGAGGTGATAGCTTTTGCAGGCCAGCAATCTTGGGATATCGGCAGATTTGTCAGGACGCTGTATTTCTTCAACGGGCCACCGAATCCTCTCAAGGTTTACTCACTGTATTGGGATTTTTTTTCACCTCTTCTCGTTACAGTTATTTCACATTTGGCATTGTGCTCATGTTTTGTCTGTTCAATCTGTAGATTGTAGAGTCCATTCTTAGCAGTTTCACTGGCTCTGCTCCTGGTGAGGTGCCAAAGAAAATGGAATCTTCTGATGTGGTGCTGGTCACTGGAGCTACCGGTGGCGTTGGACGAAGAGTGGTTGATATCCTGTGGAATAAGGGAATACCCGTTCGAGTATTGGTACAATAAGCTTATCTACTTTTGGCTTCTCTGTTTTCATTCATTATTACATGGATAGTCCAACTTCTCCCTCTTTTGTTGGATCTTTGCTGCTCTTAATGTTGATCTAACATTTCAAATTTCAATTCAGGCTAGAAATGAAGAGAAGGCGAGGAGCATGCTGGGGCCTGATGTAGACTTGGTAAGCCACTTGTTTAGCTGGATTTAGATTCATGTTCCATGTGCGGTTTAGTTTCAACCAACTAGGTCTATTTCAATACCCCATGTATTCCAATATGCATTACCCTTACCCAATACCCAATGTATTCCAGCAATATGATTGCCTGAGGTAAGTCTCACTGTTACATTTCTGCTAACCTTCTAGTTGTGAATGAAATGAAACTAGGGAATTTTGTTCTTAAATGATAGTGAAAATTTCTGTGTATTTTTTATGACATTTTGTTTGAAGTGACCACGTATATGCAATGATTCACTACATATAATGAACCTTCCTATCTCATTGCTAGTTTGCATATGGTTTATGTGGTTATTGAATCTTCCACACCTGTAAAGACGGAAGTATTGAATATTTATATTATTAAAATTTCTATTTTGTGTCAGATCATAGGAGATGTCACAAAGGAAAATTCACTTGATCCCAAGTACTTCAAAGGGATTAAGAAAGTGGTAAATGCAGTGTCAGTTATAGTTGGGCCAAAGGAAGGCGATACACCAGACAGGCAGAAGTATAAACAGGTACGCCAAATGCCCTATCATATGTTACCAATATTTCACGTACTCTACTTTACACCCTACAAACTTACATTTAATCTCATCTTCATGCAGGGCATCAAGTTTTTTGAACCTGAGGTAGCTGCATCAATACATTCCTTCTCTTGTAGAATATAAGTAACAATGGATGACTGACATCCTCATTCCCAACATACAACATGGAAATATTGCATCAGTTTGCACTTTTTCTCGTTCAAAAGCTAGTTCATTATATTATTTTGTTATGCCTATCAGATCAAGGGACCTTCACCTGAAATGGTAGAATACCTTGGAATGCAAAACTTGATTAATGCTGTCAAGAACAGTGTGGGTCTGACTGAAGGGAAACTGCTTTTTGGGGGCACAGGTAAATCTTTCATTCCATACCAAAATGTTTTTTGAAAGAAATATCGGAGATTTAAATCTACACTCAACTCAACTCATATTCATTAGGGGACCTCCATAGTACCCAAAAACTTTGGTGCAAGATCTGCGGGAAATCCAGTTTTTAGTAATTATGGTGATCATAACAGTGATTTTTTTCAAAACAACAAAATAGTGAATTGCTTGCAACTGAATCATGTATAAATTTATTTTTCCATCCCTACATGTGTATACATTTGTATGTTAGTTGTCTTTCAATATATAAGTTTTTTTTCCTTATCACAACATGTTAGTTATTTTATTTAGGCAACTTATCCGGAAAGATTGTTTGGGGAGCACTTGATGATGTTGTGATGGGAGGTGTTAGTGAAAGCACATTCCAAATCCAACCAACAGGAAGTGAAACTGATGGACCAACCGGATTGTTCAAAGGTATTTTGTTTTTTTTTAATGATCCCTCGACTCCTTGTATATGCGATGTGGCAATTCTTTGGAAAACCTCTAGTCTAAGCAGGTCTGTGCAATGTATTCTAGGTACTGTCTCTACTTCAAATAACGGTGGCTTCACTAGTATAAGGACAAAGGTACTTACTGACATGTATTTTCCCAAAAAAAAAAAAACAAAGTTGCTGCCGTTTTGTGTGTTGATTTATATTTTATTTCCATGTCCTAACTATTAGGAATAAGTAATTATTTGTCACTCTTACGGATGGTGATAAATGATTTGCCACTGGACCCACATGTCATAGACAAATGAGGACCCACATGTCATAAACAGCGAGTGGCAAATAATTAATTGCCACATCTTAAAAGTGGTACAAAGTTAAATGTCCCTAACAATTATTGTGATATGTTACTCTGATTGCAGAATTTTACAGTGCCTGAGGATCTGTCAGCATATGACGGTATTGAACTACGTGTTAAGGGTGACGGGAGGCGGTATAAACTTATTGTGCGCACTAGCTTTGAATGGGATACTGTCGGCTACATTGCAAGCTTTGACACGACTAAGGGGGAATGGCAAAGTGTATGTTGTATTTGTTGATTTATTGAAAAAAATACGTCCCTTTGTTTCAGCAACTTACAGCTATGCTTCTTATTGATGGAACAGGTTAAATTACCTTTCTCTTCACTGAATCCTGTATTCCGTGCCCGCACTATGCCTGATGCTGCACCCTTTGATGCAAGCAATGTTACTTCCTTACAGGTACAATGTGTTCGTGTGTTGGTATAAGTTTTTAGGAATAACTGAACCTGAAATTGCTGTGATAATTCTGTAGCTCATGTTTAGCAAGTTTGAGTATGACGGAAAGCTGAACCCAACATTTACAGAAGGTCCATTCGAGCTCCCCTTTTCAAGTATTAGAGCATACATAAACGAGCCAATCACTCCAAGGTTTGTTCTTTGTACTAGTTTTACTATATGACATCATCAGAATAAATGAGCACTGTAATCGTCCGATTGTTTGGAAGTCATCAAGACTCACTAGAATAAATGACAATTCTACTTGCAGGTTTGTCCATGTTAGTTCTGCAGGAGTTACAAGACCTGAGAGACCAGGCCTGGATTTAAGTAAACAACCTCCTGCTGTTCGCATGAACAAAGAGCTGGGCTCCATTCTAACTTACAAGTTGAAGGTATGCGCCATTTTTCCTTTATTATTGTGCATTTGTGCTTATTGATTCACATCATGTCTAAATGCTTATCGCATGTCCTTTCAGGGTGAGGATTTAATCCGGGAAAGTGGCATTCCATATACTATTGTGCGGCCATGTGCTCTAACAGAGGAACCAGCTGGAGCTGACCTCATATTTGACCAGGGAGATAATATCACAGTATGTAGAGGCAGCATTTGTTTGTTGCCTTCATAAGATGCCACGCCATTCTTCTTCCTCCATAAGATCAAATAAAGCATCAGTTTCATATAAGTTTCCTGTATTTTTTTTTTCAGGGAAAGATATCAAGGGAAGAAATTGCTTTCATTTGTGTTGCAGCTCTGGCAAGTCCAAATGCAGTAGAGAAAACCTTTGAGGTTAAAATTCTGCAACTCATTTGCAAGACACTACTTGGGACAACAAAACTTCAGAAGGAAATTGTGGCATTTTATTTCATTGTAAGCTAACTCATGTACTTTTTTTTGTTAGGTCAAGAGCACTGTTCCATTCAGTGAACCTTTCGTGGTTGATCCTTCAAATCCTCCTCCAGAGAAAGACTATGATGTGTATTTCAAAGAGCTCAAAGCTGGCATAACAGGTAAAGAGGCACTAGAAGGAACACCTGCTCAGGTCTGAAGAACATGTTAAATGCAGAACGCCCAACTGCTTTGACAAATCTTGACATGGTAATTCTCCATTGTATTTAGGTCTTAACCACTTAAGATATATGAGATTATAACGCTGAATTTCATAAATTAACTTCATGATAGGTGCTTCTTGAACATGAACAGAATTACATAAATATGCAAGTCTGATTCATAAACCACCAATAGTTGCAGTACCTGAGCATATGTGCCACACTTAATCTTTGCAGTCATGTGGTTTCCAAAATACCAAATGGGAAGTACTTTGTGAAGTATGTGAAGGAACAGTTGTTTCTTTTTTTTATGTAAAGTAGTATATCCTCTGGAGTTTGTGTTATATTTAATCTGCTGTATCTGTATGAGAAGATATGCATACATCTTCAGAAGACATATGGATGTCGATCAAGAGCTCAAAGGTTATGGAGCATTGGAGCTCTTTCTGTAGCAGATTCTGTATATTATGTTGCTTTTATTTTCACTGAATTGTGTGCTGTAGATAGCGTCATTGGAATCTAGATCGACCATTTTGTAAAATCAAATACATTGTCATACAGAGAGAAGAGAAGTTTACAGTTCCAGTTTTTTTTTTTTCAAACTTTTTATGCCTCTTTTTAGTTTGCCCCTCTATTGGTTACTGCAACGCACCCCTCCTTTTTTTTATTTAAAATATACGATGAAGAAATAGGAAGATGAAACCCCTCAAAAGAGAGAATGAACCATGAATATGAAAACAAGGTACATCCATATCACTAGAAATAAATGAACAGTTAAAACACAAGCATTCATATATTTTGCACAGTATCAGGTTTTCTACCAAACTGAAAATCAGTGAACACACCACTACAATCCCTACTACACACAAGTCATTTGAGTATTAATTTTCTACATGTTTCCTCGTTACAAAGCCAAAATTAAAAAGAGGAAGGCAAGGTGAAATTACTACTCCGTGAAACGCAATTATACATCCAATCAATATTCCCATAATTACATGAAAAACTCCCTAAACTGCAGAATCATATCCATGAGTCCTTTGCCTAATGATCAAAGCTCCCCATGCTTCATGCATGTCAGACTGTCACTCACCAGCAGCAAAACACCTGCATCATCAGAAACAAGAACTGTCATTAGCTAATTAAGCTAGGAATTCAGAAGCAGAAATTTGTCAAACACATTTCTGCACAAGTGAGAAGAGCACATGACACAATAGTGCAGTGCAAACCACAAACCTTCCTCCTCCAGCTCCGGCGCCGGCGCTTCCCGCCGCCGGCGAGCACGAGGGCCTCCGGCCGCACCACCAGCGGCGACCAGAGGCCGCTCTTCTCGTACTCGAAGCCGAACTCGCTGGTGTCCTGGAACTTGCCCAGGAGCTCCTCGCTGACGTCCAGCGGCACCACCTGCACCACGCCGGCGCCGGCGCCACCGCCGCCGCCGCCCGCCGGAGAAGAAGGTGGGAGGCTCACGAGGTCCACGAGCGATGGTGGTGAAGAATGGCAGGTCGACATGGCAGCATGTCCTGGTCAGGGCAGACAGAATGCATGAGGAGAAGGAAGCAAAGGAGACTGATGGAATGATATGGATAGCTGATGACGATGATGATGATTCATGCTGAGGGAAAAAGATTCAGATTGGTGTGTAGTTTGTGTGTGTGTGTGTGTGAGGGACAATGGCAGGGAGCAGCAAGCAGAGAGGCAAGAGGCAGGTGAGCTGTTGTGTTTGCTTGGTTGCAGGGCAAGCTAGCTGCCAAGATGAACAACATGCATGTGTGTGTGTTTTTGTGGTTGTGGGGCTGGGAGTGAGAGAGCAGAAAGAATCTCATGCTGCCTTTTCTGCAGTTGGAGATTGTGGTTAGAGGGGACTTTTAACGGATTAGGATTCACGTCCACGGTGACTTAATCATTGACATGTGAGCTAAGGTTTAAAGCAGATACAATAGCAGACTATAAGCCAGCTGCAAACATATTTTAAGGAGATAAATAAGAAGAGAAGGGTAGCGGGTTATAGATTTATAGCCAGCTGTAGCACGGACTCCAAGACGCAATGTGTGTATAACATGTAGGACCAGGTATTAATAGAGTAGTATATAACTATTGTATGAATAAGCTATTAGATTGGTTATACATGAATTGGATCTATTAGTTGGCTATACTATTAAACTTGCTCTTATGGGGCCTATATATTAGTGACAATTAATGTCACCTGACTTTGAAGGTTGAGGATGCTAGTTTCTTTAAAACATGCATGTAGCATACTATCTCTATCTATATAAATATTTCTAGCGTTTAAAATTTTTCCTTAAATATAAACATTTCTACAGTATTGTATCATTGAGTATGATGTTTCTCAAAATATCAAGTTTTGGGGCATATCAAGCAATTTCACAACAACCTTAAATACTTAATTTTCACGTAAAGGCTTATATTTGTGGACGGATGGAGTAACTACTGTCTAAAATCATTTAACTTTATAACTAATGTTTCGAGGGTAACCCAAATAGAAACATGCTCCTATAGGATTTTCTCTTTACCGGTGTTCAGTGTTGTGCATGCATGGCTGCATCATTAGTGCATGCATTGTGCTAGGCCAACTTTTCACATGCCTGTTAATTTAATTAACTAAAAGTTGATGACTCTGGTTAACTCCTACTAGTACCTTTCAGAACAGGTAGGCACAAGATCTGCTGGTGTGTTTAATTAGCCAGGCATCAGCTATAATGGAACTTTGCTTTCTTTCTTCCTTTCCTTTCCTTTCCATATGCTTCATGTGATGCATCGCTGTGATGAGATGAGATGAGATGGAGATGGAGTGAGATATCTGAATCTGGATTGGTTCGTACGCATGATGGCAAATTTTGCAACAGGGGGATGGGATCATGGACGGTGTCCACCCATGCAATGGTGCCCATACCCATAGGGCATTGGACCATAAGATGCAAAAACGGCCTCTAGCTAGAGCAATTCACGGTTGGCACGAGCCATGAGATGCTTCCACGAGGTAAGAAGGTTGCGTTCTAGACCGTCCGATCGTGATCCAACGGTATGTAATAATTCGTTTGAAAAATATAAGGTGTTAGATTTTTACAGTCTCCAACCTTACACTTCGACATAGTGTATTATCAACAATTATAAAAGTAACATCAAATGAAAATATCTTCATAAACGAATTTAACGCTAAGTGACGTACTAGTCAAAATTTTCATATATTGACTTTTTGAAAAACAAGAACGCATGTATATTTTCAAACGGGGAGAGTAGCACACGATAACCAGAGAAATGAAACCCCCTTGCCATTATGCAATTAACTATATATGGACTGAGACTTTCAGTTTATGGGCCTGAGCTTGATTAGGTTAGTTAGGAAAAAGTACAAGAAAAGCAATTGGCATTCATGAGAATAATATGATGTTCTACTATTCTCTGGGCATCCTGATTCCTGAAGACATGAACAGATGAACTGCCAGTAGGTACGTGACCCTACCCCAATCTTTTCCGATCCATATATATAGGTAGGTTATTCAGATCAACAATGCTGACGAGATTACGAGAAACGTCAAATCCAACCAAACTGATGTAGAAAAAAGTTAGGCGCAGCGTGATTAAACTAATCTCTAGTTAAAATGACTACATCAACTCCATCAAGAACCTTATCATATTTGTATAGCAAGATTGGCTCCTTTCTAAGTAATGATCATGAGAAGTAATGCGTGACATGTAGTACATTGTAGCCAGTTGATGTTAACTTCTGAGCAGATATCTCCATTCCAGATTTTTGAAAGAATGGACAAATGGATAAATAGGGACTTGTTTAGTTCCTTTTTTTTTCCCAAAAACATCACATCGAATCTTTAGACACATGCATAAAGCATTAAAATAGATAAAATAAAAAATTAATTGCATAGTTTTCATGAAAATTGCAAGACGAATCTTATGAGCCTAATTAGTCCATGATTAGCTATAAATACTACAGTAACCCACATGTACTAATGACGGATTAATTAGGCTTTATAAATTCATCTCGCGATTTCTAGGCGATTTTACGCGAGTTATGAAATTAGCTTTTTCATTCATGTCCAAAAAACCTTTCTAACATCCAGTCAAACATCCGATGTGACACCCAAAAAATTTTCTTTTCGCGAACTAAACAAGGCCTAGGTTCATCTCTGCCTTAAACATCTCTACGGGGAATTTTTGAAATGGTGCCATGCATTCAAACAACTCACTCAAAGCCTCCCAATAGAGAGCAATAAGGGGGAAATTTCCAGAAAATAAGAGTGAACATCTCGCATGCCCCACATGAAACAGCGTCTACAGTCTACAACATCAAGAAATCTAGCGGTACTGGAAGGTATAAAACACCCCAAGCTTGTTTCCTAAACACAGCAAATAGTTTTTCCATCTTCTGAAAAATGTTAGCATTCACAAGATACAGAAATACCGGTACTATGCTAGAGACCAGCGAGAGCATTCAACGAGATCAGGCATCGCAATGTGGCTTTGCCCCCACAAATAAAACGGAAATCTAACACCAACTTGGTGCCAGATTATATCAGTGTGTGCATATGCCTTCAATCCTGTGAAAATAATACAAAAGTTGTAAGGAGAAGCAATTGATATCATGATGGCATATGAAATAAAAGCAAAACTATACAGCAAATATTATCATTACCTCTTCAATTGGGGTGCTTTCTTCATTTTGCTTCTTCTCATCCGCCCCATTTTCTTGGTTCTGACCATCTGTCTCCATCTTTTCAGTTTCCTCTGAAGCATCAGCCATATTAGCATCTGGCTTGGGGATTGCAAATTCAGCAGGAATTTGGCCAGTGCTCAGTGCCTAATCATCACAGTAGTGAAAAAGAAATGTGAGCCCATAGTTAGCTGTTCCAAACTGTACAAAGCACAGGAGCTAAACGAAAGGACATGCTACCTTTTCAAGCCTTGCAACCTCCTCAAGTGTCTGAGAATTCACAATGGCAGCCTGCAGATGGAATAATTGTTAAACCTTGAATTTTGCAGGTAGTTGTACTATACCACCATACATAGAAGATATTGACATCAACAGAGAGCCATACACATATCTAGGAATGCCAAATGCCACACTAACTACAAACAGTTAAAGTTTAGAATTATCAAAGTTAAAAATCAAGAGCATACTAACAAGCCAGTAGAAGCCATAGCCACAATCATTTTTTTAATGCAGTAGCTAAATAATATAGTTATTTGCACAGCTTGCAATAGTACCTTGATAGCTGTGATTTGCTCAGGTGTTGGAGCAACTACTTTTGGACCCTGCTCCTCCATTGTGGTATCTTGAGCATCCACCACCTGTCCAGGAGTAAAAGTTTTGGCTGGCACCTTCTTTGCCTCTTCCTCTGCCTCCTTTGAGTGAAACTTCTGTGCTGCTGCAATTCTCTCCTACAAAAACAAAAGATCTCACGCATAACTTCAGAAATTAACACAAATACATGCACACTAGATAATATTAAAAATAACACGTAAACTAAAAGGCATTCATGTATTTAATTCATTGCGACACAAAGTTAAAGAGTCGCTCTTTTGCCCTTTTTCCTGCCAGCACTTCTGCAGTCCATTCCAAAATCATTTTGGCAGTCATTCCAAAGGAAATGAATGAACAACCTGTGGGGAATAAGTAAAAAGTAATCAAGCAGCAACGCAGTTTCTGCATAGATCCACATATTTCAAAATGCCTTTGTGAAAAAAATATATGTACAATAATATAAACTATATAGGCTTGCAATGCTGTTTAATTTTGAACTCCTTTGAAATAATCGTATGCTACATACTTGCATAAATAAAACATGCAACCTTAATGAGTGTTATGTCAATACATGCAAAATATCACAATATGTATTTTATGGCTCCATTAAACTTTTAAAAATAAGAAGCGGTTAACTTATGAAACATTGATATAAAGAGAGTTCATAGAAGCACCATTGCACATAGAGCTAAACGAAAGGTGTTTACTGTTTAGTGCTAGAAACTACCATTAGAGATCAAATGGAAGAAAATACTGAGAAATTTAAATAAAAATAAACCATTCAAAATAGAAGTTTTTACAGAAACTTCAAGAGAACAAAACTAAGACTAAATGATTAACAAATTTCATACAAAAACATATTTACATGAAAAAGAACCTCAGCATTGCTAACCTGTTGTTTCACTTTCTTGAAATCCAGCAACCGCAAATGCTTCAATTTATGGATCACATACAACCGGTAGTCTGGCTGCTTGGTTACAGTATTATCAAGTAAGCTAAGAAACTGAAGCTTTGGAAGAGATGCCAGGGGATCGATCTCCGCAAGATTTGTAAGACGATTGTTTGTAAGCACCAATGTATGTAACTTTGGCAAGAACTCTAGAAACAGGAGCAACTGAAGGTAAGTTCTGGAGCAAAATTATGAAAATGATAAACAGATCATAACAAGATAAAATATATAATCTTACCACCAAGATTGGGATTGATACGTGTGATTCTGTTATTGTTAACTAACAGAGTGCCAAGACGATTCAAGTACGGGAAGTTCTCAAGCTTGACAATCTCATTGTCTGACAAGTCAATTGTGTCAAATTGGTCCTATTTGAGAGCAAAGTAACAAACAGAAGTGTTAAACATGCTGGAGAAAGAAGATAATAAAACAAAAGCTGGGTCAAATACTGAAATGAGAATGAGTATTTTTTGGGATATCAAATCAGATCAAAATGACCATACTAGTTATTTAACTATCAAGTGATTGATATGACAAAGGAAAACCAAGAAACATGTCATTCATAACAACAGAAAGTATGCTGTTAACATACTAATGCTTTGAAATTACATGGGCACGTTGTACAACTAAAAGACAGCTCTATCAGCAAAAAACAATGTGTGGGACTTATTTCCTCTAAACTTCCATAGAAGAAAAACATGCAGAACCTCAAAAATTTGCCAAAAAGAAGAGAAGTGCTAAGCTACCTAGCGTCAGCATGTACAGACAAATTTTAATGCCCCAAATTTTGTAAAATTATTATGCAAAGCACTTCAAATCGCAGCGTTGTTAACACATACTCAACTGAGAATATGAGTTTTATTCCATTCCAGAGATCGAAAAAGATAAAATTGACCATACTGATTATCTAACTATAGGTGATTGACATGAGAAAGGAAAACCAAGAAATGTGTCACTCATAACAACAAAAAGTATGCCGTTAGCATGCTAACGATTAGAAATTCTATGGACACATTGTACATATAAGATAGCTCTATCAGCAAAAGAAAAAAAAAGTTCTTCCAGACTCATGTGGGACTTATTTCCTCTAAACATCCATAGAATAGAAACATGCAGAACCGACAGTTATCAAGTCCTACAAAAAGTGACGACTGGTGCTACGGTTAGTCCTAAAGTCTTTGAGGGAACACGACTTGAGGGGGCACGACTCCATGTGCTGGCCGCAGAAGACGCAATGGAGTTGAGACTTGAGCGAATGCTTGGGAGGCCTGGTGCCTTGGCCTATCAGGCCCTGCTGAGTGAAAGGGAGATTGAGAGCTCATTGGGTCCATCAGGCGCAGCAAGTTACTAGTAACAGACTAGAAGTAGAAGCAATCTATGTATGTAATAACAACCTGATAGAGTAGTCAACTCAACGACTAGTCCTCAACTATGCTCCGACCAGTCTACTAGCCAGTAGATGGTATCTCAACCTGACTTTACAACTTAACAACCATGGCAGAACCTCAACAAAATGCCAAAAAGAAGAGAAGGGCACACTCATATGTTAGTAATCTCTCATACCTATCGTCAGCATGTAGAGACAAAATGCAGTGCCCCAAATTTTGTAAAATTATTTTGCAAAACACTTCAATTGCAGCTTTATTAACACAAAATTGACGCTACGAACTTAGTAGCATTATGTACTACATTTCTTGCATCACTACCTAGGGCACACCCATATCTACTAATCTCCCATACGCTACATCCAAGAGTAAAGCATGTTCCACCACCAATCCAAGAACCCATCATAATACTTCAAATGAGACAACAATGGAGCTAAGGGAAGAAAAGGCTTGCGGAAGCTGGTGGAGCTCACCTCGGTGGCGCCCAGATTCTCGATGATGAGGATCTTGTTACCTGCCAAGTAAAAGAAACACAACAGACAAATTAAACTACCGAGACGGAGGGAATGAAAAAAGAGGGCCAAGAACACTAAACCCTAGATCTAGCGAGCAGGGAGGAAAGAGCGCGCAAACCTCGGATGTCGAGCTCGCGGTCCTTGACGGCGTTGAAGAAGTGCGGGCTCTTCCATATCAGGTCGGCGGTGAGCCTCACCATGGCGCGGCCGGGAGGGCGGGCGGCGGCAACAGCTTCGGGTCAGTCGGGCTACAAACTCCCCCGCGGCGCGAGGTCGAAACCCTAGTGATGACGAGGAGGGGAAGGAACGGCAAGGCGGCCGGAGCCCTAGCAAACGAGAAGGCGACGAGGGGAGGAGGTGGAGGAGGGCGGCCGCATGCTCGCTCGGGATGGCGAGGCGGCGGCGGCGGCGGCAAAGGAGATGTGGAGGCGGGGTGGGAGAGGGTTCAAGGGTAGGGCTTTTGTGGCGGTGCTTTACGATGACACCCTCGTAGTTTGTATTAATTGAAGAAAGCGTGGATTTTAAGCAAAATCTGCTAGTTTGTACGGTGAGAAACAGCTGATTGTTCTAGAAAAATAGGGTTTTCTAGCTTATGGCTTGTAGTTTATTTTTTAATTTTATAACTATAGCTTCTCAAAATCTGAATAAAATGTAGTACTGTTTATGAGAGTTTCTAATTCTCGGAGAAAGTGTAGCTGGCAAAAGCTCCTCAAACATGGATCATATAGCTACGACAACCCTGACCCAATGAGGACACAAGTCAAAAAATGAGCAAATGTCGACCACTTATATGTGATAAAATTGTAATCTCTCGAAATTTAACTAGGTGTATGAAAATTCGGAGGGATCATTTGAACACTAAGAAAAAAATCATTTATGCAATAATTAAATTGTATTATGTGGAAAAAAAAATAGGACTCCATCGGATGGCTGATTGAGCTACGGGCGTTTCAGTCGAAGCCCATCAGATGGCTGATTCGATTAAGCTCATTCAGCCAAATGAAGTGAGCGCACAATGGTTGTGTATCCAACTCTGGCAACAAATCCTATGATCATTCTAGTGCTCACAGCCCCACACATGGAAACACCTAAAAAGAAAAAAAAAACACGAGCAGTTGGAGGTGACGAGGCCAACGGCGGAGGCTACAACTAAATAGCCACAAAAGATCACCAACACTATACTGGATTATGTCAAAGCATTGCTTTTCATAGAGCCGTTAAAATCTCCGTATGCCAGAGCCGCCCAGTCACCACTCTTATTAGCGATCTCCAATGTACTCTTAGATAAAAAAAAACCCCAAAGAACGATATACTATCAAAAGAAAATGAGAAGATCCAAGGAAGAATCTGAGGTCTCACCAACCCAATTTCAAACCATCATACCAGAGTGCATTACACAAGACATATACTCAGGAGAGAGTCATGAAGCAATAGAAACAAATTATGCTGAGGAGGTCTTCTACCATGCTCCAATCAGCTTGCAAACCAACTTTCAGTGGCCGTGGTTGTTAATGATGCTTGCATCAAGCATAGAAAGTCAAGCTATATTAAATTACACCCAGTTCAATTTTCTTTGGCATCCATTAGAGAGTTAGCCCCGAAGAACAAAGGGATACAGAATTTGCATATAAGAATAACCAAGCAAAAAAGAGCATAAAACCAAGTGATGGACTGACACAAGTAAAACCAATAATGGTGAAACTTTAAATGAAAAGCAAACAACAATGTGAGATCTTAAAAGAAAAGCCAAATCCATCAGAACAATGATCGATGAAGACAAAATGAATAATTAAAAGGGACAACAGAACAACGAGAGCAAGCAAAGAACACGAATGCTATTTGTCACCTGCCATCACATGCGTCCGGTGATGATGACAAGAAAGGATGAGTGGTGTGGGATCTACTCCCACCGTCCCATAGAAAACGAATATAGAATCGAATATGACACATTCTAGCATTTTGAATATAGACAGATGTATGTTTAGATTCGTAGTACTAGGATATGTCAAATTCGGTACTAGATTTATTTTTTATGGGACGGAGGGAGTACTATTTTGTGGAATTGTTTGCCCCCTGATGACCTATTATTTATCGTAACAATAAGATAAACTAGTAAAATCATAAAAAAAATGTTCCAAAAAAATTTAGATAACATATTATTAGGAGTTTAGGACCACACAAAAAATTTATCAACAACCAGGACTATCTAGTATTTCCTTTTTCATCAGAAAAACCGATTTATATCAATTCATATATTTTTAATTTTCTGTGTGGAACCCAGTGCCTTCTTAAAAAAAAGTATCACTACTTTTTTTTTATTTTCAAAAGGACCATTATGCCCCTCCGCATGCCCGGAGCAGTTTCCCCATTCAGCCTTTCTCCCGTCCACGCGCCATATCTCTCTCCCCCTCAACGGCGACGGCCGCCGCCCTCAGATCCCGGCGAGAGACAACCTTCTACCTTCCCGCCCCCTTCTCTCCCCTTTGAGTTCCACCCCTTGCAGCGCCGCTAGCCCGCCCCCTTCCGGCCTCAGATCTGTCGGGCGCGGCTATGATTGACGCGCGGGCGACATAAGGTCGTGGGCGCGGCGGCGGCGGCGGTGGCCGCAGCGGCGACGACTCGAAGCTGTCTACGCGAGCTTGCCGGAGGTCGAGATTATCTTGGTCGTGGGGGACCCAGCTTCAGCGCGTCGCGGCCTCCACCTACCTTCCCTAAGATTCCCTCTCGTCTCCTCCTCCTACTTGGTTTCTTGGGACCAAGAGAAATGGTACGCCATGTTGCAAGAATTCACCTCAAGTTTGCTTTGATTTCTTAATCTGATTCGCCGTCCACACACACGATGCGATCAGCTAGGCTCCGCCACCGCCCGTTTTGGGATTCTTTTCCCCTTCCCCATTGTACATATTGTGATTAATTGCCCTTAGTTCAGAGCAGTTTATTTAGTATCGATGTTGATGCACACGCTGTGGTTAGAGATTGTTCTGCTGGCTTATACACGAGCAACGGAGGATTGGGTACGACCAATTCAGAGAATTCGTTAGCTTATGTACTTTCCTCTTAACCGAAACAGCAATTGCGCTTGTAAATTGGTGGCACGGTGGTGTTGCCTAGTTTTATGGTCCTAGACTTGTCGATCCATCAGTTGAAAAAATGTAGTGGAATCTTACAAGTTGCTACTTGCCAGAACTTTGCTTTATTATCGTAGACGATTAAAGGACCATAACCTTCTTTAGTATACATAAGTGGCGGACGTAGGATTTTATAAATGGGTGTACGATAAACTAATCTACTTATAAAAAAAATAAACTATCTATTTGTTATACAATATTATCTCTAAATAAATATAAAACCCAATATATCATAAAACTTGGACTAGAAATAAACTAAATCTTATTTTTATCTTTAAATCTCATTGTAATACATAGACATGTAACTAGTAAGACTTTGTTTGCAAATGGGATAGAGATAAATATTGTCCATCCATTCATCACACCTCATTTAATCCTAGCCTTTCATTCATTTCCCTTTCCCAATCCCTACTCTCATAACTCATTTGCCAACACTACAACAAAAACATTTTGTAGTGGCTCTTTTGTAGAGACAATTTTCAAAATACCTCTAAGTTTTGAAGCTCTATAGTCTAGAGACACTTTTTAGAGGCATTTTCAAAATCGCCTAAAATATTTTTACTCTAGAGACACTTTAGAGACATTTTTAGCATACTTTGTTAAATTTATCTTTTAGAGACATCTTTTCGACACTTTAAAATTTGCCTCATATGTAAAGGCACTTTCTTAAGGCATTTAAAATAATGTAAAGACATTTTTCCAAATGTTAATATATATCAAGTAACTAGATATAAGTAACACAAATCACATATTTACATTTAATTATATGAGGTTGAGATGGTTAGTACATTGAAGATAAAAAATGATCAACTCAAGAGGTCATGAGTTCAAGGATTGGTAAGAGATAATATTTTTCTTTCTTTTTCATATTGATTTGCTATAGTTGCCGTCAAATGGCACTTATGAGACACTCTTCAAAATGTCTCTATAACATTGTAAAGGCATTTTAAAAAGACACTCTTCAAAATGTCTCTATAACACTGTAAAGCCATTTTAAAAAGACACTCTTCAAAATGTCTGTATAACACGGTAAAGGCATTTTAAAAATATCTTTATAGTATTAGGAAGACATTTTAAAAATGCATGTAAAGGCATTTTAAAAAGACACTCTTCAAAATGTCTCTATAACACTGTAAAGACATTTTAAAAATGTCTTTATAGTATTAGGAAGGCATTTTAAAAATGTCTCTATAGTATTAGTAAAATGTCTCTACAAGGCATATTTGTTGTAGTGCAAACACATCCTAATTAGAATATCATCACTCACTTCTTGAACAATCCTATCTTCCTATATAAAGCAAGGCATGCAAGAAGCCACATCATGGCATGCAAGAAGCCACATCATCAATAATTCTAATTCGTAGAGACAATTCACCAAATGGCACTTATGAGACACTCTTTAAAATGTCTCTATAACACTGTAAAGGCATTTTAAAAATGTCTCTATAGTATTAGGAAAATGTCTCAACAATGTATATTTGTTGTAGTGCAAACACATCCTAATTAGAATATCATCACTCACTTCTTAAACAATCATATCTTCCTATATAAAGCAAGTCATGCAAGAAGCCACATCATGGCATGCAAGAAGCCACATCAGCAATAATTCTAAGCCGTTGGATCGCATTAGTACATAGTTATCAGCCGTTGGATCAAGAAGCTACTCATCTAGTCACCTTCCTTTAGATTATAAGCAGGCGTGACATTGTTACCCATTTTGCACATAATATTATGTTTTCTCCTCCCAAGTAATCCAAGATAATGCAAACTTATCTTCTTTATTTAATATGAAATTATTATATAAGATATGAATTTTGTTTTGTTATAAATAATTGGATAACATAGAGTAATTAGGCATTATTAATCCAAACTTATTTTTGAAATAAGCTTGAGATAAAGTAAAGATGTGCAAACTACTCTAATTATGACGACATGTATATTGTGCATGAAAATAACTTACGTATATCATAACAATACACAATGACGTTTTAAAATAATAAAACATGAATTGTATTGTAATAGCAGAGGCTATATATGAAGCCACATTATCATTTATTTTGTTTATATACAGAGTTACATCTAATTATTTAAAACATTGATTTTATTTGACGATAAAACTAGCAAATCCCGTGGCAAGGCGCATGGTTATCATTGGATTCTCAACAAGTGTCGATCTCTAATTCATCTATAAAAAAATTATATGATTATTTATAGCATTCTAGATTATGTTTAATAAAAATATCTTTCCACTTCTTAGAAAACTAGTTAGGTACCTTATATAATTACAATATTATTAACAAATATAATAATTATTGTTTACTCATGTAAAAACATAGATAATATATATTACAGAGCACACACATATGAGTTAGCTACTAGTATTCATGTGCAAGTACTAGTGCTGATTGTAGCAATATTATTATAAAAAATAAATAAGAATGAGAAAGCGAGAAGAAGATGGAACAACAGAAGAATATAAGATTAAAACTTTAGTTTTACACCGTATTAAGACGAAGAATAATTTTGTTAATATTAGTATATTATCGATTAATGTGAGTATATACCATACCATGAATGTGAGTAACTTTTTCCCACGTGTGTTTGAGCTAATGACTAAACCTCCTTTTTTTTCTTACCTTCTTTCGAAGTTCTCCTAATGTGTTTGGTAAAAAAAATGTTTTGTTTCGAATAAAATAAAGAAACATCTTTTGACTAGATTATTTTTTAAGAGAATCCACTATGTGCCGCTTACTTTGTCCTTGTACTATAATATGGCACTGAGTTTGAGTTTGTTAAGTTATACAATATGCCATCGTATTTTGCTTAACCACTATAATATACGTCACCGTCCATTTAGACTTCGTTAGTACTGTATAGTTTTGTTCTAATGACCGAAATATCCCCAGGACAGAAATTCCAAAATTTGGCTGAATATTCCGAAATATCATATTATAAACAAGGCAGAGAAGATATTCATCTCAAACTTTGGAAGTTTTACAATATGATATTTGGAATTTTTCGTCCCATGGCTATTTCGGTCATTATGATAAAATTATATAATACTAACAGATGCTAAGTAGACAACGATGGTATGTTATAGAAGTTAAACAAAGTGTGATGGCATATTAGAACTCGACAAACCTAGTGACATATTATAGAATAAGGACAAAATCAATAACACACGATGGATTCTCTATATATTTTAGGGAAAATTGGAACCATGCCATTATAATTTTGCAAAATCTGATATATGCCATCCTGACCCACATGTCATTGACTCATGTGGGTCCTACATGTCATTGAGATACCGATGGCATATCTCAAACTTTAAAAAATTATAATGGCATGGTTCCAAATTACCCTATATTTTATGGTTATTTAGTTCATTACCTATCTACTATCGTGCAACATTTTTATAAAAAGTTAAATCTTATGCTATAAGTTCATATCATACACATTAAATTACATACACTTATAATATAATTTTCAAATTATACAATGCCATCTTCACATTTTATAGGAGAAATATGAAAAATGATTTATTATCTATTTAATTATGAGAAAAAGTATTAGTCCAAATTAATGTATATGTAGAAAAAAATAATATGAAAGAATTACGGAAATACCTACAATCATATATCATGCAGTAAGAAAAGGAGACCACAATCGAATCCCTTATTGTTGAGCAAAATTGATGGCATTAATTTTATCTTTTTTTAGCTAAATCTATCTGACTATAATTAATCAGCCCGTGTTAGTACAAGTCTGCATCTTCATGCATCAATATATCATAACTCATAAGACTATTAGTAATAGCCAAGTACGCTGACCCAACAATACTTAATATATCACAAGACTATCGGGTAATGGACAACTCATCTTTGATTGTATATCACAGGAGTATCGGATAACAGACAACTCATCTTTAATTGTGCTAAAGAAAAAAAAGTGAATTATAGTTCGTACTATGTATTCTTAAATGTTTTCATATTATTATGTCAGCCTTTAACCATTCTTTTCATTTACAGAACAACTAACTTTATATTTCAATTTGGACCAACCTATTTCATCCATCTCCAAGTCCAATGACTCGATAACCACACACTAACTCTCTCTCTCCATTTTCTTTTCCCCCGATAGTTGGGGAACCGCTAGATCCAGCAAGAAGGAGCCTGGATCTAGCGTCTCCACTCTTCATCGGGTCGACTCCGGCCTCCGTGAGTCGCTACAATAGTATGCATGACAAGAGGGAGAGGAAAAAAAGATGGCTCATGGAGTGCAACTAGAGGGTGCAGTTGCGCATGCAAAGATGGAGAGGAGGAACGATGGTGGCTCATAAAGAAAGAGTGGTGGTGGTGGTGCGTGGAGTAATAGTTAGTGGTTACTGGTAGTATGAAGAGTTTGTTGTCGACTCAAATCGCTAACTGAGTTTGTTAATTTTTAGAATGTGGACCACTAGTCATTATAAAGAAATAGCTAGTCTTATAAAGTAGTAAAATATTGAGATATCATAAAGGTGAGAGTACTCGTCTAGAGCTTTTAACTTTTTACCATTTTTAAAATATGGTAATTAAGAATTTACTACTCACAATCTATAATACGTGGATCCTTATGTGTATATGACACGAGAATGCTCCTTCTCGGTCACGCGAGGGGAGGGGAAAAAATCGGTCGCTCCACCCTTCCCCCATCACGTGCGCACCAGCAATCTCTTTGGGCCCCCACCACATGTCCCCTGTCCCCACCTGCCACTTGTCCACACACACAACTCTATTGCAACAAATCACCCACATATTTTGAAAACCCTATATTAAGGGAATTTGGTTTACTTTTTGTTCCACAAAAAAAGTTTCACGTAGTGTACTCACAATGTTTCACTATGTATAGATCTAATGTTGCAGTGAACTGAAATATTCCATTGCAACAAAAAAAACCCCACATATTTTGGAAACTCCCTATTAAGGGAATTTGATTTATTCTTTGTTCCACCGAAAAATGTTTCACCTAGTGTACTTATAATGTTTCACTATATATGGATCAAAAATTGCAGTGAACTGAAACATTCTTTCGCTATTTGCTGAAACATTGTTTTTATATAAGGTGAAACAACACCCAATTGAAACGAGTGAAATATTTTCGATCTACTTAGTAAAACAATTCCGATATACCTGGTGGAACATCGTGCAACATTTAAAAATAATTCAATAATAAGCTAAATTTTTTTTCGTCGAAATATATGCCTGTGTGGTCTTGTTTTGAAGATTTAGTTGCAGCGAATTTAATGGTGCAATCGGATTATGATATGAATAAGTAATTTAAGAGAAAAATCAGTTTAAAATAGTTTTACACGTAAAGCGCCCGATTTTTCTCCAAACCGATCAGACACTCGATCCGTAGACTCGTCCGTCCATATATGACATGTGGGACCAGCAGTAAATTCTTAATAATTCCCAATAGTAAGAGTCTGAGCGTCTTCCCCTTCCCTTTGTGGCGTAAAAGAAAGAAAAGAAAATCTCCCGTCTCTTTGTCTCCTCCGCTCCTTGCGCCGCCAAGACGAGTCGCGGCTGAACAGGGGAGGGGCGGCGATCTCCATCGGGGCGAGCAGAGCAGGGGAGAGGATTCATGGTGAGCATCCGCATCCTCTTTCTGATTCATCTCTCTCTCTCCCATCGGGACTACTTTTGTCTGGAATTTGCTTGCGTTCGTTCGTTCGTTCGTTCGTTAACCCTAGCTTCTCTTCTAGATCTGGAAGAAGCTCTTCCCTTAATTTCAGAGCCTTAACCTTAATACAAGTAATAGTTTGTTTATTCCCCGAGAAGTTTGAACCCCCATGTCCCAAGTTGGATCCGCTCCTGTACATAATATTGGCAGCTTGTGGCACTCTTGAATGGAGGTCTCGGAAGATACTTTAGTACCTGTTCTATTAGATTGGTGTGTTATAGGCCCTGTGTGGAATACAAGAATTTTGCTCGGTTTTCACCTTTAATTTTCCTTGTATTTCCACCTTGTTTTGTTAGATCGCTGTTGCTCACTTGCTTGCAATGTACCGTTATCTGAACATCATATGCTTTTTTTCTACTTGTGGACAGGTTTATCACTCTAGCTTTGTTGATGACACCGGGATTACCAAAGCATGCGGCTGTCCTTTGCTTCCACTAAAAACTCATATAAGGGGCCCAGCGCCAGCATTCGATCAAGGTATACTGACACGGTGACAACATAAAATACATTGTGATATACTTCCATGGTTTCACTCTGACAGAACCATGCCAAGCTGCTGATTTATGTCGTGCTATTACAGACAAGGCTGACATTGTTGATGAAGCAATTACATTCTTCCGAGCAAATGTCTTCTTCAAAAACTTCAATGTGAAAAGCCCAGCAGACAAGTTACTGATCTATCTGACATTTTACATCAATATTGCCCTGAAAAGGCTGGAAGGTTGCCGAACACTGGCTGTTGGGACAAAGGCAATCATTAATCTGGGTTTGGAGAAAGTTCCTGTGCCTGGGGAACCAGGGTTTCCCTTCCCTGGTCTTTTCACTCTACCCCAATCTCAGGAGGAAGCAGGTATATGACTTCATCCGCCACTACCACATTTGTGTGCTTGTATTCTCTTTTACTCCCTCCGGGTTGATAATACTTGTCGTTTTGGACAAGAGCACGCTCTCCAAAAAACAACTTTGGCCATTATTTTTCATTATAATATGTATAAAGGTGTTAACAAATATATGATTTTATTGAAGTACTTTTTAAGACTAATCTATACATGTAGTCACCATATTTTAAAAATGATTCATAATCAAAGATTCTAAAATTTGACCTCACCCTTGTCTAAAACGATAAGTATTATCAGTCCGGAGGGAGTAGTTTCTCAACTGTGTGAAATCATTGTTGCTTTTTATTCCTAGAGAAAAGCTTGCCTTATTTCTCGAATAGTTAGTTTTTCTTCTTTTCCCCCAATTGTTTATCCATGCTGCTTTTCTTCTATACCATACTATTTGTCCTGGCTAGGGAAAAAAACAAAAGAATGAAGCCTATTGGAAATTTAGCTTTTGTGAGATTACAAGGGGACCTTTCCAAACTACAGCAATTTATGTCTTAGATACTTTTATTTTGGATTTAACTAAATCTGTAGTGAACTCCTTATTTGATGTCCTGTATATATGTTTTTTTTTTGTCAATTTCTATGGTCTAAACTATAAGTCTGCTCTGGGTATAGAAGCAATAAGTTGCTTACTGACTATTGACAACTGTTTTTAGGAACATCCAAGTTGTAATTGCATGTTCACTGTAGTATAATCAGTTTTTTTTTTTTACTTCTAGGGACTAAATAAAACAGTAACTTTCCATCTCTCATGGAATGTGATCTCAATTAAGCATTTCTCTGTTGGATTCAGAACTATTGAGGAATTATCTGAAGCAGATAAGGGAGGAAACAAGTGGAAGGTTGCTTAACTGCGCATACAGAGCTAATGGTACTCCAAACAAATGGTGGTTGGCTTTTGCAAAGAGGAAATTCATGAACATTGTCATTCTTTGAAGTATAGGTATTTGCCGCGACATGTTTGAGCAATTGAGCAGCTTGTAGGAATGGTAATTGCACTTGCGTACTTATTTCTGCGAATACTTTAGAGAATTAAAGGAACGACAATGATTCTACACCTCGATTGATGGAGCCAAAGGTTCTAATGAAACAATGGATAGAATGTCAACAATTTGTTTATTGCAATGGATGAACACAAGGACACCTTTCAGCTGTTATGTTGAATTTCTATTTTTCATTTTTATTGTACTCCGTCCGTGCCCTTAAATTGGGCATGTATTTTTCAGATGATGTTTGAATAGCGAATGTTCCGTGTAGGACATTTGTACAGATTTAATCAGGTGTAATGAGAATGTGAATATATATTTTCCTGATCCCTCTTTTTTGTATCATTCGTGTTAATCCTTTATCTGTTTTTTTTTTAATATGATTATAAGATATGGAGAAACCTGGACGTGCGCTTCCCTGATCTTGCCAAACGTTGGAGTAAACTGCTGCTTATAAACACCTCAAGTGTGAATTGGCATGGTTAATTTCATTATTCGATGAAGCATTCTTTGATACAAGGTGCTTATAAACGATTTGAATGCAAAGCCCATTGCATCACTGAGACCTGAGGTGATATTCAAGCTCTATGGTTTGTCAGTCACCATGTCATTCGACACAAAGGATATCTAATGCCAGGTGTTCATACATAGATTCAGAAAAACAAAATATCATTCGACACAAAGGACATCTAATGCCAGGTATTCATACATGCCAGCTGTTCATACATAGATTCAGAAAAACAAAATATCATTCGACACAAAGGATATCTAATGCCAGGTATTCATACATAGGTTCAGAAAAGCATTATTGACCACCAACGCAACGCCCAACAGAACTGTTACATTGTGTAAATCCTCTTCGACAAAAAAAAAAGAAAAAAGAAAAAAAAAAGGAGAGAGAGAGAGAGAGAGAAATCTCAACCTGATCACAGAGTTAAATCCCATGACATAAGGACATCAGAAGACTAAAATGTCGTTTTTAGCGTGTTTTTACCATCTAAAAGTTCCATCATCCTGGCATGAGCAAATCCAACGTGTTGCTTCAGCAATCTTCATCAGAGTATAATAAACTGGCTAATTCAACAACCATCTCCGGGTCTTCCTTTCTACATGTTTGCCCAGCATAGTAAATAATATGTTGGTGTTCAAAAACAGCTAGGTTTGGAAATTAGCCCAGTTACAAGCTTTCCAGATAGCATTGCACAAAGATTCTCACCAGTAAATAGCCAGTTAGTTATGGTTCTGCAAATAAGGCAGAAAAGGGGGCTTTACATGTGACACAAAAAACAGGTTCAGTCCATGCATTTCTTACCATATTACATATATGAAGATAGCTGGCTAAAAGTAAGACGAAGCATGATATGGTTGAAAGCATCAAATTACTTCCACAAACACTACACAGGATAAGAAGAGGAAACCTCTTTATTGTTTTTAAACCCAGACCAAATTTTGCAGCACACCTCAGATGAACATGTTTCCAAACCTCCCAGGCACCTTCTCAAATGTGTGGTCCTGAGATATTTAGTATTAGCATGAAATAGGTACCGTAATTTTTGTTGGGAATCCATGCTATAATTTTCTAAAGAATGATGATTATATAAGCTAATAAAAAGGAACTTGCTCAAAAACCAAGTAACTAACAAGAGATATTACCCATTGAATGGATGAGATAATCAATCAAAGTATCAAACTAACGATGTTGCAAAGAGCATGTATGATAAAATTGTCAGGCCATCACAGTTGGTATGTGTCACACAATCTCATTGGTTGAATTTGACTTGAAAAGTTAAATTTGTTTGAAATGGTAGGCTTGTAGAGATATGGCCAAAGATATCCACAGCTTTCAATGGAAGTTATCTTTAGTCCCCAGTCCTCTACAACACATCTATCTACCAAGGATTGTACAATGGAGATAACTGGCAATAAGAAGGGCTACCACTCAGCATACAGATATTAGTCTAAATCATTTGGACAAAATTCCGCTGCTAAAGCAAATTCATTGGTTCTAGCACAAGGCCAAGGCTATGGCATACAGCATGTGATGGAGTTCTGTCAGATGTTATCGCATACCTTCATGTTCAAGAGCCGAGCAAAGAAAACATATGTGCAAGGAATAAAACACCATAGTGATCTGTTAAGACTTTAAGAACAAAAAGGAAAAGAAGCCAGTGCCAGTAGGTTTGGGAATTAGCAATTTATGATTTTGAGTCACATGCAGTCAAGTACCCACATCCTAAGTGACTAAGACACTGGACGAAAATTAAGAGAGTCTATGTATAGAAACAGTTGTTGACCACGCTACAACATGGGTATGATGCTATTTGTCTGATTTTCCAAATTTAAACTTGTCAGTTTCCTATGCTGCTATGAAGTGATTATTGAATCTCCAAATCCAAAGTTGGTCTTGTTTATAAGGATGTAGAAATAATTCCAGAGGTTTTTGAAGATCCATGGAAGAAATACCATGCGTGCATTCTACTATATGACCCAAAACGGCAGCTACATACTCAAAGACATTGGAAGATCAAAGCAGGGTTTATTCCAAATAGCAGTGCAGTTCACGTCTGCCAGGGATAGCCATAGCATTGCTGGCAGATCCTCCTAGAGCCATCAGCCTCCATGCCAGAGAACTCATGCTGTGATTCTCACAGAGCAATATAGTACATGCTACATAAGAAAAATATTCCATTTGTTATTTACCTTATGTCCACACTCTTCTTTGGCCACAATCTTTTCCTTGTTTTGTTTTCTAACTTACCAGGCATTTATACATAATTACCTATAGCAGAGTCATAGACACAGACAAGATATGCATATATACTTCTAAATCAGCAAGTGCTATTTAGACTTCATTTACCTTTCTAAAAAAATGAACCATATAAAAATAATGCTCACTATTATCATCTGATTAAAAAAGGTCTAGCTTTTTTCCACATATATTATTCCCTTTAGTTCTATTGGTAGTGCAAGTTTGTAAAAATAAATATCAATAACAACACAAAATGATAAGTTTTCAAATCGAGTCAATGTACATGCAACTAACTGGTGGACCACATGAATCATATTCTTTATCATGTGAAAATGTCCATGTATATTATGCTTTGCTATATGGAACATCCTTGCGGATATTCTTCCTCATTTCATGCCCTTTCAAAACTCTGGAGAAACCTGATACACAACTTATTCTTTGGAGAAGTACCAAAAGATGTGCGGATCAAGCAGCTCTTGGGCATCGAAAAGCCGCATAACACTTACGAGATCAAATCGTTAGTGCAACATTGACCGGAACATGCTTACCAACAAAGTCAAAGATTTCAGTTTGCTCAACCACTGAACTTCTTTGTCTTAGTGTTCTCTCCTTCCAGAAGGTCTCGCATGGCTTTACAGTTCCTAAAGAAAAGTAGCATAACTGATTAATAAGCAGAACTGTCCATAAAACAACCAAATATAAGTTCATCACTGTAATTATGATCACAAACATCTTAAAATACGCTTCATAAGTATGTCTAGTAGTGTTTCAGTGAAGAATAACACTTTGTAGAAACATGACTCACTTTTCATCTTGGGCTCTTAGCTAATTCATTATTATCAGCATCCCTCTTCTGCCCATGATTGATTCATCAACCAGAACTGTTTTGACACGGCTCAGAGTGCTCCCTTTTCATCCAGTGCTAGTCACGTATGAACCTGGCTCAGTTGGTATGCCAGTTTTAATTGGGATCACTATTAATATACAGAACCATAAAGGTTTTAAGTCATGTACACTTCACCCACCTGCATATGTTTGGAGCTAATTCTACTCTTGAAGGTGTAAGCATACATTTAAAGCAGATGGAGAAGGCAGTGCAAAGATTTTAAATTAACTTGCTGTATTCTGAACTGCTGGGTTACAATTTCCTATTGTACTTGTATGACAAAAATGGCGCTTTAATTTGTACTGACTCATTTCAAATCTAAGGTTTGTTTTTCCAAACACATCCTAGGTGGCATAAACAAAATATAAAGTGGAAAACGTCCATAAAACGAATAAAACACACACACACACACACACACACAGAGAGAGAGAGAGAGAGAGAGAGAGATTTCTTAGATTTTGAATCATTGCTCATGGCCAAACCACATCAAAGATTGATTGTAAAGTTTGGACCTTCGGTGGTGGGGTGTGTGTGTGTGTGTGTGTGGGTGTGGGTGTGTGTTGGGGCTATGGGGGGATGTGGAAAAAATGAGCCAATTTTTAATACACCTAACAACGGTATGATATTTTTACTACTGTTGAAAATACAAGTTATATTTATGTTCCATTTCATAACTAACAAGTTCTCTTTCATGTCACTGCTTGATAATATCATAATAACATTGTTTCAGATTTCGGCAGTGATTTGATCTGATCAAAACCATATGGCGAGCTCCTCAGGCTGCATGTACAAAGTATTACTTTATAAAAGTTGTCCTTTGCTGTGAAAGAATCAGATGCAGTAACGGATTCTTCATATACAGCTTCAAGAGCACCCAGGGGGAAGATCCATAAGAATGTCCCAGAACAGGGCATAATATCAGGCTATCAGCAGGATCCACGAAATGGAAAAGAATATGATCCAGACATGGCCCATCGAATTCAAGCTCATGTTCAAGACTGGTTCCCTTTTGTATTAGCAACAGAAACCAGAAGGGTACGGGGGTCAGTCAGTTATAAGATGCAAACGCAAAAGTGACAGTTTATTAGCTGCTCAAGCATTGTCAGCTTAGGTAGCATATTCCAAGGCATATCCAGATTTTACTCAGTGATCTTTGTGCTATATATACCTGAGTTCAACAATTAAAATACAGAGCAAGGAAAATATTGGAAGCAAAGAATGACGAGAGGAGCAGTAATGGGCAGATTGAATAAATTGTCAGGGTGAGAATCACAGTGCAGTTCTCCTCTGGCATGGAGGGCAAGAGGAGCTGAATAGCTAATGGATGATAAACTGCTAGCCTTTCCCTGCCAAAGGAGAGCTGCCCTGCCATTCAGTGACCCTGAATTCAGCATGCGAGCTTCAAGCTGTGTGTTCCGTTTTCAGTAGAATGTTGTGAAGCACACTGCATGAGGTATGTGATCATGACTCTGTTTTTCATATTCTTTGAGCATCATCCATGGGTGAGGCCATAACAACCTCCTGTTTTAATAGTTTATAGTTCATGAAACTAATAGTTAAAGAGTTAAGGCCTTGAGGGTGTACTACAAATGGAAAGATCTAGCAACAACTCTAAGCGACACATTCACATAACATATCCACAGTTAAAGAAGGTATCATGAGTGTCAAATGACAATTAAGAGAAAAATCACTATATTTAATAATAAAAACCCAAAGAAAAGTAACAAAAATACATGGATTTAATAAGATATGAAGTACCTAGATAGGGATGTATCCGAGGATTTGAACTGGGGTTGTCAGACCAAGTTGGTGGCATGCAGCCTTGCAACAGCAACGGCTATATTCATAAAAAAAAACAGAAGATGATGGTAACAAAGGTTGTTCTACTTCTTCACCACAGCATGCCACCTTGAAGAGCATCCTGTCCACCATCGAACCTGCCACTGTTTATTGTTAGAACTCATTTATAGTTCCATAGCTAACCCAGTCGCTAATCCAAATCAAGCACCATAGATATTTGGCATGTTCTAATTAACCTTCCTATCCAAACAGTGGGAGCAATCATTTGAAAATGTGAACCATCCAGTTTCTTGCCAATCCTATTTAAGTTAGACAGAAACCCTCATATACTTACCCTCAATATTAAGAGCTTCACTAATCGGATTCTCCATTACCACAGAAAATTAGAATTTTGGTACCTAAATTTTCCAATTAATGAAATCATTTGAAAATAAAAACTTAATAGTGGTACAGCATTTAGCATGAGGTAGAGCAAGAGTTAAGACATGGACCAAGCTGTCACAAGCAACAGCATTGCTCAGAAAAATGCTCTAGAAAATCAACAAAGCTATCATGCATCATGATTTCCTAAAGGATTGCAATTTTATTCCTTATAGCAATGCTACTCGAAAATACAAGCTTCGATCTAAATTCTATATGTTAGATTTAAAATAACTCAGTCTTAATATGCTACATTATGCCCGTCCCAGTGACAGTCCTTATTTTTCTTTTAAAAATGTGCTATTGTTTAGAAAAATTCTATTATTTAGATCTAACATATTTTAAAATAACTCCGAGCTGTGGCCGTTCAGTGGCTGCAGTGCTTATTTTTCTTTTTTGTTATAACTATATTTGTTCAGCTCTAATCTTGTTTAATTTAGTCTAATAATAGGACCTTCCCCTAGTATCTTAGTCTAATAATAAGGATCCCTCCCTCCCTCCCTCCCTCCCCCTCTCTCTCTCTCTCTCTCTTGATTTGGAGGTGAATGATTAATGTTTATGCGTGATACTAATAATTATTGTTTTTTGCCTGCTCTGCTTTTTCTTCTTTTCTTAGCAAAGGTTCTCCTGCTTGCTAGCTAGGTGGTAATAGTCATGGCCGGGGACAGAGTCAAGGCCAGGGGGAGTATAAATGTGCATCTTTGGTTCCACCTAGTTCTGTGACTACTGCAGCTAAACTCTTCTTTCATGATGCACGTAAGAGGGTCAAAGAACTTGATTTTGGGAACCTGCTCAATATAAAGCTGGAGAAACTGACAAGTAGAGAGCTTGCTGCACGGCTAACAGATCAAGCTGAAATTCAAACAAATCAAGACCAAACTGAACTCAACAACACGCCTGGAGAGTCGCTATGCATCACGGTAGAAGTAGTGCATCTAATTCTTACCATGCGGCGTGGCTCTGTTCAGGAGCTCACGTCACTGCCTACAAATGAGGCATCAAAAGCATTCATCTCGATATACAGTGTGTTGAAGGTCAGGGATGACAAGTTCTCAAAAGTAAAACCCATTGGGATGCTCCTTTTGATGATTGACACTAAGGTACTTGGTGTTGTCATGTGTTGTAGTTAACATTTGTTTGTTCATGGAATTGGCGCAAAGTATCAAAGGTGTTCAAAAAGAGAAATAGAAAGAGTACACTAAGTAACATACCTAACAACTGGAAAGAAAACATTAATGAGGAAAATATATAATCGATGCAGCAAATACGAAGTAAATGATACACATTGTTGAAAAAATGAGTTTGCAATATTTGACACTGGCACGTAAGGAACACAGCAGAACAGAAAATTATGAAAATAGCTTTCTATTTTCTAATATATAGAGAGAAATGAAGATTTGTGGGACAACCAGGTAAAAGTCTAATTTATAGAGAGATGAAGATTTGTGGGCCAAGCAGGTAAAAGTCTGAAAAATAATGATTTAGATGATTGATACATAATGGCAACTAAGTGGCATAACTACTATGCAAGACTGCAGTCCACATAACTACTATGGCCATTCCTATATGCATAAATCTCATTACAAATTGATCATGAAAGATCTATTTGATTCCTAACTAAACATATACTTGCACATAAAGTTAGGGCCTTGGGGGAGACAAATAGCATTTGAAAAACTAGTTAACTACAGCGCGTGAAGGCAATGACTACCTGACATCGTGAAATGACACAATAGTACCACAAGGGACAACTAAGCCACCAGAAAAGAGGTAGAAAAATTACCACAAAAAATTTAGTCAAGCAGTTAAAGCCTAAAGATGTTATTTGGCTGTCAATACAAAAGGGGCAAGAACAACAAAAAGCATCTACAAACCCAAAATACATGGAGAGTCATCCAACTTGTTTAGATGTGTCATATAGGTCACTCTACTTTCAAAATGCACATTTGAGCCATCTAACTATCCACGTGAGCACACCTTGTACACCTAGCGTGCCACATAGGATTAAAAAAATTGGCTGGGTATCCGCAGCCGCTGTCTCCTAGGATTGCGCCTCCATCTCTGTTTAAGCTTGTCGTTGCTGCCGCCTAGGATTTCGCCTCCATTGCTATTTACATTCATAGCTTGTCGCCGCAGCCGCCGTCACCATGTTTGATGGCAAGCAAGATAAAGGACTGAGAACTAGAAGAACTCATCAAAACAAGCATAAGTGAAATGATTTGGTTTCCCTAATTTCGTGTATTTCCAAGTGCTAGGGTTGTGAGAAAGGAAAAAAAAATACACATGCGGTTTTCTGCACATGTCCGAGAGCATTTTTTTCAATTATAGGTGGCATGCCATGTGTACAAGGTATGCTCATGTAGATAGTTAGATGGGCAAATGACTTGCTTAATTCACATTAGTGACCTATATGTGTATTTTGAAAGTGAAGTGACCTACATGACACACCTAAACAAGTTAGGTGACCCTCCATGCATTTTACTCATATATCTAGTACTACCCACCAAAGAAATACTGTTAGGCATTTGCATAAGTTATTTTTCATGACAGAAGTGTAAAAACTAGAATCCCTGGTTTATTTTCCACCGTAAATGACAAAAGAAATGCCGACATAAATACATTGTCGGTGGAGTCTAGGAGCAATATGCCGAATAACAGGTACAGCAAAGGAAATACGGAACCGACCGGCATCCAACATTCTATAGGATTCAAATGGTCAATATATCCATCAGTAAATTCAGTGTATCAAATGATTTCAGAACAACCTTTGTCAACTAGGTATTTGTTTTATGCATCTGAAAAAAAAAAACAGTATTAGAGAATGGATAAATCATACCCCGATGATTGTCACTGAGAGCCTTCAACTTCATGTCCAAAGCTCCCATCATCACAAACCAAAGGAAGCCAGGCCATACATATACGGTCTCCTGAAATCTCTCCTGAAACAGTCTCTCAAGCTTCATGTTCTCCAGGCAAAGTGAGAAGAATTAAGTAGGGGGCATGGTCATCAGGGATGACCTCCACTGTTGCCAAGTACACATAACCAGCCCTAACTCACACAACTCTCATGCCCTTGTAACTGAGATATGGGTGTCAAAGAGAATATCTTCTGTGATGCCCATCTCGCAATTCCGTTCCTGACGACTCTAGGGATCCAGATGAGGATGAGGAAGTCTATTGCATACACAATGCAAAGCCCTCAATCCTTAGTCTCCCCAGCCATAAAACTGCAACCCCTGTGTCATTAATTCCCATGGTAATTCCACCCTGGAGAATTCCATGGCCACGGTGTTCAGCGTCATTCACCATCGTAAGGCCAGTAAATCGAGCCATCCACTAGCACGCCAGCATTGCCTCATGTTGCTGTCTCCAGCAAACTCAACCCATGGATGGCGATATGGATGATCCAATTCCAATCCCATGGGTCTCGGAGGACGAAAAGACCGCAGCACAAAGCCTGAATTCATCCCTGTAAACCGGAACAGCGCGGAAGCTCCATGCTCTTCCTGTTCCAGCACGATGCCACCGAGCAACAGCGGGGATGAAGTACACGTCCCAGATCAAAGGGGTTTAGGATGGCGAGCCTCCTGTGGGTTCAGCAGGAGGAGGTCGCCACGCCACGGCATGCCAACCGTGGGAGGCGTAGTCCTCCAGCTCGTGGCTCCACGGAGGGCGACGGCGGCGGCGGCCGAAGTCCGGGGTGCCGGGGAGGATGGTGAGGCCGCCGTGGTCGGTGAAGAGCCCGAGGGGGCAGGGTCCGGGTGGGTGGAGCAGGCGGCGGAACCCCGGCGAAAAGCCGGGCGGCGCGGGAGCCCACGAGCTGCAGGCGAGCACCGCGCGGACGAGAGGGCATGGAGGGACGGGAGGGCGAGGAGGATGTCGTCGTTGAGGGAGGCTTACGGTGGTGGTGGTGGTGGTGCTGGTGCTGGGGTTCGGTTCGGCTCCACGGAGGCGGCGCCGCCCATTGCTCGAATCGGAATGGATTGCGGGGGTGTGAGCGCCTGGACGAGTGGATGGACGGTTGTTGGGTTGTGTACAACGGTATCCATTCTCTGTATAAGAAAAAAAAAGAAGAAGAAGGTCAATCCTAGTCAAGGTTTGTAAGGAATGTGTTCTTATGAAAACTCCGTTCGTATTACTACCTCTATATTTTAATGCATGACGCCGTTAATTTTTTGTTTGACGTTTGACCATTCGTCTTATGTAAAAAATTTATATAATTATCATTTATTTTAATGTGACTTGATTCATCAAATGTTCTTTAAGCATGGCATAAATATTTTTATATTTACACAAAAATTTTGAATAAAACGAATGGTCAAACGTTAGTCGAAAAGTCAACGGTGTCATATATTAAAATACGGATGGAGTATTGTCGACGTTTGATGTCGCGATTCCGGTATTTGCATAGTATGGGGATCGTTGGTACTAAGATATACGCAAGACTGAGGTAAAAGAGATGGAGACGAGGATTTTTATACAGGTTCGGGCCCCTGAATTATCAGGTAATAACCCTACATCCTGTTGGCCGAAGCCGGTCGTTGATCTTATTCATCATAATCACACCGGTACAATATTTGGGGTAGCCTATCTAACTGTTGTCGACGTGGCGGTCTGAAGATCTGACTCGTAGTCGACAACAGGGTAGCCTTCCTCCTCAAATCCGCATCCAGCGAGATCAGAGATAGCGCTAGATTCCTCTCTTTGGTTCCCGTAGGTACCATATCGGGTTTTCCTAGGCTTATGTCTGATGTCGATATCTAGCAGCTTGTCTTGGCCTATGTAGGCTTGTATTGGCTTGTGGCTTTGTGGCGTCTATGTTGTCCGTGTCTGTTGGTTGTGTCCCCTCTTCTCCTAGGGGGTCTTGTATTTATACCCATAGGTGTCCCCTTGTTCAAGTAGAACTAGAGAAACCAGTATGGATACAATCCGAGTAGTCCTTGTCGTTTCCATATAGAACTCTAGTCATTCTTCCTTATGCGGAACTCCTCCTATATCCGAAGGTTGTTTCCGTATATGACATGGTATGTGGTGGGTCCTGCCGAGATTTAGTCGACTACTATTAGGTATGTGGTATCCATAACCCTGACAGTAGCCCCCGACTTCAATGCAAACGAACAAATTCATATTCTCAACCGTAGACCCTGGAGTAACTGTTATCGAGTTCACGTGACCGTTCTCGGTGAGTTCAGAGATAACGTTAGACTTCCCTTATCAGCCTCGTGCGGGCACCTATAGGGTTTGTCTGAGTCAATCTCCGGCGTCAACCAAGAAAATACAGAGCATACGACTAAGTCTCCCGTCTTGCTATAATCGAGAATTTGGATGGAAGTCAAGAAATTTTATCTCGGCGGGTACACCATGTACACCATTTCTTCATTCCGTATTCCTTGTCGAGATCCACCAACAGTTCTCGAGTGGTCGAGAAGGCACAGAGCTTGCGACGAAGCCTTGTCAACATCTGTCGTACTCGCCTTAGTCGATCTTAGTGTAGAACCATAGAGACATGGAGTTTTCAACAATGTCGAATAGAATTTCCTTAAATCAATACTCAGAAAAGGATATTAGATAGAAATAGCCCCCGAGCAAACGCTCAAAGGTGACATGTTATAATGTGCATGGAAAACTGAAAATGAATTAAATTTACAGACCAATGTTTTGTGTATGAGCGTCTTCTCTTTTACCGACTTTGATCAGTCAGTTTGTTGAGTCATACACTCTCCCTAACCCCCAGCCTTATCATCGGAGAATCATTCTCGGAGGATAAGTCTCTTGGACCCTTGACCTGCCTTGGTTGAAAAAGCGCTGACCCTAGCCCCCAGTCGTGAAGTTGGAAAACTCAATTTCCGATTACACGGCTTGGTTAATACGCACGGCGAGAACTCTTACATGACCAGATCTTACATGGCCGTTTGTCTCTATAGGATCCGACAAGGCCTTATCCGCTCTGGGCGTCCCTAGCCAAAGTTCCCTTAGGTTCCTCAGAGGCCTTGTCAGGACGGCGTAAAGGGACATGAGGATAGGTTTCAACTCTAGGTGACGTCGTGGTAAGGGATCTCTGGGTAAAACACTTGGCGATATTGTGTACCTGATATCAACTTTGTTGGAGTAGAGGTAGTGGGAGAATCGCTATACCTCTGGTCGAGGACCAGGTAGTAGTCGTAACTCGACCACTTGAAGTAGAAATAGTGGGAGAATCGCTACACCGCTGGTCGAGGACCAGGTAGTAGTCATAACTCGACCACTTGAAGTAGAAATAGTGGGAGAATCGCTACACTGCTAGTCGAGGACCAGGTAGTAGTCGTAACTCGACCACTAGAAGTAAATGTACGAGAGATCGCTACGATTGACTGGTTGAGAACCAGTGAGTAGGTGTCTCTCGACCATTTGGAGTTGTGGTACGAGGACCGCTACGCTGTCGGTCGAAGACCAGTCGTAGCTGTTCCTCAACCATCTGAAGTCATTTGAATTCGTGGTGCGAGGACCACTACGCTATTACCGTAGTTGTACCTCGACCCTCTGAAGTTAAAGCGCGAGAGATTGCTACAATTTACTGGTTCAAAAAGCAGCGAGTAGAATTATCTCTCGAACGCCAACGGAGGTTACAGTGCGAGAGATTGCTACGGTTTACTGGTTCGAGAACCATCGAGCGAGTAGAATTATCTCTCGAACACCAATGGGAGTTGCGGTGCGAGAGATTGCTACGGTTTACTGGTTCGAGAACCAGCGAGTGAGTAGAATTATCTCTCGAACACCAATGGGAGTTGCGGTGCGAGAGATTGCTACGGTTTACTGGTTCGAGAACCAGCGAGCGAGTAGAATTATCTCTCGAACACCAATGGGAGTTGCGGTGCGAGAGATTGCTACGGTTTACTGGTTCGAGAACCTGCGAGCGAGTAGAATTATCTCTCGAACACCAATGGAGGCGCTAGAGTTGGTTTATTACATGTGCATCTCATGTGGGCAGCATGACTCACATACCAACTCGTAGCATATCCAGATGTCCGCCTGCGATCATGTCGGGTGATCAAGCCGACATCGTTTGCGAGCAATTATCCGTTAACAACCCTTTTCTCAAATAGCCCAGCCAAAGCCGGCGCTATGAGATAGGTCGTCGGTCTTCGTTGGTAGGTTGGGTGCGACAGCTCTGCATTTGCCGAGAACGTTCTCGATAATGTATGTGCTTGACCACAACCTACTCGAGTGCTCACTTATTCCTGAAAAATATTTTCTAGAAGGCAAGATATATAGCAAAAAATATCGAGTATATACTCAAAAAACTGCATGGATCTTCTAGTATTATCAGGATATAACGAGCAGATGTAAACATCATGCATTATGTAAACCGTAAAGAAGCATGATTTATACAGAAGAAAATAGAGTGAGCCCCCAGCGTTAGACTGTAGTCGGCCTAACACCGGAAACACTCGCATAATAGATATTGTATAAAAGACATGCTCTAGGTAAACATAATAAATTATAGATCTGACAATAACCCTACATCCTGTTGGCCGAAGCCGGTCGTTGATCTTATTCATCATAATCACACCAGTACAATATTTGGGGTAGCCTATCTAACTGTTGTCGACGTGGTGGTCTGAAGATCTGACTCGTAGTCGACAATAGGGTAGCCTTCCTCCTCAAATCCGCATCCGGCGAGATCAGAGATAGCGCTAGATTCCTCTCTTTGGTTCCCGTAGGTACCATATCGGGTTTTCCTAGGCTTATCTCTGATGTCGATATCTGGCAGCTTGTCTTGGCCTATGTAGGCTTGTATTGGCTTGTGGCTTTGTGGCGTCTATGTTGTCCGTGTCTGTTGGTTGTGTCCCCTCTTATCCTAGGGGGCCTTGTATTTATACGCATAGGTGTTCCCTTGTCCAAGTAGAACTAGGGAAACCAGTATGGATACAATCCGAGTAGTCCTTGTCGTTTCCATGTAGAACTCTAGTCATTCTTCCTTATGCGGAACTCCTCCTATATCCGAAGGTTGTTTCCGTATAAGACATGGTATGTGGTGGGTCCTGCCGAGATTTAGTCGACTACTATTAAGTATGTGGTATCCATAACCCTGACAAGTATAATATAAGAGATTTTGATTTTTTTACTTGCACTATTTGATCATTCGTCTTATTCAAAAAATTTTGGAATTATTATTTATTATATTTGTGACTTACTCCCTCCGTCCCATAATATAAGGGATTTTAAGTTTTTGCTTGTAACGTTTGATCACTCGTCTTATTCAAAAAAATTTTAAATTATTATTTATTTTATTTGTGACTTACTTTATTACAACTTTTCGTTTTTTTACATTTGCAAAAAAATTCTGAATAAGACGAGTGTTCAAACGTTGCAAGCAAAAACTCAAAATCCCTTATATTGTGGGACGGAGGGAGTACTTTATTATCCAAAGTACTTTAAGCACAACTTTTCGTTTTTTATATTTGCACAAATTTTTTTTGAATAAGATGAGTGGTCAAACAGTACAAGCAAAAAGCCAAAATCCCTTATATTATGGGACGGAGAGAGTACAATAAATACAGCTATAAAGACAGACTATATACATTGTAGAGATATTTTTTATGATATTAATTGCTAACGTAGTTCTTAGCTATATGGGTTGCCCATCTCTATATCTTCTATTATAAAATTTGAAAATGTTTTCGCCAAAATTTTGATATATCATCCGTGTTTGAATTGGTTTTAATTTGATGTTTCTGTTAAATTCTTTCTTTTTTTTTCTTACGCCAGAGTGTCCCCCTTATCCGAGAAGCGCGATAATTAATTGGGCCCACACCTTTTCACATGTCCCTTGCGCGCTGCCTCAATTGGGCCCACAACGCCCTCACTCGCGCGATTTTCCGCATGCCTGATTAGGCCCACGACGCCCTCGCACGCGCGGTTTGCCCTTGCCACATGTCCGATCGCGTCTCCCTTGTCCGCGATTTAAAAATTAAAAATTGAAGACGACAAATCGAGCTTATGCTTATTCCTAAAGGCAAATTTTAAATTTTAGAACTTAATTTTAAATTCAACTTTTTGGTTTTTTTTATCGTACCTTATTTTATATCATTTGCTTTTGAGTCGCTTAGAACATGTTTAGTCGTCAACACACATATATAAAAGATTTGCATATAAATAGTCTTTTATTTGGTAATAAGTGTCTCGGATAAGCACATGAATAAACAAAACAATACGCGATGATTATTTATCCACCGACACATATGTACAATTTAAATTGGCTCCTCCCGTTGCAAAGCACATGCATCTTTTCTAGTAAGAAAATAAAATATAATGACTTTTGAGTTAATTGTGTACAAATGAATATATAAAATATAAAACGGTTGGTGTGCTAGGGATCCGTTGAAGTAGCCGTTGTCTACTGGGTGCTGGCTCTCCATGCGGCCTGTTATTAGCTCTTGATTTTATCAGGAACTGGATTTATCCAACAAAAAAATCATAGACCTTCTAAATCAAGACTCTCCAAACCATGTATAAATGCCTAGCCACAATCTCCTCCCCAACCATTCCCCAATAAATTTTCCCAATCTCAGTTTACCCAACTTCAACCCACATTTTTTACACAATTTCTATCCATTTGGTTCCCCAGTCAACTATACACCATATGGTCATTCTCCTTCAAGCTTTCAAGCTACTCCATATCAATGAAATTGGGCACAATCTAATCTAGCCAGCTTACAAGGTTTTCATTTGCAAGAAAATATGGTGCACTCACCAAATCAGGCCACATTTTGTTTAGACCACTCTCTTTGTTGGGGGTTATATGGCCCAGTTCTTTTTCTCAACTTCAAACTTCAACTTTCTCATTTTTCGTTAACATGTTCTAAAACTGTTAAATGATATTTTTTGGCAAAAATAGTTTATGTAGAAGTTGTTTACAAAATCAAATAAATCCAATTTTATTTTTAGATAGTTAATAGTTAATTAATCATGTGCTAATAAGTTTTCTTGTTTCGCATGCTCTAAAAGTATGAGAGAAAGAACAGAGCGTAAGTTAGTTTATGAGTCTAAAATATCTAAACCTAAACAAATAGTAGTAAGTAGCTTTTCCATTTGACTTTTTTAAATCCATAAGCCACTCTTGTTGTATTAAGTAAAAGTTATGTTTAACTTTTTTAAATCCATAAGTTATCCTTACCGTATTAAGCCAAAAGTTAGTTAGGTTTGAGATTTTTTTTTTTGCTTATTTAAGGTAAAGGTATAGCTTTACACTTAAATTTAGAGCTTAAAATTCACCGATTTATAAATTATATTAGCTAAAAAGCTATCTTTAAATTCTAAACTAAGCTTTGAAAAGGCCAAAGCCTCAATTTTTCTCCTGAGGTGGAGGAGACGAGAAAGAGGAGGCACTCATGCAGTGCAGCGAGGCAATCCATACACACTCTAAGATAAAGGAGATAGAAAAAAAATGGTAAATCAAACAAAATAATATTATTAGTGTTAGTACATCATATATTGTACATGTTATTTTTTTTTATAAGTAGCATATGGATAAGATTAATGATGGCAATCATCATAAAACTAAAATTCGCTCTAAGAGAAAGCTGACCTGGTCTATATAGATAGCTAGAAGTGCTTATATATTTCATAATAGAGAGAGTATCATTGTATTTAAATTGCACTAGTTCTAAGAAATTGGCACATCAGTATGTTTGATATAATAGTTTTAAGAGTAAAGTGCATGGTCGGTCCTAAAACTTGTGTAGTTGTGTTATTTAGATTTCTAAACTCTCAAAATACAATTTTTTTATAACTTGTCAAATTGTGTCATTTTGGTCCTAAATTGCCACAGCTCATCCAAGCTAGATCCTATGCGACGTTGATGTGGCATATCACATAGGCGTTGACATAGCATCATCACCTGTCAATTTGTTGTACCGTCCGTGTAATTTACTCTAAAAAGAAAAAAAGGAGAACTTTTTTAGTGGGCTTCAATGGGTCGGTCCGTGTAAAATTGGTGAATATGCCACATCAGCGTCTATGTGGCATGCCACGTCAGCACTATGTAGGATCTCAGAGGGACCGTGGTAATTGGAGATCAGAAAATACACTTTGACAAGTTTTAGAATCTGAATATATATTTTGAAAGTTTAGAGACTTATATGCATAACCGTACAAGTTCAAGGATCGAACGTGTACTTTACTCTAGTTTTAAAATTGAGCATGCCCATCTGATAATTCGGCAGGATGTATTAAAGTATGACAACTTAAGTATGTCGATGCGACGACGTAGATATGCAAAAGTGCTTTCCCGGTCAAAGAAGAAGGAGGTGCCATGCGTGACTTTTTTTTTTTAAAAAAAAACGCATCATCAGGGCACATTGATAAAGGAATCACCTCAGCCGCTTGGAACTTTCATGCAATTTTGTTGCAAAATTATGTGAATTTGATATTTTCCTCTTTTTTAAAATATAAAAATAGGAATGTGGACCATTTATTTGCAAGAGGTATACATTTACTATTTAACAAAGACATACATGGAATGAAAGATTTTAAAAAATTACTAAAAGTTTCAAAACACTTACATTTATGAAAAGGAAAATGAGACCAAAAGAACACGCATTTGGAATGAGTCGAGAGGATGCAAGGATTATTTTGGATGGGCACAAGAATTTAAAAAGGGAATGAAAATAAGAGAAAGAAGATAGAATGCACCATATGCCACCATCTATCTTCAATTTGCACCAACCCAACACCACTCTTCCTCCCTGGTTTTCTCCAGTCATTTTCCTCGGCAAAAGTAGTGCCACACTGCATGCTTTGTTATGCAAATCAACAATCAGGCAAAAAGTATAGCAGTAGCAATTTGAGTTGAGAAAAGCTAGAGATGAGCCTCCATATATATATAATTCAACTTTCAGCACGTTGGGACACTAGAGGATTTTCTGAATGGCAGGGCAATTCTCCTTTGGCACGGCAGTGCGTCTCTTTTTTAGGCCTCTCATGCCATGCCAGAGGAGAATCGCACTGTGATTCTCACCCTCATCAGTCATCACACAGTCACTAACACAGGCAGAGCGCCAGAGCATGCATGTATCACTTTCTGCAACTAATTGTGTTCATGCTCTTTGACGCCATTGTTGCATTGGCTGCTAGCTGCTTCTTTCTTTCTTTCTTTCTTTCTTTCTTTCTTTCTTTCTTTCTTTCATCTTCGCCTTGAGTTGGTACTAGCTTGGGGAGAACTCTGCAATTCCAGCTACCTATATATATCCTGGCATGGCAAGGAAATCAGAGAGGATGATCAAGAAGGCCAGGTTTCTGGATATGCCATGGCATATGCTACCACCAATCAGGATCATTCTTGGCCTCTTGGGAAGCTCCTCTCTCTCTCTCTCTCTCTCTCTGAGCTTGCAATTGCACAAGCATGGAAAGCAGGAAAGGTCATGCAAAAAGGGGACGGTGCTTTCCAATATTCTTCGTTTCTTTCCTCCAAAAACTTTTGTTGAATTGCAACTGTTAGAAGTTAGTAGATCTTAATAAGCTTGGATTGGACCGTTGATCACCTGATCGGCTTACCTGAATGTGTGAGAGGGTCTTCATCAATTAATAAATTCTGCTAGTTGAGCCTAGCAATTCCATCATGTGGTGATTCGCATCTCATCTTTGTCGATGGAATATGGAATTGGCGACAGATTGCGGCGCTGTGCCTTGTCGCTGGACATTCTCAAGGATCTTCTTCTTCTCCTCCTGCTGCTGTGTTCAGAGAGCTGAATGAATTACGGGGGCGTCTGTTCATCTGGTGAAGAGCTACTGGTACTGGGGCTTCGAAAGGCCGATTTAACAGCAGTGCAGCCAAATAACCTTTTGAGATCATGGATGCTCTCAGAGTCTCAGTCGTTTTTGCTTACATGTAATTCATGTGGTTTGTTTTTTCTGAAATTTAGTTGGCCCTTTCAACTGTTTTTACACAGCCATGTCTCTCTCTAGCTAACAGCTATCATGGGCATTGATAAGCAACTCTTTCTGGCTATGCACCTATACTTAAACAATTGATTTCAGTAATTGAAAGAGAAAATATAACCATTGACAAACATCCTATTCCAAGAAATACAATCAATGAACACAATTTTAAGCAATTTGTCCCAGAAATTTAAGATACACACATCAACTCACTAGCACTCATGATCATCAATACAATATATATTTATCTTCTCAGTACAACATATATTATTTAGAGATAATTGCACTTTGGTCTATGTTTTATTACCAAAGTTTCACTTTAGACTACTATATACCTAATATTTTCACTTTGGATTAGATAACTTTATCTTTGTTGCATAACGGACCACCCTAACTCTCTTCACTAGTCATGTCTAGCTAGTGTCTCGTTAGTAAAGGTATAGCATGTGTATAGATATGCAATATTGCCGGCATGTCGTTAACGATTTGCTTGAAGTCATTGAACTGCTAAAGATATGATTTGGAGCGGTCCATCGTACGGTAAAGATAAAATTACCTAATCCAAAGTGAAATTTTAAAGGGTTATTCAAAGTGCAACTGCAATAAAATATAGCCCAAAGTGAAATTAACTCTATTATTTTTGTTGTAGTGACTGCTAGTATTAAACTTATTATGAAACCGTTTATTTTAATAAAAAGAACACGATGACAAATCAAAGTTAGTTTGTTGCTAACGAACAGCAACGCATCTATTATATACTAAAAGTCCATTAAACTTCCTACAAACGCTCTCAATCCGCTACGTGTCACTCCTACAAACACTCCTAGACCGCCACATGGCACTATATAAACTCACCGTCGATTTTCACTTAAATTGGTGGACCCGATATTTTAGACCATTGGATTAGATCTATTATTTAAGAAAGTAATCCCTTCCTCTGCTGTGGGCCAAAAAAAGGAAAAAAAAACGTACGTATGTACGTGTGGCTTCGTATAACCGTGGGCCGGGAAAAGAAAAAAAGCATAAGAAAGTCCATTAAACTTCCTACATACGCTTTCAATCTGCCACGTGTCACTCCTACAAACACTCCTAAACCGCCACATACCACTATATAATCTCACCATCGATTTTTACTTAAATTGGTGGACCCAATAAAGTAATCCCTTCCTCTGTTGTGGGCCAGAAAAAGAAAAAAAACGTACGTACATACGTGTGGCTTCGTATAACCGTGGGCCGGAAAAAGAAAAAACATAAGAACTTAGTACGCTCTCCCTGTCTCTTCCTCTTCCTATTCTTTTATATCTCCATCTCTTTCTCTTCCTAATTCTTTTATGTTATCAAATTAAAAACGAGTTAAGTTGACCATAATTTAAATGTACATAGCTAATTTATATTCTATTAAAACGTTGCTCTATTTATAATTAAATCGACAATTTTACATCCAATGTTTTGCTATATATAAGCAATATGTTATTGTGGTATAGACTGTGCATTTTGCAAGTTTGCATGCCATCTAAATAAATTAAATACTTATTAACAACATATATTATATATCTATCTATCTATCTATTATTATATCCTAAAAGTCCATTAAACTTCCTATAAACCCTCTTAAGTTGCCACGTGAGACTCCTATAAACACTCATAAGCCATCACGTGGCACTCTAATAAATTAGAAAAAATATATAACTTGAACTGGTGGACCAATTGGATTTATCTCATAAAAAAAAAAATCCTTCCTCAACTACTACAGTACGTTCTCATCTCCTTCCCCTCAATCCCTTCTCCTCATCTCTTTCCTTTTTTCTGTATGGTAGTTAAGATTTTTGTTTTATTACTTAATAATTAATTTCTTCACTTCTATCTCACGAGAATGGATGTGGACTCTTGATTGCATGTCCCATGCCTAAATATATAAATGATTAATGATTTGATGCATGCTTTTATAAATAACAAATCTATTTTTAACTAACAATTTAGAAAAAAGATAATAGTTACATAGCAAAATAATCATAATTTTAAAAAGTTACTCCCTCTATATCATATTATAAGCCATTTTAACTTTTTTCTTAATTAAATTTCTTTATATTTGACCAAATATATAAAAAAATTTAACAACATCTATCACACAAAATTGTTTTGTTAGATATAACGTTCCATATATATCCATAATATGTTTTTTTTGAAAATTTTATTATATTTTCTATAAACTTGGTCAAACTTAAAAATTGACTTAAAAAAGTCAAAATGACTTATAATATAAAACGGATGTAGTATATCGGTTTTTATTTAGTTTGTTTGAACGGTTGTTTCATAACTAGACAGCTAAATAATTTAAAATCAATATTACCAATATTTCACTATAAAAAATAAAATATGTTATTTGAACTGCCACCTATTCTTTACCTGACAACCCAAATAACATCCTATTTTTAATTTATTTGAACTGTTTATTTATGTTACTCATATTTTACTATGTAAAATTTAAAATACGTAATTTGAACATACACCAACAAGCAAACAACACTGAAACATTGAAAATTTGACAATATGTATTATGTCATCTTAATCATTCTACATAATAAAAAATAGAAAAATATAAAGTCACCATGTATGACCTTTTAGATACATGCTAAATTACCAAGTGTCACATTTTAAAAATTAGTAAAATCTTATATATTAAAAGAAAAAAAAATAAAACATCTAGATAACGGTTTTCACCTAGATCGATGACCTATTAACATTATTTTCAACTATCTAATCTACTTTTAGAAAAATATATCTTAATAAGTGGCATGTCACATATTTTAAAAAAATCTTGCAAATCTTAGGAAAATTACATCTAATAATTGGTTTTCACTTAATCACTTAGAAAAATTAAAAAAAAATACCCTCCACATGCGCCCATCACTACACAGCCGCTCCTTCCCCTCTCTGGCTCAAGCTCTAAACTTTTCATTCCTCTTACGTTCCTATTTAACTAAAATATAAATAATCTATAATTATAAGTTTCACGTCTGATTTCTAATCTAACTATTGCTCTGCTTATAATCAAACCAACGATATAAGATCCATATGCCTATAGTTTACTATACAACAAATACGACATTTTAACACAATCAGCCTATTACTTATGAGTATCTTAAATACAGTTTACGATACATGCCCGCGCGAATGCGCGGGCTACCTTCCTAGTTAAATATAACAAAGATATATAGGCAGCATCGCATCCTGAGATCGCAAGTGGCAATTCCTCTTTGGTGCGAAAGAACAATGGCATCGCATTCTGCAAAACTGTTCACAGCACAAATGGCAGCCTACCTTTCTCTCTCTATCTATGTGCTGTCTGGACTGCAAAATATTTTTACAAAGAAAAAATCAGACAAGAAGAGAACAAACGCTGGGCATCGCATGCAGCAGCGGCCTCTCGTCGCGTAACACAGGGTCCACGTAGGCTGTCCAGGAAAGACGCGAGATCTATCTCCAAAATCGGAATAAAGCTAACTCGGATTCTTGGCATTTCACCCTCTCTTTTCTTTTCCCTTTTTTTTCTTCCATGGCAATATGGCATCGCCGCATCGGCCGTCAAATATCAATACGACGAAAGGGGAAAGGGCTCTCGAATTCAGCTGGAGAAGCAGCAAAGCATTGTGCTGCCGGATATGCCGTTTCCGGCAGCAAATAAATACTGCCACCGCCGTCGCCCCTTCGCTCATCACCACACCAACACGATCTCGAGCAACCACAATATGTACAATATGTAATACTACTTGCTACTACTATCTGAGGCATTCTGATGAGGAAAATGGTTGAGATCGAGCCTGTGGATGTGCATTGCAGGGCAACTACTCCATTGGCAGAGGGATGGATTGGATATGGATATGGCTGATGCTTCCATTTGATCCCATCCCTATCTGCCAAAGGAGATTTGCCCGGCGATTAACTCCCACTTACTCATGTTTTTTTTTCTATGTGGGAACCGTGTAAGAGAAAGAATATTTAGGCTCTACATTATGATTTAAAGGCAGGGGCTGACCCAGCCTTGGTCAAGGCCTAGGCTAGCCCATTGCACTTTGGGTTAAGATTGAACTTACATGATGGAATTTTGTACTACGTAGTGAGATTTCAATCCAAATCCTAGGCATTGATCCGTGGCCTGGGTCTGCCCCTGTCCAAAGGTATGTATATGCACATGAAAGCATCGAGGTGATCTCAATTATATGGAATATATATGCACGTACATGCATCACTGCACATGCACATACCTACGAGTACATCCTTTTAACATACAACTGGAGAGATGAAAGCCTGTTGATACATCCACAATCTCAGTTAAGTATCCACACATGCATAATTATGAACATCAGAATTTAGACCTTGTGAGTGAAGTCATGCACCACATCGAAGGTTTTTCTCCATTGTAATGATTTTCTAGTCTGGTTTCTAGAATGAAATGCCGTTATAACTAGCGGCGGCGATGCGAGAAAATCTAAAATTTATCTTGCGACTAGTTAAGCTAATATGATTGAAATGTACTCGAGCTACAGTAAGTACAACTAGCGGATATTTTCGTGTAATTTTTTCGTAGAGCAAGATTTCAAAAGGTTGAGTTGTATTTTGAGATACAACTCTTAGGTCCCTCAAATATTTGGATTGCAATCAAAATCTATAATAATATAATTTGATTTTGATTTTGAGATTATTCTTTGTTGGTCATATCTCTTTTTATGATTGCTCATACAAATAAAATTACGAGTAAATTTTACAAAACTACAGTACTTTGATCGAAGTATTATAAAAGTACAGATTTAAGGCGTCGTATTATAAAACTACATATTTAACACAAAATTTATCACAAAACTATAGATTTAATACTAGAGTATCACAAAACTACATATTTTACAGCTTAAATTCCTACCACTACTGCAATGTTAGAGTGATAAATGTGTAGTTTTGTACTTAACATGATGCAAAACATGAACTGTTGTGATAATTTTATTACTAAATTTATAGTTTGGTGATCTTCCACCTTAAATATGTAGTTCTTTGATGAATTCAGTCCTAAATCTGTAGTTTTGTGATACACCTTTTTAAATCTATAGTTTTATAATAGTTTGTCAAAGTACATATAGTTTTATGAAATTTACTCAAAAATACCGAATAAAATGTTCTTACCATTAGAACATTTAAAATCCCAAAAATAATCCAAAACTCATCAAGCGGGCACATTTGTACGTGGTAGAATTTGGGCTTTTGGCCCATTTTGTGGTTGCATCGAAGCATTGGGCCATTCTTTTCGCTGTCGTTCAAAAGGCCACTTACCACAATTGGGCCCATCCAGAAACCTCTTGGTCGCAGCCACCGCCTAGGGCTGCGCTCTCTCTTTTATCCCAGCGCCGCCACGCCACCTTCCCTCCTCCCTCCTCCTCGCCGCCGACGAACTCCCGGCCATCTCCGCCATGGTCGCCTCCTCCCTCCCTCCTTCCCGACTCATCGCTGTTCATCTCCTCAACCTAACACCCCTCTTCCGCGTGCGTGTGGTGAGTTGTGGTGCAGGCGTCGGAGAAGAAGCAGTCGAACCCGATGCGGGAGATCAAGGTGCAGAAGCTCGTCCTCAACATCTCCGTCGGTGAGAGCGGCGACCGCCTCACCCGCGCCTCCAAGGTCACCACCCCCCCTCCCCCCAAAATTCTCCCAACCCTCCTCTCGCCAACCTCCATTTCAACCCCCCTCTCTCTCCGGTTTCTTGCAGGTGCTGGAGCAGCTCAGCGGGCAGACCCCGGTGTTCTCCAAGGGTAGGTTAAGCTCTCCGCCATTGCCGTCTCTCTACTCTAGTTTACTCTTAGCTTCGTTGTGGTGATGACGAGAGTTTGCGGGGGGCGCTTTCTTTGCAGCGAGGTACACCGTGCGGTCGTTCGGAATCAGGCGTAACGAGAAGATCGCGTGCTACGTGACGGTGAGAGGGGAGAAGGCGATGCAGCTGCTGGAGAGCGGGCTCAAGGTCAAGGAGTACGAGCTGCTCAGGAGGAACTTCAGTGACACCGGATGCTTCGGCTTCGGTATCCAGGAGCACATTGATCTTGGCATCAAGTAAGGGCCCCGTTACTCTTTCTCGGATGAAACATTTCGCTTTTCGTATCTGCCTGTTTATGTTAGTCCTGTGCCTAGAAGATTTTAAAGCATTCATTGTCTCCATTCCCTTTTGTGACCTAGGATAGCGCTTCCAATATTTGCTTGAAATTGCCTCATTCAATAGATTTGTTTTGGATTGATGTTTACAAGTGATAGAATTTTATTAGTTGTAAGTTGCTAAACCTGAAGATGGTTTTTTTAAGTGTTCTCGGGTCATTGACAATTCATTTGGTACCTAGGAATTGTTAGCATACTGCTAATGCTATAGATGTTTATTTGATTGAGGCATAAACATTGATGCTTTTGTTTAAGTGGTGTTGTGATTTCTAAAGAGCATTGAGCTCGATTTTGAAGCAGACCATGGACTAGATCTTTTATAATCTGGTCCATTTGAAAACTTACTTTATAAATAGACCTTGACAAAACTTATAAAATAATTGGACCTGAATCTCGGCTCCAAGATCATTAGCACCAATATTCATGGTCTATATAGATTGTGCAATTACCTTTGCTTGGCCTAGCAAGCTCAAGCTAGCCCATGAAAGCTATGGCATAAAAAAGCAAAAGTACAATGCTTGGATGTTTAGCCCGACAAATTGCCATCGGATGCTAACCGATTTGGCTTTTTGTCTTGGGTGAGCTTTTCTCGGTAGTTAGTTGGCCTTACTAAGCAATACTTTTTTTTTCTTTTGCTAATACTAAGCAACTCTCCTTGCTAGGCTAGGCTATGCTTTTCCTTGCTTGGGATTCAAACATCCTCAATACCTTGTCGCCAAAGATCCTAGCATTGATACCATGGCACGAGTGGCACAAAATCCACATTACTAGATGGTCCGCGCCAATAACTTTGGTTCTGGGCTCATATGTTTCTAACATATTAACACACCCATCCACATAATGGTACATGAATGGTGTAGTGGTAAGATGTCTAAACTTGCCACCTAGTTGAGTTCGATCCTTGGCCAGTGCAATTTTTTTAGTGATGTCATTAAACAATTGGTATATTAATCAACTTATTATAGAATATAGCTCATTATCAACTGTCATATGAGCTCACATATGCATTACCAGGAATGCGTAACACAACATGGCACAATATTGACGCACAAAAATTGTATCTAAAATATTTTGTTGGCGATGAGCTCATATGAGATTAAGAATTTAATGGGCTATCATCTATAATAAGTTGACAAGTGCTTAAAGTGGTTAAATGAACTCTTACGTTCCTGGAAATCATGTGATCAAATCTTCATGATGGGTGTTTTTTCCTGTCTAGTCTTCTTTTGCTGGTCCATTCAAGGTGTGCATGCCACTTAAAAAAAGGAAAACAAAAAAGATTCCCACCCAATGTTCGAACTAAGCTTGCTAGGAGGCAAGAGCAGGCATCTCATCACCACACCACATGTATAATTGTTCTAATGGTGTGTTAATATTTTAAGAAGTATATAAGCCCAATGCCTGATGGAATAAGCCTTGTACTGTTAGTAGCCTTGTTGGTCTTTGGTCTTTGTTGTTCTGTTTTGTTTTTAGCATCTTAGGACAACATCCTTTCAGTTTTGCTTTTAGCATCTTAGGACAGCATCCTAGCGATCCTAGGACAACATTCTTTCAGTTTTGCTTTTAGCATCTTAGGACATCATCCTTTTAGTGCCCGTCGATCCTCGTCGTAGTCGACGTCGCCGTACCGAACTGCCTCCCACATGTGCCGCACCTGGAGCCTCACCCTCATGACCGCAGCCCACTCGATGTAGTTGGTCTTGGTGAAGGCAGGCCAACCACCGCCGGGGCTGACTTCCCTGATGACGGCCTAAATCCCGTGGTGTCCACGGTACCGGTCCGGGGAGGGAGAGACGAGCCGCCTGCCACGGCCGCGATCTCCGTTGACCAAGCCGTTGCCGCCGGGAGCACCGCCGTCATGCGCACCCCTGCCAGGGGGTCCGCCAACACGTCCAAGCCCTTCTGGGCTAACGCTGCTGTGCGCGCTCCATCCAGGAACGCCACCGACGCGTCCACGCCCGGCTGGGCTGCTGCTACGGCGCGCGTGGGGTTGCGCGGCTGCCCGCTGCTCCGCCCGCTCACGAGCTGCCTCCCTCGTCAGCTCATCAGCAGGGATGTCGTAGGCGGAGACAGAGCTGCTGGAGCTATTGTCGCGCAGAGCCTTGAGCTCTGCCGCCGCCGCTTGCGCTGCATCCGCCGCTGCCGCTGCTTCCACTTCCGCCCTTGCCGCCGCCAATTCCGCCGCCGGCAGCCTTGACGCCCTCGCTGCCATCGCAGCAGTCTCTGCTGCCACTTGCTCGCGTTCCTCGGCCGCGGCGAGCTCGGCCTCCTGTCGGAGCCGCGCGCTCAAGGCGACCGAGCGCTAAGACTGTCCTGCGGACATGGCATGCTATTGGGGGCCTGCAGTGTGGGGAAGAGTTTGCCTCTGACGAGCTGCTGCTCGTCAGTGCAGGGGAAGAGGGATGAGCAGGAATAGCCGGTGTTCCAGCTGCCGGTTGAGGACAGAGGGGAGCTCGTGAAGGGGATGAGCAAGAGATGTCTAGACTACAGGATAGAGTGGCTCTAGTACCAAGCCATACTATCCGGGGGAGGTTGGATACATATTTATAGCCATAGCTTGCTGGCTGCGGGCTAGTCTAAAGGTGAAAGGAAAACATAAAGCATAAAAGGGATGCTGTCCTAAGATGCTAAAGAGCAAAACCGAAAGGATGTTGTCCTAAGATGCTAAAAGCAAAACTGAAAGGATGCTGTCCTAAGATGCTAAAAGCAAAACAGAACGACAAAGACCAAAAACCAACAAGGCTACTAACAGCACAAGGCTTATTCCATCAATGCCAAGGTTCCTGGAGCTGACCATCTAGTGACGTGGATTGCTTACAACGTGTGACAAGGTCTTGGCGCCATCATCTTTGAGATAATCCAAGAAATGCTATTGACAAGCGTCCAAATCCAAAAAATGCCATTAGCAAGTGTGAGTTCCAAGAAATACCATCGTACAAACGATTGTCCCAAAATGCCATCGCCGTTAGGGTTCTGTCTATTTTGCACTGTTAAGTACACTGTTCATCCTATAGCACTTAATGTCGCGGAGTTAAGTACACTGTTCATCTTATAGCACTTAATGTCGCGGAATGGACGGAACCCTAACGACGATAACGGCGATGGCATTTTTGGACAAAGTCGTCGTATATAGCGTATCGAAATTCTTCCTTGAATACCCATAAAAAATCTTTAGCGAAGAATTCCCTTAGACCGTAGCGCAAAAACTGAAATTAAATTCAACTCCAGAATATCTTTGATACGAAAGGTGTTAAAAAGAAAACACTAAAGAGACAAGCAGTCATACACCTTCACTTGTTTTGAATTTAAACTCTTAAAAGCCCTGAAGGCTATCTCTCATAAAGAAGTACACATCCATGGGCAGAAGGGACACTAAAGAGATTTTAAGGGACTACTCCAAGGGGCTCTAAAGGGACACTACTTTCCCTAACATCCACTCTATTTATAGTCGAAGATGACGGAAATCCCACTAAGAAAATGTTCAAATTGCCCTCAGGGTGAAACCCTAGCTTAGATGAAATCTAGGCCATCCGTTGTTCCTTCTCAAAGGAAATAGCTCGGATGTCCTCCATGTTGTTGCCCGCTCCAGATCCCATTTTCCACATAAAATATGCATCGAACCACTCCTCCCGCGCAACTTGCTAGCTAGGCCCACCTACCAGTGAGATGAGCTGAAGGCTGAAGCTTCTTCGGCACGAGCAATCTACGGTGGGGCCTGCGATCCGCGCGTACGCTCAATCACCGCACGTACTTGGTCGTCGTTGATCCACGTCTTTGCCGCTCGCCGAATACCCGTTCACCACGCGTCTTTGGGAGGCGCGCTCCACCTATGCGACCTTATGCGCTTGTGCGGCGAGTATGAGACAACCGCATGTCCCGTACGGCTTTCGCCTCTGTGCCCTCGCTGCGTCTTGCGTCTAGCCAGGCCTCATCTGCAACTGTCGTCTTGGACCGTCACCTTGACCAGCATGGTTCGGCCTCCCTGCCAACAAGGCTGCTAGCCGGACGCCTTACCGCCTCCGTCTTGGGTCAACAAGCAAGAGCCTAATTGGCTTGACCTCCTCCAAGCCAAGTCGATCAGACTCGTGCACAAGTGCATGGCATTGGGCCACGTGCACATATGCGCAACCCAATCACTTGCTTGCATGAGTACAGTACACATACGCTGTCCAAGTGCATGTATCGTCTAGCATTGTACATTACTCTTCGCGAATCTCAGACATTTGCACACTTGACCTTGTGAATCTCGTTGCGAAGTACTACTGACACGGTGTTCGTTCATCGGGCACCGCCTTGTACTCAACCTTGTCAACTGGCCTCCTTTACTCTTCTGGACCTCAACTCTTCCATGAGTTTAGTCCCGATCTGCCGTTGACCTAGAGAGACCTCCAAGGATCCTGACGTCAGTCCCACCTTGTCACATGGCCTCTTGACCGCGTCGGACCTCCGCTCCTCCCTGAGCATAGTCCCGGTCCTCGCCATTGACCAAGGTTGACTTCGATCACCTGCACACACATAAACAAAACGCCCGTTGTTCGGGCATAGATATCACAACCTTACTTGTGTTAGTCAGCACACATTTCTTGCACTTCCGGCACTCGCCAATTTTCCATCACAATAAATCAAAACCACAATTTGTTTCACAATCTCCCCCTTGATGGAAACATTGGCAACTTCAAGCAAAATTTTGAAAATTTGATTTTGCTCCACAAAGCAAATAATATTGCAAGTCAAACTTGGTTATTTGAAGAGATTGAAAAATCAAGACCAAGTGACAGATAAGGATGCAAATGCAAGCAAGTGCGTACGGTGATTGGCCGAGGAGGCGTTCGCGCGAATCACGGGTTCACCCTGGAGTGCGTGCGCATGAGAAGCTTCGGCTCGTTTGGACATCTGAGATATTTCCTTTGAGGAGAAGGAATAACAGATGGCCTAGATTTCATCTGAGCTATGTGTTTTGCCCCAAGGGCAATTTTGACATTATCTTAGGGGGATTTCATCCATCTTGGGCTATAAATAGAGAGGTGGATGTTAGGGTGAGTAGGCTTCCTTTGGAGCCCTTTGGAGTAGTCCCTTAGAGTCACTTTGCCGGCCCATTTGCCCATGGGTGTGTGCCTCTTTGTGAGAGATGTCCTTTTGGGCTTTTGAAAGTTTAAATTCAAAACCACAAGTGAAGGTGTATGGTTGCTTGTCTTTGAGTGTTTTTTTTTGTGACAACAGTGCAATTAACGTTGTTAAGAATCCGGTTCAACATTCAAGGACCAAGCACATTGAGATACGGTACCACTTTCTCCGAAAATATGTTTAGAAATGTACCATGTTAACGCCAAAATTTACCAAAATTTGGTAAGATTCTGTAGTGGATTTGGTTAAGGAAAGAAGTCAAGCAGCCGATGGAATTTTATCTAGAAGAGATCGAGTTTAGGAAGGAATCGTGAAGACCATGGCATAACAGTTTAATTCTATCTAATAATTAGGTAGTTTTTAGTAATTTTCCTTAAGTTTTGTCTATAGTGTCCGATCAAGACTTCTATCTTTCTTTTTATCTTTAGGAAACTTGTAACGTGTCCGATCAGGACTCGTATCAGCCCGAGGGTATAAATATGTACACTTGGGGTCATTGCCATTTATCTCTGGATCAATATTGGCGCATAACACCCTCTTTTCCGAGGTTTTTGTTACCTGCAGAACTTGGCACCTAACGCGGGGCTGCATGTCTTTGATCTTCGGTGAAGGGGTAACCCCTAAGTTCTGCTGGCCTCGGTAGTTGTATTGGTTATATTGGTGTTGTTCAAGGCTCCATCGCTTTGACCTCTTGGATTGCTCTGGTTCGGTTGGTATATTTTACCTACCTGATATTTGAATTGTATTTTTAATTGCATTGTGTTTAGAGACGCATAAATTTAGTTAGGACTGTCTTGGTTAGGTCTGATCTTGTCTTAGCCGACATATCTCTACAATCACAATGCTATTTTAAATAGATTTGTTATATCCATCGCATTAGAAAGTTTTATCGACTCATTGAGATCAGATTATTAAACGCAATCTCGTGCTGCATCGGTTAGGTCCGACCTACTCAGATTGTTATTGATAATCAAAGTCTTGTTAAGCCGATAGGTTCGTGCTAATGTTTCATCGGGGGGTTTATTTGATGTGTTAAATTTCTCTTTGATGATTTTACTGTCTTAGTCAAATTTAGTACATGATCACTTTGATTGGTGTCATATTGGCTTGCTTAAATCTATCAGGTAATTATCAACCTTATGCTACATCCAGTTGGGTTCGCCCTGTAGGGTTGTGGTTGTATTAGATTTATTTAAGTTGTAAACATGAATCATTGTTTCATTGGGTTTTCAGTTGATAAGTTATTTAAATGTTGCATCGGCTTATAAGGATTATATACAAGTTGGTTTTAGCCAATTGCAGCAAGGTTTTATTGATTGCCTAATCTTTTGGATTTAAATTCTAATGACATCAGATTCCCAGCCGATGTATGCTTTAACCATCAGATTAATATTTATTCTATCATATTATTGTTGGCTAATTGGTTTATTGGATATTTATTTCATTATATTATCATCAGTCGATTGTCTTTATATCATTATTTATCTAAGTGTCAGAATCTATATCGGACATATAGCCGATGTGTTCAAAATCCTATCAACATCGTCTGGTATCGCCATATCACCTTATTGGTCGATCGACTATGTGATCATCAATTTATCTATCCTGTCAGTCGCAATATCAAACTGACTGGCACGCCCGCATTCGAATCCAAATTTTTGGACCTGCACTGAAGCTAAGCAGATCTCCCGGCATTGTGTTTGTCGACATAGTTCGCATCAACACAGATTTGGCACCATTAGCTGGGCGTGGATTTTTCGTCAACACATTGTGCTAGAGTTTGTTAAATCCGAGAAACGACATGCTGATATTTTTACAAAACCTCTTGATTGAGCATGATGTGAGTTCTTGCAAAGTGAGTTAGGGGTGATCCACCCCTGTGGATTGCGTTGAGAGGGAGTTCTTTTCTTTTGCATGCATTTGTGACATTTGCATCATGTTTACTTTCTTGCATTGTATTATACATCTTTTCATTAAAGAGCTTTGTTAACAATTTACTGGACATCTTTTGATATTCATCTCTTACTTTTATGCAAGCTAGATCTTTTGTCTAGGTTACACGTGCTTAAGTAGCTTGTATGTTCATGCTATGCTCTTCATGCGCATTGATACTTGCTTAAATTGAATCTACACTTGAACTTAATTAATGTGCACAACTTGCTCTAGAAGTTTGCTTTTGATGCAATATCCTTCTCATAGATATGCCATGTTTATATCATCTTAGCAATAGCTTTCGGTACATCCTTTTGAATGCTCACGCTTGATTGTTCATGGGTGTATCAATTATGTTCTTTCTATGCTTTATGTGTTTTACCACTGCTTTTGTCCCAGGCTATTGAGTGTGTTTACGCATAAGTAGTGCTGAAGATAGCACTGAGACTACCTGTAACAGGAGCTCTAACTGGAAAACTTGTTTGAGACTTGATGACAGTGTTTGGCGCCCTCATCACTCGCTGACTGATAAGATTAGGCGTGCCATCGCGATTGTGCTATAGTTTTCTTCAAAAATCTGAAAAGGAATAAAATGCAAATGTGATAGAGCTAAAAGCCCATGTTCTATGTTTTATTACCATCTTGATACTCTCTTGAACTGGGCATTAGCACGGTATCATGGGTTCATTTTTGTTTTTGATAATGTCAATCTTGCATATTTATGCGTTGGATTGCTTACTCTTAAGCTTCTTCTAGAAATAGCATGAAAGCTTGCTAGTGATATAACCTTGTTGCTCTTGTCATGTTTCATACTTCTTTTGTACATGTCTAGCTGGTAACCTCCAAAGTTCACTCAAATTAAAGTTTGCAATGTCTCATTTTTTGCATTTTGCATGTCATCATTGCCTAAGGGGGAGAAATATTCAGCAAAATGCACTCATTGAGAATTTAAAATTTTGCTTTAGATCTTGGTGAAAAGGGGAGTTAGGCACATAGAGGGAGCATTCTTGCATTTGCATCGTACATTACTCTTCGCGAATCCTGACACCTGCACACTTGACCTTGTGAAGCCCGTTGCGAAGTCCTCCCGACATTGTGTCCGTTCATCGTGCACCGCATTGTATTCAAGCTTGTCAACCGGCATCCCTGATCGTTCTGGACCTCAACTCCTCCCTGAGTTTAGTCCCGATCCGTCGTTGACCCCGGTTGACCTCCAAGGATCCCGACGTCAATCCCACCTTATCACATGGCCTCATGACCTCACCGGACTGCTCCTCCCTGAGCATAGTTCTGGTCCTTGCCATTGACCAAGATTGAATTCGATCACATGCACACACGTAACAAAACTACCGTTTTTCGGGCACAAATATCACATTCTGACCTATGTTAGTCAACACACACATTTTCTTCACTTTTGACACTCCATTTTCCCATCACAATGAATCAAAACCACACTTTGTTTCACAGTTGGGGGTCTATTTATAAAATAAGTTTTGTAAAAGAGCCACATTGTCAAAAATCTAGAAGGTCTGGAACCACGAAACAGTACAAACTTCGTATTTCTATGGTAGAAACATCACCCTATTAGTAAATGTACTGTGAGTTAGAACTCTAGAACCTCTGGGAAGCTCTTCTCACCATCAGTGCAATTTTGTCATTTGTCTATTTTGTTTACTAATTGAGCAGTTCACTTGGCATTCAGCATCAGAGCATGTTTACTCATGATGATTGTTTTTTATACTTGCAGAAAAAAACTATCTAATTGAATTGTCAATTTATCCCTTGTTTCACCTTTGGATACTTGTTAGTACTGTCTTTTTACGGACCCAATTACCTCTATCCATCATGGACGTATTAACAACTGTTTAGTGACTGGAAATGCTTGCTTATTTGAATCATAGAAATGCCTACCAAATTAGCAAGTTTCATACTAACAAATGATCTGAGCAACCCTTTGGAACTTCACAATCCAATTTAGAAATGATCTACACGCTCACCATCTTTGATCTCGACCGTCCACGAAGTTTGTCCACATATGCACCATAATAGTTTCGTATGTGTAGTTTGCATTGCTCTTGAGCTGTGCATAGCTGATGATGGAGAGAATGCACCAATACGATGTTTGGTATTCACCAAAAGCACATTGAAATAAGTGTTTTTTTGTTTTTAATTTATAATTTTCTGCACGCTAAACCGTCCCTTGTGTGCTGCAGGTACGACCCCTCAACAGGTATCTATGGAATGGACTTCTATGTTGTGCTTGAGCGTGCTGGCTACCGTGTTGCCCGTCGTCGGAGGTGCAAGTCTCGCGTTGGGATCCAGCACCGGGTGACCAAGGAGGATGCCATGAAGTGGTTCCAGGTCAAGTATGAAGGAGTCATCCTCAACAAGGCCCAGGCGAATACCTCTTAAAACATTTTCACCTGTAGGCTCAGCTGTTAGAAAAGCTTTTCCCTTGTTGGGCAGAAGTTCACCTTCCAAGTTTTATGTTACTTGATGAATTTTCCGGCCAGATGTTTTTGTCAATTACCTGAAAGCTAAGAGCATGATCTGATCTTACATCATCTTGTCCAATGTCACACTTGTGCTTTTGCATGGAAACATGTAACTACCTCTGAATCTGATCACCTACTTACAATTGCAAGTTCAGGAAGGTAGTCCCTTCTAGATTAGATATTTTCAAGAGATTGGCGTTTTTTTTTTCAAATACTACCATTCTTTTTCCCTACTGCTCTAGCTGGCCTGTCGAAATCATTCGTGACCTGAGTTATCGTTGAAAGCTTGATGCCGTCCGACAGAGACGTCGAGCTGCCTCTTTTTTTCTTATTTTTTTTTTATGATAATCCAATGGTTTTACATCGCTCTCTGTTAATTTTATGTTTTAATTTCAAGCGGAGTAGCACAGCTCAAAAGCTCGTGTTCTGCGCGGTGGCGAGACGGAGTTGTTTTCTGGCCGGTCACCGGCTGCAAGAGATTGGCGTTTTCTGATATACCGCTTTTGTCTCCTGCTTCCAGTTGGTCAGTCGAAATGCTTGATGCATCCGACAGACATCGAGCTGTGTCTCAAGAATGAATCGGGCCCCTTTTCCTCTTCTTCCCATGCGGTTTATAAATTAAATGCTCGTGGTCCAAGCGATGAAAAATGATTTTAAGGTGATCCTCACTAGTTTTAAAACATATGCTCTGATCATTTAAGAAAAATGAACAAAGCAAAAAAAGTAATAATTCACAAATAAAACATAAATATTTGTGTTATTACGGTTTAAAAGCCAACGATAAAAAACAGACTTAAAAAAACCCTAAAATTAAATCTAATTATGTTCACAAAATTTAAACTTTGAGAGACCAAGGACCTATTTAGTAGGGCTCTCAAACTCATAAATCTAATTTCAAGTTATGGATTGGCCCAAACCCCACTTCACCTCTCTATTCATTTTTTGATCATCACAACCAGCTCCACTTTCTTTCCACTGGGACTGAAAACGTTTGGTTGGGTCTGCCCTGAGACTAAAAAAAAAAAACTCTATAATGTTTTTTTTTAAAAAAAAAGCCTTGAAATTTAGCTGTGGGCTTAACAGGACAATTTGGCTAGTTATCTTTCATCAATTACCATCACCTACTGGCTGAATAATTAGGAGTATTTTTTTTTAAAAAAAAAACCACATCATGTTCTGGTTTTGGGGGCATTCTTAACTCAAAATCCCAAGTTTTATAATTTGCTTCATGCAATCTTACGTTTTAGGGCAAAATATTTCTTATAACCTTTAGGTCCAAGCCTAAATCATCCACTTTGGCTAATATTTTTCTTTTAAAACTGTAAACAATTGTATGAGATATTTTTTCTTCCTCCGTTTCATAATGTAAGACTTTCTAGCATTGCCCATATACATATAGTTGCTTTGCAACTAGCGTTGATCATCGATGGTTTGATAATTTATGTGTATATTTAGCTTATTCTCATGTCATGAATTATGTTAAGTTTTTTAATACCACAGTGCAGAATTGAGGAAAAGAAGATAAAATACACGAGAGGGATGCATATTTTGAGTCAACTAGTATGAATTTATGTAAAAAATAATCATATCGTACCTCTATTTTTTAATAGATGACACGGTTAACTTTAGAATAATGTTTGACCATTCATCATCGGGTTAATTCGATCCATGCCACCGCAACTTTGCCAAATTAAAAAAATGCTACTACTATTCATCATATCGGCTGGGCGCCACTACAATTTCGGGAAATTGGATCCATACCACTCCGTCGCGTTTTCCATCCACTCCCGTTGACACCGTCTTTCCCCGTCCGAGGACTGTGCCAGAGGACACCACCACTGACTCCGGCTTCGGCGATGACACCGACGCAGGCGCAAGCGGCGGCGGCGGCGGCTTAGGGTTCTCGTGGTGGCGCAGGCGCAAGTGAAGGCCGGAATCCCGTGCGGAGCAGCCCCCATGCCATGACGGCGGTTGAGGACACCGCAGGGAGCGATGCGGCTGCTCCTCGTCGCCTCGCCGGTCGTTCGCTGCCAAAAGGATCTCGTCGTGCGCGTCCTCGGCCAGGGACGCTGACGCTGCTGGCCGGAGACGGTGGCGCAGCCGCGGCCCACTCTGCCGCCTTCTCCTTGGATGCCTCGGCTTCCTCACCACATGCCCCGACAGCACGATGGTCGCCGAGTCGACCCGTGAGGTGGCTTTCGTTGTCAGCGTCGTCAACGGCAAGGCCGACCTGGGTGGCGGCGAAGGAGCTCGGTGGTGGCGAAGGAGCTCGGTGGCGTTGGTGAGGGAGCTCGGCACTGGAGACCGCGCCGGAGAGACCCCACCAGGCCCGGCCGTGACCGCGCCGGCTTGTCTTCCGCTCGTGCCGGCCGTCGTGCGGTGTGGAGGGGATGAGGATGAGACGATGTGGAGGGGATGAGGATGAGACGGTGTGAGAGATGAGATGGAATAAGTGACGGGAGTGGCATGGATCCAATTTTCTAAAATTGCAGTGGCACCCAGCTAATATGATGAATAGTAGTGGCTTTTTTTAATTTGGCAAAGTTGCAGTGGCATCGATCCAATTAACCCATCATCTTATTAGATTAAAAAAATAATGTAAATATGATAAATTATAAGTCATACTTAAAGTTTTTTAATTATAAAATATGTTGCAACAAAAAAAAATGACATTTATATAATTTTTCAGTTAGACAATTAGTCAAACGTTATGCTAAAAATCAACGGCGTAATTTATTAAGAAATGAAGGGAGTATAATAGTAAAATATGAGGTTTTTTTTGAAAAGTATAAGGCTTTTTGAAATATTTTATCTTAAAATCGGAGGTTCCTTAAAAATAAATCACAATAATTGAGGTTCTTTCTGGTTATGGATGCCTCATTACGTGTAGCCACCAAACCCAAAGATCGAGCAGGTAGGTGACCCGTTCGACGCAGTGGGAGCGGAGCTGAGCAAAGCTCCGGCCGCGACCTCGAGCAAGACGACGATGGAGCCAAGCCGCCCGCGCCTCCCTCTTCTCCTCCTCCTCCTCCACTTCTCGCTGCTCGCCTCGCCGTGTTCCGCGCGGTGGCGAGACGGCGGCGGCGTTGGCGATCTGCGCGAGAGCTTCCTCCGGTGCGTCGCGCGGCGGTCGCCGGCGACCGCCGGCGACCCGTCGCGGCTCGTGCACGCGCCGGGCGACGCCTCCTACCCGTCGCTGCTCGACTCCACCATCCAGAACCTCCGCTTCGCCTCGCCGCGGACGCCCCGCCCGGCGCTGGTGCTCACGCCCGTGACCGCCGACGAGGTGCGCGCCTGCGTCGTCTGCTGCCGCGCCCACGGCCTCACCGTCCGCGCGCGCAGCGGCGGGCACGACTACGAGGGCCTCTCGTACCGCTCGCTCGGCCGGTCCCCGAGGTTCGCCGTCGTCGATGTCGCGGCGCTCCGGGCGGTGCGGGTGGACGCGGCGAGGGGCGTGGCGCGCGCCGAGGCGGGGGCCACGCTCGGGGAGCTCTACTACACGGTGGCGGAGGGGAGCGGCGGGCGGCTCGGGTTCCCCGCCGGAATCTGCCCGACGGTCTGCGTCGGCGGGCACCTCAGCGGCGGCGGGTTCGGCCCGATGATGCGCAAGTACGGCCTCGCCGCCGACAACGTGGTGGACGCGGAGGTGGTGGACGCCGAGGGGAGGCTCCTGGACAGGGCGGCCATGGGGGAGGGCCTCTTCTGGGCGATCAGGGGCGGCGGCGGCGGCAGCGTCGGCATCGTCGTCTCCTGGACCGTCAACCTCGTCCCCGTCCCGGCCGTCGTCTCCGCCTTCACCGTCCACCGCCTCCTACTCCGGCGAGGTGGCCACGACGAGCAATCTCTCCTCCGCCTCCTCACCAAATGGCAAGCCGTGGCGCACGCTCTCCCCGACAACCTGTTCGTCAAAATGTCCATGGAGGCCAAGACCATCAACGACGGCGACGACTCAACTCGTCATCCATTGGTGACGTTCAAATCATTGTTTCTTGGCAATTGCAGCGACATGATCACCCAAATCGACCACCATTTGCCCGAACTCGGCATCAAACCAACCGATTGCAGGGAGATGAACTGGCTGCAATCCATGCTGTACTCCTACGGCTACACCAATGGCCAACCAGCAGAGGTGCTTCTTGACAGGACACTGCAACCCAAGGACTACTACAAGATCAAGCTCGACTACCTAACCTCACCAATTCCGACACCCGGCCTGATCGAATTGCTCACCAAGATCGTCGAAGACGAAGACGGCTCCATCGACATTGACCCACAAGGCGGCGAGATGAGCCGGATACCGGAATCCGGCACGCCGTACGCTCACCGGAGCGGATACCTCTACAACCTGCAATACTTTGTCAAGTGGGGAGGTGACAAGAATGTGTCCTATGAGGATGATCATCTGAGCTGGGTGAGGGGGTTGCATGAGCTGATGACACCCTATGTGAGCAAGAACCCCAGGGCTGCATACATCAACTACAGGGACCTGGATTTGGGGCAGAATGTGGAGGGAAACACAAGCTATGAGGAGGCCAGGGTGTGGGGGGAGAAGTACTTCAGGGGAAACTTCAGGAGGCTGGCAATGGTGAAGGGTGAGGTGGATCCTGATCAGCTGTTCTGGAGTGAGCAGAGCATCCCTCCTCTGGTTGTGAGCACAAGGGATGCTGGATTGGTTTCAGATAGCTGATGATGGTTCAGTCTGCAGCTTAATGTATAGTAAGAATCTGTGCCTTTTCTTCAGCATATATTTCTCCAATAATGTGTGCTAGAAAATCAAATACTCCTAGTTCATCGAGTAGACAAATCTTTTTTTTTATCCCGAGTACAATTTGGATGCACAGATGCACTCAAGCGTGCACACCAAGATCACGTGCGCCAACACCAACGAGGGTGTGTCCTATAGCACATGTTTTTGAAAAATGGAGACTTGTAACCTCATGTAGGCTGCGTTCTTTGCCGGGAGTTCCCAACTCCCCCACACTCGTTTTCCACGTGCACGCTTTTCAAACTACTAAACGATGTGTTTTTTTGCAAAAAGTTTCTATACGAAAGTTGCTTGAAAAAAATCATATTGATCGATTTTTGAAAAAAAAAACTAATACTTAATTAATCACACGTTAATGCGAACATCGTTTTGCGTGCCGGGTCCAACCCCTCCTCCGAACCCAGCCTTAGGCTATTCACGGTACAGTGAGGTGGTGTTAGGTACGTCACGATGGAGATTCTTCTCCACGTACGAAGATGATAGGTCCGTTTGACACAGCTCCAGAGCTCAGCCAAATAATTTCAGCTCCACTTAAAATGGGTACAGAGCTGATTGGAGCACTGTCATAAAATAAACTAGAGATGTGGAGCTGGGTTTGGGTTTGTCGGAGGACGAACTCCTCGAGCGGGGGACCGTGAGGCCCCTCCTTTGTTGGTTCGGCCGAGGGCAGCGAGTGAAAGCTAAGGAGCTGGGAAGATTGGAAGCTGTCGAGGGGATCGGGCCCCTCAAAAAGGATGAGACAAAGGGAATTATACAGGTTCGGGCCGCTAAAAAGTGTAATACCCTACTCCTGTGTATGATGATTTTTCTGAGCTTTCCAAGTCTCTGAACCTCTGGTGTACAAACTAGGGCTAAGCGATCCAACTCTTTGTTCTTCGACCTGCCTCCTCTTCACTGGACATGAACCTCCTTTTATACTCCAAGGGGTTCTCTCACATGCGCGGGGGGTGTGCCGCCCAGTGAAGGGAGTATATATTCCCTATATTAAATATGTGTCTTGCACCACAACGTGGAAGTCCTCTGAGTATCGGCTGTTGTGCGTGGCCCATCAAATCATGTCGGCTGACGCAGGCTGACACGGGAAGGATCCCCCTCATTCACCATTTAATGGAAGTGGATTTTGGGTGCGAATGCACCAGGAACACCATCCCTGGTGTGTAACTCTGGTTGTCTTTCCTTATCCGGAACTCCATCCATATCCGAAGGTTGTTTCCGTATAAGACATGGTATGTGGTGGGTCCTGCTGAGATTTAGTCAACTACTATTAGGTATGTGGTATCCATAACCCTGATAGACTTTGTAAATCATTGCTGGGAATTATATTTCTAGTAATGTCGTTAAGAAATACCAACACATTCTTTAAACCAAAAGACATAGTTGTATAACAAAATGTGCCTACAGGAGTAATGAAAGCAGTTTTTTCCTCATCCTTCCTAGCCATGCAGATTTAATGGTAACCTGAATAAGCATCTAGGAAACACAAAAAGTCGCACCCCACGGTGGAGTCAACTATCTGATCTATGCGTGGCAAAGGGAAGGGATCCTTAGGGCATGCCTTGTTAAGGTCGGTGTAGTCGATGCACATCCAGAGCTTGCCGTTCGCCTTGGGGACGACCACCAGGTTCGCCAACCACTCCAAATGGATGACCTCTCGGATGAACTCGGCCTCTAGGAGATGCGCCACCTCCTCGCGGATAAAAGCTTGTCGCTCCGGGGCCTACCGCCGCACCTTCTGTCGGACGGGTCTCGCGTCCGGCCGCACGGCTAGATGGTGCTCGATCACTGTTAACAGTGAAATTTGGTAAGCCCGGAGTAGTCATCGGCTTCGAAGTCCTAAGATTAGCTGATGAGAGTTGTCAAGTCTTCAGTTGTCGAATTATTGCTATATTCGGTTAAGGAAATTGATCTACTAAAGGAAGCTTATTCAGAAGAGATCGAGTTCAAAGAGAATGCGGCATGACAAGTTATCTATTAATTAGGAATAGTTTGTTAGTTTCCTTTTATCTATAGGAAAGTGTGTTTAGTGTCCTATAAGGACTTTATCTTTTCCTTTTATCTTTAGGAAAGTTTCTTTCTTGTCTGACAAGGACTTGTATCAACCCATGTGTATAAACATGTACACCCGGGGTCTATGTAATCTATCTCTACGATCAATACAATTTGGCGCATCGCCATCTTTTACCTTTTCTACTTTATTTTATCGTCCGACGGGACATGGCGCTTGACGCGGGGCTGCATCGGTGTTCGATCATCGGCTAAGGGGTAAGTCCAATGTTCCGTCGGCCCAGGCAATTGTCTCATCTACATCGGCGTCGTTCAAGGCTGCATCAGCACATTCGACCTCTTGGATTGCTCTGGTTTGGATGATATATTTGCCTACCTATTTATCATATGTCTCTGTTAATCTAGTCTTAGCATATCAATTTACCTCTATCGGCTGCTTCTCGCTTTAGGGTTTCTGCCGGTATCGGCTAAATCGTGTTGTTAGATTAGATTAGCTTAGACATCTACCACCCTAAAAATTCAGTCAATGGCTTGATTGTCTAGATATTATGTTTCTTTTCATACTTAGTGCTGCATCAGTTAAGTTTGATCTACTAAGTCGTGCTTAGAACCATAATCTCTAGCCTGCTTCTTGATTGTCAATAAGGGTTTCATCGGGGTTTCAGCCGATGAGTTGTCTGGACGTTGCATCGGTTCATAAGGATTGCACATACATATAAGTTGGATTTAGTCGATGACAACAAAGGTTTCACTGTTTAATCTAATCTTGTGGATTTCATGACATCGGACCTCCAGCCGATGTGTGCTTTAACCTTCGGATCCATGCTTATTTATCATATCATTGCTAGCCGATTGGTTTATACTGGATTATATTGTTATTTTATTACATCATCATCAGCCGATTGCATTTATATTATTATCTACATTGGACATATAACCGATTGCTTAAACCCTATCGCTATCAGCTGGTATCGGCATCGGCTATTATCGCTATCGGCTGGAACTACTCCATCGGCTTGTCAGCCGATCGGCTGTTTTGATCTACTATTTGTATATCTTGTCAGTTGCAGGATCAAACTGACTGGCACGCTCGCATTTCACCAATCTTTGGACCTGCACTGGAGTTAAGCAGATCTCCCAGGCCGGTGTGTTCGATTTTTTTGTCAACAATCACCTCCCTGTGGACCCTAGGCATGTCCGACGGCTTTTAGGCAAAGACGTCGGCGTTTGCCCGCAGGAAGGAGACGAGCGCGTCTTCCTATTTGTCGTCCAAGTTACCGCCAATCTTCGGTCTTGGACGGATCATTGCCAAGGATAATCTTCTTAACGGACACCTCGTCACCCGAAGTCATCCGCTTCTTCAAGAGACGAGAGGTGGAAGTCTTAGGCCCCCCGCCGCCGTTCTCCGGCTGCGAGGTTGCTTGCACGTTGCTTCGTGCAAGTCAGGGCGATCTTGACATCGCCACTAATGGTGATGGGGCCGCCGGGGCTCAGCATCTTCATCTGGAGGTAGGCGTAATGGGTGACCGCCATGAACTTCACCAATGCGGGCCTACCAAGGACCGCGTTGTAGGGCAGATTGAGATCCGCCACATCAAAGTCGAGCCGTTCGGTGCGGAAGTTGGTGGGATCACCAAAGGTGACCAGGAGCACAATATGACCGGACGGCCACGTGTGTCCCGGGGTCACTCCTATGATGGGTAGCGACGTCTTAAGCTTCATCACTGGGGCCTTGATAGCGTCGAAGGCCGCGGGGGAGATGATGTTTAGTGCGACCCCGCCGTTGATTAGGACGCGCTTCATCTTATCGTTGCAGATGGTTTGCGATACCACCAGCGCCAACTGCCCTCCCCGGGCAACCACTGGCGGGTGGTCGGTTTGGTCGAAGGTGAGCTTCACCTCCGACCAGCGTGCTCGCCGTGTCGCCTCATGGGTAGGGACAGCGGCCAGAAGCTCGTGCTTCATGGCCTTAAAGCTACGGTCGGATGCGTGGGTGCATGTTCCACAGTCGACGGTGGCGACAGTGGTGTCAAGCTCCTAGAACTCCAGGTCCTCATCACCATTGTCGACGGGGGCCTTCTTCTTGGCCTCCTCTCGCCGCTTGTCGGCCGAGGTCGTCGGGGCTTTGCCCTCCCGGTGACACTGCCGCTTCTCCTGATGCGACTTCTTGACGCGCTCGGCCAAGGACTTGATCGTGCGACAGTCAGCAAGGCTGTGGGTGGAGGTATTGTGGACGATGCACCACTTATCTAGCGAGCGGCTCTCACCAGGGGCGGCGTTGTCCTTCTGTTTGATGCTCGCGGCCTTCTCTTTGTGCGGGGGCCGCAAGGTGCCTTCGGCGGTGAGGACGTGGCCCTTGTCGCTGGATCGGACCGATCTCTTCTTCTTCCTCTTCTCTCGCCGCTTGGAGCGGGAGGAGGACTCAGGGGCAGCCGCAGCCGCCGCGCCAGAGCTGGAGGAGTTCCAAGCCCACGCCTCCTCTTTGCGGGCCACGTGATCCGCGAGTTGAAAAAGCTCCGCATATGTCTTGTGCTCCTTGGAGGCGACCTTCTCCAGCACGCGGTTATGCCGCACGCCCCCCTAAATGCGTAGATGACCGCATGAGGAGGGATGCATGGGATGGTGTTGCGGACCTGACAAAACCGCTAGATGTATGAGTGGAGGGACTCATCGTCCTTCCGTTGTACCGCACGCTGTTAACGACGAAATTTGGTAAGCCCAAAGTCATCATCGGCTTAGAGTCAGTATCGGCTTCAGAGTTATGGAATCAGCCGATGGGAGTCATCAAATCACCAGCAACCGTGTTCTCGATGGAGTTGGATCAACTAAAGGGAATTTATCCAAAAGAGTCCGAGTTCAAGAAGGATACGGCATGGCAGTTTATCTATTAATTATGAATAGTTTGTTAGTTTCCTTTTATCTTTAGGAAAGTGTGTTTAGTGTCCGATAAGGACTTTATCTTTTCCTTTTATCTTTAGTTTCTTTCCTGTCCAACAAGGACTAGTATCTCCCTATGGGTATAAATATGTACACCCTGGGTCATTGTAATCTATCAATCTATCGATCAATACAACTACTCTCGGCGCATCGCCACCCTCTTTATCGAGGTTTTTACTTATCATCCGACGGAACTTAGCACCTGACGCGGGGCTGCATCGGCTTTCGATCTCCAGCGAAGGGGTAAGTCCTACGTTCCGTCGGCGCAGGCAATTGTCTCATCTACATCAGCGTTGTTCAAGGCTGCATCAGTACATTCGACCTCTTGAATTGCTCCGGTTTGGATGATATATTTGTCTACCTATTTATCATATGTCTCTGTTAATCTAGTCTTAGCATATCAATTTACCTCTATCGGCTGCTTCTCGCTTTAGGGTTTCTGCCGGTATTGGCTAAATCGTGTTGCTAGATTAGATTAGCTTAGACATTTACCACCCTAAAAATCAGTCAACGGCTTGATTGTCTAGATATTATGTTTCTTTTCATACTTAGTGCTGCATCAGTTGAGTTTGATCTACTAAGTCATGTTTAGAACCATAATCTCTAGCATGCTTCTTGATTGCCAATAAGGGTTTCATCGGGGTTTCAGCCGATGAGTTATCTGGACGTTGCATGGGCTTACAAGGATTGCATATACATATAAGTTGGACTTAGCCGATCACAACAAAAGTTTTACTGTTTATCTAATCTTGTGGATTTTATAACATTGGACCTCCATCCGATGTATGCTTTAACCTTCGGATCAGTGTTTATTCTATCATCTCATTGCTAGCCGATTGGTTTATACTGTATTATATTATTGTTATACTATATTATCATCAGTCGATTGCCTTTATATCATTATTTAAGTCAAGTGTCAGACTCTACATTGGACATAAAGCCGATAGTTCAGAACCCTATCGTTATCGGCTGGTATCGGCATAGGCTGGAACTACTCCATCGGCTTGTCAACCGATCGGCTGTTTGATCTGCTGTTTATATATCTTGTCAGTTGTAGGGTCAAACTGACTGGCACACCCGCATCTCATCAAGATTTTTGGACCTGCACTGGAGTTAAGCAGATCTCCCAGGCCTCGTGTTTTTCGCATCAACACGCTTTTGGCACGCCCGGTGGGACCATGATTTTATATCCACATGTCTGAAGAAGAAGTCAATGCCAAGATCATGGTCATAGTGGAGGATTTAACGGAGGAACAAAGGCAACAGATGGAGCAGTTTGTAGCTGATTTTCAAACGCATTGTCTTCAATGTTTCATCATGACACCAGAAGAGCCAACTCAGAAGACTCGATTCCCCAAGCCGATAGTTGAAATACTTCAAGATACAGTTGATGAAGCAGTTCATCACACATTGTTTGATCAGTCTGGAGTTTTGATGAGTAGACTACAAGATGTGATCAAGAAGATAGTTCCTGAAATAATTGTTCAAAAGAATCAGCTCGAGGGGCAAGCATATCAATATCGGCCGGAAGAACTTCGTCAATATGGGCATGATGAAGAATATCAATATAACAATGATTTGCCCGATAGAATTGCAAAGATAATAGAGGAGCAGTTTGGAATCAAACCTAAGGAACATACTTCTGTGTATCGGCTGCCATATCCTGAGTGGTTTAATAGGGTGCCATTGCCACACCGATACAAAGTTCCAGATTTCTCCCAGTTTTTAGGGCAAGATGATACATCTACAATGGAACATATCAGTCAATTCTTAGCACAATGTGGGGAGGTATCGGCTGAAGAAGCTCTGAAAGTTAGATTTTTTCCATTGTCTTTAACTGGATCAGCTTCACATGGTTTTCATCGCTACCATCAGATTTTATCCAAGGATGGGCCGATCTTGAGAAGCAATTTCATGACTATTTCTTTGTTGGAATCAAAGAGTTGAAGCTTTCAGATTTAATATCGGTTGAGCAGCAAGAAGGAGAATCGGCTATGGAATATATTCAGAGATTTCGTAATGTCCGCGGTCGATGTTATAGGTTGAGTCTAAGTGATGAGCAGCTCGCAGATCTTGCATTCCAAGGATTGTCAGCACCTATCAGAGAGAGATTCTTCTGCCACGAGTTTGACAGTCTAGCTCATTTAATGCAGACAGAAAGCCGATTGCAAGAAGCAAGGGAAGATCAATTTTGGAGTTAACAAGATCAGATAGAAGAGAATTTTGGAGCATGGGTCCTCACACTCCAAAACTGGGGGACATGTGTTAACGACGAAATTTGGTAAGCCCAAAGTCATCATCGGCTTAGAGTCAGTATCGGCTTCAGAGTTATGGAATCAGCCGATGGGAGTCATCAAATCGCCAGCAACCGTGTTCTCGATGGAGTCGGATCAACTAAAGGGAATTTATCCAGAAGAGTCCGAGTTCAAGAAGGATGCGGCATGGCAGTTTATCTATTAATTAGGAATAGTTTGTTAGTTTCCTTTTATCTTTAGAAAAGTGTGTTTAGTGTCTGATAAGGACTTTATCTTTTCCTTTTATCTTTAGTTTCTTTCCTGTCCGACAAGGACTAGTATCTCCCTATGGGTATAAATATGTACACCCTGGGTCATTGTAATCTATCAATCTATCGATCAATACAACTACTCTCGGCGCATCGCCACCCTCTTTACTCTCGGCGCACGGGTGGCTCAATGCACATCCAGCCAGCGCTCGATGTCAAGCCGAGCGTCCGGTTCTCCGTAGATACTCTCGTGGCGCCCACAGCTCCCCGCGGGCATCGACGAGGGGCGTGAGGACGAGTGGCGGGAAGCTTCTGCCACCCGGCGTGCTCTCCATCTTGCCGACAAAGAGAGGGCAATCGTACTACGTGATATACCAGCCGCCGTTGTCCGGCCGCCAGCGGCAAGCTGCCGCTGTGCGGTGGTGATCAGGTTGGCCACATCGTCCAGCCAGCACTGGACCGAGGTCTCTGGCTCTGGATCGACAGGGGGTGGCGCAGAAGTGTGCCCTAAGGCGTGCCACCGTCGTCGTGAGGTGGCAGCACACTCTTTCTCGGCGTCCTCCCCTGCCTGCCGGCAGTGAGATGGCCGAGTCCCCAGACTTATCCCGGCCCTCCCCTCGCCTAGGATTGCGGCGAGGGGGAGTCGAAGTAGGTCGTGCTTGGTGACGAGGGTCAAGATCCTCCTCGTCAGCCTCACACCACCAGCTTGCCGTCCGTGACTCCCGTCATGGATGTACCGGACGAAACTTGGGGCGCACGAAGATGAGTGCTCCTCAGGTGAACACGAACGCGCCCCCTACTTAGCGCGCCAGCTGTTGGAGGATGAACTCCTCGAGTAGGGGACCGTGAGGCCCCTCCTTTGTTGTTTCGGCTGGGGGCAGCGAGTGAAAGCTAAGCAGCTAGGAAGATTGGAAGCTATCAAGGGGGTCGGGTCCCTCAAAGAGGATGAGACAAAGATAATTATACAGGTTCGGGCCACTAACAAGCGTAATACCCTACTCATGTGTATGATGATTTTTCTGAGCTTTCCAAGTCTCTGAATCTCTGGTGTACAAACTAGGTCTAAACGATCCAACTCTTTGTTCTTCGATCCCCCTTGTTCATTGGATATGAACCTCCTTTTATACTCCCAGGGGAACTCACATGCACCGAGTGTGCCGCCCAGTGAAGGGAGTAAATATTCCCTATATTAAATGTGTGTCTTGCGCCACAACGTGGAAGTCCTCTGAGTATCGGCTGTCGTGCGGGGCCCATCAAATCATGCCGGTCGATGCAGGCCGACACGGGGAGGATTTTGGGTGTGAATGTGCCGGGAACGCCGTCCCGAGTGTGTCCAGGTCGGTCAAGCCGACTCTGAATGGTTGCAAGTCACTGTGCCCCTCATCATTTTGACGGGATAGGGCATACCTACCGCACCGCACGCTGTCTGACACCCGGCCGGGGTGCGCGTGGCTTGCCGCCATCTCGTCTGTCACTCAACCGGTCATGCACCGGTCACGATTCGGTCAAGCGTGCAGCACGCCGCATTAAATGAGGCGTGGCACGTCCGCTCCGTCTGCACTACCCTTGCATGATGGCCGCGTGGTGACCGTCCCAAGGGGTAGGGGCGGAGAGGGGCGGCTACCGCTCGTCCATGGGCCCAACCCCTCGGGGGAAGTGCCACGTGGACATCGAGGGCGACCTCTCCCCTTTAAGCACGATACCCCCGAGCCCATATCATCGACAGTAGCCCCCGGCCGAACCAACAAAGGAGGTGCCTCACGGTCCCCCGCTCGAGGAGTTCATCCTCCGACAGGGCTGCTCCACAACTCTACTCCAGACCCAACTCTGGAGCTATATTTAGAAGTTGGAGCTCTACCAAACAGGCCCAATGTGTCTCTTGTGAGCCCCTCGTCCTCCTGTTAGGATCCAATTAGGAAGGGAGCCCACACATTCGCGTGGGCATTCATGAATCATTGCTTAAATATTTGATATATCTTACTATTAAATTGTTAGTTTATAATATGTAATATTTACTTCATCTATATAATCACCTATCTATAAAGTTAAGCTTCTTCATCATTTAAGAAGACGAAGAAGCTTAACTTTATAGATAGGTGATTATATAGATGAATTAAATATTACATATTATAAACTAACAATTTAATAGTAAGATATATCAAATATTTAAGCAATGATTGTAGAGAGCATGACCCATCTATTCTTCTCCTGCACATTTGCACAACAATGCTGGCAGCAAATAGGCATTCAGTGAAATCTAGCGCTGGAGCTCATGAACATGATTACAACAGCTAAGTATCTTTTCATCTCAACTTCTTCTTTGAAGCTCAGGCGATTGGTTGTTGGCACATCTGGTGTAGAAGGAATGATTTTATTTTCAACAATGTGACTATCAGTTTAGTCAAGTGGAAATCAGACTTCAAGAAAGATTTTGCTCTGCATATGCACAGAGTAAAAAAGCAGACAAACCCATCCTGCAATCATGGATTGACTCTCTCTCTCTTAATTGTTTTGTATTTTTGTAAATATTGTAAACCTTTTATTTACTATTAATATAGCGCAGTAGGAGCCTCTCCTGCTGTTTCACGTAAAAAAAATCATTTAAGAAGACGTAAATCTTTAGGTTTAAATTTTAAGTCTAAATTAAAAAGTAAGATATTGTTTTTCTTTTTAATTGAATGTTTTGGGCTCTTATTTTTAACAAATCTAAATAAAGGTTACTGCTAATAGATGTGTTTTATTCCTTGTTTTAATTGGTTCACATCTGACGCAATTTGTTATACGTACTTACCTATCAATCAATAAAAATAGAGTAGATATATTCTAGACCTCGCTTCCTATAATATGTGTGATCTATATTTTTCTTAAATACATTTAGTCAACCCGAATGTTAAAACTCAAATTTAATAGTAAGAAATATAATATTAAAACCAACTATCTACTGCTATAGCATAGAATTCCCTAGCATAGAATAGAGGGAAGTCTATTCATACGTAGTCACTTAAAAACGCAGTGGTTCTTTCCGTAAAAGATCTAACCAGTAAAACAAATTATATATAACAAGGGCTGAAATGAAAAAATTATGTTGGCCCAATGAAGAGACGGCGCACCGTAGGCAACTAGAGATACGTGGTTCTACTTAAGCCTTGTTTAGTTGAGGAAAATTTTTAGGTTTGGTTGTTACATTAGATATACTAGACACATATTTGGAGTATTAAACGTAGTCTAGTAACAAAATAAATTATAGATTCCGCCAGAAAACTGCGAGACGAATTTATTAAGCCTAATTAATCCGTCATTAGCACCACATTATCAAATCGTGGCGCAATTAGGCTTAAAAGATTCGTCTCGCAATTTCCTGGCGAACTGTGTAATTGGTTTTTTTCTACATTTAATATTCTATGCATGTGTCCAAACATTCGATTGTGACAGCGTAAAAAATTATGTTTAGGAACTACTTAGATGTTTACTTGACAAAAACATAAAATTAAAACCGAAACATAAAACTAAAACCGATTCAAACACAGGCCATGTTTAGTTACAAAATTTTTCTTCCAACTTCCAAATTTTCCATTACATCAAAGGTTTCCTACACACACAAACTTCCAACTTTTCCTGTCACATCGTTCTAATTTTAACCAAACTTTTAATTTTGGCGTGAAGTAAATGCAGCCACATATGACTAGCGGAAACATCTTCAATTTTTATAATTGTAAAGATTTAGTCTAACTTAAACTTTAATTAGAAAAAAAATTAAAAAGACTTTTTATGTGAATAAAACTAAGGGAGTACTTGTTCTGTGGCGGTGGCACCGTACGAGGTATCCAACTTTTTCTTCCACGGAACATAAGAAAACAGCGTACATATCATGCGTATGGTACACACGCACACATCTTTTTGAGGTGGACAAATGCACACATCTGCCGAGCCTGCAATTAGCGTACGGTACACAAGCCATTAAGGCAAGGTTTCCGGGCAAGCTAGTACCGCGATGAAAAACACAAGCGATTAGGCCAATGTTTCCGGGCAAGCAGAGGCCGTGGCTTGCAGTACTAGTGCCAGTGGGTGCAAGGTGATCAATCGATCCTAGGCTCAACACTCTGAACGGTAGTCAAGCTGCCACGGCTGCAGCTAGAGTCGTCATCCGAAAATCTGAAAAGAACGGACCCTGAATCAATTCCACCGGCAATCGACCGGCAAATGATCACTATCGTTGAGTTTAATTACAAACGTCGGGAAATAGCAGTGAACGTCACCTTCCTATACGGTTTACAGATAAAAGAAAAAATAACTAACAGGAAAAGGCATTAAGTCCTACTCGAAAATTAATCTGAATATATTGTAGGCCTAAATTCGGATCACATGTTTAACAATCGCTACCTTGAGACGAATTTTCTCTTATAGCATAAAAATTATCAATCACCAAAATATCTCATGTAGGCAAAATCACCATGCGCCAAATAGTATGTAGAATTAAAGTATTAGAAAAGTTTTGGATGGATTAATTTGAACAAAATCATAGTGAAATGATTAATCACAAGTTAATGCCAAAAACCGAGCAATCTCTATCTCCACTATTATAAAAATTGAAGATGTTTTTGCTGGTACTTTGTTTGGTTGTTTGTTTGTTTGCCGGTATTATAAAAATCTCTATCCCATGTATTTTTGTTTGTTTGTTTTTACACTAAAATGCGACATAAGCGACATGTTAATGACACGTGGGACGAAGACCGGGTCAACACTCCCACCTAGGCGCCACGTCAGCCAAAACCGCTTCCAAAACCACTAAGAAATATATTTTGCACTGGTTTTAATAGTTGGAAGAGTCGATATACCCGGTTTTTTGGTTGGAGGTTTTAAGTCATACTTGGACCATAGTCGAGGGAGTCGAAGTATACTTTTTCCATAAGTCTGTTCTCTCGCTCATCTCTTTGGGCCATCTTATATTTCTAGAATAAGTCTATTCTGCATCCCTATTCTCTTTGATCATGCCCTGAATTAAGTCTGTTTTGAATCCCTCGACCATTTTTCTTTTGTGCTCATTGGTTCGTGTCGTGCCGGGCCAGTCCACCATGCCAAGGCATCAACCCAGACACGGCCCAACTATCGGGCTGGGCCGGCACGGGCTCAACACCAGTCATGGCATGCCGTGCTTAGACCGGGCCAAATAGCCATGCTATGGGCCGGACCGTCTAGCCTAGCTTCGGGCCTTATGGCCATCTATATGACGTGCTAGTCTGCCGCATCAAGAGTGAGGCAACGTCAATGTGGGTGCCTACACACGAGCGAGGAGTTAGGGTCTGTCCTTTAGCCTTCCCGTTTAAAATTTTACACCGTGATGGTACTCATGAGGAAATTAAATTTGAAAATATACCGTTCATATCTTTTTTTTCTTAAAAATATCCTAGATGCAAATCTTTTGACACAAATATACCGTTGGTCTTGCTGAACCGTTGTGCAAAATTGACGTGGGATGAAAATATAGACAGTCTTGTAGAGGGGCGGCGTGAGACCGCGCGGTGTCGAGCGACGAGCGCGTCAAACCGCGAGCATTCTTGTGCAAGAAGTCTACGAAAGTGTTTCGAAAATTAAAGGCAAAATTTGCTCTAGGACACTCGAAAAATATGGTCTTTGCTGAGGAACACCATAAGAACGTGTATTTGCTTGAGGACACTTAAAAACATGGTAATTTGTTGATAGATACTTATACGTATTATTTTATAATTTTTCGCTATTACGGAGAGAGAATTTTCACAAAATGACACTTTTGCCCCTGAGACCAATCTTCGTCGATGGGGATCAAATCCGGTCGACTCAGGCACCAAAACCGGCCTCGCTGCCCGTCGCTTTGTCCACCCCCGCCATCTTCCACAGCAGTTCGTCACGGTGTGTTCTCCCCGCGGGCGACAACTCCATCCATTCATTCACAACAAAGAGCAGCAGCAAGTGGAAAGTCGTCCGTCTGCCCATCGCGACGGCGTCCTTGCCACCGCCGCTCGGCGCCTCGTCCTTCAATCATTCGTCCGCGACCCATCCTCGATGTCCAATGCCACGAGCCGTCGCCAGCCTGTGAAGCAACAGCAACAGCAGTAGCATTTTTGTCTCTGTTTATGAAGCAACAGCAGCTGCGAAGCCAACATCCTCGCCGGCGGCAACCCCATCCGTTTGTTCAAAGGCTCACAACAGCAGCAGCAGCAAGCTAACTTCAAGCTCGCAGCAAACAAAGAGCAGCGGTAAGCCATCAAACCTCGTCGGTTCTCAGCCGTTGTCCTCTGCCGCGAGATCCAACCATCCGTCTCGGTCGCGGCTCGTCGTGGATCTGCAGTCCTCGTCGACGGTCGTGACGCTGCCCCTCGTCACCGCCCGTCGCGGTTGCCCCTCATCGTTGCTCACGGCTGCTTCGCACAACCTGTGTAGGAGGAAGAAACGGAAAAGGAAGAAGAAGATGAGGGTAGAATAGACATTTTATGTGATTTCTCTCTCCTCAACTAATTGAATATTGTATTTTAATGGTCGTGGTGTCCTGTGGCAAATTACTATGTTTTTTCAGTGTCATAGTGCAAATTCACGTTTTCGAGATGTCCCCTAGTCAGGACCGCTTTCTTTGAGTGTCATGTAGCAAATTTTGCCAAAACTAAAAGATTAGCGATCAATTAATGATGATTAGTGATTAATTATCTTATTATTTAATCACTAATTAATTGTTGATTAGCGGCAAGTGTGACGGCCTCGCTCATTGAGCGTGCGAGACCAATGCTAATTTTATGCGAATAAAATTACATCAAGTATATTTCTGAGAAATAAAAAAAAAGTGAATGGTATATTTTAAATTTAATTCCTCGCGAGGTGCTCCCACACTGTGGAACTAGCAGTAAAACGGTAAAAGAAAAAGAAAAGAAAAAAAAGAGTTGCGTCCGCGCCGACTGGTATTCGCAGCCATCCGTCCATCCGTGTCAGCGTCACTCATCACGCACGCACCCATCAAAAAGCTCCGGAGGACGACGCAAGGAATCATCAAAGCGAGACACCTTTTCTTTTGGCCTCCTTCCTCGCGAAAACCACCAAACCAAAACCCACACACCCACAGCTTTTCTCCCCCTCACTGCTTTGCTCTCCAGTCTCCACCTCCTCCTCCTCGCTGCCGCGCCGCCCATCCGCCAGCCATGGCGATGTCGTCGTCCCGCTCGGCGGCCGCGATCCGGGGGCGGCGGGTCGGGGCGCTGGCGAGGGCGAGGAGGCACGCGACGAGGGCGATGGCGTCGCTGTTCGGCCACGTCGAGCCGGCTCCCAAGGACCCCATCCTCGGCGTCACCGAGGCCTTCCTCGCCGACCCCTCCCCCGACAAAGTCAACGTCGGCGTCGTACGTCTCTCTCTCTCTCTCATTTGGATCCCCGATCTCGCTTGATTCTGACGGAGATGTTGGGCGGGGATGCTGAAACTGCAGGGCGCCTACCGGGACGACAACGGCAAGCCCGTCGTGCTCGAGTGCGTGCGCGAGGCCGAGCGCCGGATCGCCGGCAACCTCAACATGTCAGAACGAGATCCCTCCCTGTCTCTTCCAGTTAGCTTCAATGCTTGATTACTTGTGCATGTGCGGATCTGAGCTATACCTGCTGTGTTTTGTAGATATGAGCTTCAATAATCTTTGGTTCTTGATTCATTTTTAGTTCCATTCTGAAATAAAAGCATGCTGATACCGCTGGTTCGTTCTGAAGCGTGATCTATCACTAGTATTTTGTTTTCAAACATGATCTGGATCATGTGTAAAGCTTCCTTTTCCTTCTTCAATCACGCAATGTATGTACGCTTGATGCGAAAAAAAAATTATTGTTGTCCCATCCTGCCGCGGTTTAGACCTCCTGTAGGCATTCTGTGGTAAAATGGTTTCCAGATGCTTCTTTATGCTCTTTTGTGGTGTGGAAGTAAACATCATTGCAGTACAGATTAGACACTCCAATCCTTTTTTTTTTTTGTCCTGAAAAAAATGATCAACTAAAGCATAATACTGTCTTGCAGTTGATGCTACACCTGTTTTAGTGCTGGACCGTTGGAGGTTGCCTTAAGTTCTAATTTCCACTAATTTTGTAAAACAGGGAGTACCTTCCAATGGGAGGAAGTATAAAGATGATTGAAGAGTCACTAAAGCTGGCATATGGTGAGGATTCTGATTTCATCAAAGATAAGAGGATTGCTGCGGTGCAGGCTCTTTCAGGCACAGGTGCATGCCGGCTCTTTGCCGATTTCCAGAGGCGTTTCTTGCCAAATTCACAGATCTACATACCTACACCTACATGGTCCAAGTGAGTTGGAATCCTGCTGAGACATGAATTGTTGTTGTTTTCTTTACATCTAAGAAAAATCTCTTAAAGAAAGAAATAGGAAGAGAAAACATAGATGTAGATGGTGTGTATTACTGTCTCTACATGATATGGTAGGCACCTGTGATTCTTGCTCTCCAATATTGTTAACATCATCAGTATCTAACATTCTAACCTCAGTGTGTGTAACTTCTCCAGTCATCATAACATTTGGAGGGATGCTCAAGTACCTCAAAGGACATTCACCTATTACCATCCAGAGTCAAGAGGGCTTGATTTCGCAGGACTGATGGATGATATTAAGGTGATTCATTTCTCCAGTATTGTTAGAAAGATATCTTACTTTTAGGAATTATTACATTGTTGCTGGTATCTGTAGCAAGATCATGGATATTGTTTGAAAATAGATATTTGTAGAGTCAATACTGATTTAGCTTTCTTTCTCATTGATAAATGATAAGTTTTAGGTACACTTAGTTTTTCTCACTTTCTTATAGGTGCTTCTGACCTGTTGATGGGTTTCCTATAGCTCCTTTTAATTTATTTTTGTTCCTCTCATCTGCAGAACGCTCCAAATGGTTCATTCTTTTTGCTTCATGCTTGTGCCCATAATCCTACTGGAGTTGATCCTACAGAAGAACAATGGAGAGAGATATCCTACCAATTCAAGGTAGCGGAAGTGAAAAGGACTGGCTTTTTGTTGGTGTTATCACCAACGACAGATATCACATTTTCCTTATGTGTTTTGACAGATAAAGAATCATTTCCCATTCTTTGACATGGCATACCAAGGATTTGCCAGCGGTGATCCAGAGAGAGATGCTAAGGCAATCCGAATCTTCCTTGAAGATGGGCATCAAATTGGATGTGCTCAGTCATATGCAAAGAACATGGGACTGTATGGGCAAAGGGCAGGGTGCTTGAGGTATTCACTCGCCTAGTGTCATTTATGCTTGAAAGTTATATAGTTGTGCAATGCAGTGCTCCTATGCTCTGGATATAATTAAGAGGCACAAAATTTACATCATGTTAACTACTGTTGATTCAGGATTTGTACTGTTTTCTTCAGGGAGAGCATAGCAAAGCTACTCTCTGTATTGCATGACTAATTCCATGCATGGTCCTTGAAAATGAAACGTGTCTTAGAGCGTTAGTTATTTGATTTCTCAAAAAAAAAAAAAAGGAATTTGCAAGTGGAACTCATATCTAGCGAGACTGAAATATTTTCCCTTCAGGAAGCTCTCCTGTTCCATTAAGGGGAAGAGTATATAACATCAAATAGAATTGAGTGATCCAATTTGTTATCTTTTCTTTAAACAATGATCATACTCTAATGATCATAAAACTGATTTTGTATTGCTGTTTCAGTATTCTGTGTGAGGATGAGATGCAAGCAGTTTCTGTTAAGAGCCAATTGCAACAGATTGCAAGGCCAATGTACAGCAACCCACCTGTTCATGGTGCACTGGTTGTCTCCATAATCCTTAATGATCCAGAATTAAAGAGTTTATGGTTGAAAGAGGTCAAGGTAAGAAGTCTTAACTACGTAAGTTCCTAATAGATTAATCTATGTGAAGCATGGAAAGGAGTTTAATATCGCCACTGGGTTGTCTCAGGGTATGGCTGATCGAATCATTGGAATGCGGAAGGCACTCTGGGAAAATCTCGAAGGCCTAGGTTCACCATTGTCATGGGATCACATCACCAATCAGGTAAAGAAATCATGAAAATGTACCATTTCTGAATATGAATTCAGTGACATGCAAATTATACCAGTTCAAAGTAGTTGCCAGCATCTCCAAGGCCCACAATAGATATAGTCAGGTTGTACCATAAACTTGTTGGAGTTTGGTTCATTGAGGTATTAGTTCATGTGGACTGATGTACTCTAGTGCTGGTCCTGTTGCTTGAACTTCCAGCATAATTGCAAACTAGTCAAAGTGGATTTTGTATCATAAATATTGTGTTCTAACTCGAGGCCTTGTCAAAGTGGTTGTCTTGAGTCCCAACTAATCAATTAGAAATGGATAATTGTACAATAGCTATTAAGTCTTGTCTGGGTATAGTTGATTCGGTAAGTAACAGTGTCAGTCAAAAACTAGTAAGAACCACTAGCTTCACTCGTTCTCCTTGTAAGCTTACAAGTACAGACATATCCATTTTGTACGATTGATATATGTTGGGCAAGAATTATGTGCAACTTAAATGTCCATTTACCCATACTTGGTTCAAATTTTCACCATGTATTCAACTTGATATCATTGTGTGTTATGTTCACTCAGTCTCTATGGAGATTGATATTCCACATTCAGCCTAATATTATTGTTAGTTATATGGTGAATATTAAAAACGTAAGCATATTTGCAGATTGGAATGTTCTGCTACAGTGGGATGACACCTGAACAGGTGGATCGCTTAACCAATGAATACCATATTTACATGACCCGTAATGGCAGAATAAGGTACAATAACAGTACTTTTAGTTTTTCATGTTGCTGAATCTTTGTTTTAATCGAATAAAAATCTAACTTTCTGTCATTTCTTTCAGCATGGCTGGTGTAACAACAGGAAATGTGGCGTATTTGGCTAATGCTATTCATGAGGTCACTAAAACGAAATGAAGCTACTTCCTCTTCCCTCTTCGGCCAATGAAATGAGGCTTGCAAGCGGCGGCGTTTTTTTTTTTGGGGGGTGGTCTATTGACCTTTAAGATGGTTGTACTAGAGAAATAATCCAGTGAACATGCTGGTGTTTCTCCAACTTCGGATTTTCCCTGTATGGAGGAGAGAACTAGAAACCTACCCAATTTTGAGAGCTATAGATGCCGATCCTGTTATTTCAATCGTCAGATGTTATGCCTGTGGCAGCCTGGCAGGTCACCTCAGAAACAGAGATATGTGAAAGAGAATAAATGCAAATGAGCTGAGCATTTTGACAAGTCATGTGTGGCCCTGCCGACCGACCATGAGAATTTAGATAAAATTTGCTGCTTTTTTTGTATGTGATATCAAGACGAGGCAGGCGTATTCTGCTGAATATTTTTTGGTAAACGTAGCATGAGCGTTTAGCATGTAGACTCGCAGGAATAAGCCGTCTCAGCGAAGAACATTTCATATTGATTCGTGCTTTTGGGCTCTTTCATACTGATTCTTGTAACTGAGAAAAACATGCAAGATGCAATGTAATTTTCTCGAGAACATATTGTAGGATGGGTAGCATACTGATTTGCACTGTACAGTGCATACGCCAACACGACCAGAAATGACCGATCTACCTAGCAGTTAGAGATTGGATCGTGAGGCATTTGCAACACCAGCAAACTCCTTGCAGATTCCAAGTAAAACTACATCCAGACTATACACGTTTTTGTACAATTGTCATCCTTTTGTTTGTGGTTCTCCCCCCTGATGTACAATTGTGATCATCTGGGACCAGATAGCTCAATTGGCTCTATTATGAAGGATGATGAATCATGAGGATCCTCATGCCTTACTGAGAAACTGCAAGATCCTCCATAGGGAGGCACTTCTCTATTCAAGTCGATGCCGTTCTCTGGCAGGGTGACATTAGCTTCAAGGGCATTAAGGACTTCTGACATCTTGGGACGCAAAATGGGATTGGTCTGAGTGCATTGCAGAATTACGTCAACAGAACACTCCAACTCGGCGAAATCAAATGAATCTTTCAGATCCCTGTCAACCAGTTTATCCAATTTATTTTCTTCCTTGACTTCTCTAACCTGCAGAGAATTAAGATTAGGTGGTAAGAAAGTATACAAGGATATGGGCATCAAATGACAGTAGTTAGGTAATTAGATAAAGATTGAACTAAAAGGAGATACCCAATCTAGAATCATTCCCTTCTGAGATTGCGCGTGCCCATTGCTCAAGGTTTTAGGCCCAGTGATCAGTTCCAACAAGAGAATACCAAACCCATAAACATCGGTCTTTTCTGAAGACTGTCCTGTTGATAAATACTCTGGAGCAATATGTCCAATAGTGCCCCTAACTGCAGTAGTAACATGTGATTCTTGTCGGTCAAGAAGTTTTGCCAATCCAAAATCCCCAACAATTGCTTCAAAACTTTCATCAAGCAAAATGTTAGCTGCTTTAACATCCCTGTGAATGATTTTAGGATTGCATTGTTCGTGAAGATACAGCAGTCCCCTGGCTGCCCCAACAGCAATCCGCATACGCTTGCTCCAATCAAGAGATGGTTTTCCATGATGGTAATCTACAAATTAACTGTGTTAGTAAGAGAGTGAAATGGAAAAGAAATGATAGGAGAATGATGCAAAATCAACCAACACAGGATCACAACACACATCTTTGTAAGGAAGCTATCATAGTTTTACATAATCATCATTTTAGCTTTTGGATCAACAACAGTCTACCTTCAATAAGAACTACAACTGGAAACTGGCCCAGCTATATTAAAACATAAAATCAAAATTTGTTTTGGACGATTGTAATTACCTCTCAAGCGATCAGCAACACTGCCATTTGGCATATATGGATATACAAGCAACCTTTCTTTTGAGGTCATGCAGAATCCATATAACCGCAAAAGGTTCCTGTGCACAGCTAGACCAATCAACTCCACTTCTGTCTGAAATTGAACTTCACCAGTAATATCAGGATCTTTTAGTCTCTTTACAGCCACCAAAGCTCCATTTCTCAGACAGCCTTTATAAACAACACCAAAGCCACCTTGACCTAATATGTTCTTTGAGTTGAAATTGTCAGTTGCACTCTGAAGCTCGTGAAATGAGAAGTGCTTTAGATGGCCCAATTCAATTTCAAGATCTTGGTCTAGAAGTAACAAAAGAAAAGAATGTTTATCAGATGCTATATATTCTGAACTCTGCAATAAGAGAGTAGATGCTTAACCCTTTGAAAATTACCAGCAGAAGCAAAAGGCAAGCGCCATCTGCAATATTTTAGCCAACAAATGACAAACAGAACAAATACTGTGGCACAGATGATGCTTAATGAAATTGCCAGAGCTAGTTGATGATGGCTGTTTGTTTTTTTCGACGGGCTAGAAATTGTTGATTCTGCAAAGGAAGGCAAATTAGGTCCAACAGATAAATATGCAAGCATATGACATCAGGCAAACAATTACCATTAGTTAATACTGTGAGATCTTTGCAACCATGCATAATTGATGAATTGCAAAGGAACCTGTTTCCTGCAAGACTGGAAATCAGAGGAAAGTGATCATCAGGAGGGTATTAAAACTGATGAGAAGGAACTATGTGCATATGCTTTGGGAAGGAATTATGTGCCTACGCTTAGTTTAGCATAAGAACACAGAAAATATGCAGGTGCCAAACACTTTGGTTAAGCAAATGGAAGGAAATAAGCAGAGCTTATCGTACGCACTCTCACCAACTTACCTGTAGTCATGTGCATAGATTTTTGGAACCGGGCCGCTCAAATTATTGGATGATAAATCACTGAAACAATTTTCCCATGTTGGGTAAAAATCAATAATTACATTTATACACAACATTTATAACAGAAGAGAGAATATAAAGTGGTGAAAAGAGACATACAGGAATGTGAGACCTGGAAGCTTTGCGACATCTTCAGGGATCTGTCCAGACAAGTTGTTCTTATCTAGGCGCCTGAAGGATTCACAAACAGAAGTCATATTTTGGGACAAGCAAAATATGTGGCACAAAATTTGAAGCAATATTTTGGCATCTGCTCACAGATAGTTTAATTCAGTCAGCCGCCCTAGAGAACTTGGGATTTCACCAACAAACTGGTTACCAGAAAGATCAAGAGCTTTCAGATTGGTCAACTTCCCAATCTCTGGAGGAATGCCACCTGATATCATGTTATTCTGTAGTAACCTGAATGAAGACAATAAAAATGTTGAGTAATCAAGTAATGGTATTTTGTTTCATTTTATGAGGACAGACAGAGTCAAGCAAACAAGTTCATGGGAATCAGTATGAATACACGATCAACTTAAGTATATGACACTGCAAGATGTAATATGCTCATGTCCTTACAAATAGGATGAAGACAATCAAATGTTGGACAAACCATACTCATAAACATTTCAATGTTATATTCAAATATGAATCAAATGAATATTCTATAGTGGTCACATAGTAATAGCCTTCAATCCACATATGCAGCACAGTTGATCATTCTGATTTGTAGGGTTAGCCAAAAGAAACATGAATCTCTCTACAGATTAAGATACATTTCTACTAAAGCAGTCAGTTTAGGTGACAATATACTTCCAGACTATTTATATACTAAAAATAATAATTGCTATAGAATCTGCATATAATTTTCACGTTTGGGTCTGTAGACAAACTTTGGTTATGAATTCTAGTGCTGCAAGGTTCAGAAAAATGTTTATAGAACAGAAAATGCACTAATTAGTGAGTCATGATTATCTCAACTCTTTATATGGATCTATTTCAATGATACTTAGACCAAACAAGGTGAGCCACACATTCATTATTACCAGGCCTTGAATCCTGAGAATGTCATTTATTATAACTAATAGGAAGTGTGACTTGCTCACATGAAAATGGTGCTCCAATGCTAGCATTGGAAATGCTTCAGTTGTACGAAAAGTGTCATTTGCCCACATGAAGGTCTATAAAAAATATTAAAAATGGAGATGCCATGGCATGGCATCTGTCCCCCACTCTTTTCAGATGAAGAAAATGAAATTTTATTCAGAGGTGCCATGCTATGTCAGCTGTCATCTCTCAAGTGATGTATTTTACACATCTGTCTTGGCCTGGCTCTGGAGAGTAAATGTTCAGTGTTCACGGACCCTACATGGAGTTCTCCTAAGTTCAACTACAAGAGACATAGCCCATAGGGTAATGCCCTCACTTTCCAGCTCTTTAACTATGGAGGTATCAATCGATCAATCACCAATCGGATGGTACCAAATCCAAAACAACAGTTGGGGAAAACTGATCCTACCAACCCAGCTCAACTAATTTTGCAGTGCTACGACTATGAGACAATCCGTGCTCACTAATAAATGCATTAATGGAACAAGAACAAAACCTTTGCATTTGATAAGGTTCGAATGAATTCGTTCAAGAACCCCTTACATTGTCTGCAGGTGGCTGAGGTTCCCGATGCTCGGCGACAGCGTCCCGGCCAATCCGTTGTTCGCCATCTGCCTGCAGCAGCACAGCAATCCAACCAAAACCGCCATAATCAACACCACCACCACGAGCAGTAGCAGCAGCAATAACAAAATCCCACGAACGAATCAGGAGAGGGGAATCCTCACAGCGAGACGACGAATCCGTCGGGGGAGCAGGCGACCATGGACCAGGTGCACGGGTCGACGGAGTTGATGTCCCACCCTCCCATCACCCCCTTCTCGTCCCGCATCCTGCTCTTCACCGCCATCAGCGCCGCCACTGCAAAAACCCCCCACATCATATCAAAACCCTAACCCACCTAGGGTTCCCGTTCCCCAACCAAAACCCACGCTACCCAACCCACGCACCTTCGTAGTTGAGCCCCTTGGGCGACAGCGGCGGGTCCCCGGCGGCGGCGACGGCCCACGCGGCGACCACCACCGCCGCCGCCACGGCGAGGGCGCGGGGCCCCGCCATGAGAGGAGTCCGACGGCGACGCCGGGGAGGGCGAGGAGGAGGCCGCGCGGGCGCAGCGCAGCAGCGGCGGCGGAGGCGGAGGCGGTGGCTTGAGGTGGGCTACGCTGCAGCAGGAGCTCGGGCTTGGCGGCCGTGGGCGCCTGCGCGAGTATAATACTGCCACTGTATCGAGCTAAGCGACGGGGGTGCTTAGCTTAGGCGGGGGGTGTGATTAGATTAGAGTTAAGATTAAATTAGCGCAATTTGGTTGGGAATTGGGCATCTTAATTACGAAAGCGATCGCTAATTGGGCCTTAATTACGTTTATCGCGAGTGGAGGCGGGTGGCTCTCTCCCTGCCTCGGGAATCGCGCTCCCAAAAAAGGCTCCCGATTTTTATTTATTTTCATTTTGTTTTTTTTTGGGATTCTTTTTTGTTATTTGGGTCGGTGAGAAATGTGAAATTGTAAATAGGTCCTCGAAATTATAAGTAGCTAGGGAATTGGCGCTTCCGGTCTGCCAATTACTTGAGCCCTCCTGTTGTTTTGCTGCTTGTTTTTTTACTGCTCCTGATTGAGCTAGCTCTGACACAACACAATTGTTTGTTCTCTTTGGGAACACTAAACATTTGTTTCCTTGTGACAGTTTCTAGACAATTTAACATTACTGTATGTGTGGACAAGAGGGCCATTAAAACACAGTTTTTTTCTTTTTTTTTGTAGGGAAGGAGGGAAGAAACAAACAAATGATGGCACTGGTCCTAGACAACAGTATTGGTTGTTGAGAAAATTGAGCATGCAGAGAAATGCCAGATTGGTATCGAGTCCCATAGTGCAATTTGGTTTGGATATTGAAGCTACAGAGGGTGGTAAGGTTAATTGTGTTTTCATTTTCTCGATATTTTATAGCTCAATGTTCTAGTACATTTTTTCATTAAATCTATGACTTGCCCCGAGCTTAATGTATATCCATATATTATACTCGTTACGAGGCTGGCCTATATTACAATATTATTATAGGTGGGCGAGGCATCAATAGATGTCAGCAGCATATTGCGCATATCAAATAAATTTAATGCCATAATTAGTCAATTTTTAATTGTATCTAGATTCGTGAAAAATCTTAGCTATTATTCTGTACACAACGGACTTAGATATCTTATATATTGGGCGATAAACAATCTGGGTAGCAACAGCTAACCACTCCTACGGTCCTATCATAGCTTCGATGTCAACAAAGATGGAGCCATAGAGGACCATCTCATGTGATTGCAACTAGATTTAGGTGCTATCCACAAGGAGACTAACAACACCTGTATTTAGATCCAAATACATTTCGTCATCACTCATCAGTACGATGGAGTTAATCACAAAATCTTTTCCTCTGCATTTCATTGTCCCCTGAAATTTTCTGTAAGGCACTTTATCTTGAAAAAACACGAACATGTAAATGGAGAAAATGTGTCCTTGGAATCAAAAGTTTATAAGGAAAAAACATATTTTACATCTTTAAAAAGTTCACTTTCATCCTTCACCTGTTATAAACAGATGTGATTTGTGCCATGTCAGCCACCACACATCACCACAAGCACCTTGCCATCCTTATTGCTTACTTTACCGTTTGTTCTCCGCAGTTAGAACAAGTGCACTAAGATTTGGCTGCTTCTTCTAAAAGTACCGATTAGGTTGTGGTGGAGAAGGGAACTGATAAGGCAGAGAGGATAAGCTGTTTCTTATGCAAATACAACATCTATTAATCTTTAAAAAAGTGAAAAACAAAGTGCTAAAGAGATTTATCATTTTCCGTGTGCATGTTTCCCAAAATGCTAAATGTTACTTTTTTTGCAAACAACATTCTATACGAAAGTTGTTTGAAAAAAATAATATTAATTTATTTTTTAAGTTGAAAATAATTAATACTTAATTAATCATGTGTTAATGGCTCATCTCGTTTTGTGTATCTTCTCACTCTTCTCTTTTCCCCTCCTCTCAAATACAGCCAGTGTGAGAGCAAACAAAATAAATAAAATTATACCATAATATTATGGTTTATGAATTAGAGATGATATGTTAAACGTGTTGTGACATCCCGGCCCAGGGCTTAATAGGATTAATAGAATACCCATATCAACAAGTTGCAACTTCTTTTCCGGAAGCCGATCTCCAAAGAACTCCCGGGTGCGCACGAGTGAGGACAAAGTGTGCCAACTTGTGTTGGTCTGTGAGGACAGTTTATGACCTATAAAAGCTATCATATGTAAGCGGGCCGACCTGGGAGAGGATAAAAAATGTGAGTTTTTCAACTTTAACTAATATTTAGATTATAATTTATAGAACTACATATTATCAGAATCTAGGTGAGAATATAGATTGCTTAGGGGAGTTAAAGACTGGATTATAATTTATAGAACTACATATTATCAGAATCTAGGTGAGAATATAGATTGCTTAGGAGAGTTAAAGACTTGAGAGGCTCCTCTCAAACATGGCCATTTCTTCTAGAATCTATAGCTCTTCAAACAGTCTAGACTTTTGTTCAGATTGTGAAAATATGTAGTTGTAGAATATAGTAAATGAATTAGAAGGAAAAAAATTAGCATTTTCGGATTCTCACCGGTTAGCTTCTCAAAACACTCAAGCTCTTCAAACAGAGCTAAATATGGGAGTGGGAGTAATGTCTTGGTTAGTGGGATTAATGTATGGTATGTTAATAGATTAATTTAGATGCAATGTAGCCTGGGATGCGCATTAGTCCAAGCATACTAATCTCCGGTAAATGTTGCCCAAGACGAAGACGAGAGCACAAGCACAAACTGCTTTTGCATGTGTATGGTCTATCCTGCCTGATGGTAGTACCAACTGCCAAGCCAAACCAGGGAAACCATGAACCATCGTCAGTACTTTCATTTCGGCTTGTATATGTCCACAATTGTAGTGCAAAAACAATCTGCTGCATCGTTAGGATGCCGATTCCTGCGACTGTGAGACCAGCTCAATCAACGGCCTTCAGAAAATTCAGATTAGGCCCTACAAAATCTGACTCCACCTGCTCACCTTAGAAATTTGCAGCACTGTTTTGTTCTAATTCCAACTTGTCAGTTGTCAGAATCGTGATTATTGACCAAAGAACTTTGAAATCATGCAGGTAGACAATGAAATCTGGGGACGGTGTGAAATGAAGAAGTCATCAAAGCAGCAAAAATAAAACAACACAGTATGTATATGCTTTGTTTACAGACTTCTATAAGTTTGTAGCCTTCCCATAGTCAACAGCAACTGGAAAAAAAAATAGCTATAAAAGATTAATAGAGCAGGTGTGTCAGCATGATGATAATAAAGCAAATAAATAGTGTTCTGCTCAACCACACTAAACAGACAGCATCTCTATTGATGAAAGGACCAGCCGACACAACCAATTGGTTCTCAACTGTTGCTTTTATTCTCTCAATATAGGATTGGTGCTGACACCTGCCCTAAATCCTTACACAACTCACAAATGCAGACCTCAAATATATTACTCATTTATCAACAATTTTATCCTAGTATTCCAGTGACAATGATAATCACAACATTCATCTTTGCAGCCAACAGATGAGGAAAGTTCTCTGAACCATATGGTAGAGGAAACCAGTAGGGGGGGGGGGGGGGGGTAAACAAGTTTGGGCATGGGGTATCATAACAAGAGATTTTTTCCATTAGGAACATTTACACAATTACATCGACAATAGGGCATGAGAAACACTTACAGGGCACTACAACATTAATCGTGGGAGAAAGTAGTACAGTACTTGGGATCTGATCCCTTTCAATAGCTTAACAATACACCATCCCCATTCCCTCCAGCTATCCCCACAGTACTTGGCTAATCCTGACCACCATGGCCTCCTAATAATGGAGGAGAAGCATTAAATTAACATGGGTTGGCTGTGCCTAGCACACCCCCCTCATATAACACATTGGCGCCAGCTCATGTTCAGCTTCCCAATAATGGTCAGATTCTACACCTTAAATGTGAGAACATGCAAGTTGCCCTTCGGCACAAACAAGCATCGGCTTCGCAAAGTAAAAATACCATCCAGCCGTCCTATGGTCCGGCAGCAGGCAAGAAATTGAACCCACAATGTCGCCGAGCATGCTCTGGTATCAACCTGTTGATGAGCTCTGGCGATAAATTCGCTAGCTGCAAATGAACAAGCAGGCACATAAGTCGGTCTTTTCATCTTAACTTAGTATTTTTGTTCATGAAAGGTATATCTGCCTAGAAATTACTTACTTCTTGCTTAAAGTTGAACAGTGGGGGGAATGGACGTCCATTTGGCAACCTTGCGTGGGGTTCTCGCAATTCATCAAAGAATGAATGTGCACATGCTTCGAGCTGTAAATTGTAATGGTGATTAATCAGCATATTGCATGAAGTTACACTGGTATGAATTCGAAAACACTGATCATATAAATTCAAGGGCAGAGAATGGCAGCATTATAGGAATGAAAAGTAAGATTGTTGTGGACTCCATATTCACAAGAACATAGTGAACATGAGAAATCCATAAACCTCTTGTTCAAAAAACTGAAATCAATAAACTGGTAGAAACTAGAAAGATAAACGAATATATTGATTATTTTTTTTCTGTTCCTCCTCGAAAACATCCACGCACATCCAAAATAAAGGGTTAAACATAATCTTTCCTTTTGCAAGAATATCCGATTAAATGCTGTACACCTTTAGGAGAGAATTAACAATGACATACTGGTGTTATCCAACCCAAATCCAATGATTGACACTAGTTTTATACCCACAAAATAAAGGATGCGTGAACAAATAAAATATATTGATTATTGATAGAAGATGTTAACAGACGAAAACTGAAAGTGATGGGCGGAACATGACCAATCAAGTTGAACGAAACAACTAATGCCATTAATAATTTGGAGCAATCATTAATAGGTAGATGGCTTCAACAGTTGACTTGAATCAGTCAAACAAAATGAGATGGAAAACTCACGGCAGTGCATCGTAGATTTGGTGAATACTGGAGAAGACGTGATGCAAGGTCAATTGCTTCTGGAGGCATCCGCTTGTGGAAAATCTGCAGCATAGGATTTGCAGGTTGTAATATGCACTAGTATCATAACATCAATTAAAAAAATTGAATGCTAAAGTAAACAAAACAATTCTAATACCTTGTGCCATGGGTGAGCTTTAATCTGAGGAAATCTGAATTCTGTGTAGTTGGGATTCATGCAGCGGATTTCCTCACGTGTTGGAGTACCAAGAACCTACCAACAAAGAAAATTCATTCAGTTTATGAAAATAGAAAAACATTAAGAAATTTTCTTTAGACCGCATGTACTGTAGAGCAGTGCCTAACATACTACCTTTATAATCTCGACAAGCTGATCCACTGCACTTTCACCAGGAAAGAGAGGCTGGAAAAATGGACAAAAAAGATGTTTAGTTCAAAGTTTGCTATAGTCAACCTGATAAAAAAAAAACAGTCAAAGAAGCCACAAACAGGAAATAACCTGGCCAAGGAGCAACTCAGCAAGAACACACCCAGCTGACCATATATCAATTGATGTCGTGTATTCGGTTGCCCCAAATATCAGTTCTGGAGCACGGTAATAACGTGAACATATATACGATATGTTTGCTTCACCTTTAACCTGCCCAGCGATTGAATGGAAAAGCAGATCAAAATGAGGACAGTAGAGTTGCATTACAGCAATATAAAAGAAAAAAGAAATACAGCAATGTGAGGTTGATCCAGAAATGCACTGTTTTTCCCCAGTTTCTAATTTGTCCACATGAAAACAGCAAGAAGATATTCTTGCAACAAAACGAACAAAAGATCTAATCCAGTAATTTAAATTATGTAAATCAAACTGCTAAATATACCCTCTTGAAAACCAGAAAGAATTGTGCTATACAAAAATAAAATAAAATAAAATGAGCTACTTCAGTATTTAAATCATGCGAATTAAACTGCTAAACTAAACCCTCTCCAAATCATAAAGAACCACTCCAATATAAATATCTGTAATCAACACTAAAATGTGCATTAACTCACCAACATTTTTGCGCTCCCAAAATCACATATTTTGACTTGGTGAGTAAGAGGATCGACCTATTAAAACCAATATAAAGTAAGAATCAGCTTATATTCAGATACTGTTAACCACGGGTTATTAAAATATCAAGCGTGAAATGAACATACCAAAAGATTCTGAGGCTTCACATCCCTGTGGCAAACTCCAGGTACAGTATGAATGTAAGCCAAACCACGGAATATCTATACAGAACAGACAAGCAATATCAATATCATGAATACAACTATGGAAACTAACAAAAAGTAGTAAGCAACTGTATTGTCAATAACATCTTACCTGGTAAACATACAATTTGACATATATAAGTGGCATCCTTTGGTTCATGTTGCTATAATGCTTCAACACACGATACAGTGACTCAGGAACAAATTCCATGACCAGGTTAAGGAAAAGTTCATCTCTGCTTGTTGTAGAGAAGAAGCAATGCTTCAAAGAAACAACATTGCAATGATCCATTGATCGCATAATCTGCAACTCCCTGTTCTTGTAACGCTTGTCCTGTAAAACCTTCTTAATGGCGACAGTCTCACCAGTCTCCAAACATTTTGCCTGAATGATAAAAGAAATACCAAATAAGAGACAAATAAACTTTAAAGGAGGACAATGTTACACTGCAGAAGTTTACCTGAAAGACGATTCCAAATGATCCAGTTCCCACAACTCGTTCTGCCATGTAGCTAATCGTCTACAGAGCACAAAAATCAACCCAAGTTAGATAACCTTACACATAAGATTGAATAACATATTGTGGCTTCCATTTATGTTATAATTTACCCTTTTAGGTTCTCCATTCTTCCCTCCAATCGTTGTGGAGATTATGTGGCCGGTGACAGGATCACTCCCTTCCATAAGAGAAGCACCGTGCTGTCATGTAGCAACAACCAGTGAGGCAAGGCAGAACATCAACAATCAACAAAGAAAGAAAAACCACTAAAACAAACAGGTTCATGACATCTACTGCCTCAATTATCTAAAGCGGCAGCACATCACTAATGATTCCATCCCATAGCACTAGAACTATAAATCCAAGCGATACATACTATCGACAATCTCCTGGATTGCTTCATTTCAAGGAGCTTGGACCAAACAGGTGACACAAATGTGCTGACTTGGCACGGCTGATTACTGCAAGACTAACTGCATACCGGCATTTACCCTACGAATTCATAACAATAAGCTAGCAAGAGTCCCAACAAGACTAATCAGATGACTTACAAACCTTGCTAATCGCCCCAACACCAAACATCGCATCGCGCGCTCATTCAAGGGCTCAACTCAACTGAATGCTCACCACCAAGGCGCTAACCAACTAATTGCCCCCTCACTAGAACAAATTAAACCATAAACAACCATAAATAAGTACTAGGAAACTAGTATCATCAAGCCGTCCAAGTTTGGACGCAGCTGGTGATGGGATGGAGAAGCGCTTGCATGGCGCACACGCAAAGGCCAACCCCGGAGGAGGGCAGCGCATCCCCTCCCCTCCCCTCCCCGCCAAGCAAACGCGCCATGCTGCGTCAACCCCCACCGCCCAATTCAGCTCGCCTCCGACCTCCGAGCACGAGCCGGCGCGCAAACCAGGGAAGCGGAACACCCACAGATCTACGACGCGGACCAAACCAACCGCGGAGACCAAAACCACCTAACGCGCCGCGGAAGACGAAGACGAAGACGAAGAGACGGCAGCAGCAAGCAAAACCGCAGATCTGGAACCCCCCCCCCCCCCCCCCCAGAGCAAACCAACCGCAAGTTTCTCCGCTCACCTTTTCACCGGCGGGGGCGACCGCTGCGGCGGCCGCGGCGGAGCGCGGCTGGTCGACCTGCATCGGGTCCGCCGCGGCGCCGCCTCCGGTGGGGTGGGGCCCGCCCGGCAGCGTGGCCATGGGGGGGGCAAATGGAGCGGCCTCCTCTCTCTCTCTCCTCCTCCTCCTCGGCTTCTCTCTCCTCTCGTCTCCTGTCCTCTCTTCTCTCTCCTCGGCGAGGAGGTTGGCTTGGCTTGGCTTGGCTAGGCGACCATGAGATGAGACCTTCCTTTTTTTTCCTCTTTGTTTTTTTATTCCCTTCTTCCACCACCCACTACAGGAAGACGGCGTTTTTTCATACAAGGGCTTGGAGTTTTGGGAAATAGCAGGCGGGGTCGGCTTGTCCGAAGCGAGGTCTTACATTTCAGCCCCTAGAGGGAGCTATTTGTGAATTTTGAATGTTTTAAGGGTTTTGTGTAAGTTTGTGAGGGGGGGACAAGGTCAATCTGTCAGTCTGGCGCTTGGAATCTCCCATGCGGGATTGAGAATTCCGTCATCTTTTCCTTTTTTTCTGGTTTACCCCTTTAGGAATTTGGAAATTGGATATTATGCCCTGTAGATTATTTGTAGCTTTCCGTTACTCTAGGCATAGGTTTAGTTCGAACGTACTTTGTTCGTACTAACTCATTTCCTCCCGTGTGAAAAACGAGTTAGCGCACAATTAAGTACGTAATCCCTCTATCAAAAAAAAAAAGTAACCTACGAAATGATGTACCCGTCTAGTATGTACAGATTTATTATATTAGAAGTTTTTTTATGGAGGGAGTACTTGTTAAAATGCTTGATAAATATAAAGTAAATTGCATCATCAGTACACGAATTTGTCAGGTAGGTGCAATCTAGTGCACGAACTTGTAAAATGCTCGTTTTGGTGCATAAACTTGTCTGGTGCGTGCGGAGGAAGGCGAAAAGGACGCTACATGACTAATCTTATTGATTTAGAGGTTGATTAAACATATATCTGAGAAGGTTGCAATTAGACATGCACATCTTCAATAAAAAAAATAGAATATGATATAGTGATAGTAGAAAAAGATGAAGAAAAACCAAGCAATGCCAATGATATTTTGGTCCTCGTTTGCACGAACTAGACAAGTTCACGTACTGAAACGGGTATTTCACAAGTTTATATACTAAATTACACACATCTAACAAGTTTGCGTACCACCAATACAATTGACTCTAATATTATTATTATGATTTTTGAAACAATATTTTATAGAATTTTTTTGTAAAAAAATAATATTGCTTGGTATTTTGGGAAGTAGTGCGCGAAAAATGAGAGAGTAAAAGATAAGAAAGAGGATTAGCGAATACACCTTAGAAGTTTCAAAAGCCGTGTTAAAAAGGATCCTCCTTGTCTGAAAGGCGAAAACAGTGTAGGAAGGTGTCATGGTTACGGATAAGGTACCTTATATTAATTCAATGATTTATGAAATATACAGATACGTCACACCTTCGTATGCGTGATAGACTTCCGTATACGATAAGAAAATCGACAAGAGATTATAGAAATAATCCTCACGGATAGAAAAGGGTTAGGATTATACTATATCATGTAGGGTCCGAGGTTTCCGAGTTCTACTTGGAGACTAAGGGGATTCACGGTATAAATACATACCCGCTAAGGGTCCAGGGTATCGAATAATAGCACCAGCCAACCCGCCACCATAGAAGCAATCCAGAGTACTTGAAGCCTACTCGCCAGTAGATCACGTCGAGACTCTCTTGACAAGGATCTCGCTGGTAGCCTCAGAATCAGTTGTTCTCTATTGTACTATGTGGATTTTCATATCAATCTCATATAAACTAGATTAGGACTATTATCTTACGAGGGGTCTGAACCAGTATAATTCTTGTCTTTTTGTTTGCTCGATGTAGAATCGTATAGATCATCGTAGCAACGTACCCCAATACCCATACTATTCGGTCTATGGGTATCCCCGCCGACAGGAAGAAAAAATGAACATGAATATGGACAACTATGTGAATAAAAGTAAGGACCCTTTCCTCTGTAGGAAAAAACATAGAAATTTTCAAGGATTTTAATTTTCAAGGATTTTTTTTATGAAAGCCTTTGAAATAGAGGGTTGAATCCTACCCTATCCTTTGAAATACGTACGGAATGGACAATCTTATAAAGATCTTAAAGAAAACTTAGCAAGAGCTACAATCTTTTGGAAAATTTTCTTTGAGTCTATCTCTCTTATCTGATTCTTGTGTTCTTCTTATGGTCCAATCAAACGGGTTTTCTACATTTTTCCTGTAGTTTGCAATCATTTGTTTTGCACTTGCATTTTCTATCAGAATCCTATATTTTTTTTATTCTTATGTTTTTTCATTCTTATAATTCAAAAAGGTCCTTTTGCAGGTATTTTATCGGGCTAAATTTTACTACTATTCTAATTAGAATCTCCCTACCATTTTACATTAGCCGGATGTTTCTATCTGCTTAATGAAATATTCGTGGTCTTTAAGAAAATTCTTCCCACTGTTATCTACTCCGTACTCCTGTTTTTTTTTTTTCGAATATAGAGAAGTCGCGCACGTTTTCATTTGAATCCTTTTTAGTGTTTTTTCTAAGGATCGGTCGATTTCAATACAAGTACAGTGAATTGCGTGGTCCTGTTTGGGAAGAAAACAGCTGCATGGTCTACGATTTGCATTTGAATTTTTTTTAAAAGAGATAAATTCATGTGAGAACAATATCCTACGAAATCTACTTTACTACTACTAAATATCTACAATTACTTTACTAATTCATGTGAGTAGGAGTAGTCTAGTACTCGGTGTATTGCATGTCAACGTCTCATAGGTAACGTAGACAAGTTTTTACACAAATACTACTGTACTTCAAAGTCAGCAATTGATTGGACAGCTGATATTATTGATTGATTCCCACTAGACTTTGTTTTCAGTATGTCGCCAATACTATTCCAGAGTTTTTTTTTCCAACCGCCATTTGTTTCACACTATATACGGTGTAAAGTTTCGGCATATCACGTCAAGTACTCTCCCGTCCCATAATATAAGGGATTTTGATCTTTTGCTTACACTGTTTGATCACTCGTTTTATTAAAAAATTTGTATAAATATAAAAAACGAAAAGTTATGATTAAAGTACTTTGGATAATAAAGTAAGTCACAAATAAAATAAATAATAATTCTATTTTTTTAATAAGACGAATGATCAAACAGTACAAGAAAAAAAAGTCAAAATCCCTTATATTATTATTATTGAACTGAGGGAGTATTATATAGGGTGTCGCATAGGGTGTTCATGCACTAATAAAAAAAAACTAATTACAGAATCTGTCAGTAAACTACGAGACAAATTTATTAAGCATAATTAATCCGTCATTAGTAAATGTTTACTGTAGCACCACATTGTCAGATCATGGCACAATTAGGCTTAAAAAGATTCGTCTTGCAAATTAGTCGCAATCTGTGCAATTAGTTATTTTTTACCCTATATTTAATACTTCATGTAGGTGTTTAAACGTTTGATATGGCATGGTGAAAAATTTTAGGGTGGGATCTAAACAGGGCCTATCTCTGTCTCAAAAGACAACGCTCCCTTTGTCTTATTACTCTCTCCGTCCAAAAAAACTGATACTTACATCATAGTTATATTAATACTAATTTCATCTATCACCTACCTCCATCTCACAATATAAGAACTTATGATCGGATGTGATGTTACCTACTCCCTATCTAGATATATTGTACTAAGAATATTCTATTTGATTCTTATATTTTTGATACAAATATAGTACTAGATTGCTATATTAACGAGGACATAGAAATCTTTTAACATTTTCTTAACGTGTCTTCCACTAGCTAAAACTACATGAACAAAGGGAGAGGGGCTATGTTCGAAGGCCAGAGCTGCCGCTGCCGTGCAGCGCCATACAAATGAACGATCGATTCATTGTAGCAGCTGTTGCAGCGCCAACCATACCTATGGGTACCGAACAGACCCTTGACTAGCAGGATTTTTTAGAGTAACATACTAACATGCAAATTTTATAAAATAGTATGATATTCAGTCCAAGAAATTAATTCTAAATGGTATGTATAATTCAACCTTTCCTTACAGAGGTTTTACCAGAGGTTAATCAGAAGGTAAAAAAAAAAACCTTTTCGATGAGTTCCACGGGTTTGCTCAAATTTTTTATTGTATTATTATGTAAACTAGAAAGAAAGCCCACGCATATGAGCGGGCACCTTATTTATTATCTATAGAAATAATGTTAATAGAATTAAGTCATATTTCACCATGCATATTATAAATGGTAGATTTCAACTTATAATTAAAAAAAGTCTTTGTCGCTAAATTGACCCTAGACTTTGATAAACGATAAGAATGTTTCTTATATTCAAGCAAAAATCACTTTTGTCTAGATTACACGTAAATTCGCCTATTATCACCATTACTAATTATCATTGTTGCTTGATGCCTTTTTAATAAATGGAACTACATATGTATCACCAAAGTAAGCCTATTAATCATTAATACATAAAACATTAATCTCCACTACATACCTAAATGTTTGTCAACTCTTATTTCTAAATCTATAAAAAAATATTCTAAAAATACCGCTTCTATTGGTTAAAGGGATAACACTGTTAAAAATTAGACATGAATATACCCTCTAATGGGTGGAGCTACCAAGGATTTATTTCTCTAGTGCCTTCAAACATGGGTTTCGCAGCGACGTACTTGTGCCTCTCAAAGCCAGTGTGGAGCATAATTCTAAGTCTTATTTCACTATCAGCACCCTCAAAGATTATTGCATTAGTATGTAGGAAGTTGAGTACTATTGTCAACGGTGGCCTCCATTGAGTCTGTCTCAACTCAATCATATTTGCGTCCCTCCTATAGTTGTGTTAACTAGCTAACTGCTCGATGCCCTTTAGGAAAGAAAGAGAAGATAGATGTGATGAAAATAATTCTTTCCATAATTTTTTTTACGTTTTGAGTAGAGACAATTTGTTTATAGTGTTAATCAGTACTGCTTAAATTTTTATGGAATATATAAAATATTCTCTTTTGAAATGAGTGAGATTGATCATTAAGAAATGTATCGCTAAATATACATACAACCGTAACAATCTTTAGAGTATCATATCAATATTTATATTTTGATAAAGATATATATTTTAGCGTCTAGTTTATTTTCGTCACCTATTGTTCATAACATGTCTATCAATTTAAATAAAAATCGATGGCGAGATTACACAGTGCCAAATGACGGTCTAAGAGTGCTTGTAGAAGCATCACGTGACCATATTTGTGAAGTAATAAATTTTATTTTTTTTATAGAAAATCCTATTTTAAAAAGATCGTCTATTTTTTAATGATGATTCTGACATGTACATATATTTTTCTTTAGGGTTTTATAGCTTTTTTAACGTACGTCCTTTTTTTTTCAAATGAACAGTAGGTAAATGTATTTTTTCCATCGGTAAACGGTACGTACCCTTTGTTTTGTTTTTCAAATGAATATAGTACGTAAAGGTATATTTTTTCCGGCCCCATCGTACGTTTTCCCGGTATGCAGACTCTTTTTATTAGGTAAGTATAAACGGATTCTGTTATATAGGAGTGTTTGTAGGAGCGCCACATGGTAACTTAGTAGTGTTTATAGAAAGATTAAAGGACTTTTAAGTATATAATAGATAGATAGATATTGGCAAGAGACTCTGCATGCGTCTCTGCCTCTCAGAATGAAAAAGAAAATTCTAAGCAGAAATGGACTCCATCTGGATGGGTGGGTTTAGGCCTTTAAGGTTAGAAGGGCCCATCTAGTTGGAGAAGAACTGGATCCAAGTTTAACTGGCCCTTTCTGAAACTTGCACGGCCCAATGAAGAAAACTTGGGACGACAATTAGGCCCATTTGCCCAAACAAATTTGGTCAGCCCATCAAAGAGGTAACGAGGCTCATGCTGATGGTGCTGAGACTTGGATTTCGCCACGCCGGCCACTACAGGAATAAGTTCATCGGAGGTACCTCAACTTAACAACAAGATTTTTTGAGGTCTCTTAACCACAAAACCAGAAATGTGTACCTCTAAACTTACACAAACCGTGCACTCAAGATCCTATAGCAGTATATATAGGTGGTTTCGCTGACGTGGCATCCTAGTCAGTAAAAAGAATTTTAAAAATACGTGGGACCCAAATGTGCAACTGACATGTGGGTCCCACGTATTTTTTTATTCTTTTTGCTAACTAGGATGCCACGTCAGCGAAACCACTCATATATAATGCCATAGTACCTTAAGTGCACGGTTTGTGTAAGTTTAGGGGTGCACATTTCTGGTTTTGTGGTTAAGGGACCTCAAAAAATCTCGTGGTTAAGTTGAGGGACCTCCGGTGAACTTATTCTGCCACTACACTGGCGTTTGCTAGGGTTTGCAAGTGTGAAACACCTAGGATGATAACCAATAACCAGTACTAATTCCTTAAAAAAACTAACATTGTCTCAAAATATAAGAAGCTACTATTAGATGTGACACATCATAATACTATAAATTTAGACCAAGAGTTTATCCAAATTCGTAGTACAAGACCAATGCAACAATGATAGCCTTTGCAGGTTGTAGCTGTTTTTGCCAGCAACTACATTGGCGTTTGCTAGGGTTTCGTATCAAAAACTCTTAAGAAATCAAACAAATTCATTCTTTTAATTATAGTAGTTAATACTTAATTAATCATGTGTTTTTTATTTGTCTCGTTTTGTAACACATGATTTTAGAAACACGAAAATAGAAAAGAAAACACAGGATTGAAATATCATATATATAGATGAATTCCATAGGAATCCAAAACACTGATATTAGAAAGATAATGTGTTTGGATGTTTCACAGGAAAATATCTCGGGAATTCAATAGCTTTTTAGAGAGAAGAGAGATAAAGAGAAGATGCATTGTACTTTTCAAAGGAAAAATAAAATGAGGTGTGAGCTCAAGTGAAAAATTCTAATAGAATTGAACTATGGGAAAACAATCCAAACGAAACAACCAAGTAGGAAAAAATCCTATGGACTTGAATCCTTCAAAATCCTATGAGAATCCTTTAGTCCAAAGGAGCCCTATTAGCTTCAATATGACAGCAGTTCAATCTTTAATTTTCTCAGTTATAATCCGATCAATCTCTCGGCATGGTAATTAGGCGCATGCATGATGGAGCAGCATAGTCCAGATATGGGAGTATTAAAAAATCGCAGCAAGTTTTTTTTTGAGTCGAGAACTTTCAAATATAACTATATTTTAACTGCACTGTAACTACATCTACACTGTAACTATAATATATAAAACTTGCATTCAATTATTATTTAGTTAGCTATCACTGGGATCTTACACGTGACATGTGTGAAAATTTCTTTTTCTAGCATTTTTTTTCTTCATGCACAAATCTCGAAACGATTAAATGGTGACAAATCTAAAAGTTTTGGAAGAAAAAAAAAACTTGCGAAAGTTTTCTAGCAAATCAGCCAAAAGTAGCACACATGCATATCCTGATATATATACTCTTTACAGGATCTACAGATCTTTCTGTCTTATGTCGTCTCCCTGCTAGTCCCTACTACCGATCATTCACAACCTTCCAAATATGTTGCATGTGCCAATGCTCTGCTCCCAGCTGGTTTAATTCGATCGCCATGGGAAGTTTTGAGGGAGGATCGGTCGTCTACCATGCAAAGGAGGCATGAGTTACTCGTTTGTTGGTCCATGCATATACAATTATCCATTGCTGCTAGCCAACAAGACGAAGCTATACGCCCGTGATGAAGGGATGGGCCTTAGGATTGAATGGAGGGAGGCTTATCTTCTCTTCTTTTTCCTCCATCCTCCTCTACTCTTCTTTTCCCTTCCCTTTCTCCTTCTCACCATGGAGATGGAGATCCAATGAGGTTGGGGGCAGGGCTTGAGCCAACCATATTGGATCTGCCCCCTACCCAGTAGTATATAGGATCAATCGAGCTACAAAGCTAAGGGTTTGTTTAGTTGGCAAAAAAATTTACCTCTGCATATCACATCGGATATACGGACACACATTTGAAGTATTAAATGTAGTTTAATAACAAAACAAATTGCATTCCTCCAAGAAACCGCGAGACAAATTTATTAAACTTAATTAATCTGTCATTAGCAAATGTTTAGTGTAGCACCACATTGTCAAATCATGACGCAATTAGGTTTAAAAGATTCGTCTCGCAATTTCCCGGCAAACGGTGTAATTAGTTTTTTTTTATATATTTAATACTCTATATATGTATCCAAACATTCGATACGACAGCGTGAAAAATTTTGTTTGTGAAATAAACAGGCCCTAAATAGGATTGTAGTGATGGACCGATCGTATCAATCTTCGGCAAACTCCATCCTTATAAGTGCTTATCTCCGCTACTTTAAAAACAAACTCGTACTCCTAACTCCTCATTTCTCACAGCAGTAGTTCATAACCACCTTCAAATACCACCCACCCAAAATTTTGATACGAAAATCAAATCGAAAAGCCAGATAAAAAAACTAAAACACCAAAATTTTGATCCGGATAAAAACTCCTAAACCATATAAATCTCAATCCCACTTCAATAGACAGGGGGGCTTGAGCCTTATACATGTTTCCAGAATCTAGTTTAAATTTTGTTAAATCATCGTGTAGATTCAATACTATCAATTGAGCTCTATCTTAACTAACGCTAGCCTTTAATAATTTTCTGACTCCGACACTGCTAGGTCGTGAAAGAAGAAGCTAGTGAGATTAGTACGTGTGTGTCTCCCTACCCATCGCCGGCCATCACAGTAAGGTCCCCATCGTTTGTCTTATTTTCTAAGAGCATCTTCAGCAATAGGCTTTATTTTAAAGCCCCTAAAAGTTAAATGAGGGCTGCCCCCATCTTTCAAGGATCCAAAAAAATACCTCCAACTTTAGCAATAGCCCATATTTCTTAGCCCCTACTCATGTTTCTCTTTATTTTAACATGCAATCCTTGTTTACACTATGTTTAACACCACAATAATTAAACATAAATATTTCTAACGCGTATAATTGAACCATAGTTAAATTTACAATTTCAAACGCCACAATTCAAATCCAAAATCAAAATTTTCAAACATGTAAATATGGTGTGGGCAGAATGCCATATACAACAACATGCAACCAAAATTTATAGTTCACCAATGAAAACGAAAATTGCTCACCAACATGTCATTGTATGTCTCCATATCACCACAATAGGTTATGTGAACCCAGTGATGCATTATTTTTTTTTTGCGGAGATGCACTATATAATTTAAAAATAACACACCCTACAAGAATGAATGGTTCGATCATAAAAATAACAAATCTAAAAGTAGTACATATCCTACTAGCAAATGACACTTAGATAATTGCAGAAATTAACACAAAAGGACTCCAAGAACCAATCGTGGAAATGACATATCCTACTAGCAAAGGACACGTGGATCATCCAAAACGATCCAACTTATTCCATCGAAGTGCTCAAACTTCTCCATTACCGTCACCAAACTCACCTCCAAAGCCACTACTACCATCAAATCCACCATTGAGGGCAGCCACCTTTGAAGCTGCAATTTGTGTCCTCATAGCCAACACGTATATTCTCACATCTGGTTCCAATGTGGAAACATCACAAAACATGATCTTCTGTTCTTGATCCCACACTAACTTACGCTCAGCAAATAAGAGCTTGCGCTCTTGAATCTCCTTAGTTTCCTTCCATCTCTCTTCTTTCACTTTAGCTTCTTTCTCTTTGGCGTCAAGCAAATCTTTCATCGCCTCCTTGTATGGTCCATCTTCTCCATTCTTCATCTTCTCCTTTGCTTGCTTCCTACCCATTGGTCTTTTTTTAGCACTTGGCTATAATAAATCAGGAGTTGTACTCTTCCTAGCATCATCTCCTTCTTCATCTTCTTCACCAGCACTCTCAATTGGGGTGGAAGACTTCCTAGACCTTGGCCTCTTGTGGGATTCTAGAGTTTGAAACTTTGGAGAATTCCTCAACTTGAGCCAACAATGATTAAACTGAAATGCCCTATTCTTCGATGCATTGGATGAGTACAATGCCTCAGCTTCAAGAACCTGAAGCAAAATTCAAGTGTTAGTTCACATACATACAAGATTGTTATTAATAATAATGAATAAACAATTTAACTTACAAGCTCTTGATGTGGTATGCCACTTGGATGTCGACGCTCAATTTGCTCGTAGCAGCCCTGAAACTTGCTTACTTCCTTCTGAATGTTATCCCAAAGTGCTCAAGAGAGTTTGCATTCCTATCAGACTCAAAATCACAGTTAGCATGGTAGTGCTCTGCAATCCTTTGCCAATATGCCTTCCCTGGTTGCTCATTGTCAATAATAGGATCCGAGCTAATGCTTTGCCATGAAATGCACAGTTGAATGTCCTCCTTACGATTAAAGTTGCTTGATCTTTTGGCTCTTCCTTTTGCACCATTTGTTGAAGTATGAAGGTCTTCATTTTGCATTGGCAAGGAATATGCCTCAACATGGGTCTCTTCGGACATCATGCACACAAAGGAATCACATTCATTTGCCATCACAATCTAGTCACTGCAATAAGTAGATAAATTGACAACTTCTCCAATCAATCTCAGGAAAAATGGCAGATACTAGCTAATATATGTTGGTAGAATGCATAATGGTAGCAAAATTTTCCAATCATTAGAATTTAGAACAGGTTATGCTAGAGCTCTAAAAAATTGAATTAAAAAGAAAACCATATAGCACCCCAAAGCAGCTTATTTTTTCTCTTTTTTAACAGTCTACTCGAAGAACCTGCATATAACTAACATCGGTACAAATAAAATTGTGTAGCTCAGGAAATTAAGCAGCACTACACCCATACCCTCTAGAATATGATCACAAGATTTCAGCTGGCACAGTGTCTCAAAGTCATGCATATTGAAAATCACACTGAAAACCATATAGCACTATCCAAAACTTACAATTCCCAAAACCATATTAGCTCGATCCAATTTATCTTTCCCCCTGCTAATTTCAGTTACAGTTTTTTTTGTGCTGACCTTATTACTAATGCAATTGTTTAACTACTTGAAATCAATCATCATTACATGAGCTCACCTGACCATATTATACATGGATTCAGATTTTCATTTGTCAATGAAGGAGTTACTATCCAAACTATGTTTCCTATACGCGTATGCATGGCTACTTTTCATATTTCTGAAACTACAAGATTAGGAACCTACTTTCAATAAATTAGATTATTCAGGAAAAAATCAATCAGATCATTCCAAAGAAAGTATAATTACATATGGATTATGAGATTAATTATTGTATTAATTAACAGTCAAACATTTGAGGAAAACAAAATCACATAATAAAACAACAAAACCATCTCATCGTGGAAGGTTAGTTCCTACCCATTTCTTCTCCAAATATACATTTTCGTACTGACAACTTTTCTCTCGAACACGCTAGGTGCTACCATATAACTCAATCCACAAATCCACTGGAAAAATGAAAACATGATACCTTCAACTAGCGCCAGGGAGAAGGGTGTCAGGATCCAGGAGGATATTGCCGGGTGGGCAGGTGGCCGGCCAGGAAGGAGGGCACCAGGGAGGACGCCTGCAGGGGAGAGGGTGCCGCCGCGCCGGCCAGGAGGAGGATGTTGGGAAGGAGGAGGCCTACCGGGGAGGAGTGTGACGGGTAGGGAGGAGGGCGCCACCCGGGATGAGGGCGTCGGCAGGGGAGGAGGGCGCCGGCCAGGAGGAGCGGCGTAGATCCGTGGAGGCGCCGCTAGCGGGATATTTCACGTGAAAAAAGAAGTGCCCGCGCGTCTCTGCCGCGGATGGGGGCTGCGGAGAAAGCCCCTGGGACTGGGGGCCTGAGGGGATAATTTGGAGGCCTTCCTATTTTAGAGGCTTTAGTAGGGGCCTTGTTGGACCTGATTTTTTAAGTCTCAACTCTCAAAATTAGTATAGGGGCTGTGTTTAGAACCTCTACTGGAGATGCTCTAATAAGAAAAAGGCTTATTAGAAAATAAAAATGAATTTGCAGGTGAAACTTTTATAAATGTGTTTTTGTGACTTAAAAGCCAATGTTGAAAAAGAAACTACGTTGAAAATATCTCAAAATTAAGCTTGAAAATTTAAAATTTAGCTTTTTCTTTGGCTGATTAGACCGAGAGCTAGGTAGGTTCCAAGCGAGCACCAGCTAATTTAACAGGGCAGCGAGGCGAGTCGATCAGTCAGTCCACATCGATCCATCGATGGATCGTCCCTCGTCCGTGTCCGCATCAACGTACGTGTACCACTTACACCCGAATCGATCTCGATCCGCATGTGTGTTGTTCTGTTCAGCCAGCGCACCCTGCGGCCGGCCTTGGCGTTTTTCGTTTCCGCATAGCTACTAGTTGACGGTTTAGGGTTTAGAGTTCGTCGTTTTTATATATCCCCCTCCTTAATTTTTCTCTCTTTGTTCTTAATTTTGTCCATCTAGCGTGCGTGCATAGCTGCAGATTGCCAGCTTAGTGAATAATATTAATTAATCTACAGTAGGGTTTTATGTCTTAGAAACGTCTATTTCTAAGGGTGGTGGGCGATAGGTACAAATGATAGATCATTTCGGCTAGAAATTTTAAAACTGGGGTGAATAGTAAATTCGGTCCTTGAACTTTTATTCAGGGGTTGAATCAGTGTTCGTTGTTATATATTATCCAAATTTCAAATAAGCCCCTAAACATTGTCATGCGGCTTTGACCCACTGAAAATGCCATGAAGTCTTGCAGCCAAAGTCAACATTTAAATATCCATTTTATCCTTACATTTTTATAAAAAAAGGAAATAGAAAAAAGGAAGAAAGATATCATAAAACAAAGGAAAATGTTAATTCTTTAGTTACTAATAGTTTTTTTTTGCTAATGGTTAATTGCCATACTATTTTTTGTTATTTTCTCAATCGTTCTTTTTGATTTACTATGAAAATGTAAGAGTAGAATGTACATTTAAATGTTGACTTTGTATGCATAGATGATATGGCATGTTCATGCGGTTTTTTTAAGTAGGTCTAAGGACTATATTAATAACACAACTAATCTTGGGGACTTCTTTGGCAATATGAACCTTCAAGAACTAAATTTATCATGAAGCGAAAGTTCAACGATCTTATTGGTTATTCACCCAAAAAAACATTCTTACGATCAGAATAGTGAATCAAAAAGAAAATCCAAATGGTGTAGCACGGGCCAATTTGAATTAGTGCACAACAAAAATTTTGGTAGTATCAAAGCTTAAAGTAAGTTTTGACACTATACATATCTTTAAGGAAAAAGTCCAAAATAACACCCCTCCCCGTGATCTTTTGAGGTAGTTCGATTTACATCCCTCAATTTTAGTATAGATATTTTCTACTACCAAACTCTTCAAACTAGACAAATTACCCTCTCTAACCTACATTAAGGTGGTATTAGTCCTACATGGCGTACGTGTGGCGGCAGTTTGGCCACATATTAATCTAGCTAGCATTTGAGAAAATAAATTTTAAAAATAATTTCAGCCCCACTTATCATCCTCTATACATCTTATCTCTTACCCTCCCATCTTTCTCTCTCCCATGCCATTGCCACATGTCGTTGCCTTACATGTCACATGTTCGCCTTGTGTTACTTGTCGAAGAGAATGGAGGGGCCTACATTAGCTCTCCCCTCCACCACCATCAACGAGCTTACTGGCAGCCATTCTCTGTGAATGATGAGGGAGGCGGGGGATGGAGTTATAGAGAGGGAGGCAAAGCGGCGACAAGGGTGGAGGTGGTAGATCTGGCGATGTCCACTCTCTCACTTCGACACCTCTCTCGTCGGCCGGAGAAGAAGGAGGATGCAGGGACCTCGAGGAGATGATGATGGAGGTAGAGCACGGTGAGACCCACATGGAGGTAGATCTTGCCGCAGGGCAGGGACCCAACGCTCAGGACAATGCAACTGACAATAGTGACATGACGTGGATATGAAACTCGAGGCGATGCTGCTGCATCTTCTATCCAGCAAGATAGGGAGGAGGAGGTGAGACGCTGGCAGGCAAGGTCACGGAGGAGGTGGAGCTTGGTGCTGGAGACAACTGTAGCGCCCGTTCCGTCGTGGCGCCCAGCGGGAAAATGTAATTTCTAAAAACCCTAATTGCGAAATCTGTTTCTTTGCTTGTTGTCTAGTGACCGTGCCATCTCAGATCTCGAATCCCCGATCTATCGTCAAATTCAAATCCCGAATCCAAATCCTTCCCAAATCAAATCCCTCCGCAAAAGTCTATTTTGCCTCCCTCAGGTTCGATGGGCCGAATTCCTCTCGGCCTATCTCTCCCTCTCTCCCCATCTCTCTCTCTCTCTCTCTCTCCCTCTCTCCCCTGCTCTGCCCGTGCACCGCGCGCGCGTGCGCGTGAGCCGCGCCGAGCCGAGCGCCCTCCGCCCTCGCTGCCGCTTCCCGCCGACGCCGCCCAAATCGCCGCGCCGCCCGTTGCTTCCCGCGCGCCCACGCCGTGGTGGCTGACCGCCTGGTCGTCGCCGCCGTCAGCCTCTGCCGCGCCTGTCCGCGCCTGCCGCCTGTGTCGCCGCTCCGCTCCACACCGCCCGGCCGTCATCGCCGTCATCATCGACTCGGCCCCGCCTCTCCCCGCGCGTGCTTCCAAGGAAAGGAGGCAGGGCTCCTCCTCATCACCCTCTCTCCCTCCTTCCTTTCCCAAAGAGGCAAGGGGCAAGCCCCCTTTCTCCCTTCCTTTTTCCTTTTCTCTTCCCCGCTGGCGTCATCCGCCTCTGTCGCCGTTTTGGCCGCGAGCGCCGAGCGCCAGCTCGCGCCTTGACCGCCCAAGGTCGGTTTCCAAACCGACATTGCCGCCCTATAAACCCAGGCGCCCTCCCTTCCTTTTTCCCTCCCAATCTTCCCCGTTTTTCGCCCGCGCCATTGCCGTCCCTCTGTCTCTCTCGACGACCGCCGCCGTCGCGTGTGCCGGAGGAGCCGGTGCTCGCTAGGACGCGGAAGGGGACTCCGGGCGCTCGTCTTCTTCCTCTTCCCCGGCCCGAGGCTGGAGAGATCACTCCCGTGCCGTCGGCCCCTCGTCACTGCGCCCCATCACTCCGCACGGTAGTGCCTCCCTCCGTTCTCCCTCCTCGTTCCATCTCCTTCCCTTAGACTCAGGTAGTAGCACGAGTAGCCTCCCCGTAGCTAGCTGGCGCCGCCCCGACCGTTGCCGCCGCTCGCTGTGTGCTCGCCGCCGTCACCGCCCGTGCTCCGTAGCGCCCGCTCGTCGCCGGCCTCGCTCGGCGTAGCTCCGCCCAATCCGATGCTAGCAACGGATTTCCGGAGTCGCGTAGATGCTTTAGCTCGCCCGAATCGGTCTCCCGTCGCCTCGTCGCCGTTTCCCCCTTCCCTCGCCGCCGGTTGCCGCCGCCGCAATCCGCCGCCGTCGAGCATTCCCCGGCGAATCCGAGCCGTTGGCTCGTCTCCCCTCGTCCCGTGCAACCTCCCGGTGTGCTCGCTTTCGCCTGTATCGCCGTGGTTCGCTCCGCCGCTCGCCGCTGCCGTCCACCGTCCGTTCCGGCCGATGTCGTCGTCTACCTCCCGCCGGCCCGCGTGGCAGCCATGTAGGCGCCACGTCGGCGCCACCTCGGCCGCTACCGGGTCAAGCTGACCCCGGTCCGCCGCTTCCCTCCGCCCCGCTCGCGCTCGCGGTTCACCGCGAGCCGTGAGGCTGCGCGTGGGCCCGCTGCATCTGCACCCCCCGCGAGCCGCGCGCATGCACCGCGCCCCGCTCCACACCCTAGCGCCGCGCCGCGTGCTCCCTCCGCACGGTGAGCCGAGCCGCTGACAAGCGGGTCCCACCCGGGACCACGCAAGGTGGACCTGGCCCACCGGCTCTCTCTCTCTCTCTCTTCCCCGCCCGCGCGCACGCCTTGGGCCGCCTTCTTGGGCCGGCCGGCCCATTAAGCTCGACCGAGCCGCCCCTTTCTCTCGGGCCGCGCCCTAGCCACCCGAGGGAAGTCTAATTCCCCTCCCTCCTTCGTTTCTTTTCTTTTCTTTTCAAAAAGGATTTAAATAAATCCTTTTTTCTTTAGACCAAAAATCCAATAATCTTAGAAATTCAATATCTACCCAACCGTAAGACCGTTTGACTCCATTCAACTTCCAAAATTCCTCAAATTTCGAGATCTATCTAATGGCACGCTTAGAGGTCATTAATAGGGCTTTATTTTCGCCGTTTGTTGAGTTGTCCCGTTTCACGTGTAGTTTCGGAGCCCGAAGACCCGCAGTGCGAGGATTTCGAAGGTCAAGTTCAAGATCTCGAGCAAGGCAAGTCACCTTTGATCATCTTGCACCTATAATTTAAATCTATGTATTTCTTTTCCGGAAATATTGCATGAATAGGATTTACACAAGTAATTCGGCCGCGGCTTGCGAGACGGCCTGCCGGCCCCCAATTCTAATTGCTGCAATTACCCTCCCTGAATTATTGAACACTTAAACCTCCTTTGTTAATTGTTGTGCTTCGATGCACGGGCCTTCGGGTACGCGCATCGGAACACCCCCCTCAAAATATAAAATATCCAACCATGGGTAAAACTTGGGTTTTACAAAAGACTTGGAAAACCCGACACCTGGGTCGGTGCTTGCGAACTAAATGAATTTCCAAAAAAATCGCGGACCGGGGAACGTACCGGGTGTACGGTTTCCCGCTCTTGCACTTAAGGACCGTTTCCTTGGAATTTCATCCGAACATAAGACAAGTGCGACCACATGGGTGGAATGGGACACCCCTGGCTAAGTAACTAGCTAATCGAGGGAGCCATGATGCCAAGAGACATGTGGATTCAACGGGGTGGTGTCGGGGAGAACCCCTGGGTTTCCTGGCACAGTATGGTCTGGGACCTAATCTGGTGTTGGTCTGGGACCCCTCTCGTTAGCATATGGTGAACCTGTGTCGGCTTTCGAAATGCCTTGTCATGAAAGCCTTAAGGTCTCTAGTCGTGGCCGTTCTGCACGGGCTGGATGATCCGGGTTAGTAATGTCGTGTGGGTAAAGTGTAACCCCCTCTGCAGAGGTTATTAAACTGTTCGAACAGCCGTGCCCACGGTCATGGGCGGATGTGAGGTGATTCCTAGCGTAGTTTTGTTTGACTACTGCTTTGTGAAATTTGCTGTTGTGGATTGGGTTCGATGTTTGGAAAATCTGCGGCTGATGGGATCAGCCAGGCCCGGGTGGCCGTTTAAAAGCTGTTGGCCGGGTGCCAACCTTGATCAAATCAAAAGACTGATACATTGCACATACTCCGACCGGACGAGACGCACTGTCTCATCCGTGTCGTTTGAGAAGCACTCACTTAGTCGTTTCAAAAAGGAGTTTAAATAAAAATCAATTGCAAAAACAACAGCCTTCCCGTTAAAGCCTGCATTAAACGCATAATTCCCATGGCTTGCTGAGTACTCCTGTACTCACCCTTGCTCTATATAAATAATCCCCCCCAGTTGCTGAAGAAGATGAAGTGGATCCCGCTGACGAGGAGATCTTCCAGGAGCAAGTCGGCTACGATGAGGTTTAGGGTTTCGGCCTAGTTCCCAAGTCACGCCTATGATGTTTGGTCCAAGTCTTGGCTTCCGCTTCCCTTTTGTAATGCAGTTGTGAGCTCGGGATCTGTCCGCAGCCCAACATGACTGTACTCCTACTCTATAATAAAGAGACCTCTGTTGCTGTGATATTCTGTCTTCCTGTGATACCAGCACTGTATCCTGGGACTGGTATCGATTAACAGGTTAATTTGGAACGTCACGGGCTAGTTCCGCTCGGGGCTAGTTCGGGGCGTGACAACAACGGTGTTGATCTCTACCACTGAGGTCGAGCCTAGGGCCAAGCGAGAGATGTTAGTGGTGGGTGGCTATCAATGTAGCTGTTGTTCGATTGGAGATTAAGGACGAGGGAGAGAAAAGAGGAAGAGGGGATAATATGTACACTGATAGGCGAGCCCTACCAATTTTATTGTTATTACTTCTTCTATTTCATAATGTAAGACTTTATAGCGTTGCCCATATTTATATATATGTTAATGAATCTAGACACATATGTGTTTCTAGATTCATTAATATCTATATGAATGCGGGAAATGCTATAATGTCTTGCATTATGAAATGGAAGGAGCATTAGCTAACATGACTATCACATATCAGTCAAACTACTGCCACGTGGCACCAAAGTCGCTCTGGATTTAGTTAAGGGATAATTCATTGGGAATGAATGAAGAGTATATGATAACAAATGTATGGTGTATGGTGTTAGAGTGAGTGTGCATATTGGAGGGGTGGGGGTTTTGTTTAAACTGTACTATGCCAAAAGTTTAGGTGGTAAATTAGATTTTTTTTTCCTCTCTTTTTATTTTACAGTTGAGGTGCTTCAACTGCATTGATATGGAGAAAACTTTGCTTCAATTTAATTACTCACTCTGTCCCATTTTAAGTGCAACCATGAGTTTCCATGTCCAACTTTGATCGTCCGTTTTATTTGAATTTTTTTTATAATTAGTATTTTTGTTGTTATGAGATGATAAAATATGAACAATACTTTATTCATGACTTATGTTTTTAAATTTTTTTAAATAAGACGGACGATTAAAATTGGGCACGGAAAATTATGGCTACACTTAAAATGGGACGGAGGGAGTATCTAGCTAGGATGCAGTAAGCAATTAGTAGGGTAAAATCTGAAGCAAACTGCCTCCGTAATATCCTAGGTGACAGGTAAAACAACAATACAATTGATCAATTAAGGTGAACACATGTGAAAGGGCCTGTAGCCTAGTGGTTACAAGAGCCTCAGTAGCACATAAGGTCCTGGGTTTGACTCCTCATGAGAGCGACTTTTTCAGGATTTAACGGCGTTGTGCTTTCAGTGGTAGACGACGTACCCGTCAACAACGAGGCGCCTGTGGTGACTTTGTCAATCTCGAGGATTTGCCAGCCCAGTCTTCGAAGATACTTATAGGGTAGGGTTTGTGTGCGTGCGTTGATAAGGGTGAGTGCACGTGCGTTGTGAGTGTCTGCGTCAGCGAGGCGCCTGTGGTGACTTCATCAATCTCGAGGATTTGCCGTGCGGTGAGTGTCTGCGTTATACTGTGTACAGGGCCAGCTCTACATATTTTAGGGCCCTAGGCCAACTCCATGACATGGGCCCTTAGGCATACACTCTCTCTCTATATACACATATGCACTTTGGATTTTTAAAGTATACTTTTAAAGCATTCATCCGCTAATCATGCTGAAAATAAATATTGATAATATCCTCTATATATGTTGCTAAAAATACCAAAAGAGCATTAAAATGGAATTACTATGGTTACCTTGAATTCTTGACTTAGGATCAAGCTCTAGGGACTTCATTAATAATACTTGACAAAAGATAAAATGACAGACATCCATTTGCTTCTCATAAAAAAAATACTCCTTCGGGCATTTCTTGATGCAAAATCATTAATGACGGTATCGAGATCAATATTTTCCAAGACATTCTTCTCAATGCAGCACATAGCCAAGCCATTTAATCTTTCTTGTGACATGGTTGATCTCAAATAGTTTTTCAATAACTTTAATTTTGAGAAGCTTCTTTCAGCTGAGGCTACTGTCACAGGCACAGTTAAGAGGATTCGATAGGCAACTAAAACATTTGGATAGCAATCTGCAGCTGTAATGAATTCAAGAATCTCAGGTGCTGACTTCAAAGCATCTGGCAAAGTCGCTTGCAACACTTTTAATTCAGAAAAGAAGTCATTTAGCTCAACATCGGATGAGTTATTATGTGAAAAAGTCTCTACAAAATTAGTGCAGCACTGCCATAGATCAGTATCATCCAAGGATTTCAAATTCTTTGAGGTGAACAAGAAACCAAACACATTTTCAAATGCCTTCAACTGCTCAAATCGACTAGTCAATGAGGCAATTGCAACATCAATCATGACTAGGAAGTAATTAACTCTAAAGGACTCCACAACTGATTGTTGTTCTTCATTTTGGTCATTTTGTTCATCAAAATGTTTCTTTCTTTTAGCTTGACGTTTTGTAGGAAATTTTGGTTATATATCCATGTCAGATGCAATGACTTTTGCAATATCTATACTAGAAGTGAAGCCTTCATTTCTGTACCTCTGGAAAAATGATATGACACCTTCGATTTGCTTGAGAGTAGCATCCATGCGCACAATCTCAGACTACAACTTCTTGCTGACCATATTTATAGAAAATAATATATCATGCCAAATAACCATTCGAACTAAATATTCAAAATTCTCTAGTGCAGTGACCAAAGATTGAGCATCACTCACAGCTTTTGGGTCATCGGTAGAAGCTTTCTCTAGTTCCAACAAAGCTGACCTTATTTGGGGAGTTTGGTATCTAATAGCTTGGACACTTTTTATTCGACTCTCCCATCGTGTATTACACACTGATTTGACAGTCAAGTGTGGAACATTCTCAAGAAAAATCTTCCATCTTTTTGTCGAGCATGAAAATAGTGTATATATTTGTTGTATAACACCAAAGAACGAAATAGCTTTATTGCACGATTTTGCCATATCACATAGAGTTAAATTTAGACTATGACATGCACATGTCATGTATAATGCTCTTGGATTAATTTCAAGCAAACGTTTCTGAACTCCTTGGTGTTTTCCCTTCATATTAGAACCATTGTCATAACCTTGTCCTCTCACATCACTGACATTCAATTCAAGGGAGTCCAATGCCTTCATCAGTTCATTAAAAAGCCCCAATCCCGATGTATCATCCACCTTCAAAAACTCTAGAAAGAACTCCTCGACTCTTGGAATATTACTCGATAAATTGACACAATGCACAATTAAAGTCATTTGTTCTTCATGGCTGACATCCGGGGTACAATCTAATATTATAGAGAAATACTTAGCATCCTTGATGACCCTCATAATATAAACTTTCACAACCTGAGCAAGAAGGGAAATTAGCTCGTTCTGAATATTGTGGCCGAGATAGTGATGGTGAACTTCATGATTTTGAATGCGTCTAATGTGGTCTTGCATCACAGAATCAAACTCAGCAACCATTTCAATTGTGCCCAGAAAATTGCCATTGTTATCTTGATAAAGTTTCTCATTGGATCCTCGAAAGGCCAAATTATGTTTAGCAAGAAACTTCACTGCAGCAACTATTCTTATCAAAACTTGTCTCCAACGCTCTTTCTCCTTTGAAATTCCCCGTTGCAAATCATCATCAATTGTCTGATTTTGGCTTAACCTCAACCTAAGTTCATTCCAAGTATTCATGTTTTTTATATGCTCCACACTGTTCTCATGCTGTTTGAGTCTTCCACTGAGACGCTTCCAGTCCTTCAATCCATCAGAAGCTAACAAACTTTTGCTCTGATTTGATTTGAACAATTTACAGCAAAAACAATATACTCTGTCCACATGCTTAGAGTAAACCAACCATTTTCTATCAATCACCTCACCATTGCTCAGCTTTCTAGAGTAGTAAGCATACGAAAAATGTCTACCACTACTATCTGAAGGGAACAGTAGATTGAATTCTCTGATTGGCCCCTTTTCAATTAATATATCTCTCCCCCTGTTGTCAAGATTTTCCCAAGTCCTAGGATCATAGATATTCTCATGTACATCAACATTTGCATTCTCAGTACAAGGTGAACACTGCAAATTTTCATGTTCTGAATCATCATGATTAGCGTCATCTTCAGTATTTACAAAAAGAACAAGTTGCTGCTCTTGTTCTTCAGTACTAGGATAATCTGCCTCAGGATTTTCATCAGGAACAGCACTACTTGATGCCGAAAAGAACTTATGTATAGCACCCTTCTGTGATTCAATAAACTGATCTCCTCGTTTTCTTTTTTTCCTTTTCTCAGCACCAGATAAATGCTTTTTAGATAACATTGCAAACCTAAACGTACAAAGGAAACTGATCTTTAGTATTTACTAATTACTAATGACTGATTAAGTGATTAGTACTTCACTAGTTCAATTCAATGGACAATATGGTTGCAGCACAGCAGTATGCAAGTACCTGTAAATTGAAACCTGTAGACACTCCTGGAAGTTGAGGCAGATTCACGTTGTGTTGTGTCGGCGGTCGCCGGTCGGCTGGTGTCCAAGGCGAACAGTCGACAGACAAAGGCACAAAGCTATGAAGGGCTGAATGCTGAAGGGATCGCCGGCGGCCCGGCGTGGGGCGAACTTGCGCAGGTGCCGTGGAGGGCGCTGGAGGTGGATTGGCGGAGACTGCCGCCGGTAGAGGAGAGGAGACGAGAAGACAAAAGTTTGGAACTTGGACGGTCGTGTATGCCCGATGATTCGATCAGAAACTTGTATACGTGCATATGGTATACCTAATACATACCTAGGTCTAGGCCCCTACTTTTTCTGGGCCCTAGGCCATCGCACTTCTTGCCGTGGCCCAGAGCTGGCCCTGACTGTGTAATTCCAAAAAAAAATTAAGGTGAACACACACCCTCAAAATTAACTTGAAAGGGAGTGCTTGGCAGCCTCGACGGACACCACACACGCATGCATGTGCAAGTTGGTTATCTATCACATTTGGTGTGATAAGAGTCAACTTCATATTAGACGTACACATTAAACATGCCTATATGCCTATATCAGCAGAGACCACCGTAAAAGCTTTATCAATCATAGTTAAGCTTAAACCGATATGCATATATCCGAAAAAAGAAAAGCCGGCGATCGATCGAGAAACTAGCAGTGCTAATCACCGGAAAGGTGGTAAATTAAAGCAGCAAAGCTAGCCTAATAAAGCGGGAGAGATGCGCCTGATGATGACGATGATTTAGCAGTACTAGAATTAAGCTAGATTGATCTCTTGCTCCTAATAACAACAGCTCACATGGGGGATATGGGAGAGGATGATAGCGCCAGCTCAACCTCTACCGGCGCCGTCCCGGCCGTAGAGCGAAGGAAGAAGAAGAAGGAGGAGAAGAATCGTATTGTGTGCCAATCATGCGCCGATGGATGCGGGGGTCTACTACGGTCCCCGACGAGTACCTTGGTCAGCCAGCTCTTTTTCTCTCTTGTATCCCCCATCCATCGGCAGCATCATGCAGTCAGGCAGGGAAGTATCCAAAAGTGAACATTTGGAGTAGGCCAAGCACACACCCACCTACCTACCTAGCTACCAACCTGCCTGCCTACTTCAGCACTATAGCTACCTTAGCTAGCGATAGAAAGATCACACTGATCATCTCCAGGAATGCATGTACTCCTCCTGTCATACTGTCCCTAGGTTTTAAAATATGGAGTAAGTGTTTTTTTATTTAAAATTATACTACACTAAAAACCTATTTTTAACATGCCATATTTTACTTCATAGAAAGCCCGAAAGAATTATAACCCGCGTGTAAAAATACGTTGGGGGGACTTGCGAGGCACAACGATGATGGCGGCGGCTTTGGTTTTTTAGTGTTTATTAAACGATTATTAACACGCAAGCAGATCTTTACGTGGACAAATTGTGACAATATGTTTGCACATACGGCTGCGGTTATGCATGTGGAAATGCAATACTATTGTGGGCATTTAATTAGAGATGGTCGACCGAACCGTCTGTGCAAACCCATTTTGACCGCTTACAAAAATGCATTTTATCATATTGCTATAATATAATTATTTATTTGCTTATTTTCTCATCTCATTCGATCACAACTGTACAAATCTCTTATTCAATTATTTTCATCTACTTCTTTATCTCAATCAATCATAACCATATATCTTAATTACTGCTAAAACTTCTAGAGATGCTCGTAATTTTGAACTAGGGGAGCTGAGGATAGATTTGGGATGTTTTAGTGAGTTAAACGTGTTCACATTTTAGACTATTGATGGAGAACTAATGAAACCACTTTGTTTTTAGCCAACAAACTGCATATTCTGCGATAGTCTATGACTTGGAGCTTTGTCGAATGGATCCTACACGTCTATCATTCATGGGATCGAAAGCGAATGGAAGGCCAAATAAAACAAGAACATGTTGTGATTAATTAGAAACCTGTGACTCCATAGTGCGGTGTAGGGGAAAAAAAGGGAAGTTCCTAGGGCATAAGTTTCTTCCTCATCTGTAAGGCTGTAACCGGTTCCAATTCCAAATCATTTGTCAATACGTGGACACTCACATGCACCATGCATGTCCTTTCTAGCTAGGATAAACACCATTATCATCCGAGCTAATTGTCACTTTATTTTTTGTCAGATGAAATATAGTCGAAAATCAAAGTTAGAGCTTGTGATGCTATAGTGAAGCATTAGTCATTATTTTTCATCTAAAGGCGAAGAGAGATCATGATAGGTGACTTTACTGGTAACAGAAATCTATTTTCATTGACAACTCCATTGCTGGTATGGTCGTACTGGCCCAAACGATTGCTACAGCTTATTGGGTTGCTAATATAATATCAACATGCTACTTTTCTTGTCATTTGCCTACTGATTAGAGGTGTGAGCTAGACAAAGTTTTATCATAAGAAAATCCAGAAAATATCATCGGCAAACGCCCTAATATAAGAAATGTCATCGATAGACCCAACTTCATTGAAATACCATCATACAAGTGCCTTTGTCCCAGAAATATACTATCGCCGTTAGGTTTCCGTTAAGTCTTATAAAAAGACTATTTTACCCCTAGTAACTGTTAAGAGCTGATTAAAACTTTTGCTCTTTCTACCAGCTTACGCTAATTTGTAGGTTGCTTTCCATACTAAATTATTGTAAGTTGACAGAAAGAACAAACATTTTAATCAACTTTCAACAATTCATAGGGGTGAAATGGTCTTTTTATAGTAGTTAACGGAGGGTTGCTAACGAAAACCTAACAATGATAGCATTTCTGGAAAAAAAAGTTTGTACGATGGCATTTTCAAGAAGTTGAGTTTATCGATAGCATTTCTTGTATTGGGGCACTTGTTGATGATATTTCTTGAATTTTCTCTTTATCTTGCTATTTTTGATCGAGTCCCATATGATAGTTGGGTGGTTTAGTTAAAAAAACAAAAGATATTAAGGCAGTGATCACTGTAAAAATTTTATGAGGTTAAGCAGTACAATTGGGAGAAAATATTCTCAACGAACTCTGAAGTTAGTTAAAGGGGTACCAGAGTACGGCTGATGCTTCACTTTTTTTAACTTCGTCTGATGCTTCATTTTGGATGGATATGTTACTCTCTCTCTCTCTCTCTCTCTCTCTCTCTCTCTCTCTCTCTCTCTCAAATTAGGAATCGCATCTTTCCAGCAAAGGAGAGAGGAGCACGACAACTTACGAGGGCCCAAGATTACGATCAGTACGTACTATCAACTGTTGCTGCTGTTCCAGAACCTTGCGATTATATCACTAATTTTTTTCTTCTCACCCCATGCATAGCTTGATCGGTTCAGCGCATCGACCGGCCGATCTGATCCAGTTAAGCATGCAGATCGAGCAGAGCTGCAGAGACATTTCGGTCAGCTCGATGCATCGTCCTGCGCATCAAGCAATGATTAAATTTTTGAATGATTGTGATTTTTCTCAAGCTCTACCAATAGCCAACTCAATCGATAATCGATCGATGCATGCCCCAGCTATAGCTTTTCCTCCGTTGGAATGATTAAAGTTCTCCTCTCTTTTTTCTTTTACAAGTTTATAGATTAGTTTTTTTATTACTACCTTTATTCCTTCTTCTTTCTGTCCGACAATATCGATATGTATCCTGATTAAGTCGATATTGAAGAGAGTCGATGATGAATTATTGTCGTGGAATTATTAATTTCTATCACCTTTTCTCTGAGTTATCTCCCGGCGATTGTCGGTCGGGGAATATTGTTTGTGTTTACTGATCACACCACACGTGAATCTTGTCCATTTGTAGGACGGGAAAGCTGCAGGTTTTGGAGAAAAGATTAGTCAGAGTAAAACAAATTAGTCTGTCTGTTATTGACTTGTTGGGCGAAGAATCGACTCCGCGAATCAAGCCTGATTCACAACCTCTATATAATTAATTTATCGATATATGCATATATCCTATTGTTAAACAGAGGATGAAAGAGGAGATTCCATGTTCACTATGTTAAGTGCTAAAAATTAAAGGATCTATATGCATGTTTACGTTCATGCTACATCTACATTATAACATGTAGATTAATAAGTAGGTATATATATATGGTCAGAGAGAAAAGTTTATTCGTCTCTTAAGGGAATGCCCTCTTATTTTGCATGTCGTTGAAAAAGTTTTAAAAATTCTAAGAAAATAAACTTGTAAATCGGATACGAACTTGTGTATTTGTGGAGTAAAACATCATATATTGTTCATCATGTCAAAATTTTTTTTGATGATTTTTGGAGTGATATGTATGAAATGAGGGGGACATCACCTTGAGCGACAAATATCCATCTTCGTTTGTTAATGTTGTTTTATTTGCTTAAGAGATAGTACTACAATTGTATTTCTAGCTAGTTTTTCAGTTCTTCGATCAGTTTTCTTTCATCAAATTGCAATCGTTCCTTAATTGATCCTGAAAACTACCAAAATTGCAAATAGCTAGAACGTATGGGGAATGCGTCACATGAACACAGTATCACAATTAATACGCTAGGGATGTCTCCTTCACAGCCCATACATAGCTGATCACAGCTAATTAAGCACACATTATTTGGAATAAATCCAAATTGCATGCCGGCTTGCTTGCTGGCTTGCTTAATCATCATATATACCAATTCCTTTTCAGATCGAGACAGTTGCTGCTCGTACGCCTTCTCTCGTGAAAATCCCCTTGTTAAGAAAGACGTACGTACTAGCTTGCACGGCATGAATTTAATCATGGACATGATCAATTGATCAGAACAACAAACAGTGAGTTAGTTTGGTGTGTTCATGTATGTACCAATGCATGTGGCTCTCGTACGTAGGTGATGTGTATATATGTATATGTTTTTAGTATTCAACAATTCATGGTACATACATACATACGCAAGTAGTATGAGATTTGGCTGTTTGTTTGGGCATGCGTCCAAAGATAGTATAAGTATAGGCGACATTGACATGAGTCTCTGCAAGCTAATAATAATTAATTAATAATCTTCTGTCTGGTAACTCATGCATGCATGTGTTGTCCGGGTCCCACGAGGTTTGTGATCACCAACCAATCCATCTGTAGTGCTACCAAACACCACATATACCGGTAACAAACACTGACCAGCACGTTGCACTGTTGTACTGATGGCAGCAGCATCTCCTAGTACATACAGCTACTAATTACTGAACTATCATGCATGCATGCAGTACACATTTAGCTATAGCTCCTAACATGATAATTAATTAAGAGTATCCAAAGGCAAGACACATATAGTAAACATTGTTATGCAGATTGAGTGGTTGGGTTAATTACAAGAAAAATCCAATATCTGGGGGTTGATAAAATAATGTTGTTAAGTTGGATCAAACAACTCAAAACCCCAGCCCATAGGTTACATGCAAATTAGTTAGTTAACTACAACAATTTGCTGAATTATTAACCTCTTAATCTATTCACTAATTGTCCATGCATGCAACAACCAAGCCACTATATAGGTCAGTGGAAGAGAGAAGGTTATAGCAAAGCAGCAGCAACTCAAGTACTCCCAGGTCAACAAGGCCAAAAGGGCCAGTGAGTGGCTAGCTTAATTAGCTAAGCTCATAGTCATAGCAATGGCTGGAGCCGTGTTGGTGAGGAGAATGGTGGTGGTGGTTGCCATTGCCGCCTTGGTGGCGCCCGGCGAGGTGGCGGCGCAGCTGACGCCGACGTACTACGACGGCAGCTGCCCGAGCCTGCAGTCCATCGTGAGGTCGGCCATGGCGGCCGCCGTGCAGCAAGAGCCCCGCATGGGCGCCTCCATCCTCCGCCTCTTCTTCCACGACTGCTTCGTCAATGTAAGTACACCATAGCTAGCTAGCTAGCTCGAGAGTGGCCAGCCATGGCGGCTCTGAGAATGACGGCGGATGGGGATCGAGTTGATGGTCGCTCGCCGGCGTTCATGGCGATTATATATGATTGCAGGGGTGCGACGCGTCGGTGCTGCTGGACGACTCGTCGACGATCACCGGCGAGAAGAACGCCGGGCCGAACGCCAACTCGCTGCGCGGATTCGAGGTCATCGACTCCATCAAGTCGCAGGTCGAGGCCGCCTGCCCCGGCACCGTCTCCTGCGCCGACATCCTCGCCGTCGCCGCCCGCGACGGCGTCAACCTGGTAATTAATCAATTAACCAACCAATTTAATTAATAATTACTTTTACACCTGCATGCATGTCAATTTTTTTTTTACCGTGCGGCCGCTCGCCGACAGGCCGTACAGCCAACTCAAGCTGCAAATGCAACGCACTGCATCATGCCCGTGTCAAAAAGCCACCTACATTTTTAATGACGCACGCATGCTCGCGCCGCGCGACAAATTACAATCTAGAGCCATCCGCACATGCCGTACCCCTCAGTCTCAAAATATTGTTTACATGTAATTCAAATAGTTATAAAAAAATTTAACTCTAAATATTTTCATTGCGAAATGCAAAAGTTAAATTTGGATTTACATATTTGTGGGGATGATATATCATATATTAATACATCTGCTTAATTTTTTTTAATTTTTTTAGAACTATTTGAGTGATGTGTAAATAAGAAAGGACATACCCTCAAGAGTTTAGAATAATTTCCTGTCCAATATCTCACTGCCATGTGGGCCATCCCCTCCCACGTCCATGTACAGTTGATTTGCGTTGATTTTACTTGCGGCTGCATGCATGACGAAAAATGATTGACGCTGATGGATGGATCGACCGATCGCCTTAGCCTGTCAATCTTGTCGTGCATGGGGTGTCAAGACCTGCCTAATCACCACACCAAATTGTAACTAAACTAATTTTACAGCGGTAATCAACTCGAGAGAAGTAAAACTAATTTGGTGCGTAAATTTGATTTGCTGCAGTTGGGTGGGCCGACGTGGGCGGTGCAGCTGGGGCGGCGCGACACGCGGACGGCGAGCCAGTCGGCGGCGAACAGCAACCTGCCGTCGCCGTCGTCGAGCGCGGCGGCGCTGGTGTCGGCGTTCGCGTCCAAGGGGCTCGACTCCCGCGACATGGTGGCGCTGTCGGGCGCCCACACCATCGGCGCCGCCCGGTGCGCCACCTTCCGCGCCCGCGTCTACAACGACACCAACATCAGCCCCGGGTTCGCCGTCCGCCGGCGGCAGGTGTGCCCGGCGAGCGGCGGCGACGGCAACCTGGCGCCGCTCGACGCGCTCAGCTCCGTCCGCTTCGACAACGGCTACTTCCGCAACCTCATGGGCCGCTTCGGCCTCCTCCACTCTGACCAGGAGCTCTTCAATGGCGGGCCCGTCGACTCCATCGCGCAGCAGTACGCCGCCAATGGCGCCGCCTTCTCCCGCGACTTCGTCACCGCCGTCGTCAAGATGGGCAACATCAGCCCGCTCACCGGCTCCAGCGGCGAGGTCCGCTCCAACTGCCGGAAGCCCAACTAAGCTCCGGCGATCTTTGAGATTCGTGCCCGGTCGATCGATCGATCGATCTTTGAGATTCGTGCGGAGATCGATCGATCGGACGGTCTGGATGGATGGCTAGTCAACAGCCAGCTAGGACTAGGGGATGGAGGAGGTGGGGCCCAGGGATCAGTGAGACGTGTGGCTTTTTTTGGCGTGGGAAGGAAGCGATCGAGAATCCAAGGGACCGAAATAATTAGGTGGAGTGGCGCTGTCAAAAGGGGAGGATCAAGAGGGAGGTGGGGCCCACGCTGCAGTGACACAAAGGGCTGCATGCATTGCCTTTTTTTTTTGTTATTTTGGTTTGGGGTTAATTATTGCATTCTTTTCCTGTATCATAATATTGGTGGTGATCGATCGATCGATGCATTTGGTAATAATTTGAGCTGTAATTTTTTTTTTGTATATGTACTACCCATGATGATGATTGAGAAGATGACTGATTAGTTTGCAAGGCATGCAGATATGAATAATGGAGACACTAGTTCATGCATGCATCGTGCATGTGGTGTGTTTTCCTCAGGATGCAGACAAGTCGTATATAATGATCATCCATGCATGCGCTTATATATGGGACAAATATGTTACTGTAACTAGGGGAAAATGCTATTACCTTCCTAATATCGGGACGAAGAGGTAATATTGAATAATTATACTCAATCTAAAACGAACGCATGTGCATAATTATTAGACCAATTAACCGTTTATCATATACACGTATACTCAAATACAAAGATCCATTATTCTTTTAGTGTATCATATAAACTAGCTAGGTGCCTGGGTGGCCCGCGCAACTGCGTGGCTAGCACCCATACAAAATTATATAGTTTTTAATATGGTTTTACTTAAAGTTTATTAAATAGGTATCTTGTTGTCTTAAGACTTTGAAAGACCAAACCTTATCATCCCCATGTTTCTAATTTTATAGTTTTTATACTTCTATACGGCTTATCCACTGTCTCTTCTATTTCGTGTCATTGGGATTTTAAAAATCGGACATAATTATTGTTTGGGTTTTTTTATACTTTCTAAAAGTCCCGTCAAACCGTCAGCGGCTTTGCCATTATACTCCTCTACGGCTTGCCCGGTGTCTCCCTTCTTTATTATCATTGAATTTAAAATCAAACATGATTATCATTGGGATTTTTTTTTATTTTTAGATGTCTCGAACCTTTAAAAATTGGACCTTGTAATTTTTAGAGTTTATTGTATCGTGGGGTTTCATTTTTCTATAAAATTTCGAAGTCACTTCAAACGCTGCCACTATACTCCTCTACGGCTTATCCGTCGTCTACTCTTTATTATCATTGAGATTCTAAAAGTCGAACATAACTATCGTTGGAATTCATTTTTTACTTTCTATATGTCCCGCCAACCGTCGGCGGCTCTGCCACTATACCCCTGTACAACACGCCCGCTTTTTATTGTCTTTGAAATTTTAAAAACGAATATGATTATCATGAGTGTTTTTTTTACTTTTTAGAAGTCCCGCCAACCGCCTTGACTGGTTGCTTCACGTCTTGCCTGTCGTTCCTCCTTTTAATTGTAATTAGGATTTTAATTGTAATTAGGATTCTATTTAGTGTTTTATCAATAGTTTTTAGATGTCCCACCACTACTCTACTCCTTTATAGGCCTATTACTTACTTCCTCCGTTTTACAATGTAAGTCATTCTAGCATTTCCTACATCCGTATTGATGTTAATGAATCTAGACATATATATCTATTTAGATTCATTAATATCAATATGAATGTGGAAAATGTTAGAATGACTTACATTGTGAAACGGAGGGAGTAATTATTCTCATCATGTGTTTTAGATGGTCCTTTCTTTCAATGGTCTTTATTATCTTATCACCGATTTTAGTTATTTATAAATTGTATTCCTAGTTGAAATCTTATTTTTCTTTTCTAATTTCAGAATTTATTTTATTTTTTATTTTGAATTTTAATTAATATTGCATTGTGTTCTTTTAATATTTTTATTTTTTATTTTTTATTTTCAGTTTCACTTGTTTCAAAATTGTATTCCTACTTGAACTTTTTTTATTTTCTTTTTCTAATTTTAAATTTTAATTAATCTCGTATTGGGTTTTTATATAGACTTTTATTTCAATATTTCTTAATTTTAATTCTGAATTTCAGTTATTTTTAATTGTATTTCTACTTGAACTCTTCTTTTTTTTGCTAATTTCATATTTTATTTTATTTTTTATTTTGAATATTAATTAATCTCATATTAAATTCTTATATGATCTCTTCTTTCAATAGTGCTTATTTTTAATTCCGAATTTCAGCTATTTTTGAACTGTATTTCTACTTAGATTCTTCTTTTCTTTTTCTTTTATTAATGTGGGAATTTTTAGCACCCACAATGAACATGGTGCATTCTTTCAAACCTGTCTTAATAATATAATAGATAATATAGTGCATGTCGTCTGTCTCTGTTTTTAATAAGTTTCACCGGGTACTGTTCATTTTCAAACTTTGACTGCTTTTTTTTTTTAAAGAAAACATATAAATACTTCAAAGTATTCCGTATTAGTGAAGGAATGTTGCATCCTATATATGTAGTCATAAAACTTTCTGATGTTATGGAGCCCGGCCGGTACAATCCATTCAACTGGCCTAGCTAGACTAGATTATATCTTGAAGCTCAATTCCTAGGTTCAACCAGCACACACCACATGCACATGATTTAGAAGCCTTGGACTCAAGGAAACACAAATTAATTCTTAGCTTCGTTGGTGATGGAACACAAAGTGCGATCGAATAGCAGATTGATTAGACGCCGTACATGATGGCTAAACAACCTCTAATGCTCACTCTACCGCCATATGCATGAATCATCATTCCATCTCCTTGTTAGTTGTAGATAAAAAAAGAATATGGAGCCTATTTATGATATGGGTGTAACTGAACCAACTCAACCCTGCCGAATGGAAGACAAGTGCCACAACGCATGAATGGTGGGAAATGTTAGCCAACAGCCCAGGAACACCCAAAAGGAGAGTGCACAATGGCTTGGGAGATTTGGAGGGAGTGAAACCAAAAAGTCTTTCAGTAAAATAAGCTCTTAGCAATAAGCCTATTGCTAGATTCAAAGAAGAGGGACGTTATGGTCACTCATAAGGGGCAAAGCTCTTCAACTAGTTAGCCCACATGAATGTATAGTCTTGTATAGATACACTTGTCTCTAGTGTTGTACTCAAACTCTCCTTATTTAATGAAATTGGCACAATATCTTGCATGTATTTTTTTTTTCAAAGAAATTTTCGTACATCATAAGCTAACCAATTAGAGTTTATTGATGGTCAATGTTCAAATTATACTTATCAATATCGATAGTTATTTGAAATCAGAGAGAGTACATATCTACATTCGTTTAATCACAGTAAACCTAAGACATGGGTAAGGAAGCTGTGATAAAGCCCAACCTAGTTATAGAGAAAGAAATTTACAATGCTCCATCCGGATTGTAATTTGCAACATTGCGAGACCACCTAATTATATCAGATAACACACGGATAATGGCGAAAGACATATATAAATACGACCTAATATAAGATAACACACGGATAGTGACGATAGACAGAAGGACATCGATCGCAGATCGAAGGCAACAATGCGAGGGATGACAGACCAACCATGACAGTGGTCGGAGATGGGGAGGAGGGTGTAGTGGTGGTATCAAGTGAGGAGGGAGCAGAAGGCAGCATCTAGTGATGATGATGTGAGAGAGAGGGAGAGCGCGCGCCGAGCGGTACATGGCATTGTGGCAATGAGGTCGATTAAGATGAAAATCAAGTGAAAGAGGATGAATTGAATCCAATGCAGGTAAGGGCATATATGTGTTTTAGTTTATTATTTAGGGTTAATTTGCTTTGTAAAATCTGAAGTATAACAGATTAGAAAAATATGCAAGCATTAAAACAATGCCGCCTGGGGAAGAGCGTGTTGCCGGTTTCCCTCACCCAATCGAGAAACCCCTATGCATAAAAGGACAACGTGGCAGCCATCCCGAGGAGCAAAAAAAATTCAAAATTCTAAAAAAATCGGTAGGAGTAGAGCTTTTATTAATTGATGATAGGCAGAAGAAAAGAGGGTTGAAATATAATATTACGAGGGCCCTTTAAAACCACCGTACATTGGAGAGGTGCCAAATGGGCACCTTAACAGTGACTTCAATCCATGCATATATATATATGGCAAACCTTCTCTCGTTTGAGATAGATAAAGATCAAGACTAAACTTAAAAAAATAAAGCACACAAAACGGAAAAGTAATAGTGTATTATTAAATGAGTTCTAATTATTATAATTTTAGAAAATAGGTTTATTTATTATTCTAAATAATTTTTATATAGAAAGTTTTCAAATGAAACACACCGTTTACCAGTTTGAAAAGTGTGCTAACGAAAATTATGATAAAATATATATATTAATTTAATAAAAAATAATGAACGGGGCTAGATTGCAAGCTGTCCAATACTGTGGCTGCACGTGTTTTTGACCGATATTTGCAAATTAAATCCAGTGATCGACGTCTTAGGGTGTGTTTAGATCCCTCGGCAAAATTTTTCACCCTGTCACATTGAATATTTGGACGCATGCATGGAGTATTAAATTAAACGAATAAAATAATTAATTACACAGATTGCGTATAAATTGCGATACGAATCTTTTAAGTCTAATTGCGTCATGATTTGACAATGTGGTGCTATAGTAAACATTTGCTAGTGACGGATTAACTAGGCTTAATAAATTCGTCTCGCGGTTCACAGGCGGAATATGTAATTTGTTATGTTATTAGTCTATGTTTAATCCTTCAAATGTATTTTTTATGTCCGATGTGACACGCCAAAACTTTACACCCATAGATCTATGCCCCTGTTTAGATCCAACCCTAAAATTTTTCACCCTGTCACATCAAACGTTTGAACATCTTCATGAAGTATTAAATATAGGCTAAAAATAACTAATTGCACAGTTTGCGATTATTTTGCGAGACGAATCTTTTAAGCCTAATTGCTCCATGATTTGATAATGTGGTGCTACAGTAAATATTTGCTAATAACGGACTAATTAGGTTCAATAAATTCGTCTCGCGGTTTTCTCACAGATTATGTAATTAGTTTTTTGTTAGAGCCCGAAACCCCATATAACACCCTATATAGTACTCGATATGACAATTTTTGTATTTTTAGGTATTAAAATAAACAAAACCCATCCTAGTGGATTTGCCAAAACCTTAACCCTGAATGTAAACACCCTCTTATTATGAAAATCAAAATGAACCAGCACTAGCTACTACTCTAGCTAGGTAGTGCAGGTTCTAGGGTCTGGACACGTACTGGCGGTACAGCATGCACGGCTGCACCCAATGTCCCAGCTGCAGGCTGCAGCCGTACAGGGCTTCCCAGCCGACACGATCCGGGAAATGGTAAACTTTGTTTCAAAACTAACCCTATCAATTAAGTAATGACTTTATCAAAATTTGACGAGGTAATCTAAAACATTGCCAAAATTTACCTCCATTATCAAGTTTTGATAATTCTAAAAGTTCCTCTCACAAAATCTTAATAATGGTAACAAACTAAACATAACTTCCACTTCTCAACTTTACCAAATACAATATCAATAGTTGATAACATTGATTTAGACATTAAAGTGAACAGCCCCTTAATTATCTTTCGGCCTCTTTCCGGAAGAATAATACTCCATCTACATAACTCTGCCAGTCTGCCTTGCAAAACTAAAGCACTTGGAACAGATTCCTCTCTGCAAACAGCGGAACAGAGCACCCAAACAGCAGAAAGGAAGTACAGACACGCACCAAACCAATGAAGCAGCCGCTTCTCCTGCGATCGACACGAAGAGAGATCGGTACAGCTCATGCGCATAATTCCCTCGCCCAGGACAGCATTAGGTTGCGAAGCAGCAGTACGCGAACACACACATGCAGTAGCACCCGCACCGTAGGCTGCAGCGATCGAATAGCAGTGCAGTTCCATGAATTCCAAGGTTGGTGGCGAACTCCCGATCGCCGGAACGCTGGCCGGACAGGCGTTTGGTGGATCCATTCCATCGCATTTTGCATATCTTCGCGTAATCTTAGCTGTAGCCCTGTACTTGGAGTATGTACGTTTTCTGGTCATACCTGATCATTATTTGTTATAAATATTATTAGCCATACCTTACAAAGACTAAGAAAATCTTGTCATATTTTTTTAAATTCATTAATATGTGAGATCTAATTTATTGGAAAGATAATCTTGTGATAACTATAAGTACAACTAAACAGCCAACAAGGTGATCAAACTTATCAAACTATGGTAAAATATGGTTAACAAACAAACACTCACAAAGGTCGTTCTGAAGTGTGGCAAACTCTGCCACACTTTTCATATTGTTGTCGGCGTCACGGACTCATGTACGTATATTGTACAGAATGCATGAATGTAATGGAATAAGTCTATTTGGCCTCCCTCATGTCTTGTTGTTGGTCAAATCATATCCCTCAACCGTAAAACAAGGTACAAATTAATTTCTTTGGTAGTTTTAAAAGTGGTTTTTGTTGACGTAGCACGTTGACTTGGTCCAAGTATGTGTGGGTGTGTGCGCGCATTCGACAATGACATCCAGGTGACCAGTTTATCGCTGCCGTGGGACATGTCGTCATTGGTGCATCCTGGTGAGAGAGAGGGGAGAGAGTGGGGAGGGAGGCGAGGTGAGGAAGAAGATAAGATTTGGATGATACGTGGATCCCACCCGCTGACTTAGCTAGTCAATTGCGGTCAATATATCACGTCAGCTAAAACCACCTTCTAAAACATCTAAGGAGATGATTTGCACCGATGTTTAAACACGGGGAGGTGTTATACCTGGTTTTGTGTTAGACGGAGGCGATTCAGTCATGACCAAGACTGAGGAGAAATAATAGACTTAATCTGAATGTTATTGACTGCTATCTCCGTCCAGCCCATCGAAGACCCTGTTAGATCCAATTGTTATATGGGCCAAAATGGGCCCAAGCAAATCCTCCTTTTTCAGCGTAACCATAACCCACCGCGAAAGAATCCAGCTAACCCAATGTGGCGCGTAGCGCAACTGTAGAGCGTGCGCGCAACCATCTCGCACGCACTTGACTGACAGCCACTCTCCGCCGAACCCCACCACCATGCCGCTGCCACCCCATCGTGGGCTCCCTCCCGCACCCATCATCGCCACCGCCACCGCCACGCGCGCCGAATTCGCCGCCCACTTCCACCACACCACCATGCGATGCAACAACCGGTGGGCGCGCCGCGCGCAGCTCTCGCGGTTAAATTCTCCCAACACCTGCGCACGGCGCACAACCCAACGCCGGCCCGCCAAGACTACGGACGAGCGTTCGTCCATCCACCACGGCCCTCGGAGGGCACACGACGCTGACGCTGGACCCGACGGAGTCGGGTGATATAGATTGATTGGTTACTGTTTCACAAGTTCACAACTTGTTTCGATGCTTAAGGGCTCCTTTGAATCGTGAGAAAACGTAGGAATAGGAAAAACACAGGATTTTGATAGGAATGCAAGTGTAAAACAGAGGATTGCAAAATGCAGGAAAAACATAGGAATGAACGTTTGATTGAACCACAGGAAAAACGCAGGAATTGGATGAGAGATAGACTCAAAGGAAAGTTTCCAAGAGGTTGAAGCTCTTGCTAAATTTCCTCCAAAATCTCTATAGGATTGTCCATTCCATAGGAATTTCAGAGGATTGGATTGGATTCAATCCTTTGTTTCAAAGGGCTTCATAGGAAATTTTCCTATAGAATTGAAATCCTTCAAAATTCCTATGATTTTCCTCCAAATCAAAGGGGCCTTAAAAGTTCGTAAAGCGAAATAATTGCACCTAATAGATAAACTAATTAGCAACATGTGGCTTGGGCAAAAAACATTAGTACAAAGGATAGGGAATCTTTTGCCGAAAAACCAAACAATATTGCCAAAATTTTTGCCAGGAACAGGAGCCCCTTGGCAGCAACCGGCACACACCGGCTTTTGAGCCTCTATCAACGGTATCGATTAATCACCCTTATCGTCTTTGGTTCCTTCTGCTTGCTTCTCTTGCTGGTTCGTCGGTCGGTGGAGTTTGAGCCTGCGCCATGGCTGTCGGCGGGAGAGGGAGACGGCCGCTGCTCCTGCTCCTGCTCCTCCTCGCCGTGGCGCTGGCGCTGGCGGCGCGCGCGCGGGCGCAGCTGTCGCCGGGGTTCTACTCGGCGAGCTGCCCCACCGTGCACGGCGTCGTGCGGCAGGTCATGTCGCAGGCCGTCATGAACGACACGCGCGCCGGCGCCGCCGTCCTCCGCCTCTTCTACCACGACTGCTTCGTCGGCGTAAGGACCGCGCCCTCGCCGCCGTCCGGACGAACACATGCTGCCTCTGCTCCGCGCACTGCTAAGCTTTGATTTTGTGTTGTGGGGTTGGGGTTCACAGGGCTGCGACGCGTCGGTGCTCCTCGACGACACCCCCGCGGCGCCCGGCGAGAAGGGCGTCGGCCCCAACGCCGTCGGCTCGACGACCGTCTTCGACCTCGTCGACACCATCAAGGCCCAGGTCGAGGCCGTCTGCCCCGCCACCGTCTCCTGCGCCGACGTCCTCGCCATCGCCGCGCGCGACAGCGTCAACCTGGTCAGTCACACACACTCCACACACACACGCGCGCGCGCGCGCGCCATGTGTTCGACGCAATGACGCAAACCCTGTTGTGCGCACGTGTGCAGCTCGGCGGGCCGAGCTGGGCGGTGCCGCTCGGCCGCCGCGACGCGCTGTCGCCGAGTCGGAGCGCGGTGTCGACCGACCTCCCGGGCCCCGAGGCCGACATCTCCGCGCTCGTCTCCGCCTTCGCCGCCAAGGGCCTGAGCTCGCGCGACCTCGCCGCGCTGTCCGGCGCGCACACCGTCGGCCGCGCCAGCTGCGTCAACTTCCGCACCCGCGTCTACTGCGACGCCAACGTGAGCCCGGCGTTCGCGTCGCACCAGCGGCAGTCCTGCCCGGCGTCCGGCGGCGACGCCGCGCTGGCGCCGCTGGACTCCCTGACCCCCGACGCGTTCGACAATGGCTACTACCGCAACCTCGTCGCCGGCGCCGGGCTGCTGCACTCCGACCAGGAGCTGTTCAACAACGGGCCGGTGGACTCGGTGGTGCAGCTGTACAGCTCCAACGCCGCCGCCTTCTCGTCGGACTTCGCCGCGTCCATGATCAGGCTCGGGAACATCGGCCCGTTGACCGGGTCAACCGGCGAGGTCAGGCTCAACTGCAGGAAAGTGAATTCCTGATCGATACTACTAGATAGCATTGCCGCGCGCAAATTGTTCATAGTACAAAGTTTAAAGTTATATAATCAGCTGTCAATTTCATGTATTAAGTGAATTATGACATAAGAATGCAATAGAAATGTCCCAATTTTAGACATCAATCACTAGTGGATAATTCTTCAGTTTGTTCAATTAATTTAAACCTTGCTTAATTCAGCTACCATGTAACTATTGCGACGGCTATGATTTTTGCAATGAACACAAGAACTTTACCCGATTGTTACTAGTAGTGATGTTACTGTGATAGTACTACTGCTGATCACTATCACAGTAGTATCAGTAGACTTGACAAATGCGTAGCAACAAATCACTGGAAAAAAATTCACATGATGTGTTTTGTGTAGTCCTGAATAGTGAGCGGTGTGGTCGTGACTCGTGAGTGATCAGTTTCTGCTCGTGATGGAAGAATATTGGCCTACTATATGTCGTTTTGGGAAGATACAGAAAGGAATTCGATGGATACAATAGCAAGAGCGACCAAAAAATCCGGCAAAAATGCATACGTCGACTCCGTCCGGAACGATGTGGTTTTGTGGATGGATCTGAAGATGTTACGAAAGGGACTAATCAACCAACCAACTTGGTGAGCTTGTCTGTGTAGCTTACCTGGGCTTGATTGGAGAAAGAAAAATTTTCGAAATCATGAGGAGGCATGACCTGTTTCTCATAAAGTGGTTTCTCTAATGCATCTGAATTTTGAACATGTTCTTTTCCATTTTAATAGTTGAAGAACATTCTCTGCGCTCAACTTATCGGTGGTGCGCATGTATCCTTCTTTACAATATTTTCAGTTGCAGCTTATGATATTATTTTATAAAATAGAAGATGACCTCAATGATAAAAAAAAAAGCTAGTTGTTATCCATATATATGCGTTGAAGAGCTCCATGATACCACTTGCTCTAAAGAGTGGCTCCTACCAACGGATAAAATCGAAAGCCCCTCTGCTAATTGCTAAAGCAATGACCAAAATTGCAGACAATTGGAGCACATGAAGTTGGCCTACGATGGATTATGTCGATGTTCATATGAGATGTCGTATAATTATATACTAAGATTTGGTAGGATCCATCATGTACCAAGTCCGGTATGGCAAAAAAAAAATCCTGGATAAGAAAAGATCAGCAAATTTCTACTCAAGCATTACAAGGGATCATCTCTATATTTATCTCCCTAATTCTACTTGGATAAGAAAACATCTGAGGATATAAAAGACCCGCAAGCAAATACCAAAAGATATACCAAGACAAACCCAAACAAAGCCTACACGATCCACAAGTGCCAAAAAAAAGCCAATAGGGATCTATAACAGCCTCTCAATCTCGTCGAGTTCTTATTTGAGAAAGCCAATGGCTACTAGCTAGCCATCGACCACCTACTCGAGCTTTACGCAGCTACAGAGACTCGATTAGATTCTCCTCTCTATTGTACTTATGAGAGATTGATTATATAATGATAACACCGGTTTTAATCAATAGGAGTTGGGCTATTACCCGTTAAATCCCTGTTTCCCGTCTTTTTGTCGCAATCTCATGTATGCCTTCATACCAATGTCCCCACTACATTACAAATACCAAAGTCAGGTACATCACATCAACATATTACTTATTAACTTTTACTTTATAAAAAACACTGATATTATTATATGACCAATCGAATCAAAGTAAACAATGTGCAACCACTACCAACACTTGCATTTGCAAAATAAATTACTGAATTACTAGTTACCCAATTAACCAAATTTTGGTACAATTCTTTTCAACTACTTTATCGAATTATTGGGTCCACACCTCTAAAAATATATTTTTCTTAACTACTTTCTTCTATCGAATTGTTTAGACTATTAGTTCACTTTATTTCTTAAAATATTTGATTTATCCATACAATCAGAAAATCAGCGGTAATAATTCTACGAATAATCCGTTCCAAAATTTTCAATTGACCATGCATCACGAAAAGTAGAACAAGAGGTAAATGGTTAGAAAAACCACAGCTTATGTTATCTCCCCGATTTCTTTTAGCATGCACGACCAAATTGGATTTATACGTGTAGAAGAATTATAACAACCAATTGAAATACAGACTAGAAGAAACATCTTTATTTGTTGGGCTAAGTTCCCTCCTCATGTACCATTATTCCCAGCCTATTACAGCTCAAAAGTCTAACAAATGTGAGCCATTGAACAATGAGTTGATCAATGGTGGAGATCTCATCCTTTTGTGATGGAAAGAAAAACCCAAGAGAGTGTGTGTGAGCTGCAACATCCATTGGATATGAGAAGCAACTAGCAAAACACAAGAGAGGAAGAGGAGACTTGAGATGAAGAGTTGCATTTTGTTCTGCTTTTACCCTATCTTCGTTGAGTCAACGATTAGAGGCTCAAATGTGGTCGGATTTGCACCAAACTTGGTGAGTTTGTTCCTAACTTGGAGCACCTGATTTGAGTAGTGGCTTGTCAGGTCGAGTGCCTGCAGTTTCAGCTTGTGCTGCATTTGGTAGAATGTAAGTTTGAGGGGTCAAACGATGTTCGATTGGGCTAAGTTTAGGACAGCTCATTTTTGCCATGTTTCATGCAATTTGCTTCTATGGTTTGGAAGATATCAGCTGAGAACCGAAGGGGACATAATCCATTATTTCTCTTCTTCCTGCTGTTATACCTCTTATTAGTTGTCATGGTTGATATTGGTGATGCCAAGTATGTAATTTGATGATACAACTGTTGTTATGATTTGCCTCTAGATGTTTTACAGAAGACTTCATTTGTACCCATTGTTTATTATAGTAGAAGCCTAGAGTGGATCGTTGGTTCCATGGTGTTTTACTCCTCACATCGAGGAGTTTTTTCCTCGTAAATCATCGTGTTTTGTGTACATGTGTTTATTGTTGTTTCGCTACTGATTTGCTAGTTGAAACTATATATCCTCAAAGTTCGTGGCAAGATGAAAGGTTGATTGTGTGAAATATATTTATCAGTTGGTGAATTGTTGTTTTGAACATTGAAATTTATTTGGTTCAACCCCAACATTATTTCAAAGGCCACTGCATAAACACACGTGGGCCCGTTCTTATCCCAGTTAGTACTATCGTTTGTGAATTCGGAATCCTATTTTGTTCGCGCTTCCTGCACGACAAGTGCTATTATGTTTTTTATGAGACCGTGTCTGTTTTGTTTCTAGGATTCCAATGTATATTCCCTTAATTCCACCATTTAGTGTTATGCGATTCTAGAAATCGGGGTGAGGCGATCGTGATGTAATAGCAACCAATGTCACGAGCCATAACGCTCAAAGATTAAACATACAAAATGTCACGATTGTAACTAAGTAGTAGTTTTTTTCGTTACAAAAGCACGGGCACTCTTTCTAGTAATATAAAATCTATTAACTTATTAATGGAATAGAAAAAAGAACCTCCATGTTCGTTCTCACGGTTTAGAAATTCTCATATTAATCGGAGAAAAAGAAAAACAGAGTCCATATAGAAATACAATTTAGAAATAGTTGAAATTCGGAATTAAAAAACAAGGAATATTGGAAGAGGAGAAGTCCATATAAAAATACAATTAACAAATAATAGAAATTTGGAAATAAAAATAAGGAATATTAGAAGCAGAGTATAGAGTCCATATAGAAATACAATTAAGAAATAATAGAAATTCGTAATTAAAAATAAGGAATATTAGAAGTATAGTATAGAGTCCATATAGAAATACAATTAAAAAATAATAGAAATTCGGAATTAAAAATAAGAAATATTAGAAGTAGAGTATAGTGTCCATATAGAAATACAATTAAGAAATAATAGAAATTCGAAATTAAAAATAAGGAATATTACAAGTAGAGTATAGAGTCCATATAGAAATACAATTAAGAAATAATAGAAATTCAGAATTAAAAATAAGGAATATTAGAAGTAGAGTATAGTGTCCATATAGAAATACAATTAAGAAATAATAGAAATTCGGAATTAAAAATAAGGAATATTAGAAGTAGAGTATAGTGTCCATATAGAAATACAATTAAGAATTAATAGAAATTCAGAATTAAAAATAAGGAATATTAGAATTAGAGTAAAAAGGAGTCTCCGCGTTCGCTCGCACGGCCTAAAATTCTCATATTAATCGAAGAAAAAGAAAAACATAGTCCATATAGAAATACAATTAAGAAATAATAGAAATTCGAAATTAAAAATAAGGAACATTAGAAGTAGAGTATAGAGTCCATATAGAAATTCGGAATTAAAATTAAGGAATATTAGAAGTAGAGTATAGAGTCCATATAGAAATACAATTAAGAATTAATAGAAATTCGAAATTAAAAATAAGAAATATTAGAAGTAGAGTATAGAGTCTATATATGAATTTAAAACTAACTAAAATTCGGAATAAACATAATAAAATTAAAAGTAAAGTTTAGAGTTCGTATAAAAATACAATTTACAAATAACTAAAATTTGAAATTAAAAAAATACATGGAAAGAAGTGTCTAAAGTCAATATAGGAATACAATTTAGAAGTAACTGAAATTCGAAATTAAAAATTAAAGAATATTGAAAGATGAGTTTGGATTCTACATAGAAATCCAATTAGAAATAATAAAAATTCAGAATTAAAAATAAATAATATTGGAAGAAGAGCCTAGAGTCTATATAGAAATACAATTTACAGCTAACAAAAATTTGGAATTAAAAAAAGAAATATTGAATGACGAGTCCGAGTCCATATAGGAATATAATTTACAAATAACTAAAATTTGATATTAAAAATAATTAATAACTAACACGTATATAAAATACAATATGAATATTACACATTAGTAGTTTCGTAAAGTTAGTACAAAATTTAAAATTATGTTGTCATTTAATATATTTGAATAATACGTTGAGAAAACATATATCTTATTATATAAGAGAAAATATAATGATGCTAGCGCAGGCCACTATACTGGTTACTATAATTTAAAATGCTTAAAACTTAACAATAGTTTTATACGTCAAAGAGGTAACCTCACAATCAAATGAAAAAGTAACTACACATATGATTCAGAACCAACCAAATAATACCTTATATACATAGGAGCATTTACACTATACCACTGTGGCTGTATACACGGTGTAGAAGCCGGGTTTTATATATTTCTATTATCTAAATAAAATTTACGCTATACCAGCCAACGGACGTCTCATGCTATTCAGTCTGGTCTTGGTTGATCTAGGTACGGACAGCCAAACAGACCCAATTGTATCGAGCTAGCCAGGGCAAACCCAAACTGAGAATCAGAGAGGTATGAGCAGATCGGGCAGTCGACCAAGCAAAGCCCATGTCCATATGCTGATCTGCACGCGCGGGTGGGGAATTGCTACAGCGGCGTACGCGCCAAGGAAAAAGAGCTGGCGAGCACTCCCTCTTGTTAGTCTTAAGTAATTATATTAGTTAATATACTTATATAGTAATTAGAAAAGATTCTGAAAATTTTTTTGGAAGATTTTTTTACTAACAAATTGAAAATTTTTGAAGTTAGATTTGAAAACTTTCGATTTAAGTTTCAAATTTTAAAGTCAAATTTTAAAAACTTTCAACTCAGATTCGAAAACTTCAACTTGAGATTTGAAAACTTTTAACTCGAGAATCGATATTTGAAAACTTTCAAATCCGGATTTGAAAATTTTGAAAACTTTGAACTTGAGATTTGAAAATTTTCAACTCGAGATTTGAAAACTTTCAACTCGAGATTCGAAAACTTTCAAGTCCGGATTTGAAAATTTTGAAAACTTTCAACTTGAGATTTGAAAATTTTCAACTCGAGATTTGAAAACTTTCAACTCGAGATTCGAAAACTTTCAAGTCTAGATTTGAAAAAAAATGAAAATTTTCAACTTAGATTCGAAAATTTTCACTCGAGATTTGAAAATTTGCTAGATTTGAAAATTTTCAAGTCAATATTTAAAAACTTTCAACTCAAAACATATAAAAAACACGTGTGCTAAAAGATTAAAAAAAGTAATATGAAAAAAGCGCAAAAAAAAAGAAAAGAAAACACGAAAAGAAAAAACACAGAAGAGAAAACGGAAAAACTGGCGCCAGCGGAAAAAAAATTCTAGCGCGCGCGTGGGCCTTGTGGGCCGGGATAGCAAAACCGGCGCGGGTATGCGGCTGCCCGGATTGATGCATATTGGCGGTTGGCGCAACAGCTTCGCGCGCGTAAACCGCGTCTCGACTACCGAGCGAGCCCCAACGGAATACGGACGCCATGATCAACTCTTGGGATATCTCCGCCTCGGCGCGCCAACGCCACCATCCAGGCATCCATCCATCCATCCCCCTGCGCGGCGCGTAGCCACAGCTCGATCGGCCGCCTTCCGGCCATCTCGTCTCGTGCGCGCACAGCCGCACAGTCGTCGTCGTGGATCGGTGGATGAGGAGGAAACCTTCGCTCGCGCGCAGCCTCTCGCGACGTCGGCGCGTCGTACGTGCCGGAACTTGCTCGCGCTGCGGCTGCGCAGCCAGCCACGACGGTTCATCGGTTCGTTCATGAGCGAATCCCATGCGCAACGCAATAATGAGAATATGAGATGGATCGTCACGGTCACAGGCTGCTGCAACAAACAAACAAACCCTCTGTTTGCGCCTACATTATCAGGGGCTTGTGCAATTGTGAATGCCAAACTGCCAACTACATATGTTGCCGTTCTGCACCGGCTGACCCATGACGTAACTCCATGAGGCCGTGACCAAAGGCCCAAATACTGATCGAGTTTTATGGTCCAAACAAGCCCACTTTACCTGGACATGGCGTGACGATGCCATGACCATATTTAAGGGCCTTTTGAGAGCTTTTAGCCGGTGCAGCTTCTCCTAAAAATCAAAAGCTCCCGTAAACGGTTTAGCTTTTGGTCCAAATTTTAAGAAGCTGTAGTTATAAAATCCAGAAAATAAATTAGAAGACAGAAGCTGGGAAACCCAGCTTTTTCATATTCTCATAAGCTGATTCTCAGAAGGTGGCTACCAACCAGCTGCATCTCACATCTCATAATCTTAAGCTTCTCAAATAGGCTCTAAGCCTCATCTCTAGTGCAAGAGACCATGGTTGCCTTGGATGTTTTTTTTTTTTGAAATGAGGTTGCCTTGGAGGTTAGAGTATCTTCAAAAGAGTAGTTAAATAGCTCTCTAAGCTAAATTTTAATAAGTACAAAAAAAATCCTTTAACAGCCCCTCCAACCGGTTGGCCAAGCCATTCGGCTGGCCAAATCTGACAATTGCACACTCGCTGAGTAACAGGTGGCCCCATACATCTTCGTTCCTAATTCCTTCTCTCTCTCCTCCAGAATCCTTCATTGTTGTTGACCTTTAGCATCGACCAACATACCTCTAGCGCCATTCATCAACTACACCTCACTCTCTGGCGCGTCTGCCTCACCTTCCCATTGATGCGGTGCCCATATTCAAATGCGGAGCAAAGGGCGATAACGGAGTAGCAGTTGGCGCAAGGTGCCAAATCGGCAACCCTAGGGGGGGGGGAAACGAGGATCTAACTGTTTGATGAGGATGGCCCATCCACCAACGGTGGTGATCCCCATTAGTCGGCTCGCCGGTGTTGCAATCGCCCCACCTCCTGGCTAGTACCCTAGTGTCTGTCGTCGTCGCTGTGCCTGTCCAAACGTGGAGAGAGGTGGGTGGGATGGGTAGGGAGAGAAGGAGGAAGAAGCATATAGATGTTGTTAAATTGAGAAGTGTAATAGAAAGGTTGTTGACGTGAAAGGTAAATTTAACTCTCTATTTTTTAGCGAGCTAGTTAAATAGATATTTGAAGAAGTCAGATGGAGATGCTCAAACATAGTTGATTGGCACTGGCACACGGCATGTGTTCTCTCGAACCTACACTTGATGAGTCGCCACATGGAAAACGCAACAGCAGCACTAGTGCTAACTTGTTACTACTACGACAAAAGCAGATAGAGCCGGAAATGGAGTAGAAGCAAAGAAAACACCACTCGATCTCTTAGCCTTAGCTCAGCTCGTCACGTTCACGTCCCAACCCCAAGTTATTACTACACCACACCTCATCAACATGTACACTCCTATGTAGGTCAGCAGCTTGGCTCGCTCGCGTCGGACGCCAGATCGATCCATCCATCGATCAACCGAGCACAAGAGCAGCCCACGACGCGACCCATTCCGCGTGCGGTCAACCGACCGCAGCCATGGCCCGCTGCCTCCTTCCCTCCTCCCATCCCTCCCTACAATAAATGCTTTCCCGCCACTACAAATACCACCACCTCGATCGTCGCCGCCGCGCGCCACCCCGACGCGGCACGCCAAGTTCTCCGCGACAATGGCGGCAATGTCTGCTTCGGGCCGGAGGGTCTTCTTGCTCGGTGCCCTTCTGCTCGTCGCCGTCTCTTGCCATGGCGGCTTTGGCGGCGTCGGCGTGGCGGAGGGTTTGTCGACGAGGTACTATGCTAAGACGTGCCCCGCCGTGGAGTCCGTCGTTCGGTCGGTGATGGCGCGGGCGGTGGCGGCGGACCGGCGCATGGGCGCGTCCGTGCTCAGGCTCTTCTTCCACGACTGCTTCGTGAACGGCTGCGACGGGTCCGTCCTGCTCGACGACGCGCCGCCGGGGTTCACCGGGGAGAAGGGCGCCGGCGCGAACGCCGGCTCCGCGCGCGGGTTCGAGGTGGTGGACGCGGCGAAGGCGCGGGTGGAGGCGGCGTGCCGCGCCACCGTGTCGTGCGCCGACGTGCTCGCGCTCGCCGCGCGCGACGCCGTGGCGCTCCTCGGCGGGCCGACGTGGCCCGTGAGGCTGGGACGGAAGGACGCCCGCACGGCGAGCCAGGCCGCGGCGAACGGCAACCTCCCCGGTCCGGTGTCAAGCCTCACCTCGCTGCTCGCCACGTTCGCCGCCAAGGGCCTTTCGGCGCGCGACATGACGGCGCTGTCGGGTGCGCACACGGTGGGGCGCGCCCGGTGCGCCACGTTCCGCGGCCGCGTCAACGGCGGCGACGCCAACGTGAACGCCACCTTCGCCGCCCAGCTCCGGCGCCTGTGCCCCGCGGGCACCGGCGGCGACGGCAACCTCGCGCCGCTGGACGCCGAGACGCCCAACGTGTTCGACAACGGCTACTTCCGCGAGCTGACGAAGCAGCGCGGGCTGCTGCACTCGGACCAGGAGCTGTTCGCCGCCGGCGGCGGCGGCAGGTCGTCGTCGCAGGACGCGCTGGTGCGGAAGTACGCCGGCAACGGGGCGGAGTTCGCGAGGGACTTCGCCAAGGCGATGGTTAAGATGGGGAACCTCGCGCCGGCCGCCGGGACGCCGGTGGAGGTCAGGCTCAACTGCCGGAAGCCCAACTAGACACACACTAATTACATGTTACTAAACAGTACACTAGGACATGGTTACGATTAAATTAAACCATCATATATATATATATATATACACTACAAACATATAGTTCGTCGTTAATTTGTATACGTAAATTTATATATATTCTGTTGATTTGTTGTTTGTACTTGACATCAACTTTTGATCGGGACGCGTCGGTCGCGTGGGGGGCCAAAGCTTGGGTCTGCATTCTGCAATTAGACACGTACCACTACTACAGGGTCGCGCGTTGCGGCTCGCGGACAGCTAATGTCGGCGGCGTACGGGGGAATGCATCGATCTGCATGGCATCACGGAGACACCACACGTACGTCGTGGCCCGTGTCGCAGGCTCGCAGCGCATCGCATCGCATCACACGGCTGTCGCGGGTGCGGGCGGCTGGGCGGTGGGAGGGGTTGAGGTCGGTCGGCCACGGCAAGGGAAAACCGCGTGAAGGGGGAGTACGCGCGCGGCTGGATCAAAATAGGTTGGGGTTTGTCCATGGGCCGGGAGATTACGGCCCGGTCAGGGAGTTTCTTGCCTGGAAGAAAAAGTCCATTTTGAATTCATATAGGAGCCAAATCTGATTCACTATTAAAATCGTGCAAAAGGAACGAGTTTGGATTTATATAGTTGTAGCTTCAAATGCAATGTTACTGTACACACATTGTATTTAAGTACATTGTATTTGGGTGTGTGTGTTTGAGAGTGGGGGAAAGAAGAAGCTTGAGAAGATAGGTAAAACAAGATGAACCATTATTGTGATTAATTGAGTATTAACTATTTTTAACTTGAAAAATAGATTAATGTGATTTCTCAAAACATCTTTTATATGTATATATTTTTTAAAAATATCATTTAACAGTTCAGGTAGTGTGTGCGTGAAATACAAAAGAGTTTTTGGGCCTCATATTTTCGCTTATGCTTATACTTATCAGCCAAATCTTGAATTTTCAACCTTAAATACGAAGCTGATTTTGAGGTTTTTTTTTTATCGAAGTTTATTTTTCAGCGTTCGCTTTTAGATCGCTAAGAACACGTATATAAAAGTTTTATTCACAAATTATTTTTCGTTTGCAAATAGAATAAGCGAAACGATGGCTCCATTTCTCTCTGCCCTGCCAAACGCAGCCTAATATATATGTGTGTTAATGTATCAAGACCTTTTCAGTCTTTTCTTACCCTCTTGTACAGCCTAGCAGTGAACAAGTTCAATCTCCAAAAAGTCATCTCTTCTCCCAATTCCCAAAAGTTAACAATCATGCCACCAGATAGATATATGCGGTCTGCTTGTCAAGAGAGCTACCATTCATTTACGCTGAACAAAAAGAGTGAAACATGCACATGCATGGAGAGCATTATATAGTTTTTATTCCATTCTAGTTCTTTTTCAGTTCTTTCCTCGCCTCACGTAGGAAAACAAAGGCGAAAAAAGTTCTTCACAAAGTTGCATCGATCACTTGTTCTTTTTTCTGTTCTCGATCGGTTGATCTGGAGATCTAGTAGCTAACTGATCAATCTCAGACTTGCTATCCACACTTGTGCATCTCGACCTCTTAAGTTGGAAAATAGCTACTAATTTATCACCATTTTGCTCAGGTGTTTATGCGTGTAAGATATGGGATTCAAGCACAACGTGCCCTTCCATGTCCGTAGATGAACCTTGCATCATCCTCGGTGTACACATGCGTCTCATTCAACAGCCTGCGAGTATTATTTTTACAAGGAAAAAGAAAAGAAATTACAGTTCAGTCAGTGCAATGTTCTGAATATCTTTTCACTTAAGCATCGATGCCACCTGCATCTTTCACGTGTTGCTGAAAATAAGTATAGTAGTTTTTTTTACAGTGATCTTTACTGATAGTTACTTACGACTGGTAAACGCTCTTGTTCAATATGGTAGAGGAAATGAGGGACTCCCCACTCAAGTACACCAGCTCCCCATCTATCCTCTCCTTGATCCTCTCATTGATTTGCTGAGCATTCATGCTAAATGGATAATCTGATGCCTACATACAAAAGGAATAATAGGAAGAAGAATAGCAACGGATTAATTAATTGATGCTAGCAGAAAGGAAAACCATCTAAAAAGAATAGAAAGGGAACTGAACTTTTCAGTAAGTAATATTGTAATAAGGTGGCTAGCTACATACCATGACCCAGCCCCAGGTGTCAGCAAAGGATGGCACATGAGCAGTGTATGCTTTGACATCTGTGGTATGATATGATTAACAAATGCATCATCAGAATCACAAAAACAAAATCACCCCATGCATATAGCAAAAAATATAATTAAGGGAGTCTTTAATTGCTGGGCTACTCACACTTGAAGACATGCCTGAGGGTGTTGTAGATGGAGGAGAAGACCTCCTTGTGGGTCAGAACGCCGGCTGGCCCTGCCTGTCAACAGCCAAAACAACTGTCAGTAAAAACGCTAAAAATTCAGAGAAGTTCAGAGTTCAGTCAAATAACTAGGCAAAGAGTTGATGAAAAATTATATACGTACCTGGGTGACGAAGACGCCGCGGTCGTTGAGCTTGGGCTTGACGATGTGTTGGTAGAATGACTTGGTGTAGAGCTGGTAGCAGGGGCCCCCCTCCACTGGGTCAGCCAAGTCTCCCACTATCACGTCGAACTTCTCCCTACTCTTCTCCAGCTCCGCCCTGCATGCAAATGCATATAAGCACACACCGATCAAGAAAACATACATACACATGAATACATGATGCTGATTCATTTTCAGTTTGCAGCATTAATATGGTCGTTCTTTTTTTTTTTTTCAGATTAAGATACAGATTTTATCTCGATTTTCATTAACACGCTTTTAAATTGTTAACTGCTATATTTTGTACGAAAACTTTATACGTAGAAATTATTTTAAAATATCAGATAAATCTATTTTCTAACTTTATAATATTTAAAACTCAAGTAATCACATGTTAATGTTAATATAGTTTGTTTCATACTCTAATTTTATCGTCATCTTTAATAGAGAACACTAGTATGTCCACCACCTGACCACCTTCTATATATGATTTGGTACATACCTGGCGTCGTTGATGATGAGGCAGAGCTTGTCGCTGGCGAAGGCGTCCCAGTTGACGGTCAGGTACGTCCGGCAGAAGTCCACCACCTCCTGCTTAATATAATTATCATCACGCACCCACGCATATGCGTTCATTCAGAGAAACAAAACAACAGTTTAATTTATGAATCTATTACTTCCTCCATATTCATATTATAAGACTTTTTAGCATTGTCAATATTTATATATATATTAACGAATCTAGACATATAAAGTCTTATAATCTGAAACGGAAATAGTACTGCATATATATCAATCAACGGTGCAATCTAGATCGATCATCGAGTACCTGGTCGATGTCGCACATGACGACCCTGTGGACGGTGTTGTGCCGGAGCACCTCCCTCGCCGCGGAACCCTCGCCGCCTCCCATGATGAACACCGTCTTTGGGCTGCACGTACGCACCTTCGAGAGATTAGAATCCATTTTATTATATATACTTGCATGTCTAAAGAATCTGGATTAGTGTTTGACTAGAATCGGAGGTAGTCGTTAATATATTTCGAGATGAAGGAAGTAGCTGTGAGATCATTGATTGCGCAATGGTAATTTGACGTACTTGGGATGGAAGAGGAGGGGAGGGTGTATGAGGGACTCATGGTAGATGAACTCGTCCACCTCTGTGCTCTGCATCTTCCCATCGATTATTAGAGCCTGGTAGAAAAAGGGTGTCATATCAGTGTTCTAGTTACATACTCTCTCCATTTTTAAAAATAGCAAACTAGTACTAAAATATATTTTTCTAACTAGTACTAGGTTAATATATTTTAAAACGAAGGGAGTACTAAATTACACCACACAAGTTGATGTTACGAAACAAGAATAGAAATGATATATATAGGACTTCTGTGTTTCTTTTTTTTAAAAAAAAAGAAAGAAAAAAGAGAGGCAGAAATGGACAGATACCTTGCCAAAATGCTTTGTATCAATGAGAGCGATCTCCTGGTACTTGCTTGCTCCCCGGTGCAACACACTTTCACATCACCAGAAAATTAGGCAAAGCACATCATCTCTCACATGGCAACAAAATGCATAGATTGAAAGAGACACCTATATATCTCGTTAATTACTCAATTTAGTACTCCGATTACTGAAATTATAAGTTTCTACATTTGTAGGCATTGTCCTGGGACCTCTATCTGAAATTTTTGCTTTATTTTGACAGTCAACGATAACACAAACTCTTTGTGATGCATGCATGATAGTAATAATTAATATACAGGTACTCCATCGTTTTAGATTATAAGTCATTTCAACTTTGGTTAAAATCAAGCTACTTCAAGTTTAACTAGGTTTGTAGACAAATATAGTAATATTTACAATATCAAATTAGTTTCATTAAATCAACAATTAAATATATTTTCATAATATACTTGTCTTGAGTTAAAAATGTTACTACTTTTTTCTATAAACTTAATTAAAGTTGAAGCAGTTTGACTTTGATAAAAATCAAAACGATTTATAATATAAAACGGAGGGAGTAGTATAAATTAATTTACCTGTTGAGAGCGTAGCAGAGCTTGAGGTCGTCGTCGATCTCCTCCTCGTACCACTTGCTCTCCTCCTCCCTCTGCTGCTGCTTCGGCGCCATGGACGACCTGTTATACCCGCTCATAACCTCGAATCCTCCGTTCATCTCACGCACTATCCCTTCCTGCACGGCCCCAACCATCTTTGCTCTTGCCGCTAGCTCTCTCAAGCTAAACTATCAGCAGCAGCAGCAGCAAGCTATAGCTAAGATCAAAGACGCAAATGCAATATTTTCAAGTTTAGTCAGGCTAGCTCGATCTCTCTCTCTCTGAACTTGGACTTGCACTTGCACAGTTGCACTTGGTATCTAGCAGAGATAGCGATATGTGTGGCAGTGAGGCTCAATGGTTCATAGGAGTATATATATAGGGGCAATGCAATGCAATGCAAAGCAAGGAGGCCGGCAAGCTGCTGTGGAGGAAGTGGACACAGGAGGCGACAAAAACAAATCCGGCTGGGGAAGCACAGTGATGACAGAAACAAATACTAATAAAGGAGTCGCATGCGGCATGATGGCGACGGCAGTGCTCAGATCCTCTGCCTCGAAATCCTCCTAGCTTACTCCAGGTTGAGTAGCCACAGTCCCATAGAGCTTCTTTTCTGACCTGACCAGCTTCTGCTTCTGCATCTCGGATTAACTGAAGAGCTCCTTAGAGCAGGTACAATAAGCAGACTATAAGCCAGCTATAAACATATTTTAAAGAGTTAAAATAAAAGAGAGAAGAGCAGCAGGCTACAGATCTGTAGTCAGCTGCAGCACGGACTCTAAGACGTAATGTGTGTATGACAGGTGGGACCATGTATTAATAGTATAGTAAACAACTATTGTATGAGTTGGCTATTAAATTGGCTATAAATGGTTTGGAGCTAGCAGTTGGCTATACTGTTAACCTTGCTCTTAGCTACATTATGGCATTAACATCAGATGAAAGATTGTCTTGGACAATCTTTATATATATATATATATATATATATATATATATATATATATATATATAATATATATATATATATATATATATAGGAAAATTATATGCTACTACCGGGAGTAACTACTCCCACCTTATCCAGCTCACTAATTCAGAGTTTAGGTGCCGTCCGGTATTTTCGTGGGATACAAATCTTTTTGAATGCATGCTACTTAAACTAGCTAATTAAAAACGAGCAGAAGATGTCACCATCAACTAACTAAAATTAGTATATCACTTGTATGTTTCTTTTGCTAGCATGTTAATGTCAACTAACTAAGTTCGTTTGCATGCAACTAACGAATAATAAATAATTTCAACAAATAAACAATTTAGTTAATTGTTTAAATAAAATAACCAAGCTAAGAACTGGTTATTGGATCATAACCTGACCCATTAAGAGGAGGGAGTAACTACTCCCGGTAGTAGGAAATAGGTGTCCTATATATATATATATACACTCTCTCAAATTGTTTCTTAACTTTTGGTAACTGCTGATCTCCTTGGTCGTAAATATTTGGCGTTCACAAATGATTCGGTTAAACTTTTCAAGCCTTTGACCATCAGTAGCCTCTCAAATGCTAATTTTTCATAAAACAAAAACATCATGCATATATTTGCCTCGAAAGTTATTATCTTTATCAAAGAATCTTTTATAAAAGGGCAGAAAGTTAATGCATTTCATTATAGAGTTCATAAGGAAAATTAGGAAAAAAAACTTACTAGTAGCATGATTAATTAACGAAAACCTCCACCAACAAATGAAAACACCAACTCCATCAAAAGATGTCACGGGTTTCTCCCGCACATCACCAAATACCCTAAGCAAGCGAATTAGGATGGGCCAAGGTGATACATGTAAGTAGAAAACTCCAACAAAATGACATTTTGTGATCTAAAATAGATCTAGGTACACACCCAAACAACTCCCCTAAGTCGGAAGGAGGTAAAAACGCCATAGCAACGTGTCCAATGAGATGAACAGTGCCCACAAAAATCATACTGGTACCAACAAGCCAAACAATGCTTTTGTCTAAGACGCTTACCCAACCACCAAACCCATGAGGAAAGTCACCAATTTTTTGTCTCACACCCCATGTTGGTTAACATGGCCACCACTGTCAACACCACGCTAGAAGAGCATTAACAACCACGACCACAGCTTCTATATCACCACAACAACATTGGCTTCACAAATGTCATTGTTGCTAAGCTCAATGACCAATGCAACAACTCCGACTCCTCGTAGCAGGTCACACCCAACACAAGGCATCATTTGCAACCATGCACAATCATAGAATGAAACAACATATCCCTTACTAATTGTTGTGTAGCCACACCACTTGACACTATTTGCGCACTAGGGGTCAGGTTTGTTCCTAGCCACTAGTCGCTAAACCACTGATGTAAATGTTTGACTATTCTTGTCCAAGTTGACATCCACCACCGTACCATGTCACGGAGCTCCCCACATCCGGATCTGGAAGCCAGGGTTCACTGTATCGGCTTAGGGCTTTTGATCGGGGGTCACCGAAATCCCGAAATTTTGAAAATTTCGGTCCAAAATTTTTGAAATTTTGAACAAAATTTAGTTGAATTTGAACAAATATTACCCAAATTCATGAAAAAATTGAAAAATTTTGGCCGAAGTAATATCGTATCGGAGGGGACCGAAATGACAGAAATTTCCAACCCTGCTGGAAGCAGACCAACCTTAGAAGAGGAAGAGCTTCATGGAGGAAGTGGAATGAGCGAAGAGTGGCAACAACCCCGGCATAGAGTGTCATCCCACTAGCCCATGCCACCACATGGTGTTATCCCACACAGAGTGTTTCTGTGATTCCGCGTAGTACTGTCAGTACCGCCGAACAAGCATCGTTTGTCCAACCTCTTCATGTAGCTTTGCTGGGAAGCCCTTGTGCAACGAATTGTATTTTGACCGCCAACACCCTACTTGATTCTAGATCCGGGTAAAAAATGAGGAAGGGAAATGGAGGAGGAAAGAGAAAACAATAAGGTGAAGATGGAGGAGGGTGGAAGGCACCATCGCCCATCACTAGAAGTGTCAAGTTGTGGAGGTCTTGGGGTGGAGTGTGGGAGTTTAGGGGCAGTTGCCTCTCCTAAATCTCTCCAGAGAGTGACATGGGAGTCAAGTTCCACAACATCCGAGGTGATAATATCGTAAACTTACTATTTTTTTTAAATTTGTTCTTACATAAAATTAACAGATAAAGCCTCGAAAGCTTGACAGAAATTTTACCCTAAATGTTAAATATTTATGACATGAGGGATTACCTTATATAGTGCGCCTGCAAAAATCATGCTACCAAGAAAAATATCTAAGTTTCATCCTTATCTTTTTCTCCACCATCCTTATCCTCTCCCCACCACTCATTTCCCTCCCCATCCTCTCTATCTCTCTCTCATTTGTTCATAGCACAAATCCACCGCAGGCTCAGCTCGTCGCTGCCTCAGCTGCCGGCCGCGGCGCCGCCTCCGCCGCCGTCCATGACGGCGCCGATGCCTGGGGATCCGCCGCTGGCTCGCCCTAGGAGTGCGGATCCCCCGCAGCTCGCCGCCTCCGCCACCAGCTGTAACGGATGGCACCGACGCCTGTGGATCCACCGCCAGCTAGCCCGGGCACGCGGATCCGGCCTCTCTCAGCGACGGCGACTTGGCTCCTTCCTCTCCCGGCGACGTGTGACGACGACGGCGCCGCCTGTGGGTAGGGGAGGAGACGCGCGACGGCGGTGGCGCCGACGCGACGACAATGACGACAACAACCGCCGCGATGATGGCGTCGACGCGACGACGACAACGAAAACTGCTGCGACAAGGACGACACCTGTAGGGGCGGTGGCGGATGGAGGAGAGCCATCGGTCGGAGGGGGAGGCCCGCGGCGGCGCTCGTGGGTGGTACGGCTTTTTTTTATTCGCTGAAATGTGTTTTTGATGGCGGGTGAATCTACCGTCTGCGAAGATGGTGATGCCGCCTGCAAAATTCAACTATTTTCACAGGCCTTTGCGTCTAGGCAGTCCTTTCCTTCACTTGTGAAAACTGTTTTTGACCGTGGTAAAATGATTTTTCTAGTAGTGACAGCTAGGGAACACATGCAGGGCAGGTCGCAGAGTATCACCGGCTGGATGAGCACCTCCGCGCGCGCGTGCAGATGTTGTGTAAATCCAAGTCGATCGCGGCGCGAGTGCGGGGGTTTTATGCACTTGAGCACGCGCGCGCATAACAGAAGCACCCAGCAGCCACCACCAGGTCGATCCATCCATCCCAGTGCTGCACCGGCCGCTGCCGTCTCTGCGAATGGAATGTGCACACAAGGCCAATCCACTCCCAACGTGTGGTTTTTCTTTCGATTAATTAACACATCACCATGTATACACATGCAAAAAGATCCGTACTATACGCTCCTACTAGCTCTTCATCTCTATCTCCAGGTGAAGGTATATACACTGCCTCCTTCCCTGAACATACTCTGTTTTTCTAACCATTTCTCTTATTAAAAAAATATGTAATTATTATTTATTTTATTTTGGCTTGATTTATCATTAAATATTTTTCAAGCATGACTTAAATATTTTTATATTTGCAAAAAAATTAAATAAGATGAATAGTCAAATGTTTGTTAAAAAATCAATGGCGCCATATATTAGTTCAAAGAGAGTATATGGAGGAGACTAGGAGAGTACTGTAGAAAACAGATTGTCTCTTTTTAAGGTACAATCAATCATATATACATATATTTTTATTTCTAGATATATAACAAAGCTATTGCAAAAGAAAAAGAATAGTATGTCAGAATATACAGGAAGCTTTTAAGATAATATATGCACCTGATAATAGTTTTGGGTTTTCATTTCTTACCAGAAATTTGGTCGAATTTCTATGCAATAATTTGAATCACATGCATATAGCTAGGTGTAGAAAACATACTTTCTGAAATTGATAGTGCATTTTCCATAGGCAGTTTATCATCGTCAAAACAAAACACACCACACAACATATGCCCTGTATTGAAATATCCAAGCCCTCTATTACATTTATTTGTATATGCTATGGATCTTAATATCGCTAATATGAATAATTATTGGCTTAACCCAAAGTAGAATTTGTTAGATATAGGCAATTCTTGGACATATTAATTGCATTATTGTGGCTATTGCATCTGTCACCTGTAATATTCATCCAATGACTAGTCAAAAGACCATACTGATGGGTTGCGTGTGTTGTGTAACAGGTTATATATGCCATTTGATTTTGTTCTAAAGTTAAGATTACATATAAGTGCACATGCCAAATTGTTCAGTGAAATAAAGACATACACTAGCTCTTTCCATGAGACTACCCTACAGCCCATGATCTCGTGTCAACTAAAAGAAATTAAAGTGAAAAAGCAATGTTATAGCACATATAGCCGTTCTTGGCCACATTGGCAGAGCCAAACTTGGGCACAGCTCCCACTTCTGAGTTAACCCCTATCCATTGGCTTCCCATTTCCACTAAGCCCTTCTGACCAAGACCTTATTATCTCTTTAATAATAGCCATCATTAACCCCCAATCAGGTCAAAGCATTTTCCTCTTAGCATCATGATGGTGAGTCACCCCAACTGAAACAACCCACATCGAGTGCTTCAGTAAAATACCATATTAACATCACAAACAAAAAAAAAAAATCAATGATGCTCATATTTTAATCGATTCTCATGCGTATAGTAATTAATACTTTAAAAGGACAAAACATCCATGATATCGGACAAAACCATTTAATGGCTTGTGCTACATATGCCGCAGCACTGTAAGTTAGATTGACTCTTTGTATTGATCACCATGCAGTTGTTTGGTCATATTTTTTTCATCAGAACCCATTAATATCATGACCTGAGTCATTATAGCCATAGCAACAATTTCACTTAAAATCTCATCGAAGACAAGAACAACGCAATGTATGCACCAGTTTTCAATCTCTAAGAACATCTATATTGAAGATATGGATTGGATGACTATGTTCCAAACAGCACCTCAAAATGTATCTAGTGCCGTGCAACCTTCTTTTCATTTTTTCTCCAAAGAAAGGAGATAACTAGCACTAGGGGGGTTGTGCAAATCCAAAAAAAAACTTAGGTTAGCTAGTGACATGAGATCAAGAGAGGATTTTGGATTATGCGTGGGCTGCCCCCTCCGGGGAGAGCCACAATGATCGCCGCCTCACCCCTGTGTCGCCGCCTTGCCGCTCCAGATGGCAGAGGCACCAACAGTCGCTGCCACTCGCCGCAATCATGCATCCATCGCCTTTTCGATCGAAAATCTATCTAGTGGGCACCTAACCTAGCTATCCTCTCCTGCTCTGCTTGTTGAGTTTGTCTCGTAGCATAATGGCAGGTGAGCACGTCTCCTGCCTTTGAAAGTTCGCATGCAGAGATTGTTGCCGAGAGGCGCTACTATGGCTGTGTTCCCTTCAAACTTCTAAAAATTTCGTCACATAAAATATTTAGACACATGCATAGAGCATTAAATATGAAAAAAAATTAATTGTACAGTTTACATGTAAATTGTGAGAGGAATCTTTTGAGCCTAATTACACCATGATTTAACAATGTGATGCTACAGTTAACATTTGCTAATGACGGATTAATTAGGCTTAATAAATTCATCTGCGCAGTTTACAGGAGGAATTTATAATTTGTTTTGTTATTAGTCTATGTTTAATACTTAAAATATGTGTCCGTATACATAAAAAAATTTTGGAGAAGGAAATAAACACGGCCTATGCTGTTGGATGTTGCATTTTTCTATGTTGATTTTGCAGGAACTGGCCAATCCAGGCCCTGCATCATGGGCTCATCAGTACTCATTGTGCCCTGCCTGTCAGGTACTTGCAACAAACAAAAACAACTATGTATCCTGTCTCTTCCATTTTCTTTTCTCTCCTAATCGATGGGCACCACCACCACCATGGCTGGCACCACTGGGGGCACTGGGCTATGATGCCAATTAGCATCAAGCAACCACCTTCTATCCCAATTGCCAATTGCATGCCCAAGCAATGGATAAATGCCTGAATATATATGCTCAAAAATTCACAAGAAAGCTAAGCATGAAGATGCATGCAGATATGAATGAATGAAAGTTCCACCAGTTGTAGTTGGAGTTGGATCTCCTGTGGTAGCACATTATTGTACTAGTATATACTAGGCACAGTAGATAGTGCTTCCATGGACGCACTAGTGCACGCCTAGAAAGACAATCCTCGGCGTATTGGAAAGAGGAAGATGCAGAGAGGGAAAAAAGAAAAGAAAAGAAAAGAGAAAGAATTGCTCGATGTCGGCATGCATGCAATTTGGCAGCAATTGGGAAGAAGGTGCAGCATATATGCAAGAGTATGCATACTTTCAGTTTTGCGCATGCACGCCCGGTATGATATATGCGCCCGGCCGCCACTTTTAACCCACACATTACTCCACACCACTTCAGATCTCTCTGCATATATACATGAAGGTAGTTGTATTGTACATGCCCCCAGTGCTGGCCCCATTATTTTCGCAGCACTTTGTGGTGTACTGAAAGTCTGCAACTGAAATGCATTCTTGATCTTAGGACATTATCACTTATAGATTATGTTTGGGTTGAGAAATAGGATGGGTGAATTGATTGCTCGATTGTATATTGGTTTTATTTGGTTTGTAGAATGGAATTGAGTTGATCCGTCACCACCTCATACTGTCATACATCAAAGTCAATGCTTAATAGAAAAAAAATAGAGGATAAAAAGCCGTGCTTAATAGAAAAATTTAGAGGTTTTTAACTGGTTGAATGGATAGATTACTGTCGAGGGAGAACCCTCAATAACAGGGAGTCGTGAGACCCCCTTTCGTGAGTTCGGCCGGGGGCGGAGGCTCGTCCCTCGGAATTCGTTTGCTCGTCCCTAAGACTCTCAGTGAGCTAGTACACAAACGGATTATACAGGTTTGGGCCGCAATAGAACGTAACACCCTACTCCTGTGTTTGGGATTATGGATGAAGTTACAAGGGTTCCTTTTCTTCGGAGAGCACTCTTGCCTCCTCTCTTCCGAAGTTTGGGTTTTCTCTGGTTCCACACCCTTGCACTGTGGGCAGGGTCCTCCTTTTATAGTTTTAAGGGGATACCACACGCGCCGGTTCTACCTACTCTCCACCGGGGAAAGGGGGGGGGGGGAAAGACCCCACTTCACCTTTTTGGCCTTCAAGACGTGCCTTCTCTCGGAAGCTAAGCCATAACCGATCCTTGAGCGGAACCCGGCGCCGTCCCCCGCCTGACACGGTGGTCAGCCCGGTCATTCCCTCATAAATGATCGAAGACATGCAACAGCCCTTCCTCGAGCATCACCCGGATGTGACGGGTCACACCTACCCCCACTCCGCCGGGGTCAAGGGTGACGTGATGATATGATTACCCTATCCATCGGATGTGACGGAAACGGGTCGGTTACAGACCGGTCACATCCGACTGGCAGGGGTTAGCCACACGCGCCGCACGTCTGCCCATTTAATGCAGCGAGGGACAGTTGGGGCGCTGTGCATTTACGGCTGTTCAGCCTGTGCTCCCCTCTGCCGCGTGGCGGCCAGGCGAGGGCCTCGGGGCGAAAGTGCGGTAGGGCTCGAGGGGGCGATGCCATACCCCGAGGGGGCGATGTCATACCCTGAGGGGGTGACATCGTACCCCGAGGCCCCCCCCCCCCCCGCGCTGCTTCTATGATACGCGTGGCGTGTGAGTGGGGCTATCCGGCCAAGCCACGTGGCCGGAGGAAGAGTAATTCTCCTCTACCTCATATACCCCCGGGCCCATATCTCCGACAGTAGCCCCCGGCGCCGTATCAGGTGTTGATCTCCTAGGATTGTCCTGACATGGCGCCTCATGACTCCTCAAACTGGGGTTGTGGGCCCGGCAGGGAATCTAAAAGGATATCGTCGCGTGGCTAGGTTAGCGCACTTACCATGGCAGTAATTTGACCGCCTTAGACTGCGCTCATGACAAAGATGCTTGGGGCGCGATAACTGGGGGATCACTCAAACCGCGCCTCGATTCTCTCGCCCGCTACACCCGCGACGGAAGCGGCGACAGTTTGTCCAACTTGCGCTTATGGCCGTTGCACACTCCACCTCGAGCGTGTCACTGACAGGCGCACAAAAGGCGGAGGCGGACGCAACGGGCGACGCAATGATTGGGCGCGAGATGCGGAGAGGCAGACGCGGGCGCGAAGATCATGAGGGCAGTTATGGGGGCGCGAAACGAGGAGGCGAACGCGGATGAGGCGAGGATAGAAGGGGGCGGAGAAGGAAACTCTGCCTTCTTCCTTTCGCCAATCGCTCACTCATCCTTTCGCCTCTCGAGCCCTAACACTCCCGCCTCCTCACATTGTCTCAGACCCCTCATCCTGTGCCATCTCTCCGCCAGTTGCTATGGCCCAAGACGCCGGCGACGCAGTGCTCCCTTCCTCCCGCATCATGGCAGACAGGCACCTTAGCCTTCCTCGCAAGATTATGCTGGAAGGGGCCGTCGTGCGGGCGGGAGAGTCGCTGCCATGGCCGCGATATCCAGAGCGATCCGTATACCTCTTGTCCTTTGCCATGGTGGGCTTGATCCCGCCGTTCTCCAGATTCTTCCATGAAGTCCTGGATTTCTACGAGATTCACGCCTTGCATCTCGCGCCTAATGCCGTGATGATGCTGGCCATCTTCGCGCATTTGTGCGAGATGTTCATTGGGGTGCGACCGACGATGCGGCTGTTCCAAGCCTTCTTCATCCCGCAGCTGCTGCAAGGCGCAGTGGTGGGGGGATGCTACTTCCAGCCCCGACCGGGCACAGCGGGCCAATACATCAAGAGCCACCTCCGCAAGAAATGGGAGGATTGGAAGAAGGACTGGTTCTACACCGCCTTGCCGGACCATCCGCGACTTCGTGTTCCCGCTGGCCCTCCCGAAAGGTCTGCCGCATGGCTGGCGACGTCGGAGCTAGGCGAGGAATATGACGCAGTGTGGGATCGCCTTAGGGGCTTGCGGAGCCTGGGCCTCACAGGGGCGATGGTCTTTGGCGATTACTTCCGTCGCCGCATCGCACCTCTTCAGGAACGATCCCGTGGAGCGTGGGAATACACCGGTCCCAACGACCCCATGCGGACCCATGTGGGCGAGTGCTGGGACTGGGGCGAGGAAGACGCAAAGAGGGTGATTCGGTGGGTGCTGGGCCTGGACTCCGCCGAGCCAACACTAATCCCTGACGGGATTCTTCCCCTCTGCTGCGACCGCGACCGGGAGAGCCTCCTGGCCGTGATGTCCGTCATTGGTGCCGGCTGGAGCCGGTCCAGCCGAGGCGGTGCCGGTGGCAGCGCCGTAGGTACGAACGTTGGCGCTCACCTTGGTGCTCTTGTCTCTTCATTTTCTTTTGCTAACATGATCTGGGTTCCTTTGTAGCGAGATTCCTTCCCAGAGAATCCCAGGGTCTGACCCCTCGCACGGACAGTCTGGGCTCGGCCAATCTAAGGCCGCGGGGTCTTCACAGCCTCGCGGTGGGGCCCAGAAGTCACACCCTGGGCCCGACCCCGAGCGGCCCTCAGGCGGGACCCAATCTATCGCGGGCGACAGGGGTGGCGACGCTCCTCCCGAGGGCGGCCCTGGGACCGGAGCCCACGCGGAGCGTCCCCCAAAATCAGGGGGCGAAGGAGGACGCAGCCCAAGCGCTGAAACCAGGAGTGGCCTCGAGCCCGAGGCTGAGGCCGAGGGCGGTCCTGAGTCCGAGGCCGAGGCTGAGGCCGAGGGCGGCCCGGAACCAGAGGCTGAGGCCGAGGCCGAATTCACCCGAGGCCCCGAAGTGGGGGGTAAGAGGAACAGCCGTTCCTCCTAGCGCTTGGGGCACCCTCGGGGCTGGTCTCGCGGAAGGGGGGCCGAGAGCAGCCCCCGGTCTCGTGGAGGATCTAGCAGTACCCCGTCGTCCCGGGGGCGGACCGCGGACTTTTCCTCCCCGACTCCGGCGAGCATGGAGCCGCTTCTGCTGGTACTCGCCGCCGCCGACTCCACTGTATGAGAGGGGCTGAACACCCAAGTTCAGGCCCTAGCGAAAGAGCGGACGGCCCTGGACGTAGAATGAGCCCAACTTGCCACGGACCGCATGTGGGTCGAAGAGGGGCGACACGCTGTGGATGACATGGTGAGGGTGGGGCGTAAAATGCGCCAAGCTCAACTCGCCAAAATCCAGGCGCGCGAGAAAGTCCTGGACTCCATCATGCGGGACACGGAAGAAGAGCGGCAGGCGGCACTGATCGCCTCGAGCGTCCTGGACGAGGCGCTGGGCGACATCCGCCTCCAATATGAGGCTCACGCCGAGGACCTGGAGAAGAGGATTCGGGATGCCCGTGGCATCCTCGACGAAGCTGCCGCCCAAGAGCGGCGGGCGTCAGAGGCTAATGCCTCTCTGCAGGCTCGGACGACGGCGCTCGAGGCTGAGCGCAAAGCCTTGGATGATCGTGCTCACTCCGCGCAGTAGTTTGAAGCCACGATCCGTCGGCGGATCGAAGTTCTCGATCGAAATCAGCGCGAGCAAAATGCGCGCGGTGAAGAACAGGCACGGCGGGCCCAGGAGATGGAGGAGCGAGCACGCCTGCTAGACCAGCGGGAGTCCACCCTGGCCGCTCACGAGAGAACAGCGGCGGAGGTCGAGGCTTCCCTTCACCTCCGTGAAGAGGCTGCGGCCGAGCGTGACCAGATCACCCTTGCCGCGAAAGCTTCCGCGGATCGCCGCGCGGAAGAACTACGGCTGCGGGAGGAGGCATTCCGGGAACGAGATGCCGCGCTTGCCGAGCGTGAAGCTGAAGTGAGCCGCCGCGAGATAGCCTCGCGCTGGCTGAGCGAGCAACTCGCGAGACGCGAGGAGGCTGTCGCCGGACACGAAGACATGGCGATGGTGACGAGGACCTCGGCTCTCGCCGGAATCCTCACTCCCCGATGGGGTGGGGGTGAATGCCACCACCTCCTCCTCCATTTCCAGGACCTCGACCATATTCGGCCAAGTCCTGGAAAAACTTAGGACGGAAGAAAACAACTTTCTCCCGGGACGCACAACCGCCCCCTACCTGGCGCGCCAGCTGTCGAGGGAGAACCCTCAATAACAGGGAGTCGTGAGACCCCCCTTTCGTGAGTTCGGCCGGGGGCGGAGGCTCGTCCCTCGGAATTCGTTTGCTCGTCCCTAAGACTCTCAGTGAGCTAGTACACAAACGGATTATACAGGTTCGGGCCGCAATAGAGCATAACACCCTACTCCTGTGTTTGGGATTATGGATGAAGTTACAAGAGTTCCTTTTCTTCGGGGAGCACTCTTGCCTCCTCTCTTCCGAAGTTTGGGTTTTCTCTGGTTCCACACCCTTGCACTGTGGGCAGGGTCCTCCTTTTATAGTTTTAAGAGGATACCACACGCGCCGATTCTACCTACTCTCCACCGGGGAAAGGGGGGCAAAAGACCCCACTTCACCTTTTTGGCCTTCAAGACGTGCCTTCTCTCGGAAGCTAAGCCATAACCGATCCTTGAGCGGAACCCGACGTCGTCCCTCGCCTGACACGGTGGTCAGCCTAGTCATTCCCTCATAAATGATCGAAGACATGCAATAGCCCTTCCTCGAGCATCACCCGGACGTGACGGGTCACACCTACCCCTACTCCGCCGGGTTCAAGGGTGACGTGATGATATGATTACCCTATCCGTCGGATGTGACGGAAACTGGCCGGTTACAGACCGGTCACATCCGACTGGCAGGGGTTAGCCAGACGCGCCGCACGTCTGCCCTCGCTGCATTAAATGCAGCGAGGGACAGTTGAGGCGCTGCGCATTTACGGCTGTTCAGCCTGTGCTCCCCTCTGCCGCGTGGCGGCCAGGCGAGGGCCTCGGGGCGAAGGTGCGGTAGGGCTCGAGGGGGCGATGCCATACCCCGAGGAGGCGATATCATACCCCGAGGGGGTGACGTCGTACCCCGAGGACACCCCCCCCCGCTGCTTCTATGATACGCGTGGCGTGTGAGTGGGCCTATCTGGCCAAGCCACGTGGCCGGAGGAAGAGTAATTCTCCTCTACCTCACATACCCCCGGGCCCATATCTCCGACAATTACAGACAAAGAAAATGATGAATGAATTAATAAATATTGGAATTGATAAATCACATTCAACAAAATATTAAGTCCAAAATCTTGTAAATTTCTGACCTTAAGCTTTGTTTCGTGATTCGATAATCCTAGCTTTTTCTCCTCCTCCAGTTCTAGCAACTAAGGGCGGTCCGACGATTTACAGTTTAGAGTGCTAAGTTGTGGTGGGGGTGAGGAGAGCTGGAATAGAGGGGAGATCGTCGGGCTTAGAGATATAGGTGGCCCCATGATAGGTGGTGGACATGGGCGGGCGGTGAGGCGGTGGTGGTGCCAGAGCTATGGAGATGGAGGAGGGTGGTGGGCGGGTGCTGGCAACGAGGGCAAAGTCAAGGCTTGTGGTTAGGATGTACCGGTCGGTGGTGGTAGATCCAATAGCGGGGGGCTACCAAAGACGGAGAAGTTGGCGAGCGGGGCACTTGCTAGCACCAGCTTGGGAAAGTGAAGGGGGGAGGGTGTGGGGGGGGGGGGGGGAGAAGGGGGAGGAAGCCAGCAGGGGGCTCGTTGGCGCTGTTTGGCCAACTGTTGAGGCCAGGCAATGACGCAGTGGCGACGAAGGAGGCAAGGATCAATTGTGACTCGCGGCTGGTCTACTGGTGGCACCAGACTAGGGAGAGAGGAAGAATGGGTTTGGTGTTGGCACGAATCTTAAAGCTATCGGCCGATCTAAAATTTGTAAGATTCCAAAGTATTTGTTCTGTTAAATGGCATATATGTAGAATAAATATATAAAGCTGCCGACAGCTTACCCCCCCCAAAAAAAAACTAAGCAATACTGACATAAAAAGTTTTTTGAGAAAGTACTCTGAAAACAGGCCATGAATAATCCATACCTTCCATTAGCTGTTTAGAACGTGCCATATGCAGTGCCAAATGCTTTCCTAGATTATTAAGCATGTTCATGGTCTCTTTGGGCCACATATATGAGTTGCATTCAGAGTTGGAGACATGGACTGATGGACATGTCACATGTACAATTTGTGTGCAACGAGAAGGTGGCGGGAATCAACGCAGGAAAGAAAAAGAATGGTGCCTCGCTTAAAATTCGGTGCTGAAATATGCTGCTTGACTAGCAATAATCTGTAAGAAATAAATAAACGTGCAGAGCTGCAGATCACCAAAGGCAAAGCGAAGCTGTGCAAGAACTGCAAAAGTGCAGATCGCCAAAAGCGAGAGCGATGGGTTGTCCAGCTCGAAACGGAATCGCTTAAAATCGAATCAAGTCTGCTCGATCGATCGGTTAATTTGACAGTGGAAACTGACTAAACATGCCATCTTACATTCAGCATACTGAAACTGAATGTCTATTTCAGTCCACGGACGTGCATCCATCGTTCAGTTCTTCTGCAAAAAGTGTAAAGCTATTTTCTTGCAATGTTATCAGATTTGTTGATCAAGATAACGACATCGTGGACAAAGAACATTGCGAGGTACTAATATTCGATTGAACTTGCATGGTTTTGGATAAAATTTAGCTGAAACCAAATATGTTCACAAACCTAACTCATTCAGTAATCTGTTAACCTGAAGATCTGCTCCTCCCTGATCGAGGCAGTGTTCTTACTTCCTCAAACACACAATATAATAATACATTTGAAAGGAGAATAAAAAACATAGAAATAAAGGGAGGAAGAAATGTTGGAGAGTATTCCAAACTCCAAGCGTACAAGGGAGGACGCAGGAAGCCTGACAAACTCCATGGAAGGGTTCATATCCGAGCTCCATCGTGCCCCCTCCAAGCACATGATCAACCGTGCCCGAGGGAGATAAGATTAATCAACAGCGCGCTCGGTTTTGCAACATCGCATGCATCCACAGCACAGCTGATCAGGCAACCAATCAATCGAGAAAACAAAACAAGTAAATTGAGCGAGCAAGAAGAACCAGAGAATTCAGAGAAGCGCTGGAGATCAAGAACCGTAAGGGGGATAAAAAAGAGACGCTATTAATTCCATGCCAAGAATATCAAGATCGCGATGCATGCGGCGAGGGTTCATCCGAGCAGCAAGGGAGGAAGGCGACCCATCCAAGCCGCCGTCGCCGCAGCTGGCCGCCGCGGATGCGAGGAGCAGGAGAGAAAGGGGAGAGCCCTAGAACAGTGTCGCTGCAGCGGCGTCCTCTTTAAAAGGTAATAAGTTCACTTTAGGTCCCTCTATTTGTCGGTCAGTCTGATTTTCGTCTCTTGACCGCAAAACCGGGTATGACCCATCCCCAACTTACGAAAACCGGGCAAACGAGGTCCCTCGGCAGTATGGAGGGCGGTTTTAGCCGACGTGGCGCCTACGTGGCTCCTTTGACTAGGTCTTCGTCCCACGTGGCATTGATGTGGTGATTACGTGGCATTGACGTGGCGCTTTCGTGGCAATTTTATCCGAAAAAATAATAAAAATAGTGGGACCCATATGTCAGCTACACAAAAAAATAATTAAAAAAAGGTGGGGCCCATGTGGTCCCACCTGTCAGCCTCCCTCCTCTCTATCCCCCTCTCTCTCTCCCCTACAAGGGTGGTGGACAGAGCAACAAGGGTGGAGACTGGAGAGGCCGGCGAGCCACCGCTCCTCTTCCACCCTCCCATTGGCTGCCTTCTCCGCCGGCGCTGCGCGTGCCGCCGCTTCTCTCCCTCTCACACGTCAGCCGGCTTGCGCCGCCGACCCTCTCCCGCCGGCAGCCGCGCGCCGCTGTTCCTTTCTCGCCCTCCCGCCGGCCGCCGATCCAAACACACCGCCGCTCCTCTCCCTCTCTCCCGTCGGCCGGTGCGCACCGCCGCTCCTCTCGCGTCAAAGGTGCGCGCGGCGTCCTTGGCGAGGTCGCGTCCGCCCCTCCACTCTGCCCGCGGCCTGCCGCCGCCGCCGCTCCGCCGCGAGGACGAGGGAGAGCCGAGAGGAAGAAGAGGAAGATCCGAGAGTGGAGAGGGAGAGGGGAGGGGAGCCGGCGAGCTCGAGCTCGCCATCCTACCCGCCCGTCCTCGCCGACCACTACCCGCGGACGCTTGCTCCGCCCCTCTTCCGCTGCCTTGACGTTGATCCTCCTCGAGTTCATGTCGAGAACGAGCGAGCGAGGCAGGCGGCGACCTCGGCCGGTGAGCACGCCTGCCACCGCTCCGCCCGTCACCGCTCCGCCCACCGCTCGCCACCGCTCCCGCCACTCCTCTGCTCCGCCCGCCGTCGCTCCGTCCACCGCCCGCTGCCCGTCACCCCCTCTGCGCCGCCGCCGCTCGCCTTCGTGTAGTATAAGGGACAAAGAGGGGGATAGAGAGGAGGGAGGCTGACAGGTAGGACCACATAGGCCCCACCTTGTTTTAATTATTTTTTAGCTGACATATGGGTCCCACTATTTTTATTATTTTTTCGGATAAAATTGCTACGAAAGTGCCACGTCAATGCCACGTGGGACGAAGGCCTAGTCAAAGGAGCCACTTAGGCGCCACGTCGGCCAATAGCGCCCTTCATACTGCCGAGGGACCTCGTTTGCCCGGTTTTCATAAGTTGGGGGACGGGTCATACCCGGTTTTGCGGTCGAGGGATGAAAATCAGACTGACCGACAAATAGAGGGACCTAAAGTGAACTTATTCCCTTTAAAAGGGAGGGGTTTGAGTTTACGGGCCGGGATGAGTTTGGGACGATCCGTAGCGGAGATGATGGGCCGGTCTTTTCAGTTTGTGGTCCATAGGAGGTTGGCCAGTAGGCCCATGAGTAGGCCCACCAGGAATGCGCTGCTCCTCCTCTCTGCTGTGAAGGGCTCAAGCTCAACTTGCTCAGGTCAAGGCCTCCTACAAACGTGAAAACAGCGAAATTCCTAATCGACCTATCGTCGTTTTTATTTATCTAAATATAAATTTTGAGCTTTCTAATTTCTTTTAACATTGTATTACAGTCAACATTAAATAAATAAATAGATAAGTATGTAAATTTTTGACCAACCAATAATGATCTTCTAAAAAATAATATTTGTTTCTCTACCAGTTTTCATCCTTACATGTTGCACCTAACGCAGGGTCACTTTGTGTTTGCGATTGTATCTATTACAAAGCTTTTCAGCTTTTCTTCTACTGGCACTGTTGCTTTTGGGGGCCTATTGGAAGTGTAGGGAGGTTCTTATGCCATCACCCTCCCTCTATATAGGAGCAACATTTTTTTTACCTTAGAAGTCCTATATTTTGCATTTCGGTTTATTTGCTGGTTTTTTCTTTCTTTGTCCTCCGGCAATGGTTCTCTTGTCATTTGTGTTGTGTAACTGAAAATATGATTTTTTTAATATATTAATGTATAATTCTTTTTTTCCGTGTTTGCGGAAAAAGAATATCACATATGAATTCGCAAATTCAACGGCACATCGCGTTGGAATATACGCGGTGGCAAGGAACAAAATTCGCTAATGTAGACCACGCACAGTCACATCCACATATTTAATATACGAATATAGCTGCACCTTGCCCCCGGTGAGGTTTCCAAAAAAAAAAAATGAATATAGCTAGGACGATTTAAAATTGGTACGTAGATTAGTTCGATATATACGCATTCATTTGATGCATACGTATATACTGGTGTATGTATATAAATGCCACTAATTGAGGCAAGTATAGTAATACTGTATATTTAGTACACGTGCACGTATAGCTAACTATCCACACATTAACATTGTTGTTACCTTGTGGCGACATATATACGGACGATACTACCGATGGGCGCTCGATCAGCCGTGGAAAAATAGGCCGCTGATGTCAGTATGCATGAACCGCTTTAAACTATTTTTTCTCTTAAATTATTTATCCAAATCATGATCTGATTGCATTATTAAATTCGTTGCAATTAAATCTTTAAAACAAGATCACACATGGATATATTCCGATGAAAAAAAATTTAGCTTATTATTAAATTATTTTTAAATATTACACGTTGTTCTCTACCAAGTATATCGGAATTGTTTCACTAAGTAGATCGTAAATGTTTCAATCGTTTAAATCGGACACTGTTTCACCTTATATAAAAACAATGTTTCAGCAAATAGCGAAAGAATGTTTCAATTCACTACAATATTAGATCCATACATAGTGAAACATTGTGAGTATACTAAGTGAAATATTTTTGGTGGAACAAAAAAAATGAAATGAATTTCCTTAATAGTGGGTTTCCAAAATACGTGGGTGATTTGTTGCAAAAGAATGTTTCAATTCACTGCAACATTAGATCTATACATAGTGAAACATTATGACTACATTAGGTAAAACTTTTTTGTGGAAAAAAATAAAACGAATTTCTTAATAGAGGGTTTCCAAAATATATGAGTGATTTGTTACAATGGAGTATGTGGTGGCGACAAACAGGTGGACATGGATACGTGGGAAGGGGGGGGGGAGCGACCGATCCTGGACACCGGGCAAGCTTGACAGATAGACAAGCTCCATCCGTTTTTGAATGCATATACTCCCTCCGTTTCGTTTTGTTTGTCGTTTCCGACAGCTTCGGCGAGATTAAGGTTGACGTGAATTTACCCTTTTGCCCTTCCTCTCCACTGATTCATTCCCCTTCCCTTCTACGCGTGATGGCGGCGGCGCCCCATCCCGATCCCGAGCGTCGTGGCAGGGCCGACGGTGGGGACGGCGGTGCTCTTCCCCACCACCCTTGTCGCGGCTTCCCCTTCCCACGGGCAGCGGCGCCGGCATCCTGCTTCCCCCCACCGGTGAGCACACCCTTCTCTTTCCCCTCTTCCCACACCTTCTCTCACCTCCCTCCCGTCTCTTCGTGAGCCCGCGCCCACCGCCGCCGGCGAAGTCGCCGGCCACCGCATCCCGCCGCCGCTCTCCGGCTACTAGGGGTATCTGGCCGACGCATCCTCTCCTCCGAAGCTGTAGAGTAGTGTAGTGGCTAAGTGGCAGGTGGCGTTCTTTGCGATTTGCCACCACCGGGCAGCGCCGCCGGCTCGCCATCGCCGGAGCCCAGCAAGAAGCTGGCGTACTGAGATTTTGGTCAGGGTAGTACTCACACTGCGGCACTGCCAAGTCCGGCGGCTCGTTGGAGGTTTAGCATATTGGGTTTAGATGATGCTGATCACGTTCAAGATGATGATGATGATGATAATGAATTGACGTTGGTTTAATAAGGTTTTAGTGGGTGGTGATTAAGGTTTGATCTTGAATTGTTCATGTGGCAGTAGCTTTTGATCTTTTGATTATTCGCAATATAACTTGTAGATTTGCTCTGAATTTTTGCAAGGTGTGTTGCAGATAATTCTTCATTTTGCAGGAACGATTTGCTTCTAATAAAATGCTTAGTGTGACAATGACCATCATGGCACCAATATTTCACTTGTAATTAGCAGTTTACCTAGGTAATCTGTGACTAATGCAATGCTGACACCACAGTTGAGCTAGATCAGTGGATAAAGTAGATATTATCTGAATATTATTTGTGCCTAATGTAATGCTGACACTATAGTTGAGCTACACCAGCAGAACTAAATTAAAATGATAAATTCTATCTGATTCCTGGACAACAGTGTATGGTTTACGGAGTAGTTTCTTTGAATTGATCGGTTGTTGTTTACCATGTGTTTCTTGTATTCTGGTATTTTTTACCATGTTTATTTGGTTGTTCATTTCTTGTCCGTTCTTGATTTTGTATGGAAGATACTGGGTGTTCTTCCTGGACGCTGTTGGTCATGACGAAGGAGGAGGGCAGGGTAGGTAGACGTCGTAAATTTGTCACACCATGGAAGAAAGCGGCTCAGGAGGTCGGCGACGGCGGTGCAGAGGATCGTGTCGAGCGCCTTGCCGCCGCGGCTTCGTCCTCAACTGCTCTCTCTCCAAGGTTCGTATTCGATTTTTTTTCAATGATGTATTTTGTGTTCCTAAAATGTGTTATTTTCAGGAAAACTCTATAGATGCTCACTATTGCGAGGTTAAATGAATTTTCACATCTAACCTCACATAGTTCAGTTCATGGCTACTGCTTGTGCAAAATTCGATTAATTATAGCAAGGAAATAGCACTGTATTTCTATTTACAGGGAGCTGTTGCTGGTTGTTCTAGTTTATGCAAACATTTAGCATAAGTCTTTTCCTTATCTTATTGCTTCATAAATTGGAGTTCTTGTTATTGTATAATTTCTTGTTAGATCACATGGTTGTCTGTCCAGTTATGCTATACAACCAGTACTAGATGTCTTACAGAATGGATGCTTTTACCTTTTCTCAGAACCTTACTATGCTTTTCACTCTTAACATTTGATGCAACTTATAATCCAAAATGTGCATTCATGACAACTTCGTTGCAACACCTTTTGCAGGGTTACACTAGATGGGTCCAATGTTGGAGGGAAAAGAGGCAAAAAAAGGAAGTCTCCCTGCGTGGCAATGCCATTCTTTAGAACCCCGTTGAGCAGAATGTTACTGTCCCCTAGCATACGGATAAGGTCTCCTTCTATACAACAACGAACATCACCTTCTGCTACAACCCATGGAATTTGTCAAGGTCGAGAGCAAAGAACAATGGATATTAATTTAAATTTGGAACCGGGAGATACATATTCTGCCACAGATCCCGGAGAGGCTGGATTTGATCACAGTGCTGCCACAGATGCTCAAGGCAATGGAGAGGCTGGATTCGATCACAGTGCTGCCACATATGCTCAAGGCAATGGAGAGGCTGGATTCGATCACAGTGCTGCCACAGATGCTCAAGGCAATGGAGAGGCTAGATTTGATCCCTTCGATTCAAATGCTGATGATGATGTCCTAGTCACTCTAGAGGAGATAGGTGTTGACCCTGGCCAGGAGAATGTACAGCCTCAGTTTGATCCTTTCTTTGATTCTGATGTTGATGATGCTATCCTAGTTCCTCAGGAGAATACACACAAGAATGTCGTGCTTGATAATGACAAACGGAGAGCAATCTTTGACGCCATGCTTGTAAAGGCAAGAAAAGGATATTTGAAGGGCCATGAGAGCAAGGAGGTTTCAGCTAAATTCTCGGTGCCTATCAGGACAGTACAGCGGATATGGAAAAAAGGCAAAAGCTGTTTGGATCAAGGTATTTCAGTTGATGTTGCGAGTGGAAGATCTAGGTGTGGCAGAAAGAAGAAGGTGGTGGATGTGTCCCGTCTCGAAGATATTTCAATATTGAGCCACACCACAATACAGGATGTAGCTACTCAACTTGGTGTTAGCACAAGTAAGGTCTACAGAATGAAAAAAGAGGGTGCTATAAAGCGTGTATCTAGCTCATTGGATCCCCACTTGACAGACCAAAACAAAATTGATCGGCTGAAGTGGTGTATTGAAATGCTTGACCCAAGGAGTGTGCCTCACAATCTTGTCTTCAAACCATTGTTTGATTTCATTTTCATAGATGAGAAGTGGTTCAACATTACGAGGAAGACTGTGCGATATTACGCAGCTTCAACTGCCTCGCGTCGCATCAGGACAATTCAAAACAAAAACTTCATCCCAAAAATAATGATCTTAACAGCTCTCGCCAGACCAAGGTTTGACTCAAATGGAAACTGCATCTTTGATGGAAAAATTGGATGTTTTCCTTTTGTGACATACACAGCTGCAAAGAGGTCAAGTGTGAACCGTCCTGCAGGGACAATCGAGATGAAGCCCATTGAGTCAATCACAAAGGAGGTAATCCGAAGCTTCATGATAGAAAAGGCATTGCCAGCTGTTCGGGCTAAGTGGCCTCGTGAAGACGCTGGCAAACCTATATACATCCAGCAGGATAATGCTCGGCCTCATATTGCACCGGACGACAGAATGTTTTGTGAGGCCGCGAAGCAAGACGGCTTTAACATCAAACTTGTTTGCCAGCCGGCAAATTCCCCAGATTTGAATGTCTTGGATCTGGGTTTCTTCAACTCCATTCAATCCATCCAGTACAAATCAGCCTCAGCAACAACAGAAGAACTTGTAGCCGCCATCGATCGAGCATTTGAAGATTATCCAGTGAGGCTATCAAACAGGATTTTCTTGTCTCTTCACGCATGCATGAGGGAAGTCATAGAAGTACTCGGTGACAACTCCTATGATCTTCCACACATCAAAAAAGGAGTGCTTGAAAGGCAAGGTCGCCTTCCTTTGCAACTAAGGTGTGATGCTAAGTCAGTAAATAATGCTAACAATTATCTCAGGTAAACTACTTTGGTTATATTTTATTTTCATGAAAATCGCTTCATGTGCCTAACTAGTTTGATGTGTGCTAATTAGTGGCATTCTTTTTACTCCTTTTCAGGACCATGGCAGATACCTGATATGAATTTGTTTGTTGCTGCAGCAGGGTGCTGATATGAAATTGCTGCTAAGCTAATCTGAAATTTTTGGTGTTGCTGCTGTTGCTGTTGCTGCTGTTGTTGATATCTGAAATTGTTGGTGTTACTGCTGTTGCTGATATCTGAAATTGTTGGTGCTGTTGTTGATCTGAACAGAATGAATTGGAGGCTTTCTTTTTTTTCTCTCTTTTTCTAGAAAGTAGTCCATGTGTGCAGTCATTCTGTGCAGAACATGTCCTTTGATTTTTGAGAAAGCAGGAGGATATATGGACCTGAATATGTCTGATTTTTTATTAGTATTTTTATTTCACATGAACACATTAGCTAAGCTTATCTAAGATCAATGGTGTGAACTGTCAATGGTCCTTTGATATAATTACAGACTAGCTATCTCAATTTACAAGAAACATCAGCTGGGATGGCAGCAGCCACTTTACAAGCTCTGTGTTTGAATACTCTGTTTACAGACTAGCTATCTCAATTTACAAGAAACATCAGCTGGGATGGCAGCAGCCACTTTACAAGCTTGGTGTGCATCTTTGAAGCATACATACTTCTCCTGGATGTCTTCTGGACAGGTTTTATAAACAGCAGCTGGGATGGCAGCAGCCACTTTACTCTCAAGTGGGAGTATCTTGCAATTTTACATCATTTAGAGATGTTGGTTTGTCCATTGTTCGGTTCGTTTCAGTAACATGGATATTCTTGAGCCTAGGAGATCGCCTAGGAGAAATCAGGTTAGTCTTTTTGCAAGCAGCACCAGCACCAGGCATTGTTACTTTCAAGTAGCAGACTACAGATTCAAACTTGTATCAAAATCAACTTGGCAATTGTAAATGTCAAAAAGTTTCCTGTAGCAATGAAGAAAACCAGGTGTTATGACCAAATGCATGCACAATAGATGAATAACAGAAGCCATATTACCTTTAGGATGAACCATATTCTTTTTCTAGATGAAACAGGGTCATATTCAATTAAAGCACTTGAGCAGGATAATAGGCAAATCATGTCATTACGAAATCATAATATTGAACCAATAAAGATCACTAGTGCATTATCCAAAATAAAGTACTCCATTTCTGTTTACTCTGTTTACAGCAAAACAGTATCCCATTTCTGTCTACTCTGAATCTGTATCTCAAGTTCCAATTTTTGTTTCCAATTTCTCATTATAACATCCAAAATTCCCACGCATATTACATCACTGACAGTACTAAGCACTAATCATCTAATCAAATACACAACAATCAGTCCCCAGTGAACACGACCAGAATTTCCCAGAAACAGAAAAATTTCCCCTTCGATGAACATCAAATAGCCAAGCAAATGCAATGTGCATTCTCTAAAAAACGAACATCAACAATCAACATACGGCTAACCAAATCAGACAATCTGCAGGCCGTTCAGTAGCTTAATCTGCAATCAAGTGCACAGCTATCTTAACCGGATGAAATAATCAGGTAAATTCTGGACATCCAGCTGAAGAAAGAAAAAAGAAAGGAGGAGACTTGTGGCAATGGAGCTTTTCGAAGCCCGGCGATCTCCTGCACCAACGAGACGTGCACCAGCACCGTCCTCCACGCTATGTATCAGCCTGCGAACCAGCCGCCGCCGCGAGCAGCGAACGAAAGAATCAGGGAAAAGCCCTCGAGCCAAAGCCGAATCGAGAGGAGGAGAGGGCAGCCGTACTGAGGGCGATGATGGAGAGGACGAAGGCGAAGGCGAGGAGCGGCCGGAGGACGGAAGACGACAGCGATCTCCCACGCCGCCGCCGCCAGCGTGGCTCCTCCTCCGGCCATGGTGCCGCGGCGGCGCTTCGTCGGCGGAAGGGGACTATGCGCGTGGGAGGCGGCGCCGGACTTGAGCGCCATGCGTGGAGGGCCTCGCCGTGGCAGGGGCAGGAGGACCGCCGGCGGAGGAGCTCCTCCTGCTTCTCCGCGCCGCCGACTGAGGGGTAAAGATGGAAACGGTATCGGCCGGTGTACTACGACGTCAAACATTTTGACTCTTTTTGAAATGAGCTACAGCGACAAACAAAACGAAACGGAGGGAGTACAACAATTTTGACTTTTAAACATAACATTAAAATATTCGTACATCTTCTCTAAGATTTAGTGCAAATGTGCATGGCATAGTTAAAGTAGACTTATAGTACCATTAAGTCACATCAAAATAATTAAAAAAACTTTCATCTGAAAAAAAACAAATAATATTTATATATTTTTCTTTAATAAGATAAATTTTAAAAGTTAATAATGTTATACTCTTTACATCCCAAAATAAATCAACTTTTAACAAACTACTATAAAAAACAATTTTCGCAGTGATGACGCTCTCTCTCGTGGCCCGATCTTCTGGTGAGGAGAATAACTCTCGCTTTGATCGAGTGTGACGTTTGAGACGTGGCTACTAACTAGAACAAGTCCAGGACACCGTGCAATCGCTACACCACAAATGATATTGTACCAACCGTGACGCGCGGTTGATGATCCCTGCAATACAAACGAGAGAACACTGTAAGAACAAGATAAATGCAATATAAATATTGCGAATAGGTGATGAAGCATAAAGTAATAGTTGCGATTGAAGTGGTAGATCTAATCGACCTGGCAAATCAACACACCAACTATTGGGGGCTTTGAATCTATAGTCGCCGGCTAATCGAGCGAGGACTAGAGACAAGGTGAATGGTACTTAGCAAAATTCAATTAAACAAAACCCAATTGTTCTAGAGGGTGTATATAGACATTTATAGAGGAAAATAAATCTAGGGTTAAGTGTTAAGTCGTGGAGGTGGAGGGAAGACACTTCCGAGATGGGCCTAGTCTATTACAAGGTCCAAGGCCCAAGTTCGGTTTCAGCAACAACACTGCCTTGTTTTGACGATTCCTGTTGACTTGAAATTAATTTGGATATGGGACTAGATGCGTTTGAAAGGTAGCGAGATAAGATTTCCATGAAGTCCAAGATCACCCAAATCGGAGTTGGCGTGAAGACGCTAGGTCCGTTTAAAGTCAGTGCTGTCTCCGGAGGCCGAACTGTATTCCAAAACTTATTGGACTTTAATATGTTATAGATACTCCATTCACTCGATGTATTCTTTGGCAATATTTTATATTTCTTATGTTTCGTTGTATGCATATACTTGATGGTCACATCACGTAGGCAACACCCATTTCACTATATATAGGCAGATCAAATTTTCGTACCAAAAATGCCGCCTGCATTGTTGTGGACGGGGGATATGATGGCTGTCCTCCTGCGAAAATACATTTTCTCGGATGGCTGCGAAGATACATATATTATCGCAGGCATACCCCATAATGCTACCCCTGCATGATGAGGTCCGGCTTGCAAAAACCGGTTCATAGTATTAAACACTAGATAACATGAATTTGTTGAATGAATGAAGAACTTGTGATTTGTTATTAGCAAGGGGTCTGAACGGGTTGGGATGGGTGGTGGTAGGATGGTGGCGGTGTGGATGGGGTGGGGTGGGGTGGGGGTGATTTATTTTTTTCGTCCGCCGTGAATATTTTCACAAGAGGGTGAATGTAGCATCTGCGAAAACCATTTTGACCGTGTATTTTTGCAGGCCTTGAACTATAGACATAGTAGATGGCGACCTGAAAAAAAAATGTTTTGGTCGTCTGCCAAAATCATTTCTCTAGAAGTGACTTTTTACATAGTTGTTTATATTAATGTGTACAAAAGTTACACTGTAAAAAATAATTTTTGTGAACACCCTATTTATATTTATAAGTGGGTCAAAAGAAGACCCTCATGTGAAAATACCGGGGGAGTCACCGGTCACGGTCCGTATATGAAGGTCGATTTTCACATGCGCTCGCTAGCTTATGCTGCCCACTTATTACAACATCTCAGATTTATGTTTCAAACGATCCATGATTAAAACATGCTCTACGTCAATGTTTTAGAGCTCAATGAAATCTACAACCTCTTGTAATTGATGACCACTTCGTTTAAGATTGTTTAGAGGAGCAAATAAGCACTTTAAGTTTCAGAGATGTGATGTTCAAAAAAATAGCATATCCTAACTCTAAACAACGAGTACTTAATAGTGTGACGGTAATAATGGATGCGTGTGGACTATGAGACCGATCTAGAGTTTAAATCCTCCACATCATACTCATGTGTATTTTGTGGAAAAAAAATGATGTGGCTTGTCAATCGTATCTAGGCGGTCGGTTTATCCGTCTAAAAAAAATCACTTCGTAGTAGCGTTGGTTTAATTTAGAATGTAGGGTATACATTTGAAAATAAGAGCAATACAGGCTAGTACTACATATACGAAGGTGAGAAGCAAGACGAACTAGTAGTAGCTAGCTAGAACTAGTCGACGTGGCATCCAGCTGGAAGGAGAGCTACCTCTCTGCAAAGCAACAGACAACCATCGTCGGACTCGGAAGGTGACATGCAATTAAATGGCCAAAGCGACCGTTTTGCAGAGCGGCATATGCCCCACCCAATTTTATGCTGATATATTTGCAGCCGGCATGCGTATGTGCTAGTAGGAAACGAGGCGATCGACGAGCGGCGGCGGCTGGCCGATCGACCAGAAATAAGCTCGTTCGCGGAAGGCCGTGAACGACGACAAAACCCTAGCTAGCTACTTGTAGCTGAGATAATCCATTGATCGATGGCAACTACTCCCTCCGTCCTATAAACTTCCTCCGTCCTATAAAGACTGAATTTCTAGGTTTTGGTGTTCAACGTTTAACCGTCTGTCTTATATAATTTTTTTTATGATTAGTATTTTTATTATTGTTAGATGATAAAACATAAATAATACTTTATGCATGACTTATCTTTTTAAATTTTTTTATAACTTTTCAAATAAGACGAACGGTTAAACGTTAGGCACGGAAACCCTTAAATTGAATTTTTTTTTGAGACGGAGGGTGTAGCTCTGACGACGGAGAGTAGGACCTGCATATCTGTCCATATACTCGTTCTGTTTGTATCTGTACATGCATGACATATATAATATCTGCGTGGGGAGTGATTTTAATCACTCGGGGATGTCTCCTAGTGTACTTTTCTTTTTCTAAATTCGATACAAATAGTAGTATGTGATAAATTTAAAAAGAAAATAATAGAGTACAGTGATTTCTATCGATCTACTTAAAAATCAAGTTCAAATTTGACCAATTCAAATGTGAGCCGCGTGCGCTACTGTTTATATATAAATTTATCTTTTTTATATCTCAACATATGAATTGAGTTTGAATCTAAGATTTTATAAAGTTGTATAGATATGTTGCATAAGTCCTATTAAAATTTTCTAGAGTATTTTATAACCGTTTAGATGATTTTTAAGCAATTAAACGACGAAACATTGCCTCGAGAAATCAAAATAGTTCCGTATGCGTCTCTGGCTGTGTCAGTGTCACTGATCTGGCTGGCTGGCTAGCTAGCTTGGACTTGGCACTCTGCAATGGGCGCCGTCGAAGACGATATATGCGTATATAATTCAGTTGGGGGTTCAGTTATCAGTACGCCTAAACGTCTGAAGAAGTGGTTGGTAGTACTTACGATAGTCATATTTTCAAATATAAAAAATCTATTTTTGATAGGTATATTTTAATCCAATAACCTATCATCTTAATGACTTTTTCAGATTTAATGTATGACTCTCTATTCTTCCACATAAGATTGGTTGCATGGGCATCGAGAAATATAAATATTAATGAATCGCTTGTTTACGAGAAATAATTAGGAGCATGTTTAAATGGATGATAAGTGAAATTACTTATTTTTGGTCTATGTGTCAAGATGAAATATGACTATCAAAAATAGATGGAGGGAGGGAGTATTAATTATTGCACATATTGCGCGAGTTATGCATGTGCTCGTAGTAGGAACGATTGACAATTTGACATATAGTTTCCCTGCTATATATGCATGCATGTTTTGTATTAATAAAGCGTCAACGACCAAACACAAAATCGATCACCATCAGCACCAGCTGCCCCACTATTTTCCAGCCTGAATCACGTCAGAAGCTAAGTATTTCGTTGGTCGATCGATCAAGCCCGTATAACTGCACTCCAGTTTAATTAACTAGGAAGGTAGCCCGCGCATATACGCGGGAATCTTATTTAACTGGGTTAGAAATATGATTAGGGATGTTTATGATTACTCTAATGTAAACATCTTTATTTTTTCAATAATTTGTGTGATGTTTGTCGAAACAAGAATTCGGCAATATAGAGGGGTAGTGCACGAGATTTAAAAGTGGATGGATGTGGAGACAAGGATTTAGACAGATGCAGGCCCTCTCAATGAGAGGTAATACCCTACTCCTGTTTAGGGATTTGAATCCACCAAGCGTATATTGATCTGTCAATCTAGTTGTGAATCATATGCCCCCTAGAGGGCCTCCTGCCTACCTTATATAGGATGGGGGCAGGATTACAATATGGAGACCTTAACAATACGGTATCGGTTTCCTAAATCTACTTTAAAATATTATCAAACCAGGACTTTAGGCCGTTCCGTAATATACAAGGAAACGTAATACCCAAGTCATGATCCATTATATATTTCATAGATATAAGTTATTCTCTGTAACTAGTCGGATAACTATGCCGTGTGGGTATGGAGTACCCATAATCTCCACAGTAGCCCCTGAGACCTTCACAGTCGATAAAATAATCTTCTCTCAAACTAGATTACTCCAAAGCCAAGTGCTTCAATCATCTTTGCCTGATCTTCCAACTACTTTTACCAAATCAGAAGACTGTGGAGCGCTGAAAAATAAAGTTAGGTGCATCGACTAGATGCACCTAATAGGTGTAGCCCCCCGACTATGTGGTTAGTTGAACAAACTAAGTATATAGTCAAGGAATAAATAATCCAACCAACCAAGTGGTTTTTATAATTGTAGTCAACCAAGTGACCTAATATTAATATTGTTAGCGACCATATTTGGTAAGCTATGAACTAGGTTCAACATCGGAATCGAAACAGATTTAGCAGGAAATCATCTTCAAAGAAAACAGAGTGCGCATCGGCTACGAGGGAATCGGCTGGAGACTGCATCGGCTGAGATGGATCGGATAGAAGATAGCTGATGTAGCCGATATCGCGAAGATGGTTATATAATCGTGTCCGGAATTGATCGACGTGCTGTGCAAGGATTGCCATGATAGAGATAAGCTCACGGATAGGCAATTGTATATATTAATTAGGGTATTTTAAATAGTTTCTTTAAAGATATGTTTCGGCAAGAGTCTGCCTAAAAGACTTGTTTGTATCTTAACGATTGTAACCATTTTAGAGTCGTGTCCGGCAAGGACTAGTCATGTATCTTGAGTATAAATATAACCCGATCCTATGTAATTAGACACACACAGTTCAATAACACTTTCGGCGCATCGCCACCTTTTCTCTTTTCGCTACTTTCGACGAGTTCTTGCTTCGAGTTGGGCTGCATCGGTTTCGATCTCCAGTAAGAGATAAAACTTGTTATGGCGACTTGTGTTCTTGGGATTAGTGCTTACATCTTCATGACACTCTAATCTTGTTTATGTAAATCGTCAAGTTATCATATATGTTATATAATCTCTATCAATATTTTCATGTAACCCTGAATCGGTTGCCATCTACTATTAGAAAGTAGCCGATAGGGTTAGATGCCAACGTTGATCTAGGTTATATAGCATATCCGTCATCTCTAAGAGGTTTTCACTGGCTTGTTTAGATCTTTTGTTACTCTTTATGCTTAATGCTGCATCGGTTACGTTCGATCTATTAAGTAATATTTAGAACCTTAATATCTAACCTGTTTTATGATTATCGATAGAGATAGTATCGGGGTTTTAGCCGATCTTACCTGATTTAGTTATCTTGTTATCTTTATATTTACTTGATATATTAAATCTGCCCTTTATATTAAGATCTTAGTGCGTTAAAATATATTAAGCTTACTGTTTAGTATATTTTGCTTGTTTTAATATCTTAATATAAAGTGGTATCGGAGTACTAGCCAATACATATTAGATCTAGTTTCATCGGCTAAGCTATGAGTATATATAATCTTTATCTTGAGATACTTTTAGATATTAAGTGATTTATACTGTCTCGGCATGCTGTCCGATCTATCCCAATCATTTGATTTAAACATACTTCAAGATATAGATTATATATTACTGTTATCTACAGCCGATCAGATAGATTTAATCTTATTTTGCTTTTATTATTCATTGCCGATCGATCTCAAGATGATATCGGCTCAAGGATAAACGATATGTCATCGGTTACTAGCCGATCGGCTATCGTTTATGGATTTAACCTTGTTTATTTCTTTTTTTGTTTCTTGTTGGTTACAGGATTAAATCAACTGGCACGGCTTTGAACCCAAGAGCAAGACTTAGGACCTGCACTAGAGTTAAGCAGATCTCCCAGGCCAGTGTGTGTTTTTCGCATCAACACGCTTTTGGCACGCCCGGTGGGACCGAGTTGTGACATTTTTCATCATGGTGGACAATAAGCAGACATCTAAGCCACCATCTGACGTTAACCCTGAAAACATCATCCCAGTAACACTGGATAAGCTGACACCAGAGCAGATGTTAGAGTACGAGCAGATGATGAACAATTTGAAGAGTCAGCACTTACATTCGTTCAAGCAAACGCGTTCCGGCACAGTTATCCAGAGGTATAAATTAAAGGTTGTTCCTAGTAATGATTCGGAATCAGGCACGTCTAAAGATGGTAAAGCTAAAGGTGATAAGGCCAAGGATGATGAACCTAAGGATGACAAATCAGAAGGGGGAGATTCTCAAGAGGCCAAGAATCTGCAAGATCAGATTGACTATGCTATCTATCATGCTTTGATTAACCAATCAGGAGTGCAAGTCAATAATACTTTGACTAATATGATCAAGTCTGTGGTTGATGGTACAATTGCTGAGCATCAAGCTAAAGGACCAATTATCCTTCCTAAGGGAGTATTTCCACAATATAGGAATTTGGTAACCGGTAAGCAACAGCCTGTTTCCGGTATAATTCCAGAACAACCGATGGCATCTACTTCAGTTTTTGGGAAACCAGGTGCATCGTCATCGGCTCAATAGCAACCAGTTAATCCTTATATGTTGAGCAGAGAGCAACCTCAACATACGGGGCAGAACATTAATCGGCTGACTCAAGAGCAAATCGCAGCAATGTTTAGTAAACCAACTCAGCCGGTTGTTGAGCCAGTTCAGCAGATACCACTTGGGCAGCAAACTCCTATCAACCAGCAACATTAGCCGATTGGTACTCAATTGGTTCCTGAACAACCAATTCATAATGTGTATCAATCTCCTCAGCAATATCCTGGTGGTAATATTAATTTTCAATATCAGCCTCATTCACCTCAAATACAATATCGGCCAGGAGGATCACCACAGCCTCAGATCCTGCCCCAGTACAATCAGTTTGAGCAAGTCCAGCAACAGATGCAGGGAATGCCTCAACAGAAGCCATGGGCCGATATGATTGCAGATGTAATGAAGGACCAGTTTGGTCTTAGAAAAGGATACTAGAAACTTGTGTCGGCATCCATATCCTGAGTGGTTCGAGAGGGTTCCATTACCAAATCGGTACAAAGTTCTAGATTTTTCAAAGTTTTCAGGACAGGATAATGTATCAACTTATGAGCACGTTAGCCGATTTTTGGCTCAGTGTGGTGAGGCGTTGGCTGTTGATGCTTTGAGGGTTAGATTATTTCCTTTATCTTTATCTGGATCGGCATTTAGATGGTTTTCTTCGTTACCTTATAATTCTGTTCAGAGTTGGGCCGATCTGGAGAAGCGGTTTCATAGCTATTTTTATAGTGGGAATCATGAGATTAAGCTTTCTGATTTGACAGCTGTTAGGCAAAAGCATGATGAAACTGTACAAGACTACATTCAGAGATTCAGGGATATGAGGAATAGATGTTATAGTTTGGCTTTGACAGATTCTCAGTTAGCTGATCTTACTTTTCAGGGTTTTATAGCCCCAATTAAAGAATGGTTTTTGGCTCAAGATTTTGAAAGTTTGTCTCATCTTGTCCAAAAGGTAACATTGCATGAGCAAAGGTTCGCAGAGGCTAAGAAGAATTTCAAGAAGGTCAATCATGTATATCCTTATATCTATGAGTCTGAGGAAGATGATTCCGAAGTAGCAGCAGCCGAGTGGGCAAGAAATAAGAAGGTTGTCACCTGTCAATGGGTGAAAAGTTCTAGGAAAGATAAAAGATATGATTTTGATATCACCTAAGCTGATAAGATATTTGATTTGCTAGTTCGGGAGAAGCAGATTCAACTTCCTGCTGGCCATGTGATTCCGTCGGTTGAAGAGTTGGGCAGGAGGAAATATTGCAAATGGCATAATACTGGGTCTCATACTTCCAATGATTGCAAGGTTTTCAGGCAACAGATTCAATCGGCTATTGAGCAAGGAAAAATAAAATTTGATGATTCAAAGAGGCCGATGAAAGTGGATGGTAATCCGTTTCCTGTCAACATGGTTCATACATCTGGGAGAGTAGCCGATGAAGGAAGTCATCGGAGGGCACAACTTAATTCAACTAGGATTATTAATAAGTATCAGAGAAAGTATGAGAAGCAGGAGCAAATATATTATGAAGACAATGATGGTTTTGATCCTCATTGGGATTGCGAGTTTTTCAGGTTTTGGTGGAATGAGGGTATGAGATTGCCATCGATAGAGGATTGCCCGGGATGCAGTAATCCTGGAGAAGGCCTCACAGGGAGTTCTAGCCTATCTTATAAGGATCATCGGCTGAGGAAGGAGAGGCTACCTTTTTATCAGAGATTGGGTCTGATTCATCAGAATAACTTACAAAATGAGGATGAAGATGAGACTAGGAAATCACAATGGTGTCCTTCTGGTATTTTTTTAAAGAATCAAAAAAGAAGGGTGCAAAGGATGAGGAACAGGGAGCGTTTCTAGGAGGTACAGCAAGAAATTAATCATCGGCTGAAGAAAGTGCGGACCAAGCAAGAATGGCGTGTTAAAAGCAAGGTGCTATCAACCGATGAAGTTGAAGCCGACAAAGCAAAAAGATTAGCTTCCTCATCGGTGAACATGGTTTTTGTTCTACCTGCGGAGTATGGAGCTAATCAAGCTGATGCGGATGAAGAAGTTTTCGCCGAGTTGGTTTTGTCACCTGAGCAGGCTATTTTTGAGAAACTAGAGGGTATAGAGAATCGGCATCTCAAACTATTATATGTTAGAGGATTTGTTAGTGGGAAGCCGATGTCCAAGATGATGGTTGATGGTGGGGCTACTATGAATTTGATGCCCTATGCCACATTTAAAAAGCTTGGGAAGAATTTAGATGATCTCATCAAGACTAATATGGTTCTCAAAGATTTTGGTGGCAATCCTTTAGAGACTAAAGGAGTTTTGAATGTGGAGTTAACAATCGGCAGCAAAACTGTTCCTACCACGTTGTTTGTCATCGATGGGAAGGATTCTTATAGTCTGTTGCTTGGGAGAGATTGGATTCATGCGAATTGTTGTATTCCTTCGACTATGCATCAGTGTTTGATCTAGTGGCAACGTGACAAGATAGAAATCGTGCCAGCCAACATGTCAGTTAATGTTGCTAATGCCGATTTATCTGTTTGGGAGATGGATGGAATTGATTGCCTGTCTGGAAAAGTTTGGGAAGGAGGTTATTTAAAAGTGTCCGATTCTGATATACAACCAATTGGAGATGAAGAACCTTAGCTATTACTTTCAGGGCGTCGTGGAGGGTTCAAATTTCTACACTAAGGATACTGTGGATGATCTCGATGGCAAATTGGGACAGGGTTTCATGTCGGCCGATGATTTAGAAAAAGTTGACATAGGTTCAAGAGATAGGCCAAGGCCGACTTTCATTAGTAAGAATTTATCATCTGAGTTTAGGACCAAGTTGATAGAACTTTTGAAAGAATACAGAGATTGCTTCGCTTGGGAATATTTTGAGATGCCAGGAATTAGCCGATCAATCATTGAACATCGGTTACCTATCAAGCCGGGATATTGGCCGTATCAATAACCGCCTAGGAGATGTAAAGCCGATATGTATGATGCCATCAAAGCTGAAATCACTCATTTATATGATGCTGGTTTTATTCGACCGTGCCGATACGCTGATTAGATTTCCAATATAGTTCCAGTTATCAAGAAAAATAGGAAGCTTAGGGTTTGCATTGATTTCAGGGATTTGAACAAGACTACTCCGAAAGATGAATACCTAATGCCGATTGCTGATCAATTGGTTGATGCTGCTTCAGGACATAAAATTATAAGCTTTATGGACGGTAATGCTGGTTATAATCAAATTTTTTTGGCAGAGGAAGACATTCATAAGACTGCTTTCAGATGTCCAGGAACAATCGGCTTGTATGAGTGGGTGGTAATGACTTTCGGGTTGAAGAGTGCTGGAGCTATGTATCAAAGAGCCATGAGTTGTATCTTCCATGATCTGATCGGCTGGTTGGTTGAAATCTATATTGATGACGTGGTGGTGAAATCAAAGGAGATTGATGATCACATAGCCGATTTGAGGAAAGTTTTTGAAAGAACAAGGAAGTATGGTTTGAAGATGAATCCCACGAAGTGTGCTTTTGGTGTATCGGCTGGGCAGTTCTTAGGTTTTCTTGTTCATGAAAGGGGGATTGAAGTGACCCAGAGGTGTATTAATGCGATTAAGAAGATTCAACCTCCTGAGGACAAGAAGCAATTGTAGTCATTGATCAGCAAGGTTAATTTTATCAGAAGATTTATCTCTAATTTATCTGGAAGGTTGGAGCCCTTTACACCTTTGCTAAGGTTGAAAGCCGATCAAGAGTTTAGTTGGGGGGCAGAGCAGCAAAAGGCTTTGGATAGTATAAAAGATTACTTAAGTTCTCCTCTGGTTCTTATCGCTCCACAAAAGGTGGTGCCTTTCAGGTTGTATTTATCAGCTAATGAAAAGTCAATCGGCTCGGTTTTGATCTAGGAATTGGAGGGCAAGGAAAGAGCAATTTTTTATTTGAGCCGAAGGCTTTTGGATGCAAAGACAAGGTATTCTTCGGTGGAGAAGTGGTGCTTGTTTTTATATTTTTCTTGTACCAAGTTAATGCATTATCTATTGTCCAATGAGTGCATTGTGGTGTGCAAGGCCGATGTTGTCAAATATATGCTATCGGCTCAAGTGGATATATGCTTTAACGGAATTTGATCTTAAAACGAATCACCGAAGACAGTTAAGGGGCAAGCCATAGCCGATTTTATTGTCGAACATCGGGATGATTCAATCGGCTCGGTTGATATAGTGTCTTGGACATTATTTTTTGATGGATAAGTTTGTACTCATGGATGTGGCATCGGCTTGGTTATAATATCACCCGGGGGGCAAGTTTTGAGTTTGCTTATACTATTAATCCCTATGCTACTGATAATCAGGCTGAGTATGAGGCAGTTCTTTAGGGTTTGCATCTTTTGAAGGAAGTTGAAGCCGATGCTATTGAAATCATGGGTGATTCTTTATTGGTGATCAGTCAGCTAGCTGGAGAGTATGAATGCAAGAATGATACATTGATGATATACAACGAGAAGTGCCGAGAACTAATGGATAGTTTTCGGTTGGTAACTCTGAGGCATGTCTCTTGGGAGCAAAACGTCGAAGCTAATGATTTGGCTCAGGGGGCATCAGGATACAAGCAGTTGACGAAGGATGTTGAGCTAGAAGTGTCCACAATTGCAGCCGATGATTGGAGGTATGATGTATTTTGTTATTTGAAAGATTCTTCTCAATCGGCTTCAAGAAAATTACGGTATAAGGCTTTGAGATATGTCTTGTTGGATGATGAATTATATTATCTAACGATTGATGGGGTGTTACTTAAATGCTTAAGTGCCGATCAAGCAAAGGTTGTAATGGGAGAAGTGCATGAAGGCATATGTGGTACTCATCAATTGGCTCATAAAATAAAGTGGTTGCTTCGGAGAGTTTGATATTTTTGGCCGACGATGTTGGAGGATTGTTTTCGATATTATAAGGGTTGTCAAGATTATCGGAAATTCGGAGCAGTTCAGAGGGCACCCACATCAGCTATGAATCCTATAATTAAACCATGGCCGTTCAGAGGTTAGGAAATTGATATGATCGGTCAGGTTAGTCCACCTTCGAGTAAGGGACATAAGTTTATTCTGGTAGCGACCGATTATTTTACCAAGTGGGTGGAGGCGGTCCCGTTAAAGAAAGTTGATTCTGGGGGTGCCATTCAGTTTGTCAAAGAACATATTGTTTATCGATTTGGTGTTCCTCAAACTATCACGACTGATCAGGGATCAATCTTTGTGTCCGATGAGTTTCTTCAGTTTGCTGACAGCATGGGCATTAAATTATTGAATTCCTCGCCATATTATGCGCTAGCTAATGGATAGGCTAAGGCATCTAACAAGAGTTTGATCAAGTTGATTAAGAGAAAGATCTCTGATTTCCCTCGGCAATGGCACGCAAGATTGGCCGAAGCGTTATGGTCCTATCGGATGGCATGTCGTGGGTCAATTCAGGTTCCTCCTCACAAGCTTGTTTATGGGCATGAAGCAGTTTTACCTTGGGAGAGTATCATCGGCTTGAGGAGAATAGATTTACAAGATAAATTGACAACCGATGAGTATTATAATCTTATGGTAGATGAAACGGAAGATTTGGTTCAGTCCAGATTACGTGTTTTGGAAAAAGTGAAAAATGATAAGGAGAGAATTGCTTGCCATTATAATAAAAAGGTTGTACCTAAGTCCTTTTCAGAAGGAGAATTGATTTGGAAATTGATTCTATCGATAGGGACTCGTGATAACAAATTCAGCAAGTGGTCGCCGAATTGGGAAGTACCGTTTCGAATATATAAATCTGTTTCCAAAGGGGCTTATATGTTGCAAGGACTTGATGGCGAAGTTTTTGGGAGAGCTCTCAATGGAAAGTATTGGAAGAAGTACTACTCAAGTGTTTGGATTAATTCATGATCGGTTGGATTGTACCGATGCATGGAAGCCGATGTGTTCACATCGCCTTTAGATGGCCGATAAGTATATTATCGCCCTTAGACTAAAAATTTATCATAATCGGTTGTGTTTTACCGATGTATGATGGCCGATATAATTTATATCGCCCTTAGTATTTTATCATAATCGGTTACGGTTTTGCCGATATGTGATGGCCGATATGTTTATATCGCCCTTAGTTCAGATATAATTTTATTAATGTTTGTCCAGCATTATCAAAATTAAGGGGGCATACATGTATAAAATATGGACTTCAAAAGCAATTTCTGAAATTTCAAAAGTTTAAAGTTCACTACATTCCAACAAGTTCATAAAGTTACATGTTTACATACTTTTGGATAGCCGATATAGCTCTTTGCCTAATTTGTTCTATTTCATCAATGGCTTGGGCATCGGCTGCATTGGTTCCAGGGATTACTTTCAGAGACTTGGTTAGCTCAGACAGATGCTTCACAGAAGCTTTTAATTTTCATTTTTGATCTTCAATGGCTTTAGGCAAATCGGCGAGTTTCTGTTCTTCTATCGCGATCTGAGCGTTGCATTGTTCCAACTCGGCAAGGAGTTCTATCTTCTGAGCATTTAACCGATCTATGTTGATCTGTGTTGAGCTTGGTCCGGCGATCATTTCATCAAGTTTTGCTTTTTCCTCATTGATGGAAGCTCGATTGGCCAGGATGGTTGCTTCAAGATCTTTTCTTTCACGCCGGTCGGCAATCCTTTGCTTTGCCTTCTCAAGCTTGAATCGGTGTTGTTGAAAGAATGCTGCTAGAGTAAGAACATCGGCAAGCTCGTCTGGGATCTGATCTTGGATTTCTTGAAACCTGTCTCTGATTGATCCACAGCTAACCACCAAGATTTCTAAAGAACCTTCAAGCCGATGAGAGATATCCAATAGAGTTGTTTTCACATCATCGGCTAAAGGGGCCAGAGCCTTGCTAATTGTTTTTTCTTCTTCATCCATGAACTGCCAAATGTCGAAAGAAAACATATTAGCTAGAACCTGAAAAGACAAACATGTTGAGATTGTTAAATAATGGGAAATTCAAATTAGCTGATGTGAGGTATTTGTGAGAATAATTACAGGGATGGCAGGAGCTGGTGCTGCTTGTTCTTCAACATGATGGCTACCTACAGCCGATGGAGTATGTTCACTCGATTCATGTAAAGGAGTAGGAGAATGAGGAGGCTGAAAAAAAGATAAGTTTGGGTTAGCATCGGTTATTTGGAGAAAATGTTAAGATTATAAGGATTTTACTGATGGTGTTGGTAACCTTGGTTTTTTAGCTGCCAGCTTCTTCTGCAAAAAAAAATGAGTTAAGAATCGGTATAAAAACTTAAGTGATGGATTGAGAGTGAATACATACCCTTTGCTTGTAAGTTGGATGTGTGGGAGTTGGTGGAGTTCTTTGAGGAGCAGGAACATCGACTGGTGGTGTTTGTTCTCTTGTCTCACTAATATTCGCAGCTGCATCATCTACTGCTTCTTCTACTTCTTCGTCATCCAAAAACTGCTCCACATCTGGATCAATTGTTGGCAAGTCATCGGTAGCAGCAGTTTTTTGTTTTTTGGATTTCTTCTGTGCAGCCAATGGAGCAGCAGCCAATTTGGATCTTTTCCTTTTGCCAACTTCAGAAGCAATCGGCACACAAGGCTGACCATGCAGTAGAGTTGAAGTCTTGGGGGCATGAAAGCCGATGAGAGAAGGAGCCAATCCACCACCGTTAGGAAGGATTCCTGAGGCATAATGGATCTCCAAACCACTTTCGCTTTGACGAGGAGGAGAAGATTCTGTTGTTTGCAAGCAAAGAAGTAAAATGGTTAAGTTTGGTGCATTGGCTTATGATTAATGAGAATGACAATGGTAAATATACTTACTTGAGGGACCACTTCAAGGAATAAATCGGTCAAATACATTGAAGCTGTTTGATGGAATAAATGTTTCTTCCAATCAATCCACCATCGGTCAAAAGCTATATTCCTCAATATAGCTAGCTCAATGTTTTCAAGACTCCCTAGAATAGGTGCCGGTTTGTGCAATTGCCGATCCTTCATAAGTGCTAATGTGATTTCTCCTCTGCTTTGGATCTTATCAGCAAAGAGCAGTCCAATCGGCAGTTGGCCCATTCCTTGTTGCCTTGGAGCACTTGGTGGATGATAAAACTCATAAGTCAGTTGGATATTTCTGCCTTGATGAATGCCAACTGGAATTATGCAGGGGCTGATAGCTGTTGAGAATACTTCTCTGGATTTGTCAAACTTTTTAGAGTTGATTTCATCAAACCGAAAATCGGCTGGGAGCTCTAAATCGGCAAATTTTGAATATGCAAACCTAATTCTGGTATTCCTTGGAAAGCCATCATAGAAGTTTGTGAACCAATCTCTAAAGAGTTCAGCTGATAACTTGGACCCGGCATTGGTTGATGCTGCCTCTCCAAAGGACATGCAGCGGCGCGTAGCGATTTTCTCTTCATCCTCATTGGTGATCAACTCAAATCTTGGGAATTCTGCTTCTGATAGTACTGGCCGATTGACAACTTTCATGGTGTGCAGGGTGAGCCAGGTCTGAAGAAGGCACCAAGGACCACCTGTGCCGATTAATAGTCCAGAGGCTATTTTAACCGATGCAGAACTCAATGTCTGGTATAGATAACCTAGCAAGTATTTTCCCAAGGGGAATTGTTTCTTCTCTAGTAGGTTCTCGGCTATATGCTGCCAGTTGGTGGTAGGACCACAACTTGGACCGCAGAACAGGAATTTTTCCAGCCACATCAGAAGGAAGGCTGTATGTTCTTTCGAGGTGACAGGTCCAGTGCCCATATTCTTTGTAACATATCTTGTCCAGCCACCTATGCTTCTGGTCTTGAACTCAAAACTGTTCTTGGTGTTCAAACTAACCTGATTAGCTGATGAGGTTATGTCCAGACCAGTTATCATAATGACAACTAAGAGAGTGGGGGTCATTGGTCCTTGATTAAAAAGGAAAGCATTCAAAGCAGTGGACCAGAAGTAAGTTGCAGCCGACATCATGGGTTCATCTTTAGCCATATCTGCTGCAGTGATGGCCAAAGCTTGGGCTATGCCGATTTCTTCCCAATGAGTTTGTTTACTAGCCGATACTCGCTTGTACCAAGCCGGCCAACTCTTTTCAGCTGATGGCCAAGACTTGAAGGTGTTTTTCCAAAGACCAAAATTAGGATTGGTCAGTCTAGAGGGGACTCGGTTGGATTTGGATTGCCGATTGGGCCGAGAAATTACTAATTTTCATGAACTATGCTAGGAATCGCAATCTGATGAGTAAGATGCTACAGGAAGAGAGGAAAGAAAGATTGAGCAAAGAAAGGATTGGTTTAATGTAAAACGGGGAAATTAAGCCGATGGTTCTAACCTCAGCATATTCGGCGGTTGGTGCGCTTGAGGGCTCGGCGGAAGTCGACATTACTGGAGGGGGATTCGTCGTCGCAAGAATCACCTGCGGAATCGCCGAAGAGCTTGAGGAGATCGATGGAGAAGATTGGGGAAAGTTTGTTGGCTTGTGCAGTGAAAACGGAGATAACGCCGTGAAAAGTGGCGAGGTGGTAGTTACTATTTAAAAGAAAACGTGGTAACAGCCAAAACAGAATTGGAAAGGGAAACCCTAGATATACTCGGGGAAGAGATTGAGCGAATCCGCAACATTACAAATGTAACGGACTTGGGGGGCATGTGTTAACGACCAAATTTGGTAAGCTATGAACTAGGTTCAACATCGGAATTATCAGGAAATCATCTTCAAAGAAAACAAAGTGCGCATCGGCTACGAGGGAATCGGCTGGAGACTGCATCGCCTGAGATGGATCGGACAGAAGATAGCTGATGCAGCCGATATCACGAAGATGGTTATATAATCGTCTCCGAGATTGATCGACGTGCTGTGCAAGGATTGCCATGATAAAGATAAGCTCACGGATAGGCAATTATATCTATTAATTAGGGTATTTTAAATAGTTTCTTTAAAAATATGTTTCGGCAAGAGTCTGCCTAAAAGACTTGTTTGTATCTTAATGGTTGTAACCGTTTTAGAGTCGTGCCTGGCAAGGACTAGTCATGTATCTCGGGTATAAATATAACCCGATCCTATGTAATTAGACACACACAGTTCAATAACACTTTCGGCACATCGCCACCTTTTCTCTTTTCGTTACTTTCGACGAGTTCTTGCTTCGAGTTGGCTGCATCGGTTTCGATCTCCAGTAAGAGGTAAAACTTGTTATGGCGACTTGTGTTCTTGGGATTAGTGCTTACATCTTCATGACACTCTAATCTTGTTTATGTAAATCGTCAAGTTATCATATATGTTATATAATCTCTATCAATATTTTCATGTAACCCTGAATCGGTTGCCATCTACTATTAGAAAGTAGCCGATAGGGTTAGATGCCAACGTTGATCTAGGTTATATAGCATATCCGTCATCTCTAAGAGGTTTTCACTGACTTGTTTTGATCTTTTGTTACTCTTTATGCTTAATGCTGCATCGGTTACGTTCGATCTATTAAGTAATATTTAGAACCTTAATATCTAACCTGTTTTATGATTATGATAGAGATAGTATCGGGGTTTTAGTCGATCTTACTTGATTTAGTTATCTTGTTATCTTTATATTTACTTGTTATACTAAATCTGCCCTTTATATTAAGATCTTAGCGCGTTAAAATATATTAAGCTTACTGTTTAGTATATTTTGCTTGTTTTAATATCTTAGTATAAAGTGGTATCGGAGTACTAGCCGATACATATTAGATCTAGTTTCGTCGGCTAAGCTATGAGTATATATAATCTTTATCTTGAGATACTTTTAGATATTAAGTGATTTATACTGTCTCGGTATGCTGTCCGATCTATCCCAATCATTTGATTTAAACATACTTCAAGATATAGATTATATATTACTGATATCTATAGCCGATCAGATAGATTTAATCTTATCTTGCTTTTATTATTCATTGCCGATTGATCTCAAGATGTCATTGGCTACTGGCCGATCGGCTATCGTTTATGGATTTAACCCTGTTTATTTCTTTCTTTGTTTCTTGTTGGTTACAAGATTAAACCAACTGGCATGCCTTTGAACCCAAGAGCAAGACTTACGACCTGCACTGGAGTTAAGCAGATCTCCCAGGCCAGTGTGTGTTTTTCGGATCAACAAATATATAGCATATGCGGTGTGAATCCCGAATAACATGATCCGAGTGATATATCGACTGCTTTGTAAAATATGATGCGAGCAACTTAAAGTTGTGTACATGATGGAAAATTCACATAGCAAAACAACTATAAAAGAAGCTTGTATGCCGTGAATAAAGAAAATTTCAAAGTATTGAGCATACACCATGCGCACACTGCTGTAACAAATGTGCTTAAGTCCCTAAAAGACACATGGTTTCACCACACCCGGAAATATACGACATACGTGGTGTAAAATCCGAGTAAATAAACTCATAAAGAATTTACCAACCGCCTGGAAAATGACCAAATATATAATCAGCCTAAGCCATAATATTGGTCAATAAATATGCACACTTCCGTGGCAAAAAAGCAACGATATTGTATCCAACCGATTGCTTTATAAATCCAAACAGTCCCTTGACTATATAAAAAAAATCAGCGGGACGACTATATAAAGCTTCACTGTTTAGCACCTCTTAAAATACATTGTACCAACTCCTAAAAAGTTAAGTAACAGCGGTATAAAAGGATTTTAAGGTATTGGGCACTTGATCACGTGCACTTTTGCCTAAGCAAAAAATGCCTAAGTCCCTAAAAGAACGTGATATGCCACACCTGAAAATATGGGCTGCAGACATATTAGGCCTAGACCCAAATATGCCCACCGATACCCTTAAGATATGATGTGTATAGCACGCCTATTAATATGCTCCCGAGTTTCAAATCTCCCGGGTGATGTAGATCAAGTACATATCATCTGAGTATCTTCTGAACCAAGCAGCTATCCCTCATGGAGAGTACCAAAGTAGATGTGATAATCAAATCCCGACTAGCGCAAGTACTCAGCTGATGGCCTTCGCGGGGAATGATGAATAATCCAGTCTGTGAGCATAAGAAATTAGCTCATGACCATGAATCCATGTTGAATGTATTCGGAATAAATCCAAATTGAAGATATAATCCTCGCACTTGCGTTGATGAGCCCCTAAGCATGTAGCTTATCCTTCTGTTGTAGTCACAATTGTCTATTGGTGGTAGCTGACGTAGTCAACATGGAGACGAAATGACCAACATGAAGATGATATCACCCATCAGAGCCGATGAAGATGTCAGTGGTGGTAAAGACAATGATACAAATCAAAGGTGATGAAGTCGCATAGCCGTGGAGATGAAGAAACCAGTTGGCAGCAGACAAGTCAACCAACAGTGAAGACGAAGGCGCCCAACGACGGTGACAAAGTTGTGCAGCGATGGTGGCAAAATAATCAGTCAGTGATAGATGAGGCGACCGGTGAAGAAAACGAAGACGCCCATTAGCAATTAGCAGTAACACAATAAGCCAATCATGAAGGCGATGACACCAATCGGTGGCAACGAAGGCAAGCCAACGGTGAAGACGTAGACGCTCATCAACAATGATGGCAAAATCCATCGATCATGGAGATGTCAAAAACAGTCGGCAACGGTAGATGCAACAGACGGTAATGACAATTGGCAGCAGTAGAGATGGCCGGTTATAATGACGAAGTTGCCTATCAATGGAAGCAAAATAGGCTAAATCGAAAAAGCATGACAGGATGTTGATGATGACGACGATGTCGGTGATCCAGTCAATAGCAGAGTAATAGCTGATGATGACGACGAGGTCACCCATCAGCAGTTGCGTAGTAGGCCAACCGTGAAGGTGAAATAATAAGTCGGCAATCAAAGTGTCACACCCTAAAAATCCTAAATATATAAATTGTTGTTTAATTGGAATTATTAGAAATAATTTTAAAAGCCTAGAAGAGAAGATCTTTTTTTTAAATAATAAATTCCAATATAAAATGGGGCCAGATAAAATTTCATTAAATACTTTGCTTAATTCTATAATTCCTAGATTTTTCTGGGATTTATTTGAGCTAAGGAAGTATTTTTAATAAATGGAATTGCATTTCATGAATAATTTAAATTGGAAAAAGTTTTAAAAAGTCTCTTTTGGCTTTGGGCCGAAAGTTGGCCCAAAACCCCCTCTCTCTCTCTGGCCCAAGCCGGCCCAGTCCGCAGCCGAGCCGCCGCTCGCGCGCGCGCTCCCGCTCGCTGACAGGTGGGGCCCGCCTGTCGGACTCTTCGTCTTCCTAGCGCCGCCGCCGCCCGAAACCCTAGCGCCGCGCCGCCGCCGTCTCCTTCCAAATCCGGCCGATCCTTTCCGTTTCCGATGAAATCGATAGAGGGGAAATGATCTTCTCGATCTCCTCTATCTTTTCTCTTTTGGAATCATCGGCTAAAATCGTTTGGAAATTCGTGGATTCGAGGTCGAATCGGATCGGTCTCTCTCCTCCGAACCCTAACCTTTCCTTCTCGTCGCCGGCCGCCGTGGGCCTTCGCCGCCGTGTCCTTGCCCCTATAAAAGGATCCCCGGTGTCTCCGCTACCCGTCGCCACCCTCGCCTTCGCCTCTCGTCGCCGGTAGAGTCCTAGCACCGTGTAGCTTAGCGCCGCCGTCGCCGCCGTCGCTCCAGCCGTGCGCCGCCGTCGCTCCGGTCGTCGCCGTCGCTCGGGAAGGCCGCCGTCGTGGTCGCCATCGCGTCGCCGTCCTCGTCCGCCCCTCCGCCGTCGCTGTCGACCGCCGGAACATCGTCGCCGTCGTCAAGCCGGAGGTCGCCGCCGCTTCTTCTTCGCCGCTGTCGCCGTCCGTTGTTTTTCCGCCGCTTCTTTGGTCACCGGTGAGTTCGCGTGCCGTCCGCTACCCGTAGGTGCTCTCCGTTCGCGCCGTCGCGCCGTCGTTCGCCGGCGAGCTCGCGCGGTTCGGTCGCCGCCGGAGATGACGTCATCGCCGACGTCATCGGTGCCGTCCGCCGTGGTCCGGCCGTGGACCGGTCGATCTCGGCCGTTCGTTTTGGATGGGTCGATCTCGGCCGTCCAATCTCGTGAACCGTCGCCGTGCACCCGGTCCACCGCAAACCATAGCCGCTGACACAATAAATCCTCTTTTCCTTTTCAAAAATAATTCATTATTGTGTCATAATTCAATTAAAATCCATATAAGTGTTTTAATCCGATTTAATCTTTAAAAATTCATAACTAATTCATCTTAACTCGGATTTAATTGGTTCAAGTCTCTAAATTTTTCTAAAATTGAGATCTACATGTTAAAAATATCCACATATACTGTTCAAGCTTGTTTATGTGCTGTTTTGGTGTTTTGCTCTTTTCTGTTTAGATTCCGGCGTTTCCGGAGAGTCCGTTTTCGCAGGCGAAAAATTTGAGGAGTTCCGAGGCCAGCAAGGCAAGTCACACAGATCCCAAACAACCCTTTGAGCATGTTGATCCCGTTTAAAGCTATTGTTTCTATTCAACTATTGCATTTATTTTCGAATGTCATTGGGTGGAATTAACCTATTGTTTGTTATAGCCCTTTGTTCTTGATTACTTTATTCCTTGATACCTTGGGTTATTATAAATTGACTAGTTGAGCTTTATATATCGGTTCAGCTAGATATTAGATGTGATTGCTTAGCCATACTTAGAAACTTTAGCACACTATTGGGATAACTTATGACTCACTATTATTTAATGATGGCTTAATGATAACTCATGATGGTTTATCATAATTGGTTAATTAATTAATTTGCCAACTAAAACCTGATAATGGTGGGTTGTGAGCACATGGTTTTGATGGTCGTGCTCATGACAATTAAGGACCGGTTCACGAGTTTCGGTTGTGAAACATTAACCGTGCCAACCACAAGCCAGCGTGGGCAACGGCTTTACCTTTTGTATAGCATGGTTCATTGCGGGGCACCAGACTGAGAAGTGGCGGAGATAAGCCCACGGGGGTCGCTGGGGAGTCCATGCCTTGTTTATAAGGGGGTGATTATGATCCAGGAACGGTGCGCTGTGGTGGATTGTGTTGTGCGAGGGGTACTGTCACAGCTCCTTTCTGAGGTACCGTGGTGGTATCAAGGCACATGGTGACATGTCGTGGGGCTGTGTCTTGTGGGTACAGTGGTACACCTCTGGCCAGAGTAAAACTATTCGAATAGCCGTGCCCGCAGTTATGGGCGGGTCTAACAATGTCTTTCGTGATTAGTTTCACACTTCTCATCATAATAAAAGATGCTATGACTGGTAATAATTTGATTAGCTCCTGGTTTGGAATGGTATATTCCTGGTTTGGAGATAGAACTGTGCAGCCGGGATGGTTGTTCAGAATGGTTGGGCCTATGCAATAGGGTATGTTGTATAGCGTTGGATTATTAATGTTTAATTATTAATTAACTGTTTTATTAAATTCTGAAATGTCTATTAAATGCTGTTTATGCAAATGAAACCCTACTATGCCATCCTTTGTTATCCTGTGCACTTGCATAATTGCTGCGTGGCTTGCTGAGTATGTCATATACTCACCTTGCAATCATTCAGCAGAGGAGGAGTTCTACAGTGATGCTGATGGTGTGGAGGATTAGGTGTAGCCCTGGTCAAGCTGCCTGTGGAGTGGAGTCGTCTGCGCCGTTTATTTTTTTTTCCGCTGCTTAGATCTTTATTGATTGAGAGGAACTATCTACCTCTGTAATGACATTATATCCGCTTATTAATTAGAGTAATAATTGTACTCTATTATCAATTTGTTATTGTGTGCCTCGGCTGATTCCTGGACGAGGGTTCACACACATGTAAGCGTTTGGAATTTTGGATAGAAATTCCGGGCGTGACAAGTTGGTATCAGAGCCACCTTGACCCTAGGTTATGCCCAATGGTTACCCATAGAAGCCCTCTAAAAATATTAAAAAAATAGAACTGTTCTCCTCTCTTTCTCTTTTAATTAAACCAAACAAATGGCACATGCAGTTTATAATTCCTTTAATTGTTCTCATTTAAAAATTTATTTATTATTATTCCTGTGTTATTAGTACCGTACATCTATTACTGTACTAATGGCTCATTGGCCAGCAAAAGTTTTACAACATTGTTTAATCTTGCTGCAATGAAATAAATTTAGCATATTGATTTTATAACTTTCTTTTATTTTATTTCTTTTGAAACTTGTTGTTCAAAAGTGCAAAATTTGTGATCTTGTTTCCAACTTATCTTGCAAGCTTGGTTTATTTACTTATCTTTTACTTTGATTTTCTAAATTTATTCAAATTAATCCAAAAACTTGTGCTATTAATTGGACAAACATCTTAACTCCCTCCTTTCACTTGTCTTTAGATGCCGCGCTACAAGCCTGAGTACTTGTTTGGTGTTGAGGGATTTGTCCAGGAGTTGCATACGATGTCCTTGGCCATAGGATTTGGGACTGCCCCTATGTATGCCCAGATTCCTCATGATCGGGATGAAGAGAAGTGTCGAGTCAAAGTCACCTTGAACAGTAATAGTGAAGATATCCCATCAGTGATGTTCGAAGCTGGAGGAGGAAATTATATTCATGGATGTCAGGAGGTGGCAAGGATCGCCATAGGAGAGCTCCGCGATCGCTACAGTGATCAGTTGGCCGACACTGAGTATCGCTACCATTCTCGCCAACCCCAAGGAAGTGACCGTGGCAGCTACCTTGAGACTGAGGGGATTGAGAATGATGCTACCACAAGGCATCTGGTTGAGATGCTGTGGGCTATGGATGAGACCCGCGCGGAGGTTGTGCTAGCAGCTCAAGATCGTGAAGACCGGAATCGCGTAAAATTTGCAAGCTAGAAGACAAGGTGGATCGTTTGGAGAAGGAACTAGCCGCATTGAAGGGAGAAGCACCGCCGCAGAAGGCCAGGGTTCGTCTTACTGCAAGGAAGAGAGCTCTATTCATCCCTCGCTACCAATTGGCGCCAAAGGTCCGTGTGGTGGAGAAAGAAGTTACCCTAGCCCTAGCAGATCCTCCGGTCGTCAATGTAAGTGATGATGAAGGAGAAGAATCGAAGCGCACCCATTCAAAGGTCGAGTGGGGAGCCACTCAAGATGATGAAGACGAGCCGAACGAGCCTTCAATCAACTCCGATGCCCGGAATACCTAGAGTTCCTTGTCAAGCCGTTGTCCTAGGTCGTTGTGTTAGTTTGCTTGTTTTAAGTTTGGTTGTGTGTGTGGGTTCTGCATGTGGTTTACATCAGTGGTGGGATGTAAGTGCATGCGTTTGTTTGCTTTCGAGTGTTAGGTAGTTGGGGAGTTTAGTGGTGTGAGAGTCTTCAGTTTTGTAATAATGAAACTCAGTTAAGATTAATAAAAGTTAAGTTAGTAGAAAAATTACTTCTCTGTCCTAAGTAGTTTTCCCCGGTTTCTCTTCTTGTGCTCTTGCCCATGCCAGATGGTGCTCACTCGCAGCAACGGGAATGGCCCCAACAACAACAACAACAACAATGGAGAGAATCCCACACTTGCCCAAGTCCTGGCTCAACAGGCACAGCTTATGAACATGATGATGCAGCAACTCCAGAACCAGCAGAACCAGGGAAATAACCAGGCACCTCCCCAGAACAAGTTAGCAGAATTTCTTCGTGTGAGGCCACCCACTTTCTCTAGCACCACTAATCCTGTGGAAGCTGGTGATTGGCTGCACGCCATAGAGAAGAAGTTGGATTTGCTTCAGTGCACTGATCAGGAGAAGGTCTCATTTGCGTCACACCAACTGCATGGCCCTGCCTCTGAGTGGTGGGATCACTTCCGCCTTAACAGGACTACTGCTGAACCTATCACTTGGCTTGAATTCACCGCTGCTTTTCGGAAGATGCATATACCATCGGGAGTAGTGTCTCTCAAGAAGAAAGAATTTAGGTCGCTCACCCAAGGATCTCGCACGGTCACCGAGTATCTGCACGAGTTCAATCGTCTGGCTCGTTATGCTCCGGAAGATGTGCGCACTGATGAAGAGCGTCAGGAGAGGTTCTTGGAGGGACTTAATGATGAGCTGTCTTACCCACTCATGACTGGGGATTACCATGATTTCCAGAAGTTAGTGGATAAGGCTATTCGCCAGGAGGACAAGTACAACCGCATGGAGCAGAAGAAACGTCGGATTGCTCACTTCAAGGCACAACAGGGGAATAGTCAGAGGCCGCGTCTTACATTAGGACCCCAGTCCATGCCACAAGGAGGTTCTTCGTCTGCTGTTCGTCCGCAGCGTCAGTTCTTCAACAACAATGCTGGCAACAACATCCGAAATCAAGCTCCACGTCCTGTGGCAGCTCCGACACAACAACAGCCTGCCAAGAAGAAGCAAGGCAGCAAGCCCGGAGTATGCTTCAACTGTGGTGAACCAGGACATTACTCTGACAAGTGTCCGAAGCCCCGACGCACGAAGATTGTCCCTACCCAGAGTAACTTTACCGCACCTACGCCAAAGGCTTGTGTCAATCATGTTGCTGCTGCAGAAGCTCAAGGTGCTCCAGATGTGATTTTGGGTACGTTCCTTGTTAACTCAGTTCCTGCAATAGTGCTTTTCGATTCTGGTGCTACACATTCATTTTTATCTATGAGTTTTGCGGGAAATCATGGGATGGAAGTAGAAGATCTTAGACGTCCTTTGATGGTTAGTACCCCGAGTAATCAAGTACTCTCTTTGCAACGTAGCCCCTCTGTCAGAATAGAAATTCAAAAAGTGCCATTTCTGGCCAATCTTATCTTGTTAGAATCCAAAGATCTTGATGTCATCCTAGGGATGGACTGGTTAGTCAAGTATAAAGGTGTGATAGACTGTGCCAACAGAAAAGTAACTCTCACCAGCAATGATGGTCGAGTTGTAACGGTTCATGCACTGTCTTCTGAGTCTTTAAGGTCAAGTCTGAACCAAATAGCTTTGGAAGAGATTCCCGTAGTACAGGAATACCCGGACGTGTTCCCAGACGATTTACCTGGTATGCCGCCTAAGAGAGATATTGAATTCAGAATAGATCTGATACCCGGAACAACTCCGATCCATAAGAGACCTTACAGAATGGCAGCCAATGAGTTGGCAGAAGTCAAAAGGCAAGTCGACGATTTGCTTCAAAAGGGATACATCAGACCGAGTTCATCTCCATGGGGAGCTCCAGTTATTTTTGTGGAAAAGAAAGATCAGACCCAGAGGATGTGTGTGGACTATCGTGCATTAAATGATGTGACTATCAAGAATAAGTACCCGCTGCCCAGAATTGATGATTTGTTTGATTAGCTTAAAGGTGCCACCGTTTTCTCCAAGATAGATCTTCGATCAGGGTATCACCAGTTGAGGATTAAAGAAGAGGATATACCTAAGACGGCTTTTACCACTAGGTATGGATTGTTCGAATGTATTGTTATGTCTTTTGGACTTACCAATGCCCCCGCTTTCTTCATGAACTTAATGAATAAGGTGTTTATGGAATACCTAGACAAGTTCGTGGTGGTCTTTATTGATGACATTCTTATCTACTCCCAAACAAAAGAAGAGCATGAAGAATATCTTCGTCTTGCACTAGAGAAGCTGCGAGAACATTAGTTGTATGCCAAGTTTAGCAAATGTGAATTTTGGTTATCTGAAGTGAAGTTCCTTGGTCACGTCATCTCAGCCGGAGGAGTTGCCGTTGATCCTAGTAATGTGGAATCCGTAACCAACTGGAAACAACCGAAGACAGTTTCAGAGATTCGCAGTTTCCTGGGTCTTGCAGGTTATTACCGGAGGTTCATAGAGAATTTCTCCAAGATTGCTAAGCCCATGAAACGACTGCTTCAAAAGGATGTAAAGTACAAGTGGTCAGAAGAATGTGAGCAGAGTTTTCAAGAGTTGAAGAATCGCTTAACATCAGCTCCTATTTTGATTTTACCTGATCCAAAGAAGGGTTTCCAAGTGTATTGCGATGCATCTAAGCTTGGCTTAGGTTGTGTTCTGATGCAAGATGGGAAGGTGGTTGCCTATGCATCTCGTCAGTTACGTCCGCATGAGAAGAACTACCCTACTCATGATCTTGAGTTAGCTGCAGTGGTTCATGCGTTGAAAATTTGGCGTCATTATCTTTTCGGTACTCGTACAGAGATGTACACCGATCACAAGAGTTTAAAGTATATCTTTACTCAGTCAGATCTGAACATGAGACAATGGAGATGGTTGGAATTAATTAAGGATTATGACATGGGAATTCATTATCACCCGGGAAAGGCTAATGTTGTAGCAGATGCTCTTAGTAGGAAAGGCTATTGCAATGCTACGGAAGGACGACAGTTGCCATTGGAGTTATGCAAGGATTTTGAAAGATTAAATTTGGGAATTGTTAGTAGAGGTTTTGTTGCAGCCTTAGAAGCAAAGCCCACGCTAATCGATCAGGTTACAGAAGCCCAAATTAATGACCCCGATATTCAAGAAATTAAGAAGAATATGAGAAGAGGAAAAGCTATCGGTTTCTTGGAAGATGAGAAAGGAACTGTATGGTTGGGCGAAAGAATCTGCGTCCCAGACAACAGAGATTTAGAAGATGCAATCCTGAAGGAAGCTCATGATACTTTATACTCCATTCACCCTGGTAGTACCAAGATGTACCAGGATCTCAAGGAAAGATTTTGGTGGGCAAGTATGAAGCGTGAAATTGCGGAATACGTAGCAGTATGTGATGTTTGTCAGCGAGTCAAGGCAGAACATCAGAAGCCCGCAGGTTTGCTGCAGCCTTTGAAGATTCCTGAATGGAAGTGGGAGGAAATCGGTATGGATTTCATCACCGGTCTACCCAGAACGTCATCAGGACATGACTCTATTTGGGTGATAGTCGACAGACTTACCAAAGTGGCTCATTTCATTCCAGTAAAGACAACATATTCCGGAAGTCGGTTGGCGGAATTGTATATGGCAAGGATTGTGTGTTTGCATGGCGTCCCTAAGAAAATAGTGTCTGATCGGGGAAGTCAATTCACTTCAAAATTTTGGAAGAAACTTCAAGAAGAGATGGGTTCTAAGCTGAACTTTAGTACTGCTTATCATCCTCAGACAGACGGACAAACCGAAAGGGTAAATCAGATTTTGGAGGACATGTTGAGAGCTTGTGCTTTAGACTTCGGTGGAAGTTGGGATAAGAATTTACCTTATGCGGAATTCTCGTACAACAACAGTTATCAAGCTAGTCTTCAGATGGCTCCTTACAAAGCGCTGTATGGTCGGAAGTGCCGCACTCCGCTTTTGTGGGATCAAACGGGAGAACGTCAGGTTTTCGGGACTGATATCCTAAGGGAAGCAGAAGAAAAGGTAAAAATCCTTCAAGAAAGATTGCGTGTGGCCCAGTCTCGTCATAAGAGTTATGCCGACAATCGTCGTAGAGATCTAAGTTTTGACGAAGGAGATTATGTGTACCTTCGTGTCACGCCTCTTCGAGGAGTTCATCACTTCCACACTAAAGGAAAATTGGCACCACGTTTCGTGGGACCTTACAAGATTGTCAGTAGAAGAGGAGAGGTCGCTTATCAGTTGGAGTTACCTCAATCTTTAACAGGAGTCCATAATGTGTTCCATGTGTCGCAATTGAAAAAGTGTTTAAGGGTACCTACCGAAGAAGCTAATCTTGAACAGATAGAAGTCCAAGAGGATCTGACCTATATCGAGAAACCAATTCGTATCTTGGAAACGGATGAGAGAAGAACCAGGAATCGAGTTATCCGTTTTTGTAAAGTTCAGTGGAGTAATCACTCGGAAGAAGAATCAACTTGGGAACGAGAAGATGAATTGAAGTCAGCTCATCCGCATCTGTTCACCAGTTTTTCCGAATCTCGAGGACGAGATTCTGTTTGTCACACCCTAAAAATCCTAAATATATAAATTGTTGTTTAATTGGAATTATTAGAAATGATTTTAAAAGCCTAGAAGAGAAGATCTAATTTTAAATAATAAATTCAAATATAAAATGGGGCCAGACAAAATTTCATTAAATACTTTGCTTGATTCTATAATTCCTGGATTTTTCTGGGATTTATTTGAGCTAAGGAAGTATTTTTAATAAATGGAATTGCATTTCATGAATAATTTAAATTGGAAAAAGTTTTAAAAAGTCTCTTTTGGCTTTGGGCCGAAAGTTGGCCCAAAACCCCCCCTCTCTCTCTCTGGCCCAAGCCGGCCCAGTCCGCAGCCGAGCCGCCGCTCGCGCGCGCGCTCCCGCTCGCTGACAGGTGGGGCCCGCCTGTCGGACTCTTCGTCTTCCTAGCGCCGCCGCCGCCCGAAACCCTAGCGCCGCGCCGCCGCCGTCTCCTTCCAAATCCGGCCGATCCTTTCCGTTTCCGATGAAATCGATAGAGGGGAAATGATCTTCTCGATCTCCTCTATCTTTTCTCTTTTGGAATCATCGGCTAAAATCGTTTGGAAATTCGTGGATTCGAGGTCGAATCGGATCGGTCTCTCTCCTCCGAACCCTAACCTTTCCTTCTCGTCGCCGGCCGCCGTGGGCCTTCGCCGCCGTGTCCTTGCCCCTATAAAAGGATCCCCGGTGTCTCCGCTACCCGTCGCCACCCTCGCCTTCGCCTCTCGTCGCCGGTAGAGTCCTAGCACCGTGTAGCTTAGCGCCGCCGTCGCCGCCGTCGCTCCAGCCGTGCGCCGCCGTCGCTCCGGTCGTCGCCGTCGCTCGGGAAGGCCGCCGTCGTGGTTGCCGTCACGTCGCCGTCCTCGTCCGCCCCTCCGCCGTCGCTGTCGACCGCCGGAACATCGTCGCCGTCGTCAAGCCGGAGGTCGCCGCCGCTTCTTCTTCGCCGCTGTCGCCGTCCGTTGTTTTTCCGCCGCTTCTTTGGTCACCGGTGAGTTCGCCGTGCCGTCCGCTACCTGTAGGTGCTCTCCGTTCACGCCGTCGCGCCGTCGTTCGCCGGCGAGCTCACGCGGTTCGGTCGCCGCCGGAGATGATGTCATCGCCGACGTCATCGGTGCCGTCCGCCGTGGTCCGGCCGTGGACCGGTCGATCTCGGCCGTTCGTTTTGGATGGGTCGATCTCGGCCGTCCAATCTCGTGAACCGTCGCCGTGCACCCGGTCCACCGCAAACCCTAGCCGCTGACGCAATAAATCCTCTTTTCCTTTTCAAAAATAATTCATTATTGCGTCATAATTCAATTAAAATCCATATAAGTGTTTTAATCCGATTTAATCTTTAAAAATTCATAACTAATTCATCTTAACTCGGATTTAGTTGGTTCAAGTCTCTAAATTTTTCTAAAATTGAGATCTACATGTTAAAAATATCCACATGTACTGTTCATGCTTGTTTATGTACTGTTTTGGTGTTTTGCTCTTTTCTGTTTAGATTCCGGCGTTTCCGGAGAGTCCGTTTTCGCAGGAGAAGAATTTGAGGAGTTCCGAGGCCAGCAAGGCAAGTCACACAAATCCCAAACAACCCTTTGAGCATGTTGATCCCGTTTAAAGCTATTGTTTCTATTCAACTATTGCATTTATTTTCGAATGTCATTGGGTGGAATTAACCTATTGTTTGTTATAGCCCTTTGTTCTTGATTACTTTATTCCTTGATACCTTGGGTTATTATAAATTGACTAGTTGAGCTTTATATATCGGTTCAGCTAGATATTAGATGTGATTGCTTAGCCATGCTTAGAAACTTTAGCACACTATTGGGATAACTTATGACTCACTATTATTTAATGATGGCTTAATGATAACTCATGATGGTTAATCATAATTGGTTAATTAATTAATTTGCCAACTAAAACCTGATAATGGTGGGTTGTGAGCACATGGTTTTGATGGTCGTGCTCATGACAATTAAGGACCGGTTCACAAGTTTCGGTTGTGAAACATTAACCGTGCCAACCACAAGCCAGCGTGGGCAACGGCTTTACCTTTTGTATAGCATGGTTCATTGCAGGGCACCAGACTGAGAAGTGGCGGAGATAAGCCCACGGGGGTCGCTGGGGAGTCCATGCCTTGTTTATAAGGGGGTGATTATGATCCAGGAACGGTGCGCTGTGGTGGATTGTGTTGTGCGAGGGGTACTGTCACAGCTCCTTTCTGAGGTACCGTGGTGGTATCAAGGCGCATGGTGACATGTCGTGGGGCTGTGTCTTGTGGGTACAGTGGTACACCTCTGGCCAGAGTAAAACTATTCGAATAGCCGTGCCCGCGGTTATGGGCGGGTCTAACAATGTCTTTCGTGATTAGTTTCACACTTCTCATCATAATAAAAGATGCTATGACTGGTAATAATTTGATTAGCTCCTGATTTGGAATGGTATATTCCTGGTTTGGAGATAGAACTGTGCAGCCGGGATGGTTGTTCAGAATGGTTGGGCCTATGCAACAGGGTATGTTGTATAGCGTTGGATTAATAAATGTTTAATTATTACTTAACTGTTTTATTAAATTCTGAAATGTCTATTAAATGCTGTTTATGCAAATGAAACCCTACTATGCCATCCTTTGTTATCCTGTGCACTTGCATAATTGCTGCGTGGCTTGCTGAGTATGTCATATACTCACCTTGCAATCATTCAGCAGAGGAGAAGTTCTACAGTGATGCTGATGGTGTGGAGGATTAGGTGTAACCCTGGTCAAGCTGCCTGTGGAGTGGAGTCGTCTGCGCCGTTTATTTTTTTTTTCGCTGCTTAGATCTTTATTGATTGAGAGGAACTATCTACCTCTGTAATGACATTATATCCGCTTATTAATTAGAGTAATAATTGTACTCTATTATCAATTTGTTATTGTGTGCCTCGGCTGATTCCTAGACGAGGGTTCACACACATGTAAGCGTTTGGAATTTTGGATAGAAATTCCGGGCGTGACAGAAAGTCGGCGATGACGGAAGAAATCGAAGGCAAAGATGTAGTCATCCATTAGCAACAGCGGAGATGTTTGGGGATATTCATATCACTTGGACACTATGGAATGGTTGGATTATTGTGGAATTGGATTCACACCTCCCCGTCTATTCAAAACCCTCAAAATGGTTTTAGGCTGGGCTCGGGGTGCATGGTTTTGATAGTAGCACCTCGGCCATATAAGGACCGGTCTTCGGGCCTCTGTTGCAAAGCACTGCTGTACTTCCACATGTCTAGTGGGTAAGGCTTAGTTTGTGGCTCAGTCTGGTTATAAACAAAAGTACACGGATGGAGATGGACGAAGTCGGGGGTCGATGGACATCTCTAGGACAAATGAAGGCTACACGAGCTGCGGCCCGGTAGTCGAGATGTCATGGCACAGGGCCGGTGTCCTGCTGCTGGGGGCTCAGTCCTGCCTACCTGTCCCGGGGGTTCCGGCCGTAGGTGGGGTTGGGTCGGTACTCTTGTCTACGGCTAGGATGGGTTGGAAACTATGTCACGTCTTCCGTCCGTATACCGTGGTGGTATGTGGCACGTGGTTACACGTGAGGAAGATGTGTCTTGTGGGTAAAGATGTACACCTCTGATCAGAGTATAATCTATTCGAATAGCCGCGCCCTCGGTTATGGGCAAGCCGAGCAATGTACCCAAGTTAGTGTTTTAATTCTTAAAACCTGCTTAACAACTAAAATGTGGAATGGTTGGCCTGGGTTGGCTTGGGACGAGCTGGGACCCAGGGTCGGGTTGCCAGTTCGGTCTGAATCATCGTAGGCCTTGGGTTAAGGCAGGTTCGTGTGGGTTCACGGCCTTGATTAATAATATTGTACAGCTCTAGGATCGTGTTTACAAAATAGCTTTGAGCAACTAAGTGTCTTTTAATGCTGTTTACTGCAAACCCTAACCCTTTATATTATAACCCACTTTGTACTCCCTTGCATTTATTCTGCACTTATGGGTGTGTCTTGTTGAGTATGGTGGTTGTACTCAGTCTTGCTCAATTTGTCCCAAACCCAGAAGAGGAGCCCCTGGAAGATGAAGGCTTTGGTGTCTAGCTCGTGCCTGCCGTCAAGCGCCTGTGGTCGTCGCCCTAGTCTTCCGCTGTTTTTCGTTTGTCTTCTTGTGTGCTGGGTCTTCGCCGCCCATGTAATAAATTAATTAATTACGCTTCCGCTTGTTAAACTCTGAATTGTATCAACTTTTGGTGTACCTTGCCTCCTGGGACAAGGAATAACGCACGCACGTAAGGAACGCCCGTTGGGTTATTTCCGGTCGTGACACATTTTCAACACAAAACAAACATATTATAAAAATATATTCAATTTTGAATTCAATAAAAATAATTTGGTGTTGTAAATATTGATATATTTTTCCTCAACAGTGGAAGTAGTTAATTTCTCTTAACATGCATATAGGGGCTATTTACTTATACTTGATCTTAGTTGCACTTTTATGAATAAATGATCTTTTTAGAGATAAATAAACATTCCTAAGATGATCATAACATCTAAATTATATATATATATATATATATATATATATATATATATATATATATATATATATATATATATATATATGATATCTGATGTCACTAATAGATTAGAGAAAAATCTTTTAAATATATCATTTTTTCATGTCATAATGTGTACCGCGTCTAGGATCTATTTGTCATACACAATATATTGAAAACATTTAAGGGTTGTCTTTATCCCATGCCAAGTTGTATGGCCTTAACCCACTTATATTTCCATTTCAAATTGCAGAGATCAAAGCATTTAAGGGGTGCTTGATGGAATGCTCAAATAGCAATGTTCAAATATATTAATTTGAAACCCATTCTAAATAGAAATGTTCAAATATTTTTGGAGTACTGATAAAATAAAAATAACTAAAATTTTAAATATAATATAATAGAAAATTTGAATTTTTTGGCATTATGATGGAAACAAAATCTAACATAATTTCAGTTCGAAGTATACAACCCTAAACTACAACTTGGGAGCAATAAAAGTCTCATTTTCTAATATATTTTCTGATTAAGAAAGACATTTACCACTAGACCGTAGTTTCATACTGCAATACTATATACTTACAATTAAATCAATATTTCAACATATTCAGCTCATTTAATTAGATGTAGTCGTATTAACCATAATTTTAATAGAAAAATATCTTCAATTATCATATCGTAAAATTCATAAAGATATATATATTATACAAAAGAAAATTTGTTACTCAGAGTTTAGAAAGTGCAGAAATAAGATATGCTAAATATTAAAAAAAAAGAAACACATTATGTACAAATGATATATAGTTGCATATATATATTTTCTTATAAAACCAAAACTGCACGGTTTTAAGTAATTTTAGTTTAGAATTTATACGCAGGCGATGGTTACTAGCAATCAGAGAAACATCACACAAATTATTGAAAAAATAAATAATCAACTTTATGATGGAATCAACCTGCCGAATTCTTGTTTCGACAGTTGGCGCGCAAGGTAGGGGTGCACCGAATTTCCTATCGACGAGTGTGATGGAATCAACTTCATGAGTCGCCGGCTTCCTTTTCGCTTCGGGAGTTTTCACTTCCTCGCCGCCAACAACTTTAACAAGCTCTCGCCTCTCTGACTCGGATTCAAACCAGTCGGGAGAGATTTAATCTAACTAAGGAGGAAAACAAACACTCGACCATGGTGAGTTTCAGATCCAATCGACTATGGCCGTCGCCAGCATCACCTTCATCCCGGCAAGTTTTTTGATTTCACGAGCCCAGACGCTAGCACATATTATAAGAGGCACATATTATAAGATCAGTATTGCAAAAGTAAGACGTGATGAAATTGCTCAATTAATAATTTATATTACTCACTTGATTGATCCATTTTGATCACTTTTAGGAATTTAATTTCTATTTTCCTTGGAAAAAGGACAAAAAAATCGCCCCCTACAGCCTCCCACCAAAATAGTAAACAGTGGGATACAGTTACACTAGGTGGTGGGGGGTATTTATACTGTGCAACAAATATCTGTAACGGCCCTAAAACAATCAACCGTGACGGGCATACAAGTAATCTCTATCGGGCCATAATAAAAAGCCGTCAAAAAAGAGTGTCATCTGTGACGGGCAATAAACTTATCTCAATCGGGCCTCTAGTTCGAGCCCGTCACAGATGACCCTCATCTGTGACGGGCTTCTTTTAGGGCCCGATTGAGATATGGAACCCTCATCTCAATCGGGCCTCAACTATAGCCCGTCACAGATAAGTGTCATCCGTGACGGGTTTTAGTTTTATGCCGATATACCATGGATGTGCGACCATATCTCAATCGGGTGAAACTTTAGCCCGATTGAGATTACTTCCTTATGACGGCCCGCAAATTCCAGTCTTGTTATGGGCCGTCACAGATGAAAGGATCTGTACTAGTGGCTGCTGCCACATAAGATCGCAATTCGCTATCATTATCCTCAAGGCGTCAGATCAAGAACCAATCTGGGTTGTTATATTAACATATATGCAGTAATGTCCCGACGCGAGGAAACATGCATGCAAAGCTGTCAAGCAACAGATCAAGCATCGGCAGAAAACATGCATGCAGAGGTTTGAGGCATCGGCGTCTTTCTCGTCGACATCAAATTTTTTTGGCAAGATTCAATTGTTTGAATCGGAATCGACGTGGACTCCGAGCAACTGATTGGAGCAATTATCGCACAAGGAAGTCCTGCACCCTCCCGTATAAGTATATGGCTCGTGCATGTATATGCATGCATACACGTCAAGAACTCATCACCAAGCAACCAGGATTTAATTCACATGCATCACCTAATGGCATTAGGGGTGAAAACGGTATGGAAACGGACGGAAACAATCTTTATCGTTTTCGTTTTCATATTATTTTCAGAATCGGAATCGGAAATGGAAACCCCAGAAACGAAAACGGAAACAAATATTATTGAAACCAAAAACGGAGCGAAAACGAACCGGCGCGGATACGGTAACAAAAATTTATCGGAATACAAAAACCCCTCAAACTGAGCTTCAAACTTTTATCAAGTCAAATTCTCAAGTCTCAACAGTCAATAATTAATCATAAAATACAATTATACCAAATGAAATACTTTAATGGGGCCCGACTGTAAGCCGGTCAAAGCTGAGTCAAGGGCTGAGGGAAAGGAGTGGGTCCCACTCTCTTTTTATTTTTATCTTCTTTTCTTTTCTTTCTCTCTTTCTTCCTCATCTCTTTTCTCTCTCTCCCTATCTCTTTTCTTTCTCTGCTTCTTTCTTCTCCTGTGCTTCCCGACAAGGCAGAGAGGAGGGCAGCGGCGAGGCAGGAGGATGATGCCTGGGCGGCGGGGCGGCGAGGAGTCGTCAGCTGGTGGAGGTGAGGAAGAGTCGCTAGTGGGCATCGGCGTCGACGGCGTGGACGGCGAGAGGCGGCGGGGACGGCGGCGGCGAAGCACAGAGAGGGGCAAAACGCTGGGGGCAGGGACGGCGAGCGACGGCGGGGAGAGGACGGCGCGGGACGGCGGTGGCGCGAGACAGCGGCGGCGTAGGACGACGGTGGGGTAGGACCGCGCGGGAAGGCGGTGGCACGAGACGGCGGTGGGGGTAGGACGGCGCGGGACGGCGGTCGCACGAGACGGCGGCGGCGTTGGGGGACTGCAGTGCCAGATCCCTAGTCTCTGCCTCTCACTCTCCTCAACTAGGGTAGGGTTAGCTGTAGTGGGTTGGGCTGGGCAAGCGGGAGGTATTATGGACTTTATAACTTCGGAAATTCCGAGAGAGTTTTCGGAAAGTTTTCGACCGATTCCGAGTTCCGTCGGAAACTGCTCTTATCATTTTTGATTCCGTTTCCGAGAAAATATTTCCGTATTCGTTTCCGTTTCCGAAAAATTCCGAAAAAATTCCAACCGACCGATTCCGTTTTCGAAAACCTGCCCGGAATCCGGAAATATTCCGTACCGTTTTCACCCCTAAATGACATTGATCAAAGCCACTTCTGTCCATGCTATACATGCACGTGCGTGATCTACCTGTGGAGATTATGGGTACCCCATACCCACACGGCATGGTTATCCGACTAGTCATAGGGGATACCTTATATCTATGGAATATGTAACCGATCATGACTTGGGTATTACGTTTCCTTTTATATTATGGAGCGGCCTAAGGTCCTGATTTGATAATATTGTAAAATAGATTTAGGAAACCGATACCGTATTGGTTTAGGTTTCTATCTTGTAATCCTGCCCCCCATCCTATATAAGGTGGGCAGGAGGCCCTCTAGGGGGCATGACACAAACTAGATCGTCAGATCTATAATACACCCGGCGGACTCAAATCCCCAAACAGGAGTAGGGTATTACCTCTCATTGAGAGGGCCTGAACCTGTCTAAATCCTTGTCTCCGCATCCATCCACTTTTAGGTCTCGTGCGCTACCCCTTTTCATATTGCCGAAAATTTCTTTTGACAGTTGGCGCGCCAGGTAGGGGTTCGCGAGTTTCCTGTCAACGAGTGTGATGGAATCAATTTCATGATTCGTGAGTTTTCACTTCCTCGCTGCCAACGACTTCAACAATCTCTCCTTCTCCGACTTGGGTTTTAACCAGTCGAGAGAACGGCGATCAAAGATCTATGTCATCAAGTTGGAAGCTTAAACCGTCATCGCCACCGATATCTCCTGTATCTCCGCAAAAATCTCCGCTTCGGGAGCTACACTTTGTGGTTACAACAATGACCAGGTTCGCCGTTCCAATCTACCAATTATTAGATTGGCCTCAGATTTAACTACTAATTAAATCAATCTATGTCTTGCATGCACTGATTGTTGGCTGTGCCCTCCGAGTCCCCTGATCGTCACGAGAGACAACCACGGCTGGCTAGTTGCATAAGACTGCTGATTGGATTAATCTCGGACTCGGCTGACTCAACAAGCAAAATCAAAAACACGGAGCAGTACATACAAGCAGCAATTTTTACTTGAAGATCTGCACATGCATATGATTTTTTGCTACGGGAGTCTGGATCATATATGTCGCCGGCGACTTTGTCAAGTTTCTCTTTAACTCGGACTAGAACACGACAGACAACCTTCAATTTAGGATACAAAACGGGCTGGTCTACTATGTCAATATTGGTGGGCATCATCATCACCGGCTTACCTTCGCCGCCGCCGACTGATGTCTCCACCTACACAGTTGACCAATTATGCCACCGTTGTTGGGCGTCTACGACTTCACCTCCGGCCTGCCTCCGTCGCCGCCGACTGGTGTCCTCGCCTACACAGTTAGTGGGTCACACCACCGTTCATGGGCGTCCACGTCTTCACCGACCGGCTGGACTTCACCGCCGCCGACTGGTGTTTCCGCCTGCACGGCTGGCCAATTATGCCGCCGTTGTCGGGTGCCTACACCTTCACCGCCGGCCGCCGTCATCACCGTCGATTGGTTTCTTCGTCTTCACGGCTGGTGTACTCCGCCGCCATTGCTGATGGCAAACATGTCTTCACTACTGGCTGCAGTCATCGCCGCCGACTGGTGTTTTCATTGCCATTGATGGACGACTTTGTTCCCACATCAGCCACCTCTGCCATCATCAAGGGGAAGATTACAAAGCTAAGTCATCATTAATTTTCTTTATATGATATTTTCCTTTTCCTCTGCCTCACTGCATCAACTGGTTCGCCGTTGACTAGTGAGTCGGGGGCTACAGTTGTTATATCATATTTTTTAACAATTTTCATAATATTTATCTTGATTGCTTGCGAAATAATCCGAGTAACAATAAAGTGCTGATCGAGTTATGGAGTTCTATCTTCCTATGCTTTCCGTTTGGTTTGTCGATGGATAGTTGCCTTTGGGCCGATTCCTAGCACCCAGGGGCTCGTTGGATGGACCGAATAACGCAAGGTGCTAAGTATTACTCGGAAGAAATCAAAAGCATAGAGATAATATAATTTATTTTCTGCTCTTAACAATTGCAAAAATACCCAAGTAGTAAACTCTGACCCGTGAAACTTTGTTCCATTAATGACGAACTCATGTCACTCATATGCATGTTTGGGAAGTGCTTAGGCCGACTCCCGGTGCTTGGTGGCTATGACTAGTCGGGCAGAGTGTTTAAACGTAATGAGTCATCTGCTCGGGGAAATCAAAATTGGCAAGAGAAGAAATACATATTTATAAATATTTTAAAATACTTGAATTTTTCTCGAGTATTATATTTATATCAGATACTACTCATCCTATATGTTTGTTCTGTAGGATCCAGATCCAGATATGCATAAAAGGAATTCATGGCTTTAAACTTATCTCTTACGCTCCGGGAATGGATCAGTCAGAACATCACCACCGGCTTGCCTCGTCCGCCGCCGACTGGTGTTTCCGCCTGCACGGCTAGCCTATTATGCCGCTGTTGTTGGGCGTCTACGTCTTCACCGACCGGCCGCCTCGTCCGCTGCCGACTGGTGTTTCCGCCTGCACGGCTGGCCTATTATGCCGCTGTTGTTGGGCGTCTACGTCTTCACCGACCGGCCGCCTCGTCCGCCGCCGACTAGTGTTTCCGCCTGCATGGCTGGCCGTTTATGCCGCCGTTGTTGGGCGTCTACGTCTTCACCGACCGGCCGCCTTGTCCGCCGCCGACTGGTGTTTCCGCCTGCACGGTTGGCCTATTATGCCGCTGTTGTTGGACGTCTACATCTTCACCGACCGGCCGCCTCGTCCACCGCCGACTGGTGTTTCCGCCTGTACGGCTGGCCTATTATGCCGCTGTTGTTGGGCGTCTACGTCTTAACCGACCGGCCGCCTCGTCTGCCGCCGACTGGTGTTTCCGCCTGCATGGCTGGCCGTTTATGCCGCCGTTGTTGGGCGTCTACGTCTTCATCAACCGGCCGCCTCGTCCGCCGCCGACTGGTGTTTCCGCCTGCACGGTTGGCCTATTATGCCACCGTTGTTGGGCGTCTACGTCTTCACTGACCGGCCGCCTTGTCCGCCGCCGACTGGTGTTTCCGCCTGCACGGTTGGCCTATTATGCCGCCGTTGTTGGGCGTCTACGTCTTCACTAACCAGCCGCCTCGTCCGCCGCCGACTGGTGTTTTCGCCTGCACGGCTGGCCTATTATGCCGCTGTTGTTAGGCGTCTACGTCTTCACCGACCGGCCGCTTCACTGACCGGCCGCCTCATCCGCCGACGACTGGTGTTTCCGCCTGCACGGTTGGCCTATTATGTCGCCGTTTTTGGGCGTCTACGTCTTCACCGACCAGCCGCCTCGTCCGCCGCCGACTGGTGTTTTCGCCTGCACGGCTGGCCTATTATGCCGCTGTTGTTAGGCGTCTACGTCTTCACCGACCGGCCGCTTCATCGACCGGGCGCCTCATCCGCCGCCGACTGGTGTCACCGCCTGCACGGCTGGCCTGTTATGACGCCAACAGATGCTATCTTCTTCACGGCTAGCTACATCGCCGTCACCGCTAATAGGCGTCAGCATCTTCAACACAAGCTGCCTACGTCTGCTGCCAACTGGCTTCTTTACTTCCATGGCTGCATGATTCTACTAGTGTTGATTGGCCTTATCATTTTCATCGCCGGTCGTCTCGTCTGCTGCTGACTAGTGCCCTCGCCTCTACGTCTGGTTTATACAGCTACCACTACTGATGGACATCATCGCCTTCCGTCGCCGACTGGTTATGCCGCCGCCGACTGGTGCTTTTATCTTCACAATTGCGCGTCTTCACTACCGGTTTGCTTCTGTTGCCGCCGACTCGTGTTCACATCATCACGGCTATGCAACTTTGTCACCATGGTGGAGCAATTTCATTTTTATTATCTTCGGCATCGGCAAACTCTATTGCCTCTACTTCGCAAGCTTTGCTACTTCACAAACCATGACGACTACAAGAGTTTCGACACCTTGGCATACGTCAACAAGTATAATGTCATGTTATTTTACTACAACAAGTGGTGTTCCAATATTCAAGATTTCTACTCGGACATCTTCTATGCGTATATTCACTCAAGCAATGACTACTCGATGACAAGAAGCTACAGTTCTCGACTCTATGTTCAGTTGTTTCTCAACTAACCAAAGAGTCGGGGGCTACACAAATACAAGACTCTCAAAATTCGACAAGCTTTATGTCAAGATGAAGCAATCAATCAATCAACAAGTCAACTCGGGGAGTTATTATCTTCGTCTTCGCTTCAGAGCCGACATTTAATTTCAGCAACTCCAATTATTACACCGGCAATTTTGGCTTCTTCATGCCGCTACAATCTACTCCAAATTTCTCAAGTTTGAGATTTAATTTACATGTTTGGGAGTTTGGAGTCATCAACCAATCAACTCAGATCAGATTCAATGAGTTGACCAACAGCATATACTTTCCTCTAAGTGAAGCATCTGCAACAGCTATAGCACCAAGTTCTACAGCATCTTCATAAATCAAGGGGCGTTGCATCAGTCTTCATTATGCACACGCTCGTATCAAGAAAATTATTCGAGCTTCGATATCTTCTCAACAGTTTGATGGATTATTGTCATTGACTTCATCACCAGCACCTCTACCTCATCGGCCCTGACATCTCTGCCGTTGTTAATGGATGACTACGTCTTCTCCTCCGGTTGCTTCCGTCATTGTCGACTTGTTATTTCGCCCTCACGGTTGACCTACTTTGCAAACGCTGATGAGCGTCTACGTCATTATCATCGGTTGCTACACTGCTATTGACTGGATCACCGACATCGTCATCTTCATCAACATAGCCCTATTCTACTGCTGTTTGATGGGCAACTTCGTCATCATAGTCGATCATCTATGATTGCTGCTTATCATCATTACTGTCAGTTGCGTTTGTCGTCGCCGACTATTTTCTTCATGTTCATGATTGGTGGATTTCGTCATCGCCTTTGATGCGTGTCTACATCTTCACCGTCGGCTTGTTTTCGTCACCACCGACCGGTATCCTCGCCTTCATGAATGGCTTATTATGTCGCCACTAATGGGCATCTTCATCTTCTTCACTAGCTGCATCGTCTGTCACCGACTGATTATTTCGCTGCTATGGCTATACAACTTTATCGCTGGGCGCCTTCATATTCATTGCTGGATGACCTGACTGTTGCCGACTGGTTTCTTCGTCTCCACGGCTATGCAACTTCATCACTTTTGATTGGTATCACTATCTTCACTACTACCAATATTTTTGCCACCTCTGGTGGGCAATATTATCTCTATATTGGTCGTCTGGTCTCTATGTCAACTGCGTCAGCTACCATCAATGGACAATTGTGACTACGAAAGAAGGACAAGCTATATACTCAGGGGCTTACTACCTCAAACACAAGTATCATACCTTCAATTTGGACTTGTTCCGGATATATGCAACATGAATTTGATGATCATGGGTCTATTTTCTATGCTCAAAGACTGGACTATTTATTATTCCCCGTAAGGGTTATCAACCGAATACTTGCGCCAGTCGGAATTCAATTGTTATATCTATTTTGGAGTATCTCATAAAGGATAATCACTCAGATCAGAAGTTATTCATATGAGCTACACTTGGTCTATATCACCCGAAAGATTTATTACTCGGGAGCATGTTACATGCGTCATCCTTTAAAGGGTGTCGAAGGCATATTTTTTGGCCTAGGCCTAATATGTCTGCAGCCCATATTTTCAGGTGTGGCCTGTCACGTTCTTTTAGGGACTTAGGCACTTTTTGCTTAGGCCAAAGTGCACGTGATCTAGTGCCCAATACCTTAAAATCCTTTTATACCGCAGTTACTCGACTTTTTAGGAGTTGGTACAATGCATCTTAAAAGGTGTCAAACAGTAAAGCTTTATGTAGCTGCCCCGCTGACTTTTTTATATAGTCATGGCGCTGTTTGGGTTTATCAAGCAATTGATTGGATACAACATCATTGCTTTTTGCCACATAAGTGTGCACTTTTATTGACCAATATTATGGCTTAGGCTGATTATATATTTTGGTCATTTTCCAGGCGGTTGGTAAATCCTTTATGAGTTTATTTACTCGGATTTTATACCACATATGCCATATATTTCCAGGTGTGGTGGAACCATGTGTCTTCTAGGGACTTAAGCACATCTGTTAAAGCAGTGTGCGCATGGCGTATGCCCAATACTTTGGAAATTTCTTTATTCACAACATACAAGCTTCTTTGTAGCTGTTTTGCTATGTGAATTTTGAATGATGTAGCCAACTTTATGTTACACTCATCATATTGTACAAAACAGTCGGTATATCACTCGGATCATGTTATTCAGGGATTCACACCGCATATGCTACATATTAATATCAAGTCGCTTGGTTGACTATAATTATCGAAGCCACTCGGTTGGTTGGATTATTTATTCCTTGACTATATGCTTGGTTTGTTCAATTAACCACATAGTCGAGGGCTACACCTATTAGGTGCATCTATTCGATGCACCTGACTTTATTTTTCAGCCCTCCACAGTCTTCATATTTGGTAAAAGTACTCGGGAGATCATGGCGAAGATGATTGAAGCACTCGGCTTTGGAGTAATCTAGTTCGAGAGAAGATTATCTTTCCGACTGTGAAGGTCTCAGGGGCTACAGTGGAGATTATGGGTACCCCATACCCACACGGCATGTTTATCCGACTAGTCATAGGCGATAGCTTATATCTATGGAATATGTAACCGATCATGACTTGGGTATTACGTTTCCTTTTATATTATGGAGCGGCCTAAGGTCCTGATTTGATAATATTGTAAAATAGATTTAGGAAACCGATACCGTATTGGTTTAGGTTTCTATCTTGTAATCCTGCCCCCCATCCTATATAAGGTGGGCAGGAGGCCCTCTAGGGGGCATGACACAAACTAGATCGTCAGATCTATAATACACCCGGCGGACTCAAATCCCCAAACAGGAGTAGGGTATTACCTCTCATTGAGAGGGCCTGAACCTGTCTAAATTCTTGTCTCCGCATCCATCCACTTTTAGGTCCCGTGCGCTACCCCCTTTTCATATTGCCGAAAATTTGTTTCGACACTACCTAGACAGATACATGCACACAGCAACCTTTTTTATGGAATCCACACAACATACATCAGGATATATAACATATTGGCTGAGATCATCGGGAGATATCGTCTCTGATTCAATCAAGCATGCCATACTCCGCTGATGACATATATACACCTTCTTCTTCACCAACGGCTGCCTTTCTCGTCGCCTACGGGTGGTTTTCGCCACCACGGCTGTACGCCTTCGCCGCCGCCGACTAGTGTTTGTGCCTATACGGTTGGTTGGTTACACCACCGTCGATGGGTGTCTATGTCTTCACCGCCAGTCTGCCTTCGCTGCCGCCGACTGGTGTCCTCGCCTACAAGGTTGGTTGGTCACGCCGCCGTCGATGGGCATCTACGTCTTCACCACCGGCTTGCCTTCACCGCCACTGACTGGTGTCTCTGCCTACACAGTTGGTTGGTCACACTGCCGTTGATGGGCATCTGCGTCTTCACTGCCGGCCTGCTTTCGCCACCGCTGACTGGTGCTTTTGCCTATACGGTTAGCTGGTCACACCGCCGATTGGTCACACCACCGTTGATGGGCGTCCTCATCTTCATCGCCAGTCGCCTCAGCTGCCTCCATGGCTGGTGTTTTAGTCACTATTGATGGACGACCTTTTTCCCACATCGGCCATCTCTGCCGTCACCAAGGGGAATACCAAAAAGCTAAGTCATCATTTTTATATGATATTTTCCTTTTCCTCTGCCTCACTACATCAATTGGTTCTCTATTGAGTAGTGAGTCGGGGGGCTATAGATGTTATATCATATTTTTTCAATAATTTTCACAATATTTATCTTGATTGCTTGTGAATAATCCGAGTAAAAATAAAGTGCCTATCGAGTTATAGAGTTCTATCTTCCTATGCTTTCTGTTTAGTTTGTTGATGGATAGTTGCCCTTGGGCCGATTCCTAGAACCCGAGGGCTCGTTGGATAGACCGAGTAACGCAAGGTTCTAAGCATTACTCGGAAGAAATCAAAAGCATAGGGATAAGATAATTTGTTTTCTGCTCTTAACAATTGCAAAAGTACCCGAGTAGTAAATTCTGATGTGTGAAACTTTGTTTCATTAATGACGAACTCATGTCAATAAGTAGTCGGGCAGAGTGTTTAAACGTAAGGAATCATCTGCTTGGGGAAATCAAAATTGACAAGAGCAGAAATACATATTTATAGACATTTTAAAATACTTAAATTTTCCTCAAGTACTGTATTTACATCAGATACTACTCATCCTATATGTTTGTTATGCAGGATCCAGATCCGGATATGCAAAATAGGGATTCATGGCTATTAGCTTATCTCCTACGCTTCAAGAAGGGATCGGTCAGAACATCACCACCGGCTTGCCTTTACCGTCGCTGACTGGTGCCTTCGCCTATACGGTCGGATGGTCACACCACCGTTGTTGGGCGTTTATGTCTTCACCACCGGCTTGCCGTCGTCGCCGCCGACTGGTGTCTCCACCTACATGGTTGTTTGGTCACACCATCGTTGATTGGACATCTACATCTTCACCGCCGGCCTGCCATCGCCGACGCCGACTGGTGTTTCTGCCTATACGGTTGTTGGGTGTCATCGTCTTCACCGTCGGCTTGCCTCCGCCGCCGCCGATTGGTGTCCTCGCCTATACGGTTGGGTGGTCACACCGCCGTTGTTGGGCGTCATCGTCTTCACCGACCAGCCGCCTCATCCACCGCCGACTGGTGTCCTCGCCTATACGGTTGGGTGGTCACACCACCATTGTTGGGCGTTTACGTCTTCACTGCCGGCTTGCCTCCGTCGCCGCCTACTAGTGTCTCCGCCTACACGGTTGGTTCGTCACACCACCGTTGTTGGGCGTCTACGTCTTTACCGACCGGCTGCTTCAGCTGTCGCCGACTGATGTTTCCTCGCCTCCACGGTTGGTTGGTTACACCACCGTCGATAGGCGTCATCATCTTCACCGTCGGCTTGCCTCCACCGCCGCCGACTGGTGTCCTCGCCTATACGGTTGGGTGGTCACACCGCTATCGTTCGGCGTCATCGTTGTCATGACCGGAAATAACCCAACGGGCGTTCCTTACGTGCCTGTATTATTCCTTGTCCCAGGAGGCAAGGTACACCAAAAGTTGATACAATTCAGAGTTTAACAAGCGGAAGCGTAATTATTTAATTTATTACATGGGCGGCGAAGACCCAGCACACAAGAAGACAAACGAAAAACAGCGGAAGACTAGGGCGACGACCACAGGCGCTTGACGGCAGGCACGAGCTAGACACCAAAGCCTTCATCTTCCAGGGGCTCCTCTTCTGGGTTTGGGACAAATTGAGCAAGACTGAGTACAACCACCGTACTCAACAAGACACACCCATAAGTGCAGAATAAATGCAAGGGAGTACAAACGGGGTTATAATATAAAGGGTTAGGGTTTGCAGTAAACAGCATTAAAAGACACTTAGTTGCTCAAAGCTATTTTGTAAACACGATCCTAGAGCTGTACAATATTATTAATCAAGGCCGTGAACCCACACGAACCTGCCTTAACCCAAGGCCTACGATGATTCAGACCGAACTGGCAACCCGACCCTGGGTCCCAGCTCGTCCCAAGCCAACCCAGGCCAACCAACCCAGGCCAACCATTCCACATTTTATTTGTTAAACAGGTTTTAAGAATTAAAACACTGTAACGGCCCGCCTTCCCCCAGGCCGGGCCCACTTACATCTGATAGCTTTCATAGGTCATAGACTGCCCTCACAGACCAACACATGTCTTTTCTGCACACTTTGTCCTCACTCGTGTGCTCCCTGGAAGAATTTCCCGGTCGGTCACCCATCCTAAATTGCTCCAGGCCAAGCACGCTTAACCTTGGAGTTCTTTGGAGATTGGCTTCCGGAAAAGAAGTTGCAACTTGTTGATATGAGTATTCTATTAATCCTATTAAGCCCTAGGCCGGGATGTTACAAACACTAACTTGAGTACATTGCTCGGCTTGCCCATAACCGAGGGCGCGGCTATTCGAATAGATTATATTCTGATCAGAGGTGTACATCTTTACCCACAAGACACATCTTCCTCACGTGTAACCACGTGCCACATACCACCACGGTATACGGACGGAAGACGTGACATAGTTTCCAACCCATCCTAGCCATAGACAAGAGTACCGACCCAACCCCACCTACGGCCGGAACCCCCGGGACAGGTAGGCAGGACTGAGCCCCTAGCAGCAGGACACCGGCCCTGTGCCATGACATCTCGACTACCGGGCCGCAGCTCGTGTAGCCTTCATTTGTTCTAGAGATGTCCATCGACCCCCGACTTCGTCCATCTCCATCCGTGTACTTTTGTTTATAACCAGACTGAGCCACAAACTAAGCCTTACCCACTAGACATGTGGAAGTACGGTAGTGCTTTGCAACAGAGGCCCGAAGACCGGTCCTTATATGGCCGAGGTGCTACTATCAAAACCATGCACCCCGAGCCCAGCCTAAAACCATTTTGAGGGTTTTGAATAGAGGGGGAGGTGTGAATCCAATTCCACAATAATCCAACCATTCCATAGTGTCCACGTGATATGAATATCCCCAAAGTCTAGAGTTGTAAATCCACCTAATGTTGTCCTATTAATCAGCGAAGCATCTACCTAGATTCATACTAGTGGAACCATGAATAATGTGCCCACTAGTTGAGGTTTTGTTTATTCTAGGATGAACAAAGTAATAATAACAATAACAATAATAAGGTCATAACAAAGGTAAATAGGCATGGCTAGATAAAACAGTGATAACGCGGGAATTTAAATAAAGTGATAATGCAATAATTTAAATCAAACTGGGATTCAATATGTTCAAGGATGATGTGACTTGCCTTGCTCACTTTCCCAAACGTCGGCTTCAACCTCCACGAAGAGCGGATCTTCCGAAGCTACAGCGTCTACACGACCAACGGGAAATAAAAGGGATTTTACTCTAATAAAATCCATATAACAAGCAGGAACAAAGCACAAAAATGTGTTCTTGACTTCTTAAGGAAAAATTAGGGACTTGAACGGTCCAATTTCGAGTTCAAATGGCCAAGTTATGGCCATTTGAAGCTTATATGCTCTTTAAATGAATATTTGCGAATTTCTTCATTTAAAATTTAATTTAAAAAGGGTTTATTGCGTCAGCCGAGGGGAGGGGGCGCGCGGACCGGTTCCACGGGAGTGGGGCCCACGCGGCAGCCTCACGGTCCACGGTGGACCGGGCGCACCCGGGCTCGCACCGGCCGGCGCCGTGAGCCCCACGCGTCAGCCGCACCCGAGGGCGCGGGCGGCTGACGGCCGGGCCCCACGCGGCGGTCACTCGGAGCACCCGAAGGCAGCCACTCGGCGCGGCCGGCGGGAGGCGGCGCTCGCGCCCCTATGGTCGCCGGCGGCGGCCATAGGCACGGCGGAGCGGCGGCCGAGGGAGGGGAAGGGAAGGGGGAAAAGAGGCGACGGTCCACGGCTCACCCTAGGTCGACGGCGACGACGGAAAAGGCGGCCGGAGCGGAGGAAGGCGGCGGCGCGGCTCGGGTCGACGGGGTCGACGGCGTTCCGGCGGTCGGCGGACTCGGCGAGGGGGTGGACGGGGTCGACGGCGGTGCGGCGAAGCCGGAGGAGGCGACGCCGAGGTGGGAGGCAGTCCGGGGCGACGACGACGGCGGACCGGAGCTCAGCGGTGACGGTGGAGAGAGAGAGCGACGTCGCGAGCTCGAATCCGGCGAGGAGGAAGGGCGGCGAGAGGCGGAAACGGACGAAGGAGGTGCGGGATAGGTTTAAATAGGGTTGGAATGGGGAGAGAGCGGCCGGAGGGGAAGGAAACCGGCGTGGGAGGTCCGGCCGCCAGCAATGGCGCCGGCGAGATTTGCGGGGGCAAATCCGCCCGTTTGAACGCGAGAGAGAGAGGGAAAATGGGGGGAAAGGGAGAGGGGATCACGGGGAGTGATTCCCCCCACTTTATTGCACGCGGGGACGGCGGGAGGCGGCGGGATTCGCGGCAGCGGCGGCGCTAGGGCGCGGGGGAGGCGGCGGGAGCGGCGGGAGGAAGGGGATGACGGGTGGGCCCCACCCGTCAACGAGGGTGGCGGGCGTGCCCGCCCGTCAGCGGCGCGCGCGCGGAGAGAGGCCGAGTGGATCGCGGGGGAGAGGAAAGAGAGAGGGGGGAGAGGGAGATGGGCCGGGCTGTCCCAAGGGAGGGAAGGGGGACTTTTAGGGTTTTTCTTTTTATAAAACTTTTTCAACTTTGTTTATTTATTAGTAATTATTATTTGTGCTCTGAAAATTCCACTAAAATTTATTTACGCATTTTAGGCTTTTAGGAAATATACAAAAATCCTCTAAGCCTTATTTGGCTTTTAACTTTGCACATTTTAATTGTTGGAGGCTTTCACATGGATTTTAATTATTCTAGGCATCAGTTAAGGGATATATTTTAGAGTCGTTTTGGGACGTGACACGTTTGTAGGAGGCCATATGACGGGTCGAGAGTGTTTATAGGAAGTTTAATTGGCTTTCAGTATATAAGTCTATTAAACTTTCTACCAATGCTATTAAGCCACCAAGTGACACTCATATATAACGCTCGTAGTAGGTCACCACATGGCACATCTCCAAATTAAAAGAAATATTAAAAATTATGAGAAAAAGGAAAAATATCTAGCTGTTGATTTTCACTTAAATCCGTAATATGTGATTTTATATATCTATTAACACTTCCTCCTAAACTCCCCTACGTGTACGTACGCTGTGCGTAGTAGTACTGTTTGTTTGCAGAAGGTGTAAAGAAAAAGTACTGTTTGCCAAAAAAAAAGGCCAAAAAAATAATACTAACGTAGTATCGTATGTACACCGCAGAAAAAAAAAAGAACGTATGTATCCTGCCCGATCCTGACCCTGTTATGGTGTTCTCCTATTTTTTCTCTGTATATTAGTTAGAGAAAATACAACAATTTTTTTAAAAAAAAAGTGGGGATACCAGATTTATTTTTTAGATGGAGATCTAATAGTTAAAATTAACGGGTCCACCGATTTAAAGGAAAACCGACGGTAAGATTATAGAATGACACATGGTGACCTAGAAGCGTTTGTAGATGGTCACATGGCGGCTTGAGAGCGTTTATAAGAAAATGAGTGTTGCATTACGCATGCAGTAGTTCTGAATCCAATTTCTGTCTACACCAGTGGGTAAATCAAGAGATCTCTGAAGATCTTTCAGCGATGTAAACTTTGTTTCATTCAGTTCCTTCTCCACGATGGACAGAGATGTAGGATCGAATCACAAGAACTAAGCCAACCAGAGGGGGGTGAATGGTTGGTATGCCCAAAAACCAAAACTTTTAGCGGAAATAAAAGTTACCCTCAAATTCAACGGATCGCGGTCTGACCGAAGTTGTCCTGCCGGTCTGACCGCACATGTGCCGTCGGTCTGACCGGTGTTGATCGAACAGTCCGACCGCCCTGAGATCGCCTGTAGCTCCCTGTCGCAGTCGCCGGTCTGACCGCCTTACGCCCGCCGGTCTGACCGCTGGTGTGTCGCCGGTTAGACCGCCGAAACCCGGTCAAACACAAATCGAAGAACTCTTGAATCGGCATATAGAAGATGAAGTAGAATACCAAATTCCAAACTTAAGTGTATGATTCAAATACCTCATTATTCGCTTGACCACTTAATGATGTGAAGCACGAGGAGAAGCTTGAAAGCGCGCACACAAACACATAGCAAATTGTATGTCTGGCCTAGAAGCAGTTAGATACAACAAAGATCCAATCATACTTCTATACTCCTTTTGATCAACAGCTTCACCATCTTCATCAGGATCTAACACAGCTATAGAACCAATTGGTGTTGAAATTAGCTTGCAATTCTCCATCCTAAACCGTCTCAAAAGATCTTTCGTATACTTCGTTTGATGCACAAATGTACCTTGAGGTGTTTGTTTAATTTGCAATCCCAAAAAGTACGATAACTCACCCATCATGCTCATCTCAAATTCCATGCGCATAGTCTCAGCAAACTCTACAACCAAAGCGTGAGTTGAACAACCAAAGATGATATCATCCACATAAATCTGAATGAACAGTTGATTATCACCATGCTTAAGAACAAAAAGCGTTTTGTCAACCTTTCCCATTGTAAAACCTTTCGCAAGCAAAAAGTTCTTAAGCCTATCATACCATGCTCTAGGTGCTTGTTTCAAACCTTACAAAGCTTTAGACAGTTTAAAAACATGGTTAGAAAAATCAGGATATTCAAAACCCAGTGGTTGTTTGATGTAAACTTTCTCCTGTATAAAACCATTTATAAAAGCACTTTTCACATCCATTTGATACAATTTAAAACCTTTTGAAGCAGCAAAAGCCAACAAAAGTCTAATTGCCTCAATTCTAGCAACAGGAGCAAAAGTTTCAACAAAATCCAAACCCTCCACCTAGGTAAAACCTTGAGCAACAAGTCTAGCATTATTTCTCACAATCAAACCATCCTCATTTTGTTTATTTTTGAAAACTCACTTGGTTCCAATAATATTATGTCCAAAAGGTGGTTCAACTAAAGCCCAAACTTTATTTCTCTCAAAATTTTCAAGTTCTTCATGCATGGCATTAATACACGATTCATCAGTCAATGCATGTGACACATCTTTGGGTTCAAAAGTAGCAACAAATGCAGAATTTGCACAAACATCATGAGTCGTTACGTTAGACCTAGTAGTCCGCTCACCTAGATTACCAATGATTTGTTCTGGCGGATGTCGTCGTTGTATATGCAAAGGAGCAGCGACTTCTCAAGTTGATTCACGTTCTGTTGAAGTTGAAGTCTCTGGAGGACCATCTCGATCAGCATCAACAGTACCCGAACCCGACGAACCTAGCCGATCTGACCGCACCTCCTGTGTCGGTCTGACCGGAGGTATGCCGGCGGTCTGACCGGCCTGGTGCCCGGTCTGACCAGCCGAGCCGACCTCGTCGTCGCTCTCATCTTCAAAAATACAACCATCCTCCCCCTGAACCTATGACAATGTACCTGCAATATCGGGTCTAGTACCTGGACTAGCCTCATCAAAAGAAACTTCGCAAGTCTCAACAATTTTGTTAGTCTCTAAAACAAGTACACGATAGCCACGAGAGTGTGCCGGGTAACCAAGAAACATTCCATCAGTAGAACGTGCCTCAAACTTATCCAAATTTCCAGATTTTAAGACAAAGCATTTGCAACCAAAAACACGCAAATGTGAAACTTTGGGTTGATGTCCAAATCGAAGTTCATAAGAAGTTTTTCCAAGTTTTGATCTCAAGATGTAGGATCAAGGAGGCCGACTAGAGGGGGGTGAATAGGCGGTTTTAAAACTTAATGGCACTTAAACAAAACTAACCTAAGTTGCTAGGCAAGGTGAGGTGCAAGGTTAACTAAGAAACTAAGTTAAGTTTTGCAAACCTAAGTGATATGGGCTCAAATATGTCTCTATGAATGTAAATAGCACAAATGTAAATGCAACAAATAAATGAGACAAGAGACAAGGAATTTTTCACCGAGGTTCGGAAACTCGCCTGTTTCCTAATCCCCGTTGAGGCGAGCCCAACTCCACCGCTCAACCACAAAGCCACCGCACGCCCCCTTCGTCAAGGGGTGGGCAAGGCGGGAGCCGGCCCACGGAGAGGACTACCCAAGCCTCGATCACTTGGGGTAGTTCTTCCTTCACTCGGAAGGTGGTGAACTCCAAACTACTCACAAACGGTGCCGGGCCTCCTTCACAATCTCCTCGGAGAGGTCACCAGGCAACACCTCCACAAGCCGTCTAGGAGGCGGCAACCTCCAAGAGTAACAAGTCTAGGATGCTTGCCGAGTATGATCAAGTGCCACACTAGCTATAACAATGAAGCAACGCACTTGGATTGGCTTAACTCACTCTCTAACACCTCACTAGATAAACTAAGTGCACAAGGGTGTGAGAGCTCTTGCAAGGGTTCAAGATAATGCAATGGAGTGCCAAAACCTTACCCTTGCTGCTGGGGAGTGGTATATATACCCCCAACCACCAAAACTAGCCGTTGGAACCGAAATCCCCAACTTTGTGCTCTGCCGGTTAGACCGCTGTTGTGAGGCCGGTCAGACCGGACTACTTTGTAACGGCTAGAAAACTAGCCGTTACAGGGTAATCATTGAGCCCACTCAACCTAGCCGGTCTGACCGCAATGTAGTGGCCGGTCTGACCGTCCACGGCTCGGTCAGACCGCCGTTGGCTCGGTCTGACCAGTTGCGGCTCTGGCGGCTCTGTATCGCCACCAAAAACCAGACCAGTGCAACAGACCAGTGGGGCCAGTCAGACCGGCCTTACCACGCCGGTCAGACCGGCTAACAAACCCGGTCAGACCGGCCTAAGGCCCACGGTCAGACCGCAGGTCACTTTTCAGCTCAACCGACCGTTAGTAAAATGACGATATCTCTTGACTCGGGTCTCGGAATTTGGCGTTCTTGGACTCTATGGAAAGATTATTCAAAGGGCCATCCAACCCATGAAAAATCCATCCAAGAAACACAACTTAAGTCAAGGATAAAGGGCTCACACTCCAAAGGATATCCACCGGACATACCCACAAGATGTCACTCACTCCTATTGGACATGCCCACTTCTCTCTTGGTTTAGGACTTGAGAAAACTCATCACACTTGGTTAAACAAGCCCACAAAATGCACCTACATGCATATGAACTAATATGGCACAAGATTATCCACAAGCTCGCTTCATAGACCCCTCTTGATAGTACGGCGCCTATCTAGCAAATCCGGTCTACACCAAACACCAAGACCGGGAAAAGACTAAGAAAACATTCTTAGCTACATTATACCTTTGCCTTGCGCCATCCATTTTGGGGTCAAGCTTGAGCCGAGATCAACACTTGTGACCATCCGGTTGAACCATGTTTATGCCGAGGTCTTGTCCATCCTTTGTCAAGACTTTATTTTCATCACAAGCTTGACTTCATTCTTGCCAACATGACGATGTCCTTGGCTTGGTGACCACTAACCCATAGTGTCATTCATTAGCCTCATCGTAGTGGGACCTATTCCTTTTCACACCTCAAAGGAGAACATTAGTCTCAACAAATCGGTTGTCATCCTTCACTTGATGACCAACCGGTTGCATATGAAAGATATGGATATGTTTGTTGAGTATTCATTAACATCACAAGTGTCATATACTCGTATGCAATCTCAAGTGCAAAGATCCGATATAAATAATAGGTGAACAACATGGATCTAGAACATGCACAATAAATGTATAGGATTTGCTCCCCCTAAATATATGCATACAAATAAAAATACAAGAGATGCAAGTGTATGCATAATTAGAGAATGACCAATGGGGGTTTATCCTATACATATAGAGAAGGCATATGTAGTAATGATGTAGAGCAACATAAAACATATACCTTCATGATCTCCATGTTCTCAATGTAAATGAGACTAAATAAGATAACATTCGAGTAAACATTAGTCTCACACTTATATATCAATAACATGGAAATCATATATATGAACCTATCAAAAAATAGGAGATAAGAAGTGGTGCATATCGTTTTATCTCCATGCATTTCATCCTTGTCATGATTAAGGTCCATCACAAAAGAATGCATGTCTTCCACATCTCATTATCGGGAAATAACCTAGTAGACAAGTTATGCAAAAGAGAGGTTAATCCCATAAACATCGGTTTATCATCTATCACCAAAGTAACAATTACACAAATTGTTTAATCCAAGATCTTTCAATCTTTTCTCTCTTTGGTGATGGATAATAACCTGATATAAACAATATAGAGAGATGAGATGAAAAATGATTTCAAATCAAGATAGAAATCTTATAATAAACAAAATATAGAATAAGCTCCTCCTCAAGATGTGCATACATATGGATATGAAGGAACGCATATGCACATAATCAATAAAGATCAAATAGGAAGCTCACACTATATTTTGGATCCACAAGAGAGACCAAGTTAGAATATGTGAAGTTTAATACATACCTCTCATCTTTTTTACTTCCATATCCAAATGAGACTTGTCAAAGAAAGGCTCATAAAAACGTTAGTCTCATATAATTAGATTTGTCATTAATCACCGAAACCAAATTAAGGCACTTGAACTTACACAAGAAAACCCGATTTGAAATATAGCATGCGGTGTTAATCGCCTCAGCCCAAAATTTTCTAGGAGTGTAATACTCATCCAACATCGTTCTAGCCATCTCAACCAAAACACGATTCTTTCTTTCAACAACACCGTTTTGTTGTGGAACACGAGGAGAAGAAAATTCATGATCAAGACCTCTTTCATTGCAAAACTGTTCAAATGAAGCATTTTTAAATTCACCACCATTATCACTTCAAATTCCTTTCAAAGAACCAGGAAATTCAAGATCTAATCGAAGAAACAAACCACGAAAGTGTTGAAACGTCTCATCCTTAGTTGCCATAAAGAAAACCCAAGAATATCTAGAAAAATCGTCAACAATAACCAACACATACCACTTTCCTTCAACTGATTGCACTCTAGCTGGACCAACAGTGTCCATGTGTAATAGCTGTCCCGGTGCATCAGTCATCACAGAAACAATAGGAGTGTCACGTCCCAAAACGACCCTAAAATATATCCTTTAAAATTATGCCTAGAATAATTAAAATCCTTGTGAAAGCCTCCAAAAATTAAAATGTGCAAAGTAAAAGTCAAACAAGGCTTAGAGGATTTTTGTATATTTCCTAAAAGCCTAAAATGTGTAAATAAATTTTAGTGGAATTTTCAGAGCACAAATAATAATTAAGAAGAAAAAAACAAAGTTGAAAAAGTTTTATAAAAAGAAAAAAACCCTAAAAGTCCCCCTCCACCTCTTGGGCCAGCCCGGCCCATCTCTCTTCCACCCCCCCTCTCTCCTCTCCCCGCGGCCCACTCGGCCTCTTCCAGCACGCGCGCCGCTGACGGCAGGCCCGCCCGCCACCCTCGCTGATGGGTCGGGCCCACCCGTCATCCCCGTCCTCCCGCCGCTCCCGCCGCTCCGCCCGCGCCAAGCGCCGCCGCCGCCGCCAAATCCGCCGCGTCCCGCCGTCCCCGCGTGCAATAAAGTGGGGGAAATCACTCCCCGTGATCCCCTCTCCCTTTCCCCCCATTTTTCCCCTCTCTCTCTTGCGTTCAAACGGGCGGATTTGCCCCCGCAAATCTCGCCGGCGCCATTGATGGCGGCCGACCTCCCGCGCCGGTTTCCTTCCCCTCTGGCCGCTCTCTCCCCCTTCCAACCCTATTTAAACCCTCCCCGCACCTCCTCCGTCCGTTTCCGCCTCTCGCCACCCTTTCTCCTCGCCGGATTCCAGCTCGCGACGTCGCTCTCTCTCTCTCCGCCGTCGCCGCCGAGCTCCGGTCCGCCGCCGTCTTCGCCCCGAACTGTTTCCCGCCCCGGCGTCGCCTTCTCCGGCTTCGCCGCACCGTCGCCGTCCCCGTCCACCCCCTTGTCAAGCTCGCCGACTGCTAGAGCGCCGCCGTCCCAGAGCCGCGCCGCCGCCTTCCTCCGCTCCGGCCGCCTTTTTCGTCGTCGCCGTCGACCTAGGGTGAGCCGTGGACAGTCGCCTCTTTTCCCCCTTCCCTTCCCCTCTCTCGGCCGCCGCTCCGCCGTTCCTATGGCCGCCGCCGGCGACCATACGGGCGCGGGCGCCGCCTCCCGCCGGCCGCGCCGAGTGGCCGCCTTCGGGCGTGCCGAGTGGCTGCCGCGTGGGGCCCGGCCGTCAGCCGCCCGCGCCCTCCGGTGCGGCTGACGCGTGGGGCCCACGGCGCCGGCCGATGTGAGCCTGGGTGCACCCGGTCCACCGTGGACCGTGAGGCTGCCGCGTGGGCCCCACTACCATGGACCCGGTCCGCGCGCCCTCTCCCCTCGGCTGACGCAATAAACCTTTTTTTAAATTAAAATTTAAATGAAAAAATTCGCAAATATTTATTTAAAGAGCATATAAACTTCAAATGGCCATAACTTGGCCATTTGAACTCGGAATTGGACCGTTCAAGTCTCTAATTTTTCCTTAAGAAGTCAAGAACCCATTTTTGTGCTTTGTTCCTGCTTTTTATGTGGAGTTTATTAGAGTAAAAGCTCTTTTATTTCCCGTTGGTTGTGTAGATGCTGCAGCTTCGGAAGATCCGCTCTTCGTGGAGGTTGAAGCCGACGTTTGGGAAAGTGAGAAAGGCAAGTCACATCATCCTTGAACATATTGAATCCCAGTTTATAAAATTATTTTGATTTAAATTAATGCATTATCGCTTTATTTAAATTCCCGCGTTATCACTGTTTTATTTAGCCATGCCTATTTACCTTTGTTATGACCTTATTATTATTGTTATTGTTATTATTACCTTGTTTACCCTAGAATAAACAAAACCCCCAACTAGTGGGTACCCTATGCATGGTACCACTAGTATGAATTTAGGTAGATGCTTCGCTGGTTAATTAGGCAACATTAGGTGGTTTTACAACTCTAGACTTTGGGAATATTCATATCATCTGGACACTATGGAATGGTTGGATTATTGTGGAATTGGATTCACACCTCCCCCTCTATTCAAAATCCTCAAAATGGTTTTAGGCTAGGCTTGGGGTGCATGGTTTTGATGGTGGCGCCTCGGCCATATAAGGACCGGTCTTCGGGCCTCTGTTGCAAAGCACTACCGTACTTCCACATGTCTAGTGGGTAAGGCTTAGTTTCCGGCTCAGTCTAGTTATAAACAAAAGTACACGGATGGAGATGGACGAAGTCGGGGATTGATGGACATCTCTAGGGCAAATGAAGGCTACACGAGCTGCGGCCCGGTAGTCGAGATGTCATGGCACAGGGTCGGTGTCCTGCTGCTAGGGGCTCAGTCCTGCCTACCTGTCCCGGGGGTTCCGGCCGTAGGTGGGGTTGGGTCGGTACTCTTGTCTATGGCTAGGATGGGTTGGAAACTATGTCACGTCTTCCGTCCGTATACCGTGGTGGTATGTGCCACGTGGTTACACGTGAGGAAGATGTGTCTTGTGGGTAAAGTTGTACACCTCTGATCAGAGTATAATCTATTCGAATAGCCGCGCCCTCGGTTATGGGCAAGCCGAGCAATGTACCCAAGTTACTGTTTTAATTCTTAAAATCTGCTTAACAACTAAAATGTGGAATGGTTGGCCTGGGTTGGCTTGGGACGAGCTAGGACCCAGGGTCGGGTTGCCAGTTCGGTCTGAATCATCGTAGGCCTTGCGTTAAGGCAGGTTCGTGTGGGTTCACGGCCTTGATTAATAATATTGTACAGCTCTAGGATCGTGTTTACAAAATAGCTTTGAGCAACTAAGTGTCTTTTAATGCTGTTTACTGCAAACCCTAACCCTTTATATTATAACCCCCTTCTACTCCCTTGCATTTATTCTGCACTTATGGGTGTGTCTTGTTGAGTACGGTGGTTGTACTCAGTCTTGCTCAATTTTTCCTAAACCCAGAAGAGGAGCCCCTGGATGATGAAGGCTTTGGTGTTTAGCTCGTGCCTGCCGTCAAGCGCCTGTGGTCGTCGCCCTAGTCTTCCGCTGTTTTCGTTTGTCTTCTTGTGTGCTGGGCCTTCGCCGCCCATGTAATAAATTAACTATTTACGCTTCCGCTTGATAAACTCTGAAATGTATCAACTTTTGATGTAACTTGCCTCCTGGGACAAGGAATAATACACACACGTAAGGAACGCCCGTTGGGTTTTTTCGGTCGTGACAAGTTAGTATCAGAGCCCCCTTGACCCTAGGACGAGCCTTAGATCCCAAGCCTTAGCAATATTTTCGAAATAAAAACCCTTTCTTATTTGTGAAAATCCTCTAGTCTCTCTATGTCCTGCTGCTTCATTTATCGTCAAAATCTGATCTTTAAAATGTTGCTTCTCTCTTTTGTTTTTGTTTGTAGATGGCCGGCAGCATCAACCGTCATGGTCTGGACCTGACTGGCTTCGTTTTGGAGCTGCGGGGCATGTGCGTTGTCCTGGGGTATCCGCATGGAGTGGACTACCAGGGCAAGCAACTCCCGGAGCAGGAGGGTGACGATGCAGAGCCCCACGTTGCTTGGGATGTCACTGCAGTGATCCTCACTGGCTCACCCGAGAGGACCTCGTTGGCAGTCACCGTGGGTGGAGATTCTTTCTCTGCCGCTTGCCAGAATGCCGCACTCCTCGCCATCGGCACTCTTCACCAGCGCTACCCGGACGAGTTGCGGCACTCGCCCTACCGCTACCACCCTCGTCGCGGAGGAGCCCGTGACTACACCACCTTCAGGGATGCTAGCTCGGAGGATGACGCTACCATCATGCACCTGGCGCACATGGTGGAGGCGTACGACGCGGCCCGTATCGACTTCCATCAGATGGTGCGTCGCGGGTTGGTCGAGAACAATGTGAAGATCCTGGAGCTGTGTCAGGAGAATCTGCAGCTAAAGAAGGACCTAGATGCGATGGAGGCGCAGCTGTGTCAGCTCAAGATCGCCCAGGGAGAGGTCTGTCACCCCAAGCACCGCCGCGTCTGCCGCAGCCTGAAGATCACTGCCCGCAAGAGTACCTCCAGGCCTGAGCTTGTTCGTCAGTCCCTGGCGTGGACCTGCTTCGTCGAGACCCCTCGTGCCGAGCCCGCGCCCTTGGTTCCTCAGGAGGAGGGAGCCTCTGGTGTTGGTAGCACAGAGAATGTGCTGTTGCTCACCTTCCGTCCTAGTCCGTCGCAGAAGTAGACGAGTAGTTAGTAGGCTTGCGCGTGTGTTCTTCTCGTTTGTCTTTTTGCTAGAGTCGTGTGGGGCATGGTTATGCCGGTGTGTGGTATAACTATGTCGGGGCCTGTCTTTATTTTATTTGCTTAAGCAACTTGAACCTTAATGAACCAATTTAATAGTAGTAATAAATTCAAGAATTATGGTAGTCGTGGGTGGTTAGTTTTAATAGTCAGCTCTCTCTGTTTGCTGGTTCTGTGTGGGATTTTCAGATGGTGACAACCAGGAGAAGTGCTGCTACCGGTGAAGGCAGTCACCCCGAAGGCAGCAACCACAACAACCATGGCAGCCCACCTCCACCTCCTCCCCCACCTCCACCACCACCACCAGACACCAACTCCATCCTCACCCAAATCCTCGCCCAGCAGGCCAACATGATGGCTGCTTTCCTCCATCACATCTAAAATCCACCACAGCATAATGCTCCACCTTCACCACCACCCCCACAACACTCTAAACTCGCCGAGTTCCTCCGCATCCGTCCGCCTACCTTCTCTAGCTCCAATAACCCCGTGGATGCTTTGGATTTGTTGCATGCCGTGGGGAAAAAGTTAGACACCGTGCAGTGCAACGATGAGGAGAAAGTCATCTTTGCCGCCCATCAACTGCAGGGGCCCACATCTCTATGGTGGGACCACTTCCAGGCTACGCAGCCAGAGGGGCAGCCTATTACTTGGGCCCGCTTCACCGCCGCTTTCTGGAGGACCCATGTGCCCGCCGGAGTCATGGCCCTTAAGAAAAGGGAATTCCGGGAGTTGAAGCAAGGCAACCGCTCCGTGATGGAGTATTTGCATGAGTTTAACAACTTGGCTCGGTACGCCCCGGAGGATGTTCGGGAAAAAGCAGAAATGGACCCTGAGCTGTCCGTGCGTCTAGTCTCCGGGGATTATCCTGATTTCCAACGTCTGGTGGACAAGAGCATCCGCTTGGAAGCCAAGCACAAGGAACTGGAGTCGCACAAGCGTCGCTTGGCGAATTTCCGCAATCAACAGGGGGCTAACCAAAGGGTCCGCTACACCAATCTCTATCCAGGGGGATCCTCCTCGTAGCAGCAGCAGCAGCAGCAACCTCGTTCCGCGCCCCGACCTCAATTCGTGGTGCGCGTTCCACAGCCGCAGCAACAGCAGAGTCAGCAAGGGACCCGTGCGCCCCGTCCTCCTGCGCCCGTTGTGCAGCCTGGTCAAGGCCGCAGAGACGCTCAAGGTCAGCAGCGTCTGTGCTTCAACTGCTTTGAGCCCGGGCACTTTGCGGATAAATGCCCAAAGCCGAGGCGCCAGCAAGGCCAAGCGCCTCCCCGCCCCAACAACGGTGGTAAGGATGTCATTCGGGGTCGTGTGAACCACGTGACTGCCGAGAATGTGCTGACAACTCCAGACGTCATCGTGGGTACGTTCCTCATTCATTCTATTCCTGCTACCATTTTGTTCGACTCTGGAGCTTCTCACTCGTTTATATCTGTGCCATTTGTGGGAAGAAATCAATTGGGGTTAGAAAGGCTTAGGAACCCTCTGCTCATCACCACCCCTGGAGGGGTTATGACAGCAAAGTATTATAGCCCTGCCGTTCCTATAGAAATCCAGGGAATTCCTTTCCCCTCGGATTTGATTCTTCTAGACACCAAGAACTTGGATGTGATCCTCGGGATGAATTGGTTGGCTCAATTCCAAGGAGTAGTGGATTGCGCAAGACGAACTATCACTCTGTACCGAGGGCCAGAACAACCGGTTGTTTTCTTTGCACCCCCAACCTCTGTCGGCAGTTCCGAACTTCATCAGATAGGACTGTCGGAAACCCCCATCGTCAGTGAGTTCGGAGATGTGTTTCCGGAAGAACTACCCGGTATGCCGCCCAAGCGAGAGATTGAGTTCCCGATAGATCTTGCTCCAGGAACCACTCCTCTGTACAAGCGACCCTACCGTATGGCAGCAAATGAACTGGCCGAAGTCAAGAAACAGTTGGAAGAGTTGAAAGAAAAGGGGTATATACGGCCGAGCACTTCCCCCTGGGGTGCTCCCGTGATTTTTGTGGAAAAGAAGGACAAGACAAAGAGGATGTGTGTTGACTACAGAGCTCTCAATGAAGTTACTATCAAAAACAAGTACCCTCTTTCCCGGATCGATGATCTGTTCGATCAGCTTAAAGGTGCCACTGTATTCTCCAAGATTGATCTTCGTTCCGGATATCACCAGTTGCGCATCCGTGAAGAAGATATCCCGAAGACCTCATTCACCACGCGATATGGACTGTATGAATTCACGGTGATGTCGTTCGGTCTGACCAATGCTCCTGCCTTCTTCATGAACTTAATGAACAAAGTGTTCATGGAATACTTGGATAAGTTTGTGGTGGTCTTTATTGACGACATCCTGGTGTACTCACAATCAGAGGAAGACCATCAGCAGCATCTTCGTCTGGTGTTGGGAAAGTTGCGGGAACATCAATTGTATGCCAAGCTTAGCAAGTGTGAGTTCTGGTTGTCCGAAGTCAAATTCTTAGGGCACGTGATATCCGCTAAAGGAATTGCTGTGGACCCCGAAACGATGACCGCCGTCACTGATTGGAAGCAACCCAAGACAGTTACTCAGGTTCGCAGCTTTTTGGGTTTGGCAGGATACTACCGAAGATTTATCGAGAACTTCTCCAAAATCGCTCGACCCATGACGCAGTTGCTGAAGAAGGAAGAAAAATTTGTGTGGAGCCCGCAATGCGAGAAGGCATTCCAAACTCTCAAAGAAAAGCTGGTTTCCTCGCCAGTGTTGATATTACCGGATACTCGCAAGGACTTCCTGGTGTACTGTGACGCTTCGCGCCAAGGATTAGGGTGCGTGCTCATGCAGGAAGGTCATGTGGTAGCCTATGCCTCACGCCAGCTATGGCCCCATGAAGGCAACTACCCTACCCATGATTTGGAGTTAGCCGCTGTGGTTCATGCTCTAAAGATCTGGCGGCACTATCTCATTGGGAATCGCTGTGAAATATATACTGATCATAAGAGTTTGAAGTACATCTTCACTCAGTCGGATCTGAATCTTCGGCAGAGAAGATGGTTAGAACTCATCAAGGATTATGATGTGGTAATCCACTATCATCCTAGTAAGGCCAACGTGGTCGCCGACGCTCTAAGTCGAAAAAGCCATTGCAACACTCTTGGCGTCTGTGGCATTCCACAGGAACTTCATCAACAGATGGAAGCCCTGAACCTAAGCATAGTTGGCCATGGATTCTTGCCTACGCTGGAAGCCAAGCCTACCTTGCTCGATCAAATCCGCGATGCTCAGAAGAATGATCCAGATATGCATGGGATCCTCAAGAATATGAAACAGGGTAAAGCCATTGGTTTCACAGAAGATGAACATGGAACCCTATGGAATGGAAATCGTGTATGCGTTCCGGACGACAAGGAACTTAAATAGTTGATACTTCAGGAAGCTCACGAAAGTCCCTATTCCATCCATCCTGGCAGCACGAAGATGTACTTGGACTTGAAAGAGAAATACTGGTGGGTTAGTATGAAGCGGGAAATTGCAGAGTTCGTGGCCCTTTGTGATGTGTGCCAGCGTGTTAAAGCTGAGCACCAACGACCGGCCGGACTTCTCCAACCTCTCCAAGTACCAGAATGGAAATGGGATGAAATTGGGATGGATTTCATCATCGGACTTCCAAAAACCCAGGGCGGTTATGATTCTATATGGGTAGTCGTGGACCGACTAACCAAGGTAGCTCGGTTCATTGCCGTGAAGACCACCTATGGAGGGAACAAACTAGCTGAACTCTACTTCGCTAGGATCGTGAGTCTCCATGGCGTTCCTAAGAAAATTGTATCTGATAGGGGAAGCCAATTCACCTCACACTTCTGGAAGAAGCTCCAAGAAGAGTTGGGTACCCGATTAAATTTCAGCACCGCGTATCACCCGCAGACAGATGGACAGACCGAGCGTCTGAATCAGATCCTCGAAGATATGCTTCGCGCATGTGTCCTAGATTTTGGGAAGACCTGGGATAAGGGTCTCCCCTATGCCGAGTTCTTCTACAATAACAGCTACCAAGCCAGCATACAAATGGCACCCTATGAAGCGTTGTATGGCCGCAAATGCCGGACACCGCTATTGTGGGACCAAGTTGGGGAAAGCCAAGTGTTCGGGACTGATATCCTAAGAGAAGCTGAAGCTAAAGTCAGAACCATTCGGGATAATCTAAAGGTGGCACAGTCTCGCCAGAAAAGTTATGTAGACAACCGACGCCGTAACCTAGAATTCGCAGTGGACGATTTTGTGTACCTTCGGGTCACGCCATTGCGGGGCGTACACAGGTTTCAGACGAAAGGGAAGCTCGCACCTCGGTTCGTGGGTCCTTTCCGTATCATTGCTCGACGCGGAGAAGTCGCTTACCAGTTGGAGCTGCCCGCATCCTTGGGCAACGTGCATGATGTGTTCCATGTGTCGCAACTCAAGAAATGTCTTCGAATGCCATCTGAGCAGGCCGATTCAGAGCAAATTGAAGTTCGCGAAGACTTGACCTACGTAGAGAGACCAGTGAAAATCCTGGACACCATGGAGCGCAGGACCAGGAACCGGGTAATCCGTTTTTGCAAGGTCCAATGGAGCAACCACGCCGAGGAAGAAGCTACTTGGGAGCGTGAAGACGAGCTGAAGGCAGCCCATCCCGATCTCTTCGCCAGTTCTTCCGAATCTCGGGGTCGAGATTCCGTTTAAGGGGGGTAGGTTTGTCACGTCCCAAAATGACCCTAAAATATATCCTTTAAAATTATGCCTAGAATAATTAAAATCCTCGTGAAAGCCTCCAAAAATTAAAATGTGCAAAGTAAAAGTCAAACAAGGCTTAGAGGATTTTTGTATATTTCCTAAAAGCCTAAAATGTGTAAATAAATTTTAGTGGAATTTTCAGAGCACAAATAATAATTAAGAAGAAATAAACAAAGTTGAAAAAGTTTTATAAAAAGAAAAAAAGCCTAAAAGTCCCCCTCCCCCTCTTGGGTTGGCCCGGCCCATCTCTCTTCCCCCCCCCTCTCTCTCTCCTCTCCCCGCGGCCCACTCGGCCTATCCCCGCACGCGCGCCGCTGACGGGCGGGCCCGCCCGCCACCCTCGCTGACGGGTGGGGCCCACCTGTCATCCCGTCCTCCCGCCGCTCCTCCCGCGCCAAGCGCCACCGCCGCCGCCAAATCCGCCACATCCCGCCGTCCCTGCGTGCAATAAAGTGCGGGAAATCACTCCCCGTGATCCCCTCTCGCTTTCCCCCCATTTTTCCCCTCTCTCTCTTGCGTTCAAACGGGCGGATTTGCCCCCGCAAATCTCGCCGGCGCCATTGATGGCGGCCGACCTCCCGCGCCGGTTTCCTACCCCTCCGGCCGCTCTCTCCCCCATCCAACCCTATTTAAACCCTCCCCGCACCTCCTCCGTCCGTTTCCGCCTCTCGCCGCCCTTCCTCCTCGCCGGATTCGAGCTCGCGACATCGCTCTCTCTCTCCGCTGTCGCCGCCGAGCTCCGGTCCGCCGCCGTCTTCGCCCCGGACCGTTTCCCGCCCCGGCGTCGCCTTCTCCGGCTTCGCCGCACCGTCGCCGTCCCCGTCCACCCCCTCGTCGAGCTCGCCGACCGCCGGAGCGCCGCCGTCCCCGAGCCGCGCCGCCGCCTTCCTCCGCTCCGGCCGCCTTTTTCGTCGTCGCCGTCGACCTAGGGTGAGCCGTGGACCGTCGCCTCTTTTCCCCCTTCCCTTCCCCTCTCTCGGCCGCCGCTCTACCGTTCCTATGGCCGCCGCCGGCGACCATAGGGGCGCGGGCGCCGCCTCCCGCCGGCCTCGCCGAGTGGCCGCCTTCGGGCGCGCCGAGTGGCTGCCACGTGGGGCCCGGCCGTCAGCCACCCGCGCCCTCCGGTGTGGCTGACGCGTGGGGCCCACGGCGCCGGCCGGTGTGAGCCCGGGTGCACCCAGTCCACCGTGGACCGTGAGGCTGCCGCGTGGGCCCCACTCCCGTGGACCCGGTCCGCGCGCCCTCTCCCCTCGGCTGACGCAATAAACCTTTTTTTAAATTAAAATTTAAATGAAGAAATTCGCAAATATTTATTTAAAGAGCATATAAACTTCAAATGGCCATAACTTGTCCATTTGAACTCGGAATTGGACCGTTCAAGTCTCTAATTTTTCTTTAAGAAGTCAAGAACCCATTTTTGTGCTTTGTTCCTGCTTTTTATATGGAGTTTATTAGAGTAAAAGCCCTTTTATTTTCCGTTGGTCGTGTAGACGCTGCAGCTTCGGAAGATCCTCTCTTCGTGGAGGTTGAAGCCGACGTTTGGGAAAGTGAGCAAGGCAAGTCACATCATCCTTGAACATATTGAATCCCAGTTTATAAAATTATTTTGATTTAAATTAATGCATTATCGCTTTTTTTAAATTCCCGCGTTATCACTGTTTTATTTAGCCATGCCTATTTACCTTTGTTATGACCTTATTATTATTGTTATTGTTATTATTACCTTGTTTACCCTAGAATAAACAAAACCCCCAACTAGTGGGTACCCTATGCATGGTACCACTAGTATGAATTTAGGTAGATGCTTCGCTGGTTAATTAGGCAACATTAGGTGGTTTTACAACTCTAGACTTTGGGAATATTCATATCACCTGGACACTATGGAATGGTTGGATTATTGTGGAATTGGATTCACACCTCCCCCTCTATTCAAAATCCTCAAAATGGTTTTAGGCTGGGCTTGGGGTGCATGATTTTGATGGTAGCACCTCGGCCATATAAGAACCGGTCTTCGGGCCTCTGTTGTAAAGCACTACCGTACTTCCACATGTCTAGCGGGTAAGGCTTAGTTTGTGGCTCTGTCTGGTTATAAACAAAAGTACACGGATGGAGATGGACGAAGTCGGGGGTCGAGGGACATCTCTAGGGCAAATGAAGGCTACACGAGCTGCGGCCCGGTAGTCGAGATGTCATGGCACAGGGTCGGTGTCCTGCTGCTAGGGGCTCTGTCCTGCCTACCTGTCCCGGGGGTTCCGGCCGTAGGTGGGGTTGGGTCGGTACTCTTGTCTATGGCTAGGATGGGTTGGAAACTATGTCAAGTCTTCCGTCCGTATACCGTGGTGGTATGTGCCACGTGGTTACACGTGAGGAAGATGTGTCTTGTGGGTAAAGTTGTACACCTCTGATCAGAGTATAATCTATTCGAATAGCCGCGCCCTCGGTTATGGGCAAGCCGAGCAATGTACCCAAGTTAGTGTTTTAATTCTTAAAATCTGCTTAACAACTAAAATGTGGAATGGTTGGCCTGGGTTGGCTTGGGACGAGCTGAGACCCAGGGTCGGGTTGCCAGTTCGGTCTGAATCATCGTAGGCCCTGGGTTAAGGCAGGTTCGTGTGGGTTCACAGCCTTGATTAATAATCTTGTATAGCTCTAGGATCATATTTACAAAATAGCTTTGAGCAACTAAGTGTCTTTTAATGCTGTTTACTGCAAATCCTAACCTTATATATTATAACCCCCTTGTACTCCCTTGTATTTGTTCTGCACTTATGGGTGTGTCTTGTTGAGTACGGTGGTTGTACTCAGTCTTGCTCAATTTTTCCCAAACCAAGAAGAGGAGCCCCTGGATGATGAAGGCGGTGTTTAGCTCGTGCCTGCCGTCAAGCGCCTGTGGTCGTCGCCCTAGTCTTCCGCTGTTTTCGTTTGTCTTCTTCTGTGCTGGGCCTTCGCCGCCCATGTAATAAATTAACTATTTACGCTTCCGCTTGATAAACTCTGAAATGTATCTTGATTTGATTTGTACACCGTGTTGTCATGCTAAGATGGTTGCTTCTTCACATGCTCCTTGTCACGACCGGAAATAACCCAACGGGCGTTCCTTACGTGCGTGTATTATTCCTTGTCCCAGGAGGCAAGGTACACCAAAAGATCTTTCTTAAGTTTAGGCAAACCACTTAACCTCGTGAGATGATCAAAACCAACATGTACAAGTCTACGATGCCAAAACATCGCATCTTTACTAAACTTAGCAACCAAACATGTTATCACAGGTGAAACGGGATTTTCAAAATTAGCTTTAAACACTCTTCCGTAGCGAGAAATATTCAACACAGAATCACCACGAGAATCAAAAACTTTACTTCCAGATTTCATAAAGTGAACCTCAAAATCTTCATCAATAATTTCTGAAACTGAAAGCAAATTATACTTTAAGTTCTCAACCAAAGCTACATTCTTCAATTCAAATTTCTCATTTACCTTAACCAAACCTGTAGTGAGAACGGCACTAGTAGAAGCATCACCAAAGATAATCGATTCAGTCTTGGATGCCTGTTTCAGAGAGGAGAACCAATTTTTATCACCGTTCATGTGCCGCGAACAACCGGAATCCACGATCCACACGTTCTCCTTCCTCGCCACCAAAGCCTACACACAAGAAGAAGTTGAAGCCTTAGTACTAGGGTTAGATGATAATAAAAATTTAGGAATCCAGTACTGAGACACACGACTAGTAAATCCAATAGGCATATAACCACGTGCATGAACAGTTTGAGAATTTTTCGAAAAATTCCTCCGAGGCCGGTCTGACCGCAACACAAAAGCCGGTCTGACCGGGGGTCGGTCTGACCGCTGCTGTGCCGCCGGTCTGACCGAGGCGCTGCTGCCGGTCTGACCGGTCGCCGGTCTGACCGCGGGACCCACTGCGGTCTGACCGGTTTCCTCGAGGGAAAACCAGATTTTTGCCACTTCGATTTTGCAAAAGCAATCTCTCTCTCCTTTTTCTGTTTATGCGCCAATCCGAAACAAAAACCAATAATATGTCCATCTTTGCCACAAAACGAGCAAGTATATTTTTCACAATGATTAGAAACTTTGGTAGAATCAGACGGCTTAGCAACACAAGCAACAACAGGAGATTTTGCATGAACAACATTGGAATTTGAAGATGATGCACTCATAGTAGACATGATGCCAGCAGATTTAAACACAGTGTTCTTAGTTTCAGGCTTAACCAAAATTTCACCACTTCTAGCACCAACACCTAACACAACAGGAGGATGTCTAGTATGATGAGCATAAGGATTAAAACCTAAACCACGATTATGTGTGCTAACCTTAGATTGATCTAGAATCATGTTGAGGTTCTTTTTACCATCAGAAAATCTTTGCAAATAATTTTTCAAATAAAAAACATCTTTTTCCAAATTAGCACAATTTTCACAATCTATCATAACACCTCTGTTTTTGCGACATTTGGGGCAAGAAAGCACTTCATTGGTTTTCACAACATCTTCCATGTACTCAACACGACCTAAAGCATCTTTTAGTTTCATCTTATTCAAAACACATGTTGAGCAATCCAAAACATCATGTGGTTGTTTTAACTTTTTAGCACAAATCATGTTAAACATCAAACTAGCATGAAAAACAATTTGATATTTTTGCAACAACTTTTTAGTTAAAAACAACTCATCCAAAGTGCGTGTGTGCAAGGCAAAACTACAAGCAACAGAAGATTTATTTTTCAAATTATGTGCAACATTGACATCTCTAATTTTTGAAATCTCATTCATCAAAACCTCACAATTTTTACAATCATCATCATTGGGAATAAGAGATTTTAATCTAGCAATTTCAGAATTAAGAGATTCAATCATGAACTCCTGTTTCCTACACATCTACTCACACTTCTTATTTTTTGCACTTAAAATAAGAGTAGCTTTCTCAAAAGCACTTACCTCATTGTCTTCAAATTCTGCATCCGATTCACCACGCGCCATGAAGCAAACACCGGAGATGTTCTTTCCCTTATTTTTCATCTCCACTCTCACCATCTACATCGCTTAGTGGCTCAAACGCGGCGTAGACTTGATCAAAAGCCTTTTTGAGAGTCTCCCTGATTTTCTTCCCTCCTTTAAATGTACTCTTCGGCTTGTTGTCATTGGTCTTCTCATCACCCTTATCGTCCCTCCTATTTCTCCCATGTTTAGGACAATGCGAATGAAAGTGATCCGTAGCACCACATTCAAAGCAACGATTTGGTCCACCTCTTTTCCTGTACCTAACATTAGTCACAGCTCGAGAAAGTCTGTTAGTTAACAAAACCAAGTCCTCCTCCTCGAATTGTTCGAGTTGATCATCGGACATGGCATTAAACAAAGCAAATACGGAAGACTTTGATGAACAAGAATTAACATCCAAAGAAGTTGAGGAAGAAACCAAAGCACTCGACTTAGAATCAACTTTACGTGCAAGAATATTCATCTCATGTGTTTTTAGTTTTGTGTAAAGCGAATCCAAAGTCAAAGTAGACATGTCAACAGACTCCTAAATAGATGTAACTTTCATTTCCCAAATAAACATATCAAGACCATTCAAAAAGTGACGAGAAATCTTAGATTGTGTGTAATTAACATCATAAGAAGAATCAACAGATCTAAGATCACTCAAAATTTTGTTAAACCTAGAAAGATAGTCATCCAAAGCTTCTCCAGGTTTCATCTCAAATTTAATGTACTCCTTTTTGAATAGATCTCGACGAAGTTCTTTAATGTTATTAGTTCCTTGATGAAAATTACTTAAAGTAAATCCAAATCTCATGGGCAGTATGAAGATGAGAAACACGATCATAATCCGAACGAGACATCCCACTCAAAAGAATATTGCGAGCTTTGCAATTTTGTTAAAATTCAGTTTTTAAAGCAGCAGAATTAATTTGTTCAGGAATCACATAAGGATGAGAAACTTTTCTCCAAATATCATAATCCTCAGCCATAACATAGGATTGCATCCTACTACACCAATGAGAAAAATCCGTTCCATCGAAAACATGAGGCTTAGTTGAAAACCTAACAGCCATGGCAAAAAAAACTCTAGATCGGTTAAAATCCAAAAAAGAAAACAAGGCTCTAGTACCACTTGTAGGATCGAATCACAAGAACTAAGCCAACCAGAGGGGGGTGAATGGTTGGTATGCCCAAAAACCAAAACTTTTAGCGGAAATAAAAGTTACCCTCAAATTCGACGGATCGCGGTCCGACCAAAGTTGTCCTGCCGGTCTGACCGCACCTGTGCCGTCGGTCTGACCGGTGTAGATCAAATGGTCCGACCGCCCTGAGATCGCCTGCAGCTCCCTGTCGCAGTCACCGGTCTTACCGCCTTGCGCCCGTCGGTCTGACCGCCGCAATGCCGCCGGTCTGACCGCCGGTGTGTCGCCGGTTAGATCGCTGAAACCCGGTGAAACACAAATCGAAGAACTCTTAAAGTGGATGACGATTTTATTCATTCTCTCTGTGTTTACAAAGTGCACCAACAACACTCGTTACAAAATTTCGAGGAAACTCGAAACCCTAACTCAACTATCAACTCAATTGCTCTCAAAAACGATACTGGGAAGCCTCACGCTCCCCCTCTATTCATACCCGAGGTAGGCAGCCTAAAGCCACGAACCAAACTCATACTAGAAGTCCTATACCACATAGGAAACCCTCTAGTGCAAGAAACAAACTTTATATAACCACTCATACCAAATTTGGACTCCTTCCAAATTCGACTCCACATCCCATACGCACACAATACCTCTATCGTATGCCGTATGGAACCTTCACCTTCCACGTGCATTGAACTATAGCCTTAGTATCCCGCATGATCTCTGACCACCCTGGACGTCGTCTTATCCCCAAGCCGACTCCCGGTCCATCACCGCAAATACTCACCCAGCATTAATTCACCTACACATGGAACAAACAAAGAAACCATATTCCGGGACCAAGCTATCCCCAACTTGACTCATTGTTAGCAAACAACAGTATTACATACGCATAGTATCCATCTAGAAGTCATAAACATGAAACAATCACGAATATCCAAATAAACAACCCGAAATCGAAACCGACACAATGTCGGCCGGTCAGACCGCGGGCTGCGCCGGTCTGACCGCGCAATACACACCGGTCTGACCGGCAGCACCTGCCCAGTCTGACCGGACCCAATCCAGCAGTACCTGTAGATCACCTGTTAAAATCCAATTATCTCCAAAACCACTTCGCAAATAAATTCCAAATATCAAAACCAATAATCTCCAATGCCAATTGTTCATCACAAAATAATAATCAAAAACACCTTTGATTTTACAAGAGACTTTGCACTAGCAGAGTTTCTGCTAGACAGAAAACCGAAGCCCCTCTTCACAACATTATCAGTTAAAGCTTCATGACATAAAAGGGCTTCAACTTTTTCTAATAAATCCAATAGCATGGATATATTATTGATACTATCAACTGAAAAGCACTTCCTAGGAAGGTGAATCAACAAATTCATTATGCATTTCTTTAAAGCTGTGGCTGTCATATCAAATTGCTTCTTTAGAAAGTCCAGAAAGCACATTGGTTCACTTGTTCCATCATCCTCAAGAAGCATATCATACTGAGAACCACAATCTTCAAAAAAGGATATCATGGAAGCTATTTTGTATCTCCAGCCAGTCAATGATGAAAAGCACTCAGCAAGTTCATCGGCACGACAATCTAAGAAAACATCTTGAAGCTCCTCAGTGATGTCCATATTATACTTGTTTCCAAATAATAAGACATCTCCAAGAGAAAATGGTAGGCAGTTTTCAGTGACATTCTTTTTGAAATCCCTAAAAATATGAAGGAATCGGGTACAAACACCAACAATGGCAACATTTGTGGGTGCACATGTAAGAGTCGTGCATTTCAAACATCTGGATTTTTCACATTTTGGTCCTTTTAAAAAACTTATTTTGCAAATAGACCCCTGGAAAAACTTATATCAGAAATGGTCCTTTTTGGGGTGCCAGGTTGGCTGGCGCCGTCGTCCAACGGGACAGCGCCAGCCTCTCTGGCCACATCCTCCTGCCACCGTGGCATACGCGAACCGACGTGGCCGGAGGAGGGCGCCAACATGGCTAGCGCCGCCACAGGGAGGAGCGCGCTAGCATGGCTGGCGCCCCCCCCCCCCCCCCACCCCTCGCATCCGTTCCTGTTAATCTATATGGAGCTGCAACTTTTTTATTTTGTTTCATTTTTTCGGATGTTTTTTCACACTTAGGATCACGATACAACCAACCACTTAGCCTACTTTACACCTTCACCAAAATTAGACCATAACTCCTTTAGTAAAACCCTTTGATCAGCATGTTAAACATAATGCACTCTACCACTATATGAAATTACTTAATCTAATTCAAAATATAATCTCATGAAATGTTGATAGCCATAAGTTAAACAGTACATAGAGATGTTCAACTTTTTTATTTTTATTTTATTTTTTTGATATTTTTTCACAGTTAGGAGAACACACGAACCAACCATAGAAAAAATAAACTCAAACGGATAAAATATGTGACTTGTAGAATTTTCTAAAGCTCTACCAAAACGGACAAAATATGTCATTAACTAAAATAGGCGTAACTTTCTCATACGGACTCGGAATCAGGCAAATAATATATCCACGGACATCTACAGAAAAAGTTACATCCGATTCTTATCGGTTTTGCCGGGTTCGACGATATTAAAACCTCCAAATTCTGCTTGCAAGATTGTGTTTTTGAGGAGAAAAGTTTTTCGGTAGACATTTGGAAAATTCCACATGCTACATATTTCGTCCGTTTGAGTTTATTTTTTTATGGTTGGTTCTTGTGAGTTCCTAAGTGTGAAAAAAATATCAAAAAAATAAATAAAAATAAAAAATGTGGACATCTCTCTCCTCTAAACTAGAGAGGAGAGAGAGGAGAGGAGAGAAAAAATTCTACAGGTGACATATTTTGTCTATTTGAGTTCATTTTTTCTATGATTGGTTCTTGTCTATTCCTAAGCGTGAAAAAATATAAAAAAATAACTATTGTCTTGTCCATGACCTCATCGAGCGACCAGGAGGGGGAATTTAACTATTTGCCACTATTGCGTTTGGCAATTATCCAAATACCCCTCTTGCATTTGCACTTAATTTTTTGCCCTTCTTAACAGGTGGCTTCTTAAGAGGCCGGCCTTCTTCCTCGCTGCCGCGCTTTGTGCGGCCTGCCGCCCGGGTGGTCGCCGTCACCGATGTTAGCCTGGGCGAAGTCAAAGAAGGGCGGATCAAGGACCCGGAGTCAAAAAGCCGGCGAGATCACCATCGGCTCCTCGTTGATCCACCACCACCGGCCTAGCGTTGATCCACCACCACCGGCCTCCAATCGCCCAAGACACCGCCACCACCACACTCGCCACGTCCACGCGACCTCGTTCCGCCCCTCACTGGCGCCCGATAGCCATCGTCATCGTTTTCCCCAATTTGGGCCGCCGTCGTCCGCCATTGCTGCCGTCGCCGAACCTCGTCATCGCCCCTGGTAAAGCCCCCTTCTCCCCTCTCTTCCCTTCCACTTTGCGTGCTGCACCCGGCTACCGCTAGAATGGTCATCATCGGCGACCAAACGACCACGCCCACCGCCGCCAGGAAACCTCGCCGTGCACCGCCGTCGTCCATCACCTTCTATCCCTCACTCGCAAGTTGCACCGCACCACAACAACACAAGAAAAGGGAGGCGAACGATGGAGGGAGATATTGCGGCGGCGTCGGGGGTGGACGCGGCGGCATTCGGCGGCATCAGGAGTGGATGCGGCGGCGCTCAGCGGCGGCCGGCAACGGGGACGGTGTAAGGGGAAGGCAGAGGTGGCGGCGCGGAGGAGGCGCCGAAGAGGGAGAGGGAGAGGGTGCAGGCGGTTGCGCCTGCCGACGCACCGATGGCGATGGTGCGCGTGAGGAAGAAGGCCTGCGAAGGGAGATGAAGTGGAAGGAGACTGACTAGTGGGTCCCACATCGTTTTTCGCTCAATGTTGCCATGTTGGCTTGCCACGTGGGCAAAAGTGGCAAATAGTTAAGAAGCCTCCTCTTAAGAAGGGCAAAAAATTAAGTGCAAATTCAAGAGGGGTATTTGGATAATTGCCAAACGTAATAGTGGCAAATAGTTAAATTCCCCGACCAGGAGAGCACAATGTCGCCCAAATCCCTGTCCCCAATGTCGCTGCCGCGGCAAGGGCCCTTCTCTCTCATCGACCAAACTGGGTGGTGGAGAGGCTAGTAGCAAATGGTGGAGAGGCTAGTAGCAGAAAGCCGCAACCAGCATTCGCGAGGAAGAGTGAGGAGGAGTCGCCGGAGTCGCGGTCACATGGAGTCTAATGGTGGTCGCATCGCTGCTCGTGGAGAAACCGGAGTGATCAGTGAGAAGAGGAGGAGAGGGGTTTAATGGCGGAGGAGGAGTCTCTTTAGAGCAAGTTTAATAGTATAGCCTACTACTAGCTCCAAATCATCTATAGCCAATGTAGGGTGTGTTCAGTTCATGCCAAAATTGGAAGTTTGGTTGAAATTGGAATGATGCGACGGAAAAGTTGGAAGTTTGTGTGTGTAGGAAAGTTTTGATGTGATGGAAAAGTTGGAAGTTTGAAGAAAAAGTTTGGAACTAAACTCGGCCGTAATAGCCAATTCATACAATAGTTGCTTACTATACTATTAATATCTGGTTCCACCTGTCATACACTCATTACGTCTTAGAGTCCGTGCTGCAGCCTACTGCTCTTCTCTTTTTTCCTTTATCTCTTTAAAATATGTTTATAGCTAGTTTATAGCCTACTATTCTACCTGCTCTTAGCTTTTATGAGAAGGAAAAAAAAAAAAAGAACCGAGACGCGGCGGTTCATCCACTGCGGTTCGTGCCTTTTTGGATCATCGGGGACTGGACCCTTTGTATGGGGAAGGCAAAGAGGCCGTCGCGGTGGTGTGTGAGTGTGTGACCGTGTCGAGTGTATTGGCCGCGTTGAAATGATTTTACTACTGCCAGTTTTTTTTTCCAAAAAGGAATCCACACAAGGCATGTCAGCAAAAAAAAAATAAAAATGATTTCACTATGTTGCAAATGTTCACTCATTTACATCTAGAACTACTCTTAAAATAAATATATAGTACTAGCTAAAATTCTAAACATATATATGTCCAGATTCACAGTTAGTATTGAGTTTTTTTTTAAGACGAGGCGTAAACTAGAGTCTATATTAACATCATGTCTAAATTTTAAAAACTGCTACTATTTATATAAACTATCGATTTTGTTATAACATTAGTTGAACATTTCGCTAAACAACATTAGTTGAACATTTCACTAAACTACAACCGTAGAAAATAATTTTATAAATAAACTACAACATTAACAAATTATGTATGCATGACAGGCGGCTGCGTTAGATAGGATTGGTTGGGAACCCATCCCCTTCCCACGGAAAATAGAGCAGTCCATTAGCACGTGATTAATTAAGTATTAACTATTTTTTAAAAAAAATGGATTAATTTGATTTTTTAAGCAACTTTCGTATAAAAACTTTTTGTAAAAAACACACCATTTAGCAGTTTGAAAAGCGTGCGCGTGGAAAACGAGGGAGAGGTTGGGAACCTTGAGTTTCGAACGCAGCCGTTGCAAATGCAAATCTTACTTACATGATGATTGACAGGTACCAAGATAATAAAGTTTCATCAAAATAATAGTTTTGAGAAAATAATCATGTTTACAATTTACTCCGACATCTATAATGAAAAAAAAAGAGGTTGGTGATCTATAATAATAGGTAGAATGTTTGTCTTGTCTCTTACCCCCTCCATCCCATAAAAACTAACCAGTATCAAAAGTGACACAACTATGAATCTGGAGATATATATATGTTCAGATTTATAGTATTAATACGTGTCCTAGATTCGTTTTTATGAGACGAGGGAAGTACTACTATACTAAATGTACTGTTAGCGGAAGGAAGAAAGGCTCGACCCAATTATAGTTTCGTCTCTTATGATATTTCCATATCTATATCTACAGTACTCTCGCCGTACCATAATATAAAAGATTTAAGATGTATATGACATATCCTAGTACAATGAATCTAGACATGCTGATCCACCCAAAATCCTTTATATTATGCAAGGGAGGGAGTACATGCCCCATATATATATATATATATATATATATATATATATATATATATATATATATATATATATATATATATGTGCCACCGTTTGATACTCCATCTTTAGTTTTACTCTTATCTTTGGAGAGGGGGAGTGACAGGTCACGCTTGCTCTTGTCGGTTGAGGTATGGATGGTAATCGAAGCCACAGGAACAAATTAAACGAAAGATAATTATGGATAAAACTTTTACTGTACTATTCATGGTCTAGAAACCAAGATGAAAACTGGACTACAATGAAAAAAAAAATCCAAAATCAGTTTCAAAATATTAAATTTTTCTATGGCTAATAAGCAGGTGCGGAGCTAGAATAGAATTGAGACGGGTGTCACTTACTTAATTACTCTACTTTAGATTGAGTTTAAGCTAATACGGGTGTCTAAATTTATATTGAAAGGTGCACACATGATAAAAATAGGTGATGTATAGCTAAATAATTTTTCTTGACCAGGTTCCTAGACACCCCCTAATATATTTTACCTCCGCCCCTGCTAATAAGCCAATAAATAGACGACAAGAGGATTATTCGGGTTTCCTATCAGCGGTGGCATAGAGCATAGTTTAACGTATTGCGAAATTCTAGTTCAATAACCTTTGAATTACTACTACTACTAGTAGAGCAAGGATTCGAGTAGGCTCGAGTTTTTGAAATGAAAAAGGAAAGGAAAAAAAACAACGCCGTAACATCACTCGGTGCCTACACCTTCCAGAGTAAAAGCTCGCACCAACCGCTGTTCTCCTGGAAATAACAACTCCTGGCACGCCGATGCCCCCCACGCTTCCCGACGAGAACAATTCGGTGAAAGTAGTAGCTGTACAAGTGACGAGTACAGCTGACGCCTCTCGTAGCACTACTAGCAGTCTAGCATGTAGGAAGACAGAGGTAGGAAGACGGTGAATGCGAAAGAGATGGCAAAGCAGAACGAGAGCACGAGACCCTACCACAATCAAAAGCCCAAGCGTTTCGCCTTTCGGCCATATGGACAGTGAGAACGTCGGACTGTACGAAAAGCCCACACCGATCCGTGTCAGCTCTCCCTGGTCCGGACGGCTTTCCTTCCCTGTCACCTCCATCTTCCACGCACAAAGGCACCTCGCGTGTTAAGAGTTCGATTCCGTCTCCCCTAAGGCCTGTTTTCTCAAGAACTTTTCCCGAAAACATCACATGAATACATATATAAAGCATTAAATATAGATAAAAAAAAAATAATTGTACAGTTTACATATAAATCGTGGGACGAATCTTTTAAGCCTAATTAGACCATGATTAGCTATAAATGCTACAATAATCTACTTGTGCTAATGACGGATTAATTAGGCTCAAAAGATTCGTCTCGCGGATTCCAGGCGAGTTATGAAATTAGTTTTTTCATTCGTGTCCAAAAATACCTTCCGACATCCGATCGAACATCCGATGTGACACCTAAAAATTTTCATTTCACCAAGTAAACAGGCCCAAGCAAAAGATACGAGATATTTTGATTTTTCCTGTAGAAAGTACTGTATCTGTACTGGATTATGTGAGTCGTAGCCAGATAGATTCCGAGTTCTGACGACGGTACAATGTAGGAGTAGCCGCATGGCAAAATAGTAATTTATCACTCACAACGGTATAGAACCAGAGTCCTGCAGTAAAACCGAAACTTCAATGCATGTCTCCATCATACATGGATTATGGAATTTTTTTCGGTTTTAGATTTTTTTTAAATATTTACAGAAATAATCTATCGGCCAAAAAAATTACAAAAATAGACCCTGCCGCCCACCTCTGGGGCGGCAAGCTGACGTGGCAAACGAGGGAGGAACGGGCGGTGACGGAGGGAGGGTTTTTTTGCAGGACCTCTGGTGGGGCGGCAAGGGGCCCGAATGCAAAAAAGCCAGTCGAGGCCGGCCATTTTGCAGGCGGCCCCTTGCCACCCTCTGGCCAGGCGGCAGGCCTCGCTGCCTATAAAAGGCCTGCCGCCCAGCCCCCAGCCCTCATTCCTCCCTCCTCAATTCCAGTGAAAAAAAAAGAAGAAAGGGGAGGAGAAGAGAAGAAGGGGCGAAGCCCTGCCGGATTTAGACGCCGATTTCAGGTAATATTCATAGATCCTATATGTGACTATTGAGTTAAATAGTGTGTATTTTTTAAAAATTTGTTTGAATAAATGCATTATATTTTTAGGGTTTTAGTTGTACTAATCTAGAAGTGCGTATTGTAGATATCGGTAACTACGTAGATCTGCTAGTTTGGAATCAATACATTACCGTTGCATTGGCTTACAAAAGAAGATATTACATTGTAGATGTTTATTGCATGAAAGAGTAATATGATCTAGTTATTTTGTTGACAGATATGTCGAACAAACAAATATTCCAAGTTTACCATGGACCAGGAAACGTCCGTTACGGGCCAACTGGGATAGATCTGTCAGATTTTATTGTATCAGAAAGGGGAATTGATAGACCGGCTGAGAGGAGTGTACCTTCTATAAAAGGATGGTTAATGAGGGGCTTGAGAGTTGATCCACAGACAAGTGACATAACAATCAATGTTATAGTAAGTCGGGCAACTGAGGGTTTTTATTGGGAACTAATGCCAGTTCAAAACTCCCGACTGTGGAGATGGTATTTGGAAAATGCATTACAACGCGAGTGGCCTCTAGCATTGTTTCTGTTTGTTCACCCGAAGGATCCAGGTGTGCAGATGAACATGGATGATGGCGAGGGACCAAGTGCTGAAGTAAATGAGACTTCTGTGGAGGAGGTCAACGCACGAGAGGACGGGGCGTAGTAGCTCCAGTGGGCATTCAACCAGGTGGAGTGGCCGACGAGGGGGAGACTGTCGGTGCCATTGTGGATGAAATGGAGAGGGAGGATTCTGACAACGAGCGTGTAGAGGAAGGTGATTCGTCAGATGATGAGACGGATATTAATCCAGCAGAATGGGCTAGTGAGGATTTTTCTGGGCTGATCGTCTCTGAAGAGGATAGTGTGAGATGGGAGTACAAAGAAAATGAGGTTATTCAGGGAGCGATTTATAGTAGAGCAGAAGATATGAAGGAGGCGGTAAAACATTTTGCAGTGTCACTTCATAGAGAGTTTGAACCGGTCGCAATATGAAGTTCGGTGTGTTAAGGAAAAAGATGGTTGTCCTTGGAGAGTGCACGCGTATAAGGGGAAATGGAAGGATTATTGGACAGTGTCAGTCGTTACCAAGCATACATGTTTTCTACCTGGTGTTCAGAAATACCACAGGAACATTACATGTGCATTTGTTGCATCTGAGATGTATGCGCATATCATCGATAATCTCACATATGAACCAAGGTCAATAATCCTGACACATCGAAGAGACATACAAGTATACTATTAGCTATGCCAAGGTCTGGAGGGCCAAACAGAAAATAATAGAGATGAGATTTGGAACTTACGAAGCCTCGTATGACAATTTGCCATGCTTGCTTGGTGTTATCGAGGAAAGAAACCCTGGGAGCTCTTACGAAGTGCAGAAATTCCCCTCAATTGAACATCCTGGCAAGAGTGTGCTGCAAAGGGCGTTCTTAGCTCTACATGCATGCAAGATGGCATTCGTGAACTGTCGTCCTGTTCTCTGCATTGATGGGACATTCTTGACAGGAAAGTATCGGGGCCAGATACTAACAGCAATAGGGGTAGATGGGAACAATCAGGTATTGCCCTTGGCATTTGCTTTTGTTGAGAGTGAGAATACCGAAAGCTGGTACTGGTTCTTGAAATTGGTTAAAACAAAAGTTGTTGGTATGAGGCCAAATGTGTGCCTGATACATGATAGGCACGCTGGCATTCTGCGAGCGATAGAAGAGTTGCAGTTTGGGAGTATGGAACGAGGATACCCCGGTGTTTGGGAAGATGTACAGAGTAGGTGGTGCATGTGTCATATGGGAGCTAATTTCTTCAAGCAATTCAAGAACAAGGAGCTCATGAACATGTTCAAGAGGCTATGCAATCAGAACCAGGAGAAAAAAATTCAATGAGCTTTGGAAGAGATTAGATGAGTTGACAGCCAATGCAGTGATCAGCTTGAAGCGGCTCCATCGACCGTCGTTGCTGACCCTCCTCAAGCTCTTGGACCTCTCCCAACGGATAGTCCAACATTGGTTAGAAGAACTGGATTGGAGATTCGGAAATTTTCTCAGTGGATTCTGCATGAACCAAAAGAGAAATGGGCCAAGGCGTATGACACAGGTGGTGCTAGATATGGAATAATGACAACAAATTTGGCAGAAGTTTACAACTGGGTGATGCGCGGTGTCCGTGGACTGCCACTAGTTGGCATAGTGGAATTCATTTTACATGGGACATGCAGGTATTTTAGGGATCGGTTCCAGGCAGTTCTTCCCTCTATGCCGAACAACAGCATTTTGTTTGGAACTTTCATGCAGAATAAGCTAGAGGAGTTGCGTAAAAAGGCCATGAAACATCGAGCTCTAGTGCAAGGTACCCAACAACACAGGTTTGAGATACTATGTCAAGATAAGGCAGGCAGGGGTATCTACCGCAAGAGAGTGAAGCAGGAGTGTGTTCTCAAAGCCGACGGCACATGTCATTGCTCTTGTTCAAAGCCAAAGCTGCTCCACAGGCCATGCACCCATGTCATTGCTGCCGCAGCGGAGTGTGGCATACCAGATGCAGTATATGTGTCACAGTACTTCAGTAAGCAAGCAATATATCATACATGGAGTGGCGAGATTTATGGGTTCGGCATAGCTGGGGAGTTCACAGAGACTAACGATGAAGTACTCAATATTCCTGACCCATCGAAGCTCCAAGGCAAGGCTGGAAGGAGGAGGACTCGTCGCATCCGCAACGATATGGACGAGTCAGAGGCTGGCAGGGTGAAGCGTTGCAGCAAATGCGATGAACATGGGCACACCTACAAGCATTGTCCTAAAGACAAGGAGAAACCAAGTGCGGCGATGAACATGGGTCAGCAGTCAGCTGGCGACTGGCCCGCCAAGTTGGCGACTTTTGTTGAGGACTGGTTGCTCGCAACCGAGGAGGTCGTGGACCACGAGGGAGAGCCACACACTGAGGAGGCGTACCAGGCCTACCTACGCTGGTACCAGCCACGCACTCGTACTAGGGTCACCTTCGCTCCCTTGGAGCAGCAGCCCCACGTTGCGAGCACTAGAGACCTCTACGCCAGGCACCGCGACCAGGACTTCGCTCGTGCTGTGAGTACCCTGCATCGCACCATTCCTTTATGTTTTCATGTCTTTCTCTTCATCAAATTTTACGAATATTTACGAACAAATTAACCATGCAGGTCGACGACATCAACCGGGTCGTCGTTGACGGTTCAACGACGATCCAACGTTTAGGCGCGGGGATTCCGGTACCCATAGAGGAGCACCTGACGACGTACACGCGGATGGTGGAGTCGATGCGCTCGATTCTCCGAGTGCTCACCTGTCGTGCAGACGACATTGCTCGGGCAGACGCAGCTGTACAGCGGCCACCCGTACTGACTAGTCCCCGTCCAGCTGCGCACGTTCCTAGGCCGACTCCCCCTCCGCACGGAGGTAAGTATTTTTATTACTATTTCTGTACATGCCTCACACATATAAGTGAGCCGTTTCACTTGCCGATTGCTTCAGGGTTTCGTGCACCGTTCAGTACCCCGCCTTCCTTGGCTAGGCCTTCTGTTGTGCCCCCCACAGGTACTTAAAAAAACAACATTACTTCGACAATCAATTTACATGCATTTTATGTCTTAGCTTACAAGGGTCCCGTTGTCGATGTGTAGGTTTCGCCCAGTTCGCTATGACGCGGGCCGCCCACTTCTCGCAGGCTGCAGGGTCAGCGTCTCAGGCAGCTGCGTCGACCTCACACTCAGCGCAGTTCTGGCAGTACACCGGGACTTCGTCACAGGCAGCCGGCACGTCGAGTCAGGGTCCACCACTGGACCATGCTGGGACCTCGTCGGACCGCTTGCTGCCTTCTACCTTGCTCTTCGACATCACTAACTTCGACTTCGCTTCAGGCTCGATAGAGGACATCATCGGCCCCTCACAGCTAGGAGGCGCACCGCCGGTGCAGACGCAGGACCAGGCGCAGGCCACTCCTCCGCGGAACACTCGTGCTACCCGTGTTGTGCCACCGGATCGTTTCACCTACTCCCAGGACCACGTGCGAGCACAGGCCCGGAGGACCAAGCGTGGTCGCAGCGCGGGGGCAGGGCCAGTAGAGCAGTCTTCTCTTTGTTTATTTGCTTCACTTTCCAGTACTGTATGCTTGTGTAATGAATACATTGTTGTTATATGTGCACGATACCTTTCGGCGCATGCACGATACCTTTCGGTGCATGCACGACTACTTTCTGCCGCACCGATGCAGCCTCCTTTATTCGCGTGCGATACGAGTATTTGCCCGCCATTTGGCGCATACGACCAATGTAACTTTCGGCGCCAATCAGGCGTACCCACCATACCCCACCACGTTCACATGTCTAGGGTATCACTCGATTTTTTGCGCCTATATAAGTCGCCTTAACGAGTGAGACCTCACAATCTTTCAGAACTCAGTCGCATTCAGTACTCTCTTCCCCACTTGCTTCATTACAAATCCGACCGGCTTTCGTCAATGGCTAGACGCCGGGGTGTTGAGGATCCGAACTGGCGTAGCGATCCTTGTGTATACCTGCTACCACCTTGGTGCCAGCGTCCTCTCTGCCTATGCGGTGATCGATGCCAACTAATGGCTTCGAGGAATCCTGATATTCGAGGAAGGCGCTTTTTTAGGTGCCCTAACTATGACCGTGAGGTATTTTATTATCTGCATATGCTTATTCATTCCGTATGGGCAATCGCTTTATTCTTCATAATACTACTCTATTCGGCAGACCCGCACTACGGCTTGCGCATACATCGAGTGGATCGATACAGAAAATCCCGTTCTCGACCTAACCACTTGTTTACAAGAAGGTCGCTGGTATTTCGCATCCGAAAGTACTGAGCAATACTTACAGAGAAAAGCGGCTTATGAACGACAATGTCGTGAACAACAAAGCGACTGGCGGGTGCTAACTACGGCACTCCCTCCATGGGAAGCCCGTCCAAGATGTGTGGTGATCGTTGTCAAGTTCTTCGTTCCATAAATCCTATAACATTGGGTCTAAGGTTCTTTGTTTGTCCAAATATTCTTGACGACGATTTCATGGTAAGAATATTTTGATTACATGAATCCTTATTTTCTCACAACATTTACTAACTTTGCTTGCTTTACATCTATTCTTTCCTCACACAGGAACCACCAAGGAGATGTCAATACAGAGAATGGATAGACACCAGAAGGGTTCTAACTCCACCTAGCCATGTTGTGCAACTTGAACTACCAGAGCAATACAGGGTTACTTAAGCGCGGTTTGAGAGAGGAGAGGGATCCTCACGTAGGGGTTAGCTATTATCGGACAACTTGGCATATTGAAATTTCTACTGTCATGCTTCCTTGTCCCATTACTACATCGTCGTTCTGTCCAACTATTGCACTACCTCCCTCCTAGTTCGAATCTAATATCATCTATGTAACCGCAATGCAAATAGTTGTATCATGTTCAAATTGTACTACTATTTCTTCATGTTACATCATTCTCCTTGTTTAAGTCCATATAATGTTTCTACGACCCAGACTGCGATAGGCCTATACAAATTATCCGAGTACTAATACGTCGAATAAGGTACAAAATAATACCTCACTTAACATATGAAATTGCGCAACAACCAACTTCAATACATTTTTATAACAATATTAACAAGTTTTACCAATAAATACTTCTTTATTTATTATTAACATAACATAGAAAAATCCATTGGGGCGGCAAGGGACCCAGATGTAAAAAGTACGGCCGCAAGCTCTTTATGGGCGGCCAAAATTGCAATTAGCCCCTTGCCGCCCTCTGTATGGGCGGCAAGGGCCTAATCGCAATTTTGGCCGACGGCGGCAGACGGCGCGGTCGGCCCACCGTCTGCCACGTCAGCTTGCCGCCCACCATTGGGGCCGCAGGGGCTATTTCTGCAATTTTTTTTTGGTCGATAGATTATTTCTGTAAATATTAAAAAAAATCTAAAAAGGAAAAAAATTCCAGCCTGAAAGCTACCAGATCCATCCAACGAAGAGCTACTGCAAGTTTGTACTGTAGCAAAATGAAACCGAGCTGGATGTCAAGCTCAAACTTCTCCGGGTGACATCAGCTTTCGAAATTCACACGTACTAGCAGGCAGGTGAAGTTAGCAGAGCACATGAAGTGTCACAAAAAAACGTTTCGTGCTTCGGTAACGATCTCAATCGCGTAAAATAGTAGACCCATTAAGTTTCTTCACTAATCAACAATGCGAAGGTCATTGGTTTTCCTCTTGCACTGAAAATGGTACTCCCTCCATCCCACAATATAAGGAGAATTTTGAGTTTTTCTTACAACGTTTGACTACTCATCTTATTCAATTTTTTTTTTGCAAATATAAAAATAAAAAGTTGTGCTTAAAGTACTGTGGATAATAAAGTAAGTCACAAATAAAATAAATAATAATTCTAAAATTTTTTGAATAAGACGAGTGGTCAAACGTTGCAAACAAAAACTCAAAATCCTTTATATTAGTAGTGGGTCATATGTGTCTACTCTGTGGCAATAAGGAAAGGAAGTCCCCTGAAAGAAAAAAGGCATTTGAATCAGTTTCACAACAGTAGGTAGGCATTTCAATCAGTTTCCCAATAACAGTAGTTAAACCAAAATTTACAGAGGAACCGTCTCCACAGGCTAAGTTCACACGGCACTTACCAGCCACCTCTCCTAGAAAAATAATCACAATCCAGAGACACCGCAAGAGCTAGTGCAACAGCCCTTTCAGGTAAAGTCAACTGGCGAACAACATGCAGTTCATCGATCTGTGACCATCATTTGTGACATGGATCTCGATCAGGTAAATAGCAGTTAAGTAGGCAAGCTGTGTGTGGACTGTGAAGTACTAAAATGAGAACAGCACTTACATCTGAAGCGAGACCAAATTTACGGTTTAGTCCTGCATCACCAAATCGAATTGCATACTGGCCAGCATCTGTGAAGAGCTGCAGTGAACCAAAGATACATTCAGTCCTGTTTTTTTGGAATAATGATACATTCAGTCCTTAAAAGCTCAGTCCCATTATTTATGCAGGCTAGAAGTAGCAGTGCAACAAATGAAAAAAATGCACTTTGAAAAGATGTGGGGTGTGGCATCTGCCATCAGCTGCATCAAACTGCACAAATATGTGGAGTCACCATAAAGCAAATTCAAATTACTGCACAATGAGTCTGTCCTGTGTAATTGACGAGTTCTGTAAAAAAAAACTTTAAGCAATGTAAAAAAGCAACACCGTCATATAAATTTGGAAGGGCAGCTCTTACTATCAATCTGTAAATAATGAATCTATATGTATCTAGTTTTTCTTGTCAGATAAGCATGGAATGCCCACCGACATAAAAGAAAATGCATATTATTTGACAATTCTCTACTAGAAAAGACATTTACCTCAAAACCGATTCCCCTCCAATTACGATCAATCTGGGCTAGTACATTGTCATCCTCATCTGTGAGAGTAAAGGTCCAGTTCCAAAATCCAGGATTCTCGACCACAGCAAATTGCCTATTCCTAAAGAACCCAAAAGGTGGCAGATCAAGTGTCAGGCAGTAAAGCAATACTAAAAGGTACACAAAGAATTGAGTAATTTGAGTCTAGTCGAAGAGACAAGGAAATGCAGAGATCAGAAGACCAAATTACCCTAAGTACAGGTCATAAATTCTACGCCAGAGATGCCAACGTCTGTGGACTACACCTACCTCCTAACCAAATTGAAACCGTTAAACAATGTCAGTACATTCCTGCACATTTATCTGGGGGCAAAATTCCCATCTAAATAAATTTGCACAAGCAAGTAAAGAAGTTTTGCATACCTTGCCATTCACTTCTGCATAAATGGAACTGTTGATAAGCCAAAATGGCCGTCGAACCTGAAATAAATGGTGTAAGAACATATTTACAAAGGAGTGCAGTAATAGCTTTATTATAAAATAGTACCGTAAAGATCTCATTGCCCATAGCATCAGTAATTTCTGCAACAAATGGCCTTCTTGAGCGAAATAGCTGAAACATTAGCAAAATGTTTCTTGTACATCAAAGATATGGAATGGGTAAATAAACACATGACCTTTTTGCACGACAGTTATACAAACTTGATACATATTTACTCCCTCCGTCCCATAAAAAACCAACCTAGTACTGGATGTGACACATCCTAGTACTATGAATCTGGACGTACCTCTGTCCAGATTCGTTGTACTAGAATGTGTCACATCCAGTCCTGATTCATTTTTTTCGGGACAGAGGGAGTACTTTTTATCATCACAATGAAAAGCTATACAACAACAAGGCCAGATCAAATAAACAAGACGAACATGTACAATAGAGAACACTTCCTTTTAAACTACTGCTATCAACAGCTAGCTCAGGTTCTCTAATGATCTAACCTTTATGCTATACCTCAAATCTACCAGATCGATAAACAAATTATACATAAAGCATTCTACATAAAACAAATTATACATAAAGTAGTTGATATTTCTCTGAAAGAAGATGTAAAGTATGTTTCCATTAAGTTGAAACAGAACAAAAGCACAGATATAACCCATCCCTCAGTATCCCAGTAACCACTTAACATGGTAACATATTGATATGTTAGATGATTAAAAATGGGAGGGAAAATATTTTTTGACAAAAATTCAAACACCCACAAGTTACAGCCTTGCATAACCTGCATTCCCTTCCATATCTCTAGTTTCTCAGTCTCTACAGCTAGATACTACAACTCCATTGTGAAATTTTATATAACACTACATTCTACACATTGAAATTCTACATAACATTGCATGAGTCCCACCACATTCTACACATAATGAAATTTTACATACCACATCACAGCCACCCTAATTGAAAGTTTGTAGCATTGATCATTACAAGAAAAAGGTGGCAAGAGACTCCTTGCCCAGCAAAGAGAGCAACCAAAAAATCATTCAACACAAAAGAAAAGGAGTCGTTACCGGTGCTATAGCTAAAAGAAGGGTTATCTGTCTAACCCACTAAAAACCAACAGCTGTTCTTTAACACTAGGAAGAGAAATGCATAACTCGATAGGACATGATGCATGATATATGAGACCATGATAATGTTTTATACAGAAATAAAATAAAGTCGATGCTGACTAAGCACACTAGTACAAATATCACATAGCATAATAGTTAATTTGAGAAGTTCAACATATTATGAATTTATGACACTGGTTTAATATTTAGAACAGGAAATCATATATGTTCGAACTTAAGTACTGGTACGCAGAGAATTTAAAGAATCAAAATCCTGTCTCTATTCCACTAAGTTACTTTGAAGTAAAAAAACAACGCCATGAAACATGGACTACTACAGTATTAACTTTTTTTTTTCGCCAGGAAGTATTAACTTATTTAGGATAAATTAATCACAAGCCATACCTGCCTAAATATGACATTGCTTTTCTCTCGAATGAAACCAACAGGCTGGAAATTTGACGAAAAATACAAGTCAATAATGAAGCCAAGACAATAAAATAATACAACAATAGAGTAATACAGCAATGGAACCAATGAAAATCTGAGTACACATACTGATTGAGGAAAGAGCGGATCCATTATGATATATCTACTCTCCTGCAGTATGAGTAATAACAGTAAGTGATAACAGGTTGAAAGTCTGAAACAATCAAAGGACATAATTCAATAACTGGGAGAAAATATCAATGTCCCAAATAAATGTGCATATATTCAGGAAGCACAGAATGAATTGTGTAACTTTGTTGCTGGTAAAATGAATTATGTCACTTTTTTCAGTTTTTTAGCCGAGAAACGAAGCACTTATTCAAGTATGTGCTATCCTCCTTGAATCACATGAAAATTGCCTGTTGTTTTATACAGTAACAAAAACAAAATAGCAAGGACAATTGAACACAGTTACTATTTCATTTCCAAACACAGCAAGAGAAGCATCCTAGAGTCGCAACTTCAGTACACGTAAATGAGTAAATGACTCACAGATACATTACCTGCTCAAAAGCCAACATGATATTTGCCCATTCTATGTCCCTAGCGATCAGGAGGTTGGCCCTTGAGAGGAGAGGCTTCAGTTTGGCCTGCAAACCCACAGGAAAGTACTCTCAGTTAATCAAGTAACTCTAGATAATGATTACACATAATTTCAACATGATGAAACAGCTCATGTAGGATAAACATTGACCATTAAATCTAACTGTAAAGAGGTAAATAAATAAATATAGACAATTAACTGATTGGTTAATATCCTTCCATCCCCCCTGCCCACAAAAGTGTCCATCTTGTTCATTCAAAAAATTGGTTTCCATCTTCATCCTATATCCTATACCCTTCAAACCTATCCAACTATTCTGCAATAGAAATTTACCAGCAATTCCAAAATTGGGGTATAGTAATTCATCATTCACTCTTTCAATCTGACATGTCATAGTTGCAAAACGTATATGGATTCAACGATAGCATCAACAATCAGACTATGTTGAATGACAGTGCAAAATAACAGTGGAACAGACTATAAACAGATAAATAAATCCCGCTTGCCTCTACTGGCGTGAGGTCCCGATCGTCGTGCTGGTAGCTCCTCGACGGCGCCATGGCGAAATCGCCGAACGAATCCGCACCGCCGCCGTCGCTGGTCGCGACCGCGCGCCACCCCCACCGCCTCGCAACATCCCTTTGCTTCCTCAACTCCTCGGTCCACAGCTTCCGTAGCCACTCCCGAGGCACCACCGTACCATCGCCGCCCCCGCGGCCGCTCGCGAACCCATTGGATCCTCCGACATGGCTGCCGGTGGTCCTTGCTGTGGCCCTCCCAGCCGCAGCGGCGTGGGAGAGCAGCCGGAGCAGCCACCTCATCGGAGCGAACTGCAGAGGCGGGGGAGGTTAAGAGGTGTTAGGATTCTATAAGAGAAGGTTTCATCGCCGCCCCCGCGGCCGCTCGCGAACCCATTGGATCCCCCGACATGGCTGCCGGTGGTCCTCGCTGTGGCCCTCCCAGCCGCCGCAGCGTGGGAGAGCAGCCGGAGCAGCTACCTCATCGGAGCGAACTGCAGAGGCGGGGGAGGTTAAGAGGTGTTAGGATTCTATAAGAGAAGGTTTCGGTGTGGTCGTGGAAATGGGGTTTCCATGCTCCACGACGTTAACGATGGAGGTTAAGAGGTGTTAGGATTCTATAAGAGAAGGTTTCGGTGTGGTCGCGGAAATGGGGTTTCCACGCTCCACGACGTTAAGGATGGGGTTTCGGTGTGGTCGCGGAAATGGGGTTTCCATGCTCCACGACGTTAAGGATGGGCTTTTGCTGCAGGTACGGCTTCCGGAGGATTAAAGTGGGCTCATTTCCGACTGGGCTATGTTGGGCCAACTGGGCCGTGGGCCAACTACCGTCTTAATGTTTTTTTCCATTTTTCAAAATGGGCCTTTGCGAAATGTGTCATACACGTCCAAAGAAAATAGAGAATTGCACCTATACATATCATTGGAGCATAACAAAAGTAGAGTCTTTTCATACACTAGCGAAATGCCCGTGCATTGCAACGGATGAAAACAATTTTAATAATTAATCTATCATACGGTAAATCATCCGTTTTACTCATTGATATTTAATAAAAATAACGTGAAAATATTTAGAAATACATCAATATCATTGTTTATTAATAATATTTTTTCCTTTAATAATTTTAACTTGCATTTTATTATGTTATCACTTAAATATAAATTTACATTTTTCTTTAATTTTATATATGAATCGTACTTAAACTTTATAAAAATATTGAATTCACATTGTTTCTAACATTCTATTGTTATTAGATTGTACTTGGCATATATCATTTTGTTTTTTTTATTCTAAACTATAGTTAATTTGAATTTATTAATTACCTAATTTAAATATCTATATTATTAGTCTAAATTATTTTTAATATTAAAAGTTATAAAATATTATAGATATATCACAATGTTTTAGAGACGGGAAGACAAAGTAAATTCGATGGTTTCAATTTATAACTTGATAAAGAAAGAATGCTAAATTAGATTCATGCCAAGTGGCACAATATGTCTTATAAAATTTATAACCTAATAAAGAAAAAAATGTTAAATTAGATTAATGCCAAGTGTTACAGTATGTCTTTTAGAAAATTTTGTGGAATGAAAGCTCCTTATAAGAATATACCTTAATAAAAAGATATTTTGTGTGCTATGAGTAGTTTGTGGTATAGATTCTTCTTAAGAAATTTATGTGAGTTTGGATGAGTACAAATTATGAGCTTACATTTTCCGTTCTAATGCAACTATTCTAACATTTTCCGTTCTAATGCAACTATTCTAAGAGTGTTTGGATGAGATTCAGTAACAAAGTTACATCGGCTAAAAACAAAAATCAAAATTAACAAGTTGAAAGTAGGTGGAACTGGGCAGAGGCAGATCTAACCCTGTTTCGGTTGAACCCCCAAACTTTTTCGAGGGATAACGCAGAATAGCTGATGAGGTGTGGGTAGGGAGGGATGCTCACCGGCGAGCGACGATGCGGTGGAAGCAGGAGGACGCCGGGCGCCACCTCTCCTCGCAGGATGGGGATCGGCGCAAGCGGCAGGCGAGGAGACGAAACTCGAGGCCGAGGCCGAGGCCGGATGGGATGGATTAGGATGCTCACCGGTGAGCGAATGCGGCGGGAGCAGGAGAACGCCGGCGCCACCTCTGCTAGCAGGATGCCAGCGGCAGGGCAGGCGAGGAGACGCGAGTCGAGGGCGGCGGGCGAGGAGACGGGACGGATAGGGGAGGCGGAGGTCGTGCAGCGCTCTGCTGCCGTATACTCATATGCACAGGCCCATGAGGCTGGAATGTTTTCATCTCCCAAAAAAGTTCATCTAAGGTCCTTATCTTGTCGTTGAGTTTTAAACGGTACTTAACCCTCTAATATTGTAAAACCGGATCACTTTTGATCCCAAGGTAGTATTGCTTTCTGGTTTTGTTGATATGGTAGTATTGCTTTCTGGTTTTGTTGACGTGCGGTTGAGTCCCACGTAGACCCCACAAGTCAATCGACAATCTTCTTTCACCTCACTCCCCTCTACTCCCATCTCAACCCAAACCTCCAGGGCATCCACCAATGGGTGGGGAGAATAGTGTCGGTCGGCGGAGAAAAGCTCAAGGCGGAGGCCGCCGGCTGACGTGGCTCCCAACGGCCGGGAGCGCTCACATCATGGACTTGCGTGCGCGGGGAGTGCGGCGCGGGTCCCAACTACAATTGCAATGTCGTCTTCACCTGTTCTTGCAAGGTGCTAGGTCTAAGTAATTTTTTTTTGCTATAAGGGCGCTTATCACTAAAAAAATAGTTTTTAGTATCTTTCCATATGGTCAGCGCAAACCGCATGTGAAAACAGGGTTTTCGCGTGTGGGCACATATGGTAGCTATTTTTTAAGAAAATGAACTATTACATATGCAACTGGTGAATCAGTGAAACAAAAATAATTAATAGCTAAAACTGGTTGAGTGAAAAAAATAATATGAAATGAAGGGAGTAAAGTATATTCTATGAACTGTTGGTGCTCACAAGATTTCTATACACTGAAAGACAAATTCGTGAGACCCACTAGCAAAAAGTCTATGTCTGTCAGCTTGAAAGACAACTAACTGCCATGGGTCTCATTTATGCGATAGGGGAGGCACTCATAGGTCACTGCTTGAGGCCACAGGCAGCGGGGCGTGATGTTGTCGTGCTCGGATTGGAAACTGAATTTTTGTAAGTGATTGTTTCTGTTTGACGTGGGCGGAAGAGTCGAACTCTTGCGGAGGATATGGAAACGGACCAAAAATTGTGTGAGACACGCTTTTCTATGACAGATGACAAAAACACTATTAATGTTTTAAGTAGATAATGATATATAACTATATAAGTCGTATTTTGCAATGAAATTTGGTAGGATCGATATATAAATACATTATAACCTATCTCTCAGTATTTTCATATTTTTTTACCGCCGTATACGTATATTTCAAGATTTAAATATCGTGGTTTTACATTATAAACAACAGTCATGAAAATTTTAAAAATATTTTACGAGCTTTGATAATGGTGTTATGTTTGGCCCTACAAAATGTCAGCTTTATAATATAACTCGTATAAAAAGAAACAAAGAAGATAAATGCTCGAGCAAACCAATTTTAGTAGTTCAAGGGGTACAATGAGGCAAAACATAGGTTAGTGGGTTAAGGGTGTTCTTTTAACTCCATCTTCCTAACTTATACTCACTTGTTTCCGATCTGCTAAACAGTGTATTTTATGTAAAAAAATATAAAGAAAAGTTGCTTTAAAAAATCATATTAATTTTTTTTATGCTTTTTAAACTAATATTTAATTAATCATGTACTAATGCGTGCTCTGTTTTACTACAGGCTAAATAGGAGGGGTTCCTAGCCCCTCTTTCCGAACTCAGCCCATATGAACCAATGAAATATTCTGGAGAATTAAAATAGATTTTCTTTCAAACCAATATAGTAATATGCTTGTGCTAACGCTACAATGATATTATATTTTGACAATCAGGCTTACAGATACAGATTCACGCCAAGATACAAGAAAATAAACATCCAGCCTGCATATTCATTATTCTGAAGCACAACCAAAAGCTACCAATGCAGTTGGAAATGAAGTTTTACATCATCCCTTCCTTCCCAACATTCTCAAGTTTAGTTAAAACTCTTTAAATTATGTTCGTAAAACTCCAGATATTCAGGAAGTTTAGAGGAAGAATGCCAACCGCTATTTCTCTCGAGAGCATCCTTTACTCATTTTTTCAGTTAACTCATTATTGCTCCATTAGAAGCAAAGAGTGTTGCCACCTTCATTTCAAAATCCCACACATTTCAAAGTCCTACACAATAATAACAAGTTTAATACCAAGACATAGTTATAGATTTTTAGTTTTGTATTAGCAAGTTTTTTGTTCTGCGAATGTTTCAGAATCCTAAATTGAACTGTATTTCTGATTCAGATCATAACCATCACAAAAACTCATAATAGATCAAAATGTTCGTATATTTGGCAGCATGATGGACCATGGGTGAAAATAGTGACCCAAAACATTTAGCTGTCTTTTAGTTTCAGCAGAAATTTTTTTAACCACTTTGATAATTCAACATATGATCATTACAATCATCAGGTTTAGTATAAAGATACAGAGATGCACATCAAATTGAGCAACAATATCTTCGGTTCTCTTTAATATTTTCCTCTTATAATTGAATTATAGAGTATCAAATGAACACCTCAAATGGTCAAATTTCATATTACCATTGAGTCTTGATTATTTCAAGATCAAGCCATCATGCAAAAGTTAAAATGCTTCCATCAATTCCCCACAACCAAAAGTACAAGACAATATATATTTACCCTGAGGCCTCCATGATGTAAGCTTCAGTTTTCTTATACCTACAGACATCCTCAAATGTAAAACACAATTCCAAAAGGCATGCCTTCCATCTGACAAATCCAGGGATAAAATCTCAATTGCTGGCACCTTGGTTATGTCTTCCATCGAGTACGGACACCACCCATGATCTACACAATCAACACGGTCTCATAAACATAAATTTAGCAAAAGACAAAGGATCAAATTAAACTTTCAACACTTTAGCCAAATGCATGTTGAAAATGACAAATATTCATGACTGGAAAGAGTATCTACTAAAAAATAAAATCAGATTATGGGCCTCAACTTTTTATTTTACTATGCTATAAGGAAATGTAGAAACTATGATATTTCCTAAACACAACCAATAGCACACTGAATTTTTCATGCTAACAATTAAAAGATGGAGATTAAACATGCCCAATGATGGAGATTAAACCTGTAGCCTCAAGAAGCTACAGGTGACATGCTGATAGTTACAAGACCTGAGCGAAGCAACATGAATCTGAGTTTTGCATAGGCAGAACAACATAAATTATCAGCAGTGTCTTACTCTATATTCCTCCCATTCATGCAGACCCAGAACCTCCAAAATATCACATATTTCACCACAATAGTTGTTACAATACTTAAAATGATAAATTTTCTGAATGAAGAATCACGTACACTACCAAAGTATTTTAATAATGTTGAAAAATAATGTTGTGTAAAGGTCAAAGAAATTCAAAACCAAAACATGCTTCATGTCTGGATTTGACTACAATAACCTCGAATCAAACAACTCATAAAGGATTTTCGCTAGAAGCATAAGTTGATCAACCTATATTCTGAATGCCATTGTCAATTAAACTCAACTCTAATTTGTACAGATGTATATAGGAAAAAGCAACAGAAACCGATGTATTCTAGCAAATCCTCTGTCAGATTGAAGAGATAAGAAATATATATTTATTCATAAAAATGGCCAATACTTTTTTCTATGAAAGGCTACCTTTCTAAAATGGCTCATTTTTGATAGTTCCTAACCAGGTTCTAAGCAGCCAGAAACCCTGACATTTCTATCTATCAGCCTATGACATTCCTACAAACCAGTTCAATTCACTCCAACGAATCTAACTGCATGTGCTTCTTCAACAAGTTCTGGATCCTATCCCAACCTGAAAAATCAAACAGGCTCAAAACCAGACTGCCGAACAAATTGCAAATTGTGGGGAATACGGCACCCGGGTTCCTCACGGTAGCAGCCCAAGTTAGGCTTCGGGGGTGGGCCAAGGGCCCATGACCGATATAGTAAGTCTAACATAGTTGGGCAAGAGAGGGAGATTATGGTAACAGATCCCCAATCATGTAATAGATGGCAAGTATCCAGATTGTGAGGATACGGGGCCTTGATTGGCGCCGGCGGCCTGAGATTGTATAAAGGAGGCCGGCGCCCTTCCGAAGGCCGGATTGTCTCCACAACCCGTGGGTCTTCCTTGGCTTCTCAGTTCATTTTCCACCCAGATACAGAGAAAAAAACACACTGGACGTAGGGTACTACCTCTTCTCGAGGGCCTGAACCAGGATAAACACCTGCGTCACCATCTCTCCTTGATCTAGCGTACCCCGTAAAATATATCGCCGATACTAGAAATCGACAGTTGGCGTGCCAGGTAGGGGGGCGCTCGATCGTTTTCAAGGCGGAGATGGCACCTACTGGCTTTGAGATCGCCAGCACCACCACTTTCCCCACCGCCACCCAAATCTCCTTCGGCGCATTCGACTTCCTCGCCGACAGTGCCGGCATACTCCGTCAGGTGAGCTCAGGGGTCACCGGGCCGGTTATGGCTTGCCGCTACGCTCCAGGAACCAGGTTCTCCTTCGGCAGCCTCGACTTCATCGCCACTGGCTCCGGCGTCCTCAAGCTGGCCCCAGGGGAGCCCGCGCCACCAATGACCACACCAACCATACCCCTCGGCATCAACAACTTCACCGCTTCCGCTGCCCAAGCACTTCAGGCCGGCAGAATCGGCACCAGCGTTTTAGCGAATGCCTCGTCTTCACACCGCTCGGGACATCATGGCAGCTCCAAGCGTCGACACAGGGCTCCCTAAACCGGGGATTCACCGAAACAAACAACCAGCAAACAGCTTTTAAAGGGAAGGGAGATAGACTGTGCCTTTCTTTCATTTATTTTTTCTTTTCTGCAAGGTAGGGGGCCTTGAGAGTTCCTATTGTGGTAGCAAGTTACTTCATAACCTGCTCAATTTGGCCTTATAGGGTCGGGAACTAATGAATAAAAAGGGTTGGATACCGCCCAACCACCCAGCCCTCTACCATATCTAGACAAATAGAATAGTCCTTTTATACAGAGCGGGAACTCGGATCCCGTTGGGCCGACTTCCTCGACGAATCCGCATACCCTTCCAACTTGGGCTCAGGAAGTTCGAACAACACGCCGACCTCAAGCCATCCGCCCTGCGAGATCTTCATCGTCTTTCAAGAGACAGACGAAGAAAAAAGGGAATGCGAAGAGGAGGAATGCCGTATCCAGCAACAATACGAGGATCTCACTCGGTGCCTCAACGAGCTTCGACAGCGCAGCCATCTCGCCGAAGACGCTATCCTCCAAGTGAAGCTGGGGGAGCACGACATCTTCACCACGCCGCAGAACAACATGATCGCCGCCAAGGCCCTCCTCGACAACATGCCGATCCCAGTCGACCCGGCCGTGAACACCACCATCGCCCAAGTGAAGGCCATGGTGGAAGCCGCCATCGTTGTTAACGACCAAATTTCGTAAGTAATGAACCAGGTTTGGCATTGGAATCGAAGTGGATTCGGCGAAGGACTGTGTTCGAAGAATAGAGTGCGCATCGGCTGCAGAGGCATCGATTGAAGTCTGCATCAGCTGAGATGGATCGGACAGGGGACAACCGATACAGCCGATTTCATTGAGATGATTATAAAACCGTTTCTGGAATCAATCAAGGTGCTGCGAAAGGATTGCCACGATGGAGATAAGCTCTCAGATAGGCAATTGTATCTATTAATTAGGATATTTTACGAAGTTTCCTTAGAGATATGTTTGGGCAAAAGTCTGCCGTAAAGACTTATGTGTATCTTAGAGTTTGTTAGAGATAAGAGTCGTGTCCGGCAAGGACTTATCATGTATCTCGGGTATAAATATAACCCGACTCCATGTAATTTACAACAACAGTTCAATAACACTCTCGGCGCATCGCCACCTTTTTACTTTCGTTTGTTTCGATGAGTTCTTGCTTTCGGGTTGAGCTGCATCGATTTCGATCTTCAATAAGAGGTAAACTTGTCATGACGGCTTGCGTTCTCGGGATTAGTGCTTCCATCATTATGATACTCTAATCTTGTTTATGTAATTCGTCGAGTTATCATATATGCTTCATAATCCTCATTAGTTGCGCTATCTAACTTGCAATCGGCCAATTTCTACTGTTAGGAATTAGCCGATAGAGTTAGATCTTGTTATTAATTTAGATTATATAGCATATCTACCATCTCTTAGAGGTTTTCATCACCTTGTCTAGATCTTATATTTATTTTTATGCTTAATGCTGCATCGGTTGAGTTCGATCTGTTAAGTAATATCTATAACTATAATATCTAGCTTATTTAATGATTATTGAAAGAGATAGCATCGGGGTTTCAGCCGATCTTACCTGATTTAGCTATCTTATAATTTATATGCTCGATTGCTATGCTAAATCTGCCCCTTATATTAAGATCTTATTGCATTAGAATATATTAGGCTTTCTGTTTAATATACTTTGTTTGTTTTAGTATCTTAATATAGAGTGATATCAGAGTATTAGCCAATACACATTGGATCTATCTCCATCGGCTAGGCTATGAGTGTATATAATCTTTATCTTGAAGTACTTTTGGATATAAGTGATTTATACTGTCTTGGCATGATGACCGATCTATCCCAATCACTTTAAATATATTTCAAGACATAGATTATATGTTATTGATATCTACAGCCGATCTGATAGATCTAATTTTATCTTGCTTTATTCTTTACTGCCGATCGATTCCAACATGACATCGGCTCGAGGATAAACGATATGTCATCGGCAACCAGCCGATCGGCTATCGTTTGTGGATTTAACCTTGTTTTTTTGTCTTTCTTTCTTGTTGATTGTAGAATCAAATCAACTGGCACGCCTTTGAACTCAAGAGCAAGATTTAGGACCTGCACAGAAGTTAAGCAGATCTCCCAGGCCAGTGTGTGTTTTTCGCATCAACACGCTTTTGGCACGCCTAGTGGGACCGAGTTGTGACATCTTTCATCATGGTGGACATCAGGTAGACATCAAAGCCACCGTCCGACTCTACTCAAAAGCCACCATCTGACCTTAGTCATAAGCAGTCATCCGATGTCGGCCCTGACAACATCATCCCAATAACTATGGATAAACTGACGTCGGAGCAGAAGGCAGAGTACGAGCAGATGATGAACAATTTGCATAATTAGTTCCTGCATTCATTTAAGCAAACTCGCTCGGGCACAGTAATCCAGAGGTATAAGCTGAAGGTCACTCAAGACACGGAACCAAGCACATCCAAGGGAGGCAAGACTTCCAAGGGTAACAAAGGCAAGGATGATGAACTAGGAGAAGACAAGTCAAAGGAAGAAGAGCCTCAAGAACCGACGAATTTGCAAGATCGGATTGACTATGCTGTCTATCATGCCTTGATCAATCAATCAGGAGTGCTAGTTAATACTTTTAACTAATATGATCAAGTCCGTGGTCGATGGTACAATTGCTGAGCATCAAGCTAATGGGCCGGTTTTTCTTCCTGAAGGTGGATTTCCACCATATAGAGAGTTGGTGACCTGCACGCAGCAGCCTGTTTCTGGTGTGGCTCCAGGGCAGCCGATGACGTCAGCTTCGGCCCTTGGAAGACCAGGTGCATCGTCATCGGCACAGAGGCAACCGTTAGAGCCTTACCTTTTGAGCAGACACCAACCTGGGCACACATGGCATAATATCCCTCGGTTGACACCAGAACAAATTGCGGCTATGTTCAAAAACAATCAGCAAACTATAGAGCCAATTCAGCCGATACCAATGGGACAGCAAACACCTACCATTCCACAGCCTCAGCCCGTTGGAAATCAGTTTGTTCCTGGTCAGCAAGTTCACCAGTCTCCTTAGCAACATCCTGGTGGTAACATTAATTTTCAATACCAGCCTCATTCACCTCAAGTGCAATATCGGCTAGGGGGATCACCACAGCCTCAGGTTCTGCCCCAGTATAATCAGTTCGAGCAAATCCAGAAGCCGATGCAGAGAGTGCCTCAACAGAAGCCCTGGGCCGATATGATTGCAGATGTAATGAAGGAGTAGTTTGGTCTCAAGCCAAGGGACACTGAAAATTTGTATCAGCACCCATATCCTAAGTGGTTTGAGAAGGTTCCATTGCCAAGCCGATACAAAGTTCTAGATTTTTCAAAATTCTCAGGGCAGGATAATGTGTCAACTTATGAGCATGTCAGCCGATTTTTGGCTCAGTGTGGCGAAACATTGGCTGTTGATGCTTTGAGGGTTAGATTATTTCCGTTATCTTTATCTGGATTGGCATTTACATGGTTTTCCTTGTTACCTTATAATTCTGTTCAGAGTTGGGCCGATCTAGAGAAGCAGTTTCACAGCTATTTTTACAGTAGAAATCATGAGATGAAGCTTTCTGATTTAACAACAGTTAGGCAGAGGCATGATGAAACTGTACAGGACTACATTCAGAGGTTCAGAGATATGAGGAACAGATGCTATAGCTTGGCTTTGACAGATTCTCAGTTAGCCGATCTTGCTTTCCAGGGTTTGATAGCCCCAATCAAGGAGAAGTTTTCGGCTAAGACTTTGAAAGTCTGTCTCACCTTGTACAAAAGGTAACTCTGCATGAGCAAAGGTTTGCAGAGGCCAGAAAGAATTTTAAGAAAGTCAATCATGTGTATCCCTATATGTATGAGTCTGAAGAAGATGATTCTGAAGTAGCAGCAGCCGAGTGGGCAAGGAGCAAGGAGGTTGTCACTTGTCAATGGGTGAAAAGTTCTGGGAAAGAGGAGAAATATGATTTTGATATCACCAAAGCTGACAAAATTTTTGATTTGCTACTTCGGGAAAAACAAATTCAACTTCCTGCTGGTCATATAATTCCATCGGCTGAGGAGTTGGGGAAGATGAAATATTGCAAATGGCATAATTCTGGATCTCATACTACTAATGATTGCAAAGTCTTTAGGCAATAGATCCTGTTGGCTATTGAGGGAGGGAAAATAAAGTTTGATGACTCTAAGAAGCCGATCAAGGTGGATGGCCATCCTTTTCCTATTAACATGGTGCATACGTCCGGAAAGGCAGCCGATCGGGGTAGTCATCGGAGCTCACAGCTTAATTCAGCCAAGATTATCAATAAATATCAAAGAAGGCATGACAAGCAGCAGGATAGGCATCTTGAAGAAGATGATGGTGGTTTTGATCCATATTGGGATTGTGAGTTTTTCAGGTTCTGCTGGAATGAAGGGATGAGGCTGCCATCGATAGAAGATTGCCCTGGATGCAGTGATAATGCAGGAAGTTCGAGCCGATCTTATAATAGAGGAAATCAGCTGAATCAGAAAAGGTTGCCTGTTCATCAGAGGTTGGGTCCGGTACACCAAGAGCATTTTCAGGATGAAGATGAAGGCATAAATTCACAGTGGTGCCCTTCTGGTATTTTTACTAAAAATCAGAAGAGAAGGGTCCAGAGGATGAGAAATAGGGAGCGTTTTCAGGAGGTACAACAAGAGATCAACCATCGGCTGAAGAAGACAAAGACCAAGCAGGAGTGGCGCGTTAAGAGCAAAGTACTGTCAGCCGATGAGATTGAGGCCGACAAAGCAAAGAGGCTAGCCAGAGGAAAAGCTATTGCATCTTCATCGGTAAACATGGTGTTCGTCCTGCCAGCAGAGTATGAAGCTAATCAAGCCGATGTGGATGATGTGGAAGAAGCTTCTGCTGATTAATTTTGTCACCAGAACAAGCAATTTTTGAGAAATCAGAGGGGACAGAGAATCGGCATCTCAAGCCATTGTATGTTAATGGATTTGTCAATGGGAAGCCGATGTCCAAGATGATGGTTGATGGTGGGGCCGCTGTAAATTTGATGCCATATACTACATTCAGGAAGTTGGGTAAGAATGCAGATGATCTCTGTTAGGGTTACGGATAAGGTATACCCTCTACGCTTGGATGTACGTTGTATACTGATACGGTATATCCGCGCGTATACGGGTAGTTTCCGTTCGCATTCAGGAAATCTATCATGTGATAGAGATAGTATCTACAGATGGAAGGAGTTCTACTCGGACAAGACTGGGTCTTTACCATGTCGTGAGGGGTCCGATATCTCCGAGTCTTATTTGGATATCGTCTGATCCGCGGTGTAAAAGGGACCCCCTGGGCAGAACCTAAGGCATCGAATTTCACCGCCAACACATCCACCACAGCCTACGGAGCCGGAGCGTGCAGGAGCCAAGTCGCCGGGAGATCTAGTCGAACCAACTCGACTACGGTCTCGTCGGTATCATCGATTTCTGTTATTCCCTTTGTAATCTGTGGTTTCCGTCATATAATCCCATACCAACTGGATTAGGGCTATTACCTACCAAGGGGCCTGAACCAGTATAATCTTTGTCTTTTGTTTGCTTGATGTCGTATTACGTAGATCCTCGTACCAACGGACCCCAATACCCACCATATCCTGTCTACGGGTATCCCCCGTCGACAGTGGCGCTCCAGGTAGGGGGATTTGATGCTCAAGGTTCTACTACTATGACTTCAAGCTCCCTCGACGACAACGTCTACCCCGGCATCAACCAAGGAACTTCAGCTTCAACGATGATGGTGTGGACTCAAGTCGGCGAAATCGTCTTCCCGGTCTACACCACGATGCCGATCTCGACTGGCCCAGTAATCACTAGGAGCGAGAACGATATGGTTACGACTCTGGACGACCTCATGTTGAAAGATCCTCCCGCAGGAGCGGAGAACGGAACATCGACAACTTCCGCGCCCGAGAAGGATCCTAGTGCGGCCAGCTCTTGTCCTTCCGACGGGAAGCACGAGCCGACAAGAACAACTCCTGAGGCGACGAGGACCAGGTGTCCTATTCACAAGACAAAAGGGCACGACCTGCAAACTTGCAAGGTTTTTCTCGACGTACAAGCTGAAATCCGCGCCTGCAAGGAGCGTGGAATTCAACGTGCTTCCCCAACTCGTGATGTCCATTGCCCCATTCACAAGGCTAAGACTCACGATCTATCAAGCTGCAAGGTTCTTCTCAGCGCCATGAAGACGTCGCTCCCTAAGGTCCAGCAGTCACGAATCTCTTTTAGAGATGCAGACAAGGAACAAGGTGCGGCGACTACCTCAGATCTGTTCGTTGGGGTACTCGATATCGATCCCCACGAGACATCTGTCCTACATCTACTCGAAGATCAGGCCTCATCATCGACGAGTACGCTACGTGACGTGTACGCCATCGATGTAACCGGCACCTCTGGAGGTGGCAACACGGAAACGGAGGAACAATTGGCTACGCCGGCCCAACACATTAGAGCCATCAATGCAATACTGAGGGAAACCCCTTACGATCCTGTTCTGAACGCTGACCTCGATCAGTGGACAGAACGACTACGGGAATCGGTGGCCAACCTCAGTAACGCGTTCAAGGAGGCCGCTGCCAGAGCACCCCCGGAACAACCGCCGATCGGCGGCGCTAACGGAGAACTGCCTGATCAGCGGGTGTCACCTCATCAATCTACCCCTCCACCTCGCGGTGCTAGCGATCTCCACGACCACCTAAATGGTCGCCGAGAAGCGCGACACACGCAAGACAACGAAAATCGTTCTCGACATCGCGTCTCTTCGCAACATCACGAGAACGTAGAGCGAGGTGGACACCCGAGCGGAAACCGAGACCATGATGGTCGCCATGGCCGCCGCGAGCAGCGGCTGCCAGGCGATGCTAGTCGAGGTCAACGCAACAACGACGACGGAGGTCGACGCCGGGACAACGATGATTGGTGACGACGAGGTTCACGGGAACCCGGGCGCAATCCCTGGAACCGTACCCCGGAGCCGAGCGACTCATCATCATCATCATCATCGTCATCTTCATCATCATCGTCATCGGACAGACATCCACGGCGAGTGTATGATCGCCGACAACCCACCGCCCCTGGCGGCGGGTGCATGGCTTTCACTCGTACTCTACGAGATGTCCGGTGGCCTGAGAAGTTTCTACCGGGAGCAATAGAGAAATACGACGGAAGCACCGACCCTGAAGAATTTCTTCAGGTCTATTCCACAATACTCTATGCTGCCGGAGCAGACGACAATGCATTGGCAAATTACTTGCCAGCTGTGTTGAAAGGATCTGCGCGTTCATGGCTGGTTCACCTCCCGCCCTACTCAATTTCTTCGTGGGCAGATCTGTGGCAACAGTTTGTCGCTAACTTCCAAGGAACATACAAGCGCCACGCGATTGAGGACGACCTAAACGCGTTGACGCAGAATCCGGGTGAATCATTGAGGGACTATATTCGGCTCTTTAACGAGTGCAGAAATACGATCCCCGAGATCACCGATGCTTCTGTAATCCGCGCTTTCAAGTCCGGCGTCCGAGATCGCTACACAACCCAGGAATTGGCGACAAGACGGATCACAACTGCTCGCAAGCTGTTCGAAATTGTCGACCGATGCGCTCATGCGGACGACGCCCTGAGGCGCAAGAGTGACAAGCCAAAGACAGGGGTGGAGAAGAAGCCTGCCAAGGACACACCTGAGTCAAGCAAGAAAAAAAGTCGCAAGAATGGGAAACAGAAAGCTCAAGCGGAGATCCTCGCAGCAGAGTACATTGACCCGCCCAAGCATCCAGACCCACAAGGCGACGATACGAGGAAAACATGGTGCCCTATACACAAGTCGGACAAGCACTCTTTGGAGACTTGTCTCGTCTTCAAAAAGGCACTCGTAAGGCAACTAGCGTTGGACAAGGGAAGCGAGTACGTGTAGTCGAGAAGGCCACCGAAGCGGCTACTCAGGACTCAGATTCAGCATACCCTGACTCCGACCTCCATGTCTCACAAATCTTTGGAGGTTCCACGGTGTACTCTTCTAAACGGGAATACAAGAAAGTGGAGTGCGAAGTTTGTTCGACATGGCAGGGGGCTGCATCCAAGATGAAGTGGTCTGAACAGAAGATTGAGTTCTTTGAAGCAGACCACCCCAAGACTGCCATTACTCCAGGACGATATCCGATCGTGGTCGAGCCCACTATTCGGAACATCAAGGTAGCACGGGTTCTCATCGACGGTGGCAGCTCAATCAACTTACTCTTCGCCAGCACCTTGGACGCGATGGGGATTCCACGAAGCGAGTTGACGCCCACTGATCAACCTTTCCACAGAATCACTCCTGAATCGTCGTCCAAGCTATTGGGCAAGATTACGCTACCAGTGACCTTCAGTCAGGCAAACAACTTCCGAACAGAGCAGATCACCTTTGATGTAGCTGAGTTCGACGCAACGTATAACGCCATCATCGGGAGGACTGCACTCGCGAAGTTCATGGCCGCGTCTCACTACGCATATCAAGTGCTCAAGATGCCTGGGCCGAAGGGAACAATCACTATTCAGGGCAACGCGAAGCTAGCGGTACAGTGCGACAAGCGGTGCCTCGACATGGTCGAGCATACTCCCAACCCGCCCGCCACAGCTGAGCCGCCCAAGAAAGTGAGCAAAACTAACAAGATGCCGAAGCCAGACGGCGCAATTAAGATCGTTCCGCTCTCCAGTGCCAACCTCGACAAGACTGTCAAGATCGGGGCATCATTGGACGACAAATAGGAACTCCCGCTCATCACCTTCCTCCATGACAATGTAGACGTGTTCGCTTGGCAGCCGTCCAACATGCCGGGGGTCCCCATGGAGGTGATTGAGCACAAACTTATGGTGCGACCCGATGCCAAGCCAGTAAAACAAAAACTGCGGAGATTTGCACCAGATCGGAAACAAGCCATACGAGAAGAGCTCGATAAACTTCTCAAAGCCGGCTTCATCCGGGAAGTTCTCTATCCAGAGTGGCTAGCCAATCCAGTCATGGTGCGCAAGGCCAATGGGAAGTGGAGGATGTGTGTCGATTTCACCGATCTCAGCAAGGCGTGCCCCAAGGATCACTTCCCTCTTCCTCGAATAGACCAGTTGGTGGACCCAACAGCCGGTTGTGAGTTGTTAAGTTTCCTTGACGCTTACTCTGGCTACCACCAAATCAGCATGGCGAAAGAGGACGAGGAGAAGACAGCATTCATCATGCCATTTGGTGTATTCTGCTACGTCATGATGCCATTTGGGCTAATACCACTGGAAACACTTTCCAGCGCACGGTTCAGGGGGCGCTCAATGACCAGCTTGGACACAATGTCAAGGCCTACGTCGACGACATTGTTGTCAAGACTAAGAAAAACGACTCATTGATCGACGATCTCCGGGAAACGTTTGACAACCTCCGACGATATCGCCTCATGCTTAACCCAGAGAAGTGCACGTTCGGAGTACCGTCAGACAAGCTCCTTGGATTCCTTGTCTCCAGAAGAGGGATCGAAGCAAATCCCGAGAAGATCAAGGCAATCGAGAACATGAAGTCGCCGACAAGACTCAAGGAAGTCCAGAAGCTAACTGGATGCATGGCGGCACTGAGCAGATTCGTCGCTAGGATGGGAGAGCGAGGACAACCTTTCTTCGCTGTGCTGAAGAAACAAGACAAATTTGTGTGGACACAGGAAGCCGAAGACGCGTTCATCGCGCTCAAGTGCTACTTGTCAAATCCCCCTGTACTTGTTGCTCCCCAACCTAATGAAGAATTATTCCTCTATATCGCTGCCACGCCATATTCTGTGAGTACTGTCATTGTTGTCGAGAGAGAGAAGGTGCAAAGACCGGTTTATTACGTCAGCGAAGCTCTACACGATGCAAAGACAAGGTATCCACAGATCCAAAAGCTACTCTACGCAGTAGTCATGACATCAAGAAAGCTACGCCACTACTTTTAAGCCCACAAGGTCACGGTTGTTTCATCCTTCCCCCTCGAAGAAGTCGCGAGAAACAAAGACGTTGTCGGCCGCATCGCGAAATGGGTAGTCGAGCTAAGCCAGTTTGATGTCCACTTCGTGCCACGAACAGCTATCAAGTCCCAAGTTCTCGCTGACTTTGTAGCCGACTGGACCATGCCCGAGAACAGGGCAGACAGTCAAACAGACAGCGAAACATGGACAATGGCGTTCGATGGCGCACTCAACAGCTAAGGAGCAGGGGCAGGGTTCATCTTGACATCACCTTCGGGAGATCAGTTCAAGCATGCAATCCACCTCAACTTCAGAGTGACCAACAACACAGCTAAGTTCGAAGGATTACTCGCCGGGATAAGAGCAGCAGCTGCACTCGGAGTCAAGCGACTAATCGTGAAAGGGGATTTATAGTTAGTCGCGAACCAGGTGCACAAAGACTACAAGTGCTCTAGCCCAAAGTTATCCAGGTACCTCGCAGAAGTCAGGAAGCTGGAGAAAAGGTTTGACGGGATCGAGGTCCGACACGTGTACCGTAAGGATAGCATCGAACCAGACAACCTAGCACGGCGCGCGTCCCGACGAGAGCCACTCGAACCTGGCACTTTCCTGGACATCCTGACAAAGCCATCAGTGAAAGAGGAAAACGACGAGGGCAGCACGGTTGTCCCCGACATCAGCTCGGGGGCTACAGAGGCGGAACACGTCGTTGCCGACATCGAGATCACAGACGACTGGCGGACCCCGCTCATCAAGTTCCTGAGTAGCGACGAGTTGCCCGAGGACGATGCAGAAGCCGAGAAAATAACCCGACAAGCCAAGATCTATTGTATGGTCGGAAACGATCTGTACAAAAAGGCGCCAAATGGGGCACTTCTCAAATGCATCTCGTCCGATGACGGGAAACATCTCCTCCTGGACATACATGAAGGGATCTGCGGGTCACATGCCGCCGGCCGGACATTAGTTGGAAAAGCCTTCCGACAAGGGTTCTTTTGGCCGATGGCACTCAAAGACGCCTGCGACATGGTTTAGCGGTGTGAAGCCTGTCAATTCCATAGCAAACACACAAGGCTACCAGCGCAAGTGCTACAGACTATCCCTCTTACTTGGCCGTTCTCATGCTAGAGGCTCGACATACTCGGACCATTCCCACGAGGACAAGGCGGCTACAAGTTCCTTTTCGTGGCGATCGACATGTTCACCAAGTGGATCGAAGCAACGCCCACGGGGGAAATCAAGGCCGACAATGATATCAAGTTCGTCAAAGGGATATTCTGCAGATACGGACTGCCTCACCGCATCATAACAGATAACGGCTCTCAGTTCATCAGTGCCGACTTCCAGGACTACTGCATTGGATTGGGAGTCAAAATTTGCTTTTCCTCGGTTTCTCACCCACAGAGCAATGGATAGGTCGAACGGGCAAACGGCATAGTACTGCAAGGGATCAAGACCCCTGTCTACGACAGACTCATGTCACACGACAAGAAGTGGGTCGAAGAACTCCCCTCTGTTCTATGGGCCGTACGCACCACACCGATGACGTCCAACAAGGAGACACCCTTCTTTCTCGAGTACGGCTCAGAGGCTATGCTACCCACGGAGCTACGACATCAGAGCACACGAGTACAGAAGTACTCCAACGAGGAGCAGGAGGAACATCGAAGCGACGATGTGAATCTACTCGAGGAACATCGAGAATGAGTTGCCATCAGAGCAGCCAGCTATCAGCAGGCCCTTCGCCGATACCACGAGAAGCGCATCAGAGCACGCATACTTTCGATCAGCAATTACATCCTCCGACGGGTTCAAAGCCAAGCAGGGCGCAACAAGCTCTCACCCAAGTGGGAAGGACCATACACGATCACGCAAGTCTTGCGGCCAGGTGCATTCATGATTGCAGATGGCGATGACCGCGAGTTAGCAAATTCTTGGAACATTGAATAATTACATAAATTTTATGTATAATTCAATAGTATCCATATTTGTAAGACAACTTATGACTTCAATAAAGTTGATTTCAGGTAAAGATTACCGTTAGCGTGTTTCTTCCCGACGATCCCTTACCACGACGACACCTAGAGTTGAAACCTATCCTCATGACCCCTTACGCCATCTTGACAAGGCCTCTGAGGAACCTAAGGGAACTTCGGCTGGGGACGCTCAGAGCGGATAAGGCCTTATCGGATCATGTAGAGACAAACGACCATGTAAGATCTGGTCATGTAAGAGTTCTTGCTGTGCGTATTAACCAAGCCGTGTAACCGGAAATTGAGTTTTCCAACTTCATGGCTGGGGTCTAGGGTCAGCGCTTTTTCAACCAAGGTAGGTCAAGGGTCTGTTAACGACCAAATTTGGTAATATCAGTATCAGAGATGAAGACTAGATTGAAGCGGGATCGAAGATGAAGATTGTCGCGGAAACAGAGTAAGAATCGGCTGAAGTCCGGATCGGCTACGATTGGATCGACCGAGTTGGAGTCAGACATGGTTAGGTGATGCAGACGATTCCGACAATACGACTTGGTGTATGACATCGGGTTGGGTTGAGGTGCTTCAAGATGATTGCCACGCATGGATAGAGTCCTGAGAAGGCAATTGTATCAATTAATTAGGATAGTTTATGTAATTTCCCTAGAGATATGCTTGAGCAAAAGTCTGCCGCAAAGACTTGTGGTATCTTAAAGTTTGTTAGAGATAAGAGTCGTGTCCGGTATGGACATATTTTGTAATTCTCGGGTATAAATAGGCCCGAAACTCATGTAATCAATTAACACACGTTCAATACAATTTCGGCACATCGCCACCCTTTTTGCTTTTGTTTTATTTCGATGAGTTCTTGCTTTCGAGTTGAGCTGTATCGGTTTCAATCTTCAACAAGAGGTAAAACTTGTTATGACGGCTTGCGTTCTCGGGATTAGTGCTTCCATCTTTATGACACTCTAATCTCATTTATGTAATTCGTCTAGTTATCATATATCTTACATAATCTCTGACAATATCGTCATCTAACCTACAATCGGCTAACATCTGTTAATGGAAAACAGCCGATTAGGTTAGATAGTGACGTTAGGTTGGATTATATGAGATATCCACCACTCTATGAAACATTCAGCGACTTGATTGTCTAGACATTGTTCTTCTTTTCATACTTAATGCTGCACCAGTTGAGTTTGATCTATTAAGTCGTGCTTAGAATTCCAATCTCTAGCCTATCTTCTGGTTGCCGATTAGGGTAGTATCGGAGTTTCAGCCGATCTTACCTGATTTAACTACATTTACTTTATATGCTTATTTGACATGTTAAATCTGCCCTTTATGTTAAGATCTTGTTGCTTTTAAGTATATTAGGCTTTTGTTTGGTATATTTTATTTTGCTTTAATATCTTAATATAGAGTGGTATCGGAGTATTAGCCGATACATGGTAGATCTATCTGATCGGCTATGTTATGAACATATATAATCTTGTTGTTAACATATATTTCGATCTAAGTGATTTATATTGTCTCGGCATGGCGACCGATCTATCCCAATCACTTGATTTAAGTATATATCGACATAAGGATTATATATTGTCAATATCTACAGCCAATCTGGCAGATCTAGTCCTTTCTTACTTATTAATGACTGCCGATCGATGCTCATATGACATCGGCCCAGAGATAAATGATATGTTATCGCACTTAGCCGATCGGCTATCATTTATGGATTTAACTACGGTTTCTTTGTCTTTATTTCTTGTTGATTGCAGGATCAAATCAACTGGCACGCTAGCATACCCGAAGGCGTGTTTTGGACCTGTACTGGAGTTAAGCAGATATCCCAGGCCTCGTGTTTTTCGTCAACACGCTTTTGGCACGCCTGGTGGGACCGATTAGAAGTTAGAATCAGAACAGCAGTTTTTCCTCATGGCCGAGAAACTACCATCATCGCCGTCATCGGCTGGTGATCCTGGCTCCGTCAAAGCTAAGATCCTTAAGCTGGGTCTATCTGAGGTTGATGAAATCAACATTGTGCCCGTTACTCTGGACAAACTGACGCCTGAGTGGTTTGAGAGAGTTCCTCTCCCTAACTGGTTCAAAGTTCCAGATTTTTCAAAATTCTCAGGACAAGATAGTACATCAACTTATGAACATATCAGCCAATTTTTGGCCTAGTGCGGTGAAGCATCGGCTGTGGATGCCTTGAGGGTTAGGTTGTTCCGGTTGTCTTTGTCTGGATCGGCTTTCACTTGGTTTTCTTCTTTACCATATGGGTCAATTAACAGTTGGGCCGATTTGGAGAAACATTTTCACAGTTATTTCTACAGTGGGGTGCATGAGATGAAACTGTCCGATTTAACGGCAATCAAGCAAAGACATGACGAGCCCATGCACGAGTATATTCAGAGGTTCCGAGAGATGAGGAATAAGTGCTATAGCTTGAGTTTGACTGATGCCCAGTTAGCCGATTTGGCTTTTCAGGGTATGATTGCTCCGATCAGGGAGAAGTTCTCGTCTGAAGACTTTGATAGCTTATCACATCTTACACAGAAGGTAACCTTGCATGAACAGAGATTTGCAGAGGCCAGGAAGAACTCTAGAAAGGTTAATCATGTCTGTCCCTACATATATGGATCGGATGGTGAAGATGAGGATGATTCCGAAATAGCAGCAGCCGAATGGGTGAGAAGCAAAAAGGTTGTACCGTGCCAATGGGTGAAAAGTTCTACAAAAGAGGAGAGGTATGACTTTGATATTACCAAGGCTGACAAGATTTTCGATTTGCTACTTCGGGAGAAGCAGATTCAACTTCCTGCTGGTCATACAATTCCGTCGGCTGAGGAATTGGGCAAAAGAAGGTATTGCAAGTGGCATAACTCTGGGTCTCATTCTACCAATGATTGCAAGGTCTTCAGGCAGCACATCCAAGTAGCCATTGAGGGAGGCAAAATGAAGTTTGACGATTCCAAGAGGCCGATGAAGGTTGATGGCAACCCTTTTTCTGTCAATATGGTGCATACATCCGGCCGGACAGCCGATGGAGGGAGAGCTAGGAGCTTTCAGGTGAATTCGGCTAAGATTATCAATAAGTATCAGAAGAAATGTGATAGGCGGCAGGAGAGGCGTTATGAGGAAGATGATGGTGGTTTTGATCCTCATTGGGACTGCGAGTTCTTCAGATTCTGCTGGAATGAGGGTATGAGGCTGCCGTCTATCGAGGACTGCCCTGGGTGCGGTGATATTGCAGAAAGTTCGAGCCGATCGTATAATAGAGGCAATCGCCCAAGGCAAACAGGAGTTCCCGTTCATCAGAGATTGGGCCTAGTAAATCAAGATTGTAGCCAAGGGGACAATGAAGACATGAAAGCTCAATGGTGTCCTTCTGGTATCTTTACGAAAAATCAGAAAAGAAGGGTTCAGAGATTGAGAAGCCGGGAGCGTTTTTAGGAAGTTGAGCAGGAAATCAATCATCAGCTGAAGAAGACGAAGCCGAAGCAAGAGTGGCGTGTTAAGAATCAAGTTCCTGCAGCCGATGTAGCCGCAGCCGATGAAGCAAAGAGATTGGCTAAAGGGAAAAGTGTTGTGACTGCATCGGTTAACATGGTTTTCACGTTGCCTGCTAAGTTTGGGGTTAAACAAGCTGATGTTGATGAGGTTGAAGAGGAATCGGCTAAGTTGACTTTATCGCCAGAGCAAGCGGTCTTTGAGAAGCCGGAAGGAACAGAGAATCGACACCTCAAGCCATTGTATGTGAATAGCTATGTCAATTGGAAGCCGATGTCTAAGATGATGGTCGATGGTGGGGCTGCAGTGAATTTGATGCCTTACGCTACGTTTAGGAAACTGGGCAGGAATGCTGAAGATCTCATCAAGACAAACATGGTGCTCAAAGATTTTGGCGGCAATCCATCGGAAACCAAAGGAGTTTTGAATGTGGAACTGACGGTCGGCAGCAAAACTATCCCTACAACATTCTTTGTCATCGATGGGAAGGGTTCCTATAGCTTGTTGCTTGGAAGGGATTGTATTCACGCCAATTGTTGTATTCCTTCGACCATGCATCAATGCTTGATTCAATGGCAAGGCGACAGGATTGAGATCATGAAGGGATTTGTGGCACTCATCAATCGGCCCATAAGATGAAGTGGTTGCTTTGGCGTACGAGGTATTTTTGGCCGACAATGTTGGAATATTGTTTCAGATATTACAAAGGGTGTCAAGATTGTCAGAAATTTGGAGCAATTCAAAGGGCACCGGCATCGGCTATGAACCCTATCATTAAGCTATGGCCATTTAGAGGTTGGGGAATTGATATGATCGGCATGATTAATCCACTATCGAGCAAAGGACATAAATTTATATTGGTGGCAACCGATTTTTTTACCAAGTGGGTAGAGGCGATTCCTTTGAAGAAAGTTGATTCTGGGGATGCCATACAATTTGTTCAAGAGCATATAATCTATCAATTTGTTCAAGGATCGATCTTCGTGTCCGATGAGTTTGTTCAGTTTGCCGATAGCATGGGTATCAAATTGTTGAATTCTTCACCATATTATGCACAAGCTAATGGGCAAGCCGAGGTATCTAACAAGAGTTTGATCAGATTGATTAAGAGAAAGATTTCTGATTATCCTCGGCAGTGGCATACTCGATTAGCCGAAGCGTTGTGGTCCTATCGGATGGCTTGTCATGGTTCAATCCAAGTCCCTCCTTATAAGCTTGTTTATGGGCATGAGGCTGTTTTACCATGGGAGGTTAGAATCGGCTTGAGAAGAACGGAGTTGCAAAATGGTCTGACAGCCGATGAGTATTATAATCTTATGGCCGATGAAAGGGAGGACTTGGTTCAATCAAGATTGCGAGCCCTTGCAAAGGTTACCAGGGATAAGGAACGTGTTGCTCGACATTATAACAGGAAAGTGGTGCCTACGTCTTTTTCTGAAGGTGAACTTGTTTGGAAATTGATTTTGCCGATAGGAACTCGGGATAGCAAATTCGGCAAGTGGTCACCGAATTGGGAAGGACCGTTCCAAATCTATAAGGTTGTGTCTAAGGGAGCTTATATGCTGCAAGGACTTGATGGAGAAGTTTATGGACGAGCGCTGAATGGCAAGTACTTGAAGAAGTATTACCCAAGCGTGTGGGTTAATGCATGATCGGCTAGTTTTGCCGATGCATGATGGCCGATGTATTCACATCGCCTTGAGATGGCCGATATTGTTATATCGCCCTTAGTTGTTTTTCTATTGTAATCGATTGTGTTTTGCTGATGTACAATGGCCGATATGGTTATATCGCCCTTAGTTGTTTTTCTATTGTAATCGGTTGTGTTTTGCCGATGTACAATGGCCAATATGGTTATATCACCCTTGTCCAAATTATAATTTTATCAATGCCTTCGTCATTGCAAAATTAGGGGGGCAATATATACAAAATTGAGGAGAAATTTGAAAATTTTCGAGCAAATGTAGCGGCTATATTAATCGGCACAAAGGATTATCAAGACAAGTTAAGTAAAGTATTAGAGTATCTTATCCGATTACAAATTTTTCCTAAGTTCTATTACACAAATGTTCACTGAGACAGATGTCGCTGGATAGCCGATATAGCCCTCTGCCTAATTTGTTCTACTTCCTCGATGGCCTGGGCGTCTTGAGCATCGGTTCCAGGGATAACTTTCAGAGACTTGGTCAGATCAGCTTGATAGCCGATTTTAGTCTTGCCTTCTGTCCTTCGACAATTTGTGGGAGATCGGCTAGCTTCTTGTGTTCTAGATCCAGCTCGGCGTTGCATTCTTGAAGTTGTGCCAAGAGCTCAATCTTGCGAGCTTTGAGCCAATCAATATTGGCTTTGATCGGACCCTCAGATAACAGATCAAGCTTGGCCTTCTCTTCATGAACAAGCTGCCGATTGGCCTGGATTGTGGCCTCGATATCTTTGCGCTCCCGGCGATCGGCTAATCTCTGCTTGGCTTTCTCCAGCCTGAATTGGTGCTGCTCAAGGTAGACGGCTGGAGTGAGGGCATCGGCTAGCTCATGTGGGAGTAGAGCTTGAATATCTACGAACCTTGCCCGGATCGACCCACAGTCAGTCACCAAGTTGTCTAATGATGCCTCTAGTCGATGAGAGATATCTTCAAGCATCTCTTTCATATCATCGGATAGAGGAGCTGTGACTTTACTGGTGGTATCTTCTTCTGTTTCATCGAGGTAATCCTTGATGTCGAAGGAAAATAGATCGGCTAAGACCTGCAAGAGATAACATTGTGGATAGTTAAGAATCAAGACACGATTGGCCGATCTCAAATTTGTGTCAACAAAAGACTTACTAGAATAGCAAGAGTGGCTGGTTGGTCTTCTTCTTCGACATTGTGACTGCCTGCAGCCGATGGAGTACGGTTACTTGATTCTGGCTGCAGAGGAGGCGAAGGAGGAGGAGGAGGCTGAAAAGGACAAGTGTTAGCTGACATCGGCTATAAAGAAACTTAAAGGACAGGTTGTTTGGGACGAGGACGAGGACAGTGCTCCGTTTTCGCAGGAGAAGAATTTGAGGAGTTCCGAGGCCAGCAAGGCAAGTCACACAGATCCCAAACAACCCTTTGAGCATGTTGATCCCGTTTAAAGCTATTATTTCTATTCAATTATTGCATTTATTTTCGAATGTCATTGGGTGGAATTAACCTATTGTTTGTTATAGCCCCTTTGTTCTTAATTACTTTATTCCTTGATACCTTGGGTTATTATAACTTGACTAGTTGGGCTTTATATATTGGTTCAGCTAGATATTAGATGTGATTGCTTAGCCATGCTTAGAAACTTTAGCACACTATTGGGATAACTTATGATTCACTATTATTTAATGATGGCTTAATGATAGCTCATGATGGTTAATCATAATTGGTTAATTAATTAATTTGCCAACTAAAACCTGATGATGGTGGGTTGTGAGCACATGGTTTTGATGGTCGTGCTCATGACAATTAAGGACCGGTTCACGAGTTTCGGTTGTGAAACATTAACCGTGCCAACCACAAGCCAGCGTGGGCAACGGCTTTACCTTTTGTATAGTATGGTTCATTGTGGGGCACCAGACTGAGAAGTGGCGGAGATAAGCCCACGGGGGTCGCTGGGGAGTCCATGCCTTGTTTATAACGGGGTGATTATGATCCAGGAACGGTGCGCTGTGGTGGATTGTGTTGTGCGAGGGGTACTGTCACAGCTCCTTTCTGAGGTACCGTGGTGGTATCAAGGTGCATGGTGACATGTCGTGGGGCTGTGTCTTGTGGGTACAGTGGTACACCTCTGGTCAGAGTAAAACTATTCGAATAGCCGTGCCCGCGGTTATGGGCGGGTCTAACAATGTCTTTCGTGATTAGTCTCACACCTCTCATCATAATGAAAGATGCTATAACTGGTAATAATTTGATTAGCTCCTGGTTTGGAATGGTATATTCCTGGTTTGGAGATAGAACTGTGCAGCCGGGATTGGTTGTTCAGAATGGTTGGACCTATGCAACAGGGTATGTTGTATAGCGTTGGATTAATATTGTTTAATTATTACTTAACTGTTTTATTAAATTCTGAAATGTTTATTAAATGTTGTTTATGCAAATGAAACCCTACTATGCCATCCTTTGTTATCCTGTGCACTTGCATAATTGCTGCGTGGCTTGCTGAGTATGTCATATACTCACCTTGCAATCATTCATCAGAGGAGGAGTTCTACAGTGATGCTGATGGTGTGGAGGATTAGGTGTAGCCCTGGTCAAGCTGCCTGTGGAGTGGAGTCGTCGGCGCCGTTTATCTTATTTTTTTCCGCTGCTTAGATCTTTATTGATTGAGAGGAACTATCTACCTCTGTAATGACATTTTATTCGCTTATTAATTAAGAGTAATAATTGTACTCTATTATCAATTTGTTATTGTGTGCCTCGGCTGATTCCTGGACGAGGGTTCACACACATGTAAGCGTTTGGAATTTTGGATAGAAATTCCGGGCGTGACAGACGGCGACCACGACGGCGGCCTTCCCGAGCGACGGCGACGACCGGAGCGATGGCGGCGCACGGCTGGAGCGACGGCGGCGACGGCGGCGCTAAGCTACACGGTGCTAGAGCTCTACCGGCGACGAGAGGCGAAGGCGAGAGTGGCGACGGGTAGCGGAGACACCGGGGATCCTTTTATAGGGGCAAGGACACGGCGGTGAAGGCCCACGGTGGCCGGCGACGAGAAGGAAAGTCTAGGGTTCGGAGGAGAGAGACCGATCCGATTCGACCTCGAATCCACGAATTTCCAAAGCGATTTTAGCCGATGATTCCGAAAGAGAAAAGATAGAGGAGATCGAGAAGATCATTTCCCCTCTATCGATTTCATCGGAAACGGAAAGGATCGGCCGGATTTGGAAGGAGACGGCGGCGGCGCGACGCTAGGGTTTCGGGCGGCGGCGGCGCGAGGAGGACGAAGACCTGACAGGTGGGCCCCACCTGTCAGCGAGCGGGAGCGCGCGCGCGAGCGGCGGCTCGGCTGCGGACTGGGCCGGCTTGGGCCGAGAGAGAGAGAGGGTTTTGGGCCGACTTTCGGCCCAAAGCCAAAAGAGACTTTTTAAAACTTTTTCCAATTTAAATTATTCATGAAATGCAATTCCATTTATTAAAAATACTTCCTTAGCTCAAATAAATCCTAGAAAAATCCAAGAATTATAGAATCAAGCAAAGTATTTAATGAAATTTTGTCTGGCCCCATTTTATATTGGAATTTATTATTTAAAATTAGATCTTCTCTTCTAGGCTTTTAAAGTCATTTCTAATAATTCCAATTCAACAACAATTTATATATTTAGGATTTTTAGGGTGTGACAAACCTACCCCCCTTAAACAGAATCTCGTCCTCGAGATTCGGAAAAACTGGTGAACAGATGCGGATGAGCTGACTTCAATTCATCTTCTCGTTCCCATGTTGATTCTTCTTCCGAGTGATTACTCCACTGAACTTTACAAATATGGATTACTCGATTCCTGGTTCTTCTCTCATCCGTTTCCAAGATACGAATTGGTTTCTCAATATAGGTCAGATCCTCTTGGACTTCTATCTGTTCAAGATTAGCTTCTTCGGTAGGTACCCTTAAACACTTTTTCAATTGCGACACATGGAACACATTATGGACTCCTGTTAAAGATTGAGGTAACTCCAACTGATAAGCGACCTCTCCTCTTCTACTGACAATCTTGTAAGGTCCCACGAAACGCGGTGCCAATTTTCCTTTAGTGTGGAAGCGATGAACTCCTCGAAGAGGCGTGACACGAAAGTACACATAATCTCCTTCATCAAAACTTAGATCTCTACGACGATTGTCGGCATAACTCTTATGACGAGACTGGGCCACATGCAATCTTTCTTGAATGATTTTTACCTTTTCTTCTGCTTCCCTTAGGATATCAGTCCCGAAAACCTGACGTTCTCCCGTTTGATCCCACAAAAGTGGAGTGCGGCACTTCCGACCATGCAGCGCTTCGTAAGGAGCCATCTGAAGACTAGCTTGATAACTGTTGTTGTACGAGAATTCCGCATAAGGTAAATTCTTATCCCAACTTCCACCGAAGTCTAAAGCACAAGCTCTCAACATGTCCTCCAAAATCTGATTTACCCTTTCGGTTTGTCCGTCTATCTGAGGATGATAAGCAGTACTAAAGTTCAACTTAGAACCCATCTCTTCTTGAAGTTTCTTCCAAAATTTTGAAGTGAACTGACTTCCCCGATCAGACACTATTTTCTTAGGGACGCCATGCAAACACACAATCCTTGCCATATACAATTCCGCCAACCGACTTCCGGAATATGTTGTCTTTACTGGAATGAAATGAGCCACTTTGGTAAGTCTGTCGACTATCACCCAAATAGAGTCGTGGCCTGATGATGTTCTGGGTAGTCCAGTGATGAAATCCATACCGATTTCCTCCCACTTCCATTCAGGAATCTTCAAAGGCTGCAGCAAACCTGCGGGCTTCTGATGTTCTGCCTTGACTCGCTGACAAACATCACATACTGCTACGTATTCTACGATTTCACGCTTCATACTTGCCCACCAAAATCTTTCCTTGAGATCCTGGTACATCTTGGTACTACCAGGGTGAATGGAGTATAAAGTATCATGAGCTTCCTTCAGGATTGCATCTTTTAAATCTTTGTTGTCTGGGACGCAGATTCTTTCGCCCAACCATACAGTTCCTTGCTCATCTTCCAAGAAACCGATAGCTTTTTCTCTTCTCATATTCTTCTTAATTTCTTGAATATCGGGGTCATTAATTTGGGCTTCTCTAACCTGATTGATTAGCGTGGGCTTTGCTTCTAAGGCTGCAACAAAACCTCTACTAACAATTCCCAAATTTAATCTTTCAAAATCCTTGCATAACTCCAATGGCAACTGTCGTCCTTCCATAGCATTGCAATAGCCTTTCCTGCTAAGAGCATCTGCTACAACATTAGCCTTTCCCGGGTGATAATGAATTCCCATGTCATAATCCTTAATTAATTCCAACCATCTCCGTTGTCTCATGTTCAGATCTGGCTGTGTAAAGATATACTTTAAGCTCTTGTGATCGGTGTACACCTCTGTACGAGTACCGAAAAGATAATGACGCCAAATTTTCAACGCATGAACCACTGCAGCTAACTCAAGATCATGAGTAGGGTAGTTCTTCTCATGCGGACGTAACTGACGAGATGCATAGGCAACCACCTTCCCATCTTGCATCAGAACACAACCTAGGCCAAGCTTAGATGCATCGCAATACACTTGGAAACCCTTCTTTGGATCAGGTAAAATCAAAATAGGAGCTGATGTTAAGCGATTCTTCAACTCTTGAAAACTCTGCTCACATTCTTCTAACCACTTGTACTTTACATCCTTTTGAAGCAGTCGTGTCATGGGCTTAGCAATCTTGGAGAAATTCTCTATGAACCTCCGGTAATAACCTGCAAGACCCAGGAAACTGCGAATCTCTGAAACTGTCTTCGGTTGTTTCCAGTTGGTTACGGATTCCACATTACTAGGATCAACGGCAACTCCTCCGGCTGAGATGACGTGACCAAGGAACTTCACTTCAGACAACCAAAATTCACATTTGCTAAACTTGGCATACAACTGATGTTCTCGCAGCTTCTCTAGTGCAGGACGAAGATGTTCTTCATGCTCTTCTTTTGTTTGGGAGTAGATAAGAATGTCATCAATAAAGGCCACCACGAACTTGTCTAGGTATTCCATAAACACCTTATTCATTAAGTTCATGAAGAAAGCGGGGGCATTGGTAAGTCCAAAAGACATAACAGTACATTCGAACAATCCATACCTAGTGGTAAAAGCCGTCTTAGTTATATCGTCTTCTTTAATCCTCAACTGGTGATACCCTGATCGAAGATCTATCTTGGAGAAAACGGTGGCACCTTTAAGCTGATCAAACAAATCATCAATTCTGGGCAGCGGGTACTTATTCTTGATAGTCACATCATTTAATGCACGATAGTCCACACACATCCTCTGGGTATGATCTTTCTTTTCCACAAAAATAACTGGAGCTCCCCATGGAGATGAACTTGGTCTGATGTATCCCTTTTGAAGCGAATCGTCGACTTGCCTTTTGACTTCTGCCAACTCATTAGCTGCCATTCTGTAAGGTCTCTTATGGATCGGAGTTGTTCCGGGTATCAGATCTATTCTGAATTCAATATCTCTCTTAGGCGGCATACCAGGTAAATCGTCCGGGAACACGTCCGGGTATTCCTGTACTACGGGAATCTCTTCCAAAGCTATTTGGTTTAGACTTGACCTTAAAGACTCAGAAGACAGTGCATGAACCGTTACAACTCGACCATCATTGCTGGTGAGAGTTACTTTTCTGTTGGCACAGTCTATCACACCTTTATACTTGACTAACCAGTCCATCCCTAGGATGACATCAAGATCTTTGGATTCTAACAAGATAAGATTGGCCAGAAATGGCACTTCTTGAATTTGTGTAGATAAAAATGAATGTGTAGCACCAGAATCGAAAAGCATTGTTGCAGGAACTGAGTTAACAAGGAACGTACCCAAAATCACATCTGGAGCACCTTGAGCTTTTGCAGCAGCAACATGATTGACACGAGCCTTTGATGCTGGTGCGGTAGAGTTGCTCTGGGCAGGGACAATCTTCGCGCGTCGGGGCTTCGGACACTTGTCAGAGTAATGTCCTGGTTCACCACATTTGAAGCATACTCCGGGCTTGCTGCCTTGCTTCTTCTTGGCAGGCTGTTGTTGTGTTGGAGCTGCCATAGGACGTGGAGCTTGATTTCGGATGTTGTTGCCAGCATTGTTGTTGAAGAACTGACGTTGCGGACGAACAACAGACGAAGAACCTCCTTGTGGCATGGACTAGGGTCCTAAAGTAAGACGCGGCCTCTGACTATTCCCCTATTGTGCCTTGAAGTGAGCAATCCGACGTTTCTTCTGCTCCATGCGGTTGTACTTGTCCTCCTGTCGAATAGCCTTATCCACTAACTTCTGGAAATCATGATAATCTCCAGTCATGAGTGGGTAAGAAAGCTCATCATTAAGTCCTTCCAAGAACCTCTCCTGGCGCTCTTCATCAGTGCGCACATCTTCCGGAGCATAACGAGCCAGACGATTGAACTCGTGCAGATACTCGGTGACCGTGCGAGATCCTTAGGTGAGCGACCTAAATTCTTTCTTCTTGAGAGACACCACTCCCGATGGTATATGCGTCTTCCGAAAAGCAGCGGTGAATTCAAGCCAAGTGATAGGTTCAGCAGTAGTCCTGTTAAGGCGGAAGTGATCCCACCACTCAGAGGCAGGGCCATGCAGTTGGTGTGATGCAAATGAGACCTTCTCCTGATCAGTGCACTGAAGCAAATCCAACTTCTTCTCTATGGCGTGCAGCCAATCACCAGCTTCCACAGGATTAGTGGTGCTAGAGAAAGTGGGCGGCCTCACACGAAGAAATTCTGCTAACTTGTTCTGGGGAGGTGCCTGGTTATTTCCCTGGTTCTGCTGGTTCTGGAGTTGCTGCATCATCATGTTCATAAGCTGTGCCTGTTGAGCCAGGACTTGGGCAAGTGTGGGATTCTCTCCATTGTTGTTGTTGTTATTGTTGGGGTCATTCCCGTTGCTGCGAGTGAGCACCATCTGGCATGGGCAAGAGCACAAGAAGTGAAACCGGGGAAAACTACTTAGGACAGAGAAGTAATTTTTCTTCTAACTTAACTTTTATTGATCTTAACTGAGTTTCATTATTACAAAACTGAAGACTCTCACACCACTAAACTCACCAACTACCTAACACTCGAAAGCAAACAAACGCATGCACTTACATCCCATCACTGATGTAAACCACATGCAGAACCCACACACACAACCAAACTTAAAACAAGCAAACTAACACAACGACCTAGGACAACGGCTTGACAAGGAACTCTAGGTCTTCCGGGCATCGGAGTTGATTGAAGGCTCGTTCGGCTCGTCTTCATCATCTTGAGTGGCTCCCCACTCGACCTTTGAATGGGTGCGCTTCGATTCTTCTCCTTCATCATCACTTACATTGACGACCGGAGGATCTGCTAGGGCTGGGGTAACTTCTTTCTCCACCACACGGACCTTTGGCGCCAATTGGTAGCGAGGGATGAATAGAGCTCTCTTCCTTGCGGTAAGACGAACCCTGGCCTTCTGCGGCGGTGCTTCTCCCTTCAATGCGGCTAGTTCCTTCTCCAAACGATCCACCTTGTCTTCTAGCTTGCAAATCTTACCGCGATTCCGGTCTTCACGATCTTGAGCTGCTAGCACAACCTCCGCGCGGGTCTCATCCATAGCCCACAGCATCTCAACCAGATGCCTTGTGGTAGCATCATTCTCAATTCCCTCAGTCTCAAGGTAGCTGCCACGGTCACTTCCCTGGGGTTGGCGAGGATGGTAGCGATACTCAGTGTCGGCCAACTGATCACTGTAGCGATCGCGGAGCTCTCCTATGGCGATCCTTGCCACCTCCTGACATGCATGAATATAATTTCCTCCTCCAGCTTCGAACATCACTGATGGGATATCTTCACTATTACTGTTCAAGGTGACTTTGACTCGACACTTCTCTTCATCCCGATCATGAGGAATCTGGGCATACATAGGGGCAGTCCCAAATCCTATGGCAAAGGACATCGTACGCAACTCCTGGAAAAATCCCTCAACACCAAACAAGTACTCAGGCTTGTAGCGCGGCATCTAAAGACAAGTGAAAGGAGGGAGTTAAGACGTTTGTCCAATTAATAGCACAAGTTTTTGGATTAATTTGAATAAATTTAGAAAATCAAAGTAAAAGATAAGTAAATAAGCCAAGCTTGCAAGATAAGTTGGAAACAAGATCACAAATTTTGCACTTTTGAACAACAAGTTTCAAAAGAAATAAAATAAAAGAAAGTTATAAAATCAATATGCTAAATTTATTTCATTGCAGCAAGATTAAACAATGTTGTAAAACTTTTGCTGGCCAATGAGCCATTAGTACAGTAATAGATGTTCGGTACTAATAACGCAGGAATAATAATAAATAAATTTTTAAATGAGAACAATTAAAGGAATTATAAACTGCATGTGCCATTTGTTTGGTTTAATTAAAAGAGAAAGAGAGGAGAACAGTTCTATTTTTCCAATATTTTTAGAGGGCTTCTATGGGTAACCATTGGGTATAACCTAGGGTCAAGGAGGCTCTGATACCAACTTGTCACGCCCAGAATTTCTATCCAAAATTCCAAACGCTTACATGTGTGTGAACCCTCGTCCAGGAATCAGCCGAAGCACACAATAACAAATTGCTAATAGAGTACAATTATTACTCTAATTAATAAGCGAATAAAATGTCATTACAGAGGTAGATAGTTCCTCTCAATCAATAAAGATCTAAGCAGCGGAAAAAAAAAAGATAAACAGCGCAGACGACTCCACTCCACAGGCAGCTTGACCAGGGCTACACCTAATCCTCCACACCATCAGCATCACTGTAGAACTCCTCCTCTGATGAATGATTGCAAGGTGAGTATATGACATACTCAGCAAGCCACGCAGCAATTATGCAAGTGCACAGGATAACAAAGGATGGCATAGTAGGGTTTCATTTGCATAAACAGCATTTAATAAACATTTCAGAATTTAATAAAACAGTTAAGTAATAATTAAACAATATTAATCCAACGCTATACAACATACCCTGTTGCATAGGCCCAACCATTCTGAACAACCATCCCGGCTGCACAGTTCTATCTCCCAACCAGGAATATACCATTCCAAACCAGGAGCTAATCAAATTATTACCAGTCATAGTATCTTTTATTATGATGAGAGGTGAGAGACTAATCACGAAAGACATTGTTAGACCCGCCCATAACCGCGGGCACGGCTATTCGAATAGTTTTACTCTGACCAGAGGTGTACCACTGTACCCACAAGACACAGCCCCATGACATGTCACCATGTGCCTTGATACCACCACGGTACCTCAGAAAGGAGCTGTGACAGTACCCCTCGCACAATACAATCCACCACAGCGCACCGTTCCTAGATCATAATCACCCCCTTATAAACAAGGCATGGACTCCCCAGCGACCCCCGTGGGCTTATCTCCGCCACTTCTCAGTCTGGTGCCCTGCAATGAACCATGCTATACAAAAGGTAAAGCCGTTGCCCACGCTGGCTTGTGGTTGGCACGGTTAATGTTTCACAACCGAAACTCGTGAACCGGTCCTTAATTGTCATGAGCACGACCAGCAAAACCATGTGCTCACAACCCACCATTATTAGGTTTTAGTTGGCAAATTAATTAATTAACCAATCATGATTAACCATCATGAGTTATCATTAAGCCATCATTAAATAATAGTGAGTCATAAGTTATCCCAAAAGTGTGCTAATGTTTCTAAGCATGGCTAAGCAATCACATCTAATATCTAGCTGAACCGATATATAAAGCTCAACTAGTCAATTTATAATAACCCAAGGTATCAAGGAATAAAGTAATAAAGAACAAAAGGGCTATAACAAACAATAGGTTAATTCCACCCAATGACATTCGAAAATAATTGCAATAGTTGAATAGAAATAATAGCTTTAAACGGGATCAACATGCTCAAAGGGTTGTTTGGGATCTGTGTGACTTGCCTTGCTGGCCTCGGAACTCCTCAAATTCTTCTCCTGCGAAAACAGACTCTCCGAAAACGTCGGAATCTAAACAGAAAAGAGCAAAACACCAAAACAGCACATAAACAAGCATGAACAGTACATGTGGATATTTTTAACATGTAGATCTCAATTTTAGAAAAATTTAGAGACTTGAACCAACTAAATCCGAGCTAAGATGAATTAGTTATGAATTTTTAAAGATTAAATCGGACTAAAACACTTATATGGATTTTAATTGAATTATGACGCAATAATGAATTATTTTTGAAAAGGAAAAGAGGATTTATTGCATCAGTGGCTAGGGTTTGCGGTGGACCGGGTGCACGGCGACGGTTCACGAGATTGGACGGCCGAGATCGATCCATCCAAAACGAACGGCCGAGATCGACCGGTCCACGGCCGGACCACGGCGGACGGCATCGATGACGTCGGCGATGACGTCATCTCCGGCGGTGGCTCGGGCGCGCAAGCTCGCCGGCGAACGACGGCGCGGCGGCGCGAACGAAGAGCACCTACGGGTAGCGGACGGCACGGCGAACTCACCGGTGACCAAAGAAGCGGCGGAAGAACAACGGACGGCGACAGCGGCGAAGAAGAAGCGGCGGCGACCTTCGGCTTGACGACGGCGACGGTGCTCCGGCGGTCTACGGCGACGACGGAGGGGCGGACAAGGACGGCGACGCGACGGCGACCACGACGGCGGCCTTCCCGAGCGACGGCGACGACCGGAGCGATGGCGGCGCACGGCTGGAGCGACGGCGGCGACGGCGGCGCTAAGCTACATGGTGCTAGAGCTCTACCGGCGACGAGAGGCGAAGGCGAGGGTGGCGACGGGTAGCGGAGACACCGGGGATCCTTTTATAGGGGCAAGGACACGGAGGCGAAGGCCCACGGCGGCCGGCGACGAGAAGGAAAGTCTAGGGTTCGGAGGAGAGAGACCGATCCGATTCGACCTCGAATCCACGAATTTCCAAAGCGATTTTAGCCGATGATTCCAAAAGAGAAAAGATAGAGGAGATCGAGAAGATCATTTCCCCTCTATCGATTTCATCGGAAACGGAAAGGATCGGCCGGATTTGGAAGGAGACGCTGGCGGCGCGACGCTAGGGTTTCGGGCGGCGGCGGCGCGAGGAGGACGAAGACCTGACAGGTGGGCCCCACCTGTCAGCGAGCGGGAGCGCGCGCGCGAGCGGCGGCTCGGCTGCGGACTGGGCCGGCTTGGGCCGAGAGAGAGAGAGAGGGTTTTGGGCCGACTTTCGGCCCAAAGCCAAAAGAGACTTTTTAAAACTTTTTCCAATTTAAATTATTCATGAAATGCAATTCTATTTATTAAAAATACTTCCTTAGCTCAAATAAATCCCAGAAAAATCCAGGAATTATAGAATCAAGCAAAGTATTTAATGAAATTTTGTCTGGCCCCATTTTATATTGGAATTTATTATTTAAAATTAGATCTTCTCTTCTAGGCTTTTAAAATCATTTCTAATAATTCCAATTAAACAACAATTTATATATTTAGGATTTTTAGGGTGTGACAGACGATCAAGATAAATAGCTTACCCATGAGAAATGAGCTGGAGCAGCGGAAGTTGGAGGAGTTTGCTTAGGTGAAACTGATGGTGTTCTTTCTCCTGGATCGCTCAATTCGGCTGCAGCTTGGTCAACATCATCTTCGATCTCTTCTTTGTCCAGAGCTTGCTCGATGGATGGATCTAATGCAGGCAAGTCGTCGGCTCGTTTGGAGTCCTTCTTGGCCTTCTTCTTAGTAGCCGGAGCCGATGTGTCCATAGCCGATGACCTGGTTCTCCTCTTTTTACCGACATCAGCTAGTTCTCTAATTAACCCTTGGAGCAGATTTGAGGTCTTGGGGGCATGGTAGCCGATGACAGGGGGGAGATGGTCCACCTCCATTTGGAATAAGGCCAGGGGCATAGTCTATATCTTTGCCGCTGTTTCTCTGATGAGGAGGAGAGGATTGTGTTGTCTGCAAGACAGAAGAGAAGATTAGTCAAGACATGAATCGACTGACAATTATTCAGGCAAAATTAATAAAGTCGAGGTGTACCTGAGGGATAACATCAGCAAAGAGATCTGTCATGTACATAGAAGCTGATTGGTGGAACAGATGTAGTTTCCATTCACCCCACCATCTGTCAAATGCCCCGCTCCTGAACTTTTCTAGCTCTATGTTCTCAATGCTGCCCAGAGGAGGTCCTTGGAGATTGAGCAGCCGATCCATCATCAAAGTTGATGAGATTTCCCCTCGGCATTGGATTTTATCGGCAAAGAATAAACCGATTGGTAGTTGACCCATCCCAAACTGTCTGGCAGAACTCATCGGATGATAGAATTCATAGGAGGCATGGATGTTTCTCCCTTGGTGAATGCCGACAGGAAGGATACATGGGCTGATTGCAGCCGAGAAAACTTCCCTAGACTTTTGATATCTTTCATGATTAATGTCTTCGAACCTGAAGTCTGATGGGAGATCCAAATCGGCTGAATTCTCATAAAAGAACCTAATACGAGCATCTTTCTGAAAGCCCTCATAAAAGCTGCAGAACCAGTCCTTGAGCAGCTCGGCCGATAACTTTGCTCCAGCATCGGCTGGTGTAGTTGCATACTCTCCATAGGACATACATCTGTGGTGGGTGCGCTTTTCTCCATCATCGTCTGTAATTAGCTCTAATCTTGGAAATTCAGCTTCTGTCACAGATGGCCGATTGACAGCTTTCATGACTACTAGATTTAACCAAGTTTGCAATAGCCACCATGGTCCACCTGCTCCAACCACTGAGCCGATAGCTATCTTGGCTGATGCATTGTTCAACATTTGGTACAGATAGTCGAGGAGAATTTTGCCTAAGGGGAATTGTCTCTTTGTTTCTAGGTCTTCGGCTAGAAATTGCCAGTTGGTTGTGGGGCCACAGCTTGATCCACAGAAGAGAAATTTCTCTAGCCACATCAGTAGAAAGGCTACATGCTCTCGAGAGGTGACTGGCCCTTTGCCCATATATGCCGCCACATAGCAAGACCAACCACCTATGCTTTTGGTCCTAAAGTCGAATTGGTTCTTGGTGTTCAAGCTCATAGGGTTAGCCGATGAGGTTACATCTAATCCAGTAATCATGGTGATGTCGATCAATGTTGGGGTCATCGGCCCTTGGTTGAACAGAAAGGCGTTGATGGTGTTGGACCAGAAATATGTGGCAGCGGCCATTAAGGGTTTGTCCTTAGCTGAATTTGCTATGGTGAGGGCAAGTGCTTGGCTGATCCTGATTTCATCCCAGTGTGTCTGCTTGCTAGACAAAACACGCTTGTACCACGTAGCCTAGCTCTTCTCAGGGGAAGTTTTCTCAAGAGATGGCCAAGACTTGAAGGTATTTTTCCAATGACCTAGATTAGGGTTGGCCAATCTAAAGGGAATTCTATTGGTTTCAGCGATGATGAATTCAGTGGGGTCGAGATTGCCGATCGGACCAAGAAAATAGTGGTTTTCATGCGACAAGCTTGGAATTGCTACCAGATTGGACAGGTGCTACAGGTATAAACAAGAATAGAGAAGAAGAAAACAAGATAAGATAAGAGAAAACCAATCTACTGCAAAAGAGGGTGATCTAGCCGATGGGAACTTACCTCAGCGTACTCAGCTGACGGCGCGGCAGACGGGCTGGCGGAAGAAGACATCGTCGCAGGCGGAGATCTGGTTGGAGATGAAGTCGCCTGGGGACCGCCTTGTGCGTCGGGGAAATCTCCGGAGAAGAAGAGGACAAGGTTGGCTTCGGCGGTGAAAACGGAAGTAACAGGGTAAAGATTTTTCAGGGCGGCGGTTATTAGTATTTAAAGCACTAGGGATAAAGGTCGAAAAACGGCGGAGTGCGAAACTTGCTCGGAGTTGATATGCGGCAAATCCGAAACATTACCGAATATTCCGGACTTGGGGGGCATGTGTTTAACGACCAAATTTGGTAATATCAGTATCGGAGATGAAGACTAGATTGAAGCGGGATTGAAGATGAAGATTGTCGCGGAAACAGAGTAAGTATCGGCTGAAGTCCGGATCGGCTACGATTGGATCGGCTGAGTTGGAGTTAGACTTGGTTAGGTGATGCAGCCGATTCCGACAATACGACTTGGTGTACGACATCGGGTTTGGTTGAGGTGCTTCAAGATGATTGCCACGCATAGATAGAGTCCTGAGAAGGCAATTGTATCAATTAAGTAGGACAGTTTATGTAATTTCTCTAGAGATATGCTTGGGCAAAAGTCTGCCGCAAAGACTTGTGGTATCTTAGAGTTTGTTAGAGATAAGAGTCGTGTCCGGTATGGACATATTTTGTAATTCTCGGGTATAAATAGGCCCGAAACTCATGTAATCAATTAATACACGTTCAATACAATTTCGGCGCATCGCCACCCTTTTTGCTTTTGTTTTATTTCGCCGAGTTCTTGCTTTCGGGTTAAGCTGCATCGGTTTTGATCTTCAACAAGAGGTAAAACTTTTTATGACGGCTTGCGTTCTCGGAATTAGTGCTTCCATCTTTATGACACTCTAATCTCGTTTATGTAATTCGTCTAGTTATCATATATCTTACATAATCTCTGATAATATCGTCATCTAACCTACAATCGGCTAACATCTGTTAATGGAAAACAGCCGATTAGGTAGATAGCGACGTTAGGTTGGATTATATGAGATATCCACCACTCTATGAAACATCCAGCGACTTGATTGTCTAGACATTGTTCTTCTTTTCATACTTAATGCTGCATCAGATGAGTTTGATCTATTAAGTCGTGCTTAGAATTCCAATCTCTATCCTGTCTTTTGGTTGCCGATTAGGGTAGTATCGGAGTTTCAGCCGATCTTACCTGTTTTAACTACATTTATTTTATATGCTTATTTGACATGTTAAATCTGCCCTTTATGTTAAGATCTTGTTGCTTTTAAGTATATTAGGCTTCTGTTTGGTATATTTTATTTTGCTTTAATATCTTAATATAGAGTGGTATTGGAGTATTAGCCGATATATGCTAGATCTATCTGATCGGCTATGTTATGAACATATATAATCTTGTTGTTAACATATATTTCGATCTAAGTGATTTATACTGTCTCGGCATGGCGACCGATCTATCCCAATCACTTGATTTAAGTATATATCAACATAAGGATTATATATTGTCAATATCTACAGCCGATCGGGCAAATCTAGTCCTTTCTTACTTATTAATGACTGCCGATCGATGCTCACATGACATCGGCCTAGAGATAAATGATATGTCATCAGCACTTAGCCGATCGGCTATCATTTATGGATTTAAGTACGGTTTCTTTGTCTTCCTTTCTTGTTGATTGCAGGATCAAATCAACTAGCACGCTAGCATACCCGAATGCCAGTTTTGGACCTGCACTGGAGTTAAGCAAATCTCCCAGGCCTCGTGTTTTTCGTCAACAGGGTCCAGGTGCCTTATCCTCCGAGAACATTTCTCCGACGACAAGGCTGGGGGCTAGGGAGAGTGTATGGCTCAAGTGACTGATCGAAGTCGCAAAGTGAGAAGACACTCATACACAACATGTCCAGAGTAAGAAAACTTAGTTAGATAGATTTCATTTCTATTTCGACAAGGATTTCTTACAAGTTATAAATACTCGCCATTGACTGCGCAGGACCATCGATCTCTCTGGGAGTCCTCCGAGAACGTGAGAACCCGCCACGAAGGAACTCGAGGTCCAGCCGCGGGCGGTGATCTCGGATGTAGGCCAGCACATGCCCTCCGGCGTACCGGCTTGATCGACGACACTCCTGCTTCAAGGCCTCGTCGATACGTTGGCCGCGCCTTCAAGCTATGCACAAGCTCCGTTCAACCACGAGATGTACTCGGCCGCTGATTCCTCGGGATCTTCGCGAGGAACTCGAAGCTACTTGCAGACTCCCGCCATCACCGTGCAGCAGCTCTTAAGGTACGAGCTGAACCACACCTCAAGACCTCGGAGGGCCTCCACGGCCTGGTCCTTCTTCACTTCCACCATGGTTCTCTCGAGTTCGGCCGCTTCGAGTTTCGTCCTCCAATACTGGATTCGACGATCTCGCTCAGCCAACGCGTTCTCGAGGTCTGCCCAGCACGGAAAGGACTAAGTTAGGTTGTGGTTCTCCCCCGAGAACACAACAAATTAAGTCAATCCGTACAAAGCAAAATGGGGGAAGAGAAGAGAAAAACCTAGGGAAGTCATCGCCACATTCGCCTCCGTGGACGGACTTTGACTAACCTCCTCCCGCGGCGCGAACGGCTCGAGCGGAAGCATCGGCACGATCACCGGCCTATTAGGCTGTGCGCGCTGCGGGACATCCTCGACATTGACATATCTACAACGACAACAAAGTACCTGGAATCACATGCTAAGAAAACAAGGGAATCAACTATAAGGAAAAAAATAGTTCAGACCCACAGAGAGTTTTACAGCATGATGATTAAGGGGTACAAGGGAGACAAAAGCCCTACTCTTCAAAAAGGGGGAGGACGGACTCCCCCAAGTCACCGACCTCCTCCATCACGCCCTTGCCCGTGTCATTGGCGGCCCCCTGATCCAAAGTCTCTTTAAGGTCTAGATCAGGGTGCGCCAGCTTCACGCACGCGAGGACGTGGCACGCCCTGGTATAGATCCCGTTGGACGTCTCCTCGCCGATCCTGGCCGCAGGTTTGGAGGGGATCTCGTCCATTGCCGTGGCCAGCTCCGCAAGAGACGACGTCAGCGAGAACTCGACTGGATGCGCCGGGATGGTGGTCGTAACGTCGCACTCCCCGGTGAGTTGGTGCAGGCCGGTGTATGATTTCCGCAGCGACCTGTGGATCTCTGACAAGTTGTTCTCGAGCTCCAACATCCGGTGCTCGAGTCCTTGTCGTTGCCTCTCGTTGCCGGCCACCAACTCCCTCATCTTCAGGAGGTCCTCTCGGGCCTCTGCCAGGTCGCGTGCCAGCTGCTCAGCACGCTGGTTTGCCGACGACGTTGCCGCCCTGGCCTCCTCGACCTCACGGCCTACGCTGCGAGCACCAGCCCCCGGAGGAGGCGCTCCGTCTCCGCCTAGAATTCGCCCCAGGTGAGGGCGTCGGGGCGCGAGCCCCGAGCAGGCACGAGCCCGACGGCGGGGCTACTTGGCGTCGCCTCCCGGTCCACAGTAGCAGGCTCGACATCTGTCGAGGTTGCTGCGGGGGACGCGGTGGAAGCTGCACCGGCCCCGTCTTGCGCTGCCTTCGCCCGTGCCGCCCTGCGAAATGTTCCATCTCTGTCACAAAGCTGGGCGATCAAGACTTCGTAAATGAAAAGACTTCAAAGACATCTACTTACTTCTCACTAATCGTCACCAGCCTTTGCCTTCGCTGGGGTGGGTGTGACACGTCCGAGACCTGAGCAAGATAGGATGGTGTGAGGTCAAATCATTTCGATTACGAGTTAAAAAACAGAGGTGGCTTACCGCCGGACTTGGCGCCTTTCGGCGGGTCCCGAGTACGGAGGTCAATCTCCTCCCCTTCTTCGGAACGTTGCTACCACTCGTGGTAGCGGCAGCACCGACGTCGGATGCCTCTTTGGTGACGCCTTCTTTCAGCGAGGCCGCCGCCTGGTGGTCCACGAGCGGTCCGATGATGTCTGTCAGAGGAAGAGCCTGTATAACATGAAGTTACGACGCGATCATGGAGAGAAAGATGAAAAGGAGTTCATCGAGTACACTCACGTTGATCGCAGCCTCGCGCCCAACCGGATCCTTCTCGCGGAGAGGGAGGGGGATGTCACTCGCCTTCGAGGGGGCGCTGATCATCACCTGGCTGACGCGACGTTCCACGGTGCCGCTGTCCAGACCTGTAGATCGAGAACAAGAACTCGATAAGCCAGGAGAAACAGGCACACAAGGAATAAAACTATAAATATCGCTGATGGGTATGTCCAGTTTTCTCGGAGGCAATTGGATGGGCGATCTCCGGTGATCTTCCATGGTGATGCCGGCACCGCTGGGAGGGTGGGACTTCTCTCCCGGTGATGCGATCCGCGATGAAGCCTAGCACCGTTTCCGGTCGCCGGTCTATTCCTCCCGCAAGTTCAGCTCAACTCCTTTCCGGTTAGTGGTGGATTTCCCCCGCTCCAATTTTCATTTAACGTCTTCGTCAGTGGCTTTGGCCCTTAGGGCTGCGATTGGAGGCTCTCCAGGTGATTTTTTTGTTGTGCATCTCAAAGAGCGATCGTTCTCTTTCCTGGTCTGCTCTTTGAGATGCAAAGATTTTGCTGTTCGTTTCTTCCTCTGGAGAAATGGTGGTCCTAACTGGCAATGGGAGTTTGATTCATGGAGCAGCGAGAAAGATAATGAATGGGTGTTTGTTTAGCCAAAACGCTGTGGTGATTCTTTCAGACAGCCTGGTCGATCTTATGCTCAAGCCGTCGAACACCAAGATGTTCCCCTTAAGAGTGTGTTTGATAGACTAAAAGAACCACTGAAGCTCGCCGGCGATAAGGATAAAATTCCGGAGCCGCTAAAGGTCGCCGGCGGCAAGGGTAAAATTCCGGTAATTAAACCGGCGGCCATCTCCAAATTTCAAAAGGTGCGTGATAAGCGGGATCCGCATTCTAAGCAAGCTTCAATTTCTGTTTTAAATTGTGGTCATTGTTTAGAGGATGGTCACATCTCGGCTCAGTGTAATGGGCCCTTTTGTTGCCGATCCTGTAAAGCTCCGGGACATGCGGCCCGTTATTGCTCAAAAAAAGCAGGGGTATCAGTTGATAGCCAGCCCAAGAAAAAGTCTACTCCCACCCAATGCTTTAATGCAGTTCCCACCGTCCTAAACTCTAGGGGTAGTGGCAAGGGTAATGGCAATTTTGTTTGGCAACCAAAAAAGTTTTCGCCGGCTATCTTGCAACCTCCTCATCTTCTACAATCTGCAACCGAGGCTACAAGTCTTTTCCCCCAAAGCTCCTTGCCGATGGCTAATCTCAACCCTAATCCCCACCGTTTTCTCCAGCAAGGTCACATTGTGCATTTGGGAGGTAACCTACGGGTTCCTAGAGTCGACCTCACCATCCCTCAGAGGCCGGAGCGACGACATGAGGACTTCTGCTTGGCATTGGTTCATCCCCAAGTTCCGGAACAAGACTGGGATCTTCATCGTCTCCTGATTCTTGATCACATCCTAGATGAGCGCCTTTTTGAGGTGAGAAACAGCTTCCGCCACGCCTCTGCTGTAGGCATGTTTCAGCTCCGCTCTGCTATGCATAGAGATGAATTTGTCCTTAGTGAGCCGTTCGTGTATGATGGGGGTTCACACGGTCAACTTTGTTAAGCATGACCAGGGGCCAAATTGGAGAGCTTCTCAGTATAATAGGGAGGAATGGTTCCTCTTTCTGGACTTTCTGCTTGACTTTATTGATTGGGACCATCTCAACCTAGCCACAGCATCTTTCGGTCAGCTCTCTTACTAGCTTGAAAGAGATCAGATGAAGGGGAGGGTGCTCATTAGAGCTAAATTTAAAGACAATGACTCTGTGCCCAGGAAAATTATGTTGCATGATCCAGTGGGAATGGGTGGTGGTGGTGAATCTTGGACAATTTCTGTTTTTCTTTTGGAAGGTGATTTCATCAATATGCTGCCAGATGAGGATCTTCCCTCAGCTGGCCCACAGCCTAATCCTGCTGCTGATGATGATGAGGATCCTGATGGTGGCCACATCTGGCAAATGGGTCATCCTCAAGCAGGTCCTGGTGATTGGGATGATTTAGTCCAGCAACAGAATGCAGCAAATGAGCAGGTGGAAGATGCATGGGGCCAAGACCACCCTATGGGCCAGATCATGGAAGTAAACCCTGATGGAATAATTGATTTGGCTACTGCTAACCCTGGACATGATAATGTAGTGGTCCCCTTTGTTCCTGCTGCAGACAAGGGGAAAAAGGTGCAAGAATCTGACCAGAATACACAGGTACAGAGGTTTTTAGCAAGATTGGAGAAAATTGCTAAAAATGAGTACCCAAGGTTCCTTATTTCTACCCCATGAAAGGCATCAATGAGAAGATTGACCTCTTGTGCAAAGAAAGGGATTCTATGCATCAATTCTTGGCTAGTAGCTCTATTCCTGCTACTCTTTATGAGCCAAACCCCTTTAAAGCTCTAGTCCTGCCAAAGAAGACTATGTTTGATTTCTCCCCCCAAGTGAATAAGCTGGATGCTACCTGGGCTTTGGATTTTCACAAGTCTAATTGTCCTCCTCAGTCACAGGCCCATGAAGACATGGAACTTCTTGAAGTCTTGCCTTTGGCGGTTCATCCACCCTCTAGTCCAGTCTGCCAAGCAGGAGCTCCTTTGATGCTACCAAAAGCCCCTGTTAAGAAAAGGGATGGAAGAACTCTTCTTTTTAATCCCTACAGGAGGCAGAGTGCAAGACTTCAGCATATCAAAGGGGATTCTGAACTAAAGGTGGATCCCAAAATGGGCATTGGTAAGCCAAGGGGAAAGTCGGCAAGAAAGCTCAAAGAGTTGGCAGGTATAGCAAAAATATTTGATGATACTAGCATAAAGGAAACTGATTTTAATGCAAATGTCGATGATGATATTCATTCTGATTCCTCACCATCTGATTGCTCAATTTCTCTATTGCAAAAGATGGGAATGGACATGTGTGGGCTAGCTCCTGAGGAGGTAGCTGAGTCTAGCCTGGGAGGCCAGAGAAGGAAGAAGATGCCCAGGCCTGACATGGAGGAAAAATGATTTTAGACCTTTTGTGTGTTTCTGCAGACCTTAATCAGATTTTTATTCATCATGTAATGGTCTGTACTTGGGCAAAAACATTGGTGTCTTATCAGTTAAATGTTTCAGTTATGTACATTTTGAATACTTGGGATGCTCCTTTATTACAGACTGGTTGTGCTAGTTCTATTTATTTCAGTCTCCTTTATCCAGTTTATCATGAATAGTTTTAAATCTTGGAATGTGCTCTGTTGGAATATTCGAGGGATGAATGCCGAATCCAAGTTACTCTCCTTGAGGCAGAAAATTGAGGATAGTGGTTGTCAGGTCTGTTGTATTCAGGAAACTAAAAAAGACCACTTTGATTTATCTGATATCAGGAAATTTGCTCCAAAGAATCTAGATAGTTTTGCTTTTGCCCCTTCCAATGGAGCTTCAGGAGGTATCCTGATTGTTTGGTCGTCTCGAGTTTTTGTGGGGACAGTGGTAGAAGTTAACTTCTTTTCAGTTACCATTGACTTCATCTCAAGGCACTCTGCCTAGAATTGGACCCTGACATGTGTCTATGGCCCTTGTAGTGGCCCTGAAAGAGCAAATTTTGTTTCTTGGTTCAGAAATGTCCAAATTGTTGATCAGCAAAATTGGCTTTTCTTGGGTGATTTCAATTTTTATAGATCTGTGCAAGATAGAAATAAAGATGGGGCAGCTATGAATGACATTTTCATCTTCAATGATATCATTAGCACCCTTGGCCTACTGGAAATCCCTCTTAAAGGCAGAAAATTCACCTGGAGAAATATGCAGCAGAATCCACTTCTTGAGAGATTGGACTGGGTATTCTCGTCAGCCTCATGGACAATGGACTATCCAAATACATTAGTGCTGCCTCTAACCAGAAACATCTCTGATCATGTGCCATGTGTAGTGAAGATTGACACAAAAATCCCCAAATCCCCTATTTTCATATTTGAAAATTATTGGGTAGAGATGGATGGGTTTTTTGATATTGTTCAGGCAGTTTGGTCTTTGGACCCTGGTTTTGATGATCCTGCCAAGTGCATTTCTTTCAAATTGAAAGTGCTCAGGAAAAAGCTCCTTGCCTGGAGTAAGAATCTATCTAAGTTGATGGGACTGCTAAAAAACTGCAACAAAGTGGTGGATTTTCTGGATTTAGTCGAAGAAAACAGAATGCTTTCAGTCTATGAGTGGAATTTCAGAGAAACAGTTAAGGTACAGATTTTGAAATTATTAGAATTCAGGAAGATCTATTGGAAAAAAAGGTGCACCAATAGATGGATGATGTTGGGGGAGGAGAATACAAAATTCTTCCAGTCAATAGCCACTGAAAGGTTCAGAATCAACACTGTCTCACAAGTGCTAGATCATGATGGACAGATTATATATCTTCATGAGCAGAAAGCTTCCCTGTTTCATCACAGTTTTAAGAACAGGATGGGTGTTTCTAATTCCCCACATATGGCTTTTAACCTGGAGTCTCTTTTTGACAGACATATAGATTTGAGCAGCTTGGTTGACATGTTTTCCACTCAGGAAATAGATAGTCTCATCTCCATTATTCCAGCTGACAAAGCACCATGACCCGATGGTTTCAATGGCTATTCCATGAAAAAGTGTTGGCATATTATAGCTCAGGACTATTACAGATTGGCAGCTCATTTTCATGCTGGAAATGTTGATTTGGAAAGCCTTAATAGCTCTTTCATAACCCTGGTTCCAAAGAAACCTCCCCAGAGACTGTTAATGATTTCAGACCTATTTCCCTTATGGGTATAAGTCTGAAAATCTTAACCAAATTACTAGCTGACAGACTTCAAGGGGTAATTATCAAACTGGTGAGTGATAATCAATATGGTTTCATCAAAGGAAAAACCATACATGATTGTCTTGCCTGGTCTTTTGAATATATTCACCAGTGTCAGCAGTCAAAAAGAGAAATTGTCCTCTTGAAGTTAGACTTTGAAAAAGCCTTTGATACCATTGAGCATTCTGCAATTCTCTCAGTTCTGCAACATATGGGTTTTCCTCTAAAATGGATTGAGTGGGTACAAATGGTTTTCACTACTGCTTCTTTTGCTGTGCTTTTGAATGGGGTGCCAGGGAATTCTTTTAAATGCAAGAGAGGGGTCAGACAAGGAGATTCTCTCTCACCTCTGCTTTTTGTGTTAGGTGCAGAGCTGTTACAAAGAATAATCAACAAAGCTTTCCATCAAGGCCTTCTGTCAAAGCCAATTAATGAAAGCAGTGGGGAGGGTTTCTCAATCATATAGTATGCTGATGACACATTGATCCTGCTAAAAGCATCTCAGAAAGAAGTCTTCTATTTCTAGGCTATTTTGAATATGTTTGCTCAATCCACGGGCCTCAAGGTAAACTTTAATAAATCAAGTCTATACCCACTTAATATGTCTCAGGACAAAGCTGATTTACTAGCTGGCATTTTGGGGTGTAAGATCGGTTCTCTTCCTTTCACTTATTTGGGGCTACCTTTGGGCACCACCAGTCCTAGAGTAGTGGACTTTGCACCGTTGGTAGACAGGGTAGAAAGGAGGCTGACAGCAAACTCCATTTTTCTGCCTCAAGGAGGAAGATTAACTTCGATCAACTCAATCTTGTCTTCTATCCTAACCTACTACATGTCCTCATTGCAGCTACCAGTTACAATCATCAAGGCCATTGGCACAGCTCGTAAGAATTTTCTGTAGAGAGGGAATAACCCTTCTTCTACAAGGAAATCTCTAGCCTCCTGGGATAGGGTGCGCATCCCTAAGGAGAAAGGAGGCTTAGGTGTGATCAATCTGAGAGTTCAAAACACAGCCCTCCTTCTAAAACATATGGTCAAGTTCTATAATGGTGCTGATCTACCTTGGGTGAAATTGATCTCACAATCATATTATGATTCTAAAGTTCCACACTTGATGATGAATAAGGGTTCTTTTTGGTGGAGGGACATCACATCTCTTGCAGACATCTTCAAGGGGATAGCAAAATGCGAAATCAGGACAAGAAGAACTGCCCTTTTCTGGAATGATCTATGGAATGATGATTTTAAATGCACCAGCTACCCCAATCTCTTTGCTGTGACCATGTATAAATCTGATTTAGTCAAGGCCATGTGGTCAAGACCCTTAGAAGATTCTTTTTTCCTTCCTCTCTCAGATGAGGCATATTCTGAATATTTGCAGCTTCAGGAAGTTCTGGACAGTTTGAACTTACAGTCAGGGATGGGAGATGCTTGGAATTTTATCTGGGGTTCAGATAAGTACATAGCTAAGAAATTTTGTAAGCTAAACTATTCCGCATTGCAACCCCCAGGCCCATGATTTGGTTATGGAAAACAAAATGTGTCATGAAGATCAAAGTTTTTACCTGGCTCATGTTTTGTGATAGGCTCATTACAAGGGATATACTATATAGAAGACATTGTGCCAAAGAAAATGATGATCTCACATGTGTTTTGTGCAATGCGAATTGCAGAGAGACAAGGCTACATCTCTTCTTCTCATGTCCATTCAGTATCAGGTGTTGGCAATACCTGGGAATTGAGTGGAATAATAATTTGGAGTTTTTCCAAATGATCACCCTAGCAAGACTCAAGTTTGCTCAGAGGGGTTTCCTAGAAATTTTTTTCTTAGCAGCTCGGCACATTTGAAAGCAAAGGAATGGCTTAATATTTCAGAACGTTCAACCCTCCTTCCAAGCATGGAGATCTTTTTTTGTTAAAGAAGTTCTTCTGCATATGTGCAGAATGAAAGATCCTTTAAAGCAAACTGTTTTTAATTGGTTACAAACCTTATAGTCTTCCTGTGCGACCCGCATGTAACTCTGTAACCTTGTAAATATTTTCTCTCTCTATAAAATTATACTGCTGGGCAAAGCCCTGGCAGTATTTCCGGTCAAAAAAAAAAACTATAAATACAAGGATAAATACCCCGAGGAGAGACCCGGGTCACGTCATCTGGCCTAGAGTAATCAAAGGCCAGATGGGCACGGGCCTGTAGTGGCTGGATCCGCCGACCTATGAAGTCGGCAGCAACTTCATATCCCGACAACCCCCGTTCTCGAAGGTCGTCGATGATGTCGACAAAGGATTGGAGGGAGGGAGTCAAGGCGGGTTTGGCAGTCCACTCAGGAAGTTTGTCTGGCTGGTCCTTAGGGACGACAAGGACGGGATCCGACTTCTCTATCCGGAGATAGAATCATCTCGTCCGCCACTTGCTGCGAGAAGAAGGGCACTGGACGGGGACGTAACGCGACTTCAGACCATCCCGAAGCCGGAATCCGACGCATCCAGATACCCTGTTGGATTCCATCCAACGCAGCTCATAATAGAAGCGGAAGAGATCAAGAAAAGGCGCTACCCCAATGTAGGCCTCGCAAAGATGGGCGAAGATGCTTAAGAAGGCAACGGAGTTGGGGTTCAAGTGCAGCAAAGAAAGGCCGTAGAAATTGAGCACAAGGAGAAGAAATTCGGAAGGCGGAGGAAGAAAACCACAAGAAATGTAATCTTCAATTACGACCATGCGGCTCAAGATGGGTTTAGGTTTAGTACCTCCAGCCTCCCTCTCCATGGTCCCTCGAACGGGAAGGGCACCGTCGTCCTGCAGCTTCTTCAGGGACGTGGTGTTCGAGGAAGATTTCGTGAGATCCATAGCCGCCGGAGGATCGCTGGAGAATAAGATGAAGGAAGTGGGCTAGGGTTTTCTTTGCGGAGAGCGGAGAAGACTAAGAGCACCGGAATACAGGAGGGCTTTTCTGGTGAACGGACACCAAATGGATATCCAAAATCCCTTTAAATAAGCGCAGTACCGATGGTGCGTATTCCAAGGAAAGGAGTGAGATTGCCGCCAGAAAATTCTGGGTCCGTTACACGTGGCAGTTTTCAGACTTCAATTAAAATTCACTCATGACCATTGAACTTCATATGGTGCTGTCGATGGCTCTTTGTCTCTACGGTTTTTTTTACCGAGATCGATCAGATGAGAACGACAACAACTCCGACATCAGAAGTCGCGATCGATTACATGAGTTCATTTAAGCAGAAATCGGGGGCTACTGTCAGGGTTACGGATAAGGTATACCCTCTACCCTTGGATGTACGTTGTATACTGATTTGGTATATCCGCACGTATACGGGTAGTTTCCGTACGCATTCAGGAAATCCATCACGTGATAGAGATAGTATCTACCAATGGAAGGAGTTCTACTCGGACAAGACTGGGTCTTTACCATATCGTGAGGGGTCCGATATCTCCGAGTCTTATTTGGAGATCAACTGATCCACGGTATAAAAGGGACCCCCTGGGCAAAACCTAAGGCATCGAATCTCACCGCCAACACATCCACCACAGTCTACGGAGCCGGAGCGCGCAGGAGCCAAGTCGCCGGGAGATCTAGTCGAACCAACTCAACTACGGTCTCGTCGGTATCATCCAGTTCTGTTATTCCCTTTGTAATCTGAGGTTTCTGTCATATAATCCCATACCAACTGGATTAGGGCTATTACCTACCAAGGGGCCCGAACCAGTATAATCTTTGTCTTCTGTTTGCTTGATGTCGTATTACGTAGATCCTCATACCAACGGACCCCAATACCCTCCATATCCGGTCTACGGGTATCACCCGTCGACAATCTCATCAAGACAAATATGGTTCTTAAAGATTTTGGTGACAATCCTTCAGAAACCAAGGGGGTGTTGAATGTGGAATTGACAATCGGCAGCAAAACTGTTCCTACCACGTTTTTTGTTATCGATTGGAAGGGTTCCTACAGCCTATTGCTTGGAAGGGATTGGATTCATGCGAATTGTTGTAATCCTTCAACCATGCACCAGTGTTTAATTCAATGGCAAGGTGACAAGATTGAGATCGTGCCAGCCGACAGGTCAGTTAATGTTGCTAGTGTCGATTTAGCTCTTTGGGAGATGGACGGGATTGATTGCCTGTCTGGAAAAGTTTGGGAAGGAGGTTATCTAAAAGTATCCGATTGTGATATACAGCCGATTGAAGATGGAGAGCCCAAATTGTTACTTTGAGGGCGTCGTGGAGGGTTCAAATTTCTACACCAAGGACACAGTAGATGATCTCGATGGCAAGTTAGGACAAGGTTTCATGTCGGCCGATGATTTAGGTCCAAGAGACAGACCGAGGCCGACATTTATAAGTAAGAATTTATCTACAGAATTCAAAACCAAGTTAATAGAGCTTTTGAAAGAATATAGAGATTGCTTTGCTTGGGAATATTATGAGATGCGAGGACTTAGCCGATCGATTGTTGAACATCGGCTTCCTATTAAGCCAGGATATAAACCATATCAGCAACCAGCTAGGAGGTTCAAGGCCGATATGTATGATGCTATCAAGGCTGAAACCACCGACGTACCCCTAAAGATGAATACCCAATGCCGATTGCTGATCAATAGGTTGATGTTGCTTCAGGGCATAAGATTATTAGTATTATGGATGGTAATGCTAGTTATAACCAGATTTTTATGGTAGAAGAAGTTATTCATAGGACTGCTTTCAGATGTCCTGTTGCAATCGGCTTGTACGAGTGGGTTGTGATGACTTTCGGGTTGAAAAGTGCTGGAGCTACTTATCAGAGAGCCATGAATTATATATTCCATGATCTAATCGGCTTGTTGGTTGAAGTTTATATTGATGATGTAGTTGTCAAGTCAAAAGAGGAGGAGGACCACATAGCCGATTTGAGGGAAGTCTTTGAAAGAACAAGAAAATATGGCTTGAAGATGAATCCCACGAAGTGTGCTTTCGGTGTATTGACTGGACAGTTCTTAGGATTTTTTGTTCATGAGAGGAGAATTGAAATAACTTAGAAAAGTGTTAATGCTATCAAGAAGATCCAGCCTCCGGAGGACAAGAAACATCTACAGTCATTGATCGGCAAGGTTAATTTTGTTAGAAGGTTTATTTCTAATTTATTTGGAAGATTGGAACCTTTTACACCTTTGCTCAGATTGAAAGCCGATCAAGAATTTACTTGGGGGGCAGAGCAGCAGAAAGCTTTGGACAATATTTAGGCATATTTAAGTTCCCCTCCAGTTTTAATTCCTCCACAAAAGGGAGTGCCTTTCAGATTATACTTGTCAGCCGGTGAAAAGTCAATCGGTTCGGTGTTGATTCAGGAGTTAGAAGGCAAGGAGAAGGTTATTTTCTATTTAAGTTGCAGACTCTTGGATGCAGAGACAAGGTATTCTTCAGTAGAGAGGTTGTGTATGTTTATATTTCTCTTGCACAAAGTTAAGGCATTATTTGTTATCCAACGAATGCACTATATTATGCAAAGCTGATGTGATCAAATATATGCTATTGGCTCCAAGTTTGAAAGGAAGAGTTGGGAAGTGGATATATACTTTGATAGAATTTGATCTTATATATGAATCACCCAAGGCAGTTAAGGGGCAGGCCATAGCCGATTTTATTGTTGAGCATCGTGATCGATTTTATTCAATCGGCTCGGTTGAGATCGTGCCCTGGACTTTATTCTTTGATGGATCGGTTTGTACTGACGGTTGTGGTACCGGCTTGGTTAGCATTTCCCCTTGAGGGGCAAGTTTTGAATTTGCTTATACTATTAAACCTTATGCTACTAAGAATTAGGCTGAATATGAGGCAGTTCTTAAGGGGTTGCAATTGTTGAAAGAAGTCGAAGCCGATGCTGTGGAAATCATGGGAGATTCCTTGTTGGTGATCAGTCAATTGGCAGGAGAATATGAATGCAAGAATGATGTATGGACGGTCTATAACGAGAAGTGCCGAGAATTAATGAATAGTTTTCGGTTGGTAACTTTGAGGCATGTCTCTTGGGAGCAGAATGTTGAAGCTAATGATTTGGCTCAGGGGGCATCAGGATGCAAGCCGATGGTGAAAGATATTGAAGTAGAAAATGCAATGGTTGCAGCCGATGATTGGAGGTATGATGTATATCAGTATTTGCAGAATCCTTCTCAATCGGCTTCGCGAAAACTGCGATATAAAGCTTTAAAATATACTTTATTGGATGATGAGTTATATTATCGGACGATTGATGAGGTATTGCCTAAGTGTTTGAGTGCCAATCAAGCTAAAATTGTAATGGGCGAGGTGCATGAAGGTATCTGCGGTACTCATCAATCGGCTCATAAAATAAAGTGGTTGCTTCGGCGCACGGGTATTTTTGGCCAATAATGTTAGAAGATTGCTTTCTTGCTTTCGATACTACAAAGGGTGTCAAGATTGTCAGAAATTTGGAGCAATTCAGAGAGCACCAGCATCAGCTATGAATCCTATCATCAAGCCATGGCCGTTTAGAGGATGGGTCATTGATATGATCGGTCAGATCAATCCACCTTCGAGTAAGAGACATAAGTTTATATTAGTAGCGACCGATTATTTCACCAAATGCGTAAAGGCAGTTTCTTTGAAGAAAGTTGATTCTGGAGATGCGATACAATTTGTCAAGGAATATGTGATCTACCGATTTGGTATTCCCCAGACTATTACAACCGATCAGGGATCAATTTTTGTGTTCGATGAATTTGTTCGGTTTGCCGATGGTATGGGCATCAAGTTGTTGAATTCTTCACCCTATTATTCGCAGGCTAATGGACAGGCTGAGGCATCTAACAAAAGTTTGATCAAATTGATTAAGAGAAAGATATATGATTTCCCTCGGCAATGGCATACCAGATTAGCCGAAGCATTATGGTCTTATCGGATGGCTTGTCATGGATCAATTCGAGTTCAGATGGCTGAGTGTTGCCGATACATGATAGCCGATGTAGTGACATAGCCTTCAGATGGCCTATATAAGTTATATCACCCTTAGCATTTTAATTCCTATCGTAATCGGTTGTGCTTTGCCGATTTATGATGACCGATATAAGTTATATCGCCCTTAGCGTTTTTGTTCATATCATAATCAATTGTGTTCTGCCGATGTATGAATGTCGACTGGTAGTATGCATGGGCTGATGGCGGTTGAGAATATTTCCCTAGATTTGTCATATTTGGCAGAGTTGATTTCATCAAATCGAAAGTCGGCTGGGAGCTCAAAACTGGCAAAACCTTCATATGCATACCAGATTCTGGTATTCCTTGGGAAGCCATCATAGAAATTAGTGAACCAATCCCTGAAAAGCTTAGCCGATAGCTTGGATCCGGCATTGGTGGATGCTGCTTCTCCAAAAGACATACATCGGCGCTTGGTGATTACTTCTCCATACTCGTTAATGATCGGCTCAAATCTTGGGAATTCTGCATCTGATAGTGGTGGCCGATCGACAACTTTCATGGTGTGCAAGTTAAGCCAGATTTGAAGGAGCCACCAAGGACCTCCTGTGCCGATCAGTGATCCAGAAGCTATTTTAGCCGATGCTGTGCTCCATGTCTGATACAGGTAACCTAGGAGATATTTTCCAAGAGGAAATTGTTTCTTTTCAACTAGGTTCTTGGCTATGTGTTGCCAGTTGGTATGTAGTAGGATCATAGCTTGGGCCGCAAAACAAAAACTTCTCCAGCCACATCAGAAGGAAAGCTGCATGCTCTCTTGGGGTAACTGGCCCAGTGCCCATGTTTTTTGCCACAAACCCTGACTAGCCACCTATGCTTCGGGTTTTGAACTCAAAGGTGGGTTTTGTGTTCAGACTAATTGGATTAGCCGATGATGTTATGTCCAGGCCGGTTATAATTGTGACATCCAAAAGAGTGGGGGTCATTGGTCCTTGAGAGAAAAGAAAAGCATTCAAGGCAGTGGACCAAACGTAAGTTGCAGCTGTCATCATAGTTTCATCCTTAGCCATATCAGCTGCAGTCAAGGCTAAAGCTTGGGCTATGCCTATGTCACGACCGGAAATAACCCAACGGGCGTTCCTTACGTGCGTGTGTTATTCCTTGTCCCAGGAGGCAAGGTACACCAAAAGTTGATACAATTCAGAGTTTAACAAGCGGAAGCGTAAATAGTTAATTGTTACATGGGCAGCGACGGCCCAGCACACTCAAAGACAACGAAAAACAGCGGAAGACTAAGGCGACGACCACAGGCGCTTGACGGCAGGCACGAGCTAGACACCAAAGCCTTCATCATCCAGGGGCTCCTCTTCTGGGTTTGGGAAAAATTGAGCAAGACTGAGTACAACCACCGTACTCAACAAGACACACCCACAAGTGCAGCATAAATGCAAAGGAGTACAATGGAGTTATAATATAGGGGTTAGGTTTTGCAATAAACAGCATTTAAAAGACCCTTAGTTGCTCAAAGCTATTTTGTAAACACGATTCTAGAGCTGTACAATATTATTAACCAAGGCCGTGAACCCACACGAACCTGCCTTAACCCAAGGCCTACGATGATTCAGACCGAACTGGCAACCCGACCCTGGGTCCCAGCTCGTCCCAAGCCAACCCAGGCCAACCATTCCACATTTTAGTTGTTAAGCAGGTTTTAAGAATTAAAACACTAACTTGGGTACATTGCTCGGCTTGCCCATAACCGAGGGCGCGGCTATTCGAATAGATTATACTCTGATCAGAGGTGTACATCTTTACCCACAAGACACATCTTCCTCACGCGTAACCACGTGCCACATACCACCACGGTATGCGGACGGAAGACGTGACATAGTTTCCAACCCATCCTAGCCATAGACAAGAGTACCGACCCAACCCCACCTACGGCCGGAACCCCCGGGACAGGTAGGCAGGACTGAGCCCCTAGCAGCAGGACACCGGTCCTGCGCCATGACATCTCGACTACCGGGCCGCAGCTCGTGTAGCCTTCATTTGCCCTAGAGATGTCCATCGACCCCCGACTTCGTCCATCTCCATCCGTGTACTTTTGTTTATAGCCAGACTGAGCCACAAACTAAGCCTTACCCATTAGACATGTGGAAGTACGGTAGTGCTTTGCAACAGAGGCCCGAAGACCGGTCCTTGTATGGCCGAGGTGCTACCATCAAAACCATGCACCCCGAGCCCAGCCTAAAACCATTTTGAGGGTTTTGAATAGAGGGAGAGGTGTGAATCCAATTCCACAATAATCCAACCATTCCATGGTGTCCAAGTGATAAGAATATTCCCAAAGTCTAGAGTTATAAAACCACCTAATGTTGCCTAATTAATCAGCGAAGCATCTACCTAAATTCATACTAGTGGAGCCATGAATAGAGTGCCCACTAGCTGGGGTTTTGTTTATTCTAGGGTGAACAAGGTAATAATAACAATAACCACAATAATAAGGTCATAACAAAGGTAAATAGGCATGGCTAAATAAAACAGTGATAACGCGGGAATTTAAATAAAGCGATAATGCAATAATTTAAATCAAAATAATTTTATAAACTAGGATCCAATATGTTCAAAGAATGATGTGACTTGCCTTGCTCGCTTTCCCAAACGTCGGCTTCAACCTCCACGAAGAGCGGATCTTCCGAAGCTGCAGCGTCTACACGACCAACGGAAAATAAAAGGGCTTTTACTCTAATAAACTCCATATAACAAGCAGGAACAAAGCACAAAAATGGGTTCTTGACTTCTTAAGGAAAAATTAGAGACTTGAACGGTCCAATTCCGAGTTCAAATGGCCAAGTTATGGCCATTTGAAGTTTATATGCTCTTTAAATGAATATTTACGAATTTCTTCGTTTAAATTTTAATTTAAAAATATATTTATTGCGTCAGCCGGGGGAGAGGGCGCGCGGACCGGGTCCACGGGAGTGGGACCCACGCGGCAGCCTCACGGTCCTCGGTGGACCGGGTGCACCCGGCTCACACCGGCCGGCGCCGTGGGCCCCACGCGTCAGCCGCACCCGAGGGCGCGGGCGGCTGACGGCCGGGCCCCACGCGGCAGCCGCTAGGCGCGCCCGGAGGCGGCCACGTCGGCGCGGCCGGCGGGAGGCAGCGCCCGCGCCCCGATGGTCGCCGCCGGCGACCACCGGCACGGCGGAGCAGCGGCCGAGAGAGGGGAGGGAAGGGGGAAAGGAGGCGGCGGTCCACGGCTCACCCCGGGTCGACGGCGACGACGGAAACGGCAACCGGAGCGGAGGAAGGCGGCGGCGCGGCTCGGGTCGACGGGGTCGGCGGCGCTCCGGCGGTCGGCGACCGAAACGGAGAGGTGGACGAGGTCGGCGAGGTTGCGGCGAAGCCGAAGGAGGCGGCCCCGAGGTGGGAGGTGGTCCGGGGCGACGACGGCGGCGGACCGGAGCTCGGCGGCGATGGCGGAGAGAGAGAGCGACGGCGCGAGCTCAATTCCGGCGAGGAGAGAGGGCGGTGAGTGGCGGAAACGGTGGTGGGGAGCTCGGGGAGGGTTTATATAGGGTTGGGAGTGAGAGAGGGCGGCCGGAGGGGAAGGAAACCGGCGCGGGAGGTCCGGCCGCCATCAACGGCGCCGGCGAGATTTGCGGGGGCAAATCCGCCCGTTTGAACGCGAGAGAGAGGGGGAAAAATGGGGGGAAAGGGAGAGGGGATCACGGGGAGTGATTCCCCCCACTTTATTGCTTGCGGGGACGGCGGGAGGCGGCGGGATTCGCGGCGGCGGCGGCGCTAGGGCGCGGGGAGGCGGCGGGAGCGGCGGGAGGAAGGGGATGACGGGTGGGCCCCACCCGTCAGCGAGGGTGGCGGGCGGGCCCGCCCGTCAGCGGCGCGCGCGCGGGGAGGCGGCGAGTGGGCCGCGGGGAGGAGGAGAGAGGGGGAGGGAGATGGGCCGAATCCGGCCCATTAGAGAGAAGGAGGGATTTTAGGGTTTTTCTTTTTATAAAATCATTTTAACTTTGTTTATTTCTTAATAATTATTATTTGTGCTCTGAAAATTCCACTAAAATTTATTTACACATTTTAGGCTTTTAGGAAATATACAAAAATCCTCCAAGCCCTATTTGACTTTTAACTTTGCACATTTTAATTTTTGAAGGCTTTCACAAGCATTTTAATTATTCTAGGCATAATTTAGAGGATGTATTTTAGGGTCGATTTGGGACGCGACAGCCTATTTCCTCCCAATGAGTTTGTTTGCTAGCTGATACCCTCATATACCAAGCTGGCCAAGTTTTCTCAGTTGATGGCTAGGATTTGAAGGTGTTTTTCCAGAGGCCCAAGTTGGGGTTGGCAAATCTAAAGGGGATTTGATTGGTTTCGGTATTGATGAACTCAGTGGGATCTAAGTTGTCGATTGGACCAAGAAAAAACTGATGCTCATCGACTATGCTAGGGACTGTAACATGATGGGAAAGATGCTACAGAGAAGAAGAAAGAGAGATTGAGCAAAGGAAGAATCGATCCAATGCGGGAAAAAGGGAGATATAGCTAATGATACTTACCTCAGCGTATTCAGCGGTTAGTGCGCTCGAAGGATCGGCGGAGGTCGACATTGCCGACGATGTAGCATGCGTCGCGGGGAATCGTCTTCAGGATCACTGGAGAGCTCGAAGAAATCGCTGGAGGACATTCGTGAAAGTTTTTGGCTAAGCGGTGAAAACGGAGGTGACGCCGGGAAAAGTGCAAAGCGGTGGTTACTATTTAAAAGAAGGAATCGGAGAAGGAAACCCTAGTTAATCTAGGAAAAGGAAGTTGAGCAAATCCGCAACATTACCAATATAGTGGACATGGGGGGCATGTGTTAATGACCAAATTTGGTAAGTAGTGAACCAGGTTCAGCATTGGAATCGAAGTGGATTCGGCGAAGGACTGTGTTCGAAGAATAGAGTGTGCATCGGCTGCAGAGGCATCGGCTGAAGTCTGCATCAGCTGAGATGGATCGGACAGAGAACAGCTGATACAGCCGATACAGCCGATTTCATTGAGATGGTTATAAAACCGATTCTGGAATCGATCAAGGTGCTACGAAAGGATTGCCACGATGGAGATAAGCTCTTAGATAGGCAATTGTATCTATTAATTAGGAAATTTTACGAAGTTTCCTTAGAGAAATGCTTTGGGCAAAAGTCCGCCGTAAAGACTTATGTGTATCTTAGAGTTTGTTAGAGATAAGAGTCGTGTCCGGCAAGGACTTATAAGTTATCTCGGGTATAAATATAACCCGACCCCATATAATTTACAACAACAGTTCAATAACACTCTCGGCACATCGCCACCTTTTTACTTTCGTTTGTTTCGACAAGTTCTTGCTTTCGGGTTGAGCTGCATCGATTTCGATCTTCAACAAGAGGCAAACTTGTCATGACGGCTTGCGTTCTCGGGATTAGTGCTTCCATCATTATGATACTCTAATCTTGTTTATGTAATTCGTCGAGTTATCATATATGCTTCATAATCCTCATTAGTTGCGCTATCTAACTTGCAATCGTCCAATTTCTACTGTTAGGAATTAGCCGATAGAGTTAGATCTTGTTATTAATTTAGATTATATAGCATATCTACCATCTCTTAGAGATTTTCATCACCTTGTCTAGATCTTATATTTATTTTTATGCTTAATGCTGCATCGGTTGAGTTCGATCTGTTATGTAATATCTATAACTATAATATCTAGCTTATTTTATGATTATTGAAAGAGATAGCATCGGGGTTTTAGCCGATCTTACCTGATTTAGCTATCTTATAATTTATATGCTCTATAATCCTCATTAGTTGCGCTATCTAACTCGCAATCGGCTAGTTTCTACTGTTAGATAATAGCCGATACGGTTAGATTTTGTTGTTAATCTTGATTATATAGCATATCCACCATCTCTGAAAGGTTTTCATCATCTTGTCTAGATCTTATATTTATTTTTATGCTTAATGCTGCATTGGTTGAGTTCGATCTGTTAAGTAACATCTATAACCATAATATCTAGCTTGTTTTATGATTGTTGAAAGAGATAGTTTCGGGGTTTCAGTCGATCTTACCTGATTTAGCTATCTTTTGCTTTATATACTTGATTGTTATGCTAAATCTGCCCTTTATATTAAGATCTTATTGCACTAGAATATATTAGGCTTTCTGTTTAATATATTTTGTTTGTTCTAGTATCTTAATATAGTGTGGTATCGGAGTATTAGCCGATACACATTGGATCTATCTCCATCGGCTAGGCTATGAGTAAATATAATCTTTATCTCGAAGTACTTTTGGATATAAGTGATTTATACTATCCCGGCAAGATAACCGATCTATCCCAATCACTTACTTCAAATATATTTCAAGACATAGATTATATATTATTGATATCTACAGCCGATCGGATATATCTAATTTTATCTTGCTTTATTCTTTACTATTGATTGATCCCAATATGACATTGGCTCATGGACAAACGATATGTCATCGGCAACTAGCCGATCGGCTACCGTTTATGGATTTAACCTCGATTTTATTGTCTTTCTTTCTTATTGATTGCAGGATCAAATCAACTGGCACGCCTTTGAACCCAAGAGCAAGATTTAGGACCTGCACAGCAGTTAAGAAGATCTCCCAGTCCAGTGTGTGTTTTTCGCATCAACACGCTTTTGGCACGCCTAGTGGGACCGAGTTGTGACATCTTTCACCATGTCGGACGGCAAGCAAACTTCTAAACCACCGTCTTCTAAATGATCTCTATCAACAGAAGTCATCCCTAAAAACATCATACCAATAACGCTGGATAAGCTAACATCAGAACAGAAGGCAGAGTACGAGCAGATGATGAATAATTTGAATAGTCAGTTCCTACACTCATTCAAGCATACGTGTTTAGGCACGGTTATCCTGAGGTACAAACTGAAAGTGGTTCCCAATGATGGTTCGGACGCAAGTACTTCTAAAGATGGCAAAGCTAAAGGTGATAAAGGTAATGATGGTGGTAAAGGTGATAAGGACAAAAGTGAAGAGCTCAAGTATGATGAGACTGAGGAGGAAGACCCAGTGGAGTTCAACAATTTCCAGGACCGAGTCGATTACGCTGTTCATCAAGCTCTAATCAACCAATCAGGAGTGCTTGTCAATACTTTAACAAATATGATTAAGTCCGTGGTTGACGGCACAGTTGCCGAGCATCAGGCTAAGGGACCAGTTTTTCTGCCGGAAGGTGTGTTTCCGCAATACAGGAATTTAGTGACCGGCAACCAACGGCCTGTGTCTAATGTACCTCTAGGGCAGCCGATGGCATCGGCTTCAGCATATAGACCAGGTGCTTCGACATCGGCACAACGGCCACCGGTTAATCCTTATTTGCTAACCAGAGAACAACCTCAACACGCTGGCCAGAACATCAATCGACTGACTCAGGAACAAATTGCGGTGATGTTCAAACCGCCTCAATCGTTATTGAGCCGATTCAGCCGATACCAACTAGGCAGAGAACGCCTATCAATTAGCAACATTAGCCTGTTGGAGCTCAGTTTATTCCTGAACAGCAAATGCAACAGCCTCCTCAAAACTATCTTGGTGGTAATTTGAATTTTCAATATCAGCATCAGTCACCTCAAGTTCAGTGTCAACCAAGAGGATCACCTCAACCTCAGCTTCTGCCTCAGTCCAACCAGTTTGATCCAATTCAACAGCAGATGCAAGGAGTGCCTCAACAGAAGCCCTAGGCCGATATGATTGTAGATGTGACGAGGGAGCAATTCGGGTTCAAGCCCAAGGATACTAGAAACTTGTATCGGCACCCATATCCCGAGTGGTTTGAGCGAATTCCATTACCTAACCGATAAAAGGTTCCAGACTTTTTCAAGTTCTCGGGACAGGGTGATGTATCAACTTATGAGCATATCGGCCGATTTTTAGCTCAGTGCGGTGAGGCATCGGCTACTGATGCTTTGAGGGTTAGATTATTCCCTTTGTCTTTGTCTGGATCGGCGTTTACATGGTTTTCTTCACTACCTTTCAATTCTGTTCAAAGTTGGGCTGATCTAGAAAAACAGTTTCATAGTTATTTCTATAGTGGGAATCAAGAGATGAAGATCTCTGATTTGACAGTAGTCAGGCAACGACATGATGAAACTGTACAAGATTAAATTCGGAGATTTAGGGATGTGAGGAACAGATGTTATAGCTTGGTTTTGGCAGATTCTCAATTAGCCGATCTTGCTTTCCAAGGTTTGATAGCTCCAATCAGAGAAAGATTTTCGGCTCAGGATTTTGAGAGTTTGGCTCATCTTGTTCAGAAGGTAACTCTACATGAGCAGAGATTTGTAGAGGCTAAGAAGAGTTTCAAGAAAATCAATCATGTGTATCCTTATATGTATGAATCTGAGGAGGATGATGATTCTGAAGTGGCAGCAGCCGAATGGGCTAGGAGTAAAAAAGTTGTGTCATGTCAATGGGTGAAAAGTTCTGGAAAAGAGGAAAAATATGATTTTGATATTAATTTTTGACTTGCTACTTTGGGAAAAATAAATTCAACTTCCTGCTGGTCATGTAATTCCATCGGCTGAAGAGTTAGGAATGAGGAAATATTGCAAATGGCATAATTCTGGATCTCATACTACCAATGATTACAAGGTTTTCAAGCAACAAATTCAGTTGGGTATTGAGGGAGCAAAAATAAAATTTGATGACTCAAAGAAGCCGATGATGGTCGATGGCCATCCTTTTCCTATTAACATGGTCCACACGTCTGGGAGAGTAGCCGATGAAGGAGGTCATCGGAAGGCACAGCTAAACTCAACTAGGATTATCAGAAAATATTTAAGGAGGCATGAGAAGTAGGAGCAAAGGTATCATGAAGATAATGATGGTTTCGATCCTCATTGGGATTGTGAGTTTTTCAGATTTTGCTGGAATGAGGGTATGAGATTGCCGTCGATAGAAGATTGCCCAGGGTGCGGTGATTCTGGTAAGGGACGTACAGGGAGTTCCAGCCGATCTTATACCAGAGATCATCGGCTGGTAAAGGAGAGGCTACCTGTTCATCAGAGATTGGGTCCAATTCATCGAGATAATGTACAAGAAGAGAATGATGATGAGACCGGGAAATCACAGTGGTGTCCTTCTGGGATTTTCACAAAGAATCAAAAGAGAAGGGTGCAAAGGTTGAGAAACAGGGAGCACTTTCAGGAGGTACAACAGGAGATCAATCGTCAGCTGAAAAATACAAAGACCAAGCAGGAGCGGCGCGTTAAGAGCAAAGTGTTGTCAGCCGATGAAGTTGAAGCCGACAAGGCGAAGAGGCTAGCTAGAGGAAAGGGTGTTACATCCACATCGGTGAACATGGTATTTATGTTGCCTGCAGGGTTTGAAGCCAATCAAGCCGATGTTGATGATGTAGACGAAGCCTTTGCTAGGTTGATTTTGTTGCCAGAACAAGCAATTTTTGAGAAGCTAGAAGGGACAGAAAATCGGCATCTTAAGCCATTATATGTTAATGGGTTTGTCAATGGGAAGCCGATGTCCAAGATGATGGTTGAGGGTGGGGCTACTGTAAATTTGATGTTGTATGCTACGTTTAGGAAGCTGGGTAAGAATACAGATGATCTCATCAAGACCAATATGATTCTCAAAGATTTTGGTGGCAACCCGTTGTTGACGGTCGTTATCGATCAGTTTTGACCGTCAATATTACCAAAATAGAGGAGAACTAGTGATGCTTGCAATGCATAAATATGTTAGAATAATAATATTCCACTAGTATTAGGTATACTAACCTCTTGCAGGGAATGACACTAAAGTGGAGGAGAATCGACATCAACACAGACGATAAATCAATCAGACGATGTCGAGAACCGGACTTATGTATGAATGGGCCAAGAACTCAGAAATAACACGACACATTGGGCCAAAATTCACAAGTCTGCGGAGAAGAATAATGGAGAAGGCCGCCAGCCGAAATTAGGCTGGATTGGGCCGACCCCAGGTTCGGCCGAACCTCCCTCGCCTCCGTTGGATCTAGGTTTTGGCTGGACGGTTGAGATGAAGACCCAATGACGGTTGGAGGGTATTACCAACCATTCCAACCGTCACAACCGTCATAGTTCAGCTATAAAAGGACTTCACCTTCTCAGTTCACTCACACACCTCAAGCAATAGCTCTCTCATTTCTCTCAAGTTTAGTTTAGTAGTATCTAGCTGGTGGAATAGAATTAGAATAGGAACCAGGAGTCCGGAAGCCTTCGAAAGAGTTCGGGTATGGCTCTAGCAGCTTTGCTTTCCTCTTTTGTATACTTTGTACTTTTATTAGAATACTCTTCTTTATACATTATGGTATTGAAATACTTTCCGAGTATATGAGTACCTACCTTACATTATGTTCTTGTTACACTGAATATACGGCTAGCTTATCTGGGAGATGCTTTGGTGCGGGTATAATGTTTGCTTATGCAATTACTCTATGTCATGATGATGATATTAGAGTAGTATCTGGTAGTTTAGACATGGTGTCTAGATTACGGGATATCATTATTTGGGGTAATATATTGCGGATGAGAGGTGGGCCGCTGATGGTGACAGCTCAGTACGAGTATTCCTCCGCGCCTATATATAATCCTAAGTTAATTTCCTGGGGAGGATATTCCTCCGTATTTAGCCTCGGTTGTATGGTCATGACGGGCTGTTGTAAGGAACTCGGCAGTCAGGGGTGGCTTCTCGAAGTACCAGGAGGGCATCGGATAGAGGGTATTAGCTAGTATATCAGTTAACTAGAATGTATGTATACTATGTATACTAGAAGTATAGGAATAGATTTTCTTACTCTTTTCTTTCCACCTAGCTTAGATCATTTATTATGAGAATGAGTTGTTAATGCTTATGTGTCACTCTACCCTTTAATTATCTTAACCCCTGCTTAGAATATGATTATCACAAGTAATATATAAATTATTAGTCGAGTTCTCTCTACATGATCTTCCCACGGGATAAAATAAATATGATACCCTCGGAATACTCTCGGGTGAAATGCTACAATGGTATATCCGCTTGCGGATGATCTCTGTAACCATAATATACCAGAAGTATTTCTGGCGCCATTGCTGGGAATTACATTTCTAGTAATGTCGTTAAGAAATACCAACACCCGTCAGAAACCAACGGACTATTGAATGTAGAATTGACAATCGGCAGCAAAACTGTTCCTACCACGTTTTTTGTCATCGATTGGAAGGGTTCTTACAGCCTGTTGCTTGGAAGGGATTGGATTCATGCAAATTGTTGAATTCCTTCTACCATGCACCAGTGTTTAATTCAATGGCAAGGTGACAAGATTGAGATAGTGCTAGCCGACAGGTCAGTTAATGTTGTCAGTGCCAATTTAGCTCTTTGGGAGATGGACGGGATTGATTTCCTGTCTGGAAAGGTTTGGGAAGGGGGTTATCTAAAAGTGTCTGATTATGATATACACCTGATTGAAGATGAAGAGCCCCAAATTGTTACTTTGAGGGCGTTCTGGAGGGTTCAAATTTCTACACCAAGGACACGGTAGATGATCTCGATGGCAAGTTAGGACAGGATTTCATGTCGGCCGATGATTTGGAAGAGATTGGCATAGGTCCAGGAGACAGAGCCGACATTCATCAGTAAGAATTTATCTGCAGAATTTAAAACCAAGTTAATAGAGCTTTTGAAAGAATATAGAGATTGCTTTGCTTGGGAATATTATGAGATGTCAGGACTTAGCCGATCGATTATTGAACATCGGCTTCCTATCAAACCAGGATATAAACCATATCAACAGCCACCTAGGAGGTGCAAGGCCGATATTTATGATGCTATCAAGGCTGAAATCACTCGATTATATGTTGCTGGTTTTATTCGGCCGTGCCGATATGCTGAGTGGGTTTCCAACATAGTTCCCGTCATCAAGAAAAATGGCAAGCTTAGGGTGTGTATTGATTTTTGGGATTTAAATAAGGCTACGCCTAAGGATGAGTACCCAATGCCGATTGCCGATCAATTGGTTGATGCTTCTTCCGGACACAGGATTATAAGTTTTATGGATGGCAATGCTGGATACAATCAGATTTTTATGGCAGAGGAAGATATTCGTAAGACTGCTTTCAGATGTCCCGGTGCAATCGCCTTGTATGAGTGGGTCGTGATGATTTTCGGCTTGAAGAGCGCTGGAGCTACATATCAGAGGGCCATGAACTATATATTCCATGATCTGATCAGCTTGTTGGTCGAAGTTTATATTGATGATGTGGTTGTCAAATCAAAAGAGATGGAGGACCACATAACCGATTTGAGGAATGTTTTTGAAAGAACAAGGAAATATGGCCTGAAGATGAATCCCACGAAGTGTGCTTTTGGCATATCGGCTGGACAATTTTTAGGATTTCTTATTCATGAGAGGGAAAATGAAGTAACACAGAGGAGCATTAAACCAATCAAGAAGATTCAACCTCCAGAGGATAAGAAATAGTTACAATCATTCATCGGCAAGGTTAATTTTATTAGAAGGTTTATTTCTAATTTGTCTGGAAGATTGGAACCTTTTACACCTTTGCTTAGATTGAAAGCCGATCAAGAATTTACTTGGGGGCAGAGCAGCAGAAGGCTTTGGACAATATTAAGGCATATTTAAGTTCACCTCCAGTTTTGATTCCTCCATAGAAGAGAGTGCCTTTCAGATTATACTTGTCAGCCGATGAAAAGTCAATCGGCTCGGTTTTGATCCAGGAGTTGGAAGCAAAGGAGAGGGTTATTCTCCAGTGGAGAAGGTGTGCTTATGTTTGTATTTCTCCTGCACGAAGTTAAGGCATTATTTGTTGTCCAACGAATGCACTATAGTATGCAAAGCCGATGTGATCAAATACATGCTATCGTCTCCAGTTTTGATAGGAAGAGTTGGGAAGTGGATATATGCTTTGACGGAATTTGATCTTAGATATTAATCACCTAAGGCAGTCAAGGGGCAGGCCATAGCCGATTTTATTGTTGAACATCATGATGATTCAATCGGCTCAGTTGAGATCGTGCCTTGGACTTTATTCTTTGATGGATCAGTTTGCACTCATGGTTGTTGTATCGGTTTGGTTATAATTTCCCCTCGGGGGGCAAGTTTTGAATTTGCTTATACTATTAAACCTTATGTTACTAATAATCAGGCTAAGTATGAGGCAGTTCTTAAGGGATTACAATTGTTGAAAGAAGTCGAAGCCGATGCTGTGGAAATCATGGGAGATTCCTTGTTAGTGATCAGTCAGTTGGAAGGAGAATATGAGTGCAAGAATGATATTTTGATGGTCTACAATGAGAGATGCCGAGAATTAATGGATGGTTTTCGGTTGGTGACTTTGAAGCATGTTCCTCAGGAGCAGAATGTTGAAGCTAATGATTTGGCTCAGGGGGCATCAGGGTATAAGCCGATGGCGAAGGATATTGAAGTTGAAGTTGCTACAATTACAACCGATGATTGGAGGTATGATGTCTTCAGTGTTTGCAGAATCCTTCTCAATCGGCTTCACGAAAATTGCGCTATAAAGCTTTAAAATATACTTTATTGCATGATGAGTTGTATTATCGGACTATTGACGGGGTATTGCTTAAGTGTTTGAGTGCCGATCAAGCTAAAGTTGTGATGGGAGAAGTGCATGAAGGTATCTACGGTACTCATCAATCGGCTCATAAAATGAAGTGGTTGCTTCGGCGCACGGGGTATTTTTGGCCGACGATGTTGGAGGATTTCTTCCGATATTACAAGGGGTGCCAAGATTGTCAGAAATTTGGAGCAATTCAGAGAGCGCCAGCATCGACTATGAACCCAATTATCAAACCATGGCCGTTTAGAGGATGGGGCATTGATATGATCGGTCAGATCAATCCACCTTCAAGTAAGGGACATAAGTTTATATTGGTGGCAACCGATTATTTCACCAAGTGGGTAGAGGCAGTTCCTTTGAAGAAAGTTGATTTTGGAGATGCAATACAGTTTGTCAAGGAATATATCATCTACCGATTTGGAATTCCTCAAACCATTACAACCGATCAGGGATCAATTTTTGTGTCCGATTTTTTTGTTCGGTTTGCCGATGGCATGGGCATCAAGTTGTTGAATTCTTCACCATATTATGTGCAAGCTAATGGACAAACCGAAGCGTCTAACAAAAGTTTGATCAAATTAATTAAGAGAAAGATATCTGACTTTCCTTGGCAATGGCATACAGGATTAGCTGAAGCGTTATGGTCCTATCGGATGGCTTGTCATGGTTCAATCCAAGTCCCTCCTTACAAGCTTGTTTACGGACATGAGGCAGTTTTACCATGGGAAACTACAATCGGCTCAAGGAGAATAGATTTACAAGATACATTGACAGCCGATGAGTATTACAATCTTAAGGTAGATGAAACAGAAGATCTAGTTCAGTCCAGGCTAAGAGCTCTTGCAAAAGTAACTAGGGACTCGGGACAATTGGTTAAGTCTTTTTCGGAAGGAGAATTGGTTTGGAAGTTGATTTTGCCGATAGGGACTCGGGACAATAAATTCGGCAAGTGGTCGCCGAATTGGGAAGGACCGTTCCAAATATACAAAGTTGTGTCGAAAGGAGCTTATATGTTGCAAGGACTTGATGGTGAGGTTTTTGGATGAGCGCTTAATGGAAAATACTTGAAGAAATATTACCCAAGTGTTTGGATTAATTCATGATCGGTTGATTGTTGCCGATACATGGTAGCCGGTGTGTTAACATCGCCATTAGATGCCCGATATAACTTATATCGCCCTTAGCGTTTTTTCTTATCATAATCGGTTGTGCTTTGCCGATATATGATGGCCGATATTTGATATATCGCCCTTAGTCCAATTATAATTTTATCAATGAGTTCAGCATTGCAAAATTAGGGGGGCAACTATATATGAGAAGTATGGATTTTGAAAGCAAAATTCAAAGGCGAACTTCGCAAACTTTACAAGTAAATCAAGCAGTTTTAAACTTAAAATTACTTACAGCCCAAAAATTTGCATGTTTAGAAGCCGATCATATATTTAGTTCATCCAGACACATATCTCTGGATAGCCGATATTGCTCTTTGCCTAATTTGGTCTACTTCATCAATGGCTTGAGCATTGGCTGCATCAGTCCCAGGGATCACTTTCAGAGATTTTGTCAGATCGGCTAAGTGCTTTATGGAAGCCTTCAACTTGGATCTTTGGTCTTCTGTGGCTTTCGGTAGATTGGCAAGTTTTTGTTCTTCGAGTGCGATCTGGGCATTACATTGTTCTAGATCGGCTAAGAGTTCTATTTTTCTAGCATTCAGCCGATCTATATTGGTTTGTGTGGAATTTGGGCCGGTCTCCAACTCATCAAGCTTGGCCTTCTCTTCATTAATAGATGCCCTGCTAGCCTGAATAGTTGCTTCCAACTCTTTTCTTTCACGACGATCGGCAATTCTCTGTTTAGCTTTTTCAAGTTTGAGCCGATGTTGTTCAAGATATGCAGCTGGGGTGATGACATCTGCTAGTTCATCTGGAAGTTGGTCATGGACTTCGAGGAATCTGTCTCTAACCGATCCACAGCTGACTACCAAGGTTTCTAGAGAGCCTTCAAGCCGTTTTGAGATATCTAGCAATATTGCTTTCACATCATCGGCTAAGGGCATCAAGGCTTTGCTTGTGGTTTCCTCATCTTCATCAATGTACTGCTTGATGTCGAAGGAAAACATATCGGCTAAAACCTGAAGAAAGGTATTTATTAATAAAAGTACAATAGTAGCCGATATGATTTACAGACTTAAGGAGAAAAACTTACAGGGATGGCTGGAGCTGGTGCTACTTCTTCATCCACGTGATGGCTATCTGCAGCCGATAGAGTGTGTTCACTCGTCTCAGGAATAGGAGTAGGGGGACGAGGAGGCTGAAAGGTTTAAGTGCAAGTCAGCATCGGTTGTTTAAGTAAAAACTAAGGTTATAAGGATTCTTACCGATGGAGCTGGTGCTTGTGATTTCTTGGAAGCCAATTTCTTCTACAAGGGTACAAAATTAAGAATCGGCATATGAATAAAACAAATTTGAGCAATGGATAGAGGATAGGCACATACCCTTGGTTTATAAGTTGGATGAATTGGAGGTGATGGAGTTCTCTAAGGAGCAGGGATATCGGCTAGAGGAGTTTGCTCTCTTGTTTCACTAATATTTTCAGCAGCTTCATCCGCAGCTTCTTCTAATTCTTCACCCTCCAGAATTTGCTCTACATCTGGATCTATAGACGGCAGATCATCGGTAGTGGTCTTTTGCTTTTTGGATTTCTTTGTTGTAGCTGATGGAGCAGTAGCCGATTTTGTTCTTTCCTTCCTGCCAGTTTCAGGTGCAATCGGCACATGCGGCAGACCGTGGAGCAGCGTTGAAGTCTTGAGGGCATGGTAGCCGATGACTGGAGGAGCTAAGCCACCACTGTTAGGCAGGATCCCTGGAGCATATTGGATCTCTACACCACTCTCACTATGATGAGGAGGAGAAGATTCTGTTGTCTGCAAGCAAAGAACATAAGATGGTTAAGATTGGTGCATCGGCTTATAGTTAATGAAATTGACAAAGACAAAAATGCTTACTTGAGGGACAGCTTCAGGGAACAAATCTGTCAAGTACATTGAAGCCAATTGATGGAACAGGTGTTTCTTCTATTCTATCCACCATCGGTCAAAAGTTGCACTTCTCAATAGCCTTAATTTAATGTTCTCAATACTGCCTAGAGTTGGTCCTGGTATGTTCAATAGCCGATCCATCATAAGTGCCGATGTAATTTCTCCCCTACTCTGGATCTTATCAGCAAAATACAAACTGATCGGCAATTGGCCCATCCCTAGTTGCCTTGCGGCACTTGTTGGGTGGTAGAATTCATAGGAGACCTGAATATTTTTGCCCGAGTGAATGCCGACAGGGAGTAAGCAAGGAGTGATGGCAGTTGAGAATACATCCCTAGACTTGTCGAACTTTTCAGAGTTAATCTCATCAAACCTGAAATCGGCTAGGAGTTTAAAGCTGGCAAACCCTCCATATGCAAACCAGATACTGGCACTCCTTGGGAAGCCATCATAGAAATTGATGAACCAGTCTCTGAAAAGTTCAGCCGATAGCTTGGATCCAACATTAGCTTGGGATGCTGCTTCTCCAAAAGACATGCATCGGTGCTTGGTGATTTCTTCTCCATCTTCATCAGTGATTGGCTCAAACCTTGGGAATTCTGCATCTGATAATGGTGGCCGATCGACAACTTTCATGGTGTGCAAGTTAAGCCAGATTTGAAGAAGCCACCAAGGACCTCCTGTGCCGATTAGTGATTGTTGGCGGTTGTTAAATGCCAATCTCATACCGCCAACATCTGCATAAAGTTCAGATAATAAAACATCCAACATAGTGATAGGTGCTTAAACTCACATATTCCACAAGTGTTGATGTATATTTGTATGCAGATGATAAGCCCTGAAGTTGGGAGGAAAATCAGACTAAAGTGAGGAAAATTATGTATTCATACAACGAGGTGTTGTAAACTTCATCGAAACATCAGTAATTCAACCCAAAACTCTGAGAAATGGACAGAGGGGAGTATAGGGAGTCCACCGACCGAAGTCCAGGCTAGGAGGGCCAAGCCCAGGTTCGGCCAAACCAGGGGGAACATGAGTGTAACAGAGAAGCAAGAAGGACTGGAATCAAGATCGTTCCATTTATCAATTATTCAAGATGGTAAGATAGCCACCTATAAAGTTCACAGGTACAGGTATGGTTGTGAATGATTTATATGCTTGATTTATATCCTGAGGAAATTCATTCTACACTAACCTTTACTCAGGGACGAGCAAAGGGCTAAGTGTGGGGGGTTTTGTTGGTGGTTGTTAAATGCCAATCTCATACCGCCAACATCTGTATAAAGTTCAGATAATAAAACATCCAACATAGTGATAGGTGCTTAAACTCACATATTCCACAACTGTTGGTGTATATTTGTATGCAGATGATAAGCCCTGAAGTTGGGAGGAAAATCAGACTAAAGTGAGGAAAATTATGTATTCATACAAGGAGGGGTTGTGAACTTCATCGAAACATCTGTAATTCAACCCAAAACTCCGAGAAATGGACAGAGGGGAGTCCAGGGAGTCCACCGACCGAAGGCCAAGCCAGGAGGGCCCAGCCCAGGTTCGGCCGAACCACCTGGTTCGGCCGAACCCCCCTGATCACCGTTGATCCTGGGGTTTGGCGTGGACGCTCCAGATGTTCTCCCAATGACGGTTGCGGGGCAATTCGGACATTTTCCCTTCTCACTACCGTCATAACTGCCCTATAAAAGGACCTCACCTCATTCACTCTCACACACACTTCCAAGCTTGAGCTGAATTATAAGAGGCTCTATTGTACTATATTGTATACTAGAATAGGAAGAGAGTAGAGTAGAAGGAGTCGGAAGAATTCTGGAGTTGTCGGTAATCTTCTCCTATTTCTTTTATTCTGTTTATTACTCTGAATTTAATATAATATTCTTCTTGAGTAATTTAGATTTATCTTGTGAGAATTATCTCTTTGTTAGTTCCTAATTAGCATACGGGATTATTGTTCACTATAATCAACTAAAATATAGTGATTGCTTTGGTGAGTTATAAACACTAAAGTAGATATTAATTGCTTAGACGTGGTGTTTTGGTAATTGTTATCCAGTAATTGCTGTGTATCCCACAGTACGTTTGAGGTGGGTGTAGAGGTAGTGACAGCCCTCGAGATCACTTAAGTCCTCCCTGTCCGGGTACATCGTAGAGCAACATCTGGGAACAGCGGATTGCCAGTGCCTGAAGTATTGCGTTAGGATTAAAGTTAAGCTTTCCCTAGACACTGTTTCTCACTAGTAAATCCTCTGTATCCTGGCCTATCATTTGCTTGGTGTCCTTGGATGAACCGGAGGAAGATCTGACCACACACATTCCCTTGGATTCGATACCCTTGGAATACTCCGTAGGGGAAGTGCTACATCGGTATATCCGTGCACCTGCAGATTTTATCTATAACCGTATTAAATACCAACAAGCATTTCTGGCGCCGTTGCCGGGGAACGGTTGCCGATCATTTCCGAACCCAGTTCATCCTCGTATCCTTTTTGTTTTTTTTCTTCTACCTTCACCCCTGCTATCCTAGAGAAGTATTCCTGTCAAACACTTCTCGACTATGGAGCAACCTCTTTTTGAGCTGTTTGCTCCTCGGGGCGAATTCAATGAGCCACCTCCTTCATCGGAGCCCATTTATACAACTGGCTATGAAATTCGTCTCGAACTAATTAGTATGGTTAGGGAAAATCCTTTTTCTGGCTTTGATCTAGAAAATCCCTACCATCATCTGCGAGACTTTGAACAAGTCTGCTCGTGCCTTAAGATTCGTGGCATGAGACAAGAAACTGTGCAGTGGAAATTGTTCCTGTTCTCTCTTCAAGAGAGAGCTAAGCAATGTTACACCTCTACCGTTGGATGTGTAAACGGTAGTCGGGAAAAGCTACGAGACAGATTCTGTCTTGCCTTCTTTCCAGTTACTCGTATTACTGCCCTTCGAGTAGAAATTCTCAGTTTCAAGCAGATCGAAAACGAATAAATTGGTGCAGCTTGGTCCACATTCACTAATTTAGTGCAGTCCGGACCAACCCTTTCCTTACCCGAGTATGTGCTCCTTCAACATTTCCATACGGGTTTGGATAAGGAGTCTGCATTCTATCAGGACATAACGCTGGAGGATCGTTCATGCACAAAACGCCGTCAGAGGGAAGAACAATTTTAGATCATATTCTAGAAAATACTTCCTTCATGACGCAATCAAATGAACCCCAGCCGGAGGCATCCGTGTCCAAGATAGAGGAACCTCTAACGATCGAGCCACTTGCTGAACAATCCACTTCTGTTAGCTCGATTGATGAGAAGGTTCTTGAGCAGCCATCCGTCGAGAATGAAGAAATTCAGACTCCGGATCGTGCCGCAATTCTGTTCAGGGACGATTTTGACGAAGACTACGGCAATACCCTAAACTATTTTAGTAAGAGGAAACCACCCGTTCCTTTTTCACCTCCCGATCCTATGGAACTCGGGTTCCTACGAGTAACTGTCCGGGAGTTGACATCCATAATGAGCGATGAATGGCTAAGGGAGGCAGAGCTTTCATCCGAAGTAATTCGGATAAATACCGCTCCCCGAATCATTCCTTGCCAGCTGGAAGGGAACGACGTCGGTATTCTCTACAGTCCAACTGTCGGGGCCAACCTCGTCTCTGAGTCTTTTGCATTCGCTTATTTAAGCGATAAGGCAGTGACCCCGACAAACAAATTCTTCAAGCATCCGAATATCATCGAAGGATTTGGGATTGTGCAAGATGTGCCTGTCTGCTTTGAAGACAGGGAGGCGATCTTGGATTTCCACGTCTTTGAAATTCAAGATTTCGACATCCTAATCGGGCTTCCCATTGAGCAACTTCTCATTAACACACCTCGATTAGGTAGCCTCAAAATAACACTAGGAGAGAATGAATTTTCAATTCCATTCTCGCGAGCAAGGATCAACTTGACCGATCCTCTCCCATAAATTGAGTCAGCGGAAGAGGTTACCGCAGTTCCTCCTCATGAGTCTCCCGAGGCCCTTCTGGAAGATGAGGTCCCAGACTTCATCAAGGAAGAAGCGGATCCCGGTGAGACTCTCGACCTGCCAATCATGGAACCGCCACCTCGACCTCCGCTTGAGCTTAAACCTCTCTCCAGGCCTACGATATGCTTTCCTATACAATGACTAAGAGGCCCCTGTCATAGTCAGTGACAAGCTCTCTGAAGACGAGACTCAACGTCTTCTCACCGTGTTAGAAAAGCATCGTTCTGTTCTTGGCTACTCGCTTCAAGATCTTAGGAGGATTAATCCTGCGCTTTGCACTCATCGTATTCCTATTGACCCCGAGAGTACTCCCTCCAGGGAACCTCAACGACGGCTCAATAATGCGATGCAAGAGGTTGTAAATTAAGAGGTCTTGAAACTCCTGCATGTCGGGATTATCTATCCTGTACCATACATCGAGTGTGTTAGCCCAGTCCAGGTTGTGCCAAAGAAGGGAGGAATGACGGTCGTTGCAAATGCTCAAAATGAACTACCTCCGCAACGAACCGTAACCGGATGTAGGATGTGTATCGATTACAGGAAACTTAACAAGGCTACAAAAAAGGATCATTTCCCGCTACCCTTCATTGATTAAATGTTGGAACGGCTGGCAAATCATTCCTTCTTCTGTTTCCTTGATGGGTATTCCGGGTATCATCAAATTCCCGTCCATCCGGAGGACCAGAGTAAGACTACGTTCACACGTCCGTATGGCACCTATGCATACCGCAGGATGTCCTTCGGACTATGTAACGCTCCTGCATCTTTCCAAAGATGTATGATGTCTATTTTCTCGGACATGATCGAAGATATCATGGAAGTCTTCATGGATGACTTCTCAGTTTATGGAAAGACTTTCGGTCACTATCTGCAGAATTTAGGCAAAGTCTTACAATGATGCCAAGAGAAGGACCTAGTGCTTAATTGGGAAAAGTGCCACTTCATGGTCCGTGAAGGGATAGTTCTTGGCCATCGAGTGTCCGAACGAGGCATCAAAGTTGATCGTGCTAAAATAGATGTTATAGATCAGCTTCCTCCTCCTGTGAACATCAAAGGAATCCGCAGCTTATTGGGACATGCCGGCTTTTATAGAAGGTTCATCAAGGACTTTTCTACAATTGCCAGGCCTCTGACCAATTTGCTAGCCAAGGATGCGCCCTTTGAGTTCGATGACGTGTGCCTAAAATCTTTTGAAATTCTCAAAAAGGCACTCGTCTCAGCTCCAAACATTCAACCTCCTGATTGGACTCTGCCCTTCGAGATCATGTGTGATGCAAGTGACTTTACTATTGGTGCGGTCTTGGGCCAAACCAAAGATAAAAAGCATCATGCAATCTGCTTCGCTAGCAAAACTCTAACCGGAGCTTAGTTGAATTATGCAACTATTGAAAAAGAGCTGGTCGCGGTTGTTTTTGCTATCAATAAGTTTAGATCTTACTTAGTAGGAGCCAAGGTGATAATTTATACTTATCACGCTGCTTTGAAATACCTTCTCACTAAGAAAGATGCTAAACCACGTCTCTTAAGATTGATTTTGCTGCTCCAAGAATTTGACTTAGAAATTAAAGATAAAAAGGGAATAGAAAATTCCGTAGCAGATCATTTGTCCAGACTGCAGAACACTAACATGCCGGAACAGCCGATAAATGATTTCTTGAGAGACGACATGCTGATAACAGTTCACGACTCCAACCCATGGTATGCCAACATAGTGAACTACATGGTATCCAAGTACATATCACCAGGGGAAAATCAAGGAAAATTGAAGTATGAAAGTCGCCGTCATATATGGGATGAGCCATACCTATATCAGGTCTGCTCCGATGGCTTACTACGAAGATGTGTGCCAACTGAAGAAGGACTTAAGATCATAGAACGATGCCATGCCTCACTCTATGGTGGCCATTACGGTGCATTCCGCACCCACGCCAAGATTTGGCAAAGTGGCTTCTTCTAGCCAACAATGTATGAAGATTCAAAAGAATTCGTCAGAAGATGCACAAGCTGCCAGAGGCAAGGAGGAATCACTGCTCGCAATGCAATGCCCCTCACATACAACTTGCAAGTTGAGATATTCGATGTTTGGGGTATAGACTTTATGGGACCTTTCCCTAAGTCTCGCAACTGCGAGTACATTCTTGTGGCAGTCGACTATGTCTCCAAGTGGGTTGAGGCTATGCCGTGTAGCGCCGCGGATGCGAGGACCGTTCGACGTCATCGACACCTCTTCGCACGGGGCAATCACACTCCGCGATGACTCAGGTAACATATTTAAGGTAAACGGTCAACGTTTGAAGATTTTCCTTGAGCCAAACAAAACTTTAGATGAAGAAGTGGATGTTATCGAATTAATTGATTATGAACCATGATGATCTCATCTATTGCATGCTTAAAACCCTGTATAGTTGTCATTTTTGTGCTTAGAATAGGTTTTAGTGGGCCTAGCAAAAAAATGGCGGCCAGTCGGACCCACCATCAGGTTCGGCCGAACCAGGGCGGCGCCCAATCGACCCCAATTTCGAACCTCAGTCTCCCCCGCTCGTCTATAGTCCGTTGTGATGCGCTAGATCAGTCGCATTCATCCAGAGCACCTGTTCTTCCTCCTCTCTCCCACTTTTGCAAACCTTTTCTCCATCTCATCTCAATTCATTTGCTCCATTACCCTCCATTCACCAATGGCTGGAAAATCTTTGATCCCATTCATCGGTTCCTCCTCCAATTCCACATACAACCTCGACGGAGAGCCGACACCGGCGAATCAATTGATCCCGGTGGAGCATTACACGATGGAAGGGGTGAACGCACTATGGGCGCAGCCCCTCGCAACAGTGGCAGGCTCCCCTGCGAATCTGGAGGCTGTCGGCGAGCTCCCTGGATCGTCCGAACCAGGGGTTCGGCCGAACCCTCCTCGGTCCCGTTCGGCTGCGTGATCCCTCTCCCCTCGTCATGTCACAAGGACAAAAATCCAGGGGGATTCGCCTGCGCGACGGCCGACAACGGGAGAGCTCGGCTTGTTAAAGGCACGACTCCTTTTTCAAGATGATGGGAAGGCCGCGCCACCTCCCGCTAAGCGTTATGTGGGCACTCTATTCACCAAGGCAGGGGATGAGGTGCTCCATAAATATGTCAAACCCACCGCTACTCCATCCAGTCCAAAGGAGGAGCGATTCCGCATTCAGGGAGTGCGAACTCCCGGCGGTGGGTATGGCAAAGGATTACTCCGGCCTTTGCCATCGTCGGAGAAGAAGGGGGCAGCGGAATCCCGTAGCCCTGCACCTATGAAGGTGAAGCGTCACTTGACGCCCCCTCCAATTGTGAGGACTCCCGGCCAATTTGTAACACCCTAGAAGCCTTAACAACACTGGGATGCTACTAAACAAACATACACTTCCAAGAAATAAGGAAAAATTTCGACAGCATCTCCTCTAAAACATAAGCATTGCGGAAGCGTCAAATATACGTATAACATTGCAAGTAACCATCAACAAATAAACAAGGAGAGAGGAACATTCAGGGATGAAATAAACTAATTTCAACTCTCAGATTCATCTAGTGCAACTTAACAAGGGTACAATTCCTTTATTAAAAAAAATCATGACAACTTTAAAGATCAAGGTGGCAGTGTGGAATGCAGCTGTGCTTCTACTCCCGTTTCCCCCAAAGTGAGCATGTTACTTTAAGCACCTGAAAACACTGTAGGGGTGTGAGAATAAATCTCAGCAAGGAAATTGTTTTAACAAGTTATTTAACCTACCAAATCATTAAACTATATTTATAAGAAAACAAAGGAACATAACATTAAATATAAAGGCAAATATTTAGTGTGCATAGGTTCAAAAGTAAGGAGGATAGACCACATCTGCAAAGACTTCAGGAGAAAGAAGCCCTCTCATGAACTCAATAGAGTAATATAACTTTCATACCCCCAAAATGCCAAAGTGCAATGCGATGCAAATGCAATGATATTCCTGCCTTCACACCCAACAAGGTGTGAAGCTGCATCGTGTTACGACAATACACGATGCTGTACCGGTACGGTCGCGACCATAGGTTCACGACATAACTTCGAACGAAATGCATATGAAATGCAATGCAATTACAATAATAGAGGAATGATAACACAGCCATAAATCCTTCCAATACCACATATAATAATTACTCTCACTAAAAGCATACCACATTGACTATAGTTAGCCAAGCAAAGAGAGCACAGTGCAAGATACATAAAATAATTATCTTCACATATGGAATTATCGTGATTGTAGGTATTAAAGTGTCAAGGTGGAGGTTGGAAAAATAACATGTTAAAACCATAGCAAACCACGGCTACATTCACTTGCCTCCAATGAAGGGTTGGTATCATGCACGATCTGAAGGACCACCACCTAATCACAAACAAAGCCTCAGCAAACACACTCAAATATGCATATAAAACAATAAATAACATGCACATACGGTCTCAACACCTCAAAACGCAAAAACAAGGAACACCACTTGGACTATAAACAGTACTGTTGCTTCAAACCTTTATATCTCGAAATATAAAAATGATATGACTGCAAATAAATACATTTTGGGAATCTACAGAATGAGACCTACAACTTTCGTGTAGAAACCATATTTTTATTCTGCCATTTAGATGGCCTAAAGCACAAATCATGACAAGCTTCAGAATCTGCCCAAGAATTCAGACTACCGCACTTAAAACAGCCATATCTAGAGTTCTACTCGCCCAATCAAAGTGTACTTTACCAATAGTTATAAACTTTCGCAGCAAAAATCATTTTGATCCTCTAATTGGCGAAATACAGAGACACAGCAAAGCTGACAGCGCCCAGAAACACTAATCCAAAATACAGCACTTATTCCATTCTCTAACCCTCCAAAAACAACAAATTACAACCCTAAAACAACCTACAACCTCTGCACAGGAGAGTTAAGCCTCACCTAGGGTTTGGAGAACTTGAGAGAATATGATGGGAAAACCAACCCACCACTCTTCCTGCTCCTCTCCTCTTCCTCGATCCGTTTATCCAATCAGATTCTTGATTAGGGCTATGGTTCTTGGAGATCCATGGAGTAGGGTTAACAGGGGAGAAAGGAATACTAGAGTTCCATAGGTGCCGAGGGGGAGGTGTGGCTGCGTCGGGTGGGAAGGGGGGAGTCGCCTCTCCCTAGGGTATTAGGTGGGGGAGGTGGGCTGGACTGGTGCGACTTGGCCCAAATTGATTCGGCCCAATTCCAAACATGTTTTTTTATTTTTTTATTTTTTTAATTTCAGGATATTACACAATTCCAAGAAGATGAGGTGAAATCGCCGGAGCCCTCGATCCATAAGCTCGCTGCACAAGTGAAGAAACTCCGCAAGGAGAACATAGAGCTTAGGGATCACAACGCGGAGCTAGGGGTAGAGCTTGCTGAGATTAGGAATAATTTCGATACCCTTAGTCGCGGTTTGTGCGCTAAAATCAAGCATGCGTTAATAGAGATGGGGAAGAAAAATAAATTTTATGCTAATTAGATGTTTCCTTTCCCATAAATAAAATAGTAGTAGGTGCTTGGTTTTATTTTTCCAATCATTTAAGCACTTGCTATGAATAATGTGGCTCATTGGTGTTAACCCCAATGTTTGCCAAAGTTTGTTTTTGTTTTATGTTTAATAAAATTCAGGTTTTGAATAAGTGTGGGGAAGATATCCCAGCTTCTGATGTGCATATACTCTAAAAATTGATGAAATGTGAGCATTGAACTCTGCAGAAAGTTGTAGAGGGATTGGGCACCAGAGTGGTTCGGCCGAACCACCAGGTTTGGCCGAACCAAGTCTGGCCCCAAACCCTCTCAATTTTCACAGGTAAGCAGGTGAGCATGTCTTTTATCTGTATATCTCCACCATGGTATAGTACTAGAGTTGAAAATTCAGAAAACAACTGGTTCAAGCATAAGTGAAAGATAAAATTTCCAACTAATGAAATTCTTCATGTAATTGATCTTGTATATTCATTATTCTCAGCTGAACTTGTGCTTGTGAACAATCATCCATGTTTAGGGAACCTTATGCGTCTAGGTAATTGCTTTATGAGAGATGATTAAAGATGAAAGGAATTCTTGCAACTATTGTTATGACTCGTGGGAATTTGTTTTCAAAATAAAATTGATTTAAAAGCTCCATCCTCCAATTGACTTTACCTTATACCTACCAAGGCCATATGCAAGTACATTAATGATCAACCTTATCATGCATATGACTGCTTGACATTATTTTGAGCTTTGTCAAATTTGTGTGACTTGTGTTAGATGTCTTTCATACTCTCATGATCAAGGGGTCATGATCATTTCCACTTCCCATTCCCACATATAAAATTAAGCTAAGCTTCTACACTGGAAGCTAGCTTTCCACAAAAATATCCATTCAACTAAACTCCTACATTGAACTATGCTTTCTTCTCCTATAAAAGTTCTTGGCAAAATGAAAATGAGAAAAGGAGGGAAAGGCATGGCTATGAAAAAAAAAGAGAGAAAGGAAATAAAGCTTGCTCTCAAAACATTGAGCAAAGTGCGAAGAAAATATAGCCATGCCCCTTCCATAATCATGCCGAGAGAACCAATTGGAAAGGAAGTATAGATTAAAAAAAAGGGAGAATCATTTCTTTATTCCACCAGTCCACAACATATTTCATTTTTTCCACTTTCCATCACAAATAAAGACCCTTGATCTAGGAGTATGATTGATGATCTTATTGAGTCCAAATTTTTGGCTTTGCAATATATATAATGCAAGTATGTCACAGTTTATCCCTACCAAGCTCTACATGTCAGCCTTAGAATAGGGATGAATTATGGCACCTTTTGCCTTGGTAAGGATCTAAAAAGAAAATATACATCCTTGAGAGATAAGAGAGAAAGTCAATAGGTGGAGAAGAGCTGATTTGCGAAAATTTATAAAAAAAATCCCATGAGTGCAACAGAGAAGCAAGAAGGACTGGAATCATGATCGTTCCATTTATCAATTATTCAAGATGGTAAGATAGCCACCTATAAAGTTCACAGGTACAGGTATGGTTGTGAATGATTTATATGCTTGATTTATATCCTGAGGAAATTTATTCTACACTAACCTTTACTCAGGGACGAGCAAAGGGCTAAGTGTGGGGGGTTTTGTTGGCGGTTGTTAAATGCCAATCTCATACCGCCAACATCTGTATAAAGTTCAGATAATAAAACATCCAACATAGTGATAGGTGCTTAAACTCACATATTCCACAAGTCTTGGTGTATATTTGTATGCAGATGATAAGCCCTGAAGTTGGGAGGAAAATCAGACTAAAGTGAGGAAAATTATGTATTCATACAAGGAGGGGTTGTGAACTTCATCAAAACATCAGTAATTCAACCCAAAACTCTGAGAAATGGATAGAGGGGAGTCCAGGGAGTCCACCGACCGAAGGCCAGGCCAGGAGGGCCCAGCCTAGGTTCGGCCGAACCCCCTGGTTCGGCCAAACCCCCCTGATAACCGTTGATCCTGGGGTTTGGCGTGGACGCTCCAGATGTTCTCCCAATGACGGTTGCGGGGCAATTCGGACATTTCCCCTTCTCACAACCGTCATAACTGCCCTATAAAAGGACCTCACCTCATTCACTCTCACACACACTTCCAAGCTTGAGCTGAATTATAAGAGGCTCTATTGTACTACATTGTATACTAGAATAGGAAGAGAGTACAGTAGAAGGAGTCGGAATAATTCCGGAGTTGTCGGTAATCTTCTCCTATTTCTTTTATTCTCTTTATTACTCTAAATTTAACATAATATTCTTCTTGAGTAATTTAGATTTATCTTATGAGAATTATCTCTTGGTTAGTTCCTAATTAGCATACGGGATTATTGTTCACTATAATCAACTAAAATATAGTGATTGCTTTGGTGAGTTATAAACACTAAAGTAGATATTAATTGTTTAGATGTGGTGTTTTGGTAATTGTTATCCAGTAATTGCTGCGTATCCCACAGTACGTTTGAGGTGGGTCTAGAGGTGGTGAAAGCCCTCGAGATCACTTAAGTCCTCCCTATCTGGGTACGTCGTAGAGCAACATCTGGGAACAGCGGGTTGCCAATGCCTGAGGTATTGTGTTAGGATTAAAATTAAGCTTTCCCTAGACACTGTTTCTCACTAGTAAATCCTTTCTATCCTGGCCTATCATTTGCTTGGTGTCCTTGGATGAACCGGAGGAAGATCTGACCACACACGTTCCCTTGGATTCGATACCCTTGGAATACTCCGTATGGTATGTGCTACATCGGTATATCCGTGCACTGGCGGATTTTATCTGTAACCGTATTAAATACCAACAGTGATCCTGAGGCTATCTTAACCGATGCAGTGTTTTGAGTTTGATACAGATAGCCTAAGAGATACTTTCCAAGGGGAAATTGCTTCTTCTCCACCAGATTTTCGGCTATAAACTGCCAATTGGCAGTCGGACCACAGCTTGGGCCACAAAACAAGAATTTCTCTAGCCACATCATGAGAAAAGCTGCATGCTCTCTTGGGGTAACTGGCCCAGCGCCCATGTTTTTTTGCTACAAATCCTGACCCACCACCTATACTTCGGGTTTTGATCTCAAAGGTGGACTTTGTATTCAGACTGATTGGATTTGCCGATGATGATATGCCTAGGCCAGTTATCATTGTGACATCCAAAAGAGTAGGAGTCATTGGTCCTTGGGAGAAGAGAAAAGTGTTCAAGGCTGTGGACCAGAAGTAAGTTGCAACCGACAACATGGGTTCATCCTTGGCTATATCTGCTGCTGTTAGGGCTAGTGCCTGAGCTATGCCAATTTCTTCCCAATGGGTTTGTTTGCTAGCCGATACTCCTATATAGCAAGCTGGCCAACTTTTCTCGGCTGATGGCCAAGATTTGAAGGTGTTTTTCCAAAGGCCTAGGTTGGGGTTGGCAAATCTAAATGGGATCCGATTGGTTTCAGCATTGACGAATTCAGTGGGATCTGGGTTGCCGATTGGACCAAGAAAACACTGATGTTCATCGGATATGCTAGGGATTGCGACTTGATGGGAGAGATGCTATAGAGAAGAAAAAGGAGAGATTGAGCAAAGGAGGAACCAATCTAATGCGGGAAAAAAGGAGGTTTAGCCGATGATACTTACCTCAATATATTCGGCAGTGGGTGCGCTCGAAGGACTGACGGAGGTCGACATTGCCGACAGTGGAGTTGGCGTCGCGGGGAATCGCCTTTGAGATCGCCGGAGGATTTGAGGAAATCGCCGGAGAGGGATTGGGTAAAGTTGTGGCTAGAACGGTGAAAACGGAGGTGACGCCGTGAAAAGTTCAAAGTGGTAGTTACTATTTAAAAGAAAGCGCGGTAACAACCAAAACAGAGTCGGAGAAGGAAACCCTAGTTCTACTCTGGGAAGGAAATTGAGCAAATCCGCAACATTACCAATATCGCGGACTTGGGGGGCATGTGTTAACGACCAAATTTGGTAAGTAATGAACCAGGTTCGGTATTGGAATCGAAGAGGATTCAGCCAAGGATTGTGTTCGAAGAACAGAGTGCACATCGGTTGTAGAGGCATCGGCTGAAGTCTGCATGGGCTGATATGGATCGGACAGAGGACAGCTGATACAGCCAATTTCATTGAGATGGTTATGAAGCCGTTTCTGGAATCGATCAACGTACTACGAAAGGGTTGCCACGATGAAGATAAGCTCTCAGATAGGCAATTGTATCTATTAATTAAGATATTTTAAGTAGTTTTCTTAGAGATATGTTTGGGCAAAAGTCTGCCGTAAAGACTTATGTATTTTAGAGTTTGTTAGAGATAGGAGTCGTGTCCGGCAAGGATTTATCATGTATCTCAGGTATAAATATAACCCGAACCCCATGTAATTAACAACAACAGTTCAATAACACTCTCGGTGCATCGCCACCCTTTTTTACTTTCGTTTATTTCGATGAGTTCTTGCTTTCGGGTTGAGCTGCATCGATTTCGATCTTCAACAAGAGGTAAACTTGTCATGACGGCTTGCGTTCTCGGGATTAGTGCTTTCATCATTATGATACTCTAATCTTGTTTATGTAATTCGTCGAGTTATCATATATGCTCCATAATCCTCATTAGTTGCGCTATCTAACTCGCAATCGGCTAGTTTCTACTGTTAGATAATAGCCGATAGGGTTAGATTTTGTTGTTAATCTAGATTATATAGCATATCCACCATCTCTGAAAGGTTTTCATCATCTTGTCTAGATCTTATATTTATTTTTATGCTTAATGCTGCATCGGTTGAGTTCGATCTGTTAAGTAACATCTATAACCATAATATCTAGCTTGTTTTATGATTATTGAAAGAGATAGTTTCGGGGTTTCAACCGATCTTATGCTTTATATACTTGATTGTTACGCTAAATCTGCCCTTTATATTAAGATCTTATTGCACTAGAATATATTAGGCTTTCTGTTCAATATATTTTGTTTGTTCTAGCATCTTAATATAGTGTGGTATCAGAGTATTAGCCGATACACATTGGATCTATCTTCATCGGCTAGGCTATGAGTATATATAATCTTTATCTCGAAGTACTTTTGGATATAAGTGATTTATACTGTCTCAGCATGATGACCGATCTATACCAATCACTTACTTCAAATATATTTCAAGACATAGATTATATATTATTGATATCTACAGCCGATCGGATTGATCTAATTTTATCTTGCTTTATTCTTTACTGCCGATCGATCCCAATATGACATCGGCTCAAGGATAAACGATATGTCATCGGCAACTAGCCGATCGGCTATCGTGTATGGATTTAACCTCGGTTTTCTTGTCTTTCTTTCTTGTTGATTGCAGGATCAAATCAACTGGCACACCTTTGAACCCAAGAGCAAGATTTAGGACCTGCACAGGAGTTAAGCAGATCTCCCAGGCCAGTGTGTATTTTTCGCATCAACAACAGTCCTGGCAACAAGCCTCTCAGTCGAAGCGCGTCGAGGTGTCCCAAGCGGGGAACTCACACCCCAGTCTGCGCACCAGCGACTTGCTTGACAAGATTGATGCCGGGCGCCGGCTAAACGCCGATCTCCCTAACGTCATGAACGAGCGTCGCCGAAAGGCTGCGGATACACGAGGACGACTTCGACACCGGCCACCGTCACGCAGACGTCCAGCCGGACGGCCGCATCGTCGTTCATCGACCTTACCAAGACTACTGTGAGCACTCACCCGACCACATCCCGCACCGTGACGACGGCGCTGAGAGCATACTGGCCTTTACCGACAACCTACGCCGAGTCCGCTGGCCAGCTAACTTCAAACCCATGGGCATCGACAAGTACGACGGCAAGACCGACCCCAGCGCATGGTTCGCCATCTACTCCACCGCCATCCAGGCTGCCGGTGGTGACCAGGTGGTCATGGCGAACTACCTGCCGGTCATGCTGACCACCGCCGCCCAAGCATGGCTGACAGGCTACCAAGGTACACCATCAACAGCTGGGCCGAGCTGAAGGGACAGTTCATCGCCAACTTTCAAGGCACTTTCCCTCACCTAGGCACCCAGTGGGACCTCTACCAGATTGTCCATGGCCACGACGAACGCTTCTCCGACTACATTTGCCGCTTCACGGTACGGCGCAACACCATCCCGCACGTCACCGACATAGAGGTGATGGCCGTCTTCCAACAAGGCTGCAAGAATGAAGACTTCATCAAGTGGTGGGCCCGTAAGACGTCACTCGGAGGGTGCGCTGCTCTCACCGTCCAGCAGATGTTCGACCGCGCCAACAAGGACACCAACTATGAGCTAGCAGTCTACGCTCAAACCAAGAGGACGCCCTCGTTCCAGCCGCATCGAGAACACGACTCCTCTCGCAGTAGGCCACCCAAGCGCAAGAGCGACGACGAAGTCAACGCCATCGAGCGCAGCAACGCACAGTGCAAGTTCCGCCAGCCTAGGAAAGATGACATCGACAAGATGAAGGACGGTCCATGCCCATACCACCCTTAGCTCAAGCGCTCCGCCAAGCAATGCTGGCTACTCAAACAGTATGCCCAGCAATTGGCCGACAAGAGCGGCTTAGGAGGAAGACCACACGACTGCTCTCAAGACACCGACAAGCCCAAGTCACAAGCTTTTCCGAGCCCTCACACCGAGCTCAACCACATCTACGGCGGCCCCGATGCATACGAATCCCGACGCAAGCAGAAGTTAACGGAGCGGGAAATCAACGCAATCTCCAACACACCGCAATATCTACGGTGGTCTGAGACCCCAATCACATTTGATCGATCCGACCACCCCGACCACCTCCCCCACCCAGGTCGCTATCCACTCGTCCTCGATCCGATAGTGGAGGGGGTGCTTCTCAAGAGGGTGCTCGTTGACGGCGGCAGTGCACTCAACATCCTGTTCTCCAAGACGTTCAAAGATACGGGCCTACCCCTTTCCATGCTTCGCCCAAGCAAGTCGCCATTTCATGGCGTCATCCCGGGCACTTCATCAACTCACTTGGGACAAGTCACTCTGCCAGTCACCTTCGGCGACCCCGACAACTTCCGTACAGAGAGCATAGCATTCGAGGTCGCGGACTTCGAAACAGCCTACCACGCCATACTCGGCAGGCCTGCCATGGCGAAGTTCATGGCCATCCCTCACTACGCCTACGCCATGATGAAGATGCCTGGTCCAAACGCCATCATCTCACTCCGGGCCGACATCAAGCAATCCTTTGCCTGCGACAAGGAAAGCTGCGACATGGCTCAATCCATTGAAGTCTCCCTGCAACAACAATCCGTGACCACAAGCATCACCGACAAGGAACCCGGCGAGCCAGACCTCCCGGCTGCGAAAGTCCCGAAGCTGTCCATGGGTAGCGGCAGCGCACCTACCAAGAAAGTCGCCCTCGACCCCCTGACCCCGGACAAGACGGTGATCATCGGCGCCGAGTTGGGCGACAAATAGGAAAGCGTGCTCGTCGACTTCCTCTGGGCCAACAAGGACATCTTTGCATGGAGACCGTCCGACATGCCTAGAGTGCCAAAGGAAGTCGCCGAGCACGCCCTACACGTACATCTAGAAGCCAAACCCATCAAGCAACGCCTTTGTCGTTTCGCCGCTAATCGCAAAGAAATAATTAGGGAAGAAATTAAAAAACTCTTAGCCGCCGGTTTTATCAAGGAAGTGTATCACCCGGATTGGTCAGCCAACCCGGTCCTTGTAAGGAAAAGCAATAAACAGTGGCGAATGTGCGTTGATTATACCGATCTCAATAGGGCATGCCCCAAGGACCCCTTCGGGCTCCCGCGCATCGACCAGGTGATGGACTCGACAGCCGGGTGCGAGCTACTCTCCTTCCTCGACGCCTACTCTGGCTACCATCGGATCGCACTCAAGAAAGATGACTGCATCAAGACCTCCTTCATCACACTGTTTGGGGCATACTGCTACACCACCATGCCCTTCGGGCTCAAGAATGCAGGAGCAACCTACCAGCGGAAAATCCAGAGGTGCTTGCACAACCAACTCGGCCGCAACGTAGAGGCTTACGTTGACGACGTCGTCATCAAGACCAAGACACAAGAAGGCCTAATCATGGACTTGGAAGAAACATTTAACAGCCTGTGCACGTTCAAATTCAAGTTAAACCCTGAGAAATGCACTTTCGGCGTGCCATCAGGGAAGTTACTCGGCTTCATGGTCTCAAGGCACGACATCGAGGCCAACCCAGGAAAAATAGCGGAAATCCACTCCATGCAACCACCCGCCAGCTTGAAGGATCTACAAAAGCTTACAGGGTGCATGGCCTCACTCAGCCACTTCACTTCTCGGTTGGGAGAGCGCAGCATGCCTTCCTTCATGTTTCTCAAGAAGACGAATGACTTCACCTGGACCAACGAAGCTCAAACCGCCTTCAACGACTTCGAGTGATACCTCACCAGTCCTCCTATACTGGTGGCGCCGCTCCTGGAGGAGCAGATCCTCCTCTACATCGCAGCCACCACTCACGTGGTCAGCACGGTACTAGTCGTGGAGCGAGAAGAAGGAGCAGCCCAGAAAATCCAACGTCCAGTCTACTTCATCAGCGAAGTCTTCACTGATTCGAAGACAAGATACACTCAAATCCAAAAGATGTTGTACGCCATATTTATCACCGCCCGCAAGCTCGGCCACTACTTCCAAGCTCACCCAATATCCATCGTCACCGCCTTCCCGCTAAAAGACGTGATGTTCAACAAGGAGGCTACAGGGCGCATCGCCAAGTGGGCGCTCGAGCTAATGGCCTTTGACATATCCTTCCAGCTAAGAGCAGCCATCAAATCTCAAGCCCTAGCCGATTTCATCACCGACTGGACAGAGGAACAGCAGCCGGGTGAGAAACTGAACTCGACACATTGGCATCTCTTCTTCAACGGGTCGCTCATGACGACAGGCGCCGAGGCAGGAGCCGTGCTAATTTCACCTAACGGGGAACAGCTCCATTACGTCCTTCAGCTCCACTTCCCCGCTTCCAACAACACGGCTGAATACGAAGCCCTCCTGCACGGTTTGCGCATCGCCATCGCCTTAGGTATCTGCCGGGTACTGGTCAAGGGCGATTCCCAGCTCGTCGTCTCTCAAGTAATGAAGGACTGGAACTGCTCGGATGACAAGATGGCATCTTACTGCCAGGAAGTTCGCAAGCTGAAGGACAAGTTCGACTTCATCGAGCTCACGCACATTAGCCGAGACGATAACACCGAGGCCGACATACTTGCACGCCTCGGATCCCGACGCGAGTCAGTACGTCTTCCTCGAGCAACTCGGCAAGCCATCCATTGACAAAGGGAAGACTGCAGCAACACACGTTCTCACCGTCTCCGACGACTGGCGAATCCCACTCCTTAGCTTCATCAAAGACGGCGTCCTACCATCAGACAGACCCCTGGCCGAGAAAATCTCAAGACAAGCTAAGTGTTATTCTATAATCGGTGGCAAGCTGTACCGCTGAGGAACCATTGGGATCCTCATGAAATGCATTTCGCATGAAGAAGGCAGGACCCTGCTGATTGAGATCCACTCGGGCATCTGCGGCAACCACGCCGCCTCCAAAACCCTTGTTAGGAAAGCCTACCGTCAAGGATTTTTCTGGCCGACTGCAGTCTCTGATGCCAAAGAAGTTGTCCGCACTTGTGAAGGGTGGCAGTTCTTCGCCCGCAACGCCAACATGCCAGCGAACGAACTCCAGACGATACCAATTTCCTGGCCATTCACAGCATGGGGTCTCGACATGGTCGGACCCTTCAAAAAAGCACCAGGTGGCTTCACGCACATGTTCGTCTGTGTCGACAAGTTCACCAAATGGATAGAAGCAAAGCTAGTCGCCAAGATCATGGCAGCAAATGCTAGGGAGTTCATCAAAGGGGTGGTTTATCGCTTCGGAGTGCCTAACCGAATCATCACGGACAACAGCACTCAGTTCACCGGATCCGTATTTCAAGAATTCTGTGAGGAACTCGGCATCAAAATCTGCTATGCATCTGTCGCACACCCAGCAGGCAACGGTCAAGTCGAGCGCGCCAACGGCATGATCTTATAGGGCATCAAGACTCGCATCTTCGACCGGTTGAAACCATAAGCCGACAAGTGGGTGCAGGAGCTCCCATCAGTATTGTGGTCCCTACGAACCACACCGAGCCGGGCCACAGGACAATCTCCTTTCTTCCTGTGCTATGGAGCAGAAGCAGTACTCCCCACCGAGTTATCACTCGGCTCTCCCCGCGTTCGACACTATGATGAAGACGAAGCCGAGAAAGCAGCACAAGAAGACTCCGTCCGGTTAGAGGAAGAGCGAGAAGCAGCAGTCATCGAATCAGCCCGTTATCAGCAACTTCAAAGAAAGTACCACAGTCGCAACGTCCGTGACCGCTCGTTCTCAGTCGGCGACCTTGTCTTGCGCCGCGTACAAACCAGCAAAGACCAGCACAAACTATCACCACTGTGGGAGGGACCGTACAAAGTCATCACCGTCACTCGCCCAGGATCCTACCGTCTAGTGACCATGGAAGGACATGATGTCAGCAACTCATGGAACATTGAGCACCTCCAATAGTTTTTTGTATAAAAACTTGCCAGTAATATCAAATAAAGGTCACATTTGCATAACCCAACCGCTCAGTTACACCAGCTAGAGGGGCTACGCCCAACACTGGGGGCTCCGCCCCACACCGGGGGCTTCGCCTTACACAAGCCAGCATCAGGGCAACACCCGGCTGCTCCACCGCCGACGGAAGGCTCCACTTCTCTTCGACCGTTACGACTCCTACATCAGGGGGCTGCACCACATGCTGGGGGCTTCGCCTTCGCTCCCCTCACCGGCAGCAAGGCAGCACCCAGAGGCTACACCTAGGGGCTGCGCCATACGCCGGGGGCTCCGCCTTCACTTGTCCCACCGACAGCAAGGCGGCACCCAGATGCTACACCTGGGGGCTGCGCCACATGCCGGGGGCTCCGCATTCACCCAGCCACAACAATGAAACCACAAGAAACCACGCAACATGCCAAAGCTACGCAGGCAGCTAAACCAGAAAAGCCCTCTTTCGTTTGCTCCGCGGTCGGCTGGCAGCCACTCAGGAGCCGACGAAAAAGTCAGGGTACACTCGTCACAACCAGAACTTAATACCCACCTGGCCATCTCAGAGGAACTCTCTTTTGTCCGTCCCACGGGTGGCAGCTGACCACCTAGAGGCCGGCGAAAACGTCAGAGCTCGCTCGTCACGCCCGGAGGATGACGACTTCTCGGTCAACAACCATTCCTGGATTCGCCCAACGCGGCCATGCCAGAGGGACTCTCTTTCACCCACCTCGCAGGCGACCGGCAACCGCTCAAAAGTTAGCTAAAAAGTCAAAGTACACCGCCACGCCCGGAAGCTAATAAACTCTCGGCCAACCACCACCCCTGGACGCCCTCAACCCGGACGAGCCAGAGGAACTCTCTTTCGTGTGCTTCGCAGGTGGCCGGCAACCGCTCAGAAGCTGGCGAAAAAGTCAGAGTACACCTACTGCTAGATGAGATAAGCAAGCTACAGCCTCTAGTACCAAGCACACATGAAACAACCAGTCAATTCTTAAAGCATCTCACAGGTGGTCCAACACAAAAGAAAAACATGAAAGAAACAATTCAATGCAGGTCTAGGTCATTGACAAGCGCAGCAGCAGCTGGGGCAACTTCTACCACTAGGCGGTCGATATCCTCCTTAGAGCAGTCAGCCGCATACCCCTCATCCACAGCAGTCATGTTCACTCGAGGGTAGTGAGACTTTACAACTGCCAGAGCATGATTAGCCGCCGTCCTTGCTGCCGACTCAGCCATCCGGCGGCACCCAGCGGGGCCCTCCGGCACAAGCTCCGCGACCATCGCATACGGATCCTCATTCGCACCCTGGCTCGGGAAAAGAATACGCGGAGTCGGAACGACAGACTTCACCAAATCATCACGAAGACTCTTCGCCAAGTCAAGCTCCCGCTGAAAATGCTCGTACCGCGTACGGTGGTTCTCCACGCGCACATCGACCTCTCGACGCAAGTTGGCAAAGTTTGTCTTCAATTTCTTCAACTCGTCGTCCAAAGCCGTCTTTCCAGCAAGCGCAGCACTGGTGGCAGCCCGTGAATCTACAACTATCAAATGCAAGCATCAACACATGTCTGGATCAAAATGAAATAAACGCACCAAACACATCTTACCAGCCAGCTCAGCTCGCAAGACACCAAGACCATCCCGGGCATTGTCACGCCCAGAAATTCCCGAATAGAATTCCAAGCAGATTGTGCATTAAAATCCCCGTCCAGGACCGGCCGGGGTACACAAATGACAATGTTGACATTCAGATCCACGTCTTACAAACATCATAAAAGTCTTACATAAGTGCAGCGGAAAAACGAAAGACAATAGGAGCTAAGCCTTGACTAGAACTGCAGCGGGAACACCACTCCACAGGCATCCTCGATGGCACGGACGAAGCCTACTCCTCGGAGAAACCTCCATCTAACATATACTCGTACTCTGGGGTTGGAAAAATAGAGCAAGACTGAGTACTACCCACTGTACTCAGTAAGTCATACCGAAATAGGGGTATGATGCAGGGAATTATCAAAGGAGAGCTAGAGTGGTTCATTTGCATAAAGCGAGCATTTATAAACAGAAGTTGAAAGAATTAAACAGTTGCCATAATTAATTAATATTGATCATCTGCTGTCCAACGCTATCCCACGTTGCAACAGGCCCAACCATCCACCTATACTATCCAATTTCATTAGACTAAACTAGGGTGAGACTAATCACGGTGAATCTGGTTGACCGCCCATAACCGCGGGCTCGGCTATTCGAATAGTTTTACTCTGATCAGAGGTGTACAACTGTACCCACAAGACACAGCCCCACGACACGTTTCCGTGCGCCGACATGCCACCACGACATACCGGAAAGAGGCCGTGACAGGACCCTTCGCATAACCCCCTCTAGCCAAGCACACCACACCTCAGGTTTCACCCCCGTCCCCAGCGGGCAACGGGCAGTCACCTCTCGTGCCTAGGTGAATCCGGAAGCGACAGAGGCCGTCGCAGGGCCCGCCCTGCTCCATCACGCCCACCCTCGCCTGGATGCGTCGACTAGAGGAAAGCTACACTACAAGCCCAGCCGTTGCCCACGCTGGCTTGTGGTAAGTACGATAAGTTCTTCCAGGGCATCCCGCGAACCGGTCCTTAACTGCCATGGGTGCGACTAGCAAAACCATGCACCCACAACCCACCACGTGATTCATTTTAATTAACCAACACCAAAACGGTGGTACTAAACCAACCTTACCAATTGAACCTAAAGTCTATATTTTAGTGAGCTTTCCCCCATTGCGTGCTAGTGGAACTAAGCATGGCTAAGCAATTCCTAGTCCAAAATCTATTCATGTTATAACCCCAAGCTGACAAAGGGACATGGTACCACAATAGCATGGCTACGACAATAGGTAAACAACCCATATTAACATTATAAAACGATGCAGTATTTGAAGAAAAACAATAGAGCATTTGCAATATAGGATCAACATGTTCAAGTGGCAAGCATGACTTGCCTTGCTCTGCTGCTGGAGGAACCTCGGCGACTATCTCGTAGTACACTGGAGCGTCGGAAGAACCGGAATCTAGCGACATACAAGGAAAACATTGCAAACAGGCTATAAGACTACTGAAACAGAGAACAAAACCATTTTTAATGGATTCTACACATTTTTCTTGATTTACTGATACTTGAATGGGCTTAAACGGAGCTCGGATGAATTAGTTATGAATTTTAGAAGATTCACTATGTTTATTACTATAACAAAAAGTCCTTAAATCATTTATTGCGCAATAATTCCTAGGGCTGACGTCATCAAGGGGGCGCGGCGCCGACATGCGGGGCTCACCGGTCAGCGGCTCGGGAGAGGGAGGAAAGGGGCGCCGGCAAGCGGGCCCACTCGGCAGCGGCTCAGGGGGGGCGGTCCACCGTGGACCGGGACCACGCGGGTAGTCCACCGCCGGTCCACGGGACTGACGGCCCAGATCGCCCAAGGGGCTGATCGGACGGGCGGCGGTGACCCAGCTTGGCTCGGCTCAAGGCCGGCCGACCGGCCACGGCGATGGCGACGGCAACCGGCGGCGGAGGAGGCGGCGCGAAGGCGACGCGAGGGCGGCGGCGCTAAGCGGCGGCTAGGAAGGAGAAGGAAGGGAATAGAGGGGAGAGGGATGCCTCACCGAGAGTGGCTGGCGCGGAGGAAGACGACGGCGAACGGCGACGGCGACCACGGGCAATCGATGGCGACGGGCGGACTAGGTCCGGAATGCCCTAAGGGAGGAAAAGAGAGAGGTTAGAGGGAGAGAGATGAACCACGGCGATGGGAAACCATGGCCGAAGGCGGCGGACATGGCGGCTCTCACCGTCGCACGGTGGGAACGGCGCTCCAGCGGCGAACCTCGACGAAGGAGGGGTGGACGGGGTGGATCTCGGCCACGCGAACCCGACGGCGGCGACGGCGCGGTGTGGCGGCGAGCCTAGCGGCGGCTAGCGGCGGCCGGAGTGGCAGGACAGGCGGCGGCGGGTGGATGCACGGTGCGAGAGCGATGGAGAGCTCGGGAGTGTTCGGCGAAATGGGGAAAAAGAGAGAGGGGGTGACGGCGGAGCTTAAATAGGGAGACAGGGGACCGGACGTGGCCGAGAGAGGCGGGAATCGCCGGCGAACGGGGGAGTGGGAGAGGAGAGAGAGAGGCGGGATTCGAAAATCGAATCCCGGCCATCTCGGGCGCGGGCGCGGCCGGGAGGCGCGGGGAGAGGGGGCGGCGACGTGGTGTGGGCGCGGGCGACGCGGCGTGGGTGCGGGGAAAGCGGGGGAGGTGGGGCGCGGCGGCGGCGGTTTCGGAGGTGGTGACCGGCGCGGGCGGCGGGAGGTTGGGGGAGGACCCGACAGGTGGGCCCCACCTGTCGGCGACCCCGGGAGAGGAGGGGTGGGCAGGGCGGCCTGACTGGGCCTCGGCCTGCGGCCGGCCCAGCGGGGAGGAGGGGGAGAAAAAGGAGAGAATGGGCCGGCGGCCCACTCGAAAAGAAAAAGGGGAAAAAGAAAAAGAAAAAGGAAGAAAAGGATTTTCCCTGGAATTAAAATATTGCATGCTCAATTTTAATTGGTTAAAATTATTTCTAGGGCTCTGAAAATTCCACTAAAAATCCTGTTAGTGAATTTCGACATGTAGAACTCAAGAAAAATTCCACATGCCAGATTCGATTATTATTTGTATTACTTTATTAAGGTTTTCTCTTGATTTACACAAGTATTTTCTTGAGACCATTTATAACTTCAATTTAAGCTTGGGAAAGAACTTTGGGGTGTGACAGGCATCACTCAGCTAGGCCTCCAACTCAGCTATCCGAGCTTGACCGCCAGTCGCTTCAGCTTGAGCCACTTGCCTTTGCCACTCGGCACGGTCGGCCTCTCGTTCTCTCTTCTCCTTCTCAACTGGAAGCAATTAAAGTCCAAGTCAACAGACAAGCAGTAACCAGAAGATCAACATCAGCAATACCTTCTTTGCGAAGATTATAAATCTGGTCCCACAGCAGCTGCTGATGGCTGTGGTGATCCCTCGCGTCCTTCTGGCACTGACTCTCCACACGGCGCACAGCTCCGCGAATCTGATCAATCTCCGCAATGTTGTCCATCATGCTGCGCAGCGCTTCAGTCTTCGCGCCAAAGCGATCAACAATTTGCTACAAAAAAGCCGAACGTGAGTGAAACAATGCCCCTCCCCTGACAAACCCACACAGCCACCAAGTCGACTCCATCCTGCAACGACCCTATTCATCACAGCATGGAGCCAGGAGGGCTACCTAACCCAGGAACACGAACGTCAAGACAACTACCCCCGAAGCAACCTCAGTCAACCTAGAATTGAAAACAAGGACCACTTTTTGCTCCCAGCCATAAAGAATGAGATTTCTTTATACCTCGCAGCAAGGGGGCTACATGACATGACTACTAACCTGCAACTTCTGCAGCAAAGTCAATCCTGCCTCATCCATGGCTACGGAGTCGGCGTGGTCTGCGGCGTCGTCAAAGCCAACTTGCCTGGCCTGGTGTTCGCCCTCCTGCCCTGGAACCAATGAGCCTGAAGGGGCGACACATAATTCGTTGTGGGCAATGCGCGCCGGTAGCGAGGAATCTCCTCCACCACCTCCTCGCTACCCGGAAGCCGACTCGAACCCCGCAACGGCCCCCCACCAGGGCGGCAAGACTGCTCGTCTTTAGGTCCCTTGGGCAGCGAAGATGGTTGGTCGGCGCTCCGATGCGCGCCACCCTCAGGCTCCCAGCAATCACCCCCCTCGGGGCCTCGAGCCGATCCCAAATCAGCTCCATCGCCAGCCCGGTCGCCAGCCCGGGCGCCGTCAGCAGAGCCAGTCGAGGCAGCACGACCTCCACCCGGAGTCGGCTCGTGGGATGGCTTATCCCCAGCCGTATCCTCCGGATCATTGCGGCTGGGTTTGTCGGCCGCACCAGGAGCAGCAGCAGCCGGAGAAGACCTCGAGGAAGGACCTTGGCTGGGGTCCTTGTGGGTGGCAGACCTGCAGGAGAAAGCATGGCACAACGTCAACCGACGACCTCGCCCGACTGACAATGTACGTGCGAACAAAAAGCGGCGAAGGCCCACCTCGTGGAGCGGCGCGTCTTGCGGATGCCTATCCGCGGCACCCTCGTCGAGGAGGCCATCCCCGGCGATTGGTCCCCTTGAGAGGGTCCCCCCTCCTTTGCGGCAGCAGCGGCGGCCGCCGCAGCAGCCCGTGTGGTGGCCCCAGGAGAACCGACGGTGGTCGCCTTCTTCCCCGACGGCGCAGGCCCGGGAGTGCCCACCACGGCCTTCCCGTTGCCAGCCACCTCCCCAGGTCGGGAGAGGCCGGGCCCGTCTCCAACCTTCGGGCCACCCGTGGCCGGCCGAGGACCGCCCTCCTTAGGCGGGCTGGATGCGGCTCGTTTGGTCGGTGGCGTGCCTGGAGGAGGCTTGGCCGCGCGCCGCTTGCGCGAATCCTCTGGTAGCGGAGGCGACGACACAAACTTATCAGCACCCTGCAATTGGTACCACATAAGCATTAACATGGACCCCGAAAGCACGAAAAGCAGGGGAGACTTGGTCCGGAATCAACCAGGGTGGTGCCGCCGCGAAACCCTAGGTCGCCGTCGTCGAGAGAGAGAGAGCAGTTGAGAAGGGCGAGATTGTGGGAGGCGAGAAGACATGGTTACTGTTTACTCAAGGCAGCGGCGGAGCAACGGCTACCCCTGGCTTTATATGTCGGGCGCATCGGCAATGGGCCCGAAATTTGGTAACCGCGCCGCCCCAATCAAGTCTGCTATTCCTCCCTCAATAAGATGAGATCCCAGGCAAGGCAGAGTTCAGGCAAAGCCCGAGTACCCTAAGTTTGGAAAGTTCAAGGGGAGTACTCAGCTGACTCGGGATCTTCCATACGAAGCCGTCGACTCTAGAACCCGTGATAAGTTAAGTACTCAGGGACTACTGTGGGGATACGACACCCGGGTACCTCACGATAGCGGCCCAAGTTAGACTTCGGGGGTGGGCCAAGGGCCCATGACCGATATAGTAAGTCTAACATAGTTGGGCAATAGAGGGAGATTATGGTAACATATCCCCAATCATGTAGTAGAAGGCAAGTATCCAGATTGTGAGAATACGGGCCTTGATTGGCGCCGGCGGCCTAAGATTGTATAAAGAAGGCCGGCGCCCTTTTGAAGGCCGGATCATCTCCACAACCCGTGGGTCTTCCTTGGCTTCTCAGTTCATTTTCCACCCAGATACAGAGAAAAAAGCACACTGGACGTAGGGTATTACCTTTTCTCGAGGACCTGAACCAGGATAAACACCTGCGTTACCATCTCTCCTTGATCTAGCACACCCCGTAAAATATATTGCCGATACTAGAAATCGACAGTTGGCGCGTCAGGTAGGGGGGCGCTAGATCATGTTCTTTAAGGAGGAGATGGCTCCAATCTCCAACTTCGCCGGTTTGACGTTCTGAATTTTTGTATATTAGATTGATCTCGTTTCTTCTGGTAACTAACGCAGATTGATCTATGTTTATGTATGTTCATCATTGGCTGCTTCCGCGAGCCGAGCTGCGGCGCTCGCTGGTCGTCGGCACAGCACTAAACGAGCCGCCGCCGCGATCAAATTGGTCGGGCAACGCGGGGCGGAGCTGCTGCTGCCCTCGAGGACGGCGCCACCGCACGACATCGGGATGATGCATTGCATGACTGCGATGTGCTGTTCCGGCCGGGGTGGATGGATCTGGTGTCCACGCACAGGAGATCAGCACGCATGCACGCTCGGCAAAAACAGCATGCAAAAGTGATCGATACATGCATGCACAAAATCGATCTGCTGTGCTAATGCATGGACGTTGGATACGTGCATGCATGCCCATCGCATCTACAGAGAATCAATTACTTGTTTCTAATTAAATTGATTCTGGATTATAAATTATTAATCCTAATCTGTTGGTTGCTTTGTTTGCATGTATCTGCGCCGGCTGACGAGATCCGATGATCATGACCGTCGCCTTGCCGATCGTACGCACGTAAAATTGATTCACGCAACAACAATGATAACCGTCGTGCTTTCGTGACGACGAACGACTAGTTTTCAAGCAAACTAGCAAAGATCTTCACTTTCGTGGAAGAACCCGACTGATTTTCAGCGCAAACCAGTAAAGATCAACCACACCCTAGATAACCAGGATTTGGCGAAAGAAACAAGAGCAAAAGTACAATGAAAATGGTAAAAGAAAATAATATAGGATGATAATTGTTTTCCAGCCCTACCAAGTGCAAAATCCATAGTATATAGTAAAGGAATACGCTGTACTGCATATATAGAAAACTCTAGGTAAATCCGTGATTAATTCTATCTAATCAAAACCGTCCTTTTTTAACGACAGCTTCCATGTAGACGTAGACACGCCTCAGCCGAAAGTCGCCTCCATCCTGCAACGCTGCTCCAGCCCAAGTTTCAGAATTTATCTCCCCTTGCTCTGGCAACAATGTGATCCTGTGTGGCTAGACTTCAACAGGCATATCATCAAACATAGCCATGCATCCAACCCCAGCCACATAAAATCAACCATTGAAGCCTCACATCCATTGAATCGGCAAAAGCTCCATCGCTGCATGCTAGCTGCTTGAACTGAAAAAATCTGAGAATTGCAGCCTCCCAAGTCCCAACCTTCTTCTCTAGTTTCTGCAGCTCCCCAGCAACTCGTACACCTCCCGGTGCATCACAAATTCCTGCCCTTGTCAAGCTAACCAATTCTTAAGCAAACCACTAAAACAATTACACCAACTATTCTATATAATTTGGCCTGTCTAAAATGACCTAACCAAAAGCCAAATTATGCTACTAACATATGCCCCCTGTTTTCGACATAAACAATATAACCTTTTTTTTATCGAAAACACAATAATAGTTAACTTGCCAAACCCACAATCATCCTCTCAAAACGATACTCCACACACGGTATCAGTCCTGAGCCCATCCACGGTCATCCTCTCAAAACGATACTAAAATAAGTATCCGTCCTGAGACCACCCACAGTCGTCCTCTCAAAACGATACTCAAATAGGTATTCATCTTGAGACCACCCACGGTTGTCCTCTCAAAACGATACTCAAATAAGTATCCGTCCTGAGACAATCAAGCTTCCTGCCAAACACTAGGATAATAACTTTTCAAATATTTTCCATTCAGAGCTTTCGGCAACTTTATCCCCTGCAAAGATTGAACAAAATATGAATTTCCAGGAACAATTTCTATAATCTTATATGGACCTTCCCAACTTGGCGACCACTTGCCAAACTTACTACTCCTAGTACCGATGGGTAAAATCGTTTTCCATACTAATTCGCCTACTTGAAACGATTTCTCCCTTACTCTTTTGTTATAAGCCTTAGCTACTCTCAATTTTTCTTTCTCAATTGCTCTCAAGGCTTTTAATCTTTCCTCCGAAACATCATCTAGCCTGTCTAACATCAAGTTTCTATAATCAATAGCCGACAAACCACTTTGCCTGGCTACTCTAAGAGCTTGTAAATTAACTTCTACAGGCAACACAGCCTCCTGCCCATAAACTAGCTCATACGGTGTCACTTGTGTAGCACCATGCTTGGATATCCGATGAGCCCATAAGGCTTCAGAAAGCACCTCATGCCACCTCCTAGGATGCTCCTCTATTTTCTTCTTTACAAGTCTAATCAAAATTTTATTACTGGATTCGGCCTGTCCATTAGCTTGAGCATAATAAGGCGACGAATTCAGCAATTTAACCCTAAAAGACTCGGCAAACTCACTGAACTGGTGTGACATGAAAGAAGCTCCTTGGTCAGTGGTTAACGTTTGAGGTATGCTGAATCTATGTATAATATGCTCTAACACAAAACTGATAACCTCCTTATGAGTCATATTTTTTAAAGGCACCGCTTCCGTCCATTTAGTAAAATAATCTGTAGCCACCAGGACGAAGCGATGACCCCTAGACGATGCAGGATGTATTTCACCTATAAAATCTAAACCCCATCCTCTAAATGGCCACGGCTTGATAATAGGATGCAATATAGCTGCAGGTGCTAATTGTATATTCCCAAACTTTTGACATGCCTCACACCCCCTATAATAACGAAAACAATCCTCTAACATCGTCGGCCAATAAAAACCCGCTCTCTTTAATAATCATTGCATCTTATGAGCCGACAGATGTGTCCCACAGATTCCCTCATGCACTTCACCCATGGCCACTCCAGACTGATCTAGACCTAAACATTTTAAAAGCAACCCATCTACAGTTCGGCGATATAATCGTCATCCAACAAAGTGTACTTCAAAACCTGTCGCCGAACTTTCCTATCTCTCGTCTGACCCGGGTTTTTTAAACAATCAACCAAAGGCTCCCTCCAATCACCCGGCTCAAACTTTCCTATTGACTCGGTTGTGCCTGGTAACCCCCGTACCGAATCTTCTAAAACTGCCGGCATCCCTGGGACCGAACTAGCACAACTTTGCTCGGTCCTTTTTGTGTTCAATCCACCAGCCGACAATGCAAGTACATGAACCCCACTACCAGCATTACATGGATCCATCTCATCATAAAAACAATGCTCTGGCACTGCACTCTGCTTCCTATCCTGACCAACTGCTACATCTACTGTACTGTCTCTCACCCCGGCTAAAGGAGCACACAAACCATTCGACATAAACCCATTGTACACAAAACTAACACTATCGCTAGAGTCACACACATCATGAACCACATCAATATCACTACTAGACAAACCGGCTCGCATAAATCTTTCAACCGAACCAACACTGCTAATTATAGCCGGTTTATCTAATATAAAAAATAGTCCTCTCTTAACCTGATAACCAGATGCTTGTTGTGCCAAATAATTTGCTGTACTATTCTCTTCCCTAGGAATATACTTAATAGTAAAAGTGTTTAGCAATTTAATCAAATCCAAACATCGGTCCAAATAACTATTTAGCAACCCATCAAAACATTGAAACTCCCTGTTAATTTGTTGAACTACTAAAAGTGAATCACCAAAAGCATCTACATCTCTCACACCCATATCAACCAGACTCTGCAAACCGAATAATAAAGCCACATACTCGGTCTGATTATTGGTGCAAGGATATTCTAACCAGACCGATGTCTCATAAGAAATATCATTTGGAGAAATTAACACAGTACCTATACCTTGTCCGTTCCCACAAACTGATCCATCAAAATAAGTTTCCATGGACACACATTAACACAATTAATATCGTGGTCATTTTTAACCATATGATCAGTAATAAAATCGGCAACCACTTGACCTTTCATAGCACGCAATGGTTCATATAATAAATCAAATTCTATCAATGCGTAAGCCCACTTCCCAATTCTACCACTAAGGATCGGTCGTTGCAACATATGTTTAATCACATCAATTTTTAATCACATCAATTTGGCAGGTTACTGTACAAGCATTAGAAAGCAAATAATGGCGGAATTTGGTGCACGCATAATGTCACGACCGGAAATAACCCAACGGGTGTTCCTTACATGCGTGTATTATTCCTTGTCCCAGGAGGCAAGGTACACCAAAAGTTGATACATTTCAGAGTTTATCAAGCGGAAGAGTAAATAGTTAATTTATTACATGGGCGGCGAAGGCCCAGCACACAAGAAGACAAACGAAAACAGCGGAAGACTAGGGCGACGACCACAGGCGCTTGACGGTAGGCACGAGCTAAACACCAAAGCCTTCATCATCTAGGGGCTCCTCTTCTGGGTTTGGGAAAAATTGAGCAAGACTGAGTACAACCACCGTACTCAACAAGACACACCCATAACTGCAGAATAAATGCAAGGGAGTACAAGGGGGTTATAATATAAAGGGTTAGGGTTTGCAGTAAACATCATTAAAAGACACTTAGTTGCTCAAAGCTATTTTGTAAATACGATCCTAGAGCTATACAAGATTATTAATCAAGGCCGTGAACCCACACGAACCTGCCTTAACCCAAGGCCTACGATGATTCAGACCGAACTGGCAACCCGACCCTGGGTCCCAGCTCGTCCCAAGCCAACCCAGGCCAACCATTCCACATTTTAGTTGTTAAGCAGATTTTAAGAATTAAAACACTAACTTGGGTACATTGCTCGGCTTGCCCATAACCGAAGGCGCGGCTATTCGAATAGATTATACTCTGATCAGAGGTGTACAACTTTACCCACAAGATACATCTTCCTCACGTGTAACCACGTGCCACATACCACCACGGTATATGGACGGAAGACGTGACATAGTTTCCAACCCATCCTAGCCATAGACAAGAGTACCGACCCAACCCCACCTATGGCCGGAACCCCCGGGACAAGTAGGCAAGACTGAGCCCCTAGCAGCAGGATACCGACCCTGTGCCATGACATCTCGACTACCAGGCCGCAGCTCGTGTAGCCTTCATTTGCCCTAGAGATGTCCATCGACCCCCGACTTCGTCCATCTCCATCCGTGTACTTTTGTTTATAACCAGACTGTGCCACAAACTAAGCCTTACCCACTAGACATGTGGAAGTACGGTAGTGCTTTGCAACAGAGGCCCGAAGACCGGTCCTTATATGGCCAAGGTGCTACCATCAAAACCATGCACCCCAAGCCCAGCCTAAAACCATTTTGAGGATTTTGAATAGAGGGGGAGGTGTGAATCCAATTCCACAATAATCCAACCATTCCAGAGTGTCCAGGTGATGAGAATATTCCCAAAGTCTAGAGTTGTAAAACCACCTAATGTTACCTAATTAAGCGGCGAAGCATCTACCTAAACTCATACTAGTGGTACCATGAGTAGAGTGTCCACTAGTTGGGGTTTTGTTTATTCTAGGGTGAACAAGGTAATAATAACAATATCAATAATAAGGTCATAACAAAGGTAAATAGGCATGGCTAGATAAAACAGTGATAACACGGGAATTTAAATAAAGCGATAATGCAATAATTTAAATCAAAATAATTTTATAAACTGGGATTCAATATGTTCAAGGATGATGTGACTTGCCTTGCTCACTTTCCCAAACGTCGGCTTCAACCTCCACGAAGAGTGGATCTTCCGAAGCTGCAGCGTCTACACGACCAATGGAAAATAAAAGGGCTCTTACTCTAATAAACTCCATATAAAAGGCAGGAACAAAGCACAAAAATGGGTTCTTGACTTCTTAAGGAAAAATTAGAGACTTGAACGGTCCAATTCCGAGTTCAAATGGCCAAGTTATGGCCATTTGAAGTTTATATGCTCTTTAAATAAATATTTGTGAATTTCTTTATTTAAATTTTAATTTAAAAAAAGGTTTATTGCGTCAGCCGAGGGGAGAGGGCACGCGGACCGGGTCCACGGGAGTGGGGCCCACGCGGCAGCCTCACGGTCCACGGTGGACCGGGTGCACCCGGGCTCACACCGGCCGGCGCCGTGGGCCCCACGCGTCAGTCCCACCGGAGGGCGCGGGCGGCTGACGGCCGGGCCCCACGCGGCAGCCACTCAGCGCGCCGGAAGGCGGCCACGCGGCGCGGCCGGCGGGAAGCGGCGCCCGCGCCCCTATGGTCGCCAGCAGCGGCCATAGGCATTGCGGAGCGGCGGCCGAGAGAGGGGAAGGGAAGGGGGAAAAGAGGCGACGGCCCACGGCTCACCCCGGGGCGACGGCGGTGACGAAGGAGTCGGCCGAAGGAGGCGGCGGCGCGGCTCGGGTCGACGGGGTCGACGGCGTTCCGGCGGTCGGTGGACTCGGCGAGGGGGTGGATGGGGACGGTGACGGTGCGGCGAAGCCGAAGGAGGCGACGCCGGGGCGGGAAACGGTCCGGGGCGAAGACGGCGGCGGACCGGAGCTCGGCGGCGACGGCGGAGAGAGAGAGCGACGTCGCGAGCTCGAATCCGGCGAGGAGGAAGGGCGGCGAGAGGTGGAAATGGACGGAGGAGGTGCGGGGAGGATTTAAATAGGGTTGGAAGGGGGAGAGAGCGGCCGGAGGGGAAGGAAACCGGCGCGGGTGGTCGGCCGCCATCAATGTCGCCGGCGAGATTTGCGGGGGCAAATCCGCCCGTTTGAACGCAAGAGAGAGAGGGGAAAAATAGGGGGAAAGGGAGAGGGGATCACGGGGAGTGATTTCCCCCACTTTATTGCACGCGGGGACGGCGGGATGCGGCGGATTTGGCGGCGGCGGCGGCGCTTGGCGCGGGAGGAGCGGCGGGAGCGGCGGGAGGACGGGGATGACGGGTGGGCCCCACCCGTCAGCGAGGGTGGCGGGCGGGCCCGCCCGTCAGCGGCGCGCGTGCGGGGAGAGGCCGAGTGGGCCGCGGGGAGAGGAGAGAGGGGAGGGGGAAGAGAGATGGGCCGGGCCGGCCCAAGAGGGGGAGGGGGACTTTTAGGGTTTTTTTCTTTTTATAAAACTTTTTCAACTTTGTTTATTTCTTCTTAATTATTATTTGTGCTCTGAAAATTCTACTAAAATTTATTTACACATTTTAGGCTTTTAGGAAATATACAAAAATCCTCTAAGCCTTGTTGACTTTTACTTTGCACATTTTAATTTTTGGAGGCTTTCACAAGGATTTTAATTATTCTAGGCATAATTTTAAAGGATATATTTTAGGGTCGTTTTGGGACGTGACATATGTCATGACGATGATATTAGAGTAGTATCTGGTAGTTTAGACGTGGTGTCTAGATTACGGGATATCATTATTTGGGGTTATATATTGCGGATGAGAGGTGGGCCGCTGATGGTGACAGCTCAGTACGGGTATTCCTCCACACCTATATATAATCCTAAGTTAATTTCCTGGAGAGGGTATTCCTCCATATTTAGCCCCGGTTGTATGGTCATGAAGAGCTGTCATAAGGAACTCGGCAGTCAGGGGTGTCTTCTCGAAGTACCAGGAGGGCATCGGATAGAGGTATTAGCTAGTATATCAGTTAACTAGAATGTATGTATACTATGTATACTAGAAGTATAGGAATAGATTTTCTTACTCTTTTCTTTCCACCTAGCTTAGATCATTTATTATGAGAATGAGTTGTTAATGCTTGGGTGTCACTCTACCCTTGAATTATCTTAACCCCTGCTTAGAATATGATTAAAGTAATATATAAATTATTAGTTGAGTTCTCTCTACATAATCTTCCCACTGAATAAAATAAATACGATACCCTTAGAATACTCTTGGGTGAAATGCTACAATGGTATACCCGTGCGCTTGCGGATGATCTCTGTAACCGTAATATACCAGAAGTATTTCTGGCGCCATTGCTGGGAATTATATTTCTAGTAATGTCGTTAAGAAATACCAACACGCGGCGAGGAGCAGCTCGGTGCAGAAGGCGTCGGCAGCGACCTGGCAGCAGGGATCGGTGGCGGCAAGGAGCAGCTCGGCGTGGAAGGCATCGGCGGCGACCTGACGACAAAAGGGCTTCCGGCGGGGGGATCGGTGGAGGGCGAGCCTTCAGTGGGGATCAGTGGCGGTGAGGAACAGATCGGCGCGGAGGGCATCGGCGGCGACGTGATTCGTGGGCGAGGACGGATGCGATGATGACGGAGTGGGCGGCATCGCGGCGATGGAGACTGCGGCGAGCCGGCGCCCTTGATGACGTGCGGGGCAGATCAGCGAGGCTTGTTGGGGGAGGGGAGCACTGATGGCAGAGCAGTTTCCGTGTCATCACGTGCGGGAGAGGGATTGGGGATGCGGCGGGTGCAGTGGTACAGCGAGAGAGGGGGCGTGCGGCGATTGAGGGAGGTGGGAGGTGGGATCAATCTCCAACGTTAGGATTTCACCGAAGGCGCGGTGTTTGCCAGGGGAGGCGGAAGCCGTTGGATCGATGTCATTTGATGATTTTCGATCGTTGGATGTGTCACATGATGAGTTGAACTATGGATTATCGATGTAAGTGGAAACCGATGGTTAGATGTTTTATTTTCATTTGTCACACTTATAGATTATTTTAATTTATTAGAGTGTTACGTGGCGATCAACTTAGAAGTGTTTATGGGTGTACCATTAAGCCCAGAGATTTGCAGTAAGAACAGCTGCATGATCTAATTTTTAGATAACAAAATATGAGCAATATGGATTTTGAAATCTATATTTAATTATAAATAACACAACAATTGAAAACACCTGAGAATAAAATTGAACTTGAGACTCATGATCATTTAGATGTCCGAATTATTTTTAAATATATTGAGTGTTAATGATAAAATAGGATAAGTTAGCTACTCCCTCTGTCCCATAATATAAACGATTTTAACTTTTTTTCTTGCACTGTTTGACCACTTATCTTATTAAAAAAATTTGTGCAAATATAAAAAACGAAAAGTTGAACTTAAAGAATTTGAATAATAAAGTAAGTCACAAATAAAATAAATAACAATTCCAGAATTTTTTGAATAAGACGAATGGTCAAACAGTGCAAGAAAAAGTCAAAACCCCTTATATTATGGGATGGAGGGAGTAGAAAATAGGAGAAGATGGGAGTTTCGGAGGGTGGAAGGGATACGTACTGCGTTTTTTTTACCTCATATACGTAAGGTGTTGGTGGTAGGGATACCGGATTTATTTTCTTTGAGATGGAGATCTATTGGTTAAAATTAACGGATCCACCATTTGACAATGTGATTATAGAGTGCCACGCGATGATATAGGAGCGTTTGTAGGAGGCCATATGATGGCTTGAGAGTGTTTATAGGAAGTTTATTTGGCTTTCAGTATATAAGTCTATTAAACTTCCTACCAATGCTATTAAGCCGCCACGTGACACTCATATATAACGCTCGTAGATCACCACATGTCACATCTCCAAATTAAAATAAATATTAAAAATTATGAGAAATGAAAAAATATCTAGCTGTCGATTTTCACTTAAATCCATAATATGTGATTTTATATATCTATTAACACTTCCTCCTAAACTCCCCTACGTACGATGTGCGTAGTAGTAGTACTGTTTGTTTGCAGAAGGTGTAAAGAAAAAGTACTGTTTGCCAAAAAAAAAAGACGAAAAAAATAATACTAACGTAGTAACTTATGTACACCGCCGAAAAAAAATAGAACGTACTTACCCTGCCCGATCCTGACCCTGATATGGTGTTCTCCTCTTCTTTTTTTTTTTTTTTTGGTAATTGTGTTTTTAACCCTATTTTAAACTCTGACTACCAATTTAATCCTACCTTAAGTTTGCTTTTTTACCCTCTTTTTTAAAAAGGAATGTTAGGTCTGGCTCTATTCTGTTAAAGCAACATAACGGTGTTAATTCTGAGAAAAATGGCTTTTATGCCCCCCAACTCATTTGACTACTTTTTCAAAGTTTTTGCTTGCCTAATTTTGTGTATTTTTATCTAAAAAAGTGACAATTTTTTTACTAAGATAAGTGACAAATTTAACTTTGGTTCGAGGGATTTGACAAGTTTGAAATTGATTTAACTTTTTTTTGACAAAATTCACTTAGATTTGATATATTTTTGACAAACTTAACATACATTTGACAGATTTTTGATAAATTTCACACAAAAGAAATTACATAATCCCTCCAGCACCAACAGCATGCAGTCCTCATGAGCAGGAGCGGCTCGTCTCCCTCCAGCTGGGCAAGAACAAAGAGAGGCGAGAGAGATGGAGAGCAGCTGAGCAGCAGCAACAGAAAAAATAAAGCAGCAGCCAAACACTTGCTGGCGAGCTCCCGCGCCATCCTCGACCCGCGCCGCGCGCCTCCTTCCGCGCCCCATGGCGGTGGCGCGCGCCTCCCTTGGCACCCCTCGGCGGTGAGCTCCTGCGCCTCCCTCCTTCCTCGCGGAGCAGCTGCTGCTGGACACAGATTCAGTGACATTCTCCCGTGATATTCTCGGTGACATTGAGTCATTGTGGGTGTGACTGGATCCGGTGACATTGAGTCACTGTGGGTGTGCCTGGACCCCACAGTGACTCAATGTCACCAAGAATATCACGGGGGAATATCACCGAATCCCAATCCGCTGGTGCCGCCGCCCTCTGCGCACCGTGCTGAGAGAGATGGGGTTGAGAGTGACTGGATAGGATTGGGAGTGAATGGATAGGGTTGGTTCAGTCCTCAAGGGTATTTTGGTCAGTTTAAATAATAATTTGATCTTTTTTCTTTTCCTAAATAAAAATAATAGAAATAGGGTCAGACGGCAATTTCATTTTGGAAAAAACAGGGTCAAATGAGCGAACTACGAAAAATAGGGTTGGATTGATAGTTACACTCTGAAATAGGGTCAAATGAGCAATTGTCTCTTTTTTTATATATATTAGTTAGAGAAAATATGGCAATGTTTTTAAAAAAAAAGTGGGGATACCAGATTTATTTTTAGATGGAGATTTAATGGTTAAAATTAACGGGTCCACTGATTTAAAGGAAAATCGACGATGAGATTATAGAATACCACATAGTGACCTATGAGCGTTTGTAAAAGGTCACGTGGAGGCTACCCTGCCCGATCCTGACCCAGTTATGGTGTTCTCCTCCTATTTTTTTCTATATATTAGTTAGAGAAAATACGACAATTTTTTTTAAAAAAAGTGGGGATACCAGATTTATATTTATTTTTTAGATGGACGTGCAGACGCAGAACGTGTTCGACAACGCCTACTACCGCAACCTGCTCGCCCAGTGCGGCCTGCTCCACTCCGACCAGGTGCTCTTCAACGGCGGCTCGCAGGACGCGCTGGTGCAGCAGTACAGCTCCAACCCGGCGCTCTTCGCCGCCGACTTCGCCGCCGCCATGATAAAGATGGGGAACATCAAGCCGCTCACCGGAGCCGCCGGCCAGATCAGGCGCAGCTGCAGGGCCGTCAACAGCAGCTGATGGATTATATTGCTTAAGTGTAATTAATTAAGGCATTAATTAAATGTGCTTAATATATATGTTCAAGGTGATTTGCAGTTTTGGGTTGGTTACAAAGGTGACCAACCCATACACATGATACATGGAAGAATAAGTGTAAGCTATGGAAAGTACACATATGACCTTGGGTTGAGAAGTGATGGACCACCCAAAGCAAGGTCATTAAATGGGAATACATGTTTTATCATGTGCTACACTAAGTTGTGATTTGTGAAACATGTGCACAAATCTCTACAAACAATAACAAAGTTTATGCTTCTCTGCTGCCATGAAAATATTGTGATTATATTGTTCTACTATTTACCATTGATGAACACAAGTTCTACGTATTTACAATCATACTTCTCTTTCTCCCACATTTTATTTTTTTTTTCAAACCAAGGGAGGCTCCCACGATATATATTAACTTCTGAAGTTTATATAAAAATAATGGCAAACGCCAAAAAAGGGGAAAAATTGGAGGAGCTGAAAATGAAAATTACAGTAGATCAATCCTTGAGACTAAAGGGCTATGTATCTCCTTGAGCCGAAGTAAATGTAGGCTTAAATCGGACTTATAATTTCTTTTCTAAGAAGGAATAGAAGGCTAAATACCCTGAAGAATTAGACCATTCCTTTCCTTCCAAATATTCTAAGCAGCTAAGAGAAAAAGTTACATAAAGCATGGATGGGAGAATGAAGCATGCTGTGATTGTATCATTAGGTATTTAGGTGAAAGTCCTCAGCAGGAGACCAGTTCCATCCCAATTGGTTCCAACAAAGGGAACTAAAATCACAAAAGAAGAAGGGACATTTGCTTATTTGATCCTGTTTCGAAGCCTAACTACCAATCCGACCCTACTTTTTTTAGTTTGCTTATTTGACCATGTTTTTCAAACACGAACAATCCGTCTAACCCTATTTCTACTGCACCGTTAAAGTTTCATTTGGAAAAAAACAAGAAATAAAATTACTTTTTGTAATGACCAAACTCACCTCAAAGAAACCCTATCCACTCATCTCTCTCTCTTTCACGTATTCCATCACACACTCTCTCTCTCTCGGCGAGCAGTGGCGGCACGCACGGAGGGGATCAGCGGCAGCGCGGGCTTGTGGAGGAAGGGAACGGCGGCGGCAAGGCGTGAAGGGAAGGGATCCACGCCAGCGCCAGCTCGCGGATGGAGGGAGTGGCGGTGACGGGGCGCGGGAGGCATCTGCGACGGTGCCGGCTAGCAGGGGAGGGAGTGGCGGCGCCTCCGCGAGGAGGGAGGGAGCGGTGGCGCGGAGGGAGGGAGCGGTGGCGCGGAGGGAGGGAGTGGTGGCGGCAGGGCTCAGCAGTGGAGGGATCTGGCATGGGAGGGGTGAACGAAGGCTTGGAGGAGACAAGGAGTGGCAGCGGTGCTCGGGCTGTGGCTGGCGGATCTACCGGTGTCCTCTCGCCCTCTCACCGGTGCCGCCACGCCCTCTCGCCGCTCGCCGGCACCACCTTGGCCTCTCTCCGCCCACACGCAGCCTCAGCCCGCTGCTCACCTCGCCTTGTCCCCCGCGAGTGGAGGTGAGGAGAAGAGAGAAGAGAGGAGAGAGAACTGACAGGTGTGTCCCATGTGCAATAGGGTCAAGTGAGAAGGGCAGAAGGGATATTTTGTGCTTCAGTTAACACCATTGCATGCCCTTAATAGAATAGGGTCAGACTGAATCTTCAATTTTGAAAAGAAGGGTCAAATAAGCAAACTTAATGAAATAAGGTCAAATTAATAGTTAGCTTTCAAAAGAGCCTCAGTTGTGCAAATGCCCCAAAGAAGAACATATGCTCTCTGATTCTCTAACACAGGGTACAGCTAGAGCATTGAACCGAAGCATCCAAAGGAGCACAGTGCTTTCTATCCAGAAGGTCCTTGTATTAACCCAGTCCATAAAGAACAACCACACAAAAACCTTGATCTTCATATTAACCTCACTATTCCAAATCCAATAGGTTTTATTATTGTTGTTACTAGATAGCCTCGGTTAGCTCTTTAATTTTTGTCGGAATATATGCATGCGCTACATAACCTTAAGACTGTTAGGAAAGAAATGACGAGAATGCCTCACCCCGGGAGTCTCACGTCTAGAAAAATATCGGACACTACGGTATGGGCTTGGGTCACATCAATCATAATATTTTCTCAAACAATCCAAACGTCTCTCTCCTCTTCGTCCTCAAAGATATAGGAAACCCGTGGAACATATCTAATTTCACTATTTTTTTTATTGGAAACCCATTTATATATGAATATCCGTGGCACCAGAATTCGAACCTTGGTGAATAAAGTCATGTACCCACGACTCCATTGTTAAACCACCTGTGCTTCCCCTACTCCAATTATGATATTATCCATTTTTTTATAAAACTTTGTGATATTGTCCTTATATTTTACCCAAACCTTATAATTACCCCATTCCGTTAAGACAATTATATTTGTCAAAATTCTTGTTAACTTTTGTACTTTCCCTGAATTCTTTTAACTAAATAAGTAGAAATTCGTATTAAAATCAATGTTTTAAATTAGCGGGCTAAGATATTTGGCGCTTAACTTTCCAAACAGCTATAGCGGGCTAAATGGAGCTATAGCGGCTAAATTGTACTCCTCAAACAGCTATAGCGGGAGATTTAAAACCTTGATTAAAATAGGGGCAAAATTTATAAAATGAAGCTTAATGTAAAAAAGGAGCAAAAATATAAAGTCTCGGAAAAGTAGGAACGAATCTGCAAAGGCATACTAGTGGATTTTAACACCATTAAGCCACTTTAACGTAATATATATAATGGGAGCAAATGCAAACTTCAGTTAAAAATGAAAAAATAAAAAAGTTCAAGAAAATAGGTACAAAATCGTAACTGAAGTATTACAAAATCATAAAGTTAAAAAGATAGTATAATCGTAGCTAAAGTTAATTACAAAACAAAAATAAGAGGGTGTTTAGATCCAGGGGCGTAAAGTTTTGGCGTATCATATCGGGTATTATATAGGGTGTCGCATGAAGTGTTCGAGCACTAATAGAAAACTAATTATAAAATCTGTCAGTAAACTGCGAGATGAATTCATTAAGCCTAATTAATCCGTCATTAGCAATTGTTTACTGTAGCACCACATTGTCAAATCATAGAGCAATTAGGCTTAAAAGATTCGTCGCAATCTGTGCAATTAGTTATTTTTTAGCCTATACTCCCTCTATCACATAATATAAGACACGGTCAAAGTTAGCACGGTTTCTAAAACTAATCTTTAGCTTATAATGTTTAATATATTATAAGGTTTGTAACAACAAAATTATAACCATATGAAAATAAATTTAAATGTCAATCTAATGATATATATTTTAACAAATAAAATTCATTTCATACTATAGTAAGTATTGGTCAAATGTTTTAAAGGTTAGATCTTAAAATGCGTGCACGCCTTATATTATGGGATGGAGGGAGTATTTAATACTTTATATAGGTGATCAAACGTTCAATGTGACATGGTGAAAAATTTTAGGATGGGATCTAAACAGGGTCTAAGAATACAATTGTCCATTTTTACCTAGTGATGACCACACGGTGGCCCAGACACCATGCTCTCTTACACGGTGATCTTGTGGGCTGTCTGTCGTAAGACCTGTGAATCTGAGGTCTAAACCGGGCCTAGCTATTAGGCCGTTAAAGTTGCTTGTTACTTCCACGTAGATTCGGCTCATCCACATGGACATGCGCTCTGGATGCAGGCATGAATGTAAGTACGTAACAAGAAATAAACAAATGATGTTTTAGTTGGAAAAAGTCCCAATTACCTCTTTGAACTATTATCGTATTGTGGCAGTATGAATTACCCTCTCAATTAAAAAATCAGACATTCTTCACCATTAACTTCTTATACCGGTCGAAATACCCTCCTAATAAATTCACATGTGGTTTTGGTCCTACGTGGAGCATAAAAAATATATAAAAAAGTAGGACCCACATGTGGTGACCGAAAGAGGAGGCAAAACTGACAAGTGAGCCCCTCTTATTATTATTATTTTTAATGCTAACTGGATTGTTATAATTCGTCCGGTATAAAAAGTTGAGAGTGAAGAATGTCTGGTTTTTTAATTGAGAGGGTAATTCATACTATCACAATAGTTTGGGGTAATTCGATTTAGTTTTAACCTATTAGATTGGATGGGTTGTTATTAAAACACATCTATCAGATACATCTACTCTCTTGCATATAGGCGAGGGAAACCGGACTATCTAGGGATGTTTAGTATGTTGCTAAATTTTGCCCTTTGATTTCTTGTCAAATTCTTGAGACCCTTGGAGGCTAGAATGTTCCTCTCAGTGATTGTAATCAGTATTTCCATAGGACTATTGTAACATCCCACCCTTCAGAACCATGCAGCACAGCCCAACTGATAGGTGGGCCCATTTACACATACTACCCCACTTACACTTTCATTCTCGTTACGTATAAAAGGGTTAACCTAGAAGTGATATGGTTGGATTGGCAAGCCGTTATAAGTTGGTTCCACTCATGCTAAACTAGTGACGTGGTAATAAACATACGCACACAGCTCTTATGTGCAACATAAGCTAAATCTTAATTGGGCCAGGATGTCACATGATGAGGATACTAGGTCCCGATCTTCCGATAGGTATTGATAACTCTCGATTTGGCGAAAACTTGACACACACGATCCGGCTTCCGATCAACACGATCCATAGTTTGGGGGTAATTCGATTTAGTTTTAACCTATTAGATTGGATGGGTTGTTATTCAAACACATATAGCAGATACATCTACTCCCTTGCATATAGGCGAGGGAAACCGGACTATCTAAGGGATGTTTAGTTTGTTGCTAAATTTTGCCATGTGCTTTCTTGTCAATTTCTTGAGACCCTTGGAGGCTAGAATGTTCCTCTGAGTGATTGTAATCAGTATTTTCGTAGGACTATTGTAACATCCTACCCTTCAGAACCATGCAGCACAGCCCAACTGATAGGTGGGCCCATTTACACATACTACCCCACTTACAGTTTCATCCTCGTTACGTATAAAAGGGTTAACCTAGAAGTGATATGGTTGGATTGGCAAGCCGTTATAAGTTGGTTCCACTCATGCTAAACTAGTGACGTTGTAATAAACATACGCACACAGCTCTTATGTGCAACATAAGCTAAATCTTAATTGGGCGAGGATGTCACATGATGAGGATGCTAGGTCCCGATCTTCCGATAGGTATTGATAACTCTCGATTTGGCGAAAACTTGACACACACGATCCAGCTTCCGATCAACACGATCCATAGTTTAGGGGTAATTCGATTTAGTTTTAACCTATTAGATTGGATGGGTTGTTATTCAAACACATATAGCAGATACATCTACTCCCTTGCATATAGGCGAGGGAAACCGGACTATCTAAGGGATGTTTAGTTTGTTGCTAAATTTTGCCATTTGCTTTCTTGTCAATTTCTTGAGACCCTTGGAGGCTAGAATGTTCCTCTCAGTGATTGTAATCGGTATTTTCGTAGGACTATTGTAACATCCTACCCTTCAGAACCATGCAGCATAGCCCAACTGATAGGCGGGCCCATTTACACATACCACCCCACTTACACTTTCGTCCTCGTTACGTATAAAAGGGTTAACCTGGAAGTGATATGGTTGGATTGGCAAACCGTTATAAGTTGGTTCCACTCATGCTAAACTAGTGACGTGGTAATAAACATACACACACAGCTCTTATGTGCAACATAAGCTAAATCTTAATTGGGCCAGGATGTCACATGATAAGGATGCTAGGTCCCGATCTTCCGATAGGTATTGATAACTCTCGATTTGGTGAAAACTTGACACACACGATCCGGCTTCCGATCAACACGATCCAAACCCTGCAATCGCAGCACTACTTCTCCCCTGGTTATCAGCTGTACCGAAATCCGGTTGACATCACTGAGAAGGCTAATCCCTGCATGCGAATCAAAGAACACAAGTAAGAACAAAATAGATTGCAACACACTTGCATATGAATGATTAAGCACTCAAATTTAAGGTTTCACAAACCGATCTAGCGGTGAAATTGTTCTTGACAAATTAATCTAAGCAAAACCCGACTCTAAACTATGACGGCTACTGAATAAATATGATTAAGGATATCCTAGGGTTACCCTAGGGTGCACACCCCATTGGGCTTAACCCAAGACCCAAATCAGATTCGAACTAGATGAGGTACGTAGCTTGTTTTGTAGATTTCCGATAGCTTGGTGGGAGTTTTGACGTGGGACGAAATCCATTTGAAAGTAAACTTCATAAGCTTTACAACAAGTACTCATGGGCCCTAAAATTCCTTCTAGATCAGCAGCTAGATCCATTTGAATGTCAGGAGGCCTTAATCTGAATCCAAAACGTGTAGAACTTTATCTCTTGTCTTCTATGGACCAAAATTGACGTGGTGAGATAGAAGTGGACTTAGAGAAGATCTTGGTTTGGTTCCCAATCAACTTCTTTGATCATCCATGCATTCCTAACGCTCGGACTCTTTTTCCTTCACCCAAGTAAGTACATCACCAAACGAGAACACACGAAACTCATTATGTAGCAATATTTGTTCAAATATATAACAAGTAAATCTAATATAGAACATATACACCTTTGGTTGATGAATACATAATGTAGTTATGGTTATATCCGAGCTAGTTGTATTCTCATCACCCCTCCTAAAAAAAAAAAAAAGACCCGACGGCTCCGTCAGTCCAACTTACCCGTAAAGCCAGACAAACACCCCAAAGGACCCGATGGCTCCGTCAATCCAACTTACCCGTATAGCCATACATACATGTAGGCAAATGTCCAAGAACACACCACCTCTTAGCGCACATTCGTACGTCCAGCACAGACACCATATGCATGTCACGTGCCTTACATAGAGCCACATGCATGTCACGGAATCGCTTAAAATCCAATCAAGTCTGCTCGATCGATCGGTTAATTTGACAGTGGAAACTGACTAAACATCCCATCTTACACTCAGCATACTGAAACTGAATGCCTGTTCAGTCCACGGACGTGCATCCATCGTTCAGTTCTTTTGGCGAAAGTGTAAAGCTATTTTCTTCTAATGTTATCAGATTTGTTGATAACATTGCTGAGGTACTTATATTCGATTGAACTTGCATGGTTTTGGATAAAATTTAGCTGAAACCAAATATGTTCATAAACCTAATTCAATTCAGTGAAGTGTTAACCTGAAGATCTGTTCCTCCCGATCGAGGCAGTGTTCTTACTTCCTCAAAGACACAATATAATAATACATTTTGAAAGGAAAAAAAAACATAGAAAGCAAGGGATGAAGAAATGTTGGAGAGTATTCCAAACTCCAAGCGTACAAGGGAGGACGCAGGAAGCCTGACAAACTCCATGGAAGGGTTCATATCCGAGCTCCACTGAGCCCCTCCAAGAACACGAGCAAACCGTGCCCGAGGGAGATCGGATTAATCAACAGCGCTCTCGGTTTTGCAACATCGCATGCATCCACAGCTCATGTGATCACGCAACCAATCAATAGAAAAAACAAAACAAGTAAATTGAGCGAGCAAGAAGAACCGGAGAATTCAGAGAAGCGCTGGAGATCAAGAACCGTAAGGGGGATAAAAAAATAGACGCTACTAATTCCATGTCAAGAATATCAAGATCGCGATGCATGCGGCGAGGGTTCATCAGAGCAGCGAGGTCGGAAGGCGACCCAACCAAGCCGTCGCCGCCGCCGCTGCTGCCCGACGATGTCGCCGCCGGCGGCTGCCGCTGATGCGAGGAGCAGGAGAGGAAGAAAGGGGAGAAGCCCTAGAAGCGGCGTCCTCTTAAAAGGGAGGGGCTTGAGTTTACGGGCCGGTACGATTTTAGGCCGATCCGTAACGGAGAGGATGGGCCGGTTTCTTCAGTTTGAGGTCCGTTGGAGGTTGGCCAGTAGGCCCACCAGGAATGCACTGCTCCTCCTCTTTTCGGTGAAGTGCTCAAGCTCAACTGCTCAAGAAGTCAAGATCAAGGCTAAATATAAAGTTTGAGTTTTCTAATCTCTTATGTTGCAATAACATTCAATAATAAAATCGATAAGTATGTAAATTTTTACTGACCAATAATCATTTTGTAAATTTTTACTGACCAATAATCATTTTTTTAAATGATATTGTTTCTCTGTCAGTTTTCATCCTTCCACGTTGCACGGTTACACCTAACGCTGGGTAAAGTATATGTGATTGCATAGATTACAAATTTTTTGTTCTGCTGGTGCCACTTTTTGGGGCCTGTTGGGAGTGTAGGGAGTTTTCTACGCCACCACTCTCCCTCTGTATAGGGAGTGGCTTTTCGGTTTTTTTTGCTGGTTTTTTCTTCCTTTGTCCACGGGCAATGGCTCTCTGATTGTTTACGTTGTGTTATCGGAACTCTGCTATAATATATTAATGTGCAATCCTTTTTTCTATTCGTGGAAAAAGAAATATCACATATAGGAATTCCCAAATTCAACGGCACATCGCATTGGAATATACGCGGTGGCAAAGGGATAAAATTCGCTCATGTAGGCCACGCACAGTCAAATCCCACATATTTAAAATATGAATATAGCTAGGACAATTTAAAATTGGTACGTAGATTAGTTCGATATATACGCATTCACTTGATACATACTTATATATTGGTGTATGTATATAAATGCAACTTGCAACCTGTAATTGGCCCTGTTCTAACTCCAAATTTCAGCTTCTTGTTTTCCGTTAGCACGTTTTGTAACATGTTAAATGGTGTGTTTTAAAAAGTTTCTATATAAAAGTTGTTTTAAAAAAGCAACTAAATCATTTTTAAATTTATAATAATTAATACTTAATTAATCATGTGCTAATGTCGTTTTGCGTGTCACTAAAATTTATCTTCAAATGTGGAGATCGAATAGGGCCCCTAGTATACTTATAGCACGTACAGCTAGCAATCCAGACAGTAACATTGTTGTTACGTTGTGGCGACATATATACCGGCAATAAACTAAACGGATAAGCTTGACAGATAGACTACATATAGCTCAATCCGTTTTTAAATGCATATACAACAATTTTGACTTTTAAACATAATATTTAAATATTCGTACATCTTATCTAAGATTTAGCGTAAATGTGCATGGTGTAGTTAAATTAGACTTATAGTACCATTAATAATAAAGCAAGTCACATCAAAATAATTGAAAAAACTTTCATCTGAAAGCAAAACAAATAATATTTATATAATTTTCTTAAATAAGATAAATTTTGAAAGTTGTTATACTCCCAAAATAAACCAACTTTTAACTCACTACTGAAAAAACAATTTTCATAGACGACACCCATTTCACTGTGCAGGTAGATCAAAAATGCCACCTGCGTTGTCGTGGATGGGGAAATGATGGTCATTCACCAGCGAAAATATATATTCCAGATGGACGACTTAAGCCGCCCATCCGCGAAAAAATATATATCATCACAGGCGGACCTCATAAGGCTGCGCATGCAAAAATTAATTTTTACTTGCGGACCTCCTAAGGCCACCTTTACAAAAATCGACTTTTGCAGGCGTAGCCTTATGAGGTCTGCTTACAAAAACGGGTTCAACAGTGTTATGAACCAGATAACTTGAATCATCCAAGCATAAGTCACTTCGCCTCTCCTCCTCTCTTCTCTCCCTCTCCCTTAGACCCGGCCCTCCCCTCCCTCTCCTTCTCAGCTCCGGCTGGAGGGAGGAAGGGTGGCGGTGGCACAGCCCTCCCCTCCCCACCCTCCCTTCCTCCCAGATCCGAAAAGGGGGGAGGGCACCGACAATGGCGGCGCGGCCCACCCTTCCCGTACCTCTCACTCCCATATCCAGCCGGAGAGGGAGGCGTGGCTCACCCTTCTCCTCCCTCTCCTTCCTAGATTTGGCCGAGGGGGGAAGGCAGCGACGGCGGCGCGGTCCTCCCCTCCCCTCCCCTCCGTCTCCTGTGAAAATGCGAAGGGGTATATAAAAATCGATTTTCACATGCGCACGCTAGCTTAAGCCGCTCACTTGTTACAACATCTCAGATCTATGTTTTAAACAATCCCTGATGAAAACATGCTCTGCATCAAAGTTTTAGAGCTCAACCAGATCTACAATTTTGTAATTAATTGATGATCTTTTCATTTAAGATCGTTTAGAGCAAATAAGCATTTTAAGTTGCAGAGATGTGATGTTCAAAAGAATAGCATATCCTAACTCTAAACAACGAGTACTTAATAGTGTGACCGTGTGTGGACTATGAGGTCTAGAGTTTAAATCTTCTAGGAGTACATCATACTCGTGTGTATTTCGTGGAGAAAAAATGATGTGGCTTGTCACTTGCATCTAGTAGTCGGTTTGTCCGCCTCTGCGCAGTAGCGTTGGTTTAATTTTGGAACGTAAGGAATACATTTGGGAATAAGAGCAATACATGCCTAGTATATACGAAGGTGAGAAGCTAAAGCTAGTCGACATGGCATCCAGCTGGAAGGAGAGCTACCTCTCTACAGAGCAACAGACAACCATCGTCGAACTCGGAAACTGACATGCAATTAAATGGCCCAAGCGACCGTTTGCAGCTAGCGGCATATGCCCCCACCCAATTAACCTTAGATATCGGTTTTTCCAACCGGTACCACCGAGACGGTATTGATGACTTTCGGTCATCAATGCTGGTTTTAGAACTGGCACCTTTGAGGTGTACATGAGCCAAAAAAAAATCGGTTGTCAAGCCGATCCCAAAATTATCTCAAACCCATGAACTCATCTAGATCAAACAATACACATCTAGCTCTCATCTTGATCAACAAATCACAAATCACATATCAACAAATCACATCTAGATCAACAAATACACCGCCACCGCCACCGATGCCGCCGCACGCCGCTGCCGCAGAGGGAAGGGTGCTGCCGGGCCGCCGCTGTCCTTCCTTCTGCCGGATCTAGCGGAGGGAGGGCGCCTCCGGGCGGCCACTGCTCCTCCCACTGCACGCCGCCAACACCGCCCCACGCCACTGCCGCGGAGGAGAGGGTGTCGTTAGGCCGTCGCCGCCCTTCCTCCCGCTGGATCTGGCAGAGGGAGGATGCCTCCAGGTGGACGCCGCACCTCCCGCCGCACGCCGCCGACGCCGCCGCACGTCGCTACAGCGGAGGGGAGGGCATTGTTGGGCCGCCGCCGCCCTTCCTCCTACCGAATCTGGCGGAGGGAGGGCGCCTCCGAGCGGCCACTGCTCCTCCTGCCGCCGCCTCCGCCGCCTGGAGAGAAGAAAGAGAAGAGAAGGTGAAGAGAAGAGGAGAAAGAGAAGAGAAGGTGAAGAGAAGAGGAGAAGAGAAGAAACTGCGGTGGAGAGAGATAGAGAGAAAGTGCGGTGAAGAGAAGAAAAGAGGAGGAGAAGGTGGAGAGAGAGAGAGAGAGCGGTGTGTGGGTGGGCTGTGGATAAGAACGGCTAGAAATATCTCTCCCTCCCTCGTGCGGCTCAGCTCGGTTTTATGGATGTCGGGTTTTTTAAAAAACCGACACTTATATTACTGGTGTCGGTTTTTATACAGAACCGGCACCTATAATCACTTAAATATGTCGGTTTTTTATGTTTTCGGACCGCGGAGGTGGGAAAAGGTCTATATGTGTCGGTTTTAACACTTCCGGCACCTATAGTGCCGACTTCTATGTGTGTTTCTGTAGTAGTGAGTAGTGATAAATTCCAAAAAAAATAAAAAATACTCCCTCTATCCCATAATATAGGGACATAATGGATTATGGGACGGAGGGAGTAACAATATAGAGGACAGTGATTTCTATCGATCTACTAAAAATCAACAAATTCAAATTTGACCAACACATTGAGAAATAAAAAAAGACAAATTAATATGTGAATCGTGCGCTACTGTTTATATATAAATTTATTTTTTTTATATCTCGACGTGTGAGTTGAGTTTAAATCTAATATTTTATAAAGTTGTATATATATGTTGTATGAGTCCTATCAAATTTTTTTCAGAATTTTTTATTATCGTTTGGATTATTTTTAAGCAAACGAAGGAACATCGCCTCGTGGAATAAAATAGTTCCCCTTTCTGCGTGCATGTATGCTTCTCTGGCTGTGTGAGTGTCACTGATCAGTTGGACTTGGCACTCTTCAATACTATGCGCGTATAGAATTCAGTTGAGGTTCAGTTATTAGTACGCCTAAAAGTCTGAAGAACCAAGTGCTTGATAGTATTAATTATTGCGCATATTGCGCGAGTTATGCATGTGCTCGTAGTAGGAAACGATTGACAATTTGACATATAGTTTCCCTATATATATATGCATGCATGTTTTGTATAAATAAAGTGTCAACGACCAAACACAAAATCGATCACCATCAGCACCGCTACTTTCCAGCCTGAATCACGTCAGAAGCTAAGCATTTCGTTGGTCGATCGATCAAGCCCGTATAACTGCACTCCAGTTAAATTAATTAGGGTGGTCAAGTGGTCGTCGCTGGGCACATGCTCGTGTCTGCTCGTCCTTCCAGCCCTAAAATGCCGCGAGAGCTCCCGAAATTTGATGGCTCCGGCCGTTGGAGTGCGTTATCGTGCCGGAAATTAACTCCTCGATCTACAGCAGTTTAGAATTTCGACCATGCATGCAGTGCGTTTTCTCTCTGAATTTTGTATACTATCTTGCTCAACTGAAACTGAGAATGGTCAGAACTGAAAAACAAAATATTGGCCTCCTTCAGCGGAATTGCTAACCTTCATTCGGTAGAAAATTGAAGCCTAAATTAGGTAGATTTTGAGTCGTCGGATCTACTTTGGTTATGCTCCAACTCCGACTACATATATATGGTGGTGATCCTAACCAGTTAAGGTTAATTACGTTAGCTCGTGTCTCATATGTGATTTGATGGGCACATCTCAAATACTAAAATTATGATGGGCACATCCACTACTAGTAAAACTATTTTCCTAGACATTGGTAAAATGTTTTTCTAGGTGGGTAGAACTCTCGAAGCCAAATGACTGCCTACAAAAATGGCAAGGAGGAGGGGGAGGGAGAGGGCGATATGACAATCCATCTGCGAAGATATATTTTCGCACGCGGACCACGTAAGATGGCATCTGCAAAAATACCAAAATTAATATGTCCAACTTGCATGATCGACAGCCCCTTGCCTATATGCATCGATGCACACAGCATGTTTAATTCCAAGCTACCGATCGAACCATCTTAAATTCTGTCAATCTGTTTTGAATATTGTTCTTTTATTCACATTGGATATATATGATCCTGTCATGTCTCGCCTACGTGCTCAGCACGGCTATTTAATGGCATCGATCCGTCTCTCACATCTCTTCTGCGAATTTATATACAGTCGGTATATGTGATCACTGTTAGAGTTTGTATCGAATATATGTATATAGTTGGTTACAGTTTAGGATTTGGAGTTGTAATAGGTATTAGTACTAGAGTATGAGTCAGACTCTATCCTAGATTCTCTCATAAATAGAGGAGCGTGCCTGTTGTAACCGCATGACGACTTAGTATAGCGAGAGGGAGCGGCTGCCGGCGGCGACCGGCCGTGAGTCGTTGTAACTCTGATACGCTGTAATATGCTGGATTGGGGAGGAGCGCCCGTAATCAGTGCCCCGGAGATGTAGGCCTCGGCTGAACTCCGTTATCAAATATCGTGCCTCGGTGTCGTCATCGTGTTTGGATCTTCTATGGCGTTTCTTCCGCGTTTGGTTTCGGATGTAATTTCGGAGCTGGTTTTATAACAAGTGGTATCAGAGCCTGCGGGAGATCCATGGTAGCGGTAAGAGGGAGGTGCTCCACGCCGCGACGACTACACAGGGTGTCTAGGGACGGACATGGACGCAAAGTGGATCACGGCGGCGATCAACGGAATTTGATCGGTGGAATCGGACACTTTAGGCGGCGGTCTGAACCGTTCGATGGCTACAATCAACAGGGAGACGACCAGACGTGGTGCTCAGGTTGATGGCGGCGGAAGCGATTGGCGATCCAATCGGTGGGTCGGACACTCCGGGCGGGTGGCTCGGACTTTCCAGTGAGCTACTTTCAACGAGGAGACAGTCAGACGTGACGCTCAGGGTTGATTGAAGCTAGAGGCGATCGGCGTTCTCGATCGGTGGAATCGAACACTCTAGGCGGGGTGGCCCAGGCCTTTCGATGAGCTGTGTTTGACAGGGAGATGCCTAGACGTAGTGCTCGGGTAGTTCGGCGGCTGAGAAGACGGCATGCAATTTGTCGGCTTCGGCTTGCGGCTAGATTGATGGTGGTCAATCAAAGGTCGGAGCGGGTTGCGGGCTCGAGGTGGAGCAGCAACGGTGGCGTTAGCCACGGTCGGACTTTTGTTTCTGATTTGGAGGTGTTGACAAGGTGCTGCATGATAGACTGCTACAGAGGTGCTCGCACAGCGACAGGTGTGGCGGGAAAGACTCAACATGGTTCGACAGAGAACAGCGGCACTTGTCGTTGGTGAGATCGAAGGAGGTGTTGAGAGCTGGCACTGGAAGTCGTTGCAGGAAGGTTCGTGAAGGCTCGGAGGTCACTGTACATGGCGGTGTGCACGTACTGTGTCGAAGCCGGGGACCATGGAGGTCTCAGAGTCCAAGTAGCAGGGAAGAGTCGTGCAGGGCTGCTCTTGTGGAGAGGTTCACAGCGCGGAGGAGGATACTAAGTCGGACACGAGAAGGGGATCAGAGGAGATTCGTTTTGGAAATAAAATCGAACTCAAATTATCCTTGTAAATCCAAAAAAGAAGTCCACGGGATTGCAACTAGCAATCGAATCAAACAACCAAAGCGATGAAGGGATCAGTCCCGATTTCTTGGCGGCGGTGGTTTGGGCGACGAACTGCGAGCGGTAGGAGCATGGCTTGGTGTAGTCGTCGTGCAGGTGCCGGCGAGTTCGACGCGGGCCAGCTCCAGGAGGAGGCGGCGGATTCCGGCGGCGGGCCGGCGTCTGCTCCAGTGTCGGAAGGCTGTCCAGTGTGCGTCGGCATCCTCATCCAGCGGGAAGCTCACAGCGGCGGTGGTGGCGGCACACTCACCGGCGAAGTTCCAAGGGGAGGCGGTGCTTCGGGAGTCAATCCCGTGCGTAGTGCCGCCTTGTCCAGAGGGGTGGCAGCGCTGAAGAGGAACGAAGGCGGTGACAGTAGCAGTCGGCGGCAATTTTCTCGGGGGCGCGGAGGAGCGGTGAGGTGCGGCAGGCTCTGGTGCTCGGTGGTCGGCAGAGGGGGCGACGACAGCGAAGCGAAGACGCTGGGTAGCGGCGTGCTCGGGCCGAGGAGAAGCGAGCGAAGGAGCGAGAGGAGGAAGAAAGGGGATCGATCGTTTTCGATCTGTTTCCTGATTTTTCTCGTTAACTGGTTTTTTGACCAAGGAGAGAAAACCGAGCGGTTTATTTTCTTTTGGGAAAAAAAAAGATCGGTTCGTTGATCCGGTTGGTTCAAACACCAGGGCTGTTGAGCTGTTGACTAGTCTTTGACCGTAATGGGATTTGGTTGGCTTGATTCACTAATGGCTTTACATGGAGACTGAGGCTGCAGGTAACTTGATGGTGCATAGGGACTTGGTTTAAAGAACCATGCTATGCGTGGAGAAGCTCCTACAGCAAGATATCAGTAGCATGTTAAGTTAAAAGTGTTGGCTCTGCTTAAAAAACATCACGGTGGTGGTTTGACTTATCAAGCAGCTGTACAGGTGAAGCTCCCGGGCAACAGCGGGTCGAATACGTTGATGGAGTCAACGGGTCTGTCTAGCAGTACAGGATATATCCAGAATCTGCGGGGATTGTATGATAGGGATATATGAAATCTGCGTCACTGAAGAGAAAGAGCGAGCGCTATGGTGGTAATTTCTTCAGGATGATTCAAAGCAACGGTGTTTTTCTCAAATTATCAGGAATTCAGCTACGGATGTCGGGAAAGCGTGGATGTTGGATTTATTAACTCGGTTCATAAGACGACAAGGAAGAAAGGGTTCTCTTCGTGTCGGGTGAGTTTGATTTATCTATTTGGTGATGACATCGGTTATCTGGCCATGATTAGATCAAGTCAAACTTAAGACAGCAGATGGAGGTGAACATGGTCTTCGGGAATTCTATGACGTGATAGCTAGGGATGAATTCAATTTTGCTTGGCAAGACGACTGTGGTGATATGAGAGAAAGTGGAGCACTGTTACAGGTGGAGTCAAGAGGAAGAAATTGCAGGGATAGCAGGAGTCTCTTGTTACGGTGAGCCTGGTGGAGGCTTGTCAGGGCAGCTCGGCAGCGGTGAAAAATGATCAACTCAAGTCCGGGTACACGGATATTCACACATGGGACAAATTCAGGTTGGCGTGACATATTCGTCAAGGTGAAGTTTGTTAGAGTTTATGTCGAATATATGTACGTAGTTGGTTACAGTTTAGGATTTGGAGTTGTAATAGGTATTAGGACTAAAGTATGAGTCGGACTCTATCCTAGGTTCTCTCATAAATAGAGGGGCGTGCCTGTTGTAACCGCATGGCGACTTAGTATAGCGAAAGGGAGCGGCTGCCGGCGGCGACCGGCCGTGAGTCGTTATAACTTTGATACGCTGTAATATGCTGGATCAGGGAGGAGCGCCCGTAATCAGTGCCCCGGAGATGTAGGCCTCGGCTGAACTCCGTTATCAAATATCGTGCCTCGGTGTCGTCATCGTGTTTGAATCTTGTATGGTATTTTTTCCGCGTTTGGTTTCCGATGTAATTTTGGGTCCGGTTTTATAACAATCACAACATGCATGAACGTGATCACAGGAAAAGATAACTTTAAAAACCACGATTTGCCGAGATAAAACCTAAGAATGAGACACGAAGCTTAATTCAAATCAGCTGGCGGCTGATTACGATTTTTACCGGTGAACACAATCCACGCTTGAACTTTATGAATTGCATAAATGTATATGAATTAATGTATTTTGGGGGAAACAAATACAAATTGGTAGAGAACCAATTACAAATCTTGGTGCCCATGCTTAGGAGTTTATTGAAGTCCTAGTGGTGGTCTCCTTACATATTCCTGAAGTTATCCTTGCATTTTTCATATATACTGGCGTTTTGCGTGACTTTTGATTCTATTTAAAACTTCTGTGTATAGTCTATTAGTTTACCTCAGCTTTTTAAAATGTTTTGATATAAGTTAATTTGTTTATAAAGTATCGATTGTCCTAGCCAACTATAGTTATAGCTAAGTTGTATTATAAGAGTATGTTATAAGAGAAATCAGAAGTCTCCTTTGTTCCCTCTCTTTGAATCATATGTTTAGGAGGAAATGAAACCTCCGGAAATTTCTATATGTTTAGCTCATTTATGGTTTTTTTAATACATGCACTTTTTCGATCCAATGACCATTATTTATCTGAACTCTTCATCTGACGGCTAATATATTTTTAATGACGTGACATATCCTCATGCAAGAAAGCTTGTTGCTTTCACTATATAAGATAAGATACATCTTGCAAACAGAGGCCAAAGATAAATGTGTGAATATCATAAAAATTTTATCAGAAGGTAGTATATCCATATGTAGTAGTACTACCTTCGTTCCAAGAGAAATTTTGTGGTCCTTGAGAAAATATCTCGAGGTATCTAAATTTTACACTAAAGTTTTTATAACTTGAGATACTTACTAACTGGAGGTACTAATTTCTCAAGAATGATAAAATTATCCTCATTCGAAAATATATGATAATGATTAGTTTATTTTTAACCAACTAATCTCATTCAAAAAATAAATAGAGGGACTATATAATTTTCTCTGATCCCCTGTAAATTTTGAACTGTACTCATGGTCTATTGCGCACGTCTCCAAATAGTAATGCCAACAACAACATGTGTGTTATCTAAACAATTTTTTGTTCGATTGGGCATTGTTTCAGCGATACATAAACGATAAGCATATTTGGCTGCATTATATGAGTGTTGCTTTTGTCAACAGGAGGAGAAAGGTCTTTGAACTTCTCGAGTGTTTTTTTCCACTCGTGTAGCGGCCTAACTTTGACCCCCATTTTCGTCATCGAAAGCTACCCTTTTGCATGCATGCAAATGCAACCTCAGCCACACTATAAATAGCAACACATTTGTTACTCATAGTAAGCTAAGCTACTGAGCTAGCTAGAGTACTTCAAGTGATTAAGCAAGAACACTTAATTACTCATAGATAATTAATTAAGATTTGTGAGATCACCATGGCATCGAGGAGGAGTAGCTGGCATTGCTGCTTGCTGGCCTTCTTCCTCCTCTCGTCCGCCGCGTGCGGGCAGCTGTCGACGACGTTCTACGCGGCGAGCTGCCCGACGCTCCAGCTCGTCGTGCGCGCCACCGTGCTCAGCGCGCTCCTCGCCGAGCGGCGGATGGGCGCGTCCCTCGTCAGGCTCTTCTTCCACGACTGCTTCGTCCAGGGCTGCGACGCGTCCATCCTCCTCGACGACGTGCCGGCGACGAGCTTCGTCGGCGAGAAGACGGCGTTCCCCAACGTCAACTCCGTCCGCGGCTACGACGTCATCGACCAGATCAAGCGCAGCGTCGAGCTCCTCTGCCCCGGCGTCGTCTCCTGCGCCGACATCGTCGCCCTCGCCGCCCGCGACAGCACCGCCCTGGTACGCACTCGCCGGCGCGCCCACCGACACACACAATGTTCGAATTGATTCTGACGGCGACGAGCATTATTGCGCGTGCGTGCAGCTCGGCGGGCCGAGCTGGGAGGTGCCGCTGGGGCGGCGGGACTCGACGACGGCGAGCCTCAGCGCGGCGAACAGCGACCTGCCGGCGCCGTCGAGCGACCTCGCCACGCTCGTCGCGCGGTTCGGCAGCAAGGGCCTGAGCCCGCGCGACATGACGGCGCTCTCCGGCGCGCACACCATCGGCTTCTCGCAGTGCGCCAACTTCCGCGACCGCATCTACAACGACACCAACATCGACCCGGCGTTCGCCGCGCTCCGCCGCGGCGGCTGCCCCGCCGCGCCGGGCTCCGGCGACACCAGCCTGGCGCCGCTCGACGCGCTGACGCAGAACGTGTTCGACAACGCCTACTACCGCAACCTGCTCGCCCAGCGCGGCCTGCTCCACTCCGACCAGGTGCTCTTCAATGGCGGCTCGCAGGACGCGCTGGTGCAGCAGTACAGCTCCAACCCGGCGCTCTTCGCCGCCGACTTCGCCGCCGCCATGATAAAGATGGGGAACATCAAGCCGCTCACCGGAGCCGCCGGCCAGATCAGGCGCAGCTGCAGGGCCGTCAACAGCAGCTGATGGATTATACTATTGCTTAAGTGTAATTAATTAAGGCATTAAACATGCTTAATTAATATGTTCATGGTGATTTGCAGCTTGGTGTTGGTTACAAAGGTGACCAACCCATACACATGATACATGGAAGAATAAGTAAATTATGGAAAGTACACATACGACCTTGGGTTGAAAAGTGATGGATCACCCAAAGCAAGGTCATTATAAATGGGAACATCTGTTTATCATGTGCTACACTAAGTTGTGAAACTATATCTGGATGTGCAAGAATTTCTACAATCAATAACAAAGTTTATGCTTCTCTGCTGCCAATGAAAATATTGTTATTATTCTACTATTTACCATTGATGAACACAAGTTCTACGTATATACAATCATACTTCTCTTTCTCCCACTTTTTGTTATGTTGTTTTTCCTAATCATAGTGAGGGAGGCTCCACGATATATATTAATTAATTTCTAAAGATTATATACAAATAATGGCAAAAGCCAAAACAAAAAGAAAAAAATAAGGAGGAGCTGAAAATTACAGTAGATCAATCCATGATTGAACTAAAGGGCTATGTATCTTCTTGAGCCGAAGTAAATGTGTTTAAATCGGACTTAAGATTTCTTTTCCAAGAAGCAATAAAAGGCTGAATACCCTGAAAAACTAGACCATTCGTTTCCTTTCAAATATTCTAAGCAGCTAAGAGAAAAAGTTACATAATGGAGAATGAAGCACGCTGTGATTATTGTATCATTAGGTGAAAGTCCTCAGCAGGAGACCAGTTCCATCCCAATTGGTTCCAACAAAGGGAACTAAAATCACAAAAGAAGAACATATGCTCTCTGGATTCTCTAACACAGGGTACAGCTGGAGCATTGAACCGAAGCATCCAAAGGAGCATAGTGCTTTCTATCCAGAAGATCCTTTATTAACCCTGTCCATAAAGAACAACCACACAAAAATCTTAATCTTCATATTAACCTCACTTTTCCAAATCCAATACGTTTTATCATCGTTGTTACTAGATAACCTCGGTTAGCTCTTTAATTTTTTGTCAGAATGCATGCGCTACATAACCTTAAGAGTGTTAGCAAATAATGACGAGAATGCTTCGCCCCGGGAGTCTGACGTTCAGAAAAATGCCGGACACAATCATAATATTTTCTCAAACAATCCAAACATCTCTCTCCCCTTCTTCCCCATTAATTTACATATTATTATATATATTACTTATTTTCTTTGGATGAAGGAGATAGTGTGCTTACTGAATGACAATATTGTCCTTTGGGATGTTATATAAAAAGGTGACTCGATCACAGCAAATTACACAACCCAAAACCACTTAATTGCCTTTGCCAATTTCACTATTCCCATCTCCTCCTTAAAACCTAGAACACATGAGTTTGACGCATTAGATATGACTAAGGCCAAAGTGCTGCTATTTTTTTCTTTTACTATTCTCTCACCTATTCAACTTTAGATTGTATGATTGCCCTAATCGGTAGATATTGGCTGCAACCAAGCTACAGCTGTAGCAACTTCCTGCATTGTTGGCTATGGTTTAGGGGGATTGCACGACACAGCTTGTCACACATAGGGGTCATCTGTGATAGGCGTACATTTTGAACCAACATCATGGGGTTTCTTAGGTTCGAAAATTTGGCCTATCATGCCTAAATGACCCTCTATTTTGTGACAGGCCGTGTCTACTGCCTAACCTCAAATAGCCATATACATTGGCCGTATCTATAGTAGTGAGCCCAAATTATAATGCAGCCATCACTACTGATCATGCTCAATGATAATAGATAGATACAGGGTACTCTTGAGGCAAAGGATATGAAACTTTGGTGTACTAGGAATTGCAAGCCAATAAAATAAAAACAGTGCCTCGATCGTTCATTGTCGTAAGTTGCATCGTGTTTTTTTTCCTCGTAGGATTTGCTTCTTAGAATATTAAAATTGTCTTGTTAAATTAATCTATATAGTAGGTACTAATGCCCTATGAAATTAATACTAAGACTTCTTTGATTTGTATGAAAAACATAGGACTCTTAAAGGATTTCAATTTTATAGGAAAAAAAATCCTACAAAGATCTTTGATATAGAGAATTGAATCATATCTTTTGCTTTTAAATTCCAAGAGAATTCAATCTCTTGGAATTTTTTTTAGTCTATCTCTCTCGTTCAATCAATTTATTTGTTTTTCCTACGGCTTAATCAAACGACCATATTCCTATGTTTTTTTTGTACTTTGCAATTATCTATTTTATAATTACATTCCTATCAAACTCCATTTTTTTCATACTTCTCTGTTATTTTAATCATGTGTTTCAAAGGAGCCCTAAATATCCACACCCCTAGATATATTGCCTACAAAACAGATGATCATTATTACCTTGAGTCGCCAGACTAATAGGTAGTAACAGCTGGCTTGCTTGATTCTTCCTTGAGTTCTATAGGTCTCCAAGGAGCCAACGGAGAGGTCAAACAAAGCCGAATTTGTCACAATCTTAGGTCCACAAGTCCAATTCACTGCAGTGCAAGCAGACAAGACCGTTTGCTTTCCATGTGGATGTGCCCTAAGGTGGCAGATTTTTCATTTGGTTCAGATAAACACAGAACAAATGTGAAATATAGGAGTATAAGACAAATAATGGCAGAAAGGTGCACTGTTGATGATGACAATGGGCATTTGTTAGCATATCAAAGCTAAATCACCATGCCAATAGCGAGCATAATTAAGTTGAGAATTTTTTTTGGAGAAAAACATATGAGCAGGCGTATCAAGCACGATATTGCCATTCTAAGATCAAGACCGTGGCAGTGACGATGGTACTTATGAGAGGAGCAATGATATAGAAATGGTAGCAGCATGCAATGTATAGTGGAAGCCGATTGAAAAGAGAGCTTACCTCGAGGGGGGCTCCTCAATTGCGCAGGTGTGCTAGCAGAGAAAGTTGTGCACGTGCCTCTTCGAATCAGAGCTCCGGGCTCCTTTCGATCCTTTCATCTGCAATTGACTCTCCATGCAACCGGAGAGAATCCGAATTATAAAACTTTCAACTTTGAGCCTAAAATTTCAATAAACTTTCTACTTGTGCTTCAAACTTTCAACATAAAACCACAAACTTTTTATTCACAACCAGAAACTTTCAACTAAAAAATAAAAAACTTTCCACTTGTGATTCTAAACTTTCAATATAAAATGACAGAACATTTAATTCAAAATCTGAAACTTTCAATTAATAATTCAAAAACTTTCTACTTTATCCATAAACTTACATTATACAAAATCACAAAAACATTTATCCATGAACTGAAACTTCCAACTAAAAATTCAAAAATATTCTACTTGTGGTTCAAACTATCAATATAAACACAAAACTTTTGAGAAAACAAATGAAACTTTCTAGTAAATTTTTTTTAAAAAAAACTTTCTACTTGTGGTTCAAAATTTCGATATAATATCGTAATGTTTTATTCAAAATCAGGAATTTACAACCATAATTCTGAAACTTTCAGTGGTAATATGTGCAACTTTATAACTCAGACTTTTAGCTCAAAAACCACAAAACATTCTACAAACATAATCTCAAACTTTTCAAAGCGAAAGTTTGTGTGATTTGCTTAACACGAACTACCGGTATGGAGGTTACCAATGTGTCTAAATCTGACAAAGAAGACGTTAGGCCTCGTCATCATCATTGGGAAAGAATAACTCATCATGCCTTGTCAGGTAAAGATTATGAAGACGTGGGAATCTCGACGGGAAAGAGAAAGAGTAGGAAGGACACGACTAGAATTCACCATGGAGGATGATGATGTGGTGTTCCCCGCCATCTTGCGAAGAGTGAGCTAGGCTGGACGTGGGGAGCCAGTGCATGGGCATAGGGCCCACTGGTGGAGAAACCGTTTGTAGTACCGGTTCGTAACCCTCCTTTAGTCCCGGTTGTCCAACCGGGACTACGAATCCGGGACTAAAGATCGATCTTTAGTCCCGGTTGGTAACACGAACCGGGACTAAAGATGGTGCGCGCATGTGTTCTATTACGCGCGAGCGCACACGCGGGCGTGTGCGCATGTATTCCCTCCCTTACTTGAATGATCCCCCCCTCTAGGGGGTATCATCCCAGTAAGCTCGGGTCTTTCATAGGAAGGGAGCGGTATATATATATATATATATATATATATATATATATTTATATTATGCATACATATATATATAAATGTGCATATGTGTATATGTATAAATACATATATTACACACATATGTATAATTTAAAGCACTTAACATTTTATATGCATATATATTACCAAAATATATATTAACACTAAAGTAAATGTGTACATATATAAATATATATATACATGCATATATAGTACAATTCATTTGCTCGCTAGCTATAGCTACGACTTCGACGCCGGCGTTATGTCAGAAGAGGAAGGACCGACGTTATGAATTGTCGATCCATCGTAGTAGAATTCACCATCGGGATTAAGGACTTCTTCGTTGATGAATCCCATCAGTTGTTCTTGAACAGCCGTGATAAAATCCTTTTGTGGGAGATTATCCCTCATGTGAATACGCCATCATTCGAAAAATAATGACATATCAATATATGAAATTAATAAACAACTTAACAAATCGATACGCAATGAAATTTTGAATGGTTTATGTATACGTACATCGATCTCTCGTGTGGTGTATATTTGGTTTGATAGGCAGTGGGCATACTCGCATACGTAGTAGCCGCATAAGTTAGTTCCCTGGTCCTGCTTTGCACACTACATGAGAAACGATGAGAGATTTAATATAATCTTTATATTTAACTGTAATTAGAGATTTAATTCAATACAATTTTGGATCATGCATATACTCACCGGAAAATGAAACCTCCGTCCAAGTTTTTCTTTCCAAGACCCGCGGACCAATTGACGGAACCAATCCCAAGCCCTACATGTGCAGTTGCAAGCTATGATTAATTAATTATTACCCGAGATCAACATAATAGCAATAGAATCCCCGCGACTTTGGAATAGATGGCATTATATTACCTGTCTATCAATTGGAAGACCTTGTCAAAAACCTTCTCCTCTTTATTCATTGAGTCGTACATAGTGACTCTGCATGCGTCCAAGTCGAAGAATAACAGGACCCAGTGAATCTGGAATATGCGTGAGATGAGATATATATGAAAATGTACATGCTACATGTATGGGAACGAAATTTGTTCGAACGACAATAAAAACTCACTCTGTGTTGTACGGCAGTAGTATGAACGTCTTGAAATGCTGCTGCGTTAGGAGATGGACGAGATTGTCCTCTGCGTCTTTCTCGTACTTGTCAATCATTTCGGTGTTGATTTTCCGAGGGTCGATGAACCCAGTACTTGCCCTTTGAATCTCCATTCTACAACGATAAAATGAAATTATTATCGTTTACATATATGACAGGAGCTAGTTATTGAACAAAACAAATCGAACTCAAAGATACTTACAAAATCCATGTGCTCAAAAGAGAGACGTCAAGGGCGTCCAGATGGTACAGATCGAAGACATCCTTGAAATGGAGCCAGAGAACATCTTCTCCTTGCAAGAAGTCGGGGTTTCTGATCCTCGCTCCGAACATCTCTCTACCCTTGGCGCTCATTTCCATGTACTGTTCATGGAATTTGTACATCTGTGTCAGTAGGGACTGCAGCTGCTCAGGCGTGACAAGCGGTTTACCGAGTTCAAACTTGTATGCCACTTCCGCCTTCGGGATTGGTGTGGCTCCAATCAGCTGATCCACAGTTAGACCGGTATCTGAAATGAAATCCGTTGTTCCAAAATTTTCGCTGGTCACCAACGGCTCAACCTCTTGGTTTGGTTGTTCTCCAAGCTGAGGGACTGGTTTGGACTTCTTGTGATAGGCTTTCTGAAGTGTTCGGTCATAGTCCGATATCTTTAAGGCCTTCTTGTTTGCTGTGGACATTTCCTTGAAGAAGTTCTTCACGCTCGGGTCAATAGGTATCTTCTTTTCAGGACTCTAAGGCTTGAGTTGCCTCTTCACTTCTCCTACCACATAAGCATCAAGCTCCTCTTGACTGCAATCGTACGGCGGCTCCTTGTTTGTGGTGGCATCAACTTTCGCCTTCTTCGTTGCCCTTGTGCGGGCAGACGGTGGAGCTTGGCAAGACCTTGTCTTGGGAGGTGCAGGCGGACACGGTGGAGGTGGAGGAGGCGGAGGAGCCGGAGGAGCTGGAGGAGATGGTGCAGGAGGAGGTGGCGGAGGAGCCAGAGGAGATGGTGCAGGGGGACGTGGCGGACGAACCGGAGGATATGGTGCAGGAGGAGATGGCGGTGGCCGGTTCGATACCCCTCTCAATCAATCCTGCCTCCATCTCCTCCCACTTCGGCTTTGTGACGCTATATCCTCCTGACCTCAAATGGTGATGGTACTTCTTCTTGGCGGCATTTTCTTTGTTTCTGGCCATCATCGCTTGCCCTTGTTGCCCTGTCTTGTAAGCAACGAACTCGTCCCAATGATCTCTTAGCTTTGGGAATACATCGAAGTTCGGTGTTAGACCCTTCAGGATGTATTTCTTGTAGAGATCTCTCTTGAAGCTCTGGAACTGTTCTGCCATTTTCTTCAGAGTCCACTGTTTCACTATGTTCTCCGTACCCGCGGGTAGCGTGAACGTCTCGAGCATTGTGGTCCACAGCATCTCTTTCTCTGATTCCGGGACAAAGCTGTCATTATCCCCGCGTGCCCTTGTTCTGCGCCAGTACACCGTGCTGACAGGCACGTTGTCCCTCACAACCCAACCGCTGTGGCGTACAAAATTCTTGGATGCTTCTGCCGGGGCACTAGGTCGGCCGTCTTCGTCCACCTCAGTTATGATGTGCTGACCCTCTATCTTCTTCGCGGCACCTCGTTGTCCACATGCCCTCTTCTGTCCAGCGGAGGGATGACTTCCACTAGCCTCCTCGTTGCCCTCCTCGTTCCCCTCCGCATCCTTCTCCACGTTCCCCTCCTCGTTCAAGTACTGGTTTGGATCCTCGTTCCCCTCTTCTTCATTCCAGTGCTGGCTGCTTCCCTCTACGATTGAATCGTACAGTATCTGTTCCTCATCGCGATCAGCCATCTGTGCATACAAAAAATATTTGTTAGGTCTATAGGTCATATTTGCTAAGCGTAATATTAAAACTCTACTAATCTTATATTCAATCTTTAATAATCTTATATTAAAATTGTAGTAATCATATATGCTAAGTCTAACAATCTTATATTAAATCTCTACTAATCTTATATTAAATCTCTACTAATCTTATATTAAAATTGTAATAATCATATATGCTAAGTCTAACAATCTTATATTCAAACTCTAATAATCTTATATTAAAATTGTAATAATCATATATGCTAAGTCTAACAATCTTATATTAAATCTCTACTAATGTTATATTAAAACTGTAATAATCATATATGCTAAGTCTAACAATCTTATATTAAATCTCTACTAATCTTATATTAAAATTGTAATAATCATATATGCTAAGTCTAACAATCTTATATTCAAACTCTAATAATCTTATATTAAAATTGTAATAATCATATATGCTAAGTCTAACAATCTTATATTAAATCTCTACTAATCTTATATTAAAATTGTAATAATCATATATATATATATGCTAAGTCTAACAATCTTATATTAAATCTCTACTAATCTTATATTAAATCTCTACTGATCTTATATTAAAATTGTAATAATCATATATATATATGCTAAGTCTAACAATCTTATATTAAATCTCTACTAATCTTATATTAAAATTGTGATAATCATATATGCTAAGTCTAACAATCTTATATTAAAATTGTAATAATCATATATGCTAAGTCTAACAATCTTATATTAAATCTCTAATAATATAATAATCTTATATTAAATCTCTAATAATCTAATAATCTTATATTAAAACTCTAATAATCTTATATTAAATCTCTAACAATCACTTCTTTACATCACTTGCCTGCGCGAATTCCTTTGATGGCTAGCTACCACTTCGGCTTGAGGGACGACGACAACGTCTTCTCTACAACATTACCAGGAAAATGTATTAGTCTAAACGGGCCAAGTTACATATATTGTATTTCACGTTTTAACCTATATATATAATCATATATGTATGCTAACTTTAATAATCGTTTCGTTCACGTTCGTTCGCGTTTCGTTCACGTTCGTTCGTGTTCGTTAATGTTTCGTTCACGTTTGTTAGCGTTCGGTCACGTTTCAATCACGTTCGTTCACGTCGTTCGTGTTCGTTAACATTTCATTCACGTTTGTTCGCGTTTCGTTCACGTTCGTTCGCATTCGTTCACGTTTAACAAGCGTTCGTTCACGTTCATTCGCATTCGTTCACGTTTAACAAGCGTTCGTTCGTTCGCGTTTCGTGGCTGGCCTGGAGGCGTGGGGGCGCGGCGGCGGCGTGGCGTCGCGGCGGCGTGGGGGTCCAGCGGCGGCGTGGCGTCGCGGCGGCGTGGCGCGGCGGCGGCGTGGCGTAGCGGCCCAGCGGCGTGGCGCTGCGGCGTGGCGAGCTCGAGGCGGGGGCGGCGGCGTGGCAGTGGCATCGGCGTCGTCAGCGGGGGCGGCCGCGTCGAAGTCCGTCGTCGGCGGTGGCGGCATGGCGTCGCGGCGGTTTGGAGAGAGAGAGAGAGATCGATTGAGATCGAGAGAGAGAGAGAGGCAGCGGCGGCTCTCAGCGAAGAGATGCGGCGGCGGCGTCTGCGGCGGAGGCGGCGAGGACCGCCAAGTGACGGTGAGAGACGACGGCGGCGTCGGCGCGGGGTTGCCCTAGGCAGTGGCGGCGAAGGAGAAGCCGATGGAAAAACGTCTAAGTGTTGGTGGAGAAGACGAGGTCGCACCGGGAATATATATACCTCCAGATCTTTAGTCCCGGTTGGTGAGAACATCCGGGAGTAAAGATATCTCTAAAGAACTTTTCTTTAGTCTCGGTTGTTGTTACGAACCAGGAGTAAATATCTTTACTCCCGGATGTTCTCACCAACCGGGACTAAAGATCTTTTCCCGCTATTTCCAAATTCTTTTTAAACCCGGTTAGGGTTAAGAACCGGGACTAAAGATAATAGCACTGAATTTTGAATTTCATTACATTTGTGTTTCTAAAATAGTAAATAATGCGTTACAATTATTTAAAGTCGAAAAATTAATGACAAAACCTTCGAAAAATTATTGTTGTCTGTAGTAAACTAAGTGGATAATATATAATTAGCACATGAATGATTTAAAATTGTTAAAAATTCTAATAATCATATATAATTAGCATATGCATGATATTAAATTGTTAAAAATTCTAATTAACATATGTAAATACCACATGCATGATTTAAAATTAATAAAAATTCTAACAATAATATATAATTAGCATATGATGATATTAAATTGTTGAAAATTCTAATTAACATATGTAAATACCACATGCATGATTTAAAATTAATAAAAATTCTAATAATCATATATAATTAGCATATCATGATAATAAATTGTTGAAAATTCTAATTAACATATATGTAAATACCACGTGCATGATTTAAAACTTTTAAAAATTATAATAATCATATATAACTAGCATATGGATGATTTCAATTTGATAAAAATTCTAATAATCATACATAATTAACATATGCCATACAACAATTGATTTGTATGGATATTCAATACATCAAAAATAGTTTACATCGTGTACACAACATTTACGGTAATACATCGGCGGTGACGGTTGACCGCACATACTTTCTCCTCACTATTGTTCCTTCCTTGTGATTGCTACGTGAGTAAGGGGTGTCTTCATTTGATAGGAGGATGCTAGGGTCAATCGTCACCGTGAAAGGGTGTTCCCCATCAAACTGATCGTAATCCTCGTCAGTCTTGTCCTCTACTCCGACGATTTTTCTTTTTCCTGGGAGAACCACGTGGCGCTTCGGCTCGTCAGGCCCTTTGCCCTTTTTTCCTTTGCTACATATGTCCTTGACGTAAAAAACTTGTGTTACATCATTGGCAAGGACAAAAGGTTCGTCCGAGTATCCAACCTTGTTAAGGTCAACTGTTGTCATCCCACTGTCATCAATCGTTACGCCTCCACCAGTCAACCTAACCCATTGGCACCGGAACAGAGGGACCTTGAGAGGTCCATAGTCAAGTTCCCATATGTCCTCGATGGCACCGTAATACGTGCCAGTTGTACCATCGTGTCCCATGGCATCGATACGAACATCACTGTTCTGGTTCGTGCTCTTCATGTCTTGGGCTCTCGTGTAGAATGTGTACCCATTGATTTCATATCCCTGGAATGACGCAATCGAGCCAGATAGTCCCCTCGCTAGGAAGGCCAGTTGTTGGTTAATAGTCTCGTTACCCATGAGATGTTGTCGCAGCCACGCGGAGAAAGTATCAATGTGATGCCGTGTAATCCATGCATCGGACTTACCGATGTTTCTGGCACGAACTAGAACCAAGTGCTCCTCGATGTAAGGAGCCACCAATGAAGATTGTTGCAGAACCGTGAAATGGGCTTTACGAAATAAATTGTTGTCTACCGTCATTATTGCTTTCCTTCCGAGAGTCCCCTTTCCCCGTAGTCTCCCTTCATGGCGTGATTTAGGTACCCCGATTGGGCGAAGGTCTTCAATAAATTCTACGCAAAATTCAATGACCTCCTCTGTTCCATACCCCTTGGCGATGCTTGCCTCTAGACGAGCACGGTTACGAACATATTTCTTCTGAACGCCCATATACCTCTCGAAAGGAAACATGTTGTGTAGGTACACAGGCCCGAGAATAGCGATCTCTTTGACAAGGTGACAAAGCAGATGCGTCATTATATTGAAAAATGAAGGTGGAAATATCAACTCAAAGCTGACAAGACATTGCACCACATCATTCTGAATGGCTTCTAATCTATCCGGATCGATGACCCTCTGCGAAATTGTGTTCATGAAAGCACATAGCTTTGTTATTGTTGCCCGGACATTGTCTGGGAGGATACCCCTTATTACAACTGGTAGCAGCTGTGTCATCAACACGTGACAGTCATGAGACTTTAGGTTTGTGAACTTCTTCTCCTTCGTGCTTATTATTCGCTTTATATTCGTGGAGTATCCTGATGGTACCTTGATGCTCTCCAAGCATTCAAACATACTGTCCTTCTCTGCCTTGCTAAGAGTGTAGCTGGCTGGACTCAAGTAATGACTTCCTTTTTCCTTTGGTTCCGGGTGAAGGTTGCCGCGTTGTTCCATATGCTTCAGATCATTATGTGCTTCCAGTGTATCTTTCGACTTTCCATATACACCTAGGAAGCCAAGAAGGTTTACGCAAAGGTTCTTAGTGAGGTGCATCACGTCGATTGTGTGGCGGACGTCCAAGAATTCCCAATAGGGTAACTCCCAAAATATAGAGTATTTTTTCCACATCGCCGCGTGACCATCTTCGCTCTCTATAGGCTGGCTGCCAGGCCCCTTTCCAAACACTACTTTAAGATCTTTCACCATAGCAAACACTGTTTTACCGCTGCGATGTTTTGGCTTCGTATGGTGGTCTGCCGTATGTTCAAAGTGCTTGCCTTTCTTCCATACTGGGTGGTTTGCTGCAAGGAATCGACGATGACCCATGTACACAACCTTCCGATAGTGCTTAAGATACGTACTTTCTGTTTCATCCATACAGTGAGTGCAAGCCTTATACCCCTTGTTGGACTGACCGGAAAGGTTGCTAAGTGTAGGCCAATCGTTGATGGTTACGAACAGCAGCGCTCGTACGTTAAACTCCTCCTATTTGTCCTTGTCCCACACGGGGACACCTTCCTTCTTCCACAACAGTTTAAGATCTTCGACCAGTGGTCTTAGGTACACATCGATGTCGTTACCAGGTTGCTTGGGGCCTTGAATAATAATCGGCATCATTATGTACTTCCTCTTAATGCATAGCCAGGGGGGAGGTTGTAGATACACATCGTAACGGGCCAAGTGCTATGGCCGCTGCTCGTCTCTCCAAAAGGATTCATATCATCCGTACTTAAACCAAACCGTATGTTTCGTGCGTCCTTTCTAAAGTCTTTAAATTTTCTGTCAATGTTTCGCCACTGCGAACCATCGGCAGGGTGTTTCAGCATCCCGTCCTGTTGACGCTCTTCAGCATGCCAACGCATCATTCTAGCATTCCCCTTGTTCCTAAACAAACTCCTTAGCCGTGGTATTATAGGGAAATACCACATCACCTTAGCAGGAATTCTCTTCTTCATTAGCTGCCCGTCAACTTCTCCTGGATCATCTCGTCTAATCTTGTATCGTAGTGCTTTACAAACAGGGCATGCTTCTAGGTTCTCATACTCCTCACCGCGATATAGGATACAATCATTCGGACATGCGTGAATCTTCTGAACTTCCAGTCCTAGAGGGCAGACTATCTTCTTAGCCTCGTACGTTGTCTCGGGCAATTTGTTTTCCTCCGGAAGAATGTTCTTGACGAGTTTCAATAAATCGCCAAATGTCTTGTCACTAACACCATTTTTTGCCTTTCATTGCAAGAACTCCAGAGTGGTATCCAACTTTTTGTGCCCCTGCTCTCAACCTGGGTACAACGACGTTTTGTGGTCCTCTAACATCTTGTCCAATTTATGGGCCCCCTTTTCACTTTCGCAGTCCTCCTTGGCGTCTTGCAACATCTGACCAAGATCATCCGCAACGTCGTTACCATCAGCATCCCTTTCCTCCTCGCCCGTTTTATTTCCTTCAAATCCAGCGTACTGAGCAAAGTCCGGAATATTGTCGTCTTCCACTTCATCTTCTTCCATTTTAACCCCTTGCTCTCCATGGGATGTCCAACAGTTATAGCTTGGCATGAACCCCGACTCAAACAAGTAGAAATGAATAGTCCTAAATGCAAAATACTCCTTCTGATTCTTACACTTATTGCATGGACAACAAATAAAACCCTTATGCCTGTTAGCTTCGGCCACTCTCAAAAAATAATGCACACCGTTAATAAACTCTTTGGACCGCCGATCAGCGTACATCCATTGCCGATCCATCTACATGAAATAAAAAAAATCGTACACAAATAATTATTCGTACAATAATGACAGTCATACAATAATGATAAAATAATTACAAACTCTTTCAACAGTCATACAATAATGACATATCATTATTCATACAAAAATTATAAAATATTACACCAAATAATTCTTATTTACTATTTCTAAAGTTTTAAACTAATATTAATGTGTTGTACTTCTTTTAATTTTCATTTTAGTTTGTTTTCTATTATTTAAGATTAACTTTCACTATATTTTCCTTCTCAACTATTTTATAAAACCTTCTTTAGCAAATAAACTAAATTTCTATATATTCTTTCTTCCCCACACAAATTTTCTCTCTCATCAACTTACAACAAAATTTTGAAGACAAAAAAGTGTGCAAAACATAGCTCCAAATGTATTATGACAAAAATAACATTGGAGGATGAAGTTGCTAACCTTTTAGGCACCTCCGATTTGTATATAATCACTAAAATAAATTCACTAGAAATTTTAACATGACCTCCCCTCTTTTTTGAAGAAATTTTGAAGCTTGCTCGGGCTGGAGGAGGAAGAAGACATATATATATACGGGTGGGACTTTAGTCCCGGTTGGTGTTATAAACCGGGGCTAAAGATCGCCAGGATCTTTAGTCCCGGTTGGTAAAGTTACGATCTTTAGTCCTGGTTGGTGTTACAAACCGGGACTAAAGATCCCGGGGGGGCCTGACAAGCCCTGACAGCATTTGAACCAGGACTAAAGATCAAATATGCCCGTTACCCTTTTTAACCGGAACTAAAGATCATCTTTAGTCCCGGTTTTTATTGCAACCGGGACTATTGTGGAATTCGGCCGACCGACGAAAGATGGCTTCTCCACCAGTGGCCCGATGGTGGAGCGTGGTGAGTGGGGGAGGAGGGAAGGTACTATAGCGTCTAGCACAGGCGGGTCGGAGACGGGGGTGGTGGATTTGGGCACAATTTCTAGGATTTTAGTGGGGACATGAATGAGAAAAGGAGTGCTTCCGTTTGCAGCATGGGCCTTCTATGGTTCTAAAGCGTGCACTAGTGGCGAAGCTGCGCCAAAAATCCTTTCCATGCTTGAGGCTTGAGGTTGAGACCGAGCTCCTAATGGCCCAAGCCCGACTTTTATCTTGACAAATATATGAGAAGTTCACAATTTGTTTTCTGTTCGAATAGGCAGAGAATAGCTGTAAATTTACTGGGTCAAAGCCCCAAATAACTTTTTTGTGTAGTTGGTAATAAAATTTGGGGCTGGTAAATTACACCGGTTTCGTGCCAATTATTAGTTAGGTTTGATAGTAGGCCATAAGTCCCCCCCTCTCATCGAATCCTCATAAGGGTTCACTCAAATATTTAAATGTCAATGTTCAAAAACAAGGTGAAATTACCGATATTGTAAGTGATCGATCTCAGTGCTTTTCTCCAATTTGAAATTGCTTCAATTCCGATATGATTTAATTGTGACAAATTCAAATTTAATTTGTTTTGAAAAAAAAATCAAGATAAGAATAACATAGATTTTTGTGATTCAAAAACTGTCAAATTTAACATTTTGATCAAGAAAAAATAATAACTGCCAACTCACTGAATGGGTATATATGTTAGGGATATCACAAGTAAACCCTAATGAATATATATGCCAGGATGAAACAAAGCTTAATTAAGACGATATGGATGGAATGATATATTGAGCAAAAACAAGGTGATATACAAGGAACGAAATTTCCTCCAGATAATATGTATGTGCTGTAAACTTTCATTCGATTTTTGTGAAGTTGTGAGCGATACATAGCCGATAAGTTTATTTGGCAGATACACCTATATCGCTGTCGTCAATTGGAGGAAGAAAGGTCGTAGAACTTGCCCATTTTTTTCCACAAGTTTGTGACCCCCCCCCCCCCCCCCCCAATCGCCGTCATGGAAAGCTACCCTTTTTCTTTGCGTGCATGCGATCTGATCTCAGCCACACTATAAATAGCAACACAAGTGTAACTTCTTAGCTCGTGCCAGTCACAAGAGCAAGAAGCTAATGATTTTAGCTGAGCTAAAGTTCCAGTGATCATTAAGCGCATTGGTTAATTAAGATTAATTGCGATCGAGATCACTAGCTAGCAGTGTACGTTGCCATGGCTTCTAGGACTTGGCATTGCTTGTTGTTGCTCGTCTTCTTCCTCCTCTCCGACGATGCCTCCGGGCAACTGTCGACGTCGTACTACGCCGATAGCTGCCCGTCGGTGGAGAAGGTCGTGCACGCCACCGTGGCGAGCGCCATCCAGGCCGAGAGGCGGATGGGCGCCTCCCTCATCCGCCTCTTCTTCCACGACTGCTTCGTCCAGGTTTAATCATATGATAATTAAGCTGGATTAATTTGTCAATCACCATGTTAACGATCAAATGTTTGCAAGGGTGAGTGATTATTCTAAGCTAGTATATATGGTGGTGGCACTGCAGGGCTGCGACGCGTCCATCCTTCTGGACGACGTGCCGGCGACCGGGTTCATCGGCGAGAAGACCGCCGCCCCGAACAACAACTCCGTGCGCGGCTACGAGGTCATCGACCAGATCAAGGCCAACGTCGAGGACGTCTGCCCCGGCGTCGTCTCCTGCGCCGACATCGTCGCCCTCGCCGCGCGCGACAGCACCGCCCTGGTACGTTCGCTCTTGCGTTCGACGCGTGCTCATCACACGCATAGCGAGCTGGTGTGAACGACATATGAGTGCTCAACGATGGTTGTCTCCATGCAGCTCGGCGGGCCGAGCTGGGCGGTGCCGCTCGGCCGGTGCGACTCGAGGACGGCGAGCCGCAGCGAGGCGAACAGCGACCTGCCGGGGCCGGGGAGCGACCTCACCACGCTCATCGCGCGGTTCCGCAGCAAGGGACTGAGCCCGCGCGACATGACGGCGCTCTCCGGCTCGCACACCGTCGGCTTCTCGCAGTGCACCAACTTCCGCGCCCACATCTACAACGACGCCAACATCGACCCGTCGTTCGCCGCGCTGCGCCGCCGCGCGTGCCCCGCCGCGGCCCCGAACGGCGACACCAACCTGGCGCCGCTCGACGTGCAGACGCAGAACTTGTTCGACAACGCCTACTACGGCAACCTGCTCGTCCGGCGAGGCCTCCTCCACTCCGACCAGGTGCTGTTCAACGGCGGGTCGCAGGACGCGCTGGTGAGGCAGTACGCCGCCAACCCGGCGCTGTTCGCCGCCGACTTCGCCAAGGCGATGGTGAAGATGGGGAACATCGGGCAGCCCAGCGACGGCGAGGTCAGGTGCGACTGCAGGTTCATCAACGACAGCTGATCCATGGGCTGTACTTTCATATATTTTCATGTGGATTTGTGGTGACGTATCTTTGTTGTAAATACTGTGATGCAATAAAGCAGCGTGGTAACATCGTTGCTATTTTCTCTCAATGCTCTTTGTGGTTTTACTTAATAAATAATGTCGTTAACTTTTTATGTATGTGTTTAATCATTCGTCTTATTTAAATATGTTATATAAATGCATAATACATAAATCGTGCTTAAGTACTTCTAGCTAGGGATAAAACAACTCGCAATAAATAAATTGGCATGGAAGGTTCGCCAACATCTGAAGCTATTTTATTAGACGTCCATAAATGATAAAAATAGTATTAAATGTGCATATAAAAAGATATAATGACAGCAATTTTCCTTTCAATCAGGACTTTTTCTACTTAACTAGGAAGGAAGCCCGCGCTGATGCACGGGCAATTTATTTATTGCCTATAAAAAAGAATAATAAAAGAAACCATATCTCGCCATATAAGAATAGACCATAGATTTTGATATGTAGTAAATGATCAGAATGGCTATTATATCCAACCAAAAATCACTTTATCCCAATTATATATAAATTCACCATTCACCACAACTTATTATCATTGTTTTAAAGTATGAGTGCCTTTTTAATAGATGGAATTGCAGCTGTATCAAAAAAAACCCAATACATCATTAATACCATAAAAAGTTAATCTCCACATCATACCCAAGTGCCCATGTCTCACATGTCCAAATCTATATATAAATATTTTAAAATACCGCTTCTACCAATTAATAGGATAAAACAATTAAACTTATATATGAATACTCCTCTGATGATCGGGTGAAGCCGACTATAGCCGCTAAGGATTTTTCTCTAATGCCTTGATCCATGGGTCCTGCATTGATATAGTCGTGCTCCTCAAAGGTAACATAATTTTATCGGTAAGTAGCAGGCCAGTTAACATTATTGTCAGCGGTAACATCTTACTCGGACCACCTTAACTGAATAATGCATACTCCTATAAAATTACTACAATGTAGCCAGTTGAGATCCATACTTGGCATCCTTTATGAAATGAGTAAAAGAAGATGGAGGTGATAAAAATAGTTTTTTTATGTCTTGAGTTGATTTAGTGTATACTGTAGACCTAATTTGTTCAAGGTGTTAATCAATAGCACTAAATTTTAGTAGTACAGATATATTTTTTTTTAAAAAAAAATAGCAGGGTTGATCATTCGACTATCTAATAGCTTCAGTGATGAGGACCACTAAAAAATATTTGCTCACGCAGTGATCCTTTGCTAACTTACAAGTTAATATAAATTTTGATTTTTTTTCTTGTATTGTACATCTAATTCACCTATACATCTACGCGGAGGTTAATATGCGTTGGAATTTGAGCTAATTTGTTAAAACTATTTGGATCAGGATGACATAAAAATAGATATAATGTAGTTATATGCATTTTTTTCTAGCGAATAGTAGTCTCTCGTACATACGTTTGTTTTTTCCTTTTTCTGAACGAATATTTTTCTAACATAGGGATATGGTGCACGTATATGTATTCATAGTGTGCATCTGCACATATTTATATGAGCTCATATGATTGACTTTTATATTGTCAGTGAAAGCAATACTTTCAAGAAAATTGACGGGATGAGAGAAATTGACGGGATGAGAGTGAAGCAATGGGTGGCGTGAGCCATGAGGCAGTGCTGCGGCATGACTTGTTTTACCACCTCGCTAGGAGTGGTTGCTATGTTTATACATTCTCAATTTGGGAAAATCTTAGAGCTGGAAAGAAAGAGAACTACCAGATGGGACGAATCACATACACACTCTTCCTTTTTTTTTTCTTTTTATATCTCGTGTGTGCATAATTATATAGGAGTTGTGTACGACTGATTATATAGTTTTTAGGACAGAGGGATTACTTTAATATATCTAATTTAATTTAGTGGTTGAAAATAATGGATCATCGATTTAAGTGTAAATTGATGGATAGATATTTACTTTTTTTATAACTTTTCATAGATTCTCTCTAATTTTTTACATTATCATGCGATATCTTAGGAGCTAGTTGTTATCTACTTATAGTCAACTACTGTTTGCATTGTCTACTTGCTCTATAGTTTTTGATGGTTACGCACTTAGTATCACCCTTTATATATCTTTGGTGCTTGATGACACACGTGCTTATTAGATATTAACTAATTTTTAGGTGCATTGTGCATGAATACCACATAAATAATATTATTTAGTGATCAGTGGATAGTGGCTTATATACATAACTTACATACATGGGGATCAGTGAGGGCATACGTTTGATATTTTAGTCTATGATTGACAAAGTATACAAATATATTTATATTATATATTAATGTTTTAGTACCTAAGTAATACATTTAAGGCTATGTTGCAAAGTGCTTATCGGATTGGCTACTCCCTTATTTATATCGAGCATGTTTCCCGAACTACTAAATGGTATATTTAAATGATATATTACACGGTGCGTGTATTGCAAATACTTTATATATATATTTTGTTTAAAAAATAAAATAAATTTACTTTTATTTTTTATATTTAATACTCAATTAATCATGTGCTAATGACTTGCACCATTCTGTGCGCGCTGGATAAGCTCACACAATGAGCTTAATCGAATGAAGTCTAAAGTAGGAGATAAAGGACAACGATAGGGTATCAAAATAATATATTTGATATTTAATCTCTAATAATATATAAATAAATAAAACACATAGTGCATTATAGAATAATTAATTCGTTTTTTATCTCATATGCGTGAAAAAGAAAAAAAAGAAAAATGAACGTGGGGCCTGGTACATGAAGTACGTGCATGAACACACGTATGTGGGGCATGTATGCGGGCTTTTAATTAAGGATAAATCTATTTGGTTATTATTATTATAGATCCAATAGCTAAGAATAATGGGTCCACCAGATTAAATGAAAATTGACGGATAGATTTGTTTTAATTTCTCTATAATTATTAGAGCGCCACGTGGCGGTATAGGAGTGTTTGTAGGATGCCATGTGGCGGTATGAGAGTGTTTGTAGAAAGTTTAATGGACTTTTAGTATATAATAGATAGATAGTCTTATTAATCTCTTGAAATGCTCACGTTTGATGAAAAGAGGAGATAACCAATCAAAAACGAATTAAAAATATATATGAAGAGTTTTAACAAAAACATGGCCAACGGGTTGTTTTTAACTATCCATGCCAAGTATTTTAACTAAAATATGTTTTTTTTTTGAGAAATGTACATGCATCTATACCTGCACAACGCAGATTAAAATCATATCCTCTTAAGATGGGTAGTGGCCTCAGTGGCAGAGTAAGATGCAGAGCAAGGTTATCCATTAAAAAGACTCTCTATACAAAGAAAAATCACAAATTTCATATATGTATCTTCATATTGTCCAGTTAATTCTTGGCTTGCAACTATGATTTTTCCATCACCATTGCATGGAGCAGAAAAGGTTAGCCAATGCCTAAAATCTTGCTGTACTACTTCGTCGTAATATTGTTGCTGGTGACTTAAATAATTCAGAGAACCAGAGTTCCACATCTTCTCCCATTCTTATATTGGAGTATTGCATAATCTCACATAGACCATACTACCAAAGTACAGATGTTCCCATCTTCTTCCATCCTTGTGCCAAACTCCTCAATTTTCAACGCACGTCGACTTATCTCTAGAATTCCTTCAAAAATATCTCTAGAATTCCTTCTGAAGACCCATCATTTTTGTGAGATTATGCAATACTCCAATATAATCTACGCAGGTAGAGAGAGTACAGATGAGAATTCCCACAAGATCTCTGATTGGCATACCTTTCTGCTATCTCTCTACCTGTATATTTGCAACACCCAACTAATTAATTACCACTCATCAGACCAGCTGGTAATGGAAATATAGTGTTAGTTTTATTAACCAATTATTGTTCTGCAAATGAAAGCAGATAACACAGTGCTTAAAATACTGAAAATTTGGCATATTGTGTATAAGATTAATTAGAAGCACATCAGATTTAATAGACAGTACTGAAAGCTGTAGCAAAAAGGAATTAGTTTGACAAACCCTTCTCTTTTCAAATGACAATTCCTGCAATAAGAGTTCTCCAATCATAAATAGGCTGGAAGAGAGATAGACAAAAGTGAAGAAACAGAGTGCTCCTCAAACCCAAAACTCTTCTAAACTCCCATATATACATTGATATCATTAAGCTTCCTTTCAGAATTAAATTTGAAAATATACTATTCATTCAATTTTTTCTCAGAAATATTCGGGATGCAAATTTTTTTACAGAAATATACCATCGGTCTCGCACAAATATTGCGTGAAAGTGACATGGCAATGACGTCACGGGCGGTCTCGCGTGGCAGCGGCGCGAGACCGCGCGGTCTCATGGATTGAAAAAGCGAGACCGAGCTGCATGAGCGATATCGTTCAATGTCAATTTAATTAGCGGTTAATTATCCTGATTAGTGATTAATTAATTAATCACTAATTAGGATAATTAATCACTAAATTATTATTAGTTAATTGTTGATTAAGTATTTAATTACTAATCAAATTGAGCCATTGGACAGTGTCCCTATTTGATTCCGCGAGACCGCACGGTCTCGCGCGATACCGTCCGCGACGTCATGCCCACGTCATTTTCGCGCAACAGATGTGCGAGATCGACGGTATATTTCCGTAAAAAGTTTTGCATCCCGAATATTTCTAAGAAAAAATTGAATGAATAGTATACTTTTAAATTAAATTCCTTCCTTTCACATTGACTGAAAACAGTAGACCAATTTGGACTGAACCATTTTTTCCACTAATAAATCACACGGTCGTTAACGTCCTCGTAGAACCCCTGCAACATGCATATGAGTTAAACAGACACTTACAGAAAAAGCTGAACTCGTGGACCTTTCAATATGATATCATTTCTCTCAAAAAATGCTGAATTGCCAACATTGCTGACAGACATGAAGATGAACTAAGGTATAAACACATAAAAAAGGACTAAATTTATACCACTATATGTTGATCTGGTGAATGAAGTTCAGTCTAATGCACACATTGTTTCTCCCAGAAAGCTCGCCTATCAGCACATCTCCAGCGAGTCGGATGGTGTTTCTAAAGAGCTGAAAAATCTAGATATCAATGCCAATTGCAAGCCATGTGGGAGCAGGCACTAACCCGTGCCACTTTGTGCCAACAGATCCAACCGCATTGCCCCCCCACAAGCATTGATCTCCTAGCAGTGGACTCCTTGCCGACCTTTCATCGAGCACCTTGCACGCATGTATCACACGCTAGTGGAAACAAAGAATACCAGAAGGCAGAAACAAGTGGGAAGGTAAAAGTGAAGGAGCCTAGAGCTTAATCAGACCTGCAATGCAGAGGGCGAGAAGAAGGTTACCGTCCATTCAGGTTCAGTCAACAATGAAGATGGGTGCGGAGGGGAAGCAAGAGGAGAACAGTAGCAACCTTGAGCAACGGTTGCGACTGTTGTGTCGTCAGTCATGTCCGTCCTCGATGTATCCAAGAGGAATGGACTTTGGTGCCGCGGAGGTACCGTTGGCCGGACGACGATGCCGGTGGGTTGCCCGAGGCGGAGATCTTCGCGCCAACGATGCCGACGAAGAGGAGTCGGTCTTCGTGGCGGGGACGATCCATGGCAACGCGCAACATGAAGATTCGCTGGAAAGGAGGGGCGGTCTTCGTGGCAGGTTGAACGCGCAGCGTGAAGGGCGCGGCTGTGACGGCAACGGGGAGTCGGGGACGAAGGAGACGAGGGTGAGGGCGGCGGCATGGCTGGTGAGCGCAATGAGGGGACGACGCGTATTGATGCGCGATATTTCCGAGAAGAAGGTGGGAGAAATGGGAGCCGCTGGATTTGAGCGAGTTGCTTTTAGTCCGTTGGATTTGATGAATGAAGGAGAAAGGATGTAAGAGGTAGTTGGTGAATTATAGGGTAGATACAAACATGTTTGCACACACACCACTACACACAAACACCACATTCATACACCCATGAATACGTTCCTAACACACGCTCAAAGATATAGGAATCCCATTAATTTTCTATTGAAAGCTCACTTACATATACATAATATCCGTGGCTTCCCCTGCTCCAATTATGATTTTATTCTTTATTTTAACTTTATGATCATGTCCTTATATTTGAGCTGAAGCTGGTGGTTACCCCATTCCGTTAAGATGACTAGCTATGTAGGGTCAAAATTCATTTTGAGTTTGCTCTTTCCCTTTTATTTTTACTAAACAAGTGGACGTTCGTATTAAAATAGGGGAAACATTTATAAAATGAAGCTTAATGTAAAAAAAAGGAGCAAAATCATAAAGTCCTCGGAAAAGTAGGGACAAACACCGTTAAATCATGTTAACAAGAGCACATACAAACTTCAGTTAAAAATGACAAAATCAAAAACTTCAAAAAATAGGCATACAATCTTAACTGAAGTATTACAAATTCACAAAGTTAAAACAAAAGGTAAAATCGTAGCTGAAGTTAAAGAACAGAAATAAGAACACAATTGTCCATTTTTACCCAGAGATGACTACACGGTGGCCCAGAGACCAGGTTGTCTTACAAGGTGATCTTGTGGGCTTTGTCTGTAAGGCCTGTGAGGCCATCTGAGGTCCGAAACCGGGCCTAGCTCGTCCAGATGTTAGGACGTCAAAATTGCTTGTTAGTTGATTGGAATAAGTCTATTTTGCTCCCTCGTCTCTTGACCCTTCGTTTCGCATCCCTCAATTATAAAACCGGGTAAAACACCTTGCACAATTTCAAAAACCAGTTTTCCTTTTCTCATGTGGTCAGCTTAAGCGCCCACATGGGAAAATCCGATGGAAAAATCCGATTTTCATAGACCTTTGAGCACAGGCGGGCCACCCGTCCACATGCAAAAGTCAATTTTGGCTGCATGAAAAAACTAAATCTGTAGTAGCAGTTACTCATATTGACCAAAGGCATGCCCAGCATAATTCAAGAGTTTTAAGATGAATATCTAATATTTTTTATAAAAGAAATAGGTATATATAGTATGTGATGTGTATGTGTATGAAAAACAAGTAAAATGGATGCCATATTCAAACCAAGAAGTCATCATATTCAACACATAATTATATATATATATATATATGCTATATAAATATCATTACTACTATATGATAATATACATGCCAACTATTAGGTTTTTGGCTGTAACTTTTCTTTCTACTCCTCTACATTTTGAATACACAACCAAATTCTAGATTCGCCCCTGATTATTAACCAGTTACAACCATTTCACATTTATTTTCTCATCTCTCCTTAATCCTAGAATAAACATCAGAAATTTAGAAATGTTTACATTTCAGGACAGAGAGAGTAAGTATATATTAAGAACACAAACTTAATTCCTATGAATAACTAGTGAAAGTTCATCTTTATTCCTATGAATAACACAAACTTATCTTTTTATCATGAAAACACGTTGTTTTAGATATAGATATAGTCGCGCTAGCTTCTTAATTCAACTTTGAGTACCACAATATCTGACAGTTGGACACTTGGAATAATAAATATAGGATTCGCAGAGTTATTAACACAACTGCATCGATCTCTCTGATATTGCAGTTAGCAAGGAATTGGACCACACGTTTACATATTAAAGTGTGTATTACATATATATTAGCCAATGATCACCTAGAACTTTGGAGAATGTATATGGCTAGTTCGTTGGTGTTCATATTGTACTTGCGTAATCTTCGCTCTGCATGCGGCTAGACAGCATGTGCGTGTCGTTGACTAGTGAGGTGTGATATATCCCAGCTAGACAGTAGAGACACACTAATTATTAACTTAAGCACATCATTCCCATGGGTCTAATTCTTTTGCCAAGTTCAATTACTTAACTAGCCAGCCGTGCATGCATCAATATGCATGCACACCACTACTGATCGTATGATCTGACTATAGCGTGTGCAAGGATCGGGGCAGGAGACTATGCAAACATTAGGTGAACTATTTTAATCCCTCGAACAGATGATTTCCTTGTTCGTTGAAAAATCATACTGATAGTTATGATGAATAAATCTTTAAAACTTTAACAATATTTATACAACAAAAATGTACCATTCTATAAAATAGGCATAAACTCAACTCACGGATTAAGAAAATAAAATGATAAAAACAACATATAAATAATACTTGTATTTATTTCTTAATGTGTTGTCAAGTTTGAACTTGTTTTTCTTAAGCAATATATACCACTATACTCTGCATTGCCAATTATAATTTTTCATAGCCATTTATTATATACTAAAAGTCCATTAAACTTCCTACAAACACTCTTAAGTTGCTACGTGAGACTCCTATAAACACTCCTAAGCCACCACGTGGCACTCTAATAAATTAGAAAAAATATATAACTTGAACTGGTGGGCTAATTGGATTTATCTCATAAAAAAAATCCTTCCTCAACTACTACCGTACGTTCTCATCTCCTTCCCCTCAATCCTTCTCCTCATCTCCTCAATCCTTCTCCTCATCTCTTTCCTTTTTTCTATATGGTAGTTAAGATTTTTGTTTTATTACTTAATAATTAATTTCTTCACTTCTATCTCACGAGAATGGCTGTGGACTCTTGATTGCATGTCCCATGCCTAAATATATAAATGATTAATGATTTGATGCATGCTTTTATAAATAACAAATCTATTTTTAACTTACAATTTAGAAAAAAGATAATAGTTACATAGCAAAATAATCATAATTTTAAAAAGTTACTCCCTTTATTTCATATTATAAGCCATTTTAACTTTTTTCTTAATTAAATTTCTTTAGATTTGACCAAATATATAAAAAAATTTAACAACATCTATCACACATAATTTTGTTAGATATAACGTTCCATATATATCCATAATATGTTTTTTTTTGAAAATTTTACTATATTTTCTATAAACTTGGTCAAACTTAAAAATTAACTTTAAAAAAGTCAAAATGACTTATAATATGAAACGGAGGTAACGGAGGTAGTATATCTGTTTTTATTTAGTTTGTTTGAACGGTTGTTTCATAATTAGACAGCTAAATAATTTAAAATTAATATTACCAATATTTCACTATAAAAATAAAATATGTTATTTGAACTGCCACCTATTCTTTACATGACAACCCAAATAACATCCTATTTTTAATTTATTTGAATGTAATTTGAACATAGACCAACAAGCAAACAACACTGAAACTTAAAAAATTGACAACATGTATTATGTCATCTTAATCATTCTACATAATAAAAATTAGAAAAATACAAAGTAACCATGTATGACCTTTTAGAGACATGTTAAATTACCAAGTGTCACATTTTAAAAATTAGTAAAATCTTATATATTAAAAGGAAAAAAATAAAACATCTAGCTAACGGTTTTCACCTAGATCGATGACCTATTAACATTATTTTCAAATATCTAATCTACTTTTAGAAAAATATATCTTAATAAGTGACATGTCACATCTTTAAAAAAAAATCTTGCAAATCTTAGGAAAATTACATCTAATAATTGGCTTTCACTTAATCACTTAGAAAAATTACAAAAAAAAAAATCCCCTCCACACGCGCCCATCACTACACACCCACTCCTTCCCCTCTCTGGCTCAAGCTCTACACTTTTCATTCCTCTTACATTCCTATTTAACTAAAATATAAATAATCTATAATTATAAGTTTCACGTCTGATTTCTAATCTAACTATTGCTCTGTTTATAATCAAACCAACGATATAAGATCCATATGCCTATAGTTTACTATATAAAAAATACGACATTTTAACACAATTGGTCTATTACTTACGAGTATCTCAAATGCAGCCTACGATACATGTCCGCGCGAATGCGCGGGCTACCTTCCTAGTTTCTATTAAACTTGAGAGAAAAAAGAGAACGGATATTCTCTCGAGAGATTAGAATATGTTCCTACAAACATAGGACAATTCGAACTTAAGCCCTACGTTTGCCTCTCTTTGATCCATTAAAGAAAAAAAAATCAAAATTCTGAAGATACAAGAGGGCTAATTAAGAAGTACCCTCTTTTTTCCCTTGCGAGGGGATATCCCCAAATTCTCGAATGCATTCAAATAATTATGAAATAATTTGATAACACAGATCAATATGTGATATATCATTTCACAAATATACATAATCAAAATTGATATATACAAGTTGAACTTACATGTGTATGAAGTATATATCACATACTATCTATTTTTTTTTAGAATTTAACTATTTGAATGATATGTGAGAAACAAAGGAACTAGTATGGGTTTACGATAGATGGGTCCACCGACCTACATCATCCCTGTACCTCACTTATTTTGTGCCAATGTGCTTGGATCAACCTGTCAAAAGCCTGACCACACTTCAAAATACTGTTTTTTTGTGCCTATATCAAGTTGCCCTTTGAATCGCATGAATAGAAAAACAGAAAAATACAGCATTCTGATAGGAATGTAGGAGTAAAACAGATGATTGCAAAACGTAGGAAAAACACAAGAATAACTGTTTAATTGGACCCCAGAAAAAATACATGAATCGGATGAGAGAGATAAACTCAAGAGATTTTCCAAGAGATTGAAGCTCTTGCTAAGTTTTCTCTAAAATCTCTATAGGATTGCCTATGCTATAGGTATTGTAAAACATATGAAAGGATTTAATCATTTGTTTCGAAAGCCTTCATAGGAAATTTTCCTATAATTGAAATCCTTTGAAATCGCTATGTTTTTTCTACAAATCAAAAGTGAAGAAACATTTTCATAGGGGAGGTTATGTTGGCGTTTTTCTCCCTTCCATTGTACAAACTACAAACAAAGTTGGGGCGTTAATTAACCGTGCCTATGCCGGTCAGCGACTGCTCCTACTAGCTAGCAGTTGCACCAACGTCTATACTGGGTCCAGGTATATTTGAGCTAAGCTGGCGGTATAATAACAAACATAGATAGAGAAAGCTATCGTGTATAAAATTACAGATATCTCCACATGGGAGCCGTGCAGCCAGCCAGGTAATTAATCTGCAGAAAGCACTAATTAATCCTAGCATATCATCTCGCATGATCATCGATGCATGCATAGAGATATCGCAAGGCACGTACTCCACTAAATCCACTCTATAAATAGTGCAGCACCTCAAACCCCTCAGCTCGTACCAGTAGTCGTCCTAAGCAAGAAGAAGCTAAGCTATAGATAGCTGTGATCGGAGAGGTATACAGTGATCTGCTTGATTGTGAATTTGTGATCGCCATGGCTGCAGCATCGTCTACTACGACTACTGCCTGGCGTTGTTGCCTTCTCCTTGCGCTCGTCCTGCCGATGATCTCCTCCTTCGCCGCCGGCGACGACGCGCCGCCGCTGCCCATGACACCGTCTTACTACAGCAAGTCGTGCCCTACGCTCGAGGCCATCGTGCGCGGCACCATGGTCAGTGCCATCAAAGCCGAGCGCCGGATGGGCGCCTCCATCCTCCGCCTCTTCTTCCACGACTGCTTCGTCCAGGTTGATCCATCGACATGACGATCCTAGCTAGCTCTGCTCTCTTCGATCTTGCATAGCAATGCAAAGCTGACGTTACTGTTCTGTGATTGATCAGGGCTGCGATGCATCGATTCTTCTTGACGACGTGCAGGGCTTCGTCGGAGAGAAGACCGCCGGCCCCAACGCCAACTCCATCCGCGGCTACGAGGTCATCGACAAGATCAAGGCCAACGTCGAGGCCGCCTGCCCCGGCGTCGTCTCCTGCGCCGACATCCTCGCCCTCGCCGCCCGCGAGGGCGTCAACCTGGTACGTGTTTGGTTACCAATGGTGATTTCGGGGCCGGTTTTCGTAACAGCATTTCTGCACACACGCAGCTCGGCGGGCCGAGCTGGGAGGTGCCGCTGGGGCGGCGCGACTCGACGACGGCAAGCAAGAGCGAGGCGGACAGCGACCTGCCGGGGCCGTCGTCCAGCCTCGCCGACCTCATCGCGGCGTTCGGCAAGAAGGGCCTGGCGCCGCGCGACATGACGGCGCTCTCCGGCGCGCACACCATCGGCTACGCGCAGTGCCAGTTCTTCCGCGGCCACATCTACAACGACACCAACGTCGACCCGCTGTTCGCTGCCGAGCGCCGCCGCCGCTGCCCCGCCGCGTCGGGCTCCGGCGACTCCAACCTGGCGCCGCTCGACGACATGACGGCGCTCGCCTTCGACAACGCCTACTACCGCGACCTGGTCGGCCGCCGCGGCCTGCTCCACTCCGACCAGGAGCTCTTCAACGGCGGCTCGCAGGACGAGCGGGTGAAGAAGTACAGCACCGACCCGGACCTCTTCGCTGGCGACTTCGTGGCGGCGATGATAAAGATGGGGAAGATATGCCCGCTCACCGGAGCAGCCGGCCAGATCAGGAAGAACTGCAGGGTGGTCAGCAGCAGCTGAGCTAGCAAGATGATGATCACCTACTATTTCTTGATTACTTTTCACAGTTTTTACGGCGTACGATTATTTCAACTTAATTCATTTCTGTAATAAGTTCGTTTTTTAATGTCTGATCTTCTTGTCACGGTATTTGTAATTTAATTTGTTTATTTGTACCTCTGAGCTTGTTGCAGTATTTGTCGATTAATTTGTTCGTTTGTAACTCTGAGCTTGTTGTGATATTAATTATCAAGCAAAATCGGAACCATTTTACATTTCAAGAAAAGGAAAGAAAGCAGGAGGTATTTTTATCACCTAGGTGATGTGATTTAAATAGTTAAATAAAAATGTGAAACAAATTGACAAAATATCACTTGAAGATATGTCCAAGTGTAATCAAATTTACTTAATTAACTTTGCATGTTTGTAACTTTGTATATGGACTTCTAGCATCACATTGACGTGGCGCTTCCGTGGCAGATTGAGTTGAAAAAAATAAATGGAACAAAATTAAAAACTAGAAAACAAACAAAATATGCGGGACCCATACGCTCAACCAAACAAAAAAAATAGTGGGTCCCACTTCCTCACCTCAGCCTCTTCTCCTCTCTTTCTCTTCTAGGCCTCCATCCTCCATCCCCGCTTTCATCCTCCAGTGCTCCCGCGGCGGCGGCATCCCACGAGGGCAGCGTCAAAGCGGGTGACCGCTGGGCACTTGTGGCTTGCGGGCTCCAAGAACGCCAGCGGCAGCACGAGGAAGAGAGATAGGACTGCAACGAGGACGGAGGGAGAGGAGCGGCGCGCAGCGTGCGGAGGGAGACGAGGGGCATGCGGTGGGCGGCAGGAGTGGAGCGGCCACTCTCCCTTCCCTCCAGATCTCCGTCCCCTTGGCTCTGACTCCACCGCCGCCGGCGACAGGACCCGCCGCCCCATCAACGCTTCTGCGCGGAGGAGGACCGACCGCCCCCGCCCCTTCTCCCAGCGCATCCATCCTCGCCGTGCGGAGGAAATGCGGAAGAGGTCACCCGGTTTGATGACAACGTCGCGCGCGACGGGCCCCTGCCAACTCCTCGTGCAGCTCCTAGGCCAGCTGCGTGAACTACGCCTCAGCTTCCGCCAAGCCACGAGCACATGCCCCCGTCACGGAGGCTGCTGACAACGACGACTCGACTGCCTCCCCTCTCACCCCGCTCTCCTCTTGCACCCATTAGATCCGCCCGATCACCATTCACCAGGAGTGTGGCCGCCTTGGAGGCATGACGGTTGACGGAGAGAGGGGCAACGGCCATCGGGGAGAAGGGCGACGACTGGCGGGAAGGAGCTAGGCGAGACAGTCGTGACGTCACCGAGCTCAACCCCCACGGGGAGTTCTAGGGACCTCCGCTCCTGCCTCACCGCCACGGGGAGGCTAAGCACCGAACTCACGACAACCACACGCATTTGGGTCCCCTCCTGGCTATGATGGATCTGAGAGCCAATCACCGTTGGATCCCCTCCCATGGCGTCTCCTCCAGTCGCCGTCGGATCTCCTCCCGCCGTCGTTGAGTTCCCCTTTTCAGAGGCCAACATCACCATTCCCTCCCTCTGCATAACTACTTCCCCCGCTTCTCCTGCAGGTGGTGGTCTCCATTACGGCAGAAGAGGAGCAAGCCAGCGGCGACCTTGTTTCCCTTCGAGCGGCGCCATTGAAGCCGCCCGCCGGCCTTCTCCCTCTCCACATGTGCTCGCCAGCAGACAAGGGAGCTCGAGGAGGGAGGAAGGATGGCCGGGAGGGAGAGGGGAGAAGGAGGCGTCGACGCTGTCGTCCGTGGAGGAGGCATTGACAGGAGAGGAGGGTGATGTGGGTCCCACGATTTCTTTTATCTTTTATCTGACTGATATGTGGGCCTCACATGTTTTCTAATTTTTAATTTTTATATTTTACTTCCAGTGCCACATCGCCGCCACGTAGAACAAGGACCAAGGCAAATTAGCCACAGAGGCGTCATGTCAGCTAAGACCGCTATCCAAACCGTCGAGAGAACTCGTTTGCACTAGTTTTGTAAGATGGGAGACTAATTGTATCTGGTTTTTTAGTGGAAGGACGAAAATCAGACTAGGCGACAATGAGGGACCTCAAGTGAACTTATTCTTTGGTTTTGAACGATTGGGCTTGTAGTTATGGGCCTGGTCCCAGCATGAGCCATGCATGGGCCTTCTATCGCCGAGGACTGTCCAAGAATACAACTGTACCCTAGCTTCATGGCTAGACCGGGTAAAACAAACAGAAGTTTCACCGTGTGGGACACCTCCATCAGACCATCACATCTCTATATATGTATCTTCCACAAACTCTAATGCCGCTTATTATAAAACATGCACCAAAATTGAAATCGTAAACCATACACGAAGGAGGGTCATAGAAGATTCAAAAGTGGCGATGACCTCGAAGCAGGATATTTGATAATTTAGTTCAACCGTAGTATACATCTTTAAGACACCGATTACGGATAGTCCCTCCCTCATCCAACTTAATTACAAGATATCAACAATCCTCGATCAACAATGCCGCTAATAAGTCGTTCTGAGAAAACCTAGGAGAGAGATGTAAACAACTTTATCCTAACACTAATACACTAATACCTTACCTAGTATAACTCTAAATCCTACTAATTTGTTACCAACTTTGTACAAATATTTGATACAAACTCTAATATTATGGCTAAGTTTGATTTAGATTATTGAGCAAATTATTATCACGGATTAACTACTCTTTCAATAATAGTAAATTGATAAATTAAATATTGAAAGAAACCAACTCAACAAATACTACTCCACCCAAAAAAATATTTTCTTTTGTAAATTTAGACAAGTACAGTGAGTAGCTTAAAAATAATTTAATAGAACATTTTTAATAAAATACATTTTTTTGACGTGTGAATTAGTAAATAATTTTTTTAATAATCTAATGAATAAGTTAAAATGAACGTGGCCGTCAGGGCGTAAGTCGTCGTCATCCATGATAAAAACTAGTTCGACCTAGCGTGCAACCCTAGTTCTCCTAATCTCTTGGGAAATATGAAAGGTATGAAACCAGATAATCTTTCGAAACAAGAAGTTATCCCCTGTGGATCTTATTATGAAAATTAAGGAGTCAAGATATCTTGGGCACTGGCGGGAACTAAACGCCTAGCTGAGGTGATGTCGTAGAAGGCTGCTTTATCCATAAATATTTCCTTGTTTTTTTTTACCTGTAAATAACACTCCTATACTCAATGAATGGACACGTTGTGTCTTTCGTTAAAAAAAAATCTGGTGTGCAACTGGGAATTAGGAATTAGCCTGTCATTTCCAGCCAAATCGGTAGCATCGTTTAATAACAAAAATTGACCTGACCGTCAGAATCAGTAACTATGTGCTAATTTATTAAATCACGTACAGCTTTTCACAGACCAAAGCCCTCCTGAACTTTTCTAACGAGGAAAAGTAATAGACCTAATTAATTACTCCCCCGTTTCAAAATATTTGACACCGTTAACCTTTTAGTATATGTTTGACCATTCGTCTTATTCAAAAAATTTAAGTAATTATTTATTCTTTTCATATCATTTGATTCATTGTTAAATATATTTTTATGTACACATATAGTTTTATATATTACATAATTTTTTTAAATAAGACGAACGGTCAAACATGTACTAAAAAGTTAACGGTGTCCAACATTTTAAAACGGAGGGAGTATAAGTTTGCAGGTGTACACTAGTGGTGTAATTTAATTATAATGTGCTGTAGTTAAGTTTTCCTTTCCATCATGTCATGACGTGTGTGATTTTTACTCTGTGGTCTACTGGCTACTGCTGTCATATTATATCACTGTCGTATTGTCATACCTTGATGCGGTGTATCTTCCAGAAAAGAAGAAATTAGATGATCACTTCGACGACAAGCTTCGTCTTGATCTTTTCTTTTTGGAGGAAAAAAGAGAGCAAGTTTTGTCTTGCTGATCCAATCAACATCGGAATCACGAAAGTTATTTCTACTCCAATCCATAGTACGGAGTACAAGATACCGCAGCAAGTCTGGGAAAAAAAAAACAACGGTGGCAGAGATGTAGGGATGAAAGCAATGCAAAGAAAAACAACAATCACACATCGACAACATCTATACACAAAACCCAGAAAAATACTAGCATCGGACCGACCAACGCTAAACGTGACTGGCTGCCACTAGACCAACAAAAAAAAAAAGCCACAACCGAACCGGCCAAAACCAAAATCTGACAGCAAGCACCGCACTCAACTCTAGATGAGAGAGAAGATGGAACCGCTCTCCCCACAAGGCCCGCCAACATCACCAGTTTGCATTAGGTAGGGCGCCGCCGTAAGAAGACAAACATTTAGAAAGAGCACACAAGCTGCCTGAGAAAGGTTTTTGCAGGGGGACCTCCTAGACGACGTCTCCAAGTAGAAAAACGACGATGATCACCAACTCGTCCCACTACCGCCGGCGCCACCCTTGCCAACCCCAGATTCGGGCGCACCCACGCCGGATCCGTGGGCTCCACCACCGCCTCCGTCCAGGCCCATGCCGTCCCCGCCACCGCCGGTGCTGTCATGTCGTCGCTATCATTATCACTAAGGCTGCTGCACAGGGAGACGACTTCCCTTGATGGAGTGGCCAAATCTTGATAGGGAACAATATTGGATCTGGCTAGAGGGGCACGAGAACGAGATCTAGCGGCTCCAAGCTGCCACGCCGCCTATACTCCAACTCCCGTCGCCTACACGCTCTCCGCCCCGCCACCAGCGCCTGCTCCTTCGCCTAGCCCCCTAGGTCGGACAACGTCGTGTTGCCCCTGGCCAACCACAGCCTTGCTCCGAGGCATCGGTCAGTCCTCTCCGCTCGCTGCTGAAATGGCGCCACCAACCGTCGCCTGAGATCCACCCACGCCGGATCTGGAGAGGAGGAAGCTACGAGCCCCATTACCACCGTCTTGGCGAGCCACTAGCTTTTGCTGGCACCTCGCTCGGGCAGCAGCGAGGGAAGGGGTGAGGATGTTGGGTTGTGGCGGTGGCTAAGGTTGGCGCAGCCTGTGCCGCCCTCACTGTGAGGAGACACGGGGGCGTTGGAAAAGTCTGTTAGCCCAACCATAGTTTTCAGTTTTCTTTGGGGTCGAAAGACAAGCCCCCAAGATGATTCACAAATTTCACAAAATTAGATAAAACTAAGTTTGGGAGATCTCTGAATTTTGAGCAACTAAATTCGAGGAAAATTCAAAGAAATTGTGAACCCTATCCATCGGCGAAGGTCCTGCAGTATGCATGCCTGGTCTGTACATAGACCCTATCTAATAGTTACTTCCCCCGTCATAAAATACAACAACTTTTAACCTTAAATTTTTTTTGTTAAATATAATATTTTTTCATCTACATTTTCTCTTCAAACAACCATAATATTATTCTAGCATTTAAATTTTCTACTCATCTCATTTTCTCAACCAATTACAACCTTACCCCATTTAATTGTACCAATTTCTTGACACGTACCGTGTCCAAACTTTTTATATTTTAGAACGAATATAATATAAAAGTAGAAATTAGTCTTAGTATAGCCCCAAGTTGAGTATAGCTTCACCGCTAACTGCTTATCGGAAGCTCTTTAGCTCTTCAAATAAGACCGTAGTTAAATTGTCTGAACCGTATATCTCCCCTCTTCAGCTTCTGCCCCGACTAGACATGCAAACCGATCGGCGATCGGAGCAATTGCCACCACATCTTCCAAACACCAATGCAACTACGCAAGTTGGCCAAGCAGCGAGGCAACTAGCCAAGTAGCGCATGGACACACGCAGCATAGGATGGTCGCATGTAAACACTGCTCTTTTTCTTTAAAGGTGGGGACGTGGGGTGTACTCTGAATGACGGCAGAGAACAAAAGACAAGAGATCACAAGCAAGTGTTTTTCCAAAGTGAATGACCACTGTGCTAGTCAACATGTACTCCGTATATACTATCCGTGTTTTAAAATATAATAACTTAATACTAACTTACAATATAACACTATGAATCTAGACATATCATTTTCATGTAAAGATGTGTTTGGTTGGAAAGATGTCCCTGGATAGGTGATAGCGATCCAACTGTTGAAGGTGTTTGAATTGGTGAACAAGGGTAGATAGGACGGTTCAAAGAGGAAATATTCTAAAATACGTTGAATGAGTGCATCCGGCCAAACTAACCGAATGAGGATATTAATTTTGATCATTAGTAATTAATTGGCGACAATTAATGTTTTTTTAATTAGTAATAACTTTTCAAAATTAATGTCGAGGAGATATAATTAGTATAGTTTATGGTGAAACTAATAATAATTAACATATGTTATTATTACTTACTAGTTTATTATTTTCCTCCTATCCGTTCTATAAAAATTTGGATAGCCGTATCCACTCAACCAAATAAAAATTGAACCATATATCCCAAAAAATATGAATTGTTATATCCTATCTAATCTTATCCATGAACAAAACACACCATAAATTTATGATACTGGGTTCTATGTCTATTTATTACTATATGATAATAGTATTTCTTTTTGCGATGTATATGATAATATATATAGTATATGATAATAGTATATATTTTGAGCAGAAAGAAAGTACTAGATAATATCACGCATAGGGATGAGGGCCACCGGATTCCTGAGGAGGAAGGGCACAAGGCGCAACGAGACGGACGCGGCACAGGAGCGACGAGCAGGACATGCGACCTTCGTCCTTCCTCTCTCTCTCGTTGACGACAGGTCGGAATATCGGAGCAGGTACGTACGTAAGGTGGCGTTTTTGTTTTGCCCGTTAATTAGCGTGGTTGACGCGGCACGGACAGTCTCCGGCTCCAGCCAAGCGCAAACGAACAGTATGTACGACGATACGATCGACGAGCTGTACATGTTTCCAAACCGCCAGCGATCGCGACAGGGACGAAATTTCTGCAGATTAATATGCAGAGTGTCGTCCTCCGGGCAGTATATGTGCGAGAGCGAGCTATAGTAGCTCCAGATATGCGTGCTGATGTGTCAACCAGTGGCGCCTTGCGACAGGTGGTGCTCCTTAGAGCATCTCCAACAGCCTCTTAAATTGGACTCTCCAAACACTCATATAGCCAACTCTCTATCTGATTTGGCTAGTCAAACTCATTACTCGCTCTAACAGCCTCTCCATCTATCATCCCCATTATAAATCTATGACAAATAGGACCCCTATGTCAGCCTCTGCTACCCTTCAACTATGGCAAATTAATATCCATAGATAGAAGAAGAATTGACGAGGAGGATGGAGCAGCTCCGGCAGGTCGGCGAGGCCATCGGCGGCGTCAACACCCTCCTCGCCCACGCCTACGCTCTCGCGTTCCACGCCGTCGCCGCTGCCGAGGTCCGCGCCCGCCGGCGTAGGTGATGGCGGCGGCGAAGAGGGACGGCGAGGTTAGGGATGCCGTGAAGGAGAGGAAGAAGGTGTTGTTGGGAGACGACCACAGCACCTGGTTCCACGGCAAGAGGGAGTAACCCAACAGCATGTTCGCGCGCCATGGGAGAGGAGAGGTAGGAGCAACATCAACAAGAAGCAGCAGCAGCATACCAAAGCAACATCTTCAGACGCCTTCCGCTGGCTCGTCCGATGGCGACGGCGTTCTGCGGGCGGAGGTCCGGCTCGTCGTCACCGTCGCCGCCCCGCTCCAGATGGACGACGGCGCACGACGGCGGTGTCGCCCTGCCCCGTCCCGCTCCAGATCTCGCCGCGGACGACGGCGGCGTTGTATGCGCGGGCAGCAGCCTCGGCGGCGTCATAGGCGCGGGTGGCGGTCTCGGCGGAGTCGCGGCGGCGGCAGCGGCGCCGGGAGGACGACGACGGCGGCGCTGGCGGATGGGGCGGCGAGCAGGGAGGAAGCCAGAGGGGATGGGGAAAGGGGGAGAGCGGAGAGAGGGGGTGGGACCCACACCAAATGGCCAGCCGTCCTGGCTGGCCAACTTTGGCTAGTGAGGTGGGGAATTTAGCCAACCGGATGGCTTGGAGAGTCATTTGGCTAGTCTGTTGAAGTAGATTTTTTGTTCAAGTTAGCCAAATTTTAACTTAGAGAGCCATTTGGCTAGTCTCTTGGAGATGCTCTTAGATGGTCAAATTATCTCGCCCGTCGACTGGTGACCGATCGGTGGGTGAGATCCAAGGGCTTTAATTGTTTGAAAAAATTTTAGACGGTATAAGTATATAAATGTTTGAAAAATTGAGAAATATTCTACAGATTTCAAGTTAAACAAAATCAGCGGAGCGTAAGTTTATATGTGGGTGAAATTTATAGTTTTTGGATGGATGTTGTTGATTATTTTTTCTTTTTTTTATGAACGGTATCACCATGTAGATAATGTGAAGTTTATATTGATATAGTAGATAAAAACCAGGATTATAACTATGGAGGGTATAGTGACTAGTGAGGACAAAAAAAACTCGGCCAACTCGGCAATCACACCCATAAGCTGAACATGGCCAACAATACCACCACAGTGTTGAGGAAGAAACCTAGCAAGCTAGCACTGAACTGGCCACCGCTAAGCCTACAACAGAGCCACAATAGTCCAACGCGAAAATGCCCAGCCGCTGAAAGGGAGCAACGTCAAAGCTCCCTTTGGAGATGAAAAGGAAGAGGGTAAGAGTGGAGGACATATATGTTCTTCCCTCATTTAGGCCCATCGCCAAACAAGACAGACCGTAACGCTACAAACGCTCCACCCAACGTCAACCATGCTAGCCAGTTGATCACCAAATGTGTGAACTCCTAGTCGTCACCACATATTAGTAATGCATAGGAGAGGCAAGAGAGAAGAAAGATCCGCTTGTCCCACGCATAGACCCGACACCGTCATGGCATATAAGCAACGTCAAAGAAGATAGGACCTCCAAGGACAACACTTCTAAGTCATGACACCGGAGCACCACCACCATCTGCCCAAGGGTTCCCAGGCAAAGTTTTCACCTAGAGGATTCCTCCAAGAAAGGGATAATGGCCACCTTGACAACACTCTCTTAAGCCATTCTAGATAATGAGTTTCATGCAGTGGTTTCGAGGACTGAAACTCTTCCTGAGGAAATATAACACGTGAAATGTCACCATTGTCGGTCTGACTATTGCCGTGCTAGGTTTTCTCGCCTGGTGTCAACCTTTCCCACCCCGCTCTAAGACGCCATAGCACCATTATCACCCAAAGCAACCACCGATCGACCACTGCTAGCATGCAGTCGCCACCACACGTCCAACTAGCATCATCTCAAGGGAGCTCCCACCTTCAATTTGCCAGTCATTCTCGTTGGCTGCTCCTCATTCCTCTAGGGCCCCCATCTCGCCGAGCAACCTCCTCTTCGGTCGATGTCCAGTCTCCTCATTTTTCTTCACCTCGTCGGTTAGCCTCCTTATAGGATACCTCATCTTCAACCGACGGGCGGCCTCCTCTTTGGCCTCCTCTCCACCATATAAGGGGAGCCTTTCCACTGTCCATTCCGTTGATCACCACCACTGCTCGAGCTCATTGTCATTGTCGGTGGCCATTCCCACCATCGACGGCCATGGCCGCCTACCATGCGCACCGGCGATGCCACTAGCCAGCACCTCAAGCCGCCGCACCGTTGTCGTTGCGACCCCACCGAGCTGCCACGGTAGCTCTCCAATCAGATCTACCTAGGGTAGCACCAACTCTGGTAGAGAGGCAGCAAATCTAGTAGAGAGGTGCCAGATCCGGCCACACTCCCTCTCTATTGGTAGCATGGAGGTCGTGGTCGATGCGCCATAATCTATGCCGCCATGGTTGTCGTCACCCCCAGTTGGTCATGACCCACTAGTTCCTCGTCATCACAACATCAGTTGTCACCATCTCTGCCTACACTAGATCTTCGAGAGAAAACATGGGAATAAGGAGGAAGAAGTCCCGCAGCCGCTGCCATTGTAGTCCTGTGGATTCCACCGACCTACTCGGGTGGTGGCGATGCAAGGGGAGAAGTTCGATGAAGGTGCAGCGCAGTCGCCTTGGTCGCCACCTAAGCCACCTCACGGAGACAACGCAGGGGCCTGTTGTGTGCTACTCATGGTAGCTGATGTTGTTGATTTGATTGGTTAAACACAAGAGATTTATTGAATAGAAAGCATTATACACCTCAAGACAATGATTTAACCTATGTGTTGTGTACACAAGGTGTAAGGTAGACTTTCATGCATCTTTTGTTGGAATGTCCCTTTAATCAAGAATGTTGCTAAAGGTTACATATCATTTGGAGCACAATCCTAGGTTTTGAGCAGACATTACAGTTGGCTATGGATAATTATCAGGATTCACATTTTGTGGAAAAAAGTCTTTAGGCTTGCGAGAATATTAGCATCCAGATGAATGGCTTGATTTTTGAAGATAAATTACCTTCCATTCTTGTTTGGAGTTGTCTTTTCAAGGATACTAGTGGATGCCTCGCGCGTTGCAGCGAGATTTGAGAATTCTTACTGAGAAACATTGTTGATCAATCTTCGCGTGTTTCCTTTTTTTACTCACTGGTTGCATGTTTTATTTCCGACAAAATAATGTAGAGTACGTGTTTATCAAGTGGGCCGCTTTCGTCCGTTGGCTACTAAGAAAGAACAAAAAAATTTTCTTCTGTTGCTTACTGGGCCGATAGCCCACTGGGTGGAGACGTCAAGGGAGAGGTTCATTCCTTTTTTTTTTGCCAACAGCAAACTGGATACATGCGATGTTTGAAGGCCATCCGATCAAGATCTGACAGTTAATATGCGTCGATGACGTGGCGAGCTGTGGTGCAAGCTTTATAGCAACTAGGAAGGTAGCCCGCGCATTCGCGCGGGCATATATCGTGGGCTGCGTTGAGAACAGATCATATTAATTAGATAGCCTCTGCCATCTTTCAGAAGTACGTTTCCTCGACAAATATTCTTCGTCAACATCACTTTGATAATTTCTCTAAGTTATATACTATATTATATTCAATTCATCATCAGTATAACCAATTATCTATAATCTTTATCATTATATAAAAAATAGTAGACTTAATTTGTTTAGAACATGTTTAACAAATGAAGTGTATATTAAAATCAGGGTGGTTTTTATTTTCATTAGTTTTGGGGGGTTGGTGAAAAAGTAGGACCTAGCTAAACTCATTGTTCCTTTTCCCCTACCGTACGGTTTTCTCACAGCTTCTAGTCATTGTGTCCTACAACTGAGATGTGGTCGTTGCACCTATGGAGGTTTCCTTGTGATTTATCATAGTGGTGATCTCATTTTTTGTCAAGCTTAGTTAGTCACTTTCCATGGTATATCCTAAAATCTAAATGGACTCCAAAGTTAATGCTTCAAGTGTATATTCATAGACCATTAATGCTCATATAGTTGATTCACCTTTTGAATGGTCTATGCAAAGAAAATAAACAGAGTTACCGGGAAGGTGTAGAAAGCCATAACCACACGCATGTTAATTCGATGGTAACATAGTTTAGAGCAAATACACGAAAGATCATTTAGCTTGCTTGCATTATTTCAGCACATTTAAAAAAAATCACGAAATAATTGGAGTTTGTTTTCTCTAACTATGGGCATTGGATTTGCTATGCATTGGTAGCTTGGACTATTCATATTTTAGTTAGTTCTATTTACTTAGATAGTGTCTATCTAATTTAGCTATGCAAGTTTGCAAAAACAACATATGATGATGTAACCTGTGTTGTTGGATTATTTCATAATTCTTTTACGGTAATTCCAATGACATGTAAAAGGGCAGGGGTGTTCACCCTAAAAAAATAGTTTTATAGTTATACTATTGATTTAATTTAGCTTGTTTGCAGACTGGTGTATAATGACGTAATATATGCAGCCAATTTGTTTAAGGTGTTTCAATTTTATTTGTATGATATACAAAGCATGTGGGTCGAATATGGGCGAATGGCATACTTTGTATATAAGAAAATATAAGCATACAGATCTTAAATTCTTGGTTTAATTATAAATAGAGCAAAAATCAGACGTGCATCTTCAATATTATGGTTTTTCTAATATATAAATTATTGATTATATATTTATTTTTTAATAGCTAAAAATAGGGAGGGGACAGGTAGTGGTATGTGCATATCAGTAGGTGAGGAGTTGCATGCGATTTATTTTTCTAACTTTTATAAATAATGGAACTTAAAATTGACGCTGATAGGTTTCATTTTGTTCAGAATTTATAAGGTTATTTCTGATTTTTAGGACATGACACATGGCGAGTTTAGAGCATTTGTAGAATGCCACGTGGTGGCTTGAGAACGTTTGTAGTGATAGATAGATTGGTTCAATTTACACTATATGGAGATTTTCTATTTTCTATGTTATTTTATACAAATCTTATTTTCAGTTCAAATTTTGCTATATGATACATAGTGATAGTGTAACACCTTATGTGTTATTTTTTAAAAATAAATCCAATAAACATTTATCTTTAAGCAGTAAGATTGATATAGACTATCATTGTTTATTAACAGATAAATTATATGGGATATGAGGCTACGGATAGTTTGAGATAGATCCAATTAATGGATTTACCGTTTTGAGTTATCTATATTTAAATATAAATATAATCTTTGTGAACCAAAATGATATATTTCTTCTACTACTTATTATTTAAATCTTACTAATTAATTATCCGTGTTTCATGATGTTCTAATATAAGCTACGTGCTATCAATCAAGTGTTTTAAACTCTATATGATTTCCCTAAAAATTGTGTCTCGAGTGTCCAATAGCTAGTCCAAAGTAACATATTTTTTTTACTTGTTAAATATAGTTAATTTGGGTCTTGAATTATGCAACAAACGTACGTACAGTGCATAAAAAATAGTTATATGATTTTAGATTGTATAGTCATATAATATGTTTTCAATCTACCACATCACCAAAATAGGAGAGATAGGAACAGAAGGGTCATCAAAATAAGAGAGAAAGAAACAGAAAGGAAGGAGGGGCCAATACATCCACATACGTGCGTATGGTGGCATGGCGTGCGTACCACACGTACAGGTCGGAAAGGAGAGGAACGTGGGCCTTTCAATTTTTTTATTTTTTTAGGTAGATAATAATGGGTCCACCATATTTAAAGGAAAATAAATCTAATTTATTAGATTGCCATGTGGCGGCTTAGAAGCGTTTGTAGGAGTTCTATGTGGCGGCTTGAGAGTGTTTGTAGAAAGTTTAATAGACTTTTAGTATATAATAGATTATGACTTAGTGGGTACTAACTATATATAACTATATATAGGAAGAAGAGATATAATCTCATTTTATTTATGCTCCGGTTAAATCATGTAGAGAGAGTTATTTTGTCATCTTGGATTGGTTCGTTGTAATATTTGTTTCGTAGTTGTTTAATGTATAAAATTTAATTCGGGGCTTCCTCTACTGTGATTTCCTTAAAAAATAAAATATAAAACCACGTTGTCAACATGTCTAGTGGTTGTAGCACATGAAACAATAATTTGTTTTAATTTCCTAGTGAAGTTGAGTGTTGCAAATAAGCCACTGTGCAAACATAGGGAAGACAATTTCTTGTGTTCTCTTAAGAGAAAATACTACAGTATATCATGTGGTTTCCAGTTCCTTGATCTAGACATCTAGGTTTGTGCGTGTGGTTGGTTCCTGTTGAAATTAAGAAGATATCGATCACCATCTCATCAGTTGTCTCCATAGCGCCCATCGCATTTGCCATGCAAGTCAGGGCAAACAAATCTCGATCCACTGATTAATTGAACACGGTCGTAGTAGACTACTTCGTCGAAATTATGAGAAAGCAAAGCAGCTTATACAATACACAAGTCGTACGTGCTGCAAGTGTACTCTGCTTTTTGTATAGTCAGCTTTTCACATATACAAAGGCACAAAGCTGTACGTGTATCGACATCTTCAATTCCTGTTACAAGAAAGTCTCAAAGTATTCGAGGTTGAGAGCATTTATGTGTGTGTAACTAATCTTGATACGCCGGTGAGAATCGGATCAAGTCTGCATGGGCATGACGCCGTTTTGACCTTTTTTTTTTTTTTTGCGCACGAATCAAGAAGGTCGTGTTAGCATATTTTAAGATCGATAGGAATAACTGCTTCGGCATTTTCTATGAGCTTATGTTTTTCCTTTAAGAAAGAAATGTTACATTATCTAAAAAAACATGCCCTTTACATTAGGTTCACATTATTAGGAATGGCCTCAACCCATATAATTGGAAATGTGTTAGGTGTCCATAAATGGATAAAGCATAAATCACATAATTTCTTTTACCTAACTGTTTTTATCGGGGAATTTTCTTTTTATGTGAGAATGCATGTTGTGCGCGAGGGAGGAGGACAGACAACTCCACTTGTAAGTATACTACCTCTAGGTTGATAATAATTATTGTTTTGAATAAGTCTGATGCCAAACTTTTAAATCTGATTTTAATTATGGATAACTTTTAAAATATAGAGATAATATGTATAGATTAATCTTAAAATACATATTTATGATATTTTGTGCATATATTATAATAGAAAAATAGTGGTCCAAATTATTTTGGCGACTGTCCCCTTATCCAAAACGATAAAGTAGTATGTCTACATCAGCGTGATATTATAATTAATAGTATGTTAGGGTGTGAATCTTTCGTTTTTATTTATTTAAGTTTTAGTTGAATTGGTTAATACATAAGTAACTTACTATCTCCGCCCCGAAATAATTGTACTTATAGATTATTTAGAATATATTAAGAGCTAAGAAGAAAACGTATCTTATACACGTAAGTTTTCACTTCTACAAAACCATGCACATCAGTTAATAGATATTACTGAAAATTTCAGAAAAAAATTGAACATAATGTAAAGTCTTGTCGTCAAATTCATCGTACACATAGAGAGGGAAAAGTAACTTGCGTTATGACGTGTGCACTCGAAGCTTGTATCCACAGCATATGCTATATTATAAAACATTTGTAAATTTATGACGTCAAACAAAGTTTGACGTGAGGTATAGTTTGGTGATAACTAAAAATTTGTGAATCAGTACCGAAGTAGTACAAAAGGACAACTACCCTGTTCTAAGTTCTAACTGCCCTCCATTTCAACCGATTAGACCCAGGACCGTAAAGCAGGAAAACCATGTTGTTGGGTAATTTGCTGGACTGATAAAGAAAGCTGCAAATGGCATCCTCCCCAGGTGTAGCTATAATGTAACCTCTCAATCAGCATTCCTGTCTAGCTATCCTTTTCCTCCCCGGAAACCGCAACATACTACTCCAGTCTCACTTTTAAGTGTAGTCAAACCGCTTTTTTCACCATTTGACCACCCATTTTATTTAAAAAATTATAAAAAATAAAAAATAATAATAAGTCAAGTATTTATTATCTAATATCAATAAAAAAATACTAATCATAAAAATATTTTAAATAAGACGGATGGTCAAACGTCAAAATAGAAACCGATAACTACACTTAAAATATGAGACGGGAGAGTACTCAACAAAACTAACGCGACAACAGTAGCTTTTGACTGCGTTTTCAACGAACCACTCAAGCAACCAGAGAAGAGGATCAAAAACCACACTGATACTAATCATGATCGATTTCTTCCTCGTGTTGGCTACAATGATGCTGCATGCTGTACTTCCAACTTGTCTCCATTTCTCGTTGATGCCAAAATGGCAGGCTTTGTGCAATCAAAACGAAACCCTCTCATGATCAAAGTACACCACAACAACACTCTAGCTACTGGCTACTCCTATCACCACGCAAAAGTTGTTGTACCAACCAATAAAGCGATCGATCTCCTACTACCAGTCCAGCAGCAACGAAGCACAAGACAAGGAATTACTCCTCCACCCAACGAAAGCATTATTTATTTACTGACCAAAAGATCACCGCACCTCACCTCACCTCTCTCCCGGCTGGCTCCGATCGAATCCCCTCCTGGATTTTGATGCATCGATTGGATTGGATGATGCAGCTATCCACGATGGAGAAACTGTGCGTGTTCTCTCGCGTGCACCATCATCATCGTCTTCGTCGTCTCCATCATGGCGTCTCGCCGGCGCCTCCAGCGGGAGGAGGCGCCGGCCTGATGTCCTTGAGCACCCCCACTACCTGCTGCATCGAGGGCCTCTTCTCCGGCGAGTGCGCCGTGCAGAGGAACCCCACCTGCAGGCACTCCACCATCTCCCGCTCCGCCACCGTCATCGTTGTCTTTGCTGCTCCACGGGTGCCGCCCTCCTCCTCTTCCTCTCTTAGCCTCGCGTCGACGATGTTGAGGCTCTTCCGGTTCCGGATCACACCTCGGGCCCAGCTCACCGTCGAATCATCCCATCTCACCTGTCCTGTCACAAGCTCAAACACCAGCACGCCGAAGCTGTACACGTCACTCTCTGGGGCCACCTCTCCATTGTTACTATCCATGGGGTGTATGTAGTCCGATATCCTAGGCTCTAGGTCATCGCCGAGGAGGACGTTGGTTGGGACCAGATTGCCGTGCACAATTGGACGTCCCGATGATCCTGCCCATCCCTGGTGCAAGAACGCGAGCCCTCGTGCGATTCCTAGTATGATGTGGTACCGGGTAGGCCAATCATCTATGGACTTCTTGTTCTGCTCCGTGGTGTCCCACATATCAGCACCGGTTTCTTCCATGTCCATACTACTTGCTGGTAGCTCATGGAGCCACCGGTAAAGGTTGCCCTTCTCTATGTACTCGTATAGGAGGAGTTTCTCCTTTCCTGCTCAAACGATGCAAAATTTGAATTTCAAATTCATGAAGCCAAGGAGTTCAATTGTTATTCTATCCATACTTTATATAATATATTGCGATGTAAAAATGCATGAATTTCAAAGGATTTTCGTTGAAACATACTGTTCAAATCCACATAAATTAAATTGTTTTACGTGAAAGCAAAGGAATTTAATTGTTATTCTATTCGTAGTTCTATATAATACAATGTAAAAACCGAATGATTTTTTAGCAAAAGAATAGGAGGAGTGCAGTTAGATCAGCTATCAGTTTTCAGCATGAAGCCATTTTCAAATTTGGTTTTGCCACTCATCATACAGTGAAAGATATGTTTTTGGAATTTTGTCGAGACTACACATTCTAGTCAAAGAACAAGACAAATTTTAGTGGAAAACATGAATTTTATACTTTTATTTCTCAAGTCATTATCCAAAACAAATGACTTTTTTCGGAACCAATTTTGCTGACCTGCAATGCAATAGCCAAGGAGCGGAAGAATGTTTGGGTGCCTGAGCCTTGCAAGTTCCCGGAGCCCGGCCGCCGCCGCCGCGACGTCGCCGTCGTCGTCGCCGCCGACCCCGGCCACCGCGCCATCAACGACGCGCACGACGACGTGCAGGTCCCCCGGGAGCACGGCGCGGTACGCGGCGCCGCTGCGGCCGCCGACGTCGGCGAGCTGCGACTCGCGCCCGAACCCCGACGTCGCCGCGGTGAGGTCGGCCAGCGTCAGCTCCATCAGCGGCCGCTCGACCAGCACCACCGGCGCGGTGGCCGCCACCTTCACCGCGCCCACGGCGACCTCGTCGTCCTCCCACGCCGCCGCCGCCGCCGCCTTCTTCCCTCCCTTCTTGCGCCGGTTGAACCCACACGCCACGCACCCTGCCATGAACGCCACCGCGGCGGACACGGCCACCACGCCGCAGACCACGACGACGACGATGAGAACGACACGCTTGTGCTTCTTCCTGCCACTGGGCGGCGTCATCGTCGCCTGAGCCGGAGCCGGCGCCGACGCCGGCGGATTGTCCTCGATCACTAGTGACGACGCATTGCCGGCTCTGAGGAACGCGGAGCGGCCGAATTTGGTGACCCAGGTGGAGTTCACGACGCCGGAGAAGTTGTTATCCGATATGTCCAAGAACTCAACGCCGTCGAGCGGTGGCAGGTCGTCGGGGAACCTCCCGGCCATCGAGTTCCGCGACATGTCGAGCCGCCGAACCCGCGTCAGCCGCCGCAACCCCTCCGGCACGGCGGCGATCCTGTTCCCGGACACGTCGAGAACCACCAGGCCGGCGGCGAGCCCGTCGACGCCGACGACGGAGGTGAACCCGTTGCGGGATGCGTTGAGCGATGCCATCCGCGCGCTCGCCCCGAGCCGCAGCGCGCCGCCGAGCCGGTTCCGCGACACGTCGACGGACCTGAGCAGCGGGGCGCGCCAGAGCGCGCCGCCGCCGAAGCAGTCGTCGCCCTCGAGGGAGTTCCCGGAGAGGTCGACGGTGAGCAGCCCGGACAGGTTCCCCAGCGCCGCCCACCCGACGACGCCGGCGAGGTTCCGCGACGGGTATGCCAGCCTCCGCACGGGCCGGCACGACGGCCGCCGCGGCAGGGGGAAGTTGGTGACGTTCTTGAACGCGGCGAAGACGATGCCGGCGTCAGGGAGCGGCACGGTGCAGTTGGAGGTGCTGTTTCGCGCGGCCGCAGGCGCCGTCGCCGCGGACGCCGAGGTGGCGGTGGCGGCGACGGCGAGGAGGAGGATGGCGTGGAGCATGGGCGGCATGGGCGTAGGAGGAGGAGGGGGATGTGTGTGTGGTGGAGCAGTGGGCGGAGACGAGGGAGACGACGGCTTAATCAATTTTAATCATGGGACCTGACCGCAACATGGATTACTGTAGCACACGCGGTTAGTACCCTACTTGGCTACTTGCTTGCTTAGCTGTGGAGGTTAGCGATTAATCTGGGCTTAATCATGATGGGTTACTGGGCTAATTACTATATGACATGGGCGTCTTCAGATTCCAGCCCACAAAGTTTGCTGGTGGAGGCTCCTTCGAAGAGCACGGTTTGCGACGATTTTGGGCCGAATTCAGCCCACCTAGCTCAGCTGTTTGCTCTAGGTGTCCGCGACCCAGGATCTAAGGTGCTACTGAGGCTCTTGTAATCACTAGGCTAGAGACCCTTTCGATGCATTATAACTTATCTCTGAATATTTTTACACTTTTTATCACCATTTATATAGGTTCGAAGCGATGAGACTGATTTAAACACTGAGGTTTTCAAGCAAAGTCATGGAAAAAAATTGAAAGTATTTTGAAAGTTTGGGGGAGTAAAATGAACTTTTTTTCTACTAAGTTTGTACTGGCTCAATGGTGTGCCATTCATACTATCTCTTTCTATGCCACTGAATTTTCAATAATTTTAATATTGCCATTGAGATGGATAGTTTTTCATAATATCCAAAATATCCTTATAGACCTATAAGATTGAGAATTAACTTATTCCATTAGAGGTTTCAAAAAGTTATGGTTTTCTTAACCTCCTTACACAAAATTGAAGTTTTTATGTTTCATGATGTCATTCATGTTTTCTACAAGATATCTTTTGTGACATATGAGAAAGGAATCGCTTACAGCAAATTAAAGATATATAATAGCACAAAACTATTTTGTGTAGCATATTAAAGATGATTTACATTAAAAAGGAACAACAACAAAAGTATTAACATCTAACAAACAAGTTATGTTTTATAAAAAAAATAGTAATGCAAAAATTGTGAAACTTATACAAACTTCTATGACGTGCTAAGAGGCTAGATAAAAGTTTTCAAAACTTTTTGAATCATGTAGTGGGGTCAATCAATTGTCAACTCTTATATATAGTAGTAATATGCATGCGTCAACGCTATGACTTTTATTTTTTGAGGAAACTGACGTCAGGAGCTCTACCGGAATTTATTTTGAGGAAACTGACGGACGGCAGGAGCTCTACCGGAATTTGATTAGAGGGAAAAAAGTGCTTATAAACCATAAAAACTAAAGAAAACAAGATTCAAGGAGGTCTAAAAGCCTATCTACGAAGGTCTATTTCCTGCTTTACAATATAATATATACCACATCCCTCTCCGATCTAACAATATTATTGAAAATTCTATTGTTTATCTCTAGCCAAACATTCCACCAAGTGGTAAGGAGTGCTCCTCTAGTTGCCAACTTTTGCTCCTTTGAGCCAACGCGATCAATTTCAGTCCACCAATTCGAGGTTCCAACTGGAGGATCAGCATTGTTCCTTGCCAAATTTTGCCAGACACAAACTAAGCTCCACACTTGTCTGACAAAAACGCATCCGCTGAACAAATGGTTAGTATCTTCAAAAGCACGCATGCATAGACAACATATCCAATTGCATGGCCAGTGTCTTCGAAGTAAGTTTTGCGTGGTGAGGGTTTTTTTATGAAGAACTAGCCATCCAAAGAACCTAGATTTTGGTTCAGCCGGCGCCTTCCAGAGCGAGGAGAAATTTATGGAAGCAAACGATCCTTTAAACTGGAAAAGATATGCGCTCTTACTTGTGTATGTCCCTGACTCGTTCCAATTCCATGAGATATCATCCGAGCAGGCTTCCCAAGCAAACTAATTCTTGTATCTCTTCCACTATGGTGATTTGCCTGAAAGATACAATCTAGTTAATTATTGTCAAGAAGCTCAAATTGGACCTTTCTTTGCTTTCTTTTGGCCAACTTGAAACACAAAGGTGCTATATCTTTCGGGCAACAGTTTTGGAGCCAATTGTCATGCCAGAAGCTTGTTTTCGCTCCATTACCCAACCTAATTGTCGTCACCGCCTGAAATAATCTTTTGTCGGATTCATCACAGGGAACCGGCATACTAACCCAAGGTTTTCCTTCATCCTTCCAACTAAACCAAAGCCAGCGAAGACGAAGCGCTCGCGAGAATCTCTCTAGATCCGGAAGGCCTAGCCCTCCTAAAGATTTAGGTTTGCACACCGTTTGCCAGTTAACTAGGTTGCTGCTCGGGTTGGTCTTGTTTGGATCTTCGCCTTTCCAAAGAAAGGCTCTTGGAAACGATCAATTCTTTTTAACACCCATTTGGGTGCCTGAAGAGCTGTAAGATGGTGAATTGGCATCGAACTCTGAACTGATTACACCAGGGCTTTATGTCCTGCCGATGTGAAGAATCTTTCTTTCTAGTTTGGGATGCGTGAACCGATTTTCTCGATCAGGGGAAGGAAATCAACTTTCCTTAGTTTTCGGTAATGAAGGGGTAACCCGAGGTATCGGCATGGGAACTGTTTTATCAACCCAGGGAAATTAGCGAGCAAGGAGCTGAGGTCTACATCTTCACATGTAATTGGGTAGATCTCTGTTTTGCTAACATTTGTGTGAAGTCCCGAGACTTGTGCGAAAAAGGATAGCAGCTGTACCAATGCCGACAAATCACTGGGTTGGGGCTTCACAAAAATCGCGACATCATCCGCATACAGTGATCATCCAACGCTACGACTTAACGGCATATTATAGAAATGAATGATAAACTTGATGCATGTTACAGAAAAAACAAAGTCGATGGTAAATTGTTAAACCAATGAAACTAAATGGCATGGAGTAGATCTGTTTTATAAGACATTTACGGGAATCATTCTCAAGAAAATTCCTACGTTTAAATCTACACCATGTTCTGCAGTTCATAAAAAGATATATTTTGTAGTAACACAAAATTGGGAGAAATTTGGTCTTGTTGTATGCGTGAGCTAGGAGCGAGGGCAGGAAGTTCCAAATTATGAATTTAAATAAGAGAATTACTAGTAACATTTACTCAAATTTGACATACTCCCCCAACCATCCTCTCGCAGTCTCACTCCCAACTATAAATCATTTTGGATAAAATTTTGGATACTCGTGGCATGCTTTTCAAACTGCTAAAACGGTGTGTTTCGTGCGAAAACTTTCTATATGAAAGTTGCTATAAAATATCAAATTAATCTATTTTTTAAGTTTGTAATAATTAAAACTCAATTAATCATAAATTAGTACCATCTCGTTTTACGTAAAATACTTAATCTTCATCTTCAAGAGAAAAGAACACCACCTTACTAAGGGACATTGCTATCTCTTTTTCTCAAATCTTAAGTTATGCTATACAATCTAAGAAGAAAACTATTTTGAGATGGAGGGAGTACTTTTTCTGCAGAAAATAAAGAGGAGAGGAAGTGAGAGAGATAGAGGCGAGCAAAGTGAAAATAAAAAGGAAGAGAGAGGATGTGTGAAAATTTTGAAATGGGTGAGAGAGAGATCGGTGTGAAAATTTTGAAGTGAGTGGGAGGGAGATGTATTTTCACGTGCGGTTGGCTTATGTCGCCCGCATGGAAAAATGCATTATCCCGTGCGGGCGTCTTAAGCCAACCGCACGGGATAATACGATATTCTCCCGTACGGTTGGCTTAAGACGCCCGCACGGGATAATGTATTTTCCCGTGCGGGCGACAGCCTGGTGCCGGTCCCCCTATTTTCTCGTGCAGTTCTACTTACGGACCGCATGGAAACAAAAGGGGACGGCGTCCACGAAAATCTATCCAGTAGTAGTGCTAGTCTGTCCTGATTTATTGTACTAGAATGTGTCACATCCACCCAAAATCCCTTATATTATGAGACGGAGGGAGTATTTTTCAGATTTTTTTTCTAACTATTTGGACAACACACATAAAACATACTAGGTCCTTAACCTTTCCCTGAGTTAGTTACACATTTCTTTCACTTGCTAGCTTTGACAGTACTAGCTAGGGGTCAGCAGGCTCAATCCACGAGCTTGGAATTTCTCTACCCATGTCGACAAAAGACTACAAGAAGACACACGAAATCCATCCCCAAGAGAGAACTGAGAAGGCATCCAAACTAGTTACTACACACAAAAGTAAAAGATTAGGAACAAGCTGCAAATTAAGCTACCCCATCACTACTACCTAATCCTGACATCCTGTGGATGATTCCCCTGATCAAAGTTGACCTTGTCCCCTCCCTAGGCCCATCCGTATGGTTTTAAAAATATTCCAGATTAATCATCTTGTTGCTCACAGGCTAGCCAGAATCATGCATCACATTGGATGGCCAATTAATTAATTATTTTCTCTCCTCCTTTTCTAATGCGTCTATAGGGAGATTATTAAAGAAGAAATTAAAACTTTGTGGTGTCCCGGGTAGAAATGTTTCGCTCTCGTCACATGACACGACATGCCGTCCCAAATTCTCATTCAGCTATGGTCATCAGAGATTCCGGAAAAGTAATTATTTGGACGATGGGAAAGAGATGGCATGGGGAAAAATGAAACTTTTCGGTGTGCGTTTTCTATAGGTCTAGCTAGGGTTCTTGTCTGGTCTTATAAGCTACTACTAGCTAGGTCATGGATTTTCTAGAGCAGCTCATTTCTGTTGCCAAACTATAGGTTCCATACGGGCTTGTTTGTCCCAACTCCACCTCCCCTGGAGCTAAAGTCCTGCCAAACAGTTTCAGCTCCACCTAAAATAGAAGCGGAGATAAGTGGAGCCAGATTTAAGCTGCTCTATAACTCTACTCCAGACCCAACTCCTGGAGCTAAATTTAGGAATTGGAGCTTTACCAAAGGTGATGGTAAATTGGTTATACCGTTTCGTATCGCCCCATCTACAAATAAAACACTACCTCGATAAAACCCTCTCTGTTTATTTCATTGGGCTTGTTTTACCATCTTGCATTAGACACTGGTGGAGAAAGGGGTTTTACTCTCGGTTCGTAATCCCCTGTAGTCCCGGTTTTCAAACCGTGACTACCAATCCGGGACTAAAGATCACTATCTTTAGTCCCGGGTGAAAAAACCGGGAGTAAAAATCCATCTTTAGTCCCAGTTGCCAACTGGAACTAAAGATAGAGCCTTTTTAGTCCCGGTTGGTAAAGATAGAGCTAGCCTAGCTAGATCCGGTTGCTCTATTATTATTTTCTTTTCTTCATTGTGTTTTTAATATATTGATTTCACTCCATCCCCATCCCAAAATCCCAAATAAATTATCCCCAAATCCTCAAATCCCTAAATCGGCCATATTCAAATAGATCACAAAATCTTAAAACAAAATTACATCACAACTTCTACAAAATTCATCACAAATACATCACATATTCACGGACATCACACACAAATCAAATACACAGATCCGAATCACAAATTCTTTAAAAAAACACACAAGCTGCCGACCGCTGCCGCGTCGCCCGCCGCGAGGCCCCGCGGTCCGCCGCCGCGCCGCCCACTGCCGCGCCGCGAGGCCGCCTCCCCGCCCCGCCGCCGCGAGGCCTCTGCCCCGCCGCGCTGCCGCGAGGCCGCCGGCCGCCCGATCTATCAATGGGATGATGGAGAGGGAAGGAAAGGAGTTAGAGGAGAGAAGTTAGAGAGGAGGAAGAGGAAAAGATGATGGGGGAGGGAAGGAGAGGAGTTAGAGGAGAAGAGGAGGAGGAAGAGGAAGGGATGGGATGAAGAGATAAGGTCAGTGGAGGAAGAGGTGAAGAGATAAAGCTGCCCGTCTACTCCTCCTCCTCGATCTCGCGGTTGGCAGATGCCTCGTACTCTCCGCCACGATCCTTTGTCCCGATTGGTATTACCAACCGGGACTTAAAAATAGATCTTTAGTCGGACTAAAGATAGTAGGCATCTTTTTTCCCGGTTGGTGTTACCAACTGGGACAACAAATAAATCTTTAGTCCCGGTTGGTAACCGGGACTAAAGATTAAAAAGCAGCTCTAAACTTTTGAACCAGGACTAAAGATAATCTTTAATCACGGTTTTTATTGCAACCGGGACTATTGTGGTTTTTGGCCGACCGAGTAAAGATGGTTTCTCCACCAGTGAGAGGTACCGAGTTAAAAAAATATCATTATGTTTTTTTCATATGAGTGTCCAAATCTAACAGTATAGTAGTCACAAATGGAGTCTGGCACGCGAATTATTATTAATTAAACTTCCGTATAAGTAGAAATGGAATGGTGGTTTTTTTTTATACTCCCTCCGTCCCAAAATATAGCAACTTTTAGCTATGAACCTGGACAAGTCCAGATTCATAGCTAAAAATGCTTACATTTTGGGACGGAGGTAGTATGTTGATTAGTCCCAGTGGATATTGCTGGTCAACAACTTGATTGACACGGACAAACGTAAATACCTGCTACACTTAAATCGATTTGGTTTGGAATGAGTCGGAGCTCAGTGAGATCCTTATCAAAGGAATCATTCCAAGTTGTATATCGCGACTAAACGGTATATGAAGTGTTATAAAGTAATTGGACAATTTCACCTAACATCTGCTGATGAATCGTCCCCACGGTGATTCATTTTAGCGATTCGAGGACCAAAGACATGCTCATGGTTTCATTATTCCGATCTGAAGGTTGTTCAGAGATCGAGATCCATGATTAATTTACAAATTCATGTCCATATAAATATATATAGTATCAACTGTTGGGATGGAGTTGTTGAGCTTGAACTAAAATCTAGAGAGAAGGCTGATCTAACTCCATAGACAATTAATTCTACGGAAATTAAAATAATAAACCTAAACATATATGTATATGTATATATAAAGAAATGTTAATTAATTGCATTCATGCAATGATATGTAATGTAAATATATACTCCCTCCGTCCCATAAGAATTGCATTTCTAGCTCCAAGTCTTTGTCCCATAAAAATTGTATTTCTAGCCATGTGGGGCCCAACCAATTGATTCATCTATATAATTTTCCTTCCATCCCACGTAATTTGGGCTGCTAATACTTGTAATTTTATTAAGTATGCTAATTATATGGGTTAATTCTCTCAAACTTCTTTTTAATCATTTGTATATATGGAATGTGTGCATGCAGTGGGTTCATTAAATAAGGTTATTGTGGTTATTTTTCAATCCTACTATTTTATCTTAAATTAGCTAGAAATGCAATTTTTATGGGACGGAGGTAGTATATAGTCTGTGCTATGTGTACATATTATATTTTGCAGGTATATATAGAAACCTGGTACCACAGTGCTGGAGCCCTTGCGGGGTATGCAGGCATTGTATGCCAACAACTCCAGAATATGCCGCATGCATGCATGTACTTAATTAATTAAGAAAAATAATTTAGTCGAAATAATGGTGAGCTATATTAGCAAACACTTGCTAGCTTGGCCTCTTAATTTCATCGTTTGTTCGTTGTATTATCAATCACAACCAAAATTTATTCTTTTTATTTTAAGTTTTTTATTGTAGTTCATTTTCCAGTACAGCAGTACTGCCATTTAATCCACTAAGAACATAAATATAAAAAAAGTTTGTCTTTTCATTACTTATTTTAATTTTTTAGTGACTTGGCCGTAGATATATCAAACATCAGATTGATCTCTACATTTGTATAGTGCAAATTCATCATAAGTTGTCGTTCAAGGGAAAATGTTTTTCTTTTCATCTTCTACTCGTTAATTTGGCATTTAGCTAGTGGATTTTCCTACGCACAATTTTGCACGATGCAAGATTTTAAGTAGAATTGGATTTCATATATAATTCTTAGCTTCTATTTCCATATATAAGTACAATTGCAATAATTTGTATACAATATTTTTTTAAAAAAAAATAGACTTCATACGTACTATAGATACGGTTGCATTTTGTATACAGCTATATATATCAATCAATCTACATCATATAATCTAGATCCACCACAACCACCTGGTGCAATTTTTCTCCGGTAAAAAGGGTAATTTATAAACCTCCATAGTGAATTGGTTGCTCTTTTTTTTTTTACCTCGCTCTGAATATAATATACAGTAGATACAATAAGCAAGGCTGTTCTTTTTTTTCTTTACATTTCTCATTTAGTTTATTTTTTTTAACTAAAAACATCACTGCTAGCTATCTAGCTAGACTTCTTTTCTCACCCCTTTAATCAATTTAAGTCCATGCGCAACGTAAATATGCCTTTATTAATTTGCTTGTTGCTTGCCCAAGTACTGACCAACAGTTTCTCCGCGTAGAGCTAGAAAAGACAGCAGAAACGACTAACTAATCATCAGAAGGTGATGAGCTGAGATAACACTTTACACTACACATGCGGCCATGCATATGTGTGTAATCATGCAACAATTAAATTGATCGAGCTCGTTTGTTGTGTTGTCACACAAATCAGCAGCAAATTAAACTTTTTTTTTTCAAATTTCCACCTATGTAGGAGAAAGCAGATAGGGCATATGCAAATCGATCCCATGAATTCCGTGACGACGCAACCACATTCTGCCGGCCCATTCGTGTGATCGTTCGTCCCCTTTTAATTTCGATCGGAAAGCACACACTACGCATATGAGGAGGAAGCAAGAGGCCCCCTTTTTTGCATGCGTCCCCCTGAACCATAAACAACCAACCAATTTGACCAAAAGGGGTCTGGCTGCTGTTTAGGTTTAATTTTGATGTTTACTAGTTGATTACCCATGGTTGGAATGTATGATGGATAAGTTGGCTCTACAGAATAACAGATGGTTGGTTGTTGAGTGTGATTTATATATATACATGCAGAATTATATCCAGGCCTACATATATATCTTTTGCCCGGTCCCAACCGTGGTTCTTTTATAAATTTCGGGTACTCTGAGCATGATTTACAGTGGAGTGATTTTAAAGTCAGGAGGTACCGAGAGATACCAAATACCTCTCGGTACCTCCTATACTAGAAGCTAGGTAATTTATACTAGAAATTTTGGTACCTCTTGGTACACTGTAAAATTTAATTTCTCTTTACAGTAAGAAACGAGGAGGACCTATAGTTTGCCCGACCGCATCGGGATGCACTCATGTGTAATCCTTATCCATGGTTTCCCTGTGTGCTATGCTTGTTTCGTATTTAAATCTATGGTATTAATTGTTGACTTTATTTGTTCAACCTTTTAAAGCTCTGCCCTTCAAATTAATAGCTCTCAATATTTAGTTTGAAGACAAAGAAACCATATGTGCATATTTTCCTTTTAAAAAAATATAAGCACTTTTACAATATTACAATTTTGTTTGATGTTATTGTTATATTCTAAAAGAAAAACAGAGGTCAAAGTTACACACCAAAACCTAATAAAGTATATGGAGGTAATAAATGTTTTTTTAATCTTGCGCACACATCTAAATATTGTTTAAAGGAGACATTTATGCAAACTATATATTGTGGTGTAACCAGACATCCACCTGAGCTAGGACAGTGACTAGAAGAGAACATCTGCAGTCTGAGAGTATATACGTACGTAGGATATATATATGTTCATATCCGGAATGAAATAAATACACATGGACCTGTCAAACATTTGTTCCTTTTTAGCTAGCTAATAGCTGTTTAAACAAGCCTGTCAAAGGGAGCATGCAGATGCACAGGCACAGGCAGGCAGAGGTCAACCACCAAACGCTTTGTTTTTGTGTCACGGAGTGCAGCTCAGATCCACACGACAAGGGGGTCAGTGTCCCAAGCGAGAAAACTATTAGGGCAAAGAAATGCTTTTGGAATCCAGCCAGATTGGCAGATTGGGTCACATGAACTAACCAGAGGCTAGCTCAGCTGCTCAGCTCAGCTCACACTCACTCGTGCATGGATGCATGCAAAACCTAATAGGAAAGCAAAAAAAACCAAGAAAAGGATCTCACTGCTGCTATGTAAAGTATGCTTCCACCATTTAGTCCATGATCACCTTCACCAAAAGCTCTTGTCTTTAGCTACTAAGTTAATTAATTTGTAGCCTTTTTGGCTGTTGTAATCTGCTTTAACCTGATGTGTAGTTTCCCTCTCTCTAGCTAGCTTAGCTTCTCTCTGTTTGTGTGTGCGTATATATATGTGTGTGTGTCCTTTGCATAGGTGTGCATACCAAACACAAGGACAGGGTCAGGATTATATTGAGGATAGAGATATAATTTCTAGCTTGGAACAGTGTTTCAAAACCAGTCAATGTAGGAGGAGAATGCTTGTCCAATTCCCTCTTATTTTATTCACACATCATTAGCCAGTAGCTAGCTTGCTTATGCTTCTTCCCCATCTCTCCACCAGTACTACTACATATCATTGCTTCCCTCATTTCATCCCCTTCTTCCTTCCCCTTTCCTAGCTATTCCACCTGCACGCGCATACGATTCCGATCCAGCCATGGCAGTGTAGATCGAAAGAGATCAAGTAGAAGATTTGGTAAGATGCTTGAGAGGTAGATAGCTACCTAGAGAAGGCTGATCAGCATCAGCCTGAGAGAGATGAAGGAGAAGGAAGTGCTAGTTGAGATTGTTGAGGATGATGAGCTGAAGAGATCGATTGGTAGAAATCAGCTGGACCTCAACGAGGAAGTTATGGATGTCGAGAGCGAGGAGGGAGAAGTCGGCGATGATGAAGATGACGAAGATGAGGAGGATGACGACGACGACGATGATGGTGGTAGCACCACCGATGTTGCCGGAAGCAGGAGCTCCAGCAACAACAGCAGCACCAATAACGTTTCAGAGAGCAAATTGAAGGGCGACAAGGATAGCGGTGGCGGCAGGTTGGAGGGGATCAACGGCGGAGAGCAGAGGGTGCCATCGGTGCGGCAGTACAACCGGTCGAAGCTGCCTCGGCTCCGGTGGACACCGGACCTCCACATGGCCTTTGTCCACGCCGTTGAGAGGCTCGGTGGCCAAGAGAGTAAGTAGCCTAAAAACTTCATCTTCTTTTTCTTTTGAAACGAGCAACACCAGATAGTGCGATGTTTCATATTAACATAGCAGAAACTGCTAGAACTTTTATCACATGGTATATATGTATGTGTGTAGCTGCCTGCATCTCTTGCAATTATGGATTATTTGCTTTTCTTCTGAGTCCTAAACTCCAATTTCTTGTTGTGCTTTTATTGTTTTCTCACCGATGATTTGCATGTGTTGATGTAGGAGCAACTCCTAAGTTGGTGCTTCAGATGATGAATGTTAGGGGGCTCAGCATTGCTCATGTAAAAAGCCACTTGCAGGTAAATGATGCTCTAAACTGCTCTAGAATTTCTACAAGTTAAAGAGCTAGATTCTTAATTCGTAGTCGATATCTACCTCGTATATTCGCAATTCCATTAATTCTCATGGATTAATTAGCATGCATGGATTCCAAGTTTCCAACTAATTTTTGATCCATTAATTTTTGTTTCAGATGTATAGAAGCAAGAAGTTAGATCACGAGGGTCGCCAGATCAGAGGAGCCATCGCCTCAGGTTTAATAACTTTCCATCATCATGCATGCACACACCAATTCTCTCCACATCTCTGCACATCAATTTATTTCATTAGTCTCATCTTTTTCTCAAGAGGTTGTACATTTTTTTTCATGATTAATTTTTTTCTCCTCATGTGGTTAATTTTGCAGTGTTCTCTCCAATGGATTTCCATCTGATGAGAGGCGATCGACGCTTCCACGACATGCTCCTCCAGCGAGCCGCCGCGCTCTCCTCCTCCAGGCCGGAGCACGGCGGTTTCTTCTCCTCGAGAAGCGGCGGCGGCCTACCGCCGGAGGCCAGCCGGCTGTACGGACTCCTCCAACACCGGCAGTCTCCGGCGATGGCGACGATGCAAACATTCGACTTCAAGAACAGCAGTTTCAGGTAATCAAAGTGCCTTAGCTAAGTTCGTATCTTCTCTGCCGAGACGTACGAAACCCTAATTTCTGCGAGTGTGTGTGGTCTCTGAATCTGAAGGAACCAAGAGTGGTCGTTCAGCTTCAACCACCAGCGGAAGGAGACGATGAATCCGTCGTCGTCGTCGTCGACCACCGCGGCGATCAGGCGGTGGCCTTCAGCCGCCGGCGCGGTCGCCGACGTCGCCGGCGAGCGACAAAGACTAGCGGAGAGATTCGGCTACTACACCGGGAACGGTGGCGCGTCGTCGACGTCTCTGCCGCTCATCACGAGGGCCGCCATGGCGGCGCCGCCGCCGATGTTTGCGGCGGCCGTGGCGCCGCCGGGACGTGATCACCATCGTCTTCCGTTTGGATGGCACGCCGGCGGCGGCGGTAATAAGAACAGGTCGTCGTCGGATCCCGTGGTGATCGATGAAGCCCTAGATTCCCGCCGCCTCGAGGTTCGTGCATGCCCCCCATTCGTATTTATCCATGCATATCATCTTATCATTCTCCACGTCGACGAACGCTGTACTCCGTTCATTCCAAAATATAGCAATCTAAAAATAAATTAGACATTTCATAAATTTCATATACTCAATACTCAATGTTCAATTTATTATTATTTTGGAACAGAGAATGACAAGCATCGAGTCATTTCTGAATCTCTATCTGACACGCGCGCCCATTTGACAACGTAAACTAACTAACTTTTTTTTTATCACGACATTGCATGTGTGGTTCAGCATCAGCAGAAGCATGTAGAACAACCAAGGACGACTCCGACGACGACGACCACGCCGGCCGGCAAGCGGCCACCGGAGTGGTCACCACCGGACCTGCAGCTCACCTTGTCTCCGACGACCGCCCCCGCCGCCGACGGCGGCGGGGCCAAGAGGAGCAAGACGTCAACGACGACGACGAACACCACCGCCGCCATTTCAGGCGAGCAAGAAGCAGAGAAGAATATGGATCGCTGCAAGAACAAGCTGTCCATCTCGCTCTCGCTCTCGCCGCCGGCAGCAGCAGCAGCAGCGGCGAACTTCTCCTCCATGGATTTGTCCATGGAGCAGCAGAAGCAGAAGCAGGAAAAGACAACAATAGGAAGCAGTGAGGAGGAGGCCGGTGATCTGGGGCAGAGTACTTTGGATCTGACCATGTCGATCAGGGCATTGGAGTGAGATCTTTCAAGTACTTTGTCCCCCCCCCCCCCCCCCCCCCACCACCACACACACACACACCCCAAGTGCCTTCCAAAAACTGCACACTGCACCATGCAAAATGACAGCAATAAGATTGTTAATTAATTTTAACCTCTTGTCCATCTCTCTACCCAGTAGTTTTATCTCAGTACATAGATATATATGTCATGGTCATGCTTGCTTAATGCTTGGTTATTGTCTTCTAGGGAGTTAGTCTGCATGCATGCCTCTCTCTAGATATGTATGCATGCATGATCAAATCACTTAGCTTGTTCTTTTGTGACAGCATATTTGGGAAACTAAACCATCACAAGAGATCATAAGTATCAGTGTGCAGAAGTTCCAGCTAATCTAATGTGCCATTAATTTAATATGTATTAAATTGTTTACTTTTTCGATCTGTTTATCTATAAGTTGTGCGATTTTTCTTAGTTGCTAGTCACCTAGACTGGCGCAATGTGTGTAGCCTAAGCTTGCACAATTAGTAGCTCAAACTTTAGTATAAATTCACTACACCATTTCTTTTACTTTTATTTTCCTGGATAAATTACATGCACTTTTGTGCCTAATTTAGTACTACTTGTTTTTATCGTTTTGCAGTCGTAAGTATGCCCACCAGGCACCAGTGTATAATTTTCAGGTTTGACACTTTAGAAATTATTCCCTCCGTGTTGAAACATTTTTTAGCGTTTGTAGACATACAATGTTATGACATATATATTCTTTTTTAAAAGTGTCTGTAGACATTTCTCACGATAAAAAGATAAGTGGTAGATGAATAGCTAATGATCAATCACTCAATTCAGGAAAAATGATGTATAAAGGCCATCAAACCTTCAAAAATTATTCCAGTTAACACTTCTGAGAAAGCCTCTACAAAATATTTAAACCATTGTCACTTCTGAGAAACCATTGTGCCTCCTTCCTCTCTAGCTGATACTTTTCTGTTTTGAGCAGCTTTTGCTTTTCCTTCGAATTTGGGTAGACATGTGGGTGTGTTAGCGCTTCTTGCTAGAGCAATGGCTTTGTACTATTTAATGGGCTGATTTTAGGTCCAATATTAATATATTGAACATTTATTTCATATTTTAACATATATTTCATATATTAATCAACACCATATCAAAAATTCGTATGCAAAAATTTTACATGTCGAAATGTTTGTATGTAAAGTTTATTTATATAAATTTTTTATACATAAAGTTTATACGTGTAAAGTTTCTGTAAAAAAATTATGTGTATAAAGTTTTTAAGTAGATTTTTTTAATTATGTACTAGAAAGTTTCTAAGTGGAATTTTTTATTCATCTAGGAATATTACCGAGTAGATTTTATAATTTGGTAAACAGTGAACTTTTTTTATCTATTCCGAGAAGAAATTCTGATGTAATTACACAAGATGCTAATCTATAAGTGCTATTCAGATATAACTATGTGGTAATGGAGCATCACATGCAAGCGTACCAAAAATAAAAAGATCCATAGGGGGAGCGCCCGTTGGTTGGCCTGCTCAAAGATGTGGGTGTGCTGGACGGTTCAGGACATGGATGTCGATGATCTTGCGGGCGGCGAGAATGTGATCGATCGTGTACTAGGAGGCCTAGAAATGTGTTAAACATGAGAAATAAGTCTATTTTGCCTCTGTTGCTCTTGATTTAATCGCCTCCCTTGATGAGGACATCCTAGCTCCACACGTACATCAACATGACGTAAACAAGGGTGATGATTTACGTCATACATCACATGATGAAAATAAAGATGGCGTAAACCAAGTTGAAAGATTATGTCTCAGCAAGAATGATCATGCATTCCATTGTCCAATTACGCGCATTCGTACTAGGAAAATACAACAAGAGATGAACTCACTCTTTGCTCAACTTAACCCAAATATTAGTGAGAATTTTATACTATCTAAATGCTCTACTTTGTATTGCTAAGGTTTACAACCGAAGACATGATCACTACACCAAGAAAGATGGGTTACATCGAGGACGACAAGGGTTACGCCGAGTAGGAATCAACTCATACACTATCAGCAGCTTTTTACGCCAACGAGAAGATAATTTACGCTGCAACAAGTCAACTTCCAAGGCTTGTGTAGCCCAGCCAATCAAAGAGATGGGGTGCATGGCATACATGGTTGGAAAGAGGACCAAGTCTAGTTTCCAATGCAATAAACCCCACCTTGATAGCATTTTCCAATGAGGAGTTGGACTATTTTACTGAAGGCTACGCAGGAGTTGAAGGGTTGTGCATGAACCCGAGAAAACTCTGAGCATTCTCATTTATGTTAGCCTTGACCACCAGAACATGACTTCTTATGTTCACGCTAAGCTAGGAGGGTTGTTCCTAGTGAAAATACCTCTCCATTATATCCACAAGAGAACTTTTATTCAATTGAAAATCTCTTGTATGAGAGATTGCTAAAGACTGCATAAGTGCCTTACCTCCTTTGTAATTGTGAGTTTCTTAGGACTTGTGAGAAGGCTCCTTTGGTGCCCCCTAATTCGTGCTTTTGGCTTTCGGATCTCTTGTGTAGATTAGTCCTAGATTGTGGTTTTGTGATTGCTCGGTTTGACGGGTCATAGTCCAGGAGGCTTTAGATCATTCTCACCCTCACCACTTGGTTGCATCCAACTTTGGCACGTGTAAAACTAGTTATCATTTTGCTGCTCGCAACTAGTTATCCTCGAGGTCACGGTTTATGCCGGTGCCACTTGCTTCAAACCTACTGTCGTGAAGATCAAGCCACCCCTCACGAGTGAGTTAATTTGCATCCACTACAGGAATTCTGGGCTTCTGTGACGATTACATTATGACGATAACAGCCTGTTTCCTGTCACTGCCTGCCTGCAGTGACGAAATGGCCGTCATCACAGAAGGTGGGTCACTAACCAGCTTCTGTGACCACCAGAGGACATCGTCATTGATACAGTGACGAAAGTTCTCCTGTCATTGATGAATGACGAGACAAATTCGTCATAACAAATTGAACCGAATAATGCCACGCGTATAATGACATGTGATGTTGCAGATGACAAGGCGGGTGATCTGGCAAATGACGTGGCAATTCACATTCGGCCCATATAGCATGGGCTTTTTTATTTTCAATTACAATCAGCCCCATTGGCCCATATATTTTTGACCCAACTACAAATTTTTTTCATTATAGCCCAATAGTACAATTCTAGCCCATACTATGGGCCAGCCCAATTAAAAAGCAATCACAGAATATAAACCACAACCATTTGCATAATTATATTATAATCACATTCTAGCCATAATTAATTTTCCAGCCCATACAAAAGCAAGTTCCAGAATATAGTTTCCAACATGTTCCATACAAAAGCACAGAACATGAATACAAAATGACCCATCCACCATCGAACTACACAAGTCCCAACCGACTACCAAAGTTACTACAAGTAGTGCCAAGTTCCGGCACCAAAAAATTCCACCTAGCAGCCACTACTAAGTCTCAGCCTGCATCTTGCCAATAGCCAGCAAAAAAAATTCCACCAAGCACCCACTGCACTTCCGGCCTGCATCCTGCAGCAGCCAGCAACTAGTGCCAAAAAATCCTATGTTCCAGCAACCAATGAAAAAATAACTCCGGCCACCAAAAGCGCCAACTTGCAAGCAACTAGCAGCTAGCAGCAACATACACCATACAATAGCAGCCACATACACCACCAAGTTCAACTACACTAACACCAGCCATCAAATTCCAAGCTCAGTCACCTCATTCCTGCCATCAAAAGGTGCATGTTTTCAGTTGCTGGTGAATAAAAAGTCCATTTTGTTTGGACTTGGAGGCAAACAAATGAACAAACAGTGTTTAAAGAGTAATAATCCAGCAAGTAAATTGAGTAATAACAGTATCTTGATATGCTTCTTTTCCGGCAAGTCCAAACAAATGGATCTTTTCTACTCACAACTAAATCCAAACAAATGGCTCTTTTGCAGCTAATAATCCAGAAAAAATAGAGTATCTAGATCAATTAATCAAATGACTCTTTTCCAGTCACAACTAAACAGTATCTAATTTCACAGTAACAACAACTATAAACAATCCAGCAAGTAAATTGAAATAGGCAGAGTAATAGGCAATTTTGATACACACACCATGAACAAAAAATTCAACCACCAATGAAACAGTACCTGAGGATACAAGTGCACAAGAGACAAGTTAAAGCTTTGTACCTGAGCATACAACTAGCTTAGGGAGGACTGATCTGACCCTGTCCAAATGCTATTATTTGTCGAAGGAGGCTCTGAGTATCTGCTGCCATCTTCCTCAAGCTCTCAATCTCCTCAGCTTGTTGTTCCACTTTCACATCAGATTCCTGTGCCTGTGCCTTCAATCTTTCAAGCTCCTCCTGAAGTACTGCAGACTCTAGCTTCTTTGCATCTAGTTCAGCTTGTATCTCTTTCATCACAATGGTTATCTTAGCAGCGGGCTGCTGAATTCCGACGTTGCGCAAAAATGTGTTTGACTTTGGCAACACTTTGGAAACAGCTTCAATAGAAGTCTTAGCTTGCTGCCCATCTTCTACTGATGGTGAAGTGAGGGCTTCCCGGGCATGCATATCCTCCTAGCAATCAAAGTAGTTTCAGTTTTGCATTATTATATAAATAAAGGTTCATTGCATAAGGTATTTAATAAAAGAAGAAAAGAAGAGGTAATAGCTTAGTACTTACTATAGCTTTCTTCACAGGTTCACTAAAACCTTTAGTTTTGCTGCAATGCAACTCCTTAAAGAGATCAATTGCAGTGGGCTCACTGTCTTTGTATTTTTCTTGCTTCTGCAATGTTGAGAGATGGCATGAGTAATGGTTATGTTAAAGTACATAGATAACACAAAAACATGTCCTCCAGAACAAGCATTCCAGTTGACATTGAGTCTTTTTGTTAAACATTGACAATGGTTGCCATGTATAAACTTAATTGATGTCACCCCAAATAAGTATAAGAATGACAAGAGCAATCAAACCAAATTGATACAAATTTATGGATAAAACATGAGCATATTTTTACGTGGTCAAAGTGTGAGATAATATGCTACTCTCCCTACTAAAGCTTTAAATCATATAGCATTATGCAGAGCCACTATCAATATGCAGATATATATCTCCACTGGATCTGAACACCTCCATCAGGAAACACAAAAACTACATCCAACTAGATGACATCATCATTTTTTTTCTTACCACGACATAGGCATGTGCAATGTAAGACCGAGATTCGGTACGCTGCTGAAACTGAACTTTTTCACGATTCAGTTGGTTTTTGGCACATTTGTCCTGCACATGACACAATTACATAGCATTAGTAATAGAACCACTATGCATCTGTCATTTCCATGCAACCTCATTTTCATTTGTTTTCGCAAGTCACTATTACATTAAAAATGCAAATAGAGCTGATCCAAACAGAGCTATAAACTGGACTATGGAATAATTATTTTGCCACCTGACTATCAAATTTATGTTGATGTATCTTAGGAAGCTACGTGGTTTAAAAAACTCAGGAAGATTACATGAATTATCTTATAGTCAATCTGAAAACTGCTATAATAAATCTATAATTATCAGATGTAGCTGGCATGTTCCAATTCCTACTGACAGATTCAAAAGATCTCAAATGTACCTCATATCCAATATGTGTATATCCAGCCAAACATGAATTTGTGCTCGAATCCAAGTAATAAGCTCACACAAAATGAAATCTGCTAAACAGTACCTTGTGCTCTGGGCTTGACCACATATCTACCAATTTTGTCCATTGCTCATTGGTCATACACTTCAAGGGCGATGTAGTCCTCACTTGATTAGCAGGTACCCCATCAAAGTACTTTTTGAGCCTATACCTCATCTGGCGTGTTCCACACCTTAGGATGTCTTCCATTGCAGCTATTACAGGATCGCTGTGGATATCAATGGAGAATTTTCCCTACTCATCAAATAGCATAACATTAAGCTTCAACAAAAGTAGAAAGTAGAAAGGAACTACAATAATTATATGTAATGTTCGATATGGCTAATGTATTATTTCTTAAAGGTGCACCTAGTTGCACCTTGGGCATCTAGTTTTATTTAAATGTGCACCTATTTTTACTTATATAATGCTAGCAGCACATACAGTAGCATTGATTCAATTGAACAGAGCCTTACCTTCAATTTGCCCTTTAAGTTATCAAGTTGACTACTATCATTCTTGTAGTCTGTCCAACTTGGATATATTGGTATATGCTGCCTGATTATGATCCCACTCTCTGAGGCCAGCTTTGCACCTTGCATAGGAGCCTCTAGCCTTTTTTTCCCTTCCTTGACAATGATTGGTATCATGGTCCCTAAACCTTTGCTTATGGAATTAATCTCTTTGCCCATGCTCTTCCCCCTTGTCTCCACTTGTCTACTGCCAGTGAGGGTGCCTAACATAAAACATTTACAAGTGTCAATAAAAATATCCTGCACTTGATATGAATGAAGCATAGCACATATAAGGACAAAAGAACAAGAATCCAAGTTACTTGCCTTGTTGAGTAGTGCTCAATCCCATTGGCTCTAGTTCTGTACTTAAAGTGAGGTTGCCTAACAAAATACATTTTTAAACATATGTTAATAAGAAGATCCCTGCACTTAATATGAGTGTAGCATACCACACATATTGACAATAAAATAACAGTAGGGTGGCCACTTGCCTTGTCCAGTATTGTTAGTGTCACCCTGATTCTGGTTTGCAGACAAATCAGGTTCGAGTCCAACCTCTGTGGCTTCAATCAGGCTAGTAGTGGACACTTGTTTCATAGCCCTTTGCCTAGTGTATCTCATTGTTTCTTCTAGATTTTCAGGTGCTAGCACTCTCTTAGATGCTCTTCCTGTTCCAGTTGTGACACAATCACCAGTGATGGCCACATCTTCCCCTAGTAACAAAGCCTCACAAAGCAAACAAAGACATGTACAAATAAGTTGCAGAAACAAAGTCATGAAAAACTTCCTTAAATATCCACTGCGAATAAATATGTCACACAGAATATCAATATAAATGTAAAATTCAGAATGCAAACTCAACATATCTAAGACCTGATCTTACGTCTTTGACAATAGTTTCCAAAAAAATTGCCTAACTATGCCGGAGTCCATCTAAGGCAGGGACTAACTAACAATATATTTGTACCAACTGTAAACGTAAGGGATAGAGTACTCTCCCCACAGATTAATCATATTTTTCATACTCTATGACCAACCATTAAGTTTGGATTCAGTGCTATGAACCAGCTATTGGCACAAGCAATACTGCAATTGTTCAACATGTTTAACCAAGTAGATCAAAGAATTCATATGCAAAATATAAGTGGCATCTAAACTACATCACATGTATTGAATCTCACTAAACACGCATAGCTCAGTCAATTAGAGATATTGATTAGTAGAAGAGTTTAGTACTAAAGTTGGTACCTTTGACTTTTTGCCAACAGCTTTCTTCTTTGCAACTGAACTCTGGAATATTTGTGCTAGTTTACGGATACCCAGCTGATTAGCAAATCGATTGTTCCTCATGATATTCCGAGCCCTCGACGTGCTTAAGTCCATGTCTTCCTCTTCTGCACATACATTGCAATTATATTCAGTGGGTATGAAATTAGTTAGAAACCTATAGTCCCCCTACACCACCAGATTGACAATTTGGAAAGTTTTAAATCGAGAAACCGAAAATTACCCCACGCGCAGACTCATCTCCCAGCGCCCACCTCCCAATCCAGGGCCGCCCAATCCAAGCCTCGAAACCCTAAGGAGGATGAGCTGAGAAGTACCTGGCATCTCCATGGCGGCCGCTTCATCTGGAAGGACCGAAGGATGGCGGGAATGTGTGATGTTGCCACCAAGCGCCATCGTCTTGCTCCTAGGAGGGAGGCAAGGGGTTGCCGCAGGATCTGGAAGGACAGAAGGAGGGTGGGGAGGCTTGTTCTTGCCGCTGAGCATCTTCCTCCCAGGCGCCATCGTCTTGCTCCTGGGAGGGAAGCAAAGGGGTGGCCGGTTTGGAAGCCGAGCAAGATCTGCAAGAAGGTTGTTCTTGCCCGGCGGTTGTGCAAATGGAGGGAGTGGGAATGATTCTAGGGTTAGCTTCAGCTTCACCTATATATGTGTCACACTCGAGTGAGTAAAAGTCCTAAATTGACCTCTGGGATATGCCAGTTCAATAGCTGGTATGGGCATAAATGACTTTTAGCATCAAAAAAAGTGGCGGGGCAGGCATTTTGTTTTCGCGGTAACGGAGGCGCACACGGGATGTGAAAATTTGGCCTCTTTGATTGCAGCACATAATTTTGTTGGATAAGATTAGAGCTAATCTTATAAAAGTTTATAAGATCTTGTGTTAACAAATCTCCAATATAAAATCAACTATAATTCTTGAGCTTTTTTTTACATATTTTACATCCTAAAAATAAAAAAAGTTAGGGTTTGAGTTTTTTTTTTTACATTCGAGTGCCATTTCTTAAAACAGGTGTAACTTTCTCATTGCAGCATTCATTGGCGTCGGCGGTAGCAGCGCTAAGAAATTGTATTTGCCTACTACTCCGACCTTCTATGTTCATCGGCGTCGGTGGCAGCGGCGCTACGATCCTGCACCAATCATGTGGGGATGTTGTGCCTCGAGCTAGCACAAGGAAGACGGCTCTGGCCCTGGTAGCCAGGCGGGGCATGATGCACGACGGTCGACGGGGAAGGTGATGTGTCTAGCGGTGGCAGCCCTGTGCTTGGAAGGGGATTTGGTTGGTGGTGGGCATCAGACGTATCAGCGACGTATCGGGTTTGTTTTATTCCTCCTTCTCGATTCCTCTTTCTGTTTCCTCATGCACGTGCCCGAGCGGACGGAGAGCCGGCGGGTCGAGGCGACAGTCGGCGCGGCGACTGCGGAAGGTGGCGGGGGCAGAGGAGGTGGGGCCAGCGGTCGGCGCGGCCACGACGGCCGGTGCGGCAATGGAGAAGGGCGGCGAGGCAGTGGGGCACGCGAGAAAGCCCCATCCATTATGATCAGCCACCTCCGCGCATCCCCCACCCGTCCTTGCATACGCCGCCTCCTCGCATCCCCCACTCGTCCTCTCATCTTCCGCCTCCTTCCGCATCCACATCTGGGGTGGCATGGCTCCCTCAAAGAAATCGATTCAAGCGCGCCGACAGCTCCGCGACGCTACTGGCAAGTTCAGCGGTCGCGTCTCTCCGGGAGGGGTGCGTGGTGCCTCGACATCGGCGAAGGAAGGGGCACGCCAGGAGCTCAAAAAATTTAAGTAATTATTAATTCTTTTCTTATCATTTGATTTATTGTTAAATATATTTTTATGTAGGCATATAATTTTACATATTTCACAAAAGTTTTTGAATAAGATGAATGGTCAAACATGTGCTAAAAAGTCAACGGTGTCAAACATTTCGAAATGGAGGGAGTATATGCTAATTTGGACCTTAATGGCCAGTTATGGTACTTGGTGTTTTGGATGCTGATGCATTATATATCTATAATATATGTATGACTTGTCAGCAAATGTGTGATCTCAAGTACATTTGTTGAAAATCATATTGCTGCTCTCTTTTAATTTGAATTTCCTCTCCACTTAAAAATTTCTGTCAGCAGATATATTCAAAGGAGTCCCCTCATACATATACTTCAGAAAAGAACAAATGCACAAAAACACAAACATCAAATATTCAAACAACATCATACACAACAATCAAATCCTCAGATCACAATTTAAACTGACAGCCATGTTCTAACAGCAGGTTATGGTGGGACTTAGCCATACACAGATATCTTACTCAAAATCACTATATTCACCATCATCATGGATTGACCCTTCATTTTCACTGTCATATTGTCTCACAGTTTCGTCAGCATCATCTTCAAAGCCATTTTCTTCAACTTCCAATTCCCTTTCCCTCCAGATCTGATCAACTAGGGAAGCCTGAACACAAATACCATCTTCATAATTGCTAGGCTGCTCGTTGATTGAAGCTCTCTCAAGATCTGCAACCTGAAAACTAGTATTTTCTTGCTCATCATCTTGGTATGACAATTCATGCTCTGCCTGGGCCGGCAGATCATCATTTTCTTCTTCGGGCACATTCCACAAGTGCCTATGGGAAAATTTTTGAACAACTTTCCAAGGCTCACCATGCTTGTTATCTTCTAAGTAGAAAACCTTTGTTGCTTGTGTGGCAAAGATGAAAGGATCATCCTTATACCAGCAATTGCCATGGCTGATACTTTTGAAATGGCCATAATCTTTAATCCTAGACTTCTTGCTACAAGTGTCAAACTAATTACACTGAAATAAAACTACTGTCCTTTGACTGTTCGAATCAGAGTTGTACTGCAACTGAATTATTTCTTTCAACTGACCATAAAAGTCTATATCTTCTCCATTATGTGAGCCCTCAACCATGACACCACTGTTTTGTGTTTTTCTACTTCTCTCACGGTCCAAGGTGTGATAGCGAACACCATTAACAAGACGTCCTGAAAATAAATGAACTCTAAGATGTGGTTCACTTGCCAATGCATATAGGTCTTCCTTGACTTCTTCTCCATGCACAAATTTTCTGGTTGCAAGCTGTACCAATATATTCAGAAAAAAAAATTCAGAGAATAAGGTCAGAACCAAAACTGATTGCAAACAGTCATGTATCCTGCAAAATGACCAATAAATTCAACTAGGAGCTAAATGACTTACGTGTTTCTTAAACCATCCTGCAAATTCCTTAGCAAGAGCCCTATCAACATCAACATTGCCAGCACTCTCCAACTCTGTCCTGCATATCCTGCAAGTATTGCACACTGTCATGTGAGGTGTAAAAAATTACAGCATAGGGAAAAAAATTGATTGCTCCAATAAAAGACATATTCTATAAATGGCTCGACCTCTGGAGTATTGTTCAGGATATACCAAAGCATTTTGTCATAATCCTTCTCATTGTACGTCATCCTCGATGCCCCAAGAAGAGTGACTCCATGCTAGAAAATAGATAAACCACCTTCTCTCGAAACTACACGCTCTCTATTCCTGCCCTCACGATTGTGTCGTGTGTCAACATCATCAAAATACCTGGAGAAAGCATTCAAGCACTCGTTTGCGACATATGCCTCTGCAATGGACCCCTCGGGTCTTGCCATGTTCCTCACAAAACACTTCAAAGTAAGCAACCTATGCTCAACTGGGTACATCCATCCATACTGAACCGGACCCCTAAGGATTGCGTCAGCGATTAAATGAATGGACAAGTGTACCATGACATCAAAAAAAGGTGGAAAATTTTCTCAAGCTTGCAAAATATTATTGGGATTTCACTTCTCATTTTGTTCAAGACATCTACCTTCAATGTCTTAGCACATATTTGTTGAAAAAAGTTACCTAATTCAGCAATTGCTTCATAAATTTCCTTATCCAGGATTCCTCGGAGGCTTACAGGCAATGTCCTCTGCAGAAGGATATGGCAATCATGCGTTTTCAATGCCTGTACTTTGCATTCATCAGCAGAAATACACCTTGATAGGCTGGAGGCATATCCATCTGGGAATTTCACATTCTTTATAAAAGCACAAAAAGCAAGCTTCTGGGTTTTAGTCATCGTATATGGAGCGTGTGTGAGAGTGTACGAATTCCCATCAGGCTTCAAGTGTAAATTTTTCCTCACACCCATATCTTCCAAATCAAGCCTTGCATTAATTGAGTCCTTTGACTTCCCTGTAATGTCGAGAAATGTCCCGAGAAGGGCCTCACATATATTTTTCTCGATATGCATTACATCAAGATTGTGACGTAACTTCAAATTTGACCAATATGGCAAATCCCACAAACTCGCACTTCGCTTCCAGCATTGACCTTCTTCTTGTCTCTTTCTCTTTTTGTTATCAGGATGGTTCCCAGGTTTAACATGTGAAACCCTCGCCAATTGCTCATTCAGCTCATCCATAGTAAATTCCTCAGGCTGCTCACGTTCTTTGATCTGTCCATCGAAAAATTTTTTTTGTCCTCCAAACATGGTCCCGTGGGAGAAAACGTCGATGTCCAATATAACAAATCTTGTTCCTTAATCTTCTAGAGCAAGGATTTTTGTCACAACGAACACAGGCATAGTAACCTCTAGTAACTCTGCCTGAAAGTGTGCTCAGTGCTGGATAGTCATGAATGCACCATATAACTGCAGCATGAAGATCAAATGATTTCTTAGTCAGAGCATCATAGGTAGGGACACCTTTCCAAAGATCTAACAACTCATCAATCAGGGGTTGCAAGAAGAGATCCATATTCTTTCCTGGGCTTGTCGGACCAGGAATGAGTAGGCCCATCATGAAGTTGGATTGCTCCATACATTCCCATGGAGGAAAATTATAAGGAATAAGGAATACTGGCCACATGCTGAACGAGGCGCTCATCTTCCCAAATGGATTAAACCCATCAGTAGCGAGGCCAAGTCGGACATTCCTTGCATCTTTTGCAAACCATTCATATTTCCTATCAAAATCCTTCCATGCCTCGCAATCAGCTGGATGGCTAAGTTCATTGTGCACTGGTTTTCTCTTCAACTTGTGCCATTGTGCCTGCTCTGAAAGCTTTTTGGATGCAAACATCCTTTGCAACCTTGGAACCACAGGAAAATGCCTCAAAACCTTGTTTGGAATTTGCTTTTCTTGTATCTTCATCCTTCCATCTTGAAGCACCACATACTGGGCAATTATCCATTTTAGCCAACTCCTTTCTGAACAAAACACAGTTATTCGGACAAACATGTATTGAATCATATCCAAGTCCCAATGCACGAATAACTTTCTTCGCTTCAGCATAAGATGCAGGAATAGAACATTTTGGGAATTGTACACTTAACAACTTCAAAAAAGCATTGAACGCAACATTGCTTATTCTATAAAATTACTTGATGTGTAGCAACTTCACCACAAAAGAAAATCTGGTATAGGGACCATCAGGGTGTAGTTGCTGTTTCATCTCTTCTAATATGGTTGCAAACTTGGACTTTGTTGCTGGTTCATGGTCTTCGGCTGTGTACAACTCATGTACCATCTCATGGATTCGATCATCATCTGGGTCAACTTCAGGCTCATTCATCTTAGTTTCAACATTGCAGCCAATATCACCAGTTTCAACACTGCAGCCAATTATATCATCCAATGCTTCTCCATGATGTATCCAATTAGTGTACGTGCTAGTCATCCCATCAATATATAAGTGAGTCTCAACTTCTCCTTTATGTTGATGTAACCGATTCAAACACTTATGACATGGACATAATATCTCCTGACTATCATCCAAATTAGAAGAAACAAAGTTCATGAACTCTGTGACCCCTTCTAGATGTTCCTTGCTAAATAGCCTAGTATTCACCCAACTTCTGTCCATCTGCGACACACTGAAATAAGGCAATAATCAAGGAATCAAGAACTGACCAATCATCATAACAAACTGCTATTCCTTCTAGCTTTCTATCACTGACCATGACTCACTACAGAACATAGCATTGAATTTTGATTACCTCTGAAGTCGAAGAAATCAAATCGAAGTCAGCCTTCGGAGAGAACTGGAGCAGTCAGGCTCGCCGGCAGGCCAGCTCCATGCTCCTACAGCTTGGGAGGTTATCGCGGTTGCTGGCCATCGTGCCGAGCACGCGATGCGCTGGATCTGGCCTAGTGGGCAGCGGCCGAAAGCGCGGCCACGGGGTAGCGCCAACCGACGAGTAGTGAGCGGAGGGCTAGCAGCTGGCGGAGACCACGGGCTGGAAGCTAGCGGATGGCGGCGCTCTGGCGCCTCGACCAGGGAGCTGGCTTCGGCGCGCTCTGCTTTGCTGCTGCCGGCTATGGTGTGGTGTGCGGCCACGGGCAAGGGCGACGCCAATTTGCAATCTCTTTTTTTTCTCTTCATCCACACACAATCTACAAATATAAAATAAAAATCCTAGGTCACAAAAAACACTTGTCTCGACTGGTTATTGAAGTGGATGTAAAACTCCTCCAGAGCAAAGTCATGGGTTCATGGGTTTGAACCCAAAGCTTGCCTCTTTTTTATGTTTTTCCCCCTTTTTATCCTATATAATTCTGGTGCAGCACTTGTTCATGGGTTCAAAACAGTCAAAGGTAAGGCCCATATAATGCAGGTTCAAACCAACTTATAGCCATTTTAGTTTTTTTTTAAAAGTTTTTTCATTCAATCATAAAATTAAACGCCATATTTCTGATTTTTTTAAGATGACTTCAATCCTAAAATCCTAAAATAAGAGACTAGAATTGATATAGAGAAGAGTCCACCTAGGACAAACGATTTGTGGTCTAGTAGCAATGTAGTATAACAAGATTTTTTTTGTTTTAAGAAAAATATAATAGTTCTATATTTTATGACGATCCACTATTGTCATCGTGCTATCGTCACAGAGCCCATACAGTATATTGTGACGATGATTATGACAGAGACACGGTTTGGTCATAAACAGTTGTCATCCTGTGAACAATCGTCATAAACAGCCTCTGTTTATGACAGATATGTGTTCTATCATCAGGTAATCGTCACAGAAGCTCAGATTTGTTGTAGTGATCATCCCTCAACCATAAACAGGGTATAATGCATTCCCATCTTCGAAAGTTGCTGCAATTAGACTTCTTTGGTGGCTGGGAAAGCTGTTTTTTGTTGGCATGGCCAGTTAAATATGGCTGACTTTGCTGAGTCAGCAGGTGGGACCCATATATCAGTGACTTCCTCCTCATCTCATATTCTTTCTCACCTCTTCCCTCTCTCTTTCTCTTCCCTCTCTTCCTTCTTTCACCTCTCTCACTGTCCATCCGTCCTGTAGCCACTGGCCAAGACCACGTCGCGTCACTACCGCCGTCCCCTCTCCTCTCACCACCCGACCCCCCATATCCGCCTCTTCTTTACTTGAGCCGCTATTCACTTTGTGCTTTCCCCTCAGCCCCCACTCCAACCCACCCCCACAGCTCCATCCACTGATCTCCTCATCACTATGGATCCGATATTTTGCTATGGCGCCGTTGGCATCTCGCCCCCTCTTGCTAGTTGTGGTGGTTGTTGGATGTGGCTGTCAGAGGTGTCTCAGTAATGGTAAGAGAGGATGAGAGAGGATGTTCATCGTGCAGGTGGATGTGGATGCATTCCCAACCCACGCACTTTTGTACGAGGCGATAGTGACGGTGACGTCGGGGGTGGGGGGGTTGGGGGTGGAGGAGGGGAGTGGAGTGAGGGCGGCCCACTGATCCACATGTATCTACTCCACCGTTTCTCACGGCTTTTTCGCACGAATGTTGCTGGCTGCATGCCACCACCATTGGCTGGCGGAGGCTCCCGTGGTGGCGACAGTGGTGCTAGAGTGAATTCGGCATCTCGCCACTACCCGCTCATTGTGGCTCCTTAGGCTGTTGTCCTCCCCGTTGTCAGCACTCCTCGTAGACTCCAACTTTGGTGCCAATCTTGTCATCATTATCATCGACACTAGCATCTCCCTCACCTACCGTAGCTCCCACAACCACGGGCTTGATTTAGTCACGCTTGCTCGTCCCCAAACCACATTGGAGAGCCTTTGCTCGCTAACAAAACACACTGGAGAGCCGTCGCCTCCTTCGACCTGAAGGAAGCTGCCTTCGCCCAAGCCATGGACCTCCATCGCAAGCGCCTGCGTGTGCCTCCTTTCTATTGCCAGTTGCCGGCCCCGCAATGACCATTCCCCCCTGCCCACCGTCACCGTGGCACTCGTTTAGCTACGGAGAGCTCCGCCTTGTTGCATTTGTGTGAAGAAGAAGATGAGCGAAGAACAGAAGAGGAGAGAGGAATTCCTTCCTCCAATCCCTAACTTAGCAAGTTAACCACGGTCAACTTACCAAGTCAACAAAAACTGCTTCCTGAACCAAAGATGGACGTCACACTCGGTTTTATGTTTGAGGGAGGAAATTCAATCAAGAGCAAGAGATTAGGAAGGCAGAATAGACTTATAGCAACAGATGAAAGCACACACATTCAGGCCCATTTAGGCATTGTCTTCCTCCTCACAACGAACTCACACGCGGCGGCGGCCCACGGTCTCAAATCCCTCCCCCCGACGTGCGGGCCCCACCTGTCACCCTCTCCCATCCGTGCCCACCGATTCGCCCGTTCCAATCCGTTTGCCCGGGTCGCTCTCTCGCATCTCGCGCGCCTCGTGAGCGAAACGAAATCCCTAATTAAAACCGCTTAATCCAATTTAATCCCCTCGTCTCCCCTCTCCTCCTCCTTCCTCCTCACTCTCTCCCCTCCTCTCCTCTCCTCTCCTCCTCCCCCCACCTGCACTAATTAATCACGCCACGAGACGAGATCCCCCTTCTCCTTCCTCCTCCCACCGCCCGCCTCCTCCTCCTCCTCCTCCGCCGCCGCCGCCGCCGCGCGCAGGTTGCTATCGGAGGGGAGACGCGGGAGGCCCCCCCTCTCGTCTCCGCGCCACCCAGGTCAGCCGCCGCCTCGCCCTCTCGTTCTCTTCATCTCTCTCTTCGCGTCCTGTCGAATGCTGGTCTCTGCTTGCGCTCGCGGCGTGGGGGCCCCGATCCGGGGGGACACCGCCGCGGTTGGGGCGTGGGGAAGGAGGAGGAATGGTGGCGATGGCGCGTCCGCGGGGGGCGTTGGTCAACGTGGGGGGGCGAGGGTTCGACGTCGCGTCGCGTCGACGGAGGGTTTGCTTGGATTAGGGCAGGGCGAGGGCGCGGATGGGGTGGCCATGCTTTGCGATGGCGTCAACGCTAGTTGGTCAACCCCTCGATCGGGTTAGGGGTTTTAGGTTGCGGCGGGCGGCAGTCGAGTGGCTGACTTCTAGGTTAATTTTTTTTTCCTCCGAGAACACCCAGCTTTGCTGGATTTAATATTATAAGGAGGAGACTGGCTCTAGTTTATTGATGGATTTCATTGGTCATGGCCCGTCTGTTACATCATTGCTTAGCGTATGTCACCAGCCTAATTGGTCTATTTGAGACGAAACTAGTTAGTTTTGAGTTTTGACCTGTTCATAAAGGCTATGGTGGCATTTTAACATTTGCTATATGGCCTCTTCCACCGAATGTTGGGGTGATAGGTACTATGATTAATATGATTAATGGCTGGAACTTGGATTTAGAGTTTTGGCGCCAAGGGGCTCGATACCAGTTTTCAAACATTGGATTAGTGTACATGTTCGTCAAACATTGAAGTGTGATCAGATCTTCACCTTTTATGTCTCTTTCTTATCCTTTTGTTTGAAATGGAAGTTAGTGTGGAGTTTGACAGTGACTGGAGTCTGGTGTTTGATAGTGATTGCCTTGAAAATCTTAGATTGAAGGGAGACTGGAAACTTTGAAATTCAGGCTAGTGGATCCCGCTGTGGTTATTGTTGACATGGAACTGCTGTAGATATGTCATATCATGTTCTTGTTTAAGTGATAATTTGAATCGTTGAAATGGTGTTAATAGTGTGCTTAGTATACTTATCGGCTTGTTTCCACAGCTCACCCTATCATCATATCATGCTGCATATACTATATTGCTTTTTGGTGAAAGACTGTTCTCAATGATGTTTGTCACTCTGTGTAAGTATGTTTGAAGTTTGAGCTCAGAACAACTTTTTTATTGTTCCACTCCTTTGTAACAAACTATTTAAACTTATACAGTGTAAGTATCGTGCCGTTGTTACTTTTTAGTACCAAAGAGTAGGAATCCAAGTTTTTATTACAAAAATAAGAAACAAATCTGTTGTTCATATTGTACAAGTCAAATACAAAAACCAGTAATCCATACAGTGGCGGACCCAAGAAAATTATGTTGTGTGTGCATGCAAGTCTCACGCAGAACAAAACTTAAATAAAGTGCATCACTGTCATCAAACTATGCATGGCAAGTTATCATTATGCAATTAGTACGCAAAAATGCAAATAAGGATTTCAAATATTGTTCTTAAACAAAAGATTCAGCATTTCCATATATTTTATGAAGAAAAACAGGAAGTTGCAACAACTGAATGCGAGCTGATCCTAGGAAAATTTCATTTGTTTTCCCTATCCGGCACCCCCTTGGTCTGCCCCTGTCCATAGCAAGAAGCCAAAACCAAGAAGATATTTTACATTAACTTGTTTTGGCACAAATTTCAATAAGGGTGTTTCTACCATGCGAAAAAGCATGGATAGCAATTGCTCATGTGTGAACAAGGATATATGATATATCTGTACAATATAGCTGTTGATGTGATATTTCTAGGAAAGGTAATGGAAATGGTTATAACCTATAAGCACCTAAGCGTGCATGCGCTATTCAACCATGATAATGTGGAGATTATATCTTTCAGCTGGGCTAGTGGTTGGATTCTTCTCTGGTCAAGAAATATCTGTATACAGTATTACAGTCTGTATTGTTAGTGTAGCTGCATGGTTGATGAGTCGATTTTGGTTGTCATAACTGTGCACTTAGCCACTTACTATGCCCAGCGAAATACTCAACATAATAATTGAATCACTTTTTTGTGAATGAGTGTAGGGCTATATTCTTTTGCTGGACTCATGATCCTTTTTTTTATTAATGGCACTTCAATGCAGCTGGCGTTTAGAACGTAACATGTCATTGGCTTTTGACTAAATTCTACTTGCTGTTGAATATATACTATCTACTGCAGTTTGGCATCAATATGCAGAAGTTTTCTCTATTCCATTATTGTGTTCTAGTTCTAGAATAGGTGCTATTGTATAAATTATATTTACATTAGATCTTTTGAGCTTCTGCATTCCTAAATTATAAGTGATCTCATGCTTGATTCAATTGGTTGTTTTGCTCCATTATGCAGGTTGACCTTGTAGAATGAATCCATAAAATGATTCTTTATTTCAACATATATTGGAGATGGATGATCTGCCGGATGATCAAGGACAATCCGACGCACACCCTTCAGATCCAAATTGGTGGTCCTCACATGCGGAGCACAAGCTCGGATCAATTTCTCTGACTAAACATGAAAGGAATTCGGGTTCGCCAGGATCTTCTCATTGTGGGGAAGGTGACCATTCATTATGGGCTGCCCAGACATTATGGTGTACTGGGTGTTTATCAAGTCCAATACCCAATGGTTTTTATTCAATTATTCCTGTAAGTGTGAATTTCATACGAGGCGTTGAATTGTTAAATAAAAATATAAGTGACTCATCTGTACATTTTAATTTTAATCCTCATTTTAAAATTTGTAGGATAAGAAACTGAAGGAGCGTTTTGACACCATCCCGTCTCCAGATGATCTTTATTCCCTTGGAATAGAGGGATTCAAAGCTGAGATAATTCTTGTGGATTTAGAGAAGGATAAAAAACTATCTGCTATAAAGCAGCTATGTGCAGCATTGGTAAAAGGATTGAAATCGAACCCTGCTGCAATGATAAAAAAGATTGCAGGGTTGGTAAGTTCTTCCTAAGATTCTCTATGCAATTGAAGACAATTGTGACATCTTCACTGCTAACCTTCAGAATACCACAAGCTGCAATCACTTGACAATTGCTTTGCAAATGGTTTACAAAAACTTCTTGCTTGAAACTATTCCATTTTATTGTGCTGCAACCTTTTGAGTACTACTTGATTCTTTTAAGTATGTAGTGGATTATATGTTTTCTTGAAAATAGAAATTACAATAACTCTATTGATAGCATTGATTATATTCTTTTTAGTTACTTTTATTATACATTTAAAAATTTCTAATTGTAATTGTAGGTTTCTGACTTCTATAAACGGCCAAATCCGCAACTCAGTCCTGCAAGAACTTCCTCTGAGGAAATTTCTCATTTCATGGAAAACCGTGGAGTTCAATTGCTGGGGCAAATTAGACATGGATCTTGTAGGCCCAGAGCAATATTATTCAAAGTTCTTGCAGATGCTGTTGGTATGGATTGTAAGTTGCTGGTGGTAAGATTTATTGCCTTCTCATTAGTATGTCTGAACTTTGTAGTGGGATTCTTCATGTACTTGTGAAATTCCGTATAATTACATCAGTGTGGCATTTTAATGTTTGTAGGGCATTCCGAATGAAGAATACCATGAATATGATGACTCATCCAAACATATGTCTGTTGTGGTTATGCTGAAATCTGTGGAGTTTCTAGTTGATCTTATGCGTTTTCCTGGACAACTAGTTCCATTCTCATCCAAGGCTATAATTACATCACATATATCTGCAGCTGGAGAGAGTGACTCAGCTGATTATGATTCTTGTGATTCTCCTCTTGAACCTAATAGTCCTCTGTGTTCCCAACGGTATGCTTGTGTATTCCGTTTTAATGACATGTGTGTCTTGTCATGGTTCCTTTTGGCGATTTTGCCCCTTGACACATATCTAGTATTATTGTATTGGTATAAAATTCATACAGTTCCAGATGCTATGTGGTCCTGAACTATGTGTATCAAATTTGAACCAGAGCCTGGGATCATCCCTAATTGCAGTGTCTGCTTAAACACGATATCCAAACATGTGAAAAATACTATCTCCATTCATGAAGCTATAGCATATTGAGTAGAGATAATACTGGTCTTTTCCATTTCTTTAGGTTTATGATCTACCTCCATTTTGTTCTTTTTTGGTGTACAGTAGCATGTGGAGCATTTACTGCTTGCAAATATTGTAGGTGTTGGACAGCAACTACTGTATGTTATGTGGTGTTTTTCGTATATGAGGAGTGAGATGAGAAGAAGCAATTACCACCAAATTATAATCGTATTGTCGCTAGGATTAGATTTCAAGGATTAATTTTCCTTTTAAATTTACACAAAAGATTTGCTTGTTAAAGATTTTGTTAGGAGTTTGTCTGGCCTGCTTCTTTTTATATAGGAGTGAAGGCACGATTGAATAGAGCAAGCAGAAGTTAGAATCTAATCTCTCCCCCTCTCTGTTTCCTATGTTCCACCACGGCACCTGGGAAGTGAGGGCTCTGGCCTCTCTCTTCTCGCTCTTCTGTCGGTCGAGCACAGCTACAACTGAGGCATTTGGGCCCTCCCCAGATCCTAACATCGTAGCTATGAGAGTTCCAATTTATCAATTCTACCCATTTAATACTACCTCCGTCCCAAAATATAAGAATTTTTGGGTTGGACACGCTTATTAAGGAAGTAGGTAGAATTAAAGGGGGAAGATTGTGATTGGTTGAGAAGATGAAGTAGGTGGAGAAACTAAATGGGGGAATGTTTTGATTGGTTGAGAAGAGAATGTAGGTGGAGAAGTTTCTATATTTTGGGACACATTTTGAATGCTAAAAGTTGCTAATATTTTAGGACGGAGAGAGTAGAATTTAATTCTGTTGCTATAGAATGTTGACATATTTGTTAAGATCTTTGTGGTCTTCCAACTAATTTTTTATGGCACTATTATCTTTAGAGTAAATTTCACAAAACTACACATTTTGTGGTCTAAGTTGCAGAAAACCACACACACTTTGACACTTGGCACTTAAGTACATATATTTTGGTAGTGTAGTTTCACAAAACCACACTATCAGTGAATGGATTCACCCGCGAGATGACGTGATTGTTTCACCTAGGACGAGGACATGGCATCCTATTACCAGCCATCACATGAAATTAATAGGATGCAACGTCCTCATCCTAGATGGAACAACTATGTCATCTCACGGGTGAATCCATTCATCGATAGTGTGGTTTTGTGGAACTAAACTACCAAAATAAATGTACTTAAGTGCTAAGTGTCAAAATATGTGTTGTTTTATGCAACTTGAACCATAAAACTTGTAGTTTTGTGAAATTTACTCTTATCTTTATTACCAAAACTGAATCATTATTTGTGTGTTCCTCTGTTGACTACAGTTTTTACAACATTTGTGTGCTTTAATTTTAGGAAATCAAAATTTTTAATATGTTCTGATGGGCCATATTGCCATCTTACGTGTTTTTTTTCTTTCAGCCAAGAGCAAGATGACAACAATAGGTCCTTCAAAGTACCATCTCTAAGAAATATCATGCTTAAATCGACAAACTCTATGGAGGGTAAATTGCGATGGTGAGTCATAAGATATAACATATGCTGCTCGGTAATGTTATTTTATCTTGTTTTCATGTTTTATTTACTTATTGTGAAGTACTTATCTATTTATTAATTTCATGCTTTTATCAGCTCATCACACAGTGAACCAAATGTGGCCAATTCCTTCTGTGGTCGCAGCCGGAGGAAGGTTGTGGAGGAACATCAAAGAACTGCTAGCTCAAGGTTCCTATTTTCACCCTTCTATCTATTTGCACAATATCTGTTGCATATTTGGCCAAAAAAGGGGGCCCACTTGTGTTTCTATCAATTTTTATTCAGATTTCTTGTTTGCCATGGCCATTGCTCCATTTCTCCACCCTCTGGCCCTTAATAAGGATAATAGTTATGCAAATTTGGACCATTAATAAACATATCTATATCTGGCTACATGAAAATTGGGAAGCATCTGGTGGAAACATCAATTAAATAAAATTGTGGAAACCGCTTTACAAACTATGTATAGTCCTAAAAAATTCCCAAAACCTTACCATAATATCACACCCTGTACCACCACATATTCTCGAATTATGAAGTTTCACCCGTTAAGTAACAGGTGAACACCCACACCCTATATAGAGCCTTAACCACCCTTATCCCTTCAAGTCTTCTGTCCCATCACGCTTCCTCCTCCACACAACTCGATCTCGCCCTTCTTCAAGCTCTGGCGAGATCTGGATCTCCTTCCCCCTGTATCTCTCATGCCGACTTGAGCTCCCCAGTCACCACTAACTGAGATCTGTCGCTGCCGCCCCCCCTCCCCCCCACCATCCATCCATCCCATCTTCAACTCCGGCACCACCGACAAATTATACCCTCCGGCAAGATCTGTCTCTTCGCCGCCACCACCAGTCCGTTCTTCAAGCTCAGCAAAGGTAACCTCCGCGCCCCTCCTTTTCTGTCCTGCCCCTGCTTCCCACCACTGGTCGCAGGTGCTCTCCAGCTTGTCCACCGTAAGATGCTGTCCCCCCTCGTGCCCGATGCTAACCCTGCTCACCACCCTCTCCTAGATCATAGCGGGTGGCATCACAAGTGCCCCTGCCATTCCTGTAAACCCGAATCCCCTTCTCTCTCCTCATCCCCAACCTGTCCCAGAACCCTAACCCTGTCCTCACCGAGCCAGCTCAGGAGGGGAGGCGGCATGCTTGACTTTTCCCTTTTTGGCACTTCCAGTTATTAGCAAGTGATCGCTAGTTTGCTAATTAGGGAAGCTTCATTGCATAAACCCTTATGTTTCCCATCTTCTATTTGCATATTCTGTTGCATAATTGGCAAAAAAGGGGTTTTATTGTGTTTCTTTTGTTTGTATTCTGAATTCTTGTTTTCCATAGCCATTACTCCACCCTCTGGCCTAAAATGTGCAGTCAACTTATGTGGATGAAAATTTGGGAAACAATCAATTCAATAAAATCGTGGAAACTACTCCACTGATTATGTATAGAAGTTTTTTTTTATTTAAAAAAGGAAACATTACCATAATATCATATGCAGGGGAGATGCTATAATACGATCATGTAAAATTTCAAGATCAAATTCAAACATGAGAATTTTCATTTGCTTTGAAGATTCATATTGATATAGTTTAAATTGCATTTCTCTCCTTTTTGTAGTCCAGAGCACCCATTGTCTAGAACACGGGGACGCTCTATGCTTGGTGATAGACAGCATGGAGATGGTGTAGCTGTCTCAAGGTACCTCAGTAAGTTTCTCTTTTGTTTAAATTTGTTTGAAGTCATGAATCAAGAAACAAGCATATTCTGATCTGTTTATACCCTCTGATTTGAAATTTGAATGCAATGCATGAAGCATCAAGTGCAGTATCTATGATGGTCCAAATATGTCGAGTAATGTGAAATACATTAATAGAGTATTAAAGAATCCTTTGTTCTGCATGTAGTCGCTCGATGAACAATTCTGGATTAATTAATATTGGGATCAATACTTTTAGGAGCGATTACAAGGATCCAAGGGACAAATCAGCTTATATATGCTTAAATTCAAATTTTCAAAAACTTAATGTGGATCCAGTATAAGCCGTGAAAGATTGCTTGGTTATTTTAAAACGGAATGGTTCCAATTTATAAGTTCTAACTGATTCAACTGTTGTTAGTTGTAATTGTCAGATTCCCTAGTTTTTTTGAGTTCCCAGTTGAAATTTGTGCTGGCCTGCGATTCTATTCAGAAGAAGCAACACAGTCATTAATTTAGACCCATCTGAATGGAGTTCTTTAGACACGAGGGAATAAAATGCCATTACTTTTGATACTTCTCTTATTTGTGGTATACATGGTATCTTTCACATGTAGGATTTGAAATTTGAACTTCAAATATAAGCTGGTTTCTCCTTTATGTTGCACTTAAAGGTAATACCACCATTAAAAGTGTCCAGTGCTGTCATGGAAAACTTATGGAAGATATAATCAGTGTTCTATTATCTTAGCCTCATATCTTTGGAATACATGAAGGATTTAACAAAGTACAGTCAATACAGTTTCTAATCCAGTACAACTGTTATCTTCTTGAGTTCTTGACATGATTTTGTATGTATTGCTTGATTATAGGTCAGATGGCGCATCAACATCTAATATGCGTAGAGGACGGCGAAGAAGTATAAGTTTTACCCCTGAAATTGGTGACGATATTGTGAGGTTGGTAAACCCGACCTTTAACCCTGAGCAATGATACAATGTGGTTAATTGAATTGTTCATTCATAGTTTTGCCCAATAATACAACTTAACAACAATAGTAAAATCCTTGCTTGCATCTAAATACTCAATGGAAGAAAATTTCATTTTCAAAGAAATAATAGAACTATAAAAATTGGTTATTTGGACAATCCAGGTATAATTTATCCATATCATGCAACCTGGTTTATAAATCTTTGTGAGTTTTGTTCCATTTAGCGAAGTTGTGTGTATGCGAACTGTTTTTTGTTCCAAGTAATTATGTGGTTTTAGTTCTCTCTTCTTTTTAACTTGCATCCTGTATTTCTGGCTTTCTGCATTGAACCGTTTGTGTTTCTTTGCTGTCAGGACTGATAGGAACTTTTACTTGCTTGTTTACAGCGCAGTTCGAGCAATGAGTGAAAGGATGAGAGAGAATCGCCTTTCAAGGGGACAAAATGATGGTAGTCCTGGACAATTGAATGATTCACAAAAAAATGTATTGTTTTGCCCCTTTTTAGTTGATTTTGTTGACATGCTTTGCTGTTCAATTTTCAATAATCTTTACGTGACCTGCTTGTTATGGAGGACAGTTGTATGCTCATTATCCAATGCATAAATTTTGTTGGAATGGTTTATGATGATTTAGTCTGGTATTCACATTTCGTGATTGATTCCATATGTTATACAGGAATCACCTGATGATTTCAATGACAATGAAGTACATGTAAGATTACCAGATGAGCAAGAGGGCTCAAGAAGGCAAGTTAGTAACCAGAAGGCTGTGTCATTACCTTCATCGCCCCATCGATTGCGCAGTGATGGTTCTGGCCTCAGAGGACCAGCTGAGTTTCTGACAGCAGATCTGATGTCCACTTGGAATAAGGTTTTGCGATCTTCACCATTTCTGAACAAGCCTTTATTGCCTTTCGAGGAATGGCATATTGAGTTCTCAGAGATTACTGTTGGCACTCGAGTTGGGATAGGCAAGTACATGGTTCGCTATCTATATTCTGCTACATTCAGGAAGTCCCTGCATTATGAAATACACCACTTCGTTAGTTTTTATCTTTTATTGAACTTTTTAGAAAATCATAATGAATGATCAATTATCCCAATATAAATAAGGATGTTTTAAGTTGACCTTTTAGAGTCAAGAAACAGCCTCTTTGTAGAATGTCATTTTAAAACTGCTAACTCATCTGAATGTTTTCCAGGGTTCTTTGGAGAAGTTTTCCGTGGTATCTGGAATGGAACAGACGTAGCTATAAAATTATTCCTGGAGCAAGATTTAACAACGGAGAATATGGAAGATTTCTGCAACGAGATCTCCATACTTAGGTATTACATATAGCCTTTTGCAATAACTTCCGTTATCTACAATATTATGTCCTAATGTTATTCCCTCTTTTTTTTTTCCCAGCCGTCTTCGACACCCCAATGGTATTGCCTCCACATACAGTCCTCATTACTGTAGTTTCATTTTCCTTTTTTTTTGTTTTGATTCCATTTTCTTTGATGATCAGATTGTTCTTATTGTTTGAAATTTAATATAACTAGAGATGTTACCTAAGAATGGTTGTTTGGCTTTGAATTTCAGTTATATTATTCCTTGGTGCATGCATGAAGCCTCCTCACTTATCCTTAGTCACTGAATATATGGAAATGGGTTCGTTGTACTATTTAATTCATGCAAGTGGCCAGAAAGGTAAGCTCAGTTGGCGAAGGAGGCTAAAAATGCTTCGTGACATATGTAGGTGAGCAGATGACACATGCTTTACTGATATTTGTTGGCAGTTATAATTTTCTTGAGTGTCTAGCTCCTGATACGTTTCTGTGAGTTCTTGTTGTCATGTCTAACACTGATCTGATTTTTTTTTCCCTGAAGGGGTCTTATGTGCATGCACCGTTTGAAGATAGTTCACCGTGATCTAAAGAGTGCAAATTGCCTTGTTAACAAGCACTGGGCAGTCAAATTATGTGACTTTGGGCTCTCTCGAGTGATGTCAAATTCTGCAATGAATGATAATTCATCTGCAGGAACTCCGGAGTGGATGGCCCCTGAGCTTATTCGTAATGAACCATTTACAGAGAAGTGTGATATCTTCAGCCTTGGAGTTATCATGTGGGAGCTTTGCACTCTGAGTAGGCCTTGGGAAGGAATACCGTCAGTTCAGGTAACCACCATTATTCATCTCTTTGTACTTTTTTCATTTGAAGTATACATCTAACGGGATATGCTGTGTGCTTCCTCAAGGTGGTTTATAATGTGGCGAATGAAGGGGCACGGTTGGAAATACCAGATGGACCTCTCGGAAGCCTGATAGCTGGTATGATTTGAGTTATTTCTTACTAAATAAATGCCCATGCGTTTGCAATGGGTAAACATGAACCTTCTTATATGTGATAATATTTTTCAGAAAAATAAATGTCAGTATTTTGTTTTCGTTGAACACACCATTCATACTTTTGTTACATGGATCACTTAACAGTTTTTCCATAATTCTAATATTAAAATTAGCCATAGTTGACCTTTCCGTTAGAAACGTGTTGTAGAAACCCAATAATAAGAAAATAATAATTGGTGGAAGGACTAATGTGTAATATTAACAATTTCAAGGATCACTTAGTAAAAATATTGTAGCCTACAATCAATGGTTGGTTGCATCTATTGGTGCTCCTGCTGTCATTTTCTAGACTTGTATTAGTTTCTTCTGTATAGTAAACCAACATTTGGAATGATTTAGGCCCTGCTTGTTTCAGCTTAGGATTACTATAATCTGGATTATTAGTAATAATCTGAAACAAACAGGTAGATTATTATGATAGATTGTTATAATCTATAAGCCAGATTAATATAATCTGATAATCTCCTCTAAACGTGCTTTTTTTAGATTATTGGGTGGCTAAAGATCGCTACCCTTATTCTACTATAATCCATTGAAACAAACAAATCATAGCTTATTCTATTATAGCTTATTATAATCCAGCTTATAGTAATCTGGCTCAATAATCTGGATTACAATAATGTTAAGTTGAATCAAACAGAATTCAGGGCCTTAGTTTATAAAATTAGAACTTGCATGGACATTTTCCTTTTGGGATGGTGCTTGTTGTGAAATTTCTCTACTATAAAGCTATACGAGTTAACAATCTGCATAAATCTTTTCGCAAATACCATTTTTTTCTATATAAATAAAAAAGATCACTGAACACTGATATTCCTGATTTCCTACACTCTAATCAAGTAGCCTGATGTTGACAAGGGTTAGACCAGCCTGCAGTAACTGCTTGGTTCTTGGTGGGTGGTAAAGGAAAAGTTCAAAAATCCCAATGTCTGTTTTTGCATTATATAACAAGTGTTTGAGTACTGTTCGGAGTTAAAAATTTTGGAGATTCATACAGATTGGTAGAAAATGCAAAATTGCGAGTCTGGTATTAAAGATGAAATTTGGAAAGTATAATCCTGGTGTGAGCCCTTTCTGAAACCTGTTGCATTTTGTTTTATAGATTGCTGGGCGGAACCGGATAAGCGTCCAGGTTGCCAGGAGATCCTCACCCGCTTGCTTGACTGCGAATACACCTTATGTTGAGATAATCTGCCTCTGGTCTGTATAGCGGTTTTAGAGGCAGCGAATTGGTTCGGCTTATACATCGTTTCTTTTTCCCATTTCTCATCATTTTGACATCGTTGATGATGTAAATTGGCAACCTGTACTATAATAAGCAAGCCTCAAAGCATCTTTAATGTTACACCATTGGTCGTGTGACCATTTTCCATGGTACTCCCTCCGTTTCATCATTACCCGCAGCCATCATTTACCAAATATTGGACCTCCGAGTTTTGTCCCTTTCCCAGTTACGAAGTGAATGTAACTGTTCTCCATGAACATGTTGCGAGGTTACTGCTTTAAATGGTGCTTGGAATTGGCTGCTCTCTTCAAGGTATCCTCTCTACGATTTTTAGTCATACATGTTTATTAGTTATTACTCCTGCAAGTCGTACTGGCATTCCTATACAATCAAATAAGATGTTAACCCTCCTAGTTTTTTTTAATTTTTTTAAAAAGCTCCATGGCATGTTTAGATTATAGCCAAAATAAACTTTGCCAAAATTTTAGCAGGATTTTTATGTATTTACTAAATCTGGTAACAAACTAAACATATATTTTTTTAGGTAACTTAAAAAAAAAAGGTATGATTGAAAATGTCATCAAAGTGAATAGCCCCCTAGTTCCGATATTCAACTCAAGGGATTTGTTGCGTGTCGGTCAACTGGAACTTGTTTAGCAGTCGGGTAGAAAATTAGAAACACCTACAAATAATCTGAATGGGACGCTCCATTGTTCAGCATTTTCTAGGATTAAATAATTGATAGTCTTGGCTACGCATATAAATCCACAATATCTACACCGCGTGGTTATACCGACACCTGAACAAAAGAAAGTCGCACGGATACCAACAGAAATCACCATTTTATAGCTATCATATACTGAGTATGCCGCAAGTTAATCCATAGATTAGGACTAGAACCACGAATTAGTCTTCACACGACAATAGCTTCAAATTCATTATTTAGTGTTGGGATCAATCTTCTTCCAAAAGAAATGGAGCATCTGACGTGTCTTTTGGAAAGAACGACTCAGCTGACATCCGAATTCCGAAAGTAAGTGATCACATTTCAAGTTTTTGACCAAATTTCACCGAACGAAAGTGACACCGGCTAAGACCGACTTAACGATCCTCACGCACGGCGTTCTTCCACTTGCCGGCCACCTCCTCGAGCGCGCGGCGCGACGCCCCGTCTGGCGACCACGCCCTCGCCGCCGCCGTCGCCTGCAGCTCCCTCGCCCGGCGACGCACGGCGCTCCCCTTCTCCCCTGGATCCATGAGCTCCTTCACCGCTGCCGCGACCTCCTTCCGCGACACCACGCCGCCGTCGCCGCCGCGTGCCACCGGACGTAGCGCCACCCCGGCTACCTCCGTCAGGATGACCGTGTTCATCTTCTGCTCGGCGTACAGCGGCCACGCGATCATCGGCACGCCGGAGGACACGCTCTCCAGCGTCGAGTTCCACCCGCAGTGCGACACGAACGCCGCCGTCGCCGGGTGCGCCAGCACGCGCACCTGCGGCGCCCACGACGCCACGGCGAGGCCCCGCCCGCTCGTCCTCTCCACGAAGCCCTCGGGGAGGAAGTCCATCGGGTTGCCATGGCCGGCGCCCATGGAGTAAGGCAGCCTGCCCGTGCTCGGCATGCGCACCACCCAGAGGAAGCTGTGGCCGCTCATCTCCAGCCCGGCAGCAAGCTCGGCCGTCTGCTCCACGGACAGCGCGCCGCCGGAGCCGAAGGAGACGTACACCACCGACCCCGCCGGCTGGCGGTCCAGCCACTCCAAGCACGCCGACTCGTCGGGGTCCTCGTTGGAGTTCGGCCGGACGAACGGCCCGACGAGGTACACCGGCGGGAACGCGCCGTTCTCCGCGTCTCGCCTGAACGCTTCCGCGGCGCCCGGCTCCATCTCCGGGAAGCTGTTCACCAAGAAGCCATCGGCGCCGCCGTATCGCCGCCCCTCCTCGAGCACGTAGGCGTAGTTCGGATCGGCGCAATCCTGGAACCCGTCAGGAATTTCGTCGTGGCGGAGCGGCGCGCAACTGGGGAGCACGAGCGGGTCCGGGAGGTCACGGTACTCGCCGGCGGCGGCGTCGTCATGGAGCTCCACGACGCTGCGCACGACGGAGATGAAGCTGATGCTGGTCGGGAAGAACACGTACCCGGGCACGCCGAGCTCGGCGGCGAGCGCCAGGGCCGGCGTGCCGAAGAAGTCGCACACGATCGCCGCGGTGGTGGAGCCGATGCCGACGACGAGCGCGCGGAGCTGCGGGACGAAGCGGCGCATGACCTCGTACATAAAACAGCCGCCGACGTCCGCCGGGGGCGGGAGAACGGCGGTGGCCACGGAGGCCGGCAGCGAGGAGAGCACGGCGGCGTCGGTGGCCGGGTCGGAGAGGCCGGCGAGCGTGACGAGCGTGGCCGCGACGCCGTGGTGGTCGGCGAGCCGCCGCGCCAGCTCGGCCATCGGGATGAGGTGGCCGGCGCCGGGGCTCGCCAGCAGCACGACGTGCGGCCGGTGATCCTCCGCCGTGGTGCTTGCGAACGGCTCCATCGGTCGTCTGTAAGACGGTGTAGTGTGCGACTGTGTGTTGTGTGTAGACGACAATACGAGTCGTATATATAGCCCACGGCCACGCATGCAGCTCGAGAAAACATATGCGTCATTAGCAATTCCCTAATTATAATTGTGGCAGTTGACGATATCTTTTCTTCAACAAAGCTACCGGTAGCTATTAGTGAACAGTGTGCCCCAGAACCTGGCGAATCTTAAAACGAAAGAAAGATTATGTGATAGTGTAGCAGCCGGCGGCGATGGCTCCTCCTGTTTTTTTTAAGTACTTATAGAATATTCGACAGTTTTTTTAAGGAAAAAAACTTTCACATGTAACTAATTACAACGTATCTAGTATGAAACTGTTATATAACTATTACGTAACTAATATGTAACTTATATGTAACTTTTAAAGCCACATGGCATCGCAAGTGTCTAGCGCAGCGGTCTTGCAAGCAACAAGTCTAGGGTTCGATTCCTACTTGGGCACATGCGGTTATTTTTTTTATATCTCGGTATCACGAATTTTAAAGAACATCTGACGGTGGAAAATTTGAAAGTTTTAAGGAAATAAATCAGTTGAATGTTTTTTGAGCAAAACCGTTTTTTGTTAAAAGACATTTAAGGACTTGTAGCATCTTTTTATCATCCTATCGAGGGACCCTTAGTTTTTTATATGTTATCTAACGTTTTCTTTTAAAAAATAAATAATATAGATTAATATGAAATACTATCACTATACAAATATGCAAATTCAAATTGAACTTCTACAGGTTGTAACAACAATAACACATAATTATATACAATAACACATAATTATATACATACTTTAATTATTTTTATTTTTATTTTTTTTGGTAATTTGTAGAGGTTGAATTTAGGTTTGCATGTTTGTAGAGTGATATATTTTAGAGTAATTTTCACAAAACTACATGTAATTTGATCAATCTACTTAAAACTATATATTTAAGAAAGTGTAACCTAGAACTACAAATTTAAAATCATATTTTTCAGAAAACTATATATTTAAGGTATTATATCATAAATCTACAAATTTAATATCATATTTTATCACAAAACTATAACTTTATAACCTCAATAGTGCTATGGATATAAACTTTAAAATCTGTATATAGTTCTTTCATAACTTCATTACTAAATATGTAGTTTTGTGATACAATGCTATAAATTTGTAGTTTTGTGATAAATTTCACTCTAAAACTGTAGTTTCGTGATACACATTTTTAAAACTACAGTTTCGTGCTAGTTTGGTCAAAATATATATAGTTTTATGAAATTTACTCTATTTTTTATATTAATCTATGTTGTGAATATATTTGTTAAAACATAATATAACTATTTAGGTGGCATGAAAGAATGAGAGAATGTCTCCTCGAGAGATGGAAATCTATCTTTCTATCATATAATTTAACTATGTGTCATTGTGACTAGGTTATAACTAAATGCCCTTTGGGCTTAACTATTTGTCACTAAAAAGAGGTGATATCTGAGGAGAATTGTAATGTCCCGCCTCTTTCAGGCCGGGCCCATTGTAACGTCCCACCTCGGGCGGGCCCATTTACATCTGGCAACTTTTCTTAGATATAGATTGCCTTCACAGACCAACACAAATCTTTTCTAAACACTTTGTCCTCACTCGTGTGCACCCGAGAAGAATTTCCCGAGCTTTTCTTGGATATAGACTACCCTCACCCTCACATATCAACACAAGTCTCTTATGCACACTTTGTCCTCACTCGTGTGCACCCGATAAGAATTTCTCGGTCGATGATGAGCAGCTTTTCTTGGATATAGACTGAGGAGAATTGTAACGTCCCACCTCTCCCAGGCCGGGTCTACTTATATCTGGTAGCTTTTCTTGGATATAGACTGCCCTCACATACCTCGAGAAGAATTTCCCGGTCAGTAAGGCCGGGCCCACTTATATCTGGCAGCTTTTCTTGGACATAGACTGTGATACCATTATGTAGGGCTGTCAACGAGCCAAGCTCGAGCGAGCCTCCCTATCTAGGCTCGAGCTCGGTGCAAACTCGAGTCGAGCTCGAGCCAAGCTTAATTTCAGTGCGAGCTTGTAGCTGGGTTCGAGCTCGGCTCGTTCAGCCTCGAGCTTTTCTCGAGCTTACTGCCAAACATGCTAGTAGTACTACTCCATTGCATGCACGTATCACAATTTCCTAAGCTCAAGCAATCAAGCTTAGGGTGTGTTTAGGCTGTGTTTAGATCCAAAGTTTGGATCCAAACTTCAGTCCTTTTCCATCACATCAACCTGTCATACATACACAACTTTTCAGTCACATCATCTCCAATTTCAACCAAAATCTAAACTTTGCACTGAACTAAACACAACCTTAGTTTACGTCAAAGTTAGAAGTTTGGTTGAAATTGGAACGATGTGATGGAAAAGTTGGAAGTTTGTGTGTGTAGGAAAGTTTTAATGTAATAGAAAAGTTAAAAGTTTGAAGAAAAAGTTTGGAACTAAACTCGGCCTTAGATGGAAAACAAATCGCAAAAGTCACCACCATTTAAGAGAAAAGGTAGAATGTGCTGATTAGATGGGAAAAAGCACTACCAAATCTTTCAAATAACGTTGGAATACTATACGTTGACTCATTGAGGCATGCATAGCACAATAGCACACCTGACACCTATTGCAAGCCATGCATCTTTTTTATTGGGAAGTGGCAAAATAGTAACAGCAATGGTAGAGTTTGCTAGGCATTGAACGAGGAGAGAGATTGAGGAGTACACTAGCAGACGAGGCTCGTCGAACTACTCGATCTCGGCTCGGCAGGTTCACGAGCTCATGGTCAGGCTTGAGCTCGGTTTGACTCTCAGACGAGTCGAGCTCAAGTCGAGTTTTTAACAAGTCAAGCTCGAGCTGCTCGTGAGCCCCGAGTTTCTTTGACAGCCCTACCATTATGTAACGTCCCGCCTCTCCTAGAATTTCCCGGTCGGTGAGACCAGGCCCACTTACATCTGGCAATTTTTCTTGCCTCTCCCAGGATTTCCCGATCGGTGAGGCCAGGCCCACTTACATCTGGCAGTTTTTCAAGGATTTCTCGGTCGGTGAGGCCAGGCCCACTTACACCTGGCAGTCTTTGTTGGGCATAGACTATGATACCATTATGTAACGTCCCGCCTCTCCTAGGCCGGGCTCACTCACCCATCCTGAAATAGTAAAATTGCTTCAGGCCAAACAGCTTAACCTCAGAGTTCATTGGAGATCGGCTTCTGGAAAAGAAGTTGCAACTTGTTGGTATGAGTATTCTATTAATTCTATTAAGCCCTGGGCCAGGATGTCACATGCAAAATTATAAGGTTATTTTCTTTCCATTGCAAGAATCTGACTCGATCCTACAGTTAAAAATTTAGAAGTTGTGGGACAAAAGAACTGGCGAACTAATGTTTCTTCTAGCGAATTCGAAAAAAGGAAACACGGCGATATACAATAGAGTTTCTAGAATTATAGTGGATTCAGTTTGTTTGCATCGTTCACATACTTATGCTCTGTTATCATACACAAAGGATAAAGAGGAATGCCAACACACGTTACAAATTAGGTAATTTACTACGTACAGTATATACTTTACATATAAAACGGTACTAGTAGTAGCTACGATCAAGAACCAGCAACGCGCCCATCGTTTTGTATACAATTTTTCACATGGCCAGCGACGACCATGTATATCCAACAGTTTCTTCCTGATCCACAGCACAACCAGCTGTGGGCGCGCTCCATTGTTCAGCATTTTCTATGATTAAATAAATGATAGTGTTGGCTACGCATATAAATCCACAATATCTACACGGCGTGGTTATAAAAGAAAGTCGCACGGATACCAACAGAAATCAACATTTTAGTTATCATATACTGAGTATGCCGAAAGTTGGTCCATAGATTAAGATTAGAACCACGAATTGTAAGTCTTCACACGAGAATAGCTTCAAATTCTTTATTTAGTGTTGGGATCAATCTTCTTCCAAAATAAATGAAGCATCTGACATGTCTTTTAGAAAGAACGGCTCGGCTGACACCCGAATTCCGAAAGTGAGTGCTCACCTTTCAAGTTTTTGACCAAATTTCACCGAACGAAAGTGACACCGGCTAAGACTGACTCAACGATCCTCATGCACGGCGTTCTTCCACTTGCCGGCCACCTCCTCTAGCGCGCGGCGCGACGCCCCGTCCGGCGACCACGCCCTCGCCGCCACCGCCGCTTGCAGCTCCCTCGCCCGGCGACGCGCGGCGCTCCCCTTCTCCCCTGGATCCATGAGCTCCTTCACCGCCGCCGCCACCTCCTCCCGCGACACCACGCCGCCGCGCGCCACCGGACGTAGCGGTAGCGCCACCCCGGCTACCTCCGTCAGGATGGCCGCGTTCATCTTCTGCTCGGCGTGCAGCGGCCACGCGATCATCGGCACGCCGGAGGACACGCTCTCCAGCGCCGAGTTCCACCCGCAGTGCGACACGAACGCCGCCGTCGCCGGGTGCGCCAGCACGCGCACCTGCGGCGCCCACGACGCCACGGCGAGGCCCCGCCCGTTCGTCCTCTCCACGAAGCCCTCGGGGAGGAAGTCCATCGGGTTGCCGTAGCTGGCGCCCATGGAGGAAAGGAGCCCGCCCGTTCTTGGCATGCGCACCACCCAGAGGAAGCTGTGGCCGCTCATCTCCAGCCCGGCGGCGAGCTCGCGCGTCTGCTCCACGGACAGCGCGCCGCCGGAGCCGAAGGAGACGTACACCACCGACCCCGCCGGCTGGCGGTCCAGCCACTCCAAGCACGCCGACTCGTCGGCGTCCTCGTCGGACCTTGGCCGGACGAACGGCCCGACGAGGTACACCGGCGGGAACGCGCCGTTCTCCCCGTCTCGCCTGAACGCTTCCGCGGCGCCCGGCTCCATCTCCGGGAAACTGTTCACCAAGAAGCCGTCGGCGCCGCCGTATCGCCGCCCCTCCTCGAGCACGTAGGCGTAGACCGGATCGGCAGAATCCCGGAACCCGTCGGGGATGTCGCCGTGGCGGAGCGGCGCGCATCCGGGGAGCACGAGCGGGTCCGGGAGGTCACGGTACTCGCCGGCGGCGGCGCCGTCGTGGAGCTCCACGACGCTGCGCACGACGGAGATGAAGCTGATGCTGGTCGGGAAGAACACGTACCCGGGCACGCCGAGCTCAGCGGCGAGCGCCAGGGCCGGCGTGCCGAAGAAGTCGCACACGATCGCGGCAGCGGGGGAGCCGACGACGAGCGGGCGGAGGTGCGGGACGGAGCGGCGGACGAGCTCGAACATCACGGAGCCGAAGCCGATGTCCGCCGGGAGGTCGTCGAGGGCGACGGGCGGGAGCACGGCGGTGGCCACGGAGGCCGGCAGCGAGGAGAGCTCGGCGGCGTCGGTGGCCGGGTCGGAGAGGCTGGCGATCGTGACGACGGTGACCGCGAAGCCGTGGTCGGACACGAGCCGCCTCGCCAACTCGGCCAGCGGGATGAGGTGGCCGGCGCCGGGGCTGGCCATCAGGACGACGTGCGGCGGCGGCGGCGGCAGTGACGTGTCAGTTGCACCGGTGGCCGCCTCCGCCATGGTTGAGTGCAGAGTATGGAGTACGCTTCTACTTATTTTTGGTGTCGTGCCGCGTCGCGTCGCTTTGCAGTTTGAGAATGGAAAGCAGATGCCAAGTGCAATGAAAATTAAGGCCCAGCTTGGAACTTAGGAAGATAAAGAAACTAATTAGTAAAAAATAAAAAGAAGCAGCAGGCAAAATTTGCCACGGACATCTAAAAGCTAAGCTATGTAATTAGCTGGAAGACACTCAAAAAACGCGACACTACTAATAGGCACCATAAAATTTATGTAATTAGCTGTAGTACATCTAAGACAATATTTTATCATTTTCAGTGAAAAACAGGAGATAGAAATTTCAAAAGGACATAAATGCCCTCGGCCTAAGTAACATGTACCCGAAATCTCCATCCAACTTAACTCTAGGCTATCGATGGTGACGGCGGCGGCGGCGGCAGGCGACTGACTTCTTCTTCGACAACGGCTGGTGGCGGTGGTGGGCAAGCGGCTTCTGCTTCAACGGTGGCTGGTGACGGCGGCGGCGGCTTCGGCTGGTTGTGGCGTTGGGAAGCGACAGCGGTGGTGATGGCTCGGCCGGTCATGGTGCACCAGGAGCTCGCCGCGCTGCAGGAGCAGCAGCACCATGATTTCATGCCGTCGCCACACCAACAGCAACAGCAACAGCAGCTAGCGTAGCAGCAGCAACAGTAGCTAGTGCAGAACGATGCCCAACAACAACAGCTAGCAGCAGCAACGCCGTGGCCGACGATGCCCTACGACCACCACCACCCGCTGCTGCAGCCGCTCTGCAACGCCGCCGCCGCCACGGCGCAGAGCTCGGCCACGTCCGTGCCACCGACGCCACAGCCGCACCGCACCTGCCCGCCGCCGCTGCGCACCTGTCCGCCACGGTGCTGCTGCAGAAGGCAGTGCAGATGGGCTGCTCACGAGGCAGGGACCGGAGGAGGAAGGGAGGTCGCTCTCAGCCCTCTCACTCGCCGAGAACCGCCAGCTCCTCATCCTGCTCAACATCTCCCTCGCCGTCCTCGTCGGCTGCAGCGTCGTGTTGCTCTCGAGCTCGGTGCCACCGCTTGCCATTGCGCCTTAGGTATGGTAGCCGCCGCGCCTTGCCGTCGCCGGCGGTGAGACCTGGAGGAGCGCCGCCGCTTTTTCCGCCACGTGCGTGAGGAAGAAGGATAGGAGAGAGATGTAGGCCCATGCCGCGTGAGACCAGGTGGTTAAAACCTATTAAAAAGGACACTGTCTATAACGAGATCGTTCTCTCTATGGTCATAACCAGATATCTCAATCTCATGTCTAGTTGCTACTAGTATACTCAAAAGTGAATGTATTTTTTTTCTTCTTATGGAATTTTCTCTTAGATTACACACCCGATTTACGATCCGATTACACCATTGTGTTTATAACAATTAAATCTTTATAACAAAATCTCACATGACTATATTTTTATGAAAAAATAGAAATTACTTTTATAATATATCTAAATTACTTTTAGATTTTATTAAATTACTTCTTAGTTATAAAAGTAATTCAATAAAGCCTGAAAGTAATTTAGCTATATTATAGAAGTAACTTGAAACAAAAGTGAAGTAACTTGTTACAACATTAAAAGAAATCTATACATTCATGTTGTGAGTTGTTTATTTTATAATCATTTTTAGTCAATTATATAATTTATGCTGATTAAATTTAATTTCTATATAGACTCATGTTTTTACCTCCATAACGGATTTACTTTTAATGTCGTGATAAAGTTACTTTCTTCTTTTTTTAAGTTACTTCTATAATATATGTAAATTACTTTTAGGCTTTATTGAATTTACTTTTATGGGTCTAAGAAGTAATTTAGTAAAATCTAAAAGTAATTTAAATATATTTTAAAAGTAATTTCTATTTTTTCATCAAAATATAATCATGTGAGATCTTATTATAAAGATTCAATTCTTACGAACACAATGGTGTAATCGGATCGTAGATCGGATGATTAGTTTAAGAGAAAATTATTTTTGAAGCCGGCGTAGCGTAGAGCATCACATGGCTTCTAATTTGGATTCCTGGATGATGCCACGTCCGTGAATCATCAAACCATGTACGGACACATCAGCACTTGTGGGATCGGACAGCTGATGAGCGTGTCACGCGATAAGGCAAAACAGAGAGCACGCGCGAATTAGATTTTGCCTATTAAAAATTAGATTAAACATACGCTGTCCATGATACGTGGGTCCCACCGGTGTTTAAAGAAAGAAAGAGAAGGGGCAATCCATGTATTTAGATAAATATCTCATCCCTTTTGTCCCGGAAATATAATAAAATAATACGACTTGTATCCTATGGCCAATTACACGTTTTTTTAGTGTCCATCAGCCGTGTCACGTTTTCGCGGTGTCTCTCAGCCAATTACACGTTTTTTGCGTGTCATTTGGCAAATCTGGCCTTTAGTTTATTTTCTGAGCATTAGCATACTAGGTCTGGTATCTCTAATACGTACTAATATCAAAATGGTATCTAAGGTATCATGCTTACCATGGTATCTAGGTACCGAAAAACTTGGTATCTACGAGTATCAAATTTGGTACCTAAAAATATCCTGCTGACATTAACACCTAAAAGTGTTTCGTTGGCTAAACGGTATATCGTTCCTTAGTTACCCTTAAAAACCGTACTAGTATGAATACAAAAGACATGAAATATAAATAGTTAGCAAAATCTCTTGCTCTCGAAGCTTGTCTTTAGCCTAATGGTTAGTTGTATGGTGTGTTTATATATGGGACTATTCAATTTCAACTGTCAAGTCAAATCATCGATCAAATTTGGTATATATATGTGTGTCCGTGTTTTGGCAATGCACTTGATGTTTGATGCCTATAATAATATTAATGTGTAAAGGATACTTCGTCCGTATTTTAATGTATAACGCTGTTGACTTTTTAACCAGCGTTTGACCATTCATTTTATTCAAATTTTTTGTGCAAATATGAAAATATTTATATCATGCTTAAAGAACATTTCATGATGAATCAAGTCACAATAAAATAAATGATAATTACATAAATTTTTTGAATAATACGAATGATCAAACGTTGGATAAAAAGTCAACAGCGTCATATATTAAAATATGGAGGTAGTACTATTTTGCCGGATGATCGAAAAATGGTCATCCAAATGGTATTAAGATTGAAAGAGAAAAGGAGTTACAGAAGATTTTTCATGGACGGTCGGTTGTAAAGGATATTCACACGCATATGTATGCTTAGGTGTATGGGTTCGGCGAAAAAATAAATATCTTATCTCTAATGGGTGGTTACAATCGAAGACTTCAACACGTATCAGAAAATTCAGAAATGTCAAACGTCACACATCATGTGTGTTAAGCGGAATCTACTCTTGGTTTTAATTAATTTAGGACCATGGGGTGGACGAAAGAATGCTATTGGCAGATCCACCCAACAATTCAACGACCATATATAACTACCCTACCCTAGTGGTTCTCTAACTGATTGTTTTTTATGCAAGCTAACGAATTCCATATTTTGCTGATATTAAGTCACAACCAAGATTTAACAACTCGTTTTTCTTTTCGAAACGAATTTTTTTTCTCAATTTTAGTGACACAGCAGGACACATATTCCTGCAGGGTTTGAAATTTTGGTTCGAAATTTCCGAATTTCGCTCCCACCGAAATGCTCATATCTCGTCCGAAACTTTCGGTTTTTTGCAATTTTTTGTGAATTTGGTCAAATTTTATTCAAATCCATTAAAAATCAGTCAAAATTTCAAAAAATTTCGTTAGAAAAAAAAATCCTAATTTTCTGAAATTTCGGTTCTTTCACCCCCCGTCGGCAGAAACCGTAGTTTCGAAATTTGAAACACTGCATTCCTGCGTATCTACCAGTATGGACATATTTTCTCAAGAATATCTCTTTTTTTTACTCCTAATATTAGGCTAGAAAAAAAATGCTCCATTGCATCAACGGGAGTCTGTTGGGCCTTAATCCATGTAACAGTTAGTATTTTTTGAATCTCTGTAACACTTAGTATTAATAGGACTAATTGTAGCACAAAGTGAAGAAACAAAAAGAACTTTATATTTATCATATGCTCATGAAACCAAGACCCAAAAGTAGCTCCGGAAATCTCATATGCATCCACTACAAAAATTTCAAATATTACACTCTAAAATCAATGAGCATGAAAATTTCAATAAGCAAAATCGTTTCAATAATGCTAAGACCAGCTGATCCAATAATGCAGGCCTCCCCGTTAATCTGCAAGTCCATGGACTAAGACCAGGTGGCCCATAAAAGCACACAAGCACCGTAGGAAAAAGTACACCGAAGGTCCCTCAACTTGTTATCGGGATAAAAAATGTCCTCGCAACCAGATATACGGGGTCCCTTAACTATACAAAACCGGTCACTCGAGATCCTTCGGTGGTTTTGACTCCGGTTTTAGCCTACGTGGTGCATGGGCCCCACATGTCAGCATGCCACGTCAACTCCCCTTTCCCCTCTTCTCTCCCTTCCTCCCCCCTCTCTCTCTCTCTCGCACTTTTCTCTCGCAGGCCGACCGACGGGTAGGGAGCAGATGATCGGGCGGCGAGCGGGGCTGAGCGGCGGCCGGCGGAGGCGGCGTGCTAGCACGCGGTGGCCGGCGAAGCGGAGCGGCGGTGGTGGCAGGCGAGCGAGCGTGCGGCGACCGACGGATGGGGAACGCGCCGGGATGTCGTCGACAGTGGCAATCGGCGGGGAGAAGAGGCGCTGGGACGGGTGGTGGCCGATGGGGAGAACGACCGACGAGCGGGCGGGGAGACGAGGCGGCGTGTGTGCCGACCCGGGCTGCCAAATCTTGCTGTCAAATCTTTGAAGCAACAGTACCTGCCGCATATGAGATCGACAATCAACCATTCAATCCACCTAAAGATGGCCATATGGCCCGAGGCCCACGGCCCGGCCCAAAGCCCGCAAATTTGGCCCGGCCCAAGCACGGCACGACCCGACTGGGGTCGTGCCCATGCCGGCCCGGCCCGACAACCGGGCCATGCCTGGGTTGCACCCTTGGCATGGTGGGCCAGCTCGGCACGGCTGATCAAATAAAAAAAATATAGAGATGCAAAATAGACTTAAATAATCGTATAAGGCAAGGCCCAAGACAAGAGGTACACAAAATAGACTTATGTTCTAGCAATTTAAACATAGCCGACAGAGTTGAGGGACCAAAAATAGACTTTTTCTGTGAGGAAGCACGATGGGCCATCGTAACTTCGGCACGGCCCGAGTAGTATTGGGCCATGACTGGGCCTTGTATGCCACCCATGGGCTGGCACGGCACGGCCCGGTGTATAGGTCGGGCCGTGTCGGCCCGACAAGCCTTGGCCCAGGCACGGCCAGGCTTGGGCTGTGCCGTGCCGGGCGGCCCAGATGGCCATCTATAAATTCACTGCACCGAACACTGTTGTTTCCACCGACAAAACTTGCATGGCCTGGAGATCACTGATGCACTGAACCGTGGCTTTCCTAGCGTGAATTTCCATGTAACTTGGGACATGATGATTGTTGTTAGCTTGCTTGACGCTGGAGTTGGCTGACGGATGCCTGGTTTCGGTCTGGCCATAGCTGTTGCGCTATCGAAATCTCCTACTCCATGCAGTGGCTGGTGTGGCACGTGTGAGTGACTTCAGGAGAGGACATGGACGGAGGCGTTCTTGGTGGCGGCACAGACGGGGCAAGCGTCGGCGGCAGCCTCGCAGGCGCCACACAGGCACAGGTGGCGGCACGGGAGCAGCAGCACGGACGCCTCCGCGACACGGCAGGCCTTCCACGACGTCGCCCCGGACATCGCGTCGGCGTCGGTGGCAGCGGCGGCGGCGGCGCCGCCTGGGGTCTCAAAGCATCACGACTGCGCGTCCTCGGCGTTGCCCTCCCCCGCGGCGGCGGTGACGGCACAAGGGGACTGGAGGAGCTAGTCGAGCGTGGTGCGGAGGCCGGCGGTGACACCCATCCACGCATGCTCCTCTGCGCTCATCCGGCGGAGCTTCTCCTCCAGCTCCGCGTTGTAGCAGCACTCGCGATCCAGCTTGGCCTCCGCCGCGCGCACCCTACCCGTCGTGGCGCGCCGGCGCGCCACGGCCGCCGCCAGCGCCCGGACGTGTCGCCGTTGCGCTTCCTCCAGCCCTGCGCGCATCTGCTCGGCCTGCACGACATCCACCAAACACCGACGCCGATCAAACACCATTCACCAAACACAAACAAAGGAGGCCAGCAGCGTGAGCGGGTGCGTGGCCTCGTCGTAGGTGAAGAAGAGCGAGGCGTTGGCTGTCGGGATGGGGAGGTCACCCTGCTGGCCTCCTCTTTCCCTGCTCCTGCGTCGCCGCCGCCGCCGCCGCGTCGCCTATCGCCAGCCCAGAGAGAGGAAAAGTGAGACAGAGAGAAAGAGGACGAAAGGAAAGAGAGATGGTGATGACGTGGCACGCTAACATGTGGGGCCCACATGAGTCCCACACTGACTTAGTCGTCACGTAGGCCAAAATCGGGGAGAGCCCCAAGTGCGGAGAGTTATTTTAATCACGTGGATGTCCACCCGTTCAATACATATAATTTAAATAGTTATTAAAAACAGTACCTTTGTGTTGAAATGGGGATTCAGAAAATGTTTCTACCATATTCTTCCATCTGTCATCCTTCGTTAGTCACATATGTGCGATGAACGCAGAGAGAAGAGGAGCCCAGTCCGAGTGTCTGACCGAGCCTGTAACGGGACATTTTCCAAATTCCCAACGTGAGAACGATGGGGATAGAAGAACTTTTGATTGAAATCAACAGAAGAATCTACGGGATTGCAACGTGTCAGGAACCTGACGTTGCTGGGTGAGCTACAGGAAGCTGACAACGTGAGGGAGGAAGAACAGACTTATGCTGGAAGAGGAGCAAGAGTTTGTAAGTGTAACACACGTGTGTGTGGGCCGGATTGGACCAAATGAGTACCAACCGAGCCCACGAGTAAGTCTGGAGTGAGAGAGAGAGAGAGAGAGAGAGAGAGTTGAATTGTAATAAGAACACAGCACCCTGACTTTCTTTCGTATCGATGAAGTAAGAACTGGAGGCGAAGGCGGCGGTGACACCAATCCTGCTGGATTCGGTGAAACTACCTCGTTTCTTGCTTGTTCTTACTAGTTCTTGAGCAGTTGAGTTAGGGTTCTAACAATCTGGTATCAGAGCCTTGCCGTTCTCTCATTTCCTGGATTTTGCTGCAAAATTTTTTCCCGGAAGAGGTGGGAATTGTTGCTTCGGTGACTAATTCCGCAAAAGCTTCGGCTCCCTCAACTGGGTTAGCGAGATCCAGAACGAGACGTCAACCACGGGCACTTACGAGAAACCTCGCTACGTCACCAAGCAAGCCGCGAAGATCATGGATCAGGATGGGAAACTGTATCTTCTTCTCAAGAAGATGGAGGAGGCGGAGAAGAAGCGCGAGGAAAGTGAGAAGAAGAGGGAGCAGTCCGAGGAGAAGAGCAGGGCTGAGCTCATGGCGCTCAAGGCGGTGGTAGAATCTCGTTTCCCAGCTGTCGAGAAGAGGGTGGATGATCTGCAAGGTTCGGTGAAGGATTTGCAAGGCAAGGTGGAGCAGCTGCAGTTGGATGTACAACAATTTCCTCAAGAGCAACCTGCTATTGCTTCTACGCTGAATCAAACAGGTGCTCTAAAAACCTCTATTCCCTTCCCTGATGTGACTGATTTGGATCGATCCCCTTCCGATGTAGCAAATTCTGTTGGTGTGATGGGTTTGGGGGGTAGTGTTTCACCGATGTCTTGTCCTCAGTTTGATGGTGTTAATCCTCAAATGTGGAAGTGGAATTGTGAAGAATACTTTGACATCTATGGAGTACATGCTAAGAATTGGGTCAGGATAGCTGGTTTGTACTTTGTGGGTAACGCAGCCTTTTGGCTTCACTCTATGCGGTCTATACTGTCGGGAGTTAGTTGGCTAGTTTTTGCTGAACAAGTTTGTGTCAGATTTGCTAGATGACCAGGAAATTCTTATTAGGCAGTGGATTCATCTTGTGCAAGATACTACTGTGTCTGAATATGTAGAAAAATTTGACAGCATTATGCACCAACTGTTGGCTTACAACAATTCACTTCCTCTCAATTATTTTGTGACCAAGTTTGTGGAGGGGCTGAAACAGGAAATCAGGTCTGTAGTTCTGATGCAGAAACCACAAGATCTGGATTCAGCTTGCTCACTGGCTTTCTTGCAGGAAGAAATTTTGGAAGGTTCCAAGTCTATCAGTCACAAAAAGTCTGATCAGCCTATTCTTGTCAGGAACACTTTGAAGTCCTTCTCTCCTCAAGGCTATTCTAATTCTGTTGTTAAGGGCACTTCATCAGCCCCATCCGATGACAGGAGAGGGTCTGACAGTACCAGGGCTAGAGATGACAGGCTAGCCGCTCTGAGATCTTATAGAAGGTCCAAGGGGCTGTGTTTTACTTGTGGGGAGCGCTGGAGTAAGGAACACAAATGTGCTACCTCTGTTCAACTTCATGTAGTTCAGGAACTATTGGAAACCTTGAGTCCTAATTCTGTTGATTCAGATGAGCAGGAAATGGAAGAAGGTAACCTGATGGCTATATCCCTACAAGCTATCAGTGGTACTGAGTCTGCTACTTCTTTCAAGATAAAAGGGTGTATTCAAGGAACTGAAGTGCTAATGCTGATCGATTCAGGCAGTTCTCATTCTTTCTTGGACACCCAAGTAGCTCACAAGTTCCAAGGTGTTCAGTCATTACAGAAGGTGATGTCAGTTAAGGTAGCAAATGGAGGTATCATGTTATGTTCTCAATTGATTCCTCATTGTGCTTGGTGGGTTCAAGGAGTAGGTTTCCATTCAGACTTTAAGCTATTGAGTCTTGGAGTTTATGATGTTATTTTGGGTATGGACTGGCTAGTAACCTTGGGAACAATGAATATTGATTGGGCTGCTAAATGGATGGAGTATCAGTTGGGGAACAAAACAATCGGAATTCAAGGAATTCAGGCTCAGACTGAACACTGTGCTCCCATTTCAGTGGAAAAATTTCAGGAAATGCTAAATCTCGATTCAGTCATGCAGGTCTTTCAACTGCAACATCTACCTCCAGATAAACTTGTTGAAGTTCCCCTGCAATTCAGGCCTCTTTTATCTGAATTTCAGGATATTTTTGCTGAACCTACTGGTTTACCTCCTAAGAGAGCGTGTGACCACAGAATTCCTTTGTTGCCTAACTCCAAACCTGTGTACATCAGGCCGTATAGGCACAATCCAGCACAGAAGGACGAAATTGAGAGACAGGTGAAAGAGATGTTGGCCTCTGGGGTGATCAGACCTAGCAGCAGTGCATATTCTTCTCCTGCACTTTTAGTGAAAAAGAAAGATGGTACATGGAGGGTTTGTATTGACTATAGACAACTTAATGCCATAACTGTCAAAGGTAAATTTCCCATGCCAGTCATTGATGAACTTTTGGATGAGTTATCTAGGGCTCAGGTCTTTTCTAAATTAGACTTAAGGGCAGGGTATCACCAGATTAGGTTGCAGGAAGGTGAAGAGCATAAAACTGCCTTCCAAACCCATACTGGCCATTGTGAGTACATGGTAATGTCATTTGGGTTGACTGGTGCTCCAGCTACATTCCAAGGGGCCATGAATGATACTCTTGCACCTGTTTTAAGGAAATTTGCCATGGTCTTTTTTGATGATATTTTGGTTTATAGTCAGGACATACAGTCTCATCTCACTCATCTCAAGGAAGTGTTTCAAGGAAGTGTTTCTCCTGTTACACAAGCACCAATGGAAAGTGAAGCTCAGTAAGTGTTCCTTTGGTTAGTCCCAACTATCTTACTTGGGACACATCATCAGTGGTAAAGGGGTTGCTACTGATCAATCAAAAATTGAAGAGGTTGTTAATTGGAAAGTGCCTGACATTGTCAAAAAGCTAAGAGGGTTTCTTGGACTGGCTGGGTATTACAGAAAGTTTGTCAAAAATTTTGGAGTCATCAGTAAACCATTAACTCAGTTACTCAGGAAGGATGTTCCTTTTGTCTGGTCCTCTGAAGCTGATCAGGCATTTCAGTCCTTGAAGGTGGCTTTAGTTACTGCTCCAGTTTTAGCCTTGCCAGATTTTTCTAAAACATTCACTATAGAAACAGATGCTAGTAATGGGGGAATTGGAGCTGTCTTATGCCAAGAAGGTCATCCTATAGCATATGTGAGCAAGGCTTTGGGAATTAAAAACAGGGGATTATCAACTTATGAAAAAGAATATTTGGCCATTCTTTTAGCTGTGGATCACTGGAGGTCTTATCTCCAACATGCTGAATTTATTATTCTCACATATCATCACAGTTTGATGCATTTAAATGAGCAAAGGTTACACACCCCTTGGCAACATAAAGCATATACTAAGTTGCGGGGTTTACAGTTTAAAATCTGTTATAGGAAGGGATCTAGCAATGCTGCTGCAGATGCACTTTCAAGGAAATACAACCTGGACCCTGTTGACCTCATGGCAGTTTCTAGTTGTGTCCCTGTTTAGCTCCAAGAAGTGGCTGCTGAGTACTTGCTAGATGAGCAAACTAAGCAACTTTTAGCAGAACTGTCCCTATCTGCCAATTCCAAACCTCCTTTCTCTCTTCATAATAGTATTATCAAATACAAAGGTAGGATCTGGATTGGTCACAATCCTGAATTGCAACATAGAATTATCTCAACTCTGCATGACAGCCCAATGGGGGGTCATTCTGGTTTCCCTGTCACATACAGGAGGATTAAATCCCTTTTTGCCTGGCCCAAAATGAAGCAGACTGTTCAAAGGGCACTCAAGGGCTGTGGAGTTTGTTTGCAAGTGAAACCTGACAGAAGCAAATATCCTGGTCTTTTGCAACCTTTGCTAGTTCCTGATGGAGCTTGGCAGGTTATTACTATGGATTTTATTGAGGGTTTACCTAAGTCATCTAGATTTAATTGCATTATGGTAGTGGTTGATAAATTTTCAAAGTATTCCCACTTTGTTCCCCTGGCTCACACATTCACTGCCCTTGAAGTTGCTGATCTTTTATGCACAACATTTACAAACTCCATGGCCTTCCTCATTACATTATCTCTCATAGGGACAAAATCTTCACAAGTCATTTGTGGCAACAGCTGTTTGCTAGGTCTGGAACTCAGTTGCACCTAAGCACAGCCTATCACCCTCAAACCGATGGGCAAATTGAGCGTGTGAATCGTTTGGAAATCTTTTTGCGTTGTTTTGTGCACTCTATGCCTCATAAATGGAGCAGCTGGCTTTATTTGGCTGAATTCTGGTTTAACACTTCATATCATTCAACACTTCTGAAATCTCCTTTTGAAGTCTTGTATGGCTATCCTCCGGGACATTTTGGCATCCGTGATGATTCTTGTTCTGTTCCTGATCTGGATAATTGGTTACAAGAAAGAAAACTTATGGTTCAGCTCTTGAAACAGCATCCCAACAGAGCTCAGCAGCAAATGAAATGTTATGCTGATAAGAACAGAAGCGTTCATGCTTTTGAAGTGGGTGATTTCGTCTATCTCAAATTACAACCTTATGTGCAATCATCTGTTTCACGTAGGGCAAATCATAAGCTATCTTTTCGCTATTTTGGACCCTATCAAGTGTTGGCCAAGGTTGGCAAGGTGGCTTATCATCTTCAACTTCCTAGTGACAGTTCTATACATCCTGTCTTTCACGTTTCTCAACTAAAATCTGCTGCTGGGTTCTCCAAAGTGGTGCAGCCTCAACTTCCTGAAATGGGTCAACTTAAGGTCCCTGAAGTTATTCTGCACACTCGTCAGGTTCAACGGGGTAAGTCATTAATACCTCAAGTTTTAGTTCGTTGGTCTGGAGATGTTGCAGGGCAGGAGACTTGGAAAGATCTTGTTGATTTGCGTCAGCGCTTTCCAGCAGCGTTGGCTTGGGGACAAGCCCAATCTCAAGGAGAGGGGATTGTCAGGAACCTGACGTTGCCGGGTGAGCTACAGGAAGCTAACAACTCGAGGGAGGAAGAACAGACTTATGCTGGAAGAGGAGCAAGAGTCCGTAAGTGTAACATGCGTGTGTGTGGGCCGGATTGGACCAAATGAGTATCGGCCGAGCCCACGAGTAAGTCTGGAGTAAGAGAGAGAGTTGAATTGTAATAAGAACAGAGCACGTTGACTTTCTTTCGTATCGATGAAGTAAGAACTGGAGGCAAAGGCGGCGGCGGCACCAATTCTTCTGGATTCGGTGAAACTATCTCGTTTCTTGCTTGTTCTTACTAGTTCTTGAGCAGTTGAGTTAGGGTTCTAACACAACGCAAAGAAACTAGCACATTAAATCCCACATTGATGGGACCAAAACTGATGTTGTTGGGTGGAGGCGACGCTATAGCTCATGGTCTTGGATGCAGGTCTTCTACAGTACTGCATATACTGCTCACTGACATGTGGATCCCACAGCCACTTGGGCCCACATATCAGTGAGCAGTACTGCAGGGGATCTCAATTGCACGGTTTTGGGTAGAGTGTGAGTGACAAAGTTGCTCGACTTCAATAGGAGGCGGTAGCATCCTCATCACGGCTACTCTTGTAGGTGGAGGCGTCGGAAGACGGAGCAGCGGTGGACAATGGTGCCTCAAGTGCAGGGGTGGAACCAGACAGGACTAACAGAAAGGACTGAACAAAGTATATAAAACTATAGCTCCTTCTTCTAATAAATATATGATAGAAAATTTTAGTGAAAACTTAATGGGGCTTCCATGGTTATAACGCTGATAGCAAAGGCTCGAGTCCCCGTCGTCCCCATGACAGATCCGCCACTGCCTCCATGTTAATTAGACCGCAGCAGACTCCTGCATTGTTGAGATGGAGCAACAGGGTGGAGGGAAGGGCAAGGACATGGTTGGCCTTGATGATGGAGCTTGATCTATTATCCGCCGCTTGGATCATGTAACTTCAAATGAGGTACTACTGATATATATATATATATATATATATATATATATATATATATATATATATATATATAAGCAATCTCAGGTTGTCTTGATAAAAATGTTGTGCCGGGCTGAATAGTTGGTTATATTTGAGCTTATCCAAAAAAAAATTATCCTTTATACAAATGTAATAAAGTAGCTCAGCTTCATTTAGACGACGGGATTAGTACGATACCATAGGGTAGTTCGACTACGCTTTGCTTTTATTTTTTTCCCCTCGTGACCTTTTGTGTGTGTGAAGCGGTATAGGAGAGGAAGAGGAGCGATAGGGGACATCGGTGCTCCAGTGGATGGAAGGCCTCGATGGCAGTAGCAGAGGATGTTTGCAGGCATGGATCACATGAGTAGGGTGGCAGCCGGCAAAGGGAGTAAGGGAGACGCCTCGAATGGCGACGGAAAGAGCTCAGCTCCAGCAGCAAATAGTATAGTGGTGGTAGCCTGTGGCAATGGCTATAAGAGAGGGGAGATGGGGAAATTGGATTAAGTGGGTTGTGGCGGTGATGCGATGAGAGGAGGGAAGAGGGGTACTAGCAGAGGAGATCAGCCGACGAGAAGGATTGGTTGGACATGGCAGAGAGAGGAGAGCTCGAAGAGCTTGATGCACAGTGGGGAGAGGGGATGTGATGATGACGAACCGCGGCGACAATGGTGCCACGGGGAAGGAGCGAGACGTTTGCTCAGTCGGCTAGGCCAAGCGCTAACATGTGGGGCTCACGTGGGTCCCACTTGCCACATCAGTGAAAAATGATCATTACACTGTCGACAGACCAAAGTTAACACGGTATTATGAATTAGTGTATGGGCTATACCTAGTATTTTGGTGTATGGATGAATTTCAGACTCAGATGACAAATTAAGGGACCTAAAGTGAACTTATTCCTACAAAATTATAACTTCCAAATGAATACTTAAAAGCTTATTATTATTATTATGGCGCGGATGCACATGGATACTTATCATTATACACGTGACGACATATATATAACATATGCACACATCCATAAATATACTCCCAACACACTCGAATAGGCGGAGAACAACAATACATCTCTAATCTTACTAAAATACATCTCTAATCTTACTAAAATACGTGTGTACTCCCTATAAATTTTAATGTATGACGCCGTTGACCTTTTGACTAACGTTTGACCATTCGTCTTATTCAAATTTTTTGTGCAAATATAAAAATATTTATGTCATGCTTAAAGAACATTTGATGATAAATCAAGTCACAATAAAATAAATGATAATTACATAAATTTTTTGAATAAGACGAAATGTCAAACGTTTATAAAAATGTTAACGACGTCAAACTTTAATATGGAGGGGATAATATTTAACACCATGTGATAAATAGTTGAGACAAAATATACTTTATACGATTATTACTCAAGTAAATCAGTGCAGAGACCGCCAGACTGGTAAAAAATGGTGACAGTAATAGATTAATAGTACTTCTAGAAGAAACCGCGATACTTAAATATGAGATCTGAGCAATTAATCTCTCCCTCCATGCATCACAGTCACACACACCGCGAGCTCCGAGCTCCGTGCTCCATGGATCCGTCACCTCGGCCGTCGCCGCACGTCGTCCTCGTAGCCAGCCCATGCGCCGGCCACGTCATGCCCATGGCCGACCTGGCGCGGCGCCTCGTCGCGTTCCACGGCTGCGCCGCCACGCTCGTCACGTTCTCCGGCCTCGCCGCGTCCCTGGACGCGCACTCCGCCGCGGTGCTCGCGTCCCTCCCGGCGTCCTCCGTCGCCGCCGTCACCCTCCCGGAGGTCACGCTCGACGACGTCCCCGCCGACGCCAACTTCGGTACCCTGATCTTCGAGCTCGTCCGCCGCTCGCTGCCGAACCTCCGGCAGTTTCTGCGCTCCATCGGCGGTGGCGTCACGGCGCTAGTGCCGGACTTCTTCTGCGGCGTGGTGCTCGACCTCGCCGTGGAGCTCGGCGTCCCCGGCTACGTCTTCGTCCCCTCTAATACTGCGTCGTTGGCATTCATGCGCCGCTTCGTCGAGGTCCACGACGGCGCGGCCCCCGGCGAGTACCGTGACCTCCCGGACCCCCTCCGTCTCGCTGGGGACGTGACGATCCGCGTCGCCGACATGCCGGACGGATACCTCGACAGGTCCAACCCCGTGTTTTGGCAGCTCCTCGAAGAGGTGCGGCGATACCGGCGAGCAGATGGATTCTTGGTGAACAGCTTCGCCGAGATGGAGTCAACCATCGTGGAAGAATTCAAGACGGCGGCGGAGCAAGGCGCGTTCCCGCCGGTGTACCCGGTGGGGCCGTTCGTCCGGCCATGCTCCGACGAGGCCGGCGAGTTGGCGTGCTTGGAGTGGCTGGATCGCCAGCCGGCAGGGTCGGTGGTGTTCGTCTCCTTCGGGAGCGCCGGCATGCTGTCCGTTGAGCAGACGCGCGAGCTCGCCGCCGGGCTGGAGATGAGCGGCCACGGATTCCTCTGGGTCGTGCGCATGCCGAGCCACGACGGCGAGTCCTACGACTTCGCAACGGACCACCGCAACGACGACGAGGAAGACCGCGACGGCGGCGGCCATGACGACGACCCGCTGGCGTGGCTTCCCGACGGGTTCTTGGAGAGGACGAGCGGCCGGGGCCTCGCCGTCGCGTCGTGGGCGCCGCAGGTGCGCGTGCTGTCGCACCCGGCGACGGCGGCGTTCGTGTCGCACTGCGGGTGGAACTCGGCGCTGGAGAGCGTGTCCGCCGGCGTGCCGATGGTGGCGTGGCCGCTGTACGCGGAGCAGAAGGTGAACGCGGTCATCCTGACGGAGGTGGCCGGGGTTGCGCTACGCCCGGCGGCGGCGCGCGGCGGCGTCGACGGGGTGGTGACACGAGAGGAGGTCGCGGCGGCGGTGGAGGAGCTCATGGATCCAGGCGAGAAGGGGAGCGCTGCGCGTCGCCGGGCGAGGGAGATGCAGGCGGCGGCGGCGAGGGCGCGGTCACCAGGCGGGGCGTCGCACCGCGAGCTCGACGAGGTGGCCGGCAAGTGGAAGCAGACAAACCGTGCTCCATACGAATAATGCTGTTTAGTTTGGCAAATTTCGTTGTTCGTAAACGAATTCGGCTCAAATTTGGTTGGTGATCACTACTGACTTTTGGTGATCACTGCATTGCTATCTCGAAAGGAAACCTCAAATGCTTCATTTCTCTCTTCTTTTTTTTTTTTGAATGGAAATGCTTCATTTCTTTTGGAATCTGATCCCATCGTCCTGAACACAGATTAAAGAATTGTAAGCATATTTCATGTAAGCTGATTCTCCTGCTCCTATACCTAGTTTATGTACGTACCCAAACTTGCACAACATACAAAACTGTTTGCTGGTGTTATGCGTGCAACTTTCTTTCATCGCCTAGGGTGTAAAAACTTTAAAGTATACGGACACACATTTGAGGTATTAAACATATACTAATAACAGAATAAATTACAGATTACGCCTATAAATTGTGAGATGAATTTATTAAGCCTAATTAATCTGTCATTAGCAAATATTTACTGTAAGCATCATATTGTCAAATCATGGTGTAATTAATTAGGCTCAAAAGATTTATCTCACAATTTACATGTAAACTGTGTAATTGGTTTTTTTCCCCACATTTAATGCTCTATACATGTGTCCAAACAATTGATGTGACGTTTTCGGCCAAAATTTTTTGGATCTAAACAAGGCCCTAGGCCATGTTTTTTTTCTCCTAGAAGTACGTGCACATGGATTTATAGATTTTGTACAGTCTAGTTCATATTCTATTTTTCTTAGGTTTAGATTCAGGCCGTGTTTAGATCCAGCGGTGAAAAGTTTTGACGTGCCACATTGGATATACGGAGACACAATTAAAGTATTAAACGTAGACTAATAACAAAATATTCCGCCTATAAACCACAAGACGAATTTATTAAGCCTAATTAATCTGTCACTAGCAAATGTTTACTGTCACTACTACACAAAACATTTTTATAGACGCCGGACCTGTTTGTTTCCAGGCAGGCCATAATTGGCACTGCACGGGATAATCAGGGGACCGGCGCCAGACCGTCGCCCGCACGGAAAAACACATTATCCCGTGCGGGCCACTTTACTCAACCGCACACGAAAATGTTGTGCTGGCCTCTTTACTCACCCCGCACGCGAAAACAATCCTCATGCCAACTTGCTACACGACTGCCACTTTAACTCTCCCACTCATTCTCTCCTCCCACTCCACTCCTTCTCTCCTCCCGGCCTCTCATCCTCTCTTCACAGCAGCGACAGCGGCGGCGTGCGGCCCCTCCCTCCCTTTCCCTTCGGCTCCCTTCCCCTCTCCTCCCTCCGCTTGCAGATCCGGCGAAGGGAAGGCATGGGGACGGCGGATCCGGCGGCAGGCGCAGGTGGAGGCGGCAGGCGACGACGGCGCCTCGCGGTCCCTCCCTCCCTCTCTCTTCGGCTCCCCTCCCTCCCCTTGCAAATCCGGCTGAGGGGAGGCATGGGGGCGGCGGATCTGGCGGCGGGCGACGACAGTGGCGCGCGGCCCCTCCCTCCCTCTCCCTTCGGCTCCCCTCCCTCCCCTTGCAGATCCGGTGGAGGGGAGGCATGGGGGTGGCGGATCTAGCGGTCAGCGCAGGTAGAGGTGACAGCAGCGGCGGCAGGCGACGACGGCGGTGCAGAAAGAGAGGGAGACGCCGATGAGGGAGGGGGTGAGGAGGCCGGCGAGCTTTCTCGACCTTCTCGGTGGATGGAGTAGGCCGGCGGAGCTCACCCGCCGCCGCTTCACTCCTCCTGCAGCCACCTCCGCTGTTGCTGCCCCCTCCTCCGCTCACCGCCAGCTCCGCTCTACTGGCTTTCTTCGCCCTATGCCGCTGCGCCCTCTGCCGCTAGTAGCCTCCCAAGTTTACTAAAGAAGAGAAGAGAAGAAAGGATAAGAGAAGAAAGAAAAGAGAAAAGAAGATTTGCTGACCCCACATTTTTCCTTCTCACTTATATGTGGGCTCCATAACTTTTTTTTTCTGACTAGGATGCCACATCAGCGTAGCCAGATATCCATACTGCTATAGGACCCAAATTGCATGGTTTTGTATAGTTTAGGGGGTGAAGATTTATAGTATTGGGGATTAGGGATGTCATACGAACTTGATGTAAAGTTGAGGGACGGCTGGTGAACTTATTCCAAAGAAGGCCTAGGAGGGAGGGAAGAGAAGAGGACTTCGATGGCGGGCCAAAAGTGAAAGAGAGAGCTTTGGGCAGGATTCGCCCCAAAAAATGGAGATGATTAATTTTAGTTTTATCATTTTAATTAACCTTGAAATTGGTTGTTGTTGATTTAAAATTATAGGTTGCTCTGAAAATTTCAGTAAAAATTGAGGGACCAATTTAGAGCATGGAGAATTTAAGAAAAATACACCAAGCCACTTTGAATTTTTGGATGTATTTTAGTATTTGAAATTTATTTGAGACTTTTATTAATTTCTATTATTCCTTTTAGAAAGTGACTTTTAATTTGGGATGGATCTATCAGGTGTGACATAACGATAAGAGAGCTCCAAATTAATTTCAAGACCCAAATTAATCTCGCGTTAGATGTTTTCTTTCACCTTCGAGTAGACAAAGAGCTCTCTCTGTGTGTTCCATCTTCCTTTGGTTTTGGTTTTCCCTGAGCAGACTTGTGTCCGTTCTTCTGTTTTTGCGCTGATTCAGTTGTTCCTCGATCCTGAATACTTGCACGCATGAGTATTTGGGATAAGCATGCCTCCGGAACGCCATCCACCAGAGTACCTGCACTGGTAGACATGCGGTTAAGTTTGTATCATTTGTTTCAACATATAATAAGTAAAGCTAAACATATGTACTTCTAGCTTGTTGATGTGTAACATAAGCATGGTTATATACGAGCTAGTGATGTTCTCATCAGTTTGGATATTTATAAAAAACAGCAATAATGCACACGCTCACATATACACATACACTTACGTAATAATATAAATACACACACATACACTCATTAATACGAATGCACATGCGTATATACTCTAACCCATACGGTCCAATATATGCCTTATTACACATCACTCTCTAGTCTCTACTTGCATGGAAGCACGCTTTATCTACCAACCAGCTTGTTCAGTATGCCACCATATATAGATTATGGCACACATATCCTCCATAAATCATCATTTTAGTCTATATTTGCTTTCTATTCTTGTATATCATAATGTCATTCATCAAACTTGTAGCTTGACAATGTACGTATATATAGAGGGAGAGATATGAGATATGATGAATCGAATTTGAAGATGCTCGGCATACCCGGAGCATGTATAGTCAAGCTGTTGTCCGGCCTGGACATTTCTATAATTACTAAAACTTGAAAAAAAAAATCCAGGAAGATATTAGGCATTTGTCATTTTGCCCCCTATGTTCAATTTTTGTGGGTTGTTAGTTTATAAAAATATGCATAGTTTATCAAGATGGGACTGTAATCTCCAAGCTTGGGATGAGCAGCGTATATATTGTGATGGTTGATAGCATATGGCTTATCTCATAATTCATGACATCACAAACTATTGGGTAAATGCATTATAATAGGTTATAGCAACAAATATAAAATTATGCTTAGCTGTGCAAAATTATCTAATTCATGACTATTTCTAAATACACATCATGGGCAAAAAGGTGCGAAAAGTTAGTGGCAGAGTACATAAATTTGAAAAGAATTATAAGTAGTTCCGTACTCGACATATAACAAAACTAAAATATTCACACATTTCATCTCCGTTACTTTATGTGGTGTATAACATGAGTGTACAAGCTAGACAAAAATGACAACAAAAATACAACTTTTTTGTTGTAAAAGAAAAACAAACTTATCCCATGCAGAAACTTTATGACGCAGGCACAAATAAAGCCAAGAAGGAAAAACATCTAAAGTGTAGGGATAGAAAATTTCTGAACTAAAAGAATATGCATTTTTCTACAAAACACAATAAAAGCCTAGTATACATATAGATGTCTTGTTAACCGACTTTGTGTATATATACTTTTTTTTTTGCACAACTCAATACACTTTATAGGATGTCTATTGTTTATACTCCAAGTAACTTTGTAACTGCCTTATATTCCAAGTGGCTTTTTCTTGGCTATAAAAGGGACCTCATGTCTTGGGAAATCGCATCAGTTGAGTTTCCATTATCCTTTCAATAAATAGCCATGGCAACTATTGCATTCTCTCGATTTTCTATATGCTTTTGTGTCCTTCTCCTTTGCCATGGTTCTATGGCTCAGATATTTAGTCTAGGCATAAATCCATGGCAAAATCCTCGACAAGGGGGTTCTAGGGAGTGTAGGTTTGATAGGCTCCAAGCGTTTGAGCCGCTTAGGAAAGTGAGGCATGAAGCTGGGGTTACAGAGTACTTTGATGAGAAGAATGAGCAGTTCCAGTGCACCGGTACATTAGTAATTCGTCGCATTATTGAGCCTCAGGGCCTTCTTTTACCTCGATACTCCAACACTCCTGGCCTAGTATATATCATCCAAGGTTCGTGTGACTTTCTTGTTAGTAAAAACTTTATTGATAGTGTATGTTTGGTAGCTGTATCTATAATCTATCTATTAAGACATAAACATATACATTTGGGGCTCAGTAAATTTGATGTGTGCATCCTCTTTTGCAGGGACTGGTGTACTGGGATTGACCTTTCCTGGTTGCCCAGCAACTTACCAAAAGCAATTTAGGCATTTTGGTCTTGAAGGAGGAAGCCAAAGGCAAGGAAAAAAATTAAGAGATGAAAACCAAAAGATCCACCAATTTAGGCAAGGAGATGTTGTTGCACTTCCTTCTGGTATACCACACTGGTTCTATAATGAGGGTGACACCCCTGTTGTTGCTTTGTTTGTTTTTGATGTAAACAACAATGCTAATCAACTCGAACCAAGACAAAAGGTACTATTATCTAAACTAATATATCCAATCTAGCTAGCAGATGTTACGTATTTTATCCCCTATTGGTTTGCATTAAATTCAATATGCTGAACAATTTATTTTGTGCAAAAATTTAGGAGTTCTTGTTAGCTGGTAACAATATAGAGCAACAAGTGTCCAACCCCTCAATCAACAAACATTCTGGGCAAAACATATTCAATGGATTCAACACTGAGCTATTAAGTGAGGCCTTAGGCGTTAACATAGGGGTGACCAGAAGGCTACAAAGTCAAAATGACCGAAGAGGAGATATCATTCGAGTGAAGAATGGCCTTCGATTGATAAAACCAACTATCACACAACAACAGGAACAAACACAAGATCAATACCAACAAATTCAATATCATAGAGAGCAACGATCAACAAGCAAATACAATGGCTTGGATGAGAACTTCTGTGCAATTAGGGCAAGGTTAAACATAGAAAACCCTAATCATGCTGATACTTACAACCCTCGTGCTGGAAGGATTACAAATCTCAATAGCCAGAAGTTCTCCATTCTTAACCTTGTCCAAATGAGTGCTACAAGAGTAAATCTATACCAGGTATATATTTACAATATTAGTATTCTTCTAACATTCATAATCTGATTAACATCATAATTAAATTTCATATAACCTTGTTCTTTACACTTGTTGCAGAATGCTATTCTCTCACCATTCTGGAATATTAATGCTCACAGTTTGGTGTATACAATTCAAGGGCGTGCTCGAGTTCAGGTTGTTAGCAACCATGGAAAGGCTGTATTTAATGGTGTTCTTCATCCAGGGCAATTACTAATCATACCACAAAATTATGTGGTTATGAAGAAAGCAGAGCTTGAAGGATTTCAATATATCGCGTTTAAGACAAACCCAAATGCCATGGTAAACCACATCGCGGGGAAGAACTCAGTTCTCCGTGCAATGCCTGTGGATGTGATAGCTAATGCATATCGCATCTCAAGGCAGGAAGCTCGTAGCTTGAAGAATAATAGGGGAGAAGAGATTGGTGCTTTCACTCCTAGATATCAACAACAAAAAATCCACCAAGAGTACTCAAATCCAAACGAAAGTGAGACTCAAGAGGTGATTTAAACCCAAGGCATTATATACTAAAAAATAAAGCCACATGCATAAAGCTTTGTGGAGTTTTGTATTTTGTCGTATGTGTAAGTTAAATAAAAAAAGAATTGCCTTCATTTAATCGATTTGTGCACTTACTCCCTTTATATCCCATCTTATTTTTTTTCTTTAGTAAATTAAATTACTCTTGCCTCTCTAAGGCGCCTTTGTTTTTAGCAAAAATCAACATTTAAAAATTGACTACTAATTTAACTAAAATATATATGTGTTACGTGTTATATACTCTCATACATGTACCTTATATTCGTGTTTTAAAGTAATTTTATATGATACTAATTAAGTGGTTATTGACAACATATTAACAAAAGGTCAATGATAAAAAGATAGTGTCGGAGACTATGTCAAAAAGTTAAAATTGCCTTGTATTGTATTTTAGAACGGAAAAGACGTAATTTGCATACTTGCGTTCCATCACTGCCTCACGGCAAACAGTGTCGTGGCACCAAGTTTCTCGTTGATCATCAGTAATTTACTGGGTCATATATTGATCAGACAAGACTACAAGAGCGCAAGAGCATACGAGGAAGGGAGAGGAGCGGATCATGTCATGTGCGATGCCAACAAACCCCGGCTAGTTCGATCTTTTCACTTCTCAAGTCAGTTTCACTGCACCACGGACCCAGGGCCTGTTTGGATGTTGCCCTAAGGAGAATTTGCCTGGGTTGAGAGTAGCCTGACTCATTTTACTTCTTGTTTGGTTACTACCCTGAGACCGTCTCCCTCTCACCTGGCCTGACGCATTGACGCACGTAATTAGCTTGAGTCAGGCGACCGAGGTCGCCTGAGCTCCAAGCGTAGCACTGTTTGTGGATTACAATGTAATCTCTCTCAGCTACACGAAAGTCACTGCCATATGAAGCTCCCACCGTCGCACAAAGCTGGCTCGCGTGGATCCCGGGCACCGTGGCTGTTGTCGTCGCTGTTCCGCCCATCCGGCGAAGCCCTTGCCACCGTCGCCGTCGTCGTGCGATGCTACTGTCCCTTCAGATCTAGCTTCCCGCAAAGCTTCCGGCGAGGCTGTCAAATCCCGTCGTTTGCTGTGGCCTGCCGAGGCTGCCGAGTGTTTGCTTCATGAAGAAAGCTGCAGACTTGTTGATTGAAGCTCACTGCTAAAAAGGATCAATAAAGATCTAATTTGCTATAGGTTGTAACGCTCCGTTTTTCGTGAGACGTTAAAAACTAATTCGGAAAAATCCTATATGCGAAAATTCCGTTCTCTGTGTGAGAGTCTAAGTTGTGCCGTGGATCTCAATTCAAATCCGCCCTTGTTCCCTGTCATCGCCATCAAAAATCCTCCACCTCAAGATTTCAACTTCCAAAATCAAACACCGGAATTCAATCCCGTCCTTGAATTCCTTGCCAATATTTCTCCCGATTCCGAGAATGTCAAATCCGTCCTTGAATCCCTCCCTGTCCATCGATTGATCTATCCACTTATCTAACCTATCAATCCATCTATCCATCCACCTTTCTGTCTACCTATCGATCTACCTACCCAGCTGTCTATCTATCTATTGATCTATCTAACTACCTTTGAATCCTTGCCAAATATTCGCCCCGACTCCAAAAATAACCAAATTCAAATTTTGAATTCGAATCCAAACCCTAACCTCAACCATTCAATCCCTCTGAAAAAGTCTATTTTGCCTCCCTCTGCTTTTGTTGGCCGAATTCCTCTCCCTCGGCCCATCCCTCTCTCAGTCCGTCCCCCCCCCCCCCCCCCCCCCCTCTCTCTCCCTTCTTCCTCTCTCCCCTCTCGATTTTTTTCTCTCCTTCTCGGCGTCGCTTCCCGCCGACGCCGCCACTCAAATCCCCACCGCCTCCGCCGTTTCCCGCGCGTGCATGCCCTTGTGGCGGTCGTCGCCCGGTCGCCGCCGCCGTCAACCCTGCCACGCATGCGCCGCGCTGCCGCCGACCCCCACCGTCCTGCTACCGCTGTCGCACCACGCCGCGTGCTTCCAAAACCGAGAGGCAGAGCGCCTCTCTCACGCGCCCTCTCTCCTCCCTTTTGCTCGCCCAAATCGGCAAGGAGCAGAGCTCCCTTTTCCCCTTCTTTTCCACTTTGACCATGCCGCGCAGCTCCTTCCGTACCCGGGATTCGATTTTCGCCGTCCAATCCACCGCCTTCGCCGCCCAACGCATCCTCGTCGTCCGCCGTTCTCGCGTCGCCCGTGATCGCCAGCCGAGCACCAACCAACTCACCCACGCCTCCCAAACCGACATCGCCTCCACTATAAAGCCGAGCCCCCTCTCAAATCCGTCCCGCTTCACTCTCCACCGTTGCCGCCCGGCTGCTCGCCGCCGTCGCCGCTCCTTCTGCCGACAAGCGCGAGAAGCCGAGGCACTCCGTGGTGCCGACCGCCCCATCCTCGCGTCCCCCCTCTTCTTCCCCGGCCGCGCCGTCTTGGCGCCGTGCCGCTCCCGTCGCGGCGACCGTCTCGCCACGAGCGGACAACGCCATCCGCCCCGCCTCAGCGTCGAACCCGCCGAGGACATCTCTGCCACCGGCGCGTTCCTTCCTTCCTAGTGAGCTCTGCTTCCCTTCTCCCCTGTAAACGGCATAAATTCTCTGGGCATGCTCATTTACACGGGAGATTATGGAGTTGGGTCGTCGCCGTTGCTCTGTTTCCGCCGCCAGCCTTCCCACTCGCTTACGCGCCGCGCCGCCATGGCCGCCCCCCCTTCCTCTCGCTCCCTCACCACCCGCCTTTTTCGCTGCCGCCGTGCGCAGTTGCGTTCCGCCGTCGGCCTCCCTCCTCTCCTTGATTCCCGTCGCCGCCGCCACCCCCCGAACCCCCTCGAACCTCCCCGGCGCGCCGCCGCGGCCGCCGCCTCGCCGGCCGCGCCCGCGCCGTGCCACCCATCCCGCCGTCGCATGGCCGCCGTCGCCAGCCGCTGTCGCACCGCCTCTCCATCATCCGAGCCGGTGGATGGAACCGCGTCGACCCCCTCTCGCTTCCGGTATCCGCGCCTCACTCCTGTTCGCCGCCGTTCGCCGGCGCCTCTCGGCCGCCGTGAGCCGTTGGATCCCGGCCGGCCTCCCCTCCCTTTCCTCCATCCAACGTGGCAGCCACGTCGGCTTGACCAGGTCACGCCGATCCTGTCGGCCCCTCCCTCCGTTTTCCCTTCCATGCTCGCGGTCCACGACAAGCCGTGCGGCAGCACGTGGGCCCACCTCCTCTCCGTCCACCCGGTGCACCAACCCCGAACCAACCCCACCGAACCCTAGCGCCGCTACCCGCGTGCGCCCCTTCCACCATGAGCCAAGCCGCCGACATGTGGGCCCCATCCCGGGACCCGCGTGGTGGACCGCGTCCACCGGACCGCTCCCTCTCTCTTCCGCGCGCCCTAATGGGCCGCCTTCCCCGCACCCGAGCCGGCCCAAATGGCTCGGCCGAGCCTCCTTCAACCCTCGGGCCGCGCCCTTGCCGCCCGAGAAAGTCTAACATACGTCCCTCGTCCATTTCCTTTTCCAAAAATCAATTCCTAATTATTCCAAAATTCCATAAATCAATTCCTTTGGTCCCGCACGTCAGTGAATGTCAATAATATTCTTGAGAATATTATTTCTATAAATTCCATAAACCATTCCTTGCATTCCAGAAAATTTCGATAAATCATTTCCTTGTCCAGAAAATCCTATTCGAGCTTCCAAAATTCATATCTCTCAATCTGTAGCTCCGATTGCCTACGTTCAACTTCCAATAATTCCGTAAAATTTGAGATCTATCTAATGGCACTATTAATTAGTCTAAATAGGGTTTTTCTTTTGGTCTTTTGTTTAGGTTTTCGATTGTTTGTGTATAGTTGCGGTTACCGGATTTTCGTCGATCGCAGGTTTTCTCGAAGATTGGTGAAGCTTCGTGAAGACCTTGAGCAAGGCAAGTCACCCTTTGATCAATTGCTCCTATAATTGAAAAGTCATTATTATTTTGTTTGCAACTCGCATTATTAGAATCACACACTTAACTTGCTTGGCCTCGGTCTGCGCGCAAAACCGACGGACCTACCCAGTAGTCGCACTATTTCCTGTAGGTTGTACTACCCTGATTCCTTGTCGCTCCACCCTTGTGGTACTTCGGTATCCGTGCTCTCTGAGCATGTATACCTAATATCCCACATGCACCGTTGATTGTCGAAAACTTGGGAAATGGGTTTGTGAAGCCTTCAAAACCCGACATGTGGTGTCGGTGTGTTCGAAAATAAAATGAATTGTGAAAACTCGCGATGCGGGGGTTGTGCCTATGTGGCACTGTCCCGTATTCGCATATAAGGACCGATTCCTGTGGGAAACTCATTGAACATAATCAAAGTGCAACCACAAGGTGGAATGGGACACCCTGGCTAAGTAACTAGTCGGTTCAGGGAAACCTCGCATGCCAATAGTTGGGAACGCCGGGGCGGGGTCGGTTGGAGCCAAACCGGGTTCCTGGTAAGGCAAGAACGAGAAGCTTCCTAACTTACCGATCGAGGTGGTTGGAGTTTGATTTGTGAAAACTAAAATGGCCTAAATTTTTGTGAGGATTTGATCCTTCTATGTGGCATGAGGTATCCCTGGGTCGGCTTGGGAAAGGCTTTGTCGCGAACCTCTGACACTGGCCAGTGTCTGGAGTAAGTTCGTGTCTTGTGGGTAAAGTGTACCCCCTCTGCAGAGGTTAACTAACTGTTCGAACAGCCGTGCCCACGGTCATGAGCGGAAGTGAGGTTGTTCCCGTTGCGTAGACTTGTTTGCCAGTGTTTTGTGAAAAGTTGTTGTGGTGTGGGAATCGTAACCAGAATCAGCCTATGTGGCAGATGGATGACCTGAGTGGTCAGAAATGAATCTGTGTGATTTGGGATGTCTGCGGGCATCATAGACTAGGCTTCCCGAGTGGAAGCGGATTGTTGTGCTGCTGGGCAGCTGGACTCTGGGAGTCCGAGAAAATGAAAAAACGGCTCTGGGAGCCGCTTAATCAAGTGAAATGGCTCTGGGAGCCGAGAAGTAATGATCCGACCCGGGTGGTCGGTATATTACCATTTGAGTTGTTGAAAAGCATCTCTTAAAGTCGAATCGAGACGCAAGTCTCTTTTCGACCCAAACTTAGAAAGAAATAAATCACTTACTGATTTCAAAACGATTTCAAAACAAAGGATTTGCAAAACAACCTTGCCTCTCTTCCAAGCTTGCATTAAACACCTAAGTTCCCGTGACTTGCTGAGTACGAAAGTACTTACCCTTGCCCTATATAAATATATATAGTTCCTCCGTCCTGAAGCTGAAGATGAAGTGAAATGAAGAATAGGATTTCATCCTGGTTCCCAGCTGTCGCCTGTGGTGTTGGGTGTTAGTCCGTTGGTTCCGCTGCTGCTGCTATTGTTGGTGTTTCCCCGTCCGCGTCGTCGGTTGTATTCTCGGGCTGTCCTGAGCTGCAACCTAAGTTAAGGGTGTTTCCCCGTCCGCGTCGTCGGTTGTATTCTCGGGCTGTCCTGAGCTGCAACCTAAGTTAAGGTAAATAAGTCCTCTATTTATTTTAAGGATTTGCAATGATTCATATTTGTCACCGTGGCTACCAGCACTATGTCCTAGGACTGGTACCGAGATCGCGGTTTCATAGGAAGCGGTTCGCGCCCTTTTTCCTACGACACGCTCCTATCAGGTGCCGTTGTACGGCGGTGCCGGATTGGGGTGTGACATAGGTATTGCTAGATTTGGGGTTCGTCTTCCTTGTATTATTCTCTTATTTATTTTCCCCTTATTTTTTGGTATGCGGTTGATTTGATTTTGCTTATGGAAAGCTGGGTACATGTGGATTTTAGTTGGATGGACGATGCTGCCGAGATTTACACCTTCATGTTTAACACTTTACTTAGCAGTAATCATCTAGAGCAAATCACTTGTTTTTCTTCTCAGGTAGCTGCGACAAACCAAACAAGCACAACCTCAGGCCGCCTGACCAGGTCATGTTCCTGAACTTCTCGTATGCCTATCAGGCATGGAAATTCTCGCTTGATGTGACCATGGCTAATATGGATATAATCATTGCTGGATCAACAAGAAGACATCAAAATCTAGTCCTCCAAGTATTGGAACTCGATTTGGCCACCTACTATATTGATGACTTCAAATGGCCGTCAAATCTGCATGCGAGCTCCATTTTTGGCCTGTGGGTACTTGATGGAAAGATTTCGGAGTTCACTTTCAAATGAATCAAGCCTCATTGTCAAATTCCATTCCAGTCATCTGCAATTGAAGAAACAATGTGTTGCGTCAACTGTCATGGGCCTTTGGACTTCTAACTTTGTTTGGGACCCCGGCCCAAGTGGGACCCATGTGGGGTGCCCCCCAAACAAGTGGAGCATGACCCTAGGAACCCCTAGGTCATCCTCCCAACTCCTTAAATAGCTAGGTACCCCTTCAGGGTTTCTCGAATTTCGTTTAGATTAAAGTTTAGCCATTGCTACTTGCTTGAAGCGCGCGTGTCAACTAGACCGTCCCTCTGCTTGTCTTCGGGACCCCAACTTATCATGTTTATTCAATTTCTATTTGCAATATTTAGATTGCTTTATCTTGTTCTTGCTTGTTTCTTTGATTTGCTTGCAGGAATAAGATTGATTTCCATCAACAATATCAACAACCCACGGAGAGATGTATCGATCGCTAAGTGTTAACAGCAGAATTTCGCCGTCGTGTTTTCCGTCAGCACTAAGGCGCAACACAACAACGTCTTGTATGGATGTAGTCAGATCGTTAATGTTTCTCCCAAATCATAGTTATCATCAACTCACTGAAAGATCGGGCCAATCATAGCCGTGAGCGTATCGAGTGGCGCTCAGGGTTTATCATCACCTCTAACGGGTTTGACACTGATCAGAAATGAGTGGTCATTGATGACTCCACTCACCTTTGAAAGGTCTCGGCCCATTTGAGGTGACAGTCACCTCTAACGGGTTATACCATGTAACTTGTCCCAAATAGACAGAATTATCTGAGGAACTTAGTTTTATCTGCAAAATCATTTGAAAACTTCCGGAATAAGAGTTAGGCAAAGGATGAGATAATAGTACTCTATGATCTGTTATATCCCTCAACCACCCAAGGTGAAGAGAAGCATGTGTTCCGACATGGGATTGGGTGTAAGGGTAAGCCACCGTGCCTACTTGCTTAATACGAGAGAGAGTACTCAAACTTTGCACCTGTACATTCTAGATATATAACATAGTAGCAACTCCTGATCAACAAACCAAGTTTAATTGTTCTGAGTCCTTTACTCGGGACGAGCAAAGGTTCAAGCTTGAGGGGTTTGTTGACGGTCGTTATAGGTCAATTTCGATCATCAATATAACTAAAATAAAGGAGAACTGGCTATGCTTGCAATCCATATTTGTTTTAGAATAATCTATTTCCACTTGTACTTGGATTATATCTATCTGTAGGTAAAGAGATACAAAATGGAGGAGAACCGGCAGCAAAACACCCGAACAATTAATCAGATGCTGTCGAGAATCAGACTTATGGACAAATGGGCCAGAAACTCAGAATTGACATGATCAAGTGGGCCCATAATTCACTAATCTGGACTAAGGAACAATTGGGGAGTCAGCCTGCCAAAATTGGGCCAGGTTGGCCCAGCCCATGGTTCGGCCGAATCATGGGTTCGGCCGAACCTCTCTGGGCGCCGTTTGATCCAGGGCTTTGATCGGACGGTGGGGATTCACTCCCAATGGCGGTTAGAGGGTATTACCGACCTTGCCAACCGCCACAACCGTCATTCTTCAGCTATAAAAGGCCTTCACCTCCTCCACTCCTTCACACACTCAAGCAAGCTCAATTATCTCTTCTACACTTTAGTTTAGTATTCTAGTGCTAAGTGGAGTAGAACGTGCTAAGTGGAGTAGAATAGAATAGCATCTCGGAGTCCTCGGAGTCTTTGGAGAAATTTTGGTATGGTTGTAATAGCTTTCCTTCTTTCTTTTGTAAGACTTTCAGAATTAATGAAATATTCTTCTTCGTATTCCCTCGACACTTTAGTTCATCTAACTATTGTCTTTACTTTATATCTGTATCGCTACAGTCGTATAGTTAGCCACCAAAGAGGTGCAGTGGTGTGGGTTTAATGTCCGATTACTCGGTTGCTCTATGTCATCTCGAGGGATGTAACAAGGAGGCGGCATCGGTTACTCAGTTCATATTTCTAGTAATGCCGTTAAGAAATACAACAAGGAGGCGGCGGACGTCGGTAGGGCGGAGGGGGCAGCGGTCATTGGTAGGGGGCGGAGGAGGCGGCTGTCGACAGTCGAGGCGATGGCGGCGGCGGTTGGCGGTTGGGGTAGAGGAGGCGACGGTCGTCGGTATGGTGTGGAGGAGGTGAGGATGTGGTGTGAAGAAGGAAGAGAGAGAGAGAGAGAGAGAGAGAGAGAGAGAGAGAGAGAGAGAGAGAGGAGCTTCCCAAGAATGATCCTGATTGGTGGTAGCATATGGCATGGCATATCCAGAGACCTGGCCTTCTTGATCATCCCTCAGTTTTCCTTGCCATGCCATGCCAGGATATATATAGGAGGGGAATGGGATAAGGATGAGAATGGAGAGGCTCTTGGGAGGAGGGGAGGGAAGTGTTGGTATTTATTACGACCGCAGAATAATCTGCAAGTGCACAGATAACGTTGTATCCTTCACCCGGCTTAGGATGGAGGGGATTTCTATGGGTTAATTATGTTAATTAAGGTAAAACACTATTAATTGCTTCGGGCACCGGCATACCCTTGGTCTGCCAAGGAGATTCCAGCTTACAACTCTATGATATACCCGAACGTGGAAGATTACGAAGGACGGACAGAGCCATCACCACCTGCTGCCTACCTCTACAACCCATGGAGCACACAACAAGCAAAGGTAACCTCCAGCCTAGATACCGCGCCTGTGCTATTGATTACTACCCTAATACCGACGTCATATAGAAGATTAAGGTACTCTACCTAAGCAAAACGATGAACCCACAACGATGAGAATATATCTTACTTAAATAACAAAAGTAAATACCAAAGGAGATCAATAATACTAACTTATAAAAGAAGCATCTGTTGAGGTACAAGATCGAAGAGAGTGCCGACATTTCCGGCACTCCTTCGGAACTCCCCTGGAAGAATGCCGACATCTTCGGCACTCCCTCATAACTCCCAAAGAAAACTCCGACATTTGCGGCAATCCTTTCCGAGCTTCCCATCACTCTCTTCATACTCTACTAGAGCAATGCCTAAGTATATAAGTGAGTTGTACTCCACTTGTTGGTCTAAATAGAAGAGAGGAGTGGAGGAGCTAAATATAGTTTGAGATGACTTGAGAGAGTGGAGATGCTTAAGGAAATATTCTCCGCCAACTCCTCTCAAGCCTTGTTGACTGTCGTTATAGACCAATTTCGACCGTCAATATATCCGGAATAAAAGAGAACTAGCAATGCTAGCAATGCATATTTTATTAGAATAATCTAGTTACACTTGTACTTGGAATTTTATTTGAATACAAAGATCTTCACATAAATGGAGGAGAATCGACGGAAAATAAAAGAACAATCAATCGAAGTCCGTCGAGTGGCGGACTTATGGATGGATGGGCTCACAAACCCATTAAAATAACTGCAAATGGGCCCAACCACCATACCACTGGGCTGAGGATCCATCGAGCGACGCACCAGAGAAGACGTGGGCCGATTGGGCCAGGCCAGGGTTCGGCCGAACCCCCAGCTGCATCGTTGATGCTCCCCTTCCACGTGGATGCTCCTGATCACTCCCCAATGACGGTTGCGAGGCATTTCCAACATTTCCAACTGCAACAACCGTCATTGGCAGCCTATTTAAGGACCTCACCTCCTCCATTCCAAAGTACTCCAAGAAGTAATCATTCCAAGAAGCTCTCTAGTTTATTTACATTGTTCTAGTACTAGTGGAGTAGGAATAGAATAGTTTCCTTAGTTCTTCAAGTCTTCAGGAGATTTCGGGTATGGCTCTAGTAGCGTTTCCTTCTTTTGTAAAACTTTACTCATTAATGAAATATTCTTCTTATAGTTTCAGTCATTTACTTCACTTATATAATTATTCGAGTACTGACTTTAGCTTATACTTGTTTCGATATAATTATGTAGCTAGCTTACCAGAGATATGCAATGATGTGGGTTTAATGTTCATTTCCATGATTACTCTATGTCATCTGCAGAGATGTAGAGTAGTATTTATTAATGTAAGCGTGGTGCTTAGATTATTAGATATCGTTAAATGGTTTTATATGCCACGGGTCTATATAGGTGGGCCACTGATGGTGACAGCTCAGTACGGGTATTCCTCCACGTGCGTATATAATACTAAGACAATTTCCTAGTGTGGGTACTCCTCTGTATTCATTATCGGTTGGATGATCATGATGGGTTGTCGTAAGAAACTCGACAACCAAGGGTGGTCTCTCGATACACCAGAAGGGCACAGTTAGGGGATATTGGTTGCATAATTGTATACTAGATTATATTTTAATGAGAGTATTCTGGTTTGTTCCTTCTATGTGTCAACTTATTCTACCCCTACATTAATTAACCCTTTCAATAGACTTTGATCTATACAAGTGATATAAATTATTAGCATAGTACTCTCTTACCATATCTTCTCTTGGGATTAAATAAATACGATACCTTGAAATACTTTCGGGTGAAATGCTACAACGGTATATCCGTGCGCTTGCAGATCATATCTGTGACCGTAAAATATACCGAGAATATTTCAGCGTCATTGCTAGGAATTATATTTCTAGTAATGATGTTAAGAAATATCAACAAGCATTTTTGGCGCCGTTGCTGGGAAAGATATTTGATTAAGAGTTTACTATATGCTAATAATTTTATATTCACCAATGTATGATCACTGTCCTTTCTAGGCTAACCTTGATTGTTTTCGCTCTTATGTGAAAACAGGATAGTGCATGACTGGTTTCAACTTGTCGAAAAATTTCCAAGATAATCCCAAAGGATTCTTTGGGAGCATCAAATCTCGTGTTGTCCCTCCGCAGAAGACTCTTTCGGTAGAGAAATCAGCCATCCCAGCGCCAACAACTTTCAAGACAATGGCTGAGAAGACACTCCGCGAGTTCGGTGCTCCATCCGCTGACAGCGTGCCTATTGGACCACGTGTCAACATGGACTTCGACCTCAAGACAGGCCTAATCACTATGGCGCAGGCTAGCCCGTTTTGTGGCAAGCCGAACGAGGACGCTAGTGCTCATCTGTAACAATTCCTAGAGATCTGTAGCACATATACGATTAAAGGAGTCAGCCAAGATTCCATCCAACTCCGTATGTTCCCGTTCTCCCTCCTTGGGAGAGCGAAACAGTGGTTTTATGCCAACCATGCTACAGTTGATACCTGGAACCAATGCTCAACCGCGTTCCACGCAAAATTCTTCCTGACGGGCAAAACCAACGCCTTTCGTAGAAGAATTTCTAGCTTTCAGCAAACGAAGGATGAGACGATCCCGGAAGCATGGAAAATACAACAGGAATATGTCGCCACCCTTTTCTTTTACTTTTCGACGAGTTCTTGCTTCAAGTCAAGGCATCGGCTATGATCTCTAGGCAAGAGGTAACCTCTCTCGATGACTTGTGCTATCGGGTCTATTATGTTGTTTTAGATGTATTAGTCCTTCTATTGTGACCATTGTTATCATATATCTTAGTTAATCTAGTCTTAGTGTCTCAATTTAGTCATATCTACTGTTTCTCGATTTAGGGTTTATGTCGGTATCGGCTAAATTGCTTTACTAGATTAGATTAGCTAAGCTATCCACCATCCTGAAAAGTGGTTAATTTCTCGATTGTTTAGACTTTATGCTTCTTTGCATACTTTGCGATCCATCATGCCTAGCCATGCTTAGAATCATATAAACTAACCTAGAATTAATCATAATTAGGAATAGTATCCGGGTTTCAGCCGATCTTACCTAATATACATGATAGCACATGTTTTATGATCTTTTTATGTATATTTTCCATTTATATAGATAGATTGCTTTATATAAATACATCAAGTTAGATTGATCTCGCTTGAAACTTCATACATGGTGATCAATTGATGTTTGGTATGTTTATATAGATTAATTTATTTATCTAAGTTTGTATTGGAGTATTAGCTAGTACATTATCTATCTTTGCTCTAAATACTGATATGTCAGCTATTTCTATAATAATGTCTTAAAACAATTGATAAAACCCAAAGAGATAGTATTACAACCGATAGAGTGTATTTAGGGTTTTTGATCTGATTGACTATCATATTGCCACAGCCGATTAGGTTTACCTGTATCGGCTAGGTCCTGACGATACATCATCAGCCATATCAGCCGACCAGCTATCGTTCATCTAATTATGTTTTTTTGTCTTTCTTACTGGTTGCAGGATCAAACCAACTGGCACGCTCTTGATACTCGATGCAAGCCTTGAACCTACATTGGAGTGGAGCAAATCTCCCAGGCTGCCATGTTTTCCGTCAGCACACATGACTATATATGGGCCCATTAGTGATGTTCTTTATCAGGTCTACAATGGACCCGTTTACATATGACGCCTTACCTGTGACGGGTCGTATCCTTGAGCCTCATCCAGAATGGGCTCCAGTTTAACCTGTTAGAGATGAGGTCACTAGTGACGGGTCACTTTGACCCAGACAGGTGGGTCGTCACTGATAGGCTGATATGGTGTAGTGCGACCAAACTGAGTTAGCACTATGATAGATAAAGATTAATGGTTAAGTAAGAACAAGTAAAACGAGAAAACTGTTAACACAAAAATAACTGAGTTTTAATTATTATAAACTTGAAAATGAATTTCTTTAATATTTTAGAGCAATAGTTTTTACATGAAATGCACAATTTAGTAGTTTAAAAAACATGCCAATCATATGCCACGTGAGCACCACGTAGGATATTGTGAGTTTCATGTAAAAACCACTGCTCTAAATATTAAAGAAATTCATCTTTGACAAGATATACATTCTGGATGAGGCTCAAGGATACGACCCGTCACAGGTAAGGCCTCATCTGTAAACAGGTCCATTGTAGACCTGACAAAGAACATCTCTAACTGGTCCATATAGACCCGTCACAGGTGATATCTTATATTTAACGGCAATTTGAGACCAAAATAACACACTTTGATAAGTTCGATGACTTAAAAATGCATTGTGAGAGTTTTAGAACCTGGATGACACGAACAAACAAGTTTAGAAACCGGCAGTGAACTTTACTCAAAAGAGTAAAGTTTCGTCCATAATAATGTTTTTTGTGTTTTGCATTATTTGTCTTTGTAAACAAAATTAATAAAAATAAAATCATCTTTATTTAATCGTTTTGTGTACTTTCCCACCTTTTATGGAACTATGGATTACTTCCATCTTTTTTTCCCATTAGTACAAATTACTCTGTCTTTTCTAAAGTTTGAGTAACTCATGCTCCATCGCTCAAGACAAATATTGTCTAACAATCCAGAGCTAGAGCACCGAGTTTCTTAGGCCATATACGACGAAGGTCAATGCTATCAGTTATATCAACATGACATATAGGATAGAATCACACAAAAGTCAAACCACTCATAATGGAAACCACGCGAAAGTAAATTTTATGTTTCAATCTGTAAAATCAAAGCTGTTTTTATTATTATTCTGTGATGAACAATTAGCATCGGAGATTATCGGTTTTATTATTTGGAATTTAGTTTCGAAGTGGTTTTTGGAGATGATTGGATTTCACAGGTGAATATACAGGTACCGTTGTTATTTCATGTGACCGGTCAGACCGGGCAGTGTGTGCCGGTCAGACCGGCCAGCCCGCGGTTTGACCGGCCGACTCTGTGTCGGTTTCGATTTCGGGTTGTTTGTTTGGATATCTGTGATTGTTTCATGATTATGGCTTCTAGATGGATACTATATGTATGTAATACTGTTGTTTGCTACTAATGAGTCAAGTTGGAGATAGCTTGGTTTCGGAATATGGTTTCTTTGTTTATTTCATTTGTAGGTGACTCAATGTCTCGGGAGAGTATTTGCGGTGATGGACCGGGAGTCGGCTTGGGGATAAGACGACGTCCGTGGTGGTCAGAGATCATGCAGGATACTTAGGCTAGAGTTGATGCACGTGGTTGATGGAGATTCCATATGGCATACGATGGAGGTATTGTGTGCGTATGGAATGCGGAGTCGAATTTGAAAGGAGTTCGAATTTAATATGATTGGTTATGTAAAGTTTGTTTCTTGTACTAGAGGGTTTCCTAAGGTGTTTAGGACTTTTAGTATGAGTTTGGTTCGTGGCTTTAGGTTCCCTACCTCGGGTATAAATAGAGGGGGAGCGTGAGGCTTCCCATATCGCTTTTGAAAGCAATTGAGAGTTGAGTTTTGCGTTAGGGTTTCGAGTTTAGTCGAAATTTTTGTAAGGAGTGCGATATACCGGCGGTCAAACCGACGGCAAGCGGCGGTCAGACCGACGGTGGCGAGACGGTCAGACCGGCGGCGGCGACAGCAAGCGGCAGCTGATCTCGGCGGTCAGACCGGAGATCTAATCTCGATCAGACCGACGACCGGCAGGACAACTTAGTTCAGATTGTGATCCGTCGAATTCGAGGGTAACTTTTATTTCCGCTAAAAGTTTTCGGTTTTTGGGTATACCAACCATTCACCCTTCCCCCTTTTGTTGGCTTAGTTATTGTGATTCGATCCTACATAATCCCTACTTATTTGTGTGTTAGCCCTTATAATATAACTTATTATCAATATTTACATTTTGGACCTTATGAAAAAAAAGTACATGGGTACCCTCAACCTTTACATGGTTCCACTGTTAGCCTCTCCCACTGTATATTTTTCTACCCCATCGTATTCGACGAGCTCGAGCTACCTCTCCCCTTCATCTAAGAGAGAATCCACGGCGGTAGTGAGGACAGTGAGTTCCTTTCTCTACCGACGAGACGTGCCACGATAGAAGTGAGGACAAAAACCTTCCCTCTCCACCACCGATGAGAAGGGCTATGACGGGAGCGAGGACAGTGAGCTCCCCTTCGTCACCGGATCTAGATGCAAGCTCGTAGGATCCGGCTGTCGTGAGCTAGTCGGCCGGTGACGAGGCCAGCATATCAAAGGGTAATGAGCTACACGGCGGCTGTCGATCTCCAGCCTCCAGGTGCACCCACCTTTTCTCCTTTCCTCTCTTTTTCCCCTTCCAGACCACCTTTTCTAATTGAAGCTTTTATTTCCTCTTTTGACTCACTCAACTCATGTCTCCAAGCAGTGGCGCCGCAGTCCCTTAGCTCCCACTGCACTGCAACGGGCGCTCGGCTCTATAGATGGCCATATGGCCCGAGGCCCGTGGCCCGGCCCAAGGCACGCCAATTTGGCCCGGCCCAAGCACGACACGGCCCGACTTGGGGTCATGCCCGTGCCGGCCCGGCCCGACAGCCGGGCTGTGCCTGGGCCGCACCCTCGGCACGGTGGGCCGGCCCGGCACGGCACGACCGAATAAAAAAAGTTGAGGGACGCAAAATAGACTTAATGAACCATATCAGACAGGGCTCAAAGATGAGAGGAATACAAAATAGACTTATTTTCTAGCCATATGGACCCAGCCCACAGAGTTGAGGGATGTAAAATAGACTTATTCTATGGAAAAGTACGATGAACCGCTGTGCCTTCGGACCGGCCCGACACGGCCCGAGTCGTGTTGGGCCATGCCTGGGCCGTGTGTGTGGCCTATGGGCTGGCACGGCATGATCCGGAGTGTAGGTCGGACCGTGCCGGCTCGACTAACCTCGGCACGGCAGGCCGTGCCTGGGCCGTGCCGCCTGTTTGGCCATCTATACTCGGCTCCAACATAGATGTTTATAATTACTGTTTATGGTGGTGTATTGGGCATGAACGCATGGCCTTATTAGTGGAACTAGCAAAGAGAATATATTGGGGACACTAATCACTGATTAACAGGTTGCAGGCTGTGCACGAGGAAGAGGTCATCGTGTGCCATGTCAAGTTGTCAACAAACAAGCCTAGCCTGGCCGGTTACGTTCTGAACACAGTTTCAGTGCCAGTGTACAAGACAGGTCACCACCTTTATTATTATATATACTACTGAAAAGCAGGAGTGGAGTTAACTATTATGGTATAAAAATATTATGTTAAACTATTGAGGGACGGGAGATTCTCTCGTTATTTACCTGTTATATTTTTTAAAAAAATATATATTAATATGTGATAGATCACGCTACAAACATATAATTTTAAAATCATCTTTTATAAGTAAAAAAAATATAACACATATTCATCGTCAAATTTAATACTTTCGTTCTAACTTATAAAAGTTAAATTTTATCTCCATTGTTATGGAGTGATATATTACATATTAATTTATTTTTTTATAATCACTTAAACAACGTGCAAACAACAGTAGCATATTTTACTATCTAGTTTAAAATAGTTTCCTCTACTGAAAAGTCAAAACGTCACGGAAACAACGCACGATGACACGACAGTCCCCTGCATCTACGGTCGTTTACTTGTGCGCCGTCGCCGTCGCCGCCGCCTTCCACTTGCCGGCGACCTCCTCCAGCGCCCGCCGCGACGACCCCTCCGGCGACCACACCCGACCACCCGCCTGCTGCAGCTCCCTCGCCCGCCGCCGCATGCCACGCCCCTTCTCCCCCTCCATCACCTCCTGCACCGCCGCCGCGATCTCCTCACGCGTCACAACCGCGCCGCCGACGACATCATCCTCCTCCCACGAGCGCGGCCAAACGGCCACCCCCACGGACTCTTCCAGGACGACGGCGTTCACCGTCTGCTCCGCATGCAGTGGCCACGCGATCATCGGCACGCCGGCGGCCACGCTCTCCAGCGTCGAGTTCCACCCGCAGTGTGACACGAACGCCGCCGTCGCGGGGTGCGACAGCACGCGCACCTGCGGCGCCCACGCCGCGACGGCGAGGCCCCGGCCGCTCGTCCTCTCCAAGAACCCGTCGGGGAGCCACGCCAGTGGATCGTCGTGGACACGGTGGTCGTCTTCGTCGCCGGCGCCTTTCCCGAAGGCGAAAGACTCGCCGTTGAAGCTTGGCATGCGCACGACCCAGAGGAACCTGTGGCCGCTCATCTCCAGCTTGGCGGCGAGCTTGCGCGTCTGCTCGACGGACAGCATGCCAGCGCTCCCGAAGGAGACGAACACCACCGACCCTGCCGGCTAGAGATCCAGCCACTCCAAGCACGCCGACTCGCCGGCCTCGTCGGAGCTCGACCGGACGAACGGGCCCACCGGGTAAGCCGGCGGGAACGTCCCTCTCTCCGCCGCCTTCTTGAACTCCTCCACGGCGGCCGGCTCCAGCTCGTAGAAACTGTTCGCCAAGAAGCCGGCGGCGCGGCGGTACAGCCGGCCTGTCGCGAGGAGCTGCCCGTACACCGGCGTGGTGTTGTCCCTCAAACCGCGGGGCACCTCCGCGTTCTGCAGCGACACGCCGCCGGGAAGCTCGAGAGGGTCCGGGAGGGCGCGTTGCTCGCCGGCGGCAGCACCGTCGTGCAGCTCCACGGTCCGGCACATCAAAGATAGCGCGGCGAGGCTAGTGGGTACGAAGACGTAGCCCGGGACCCCGAGCTCGGCGGCGACGGGCAGCGCCGCGGCGCAGAAGATGTCCGGGACAAGCGCGGCTAGCGACGCCGCGGACCGGAGCAGCGCACGGAGGTTCGGGAGGGAGCGGTGGACGACCTCGTGTTAAGAAACGATAGGCGAACAAACGATAAAGAACAATAGATCAATCACAAAAGACACGAGATTTAACGTGGAAAACCCTCCCAAAACAGGAGAGAAAAAACCACGGGCGCCAGCCAGCAAAATATCTTCACTATATCTGAGGTGAGGTTACATCGCCGCACGGCGTCTTACAAGAGGTATATATATAGTGGAACCCTAAACGGCAAAAGCTGGCCTTTATTAAGTGCAAATGAATTTGGATCACAACTCAACAAACTCCACCTTGAGACAAATTCCTTCTTGTAGCATGAATCAATCCTTCACCCTGAACACAACAAAGACAAAAAAACACTTTCGGCGCCAAATAGTCTCTCGGGCTAAACCACTATACCAACTAAGCTTGAGCAAAGCTCAAACTTAGCAACAGGAACAGGCTTTGTGATCATATTAGCAGGATTATCATGAGTACTTATCTCGCATACCTTTAGCTTACCTTGCGCGACTACATCGCGAACATAATGGTACTTGATATCAATGTGCTTTGTCCTCTCATGAAACATCTGATCTTTGGTGAGGCATATAGCACTTTGACTGTCAAAAAACAAGTTAATGCAAGAATCAACTCCACAAAGCTCAGCAAACAATTCTTTCAGCCAAACTGATTCTTTACATGCTTCAGCAATAGCCATGTATTCTGCTTCAGTGGTAGACTGGGCAACAACAGGCTGCAATGTTGCCTTCCAACTCACAGCACAACTACCAATGGTAAACACATAACCTGTGAGTGACCTTCTCTTATCCAAATCTGCAGCAAAATCAGAATCCACATATCCAACAAGCCCCTTATCAGTCCTGCCAAACTTCAAGCAAGCATCAGCTGTGCCTCTGAGGTACCTGAAAATCCACTGAACAGCTTTCCAGTGTTCTTTACCAGGATTAGCCATGTATCTACTAACCAAACTCATAGCATGAGATAAATCTGGCCGAGAGCAAACCATGGCATACATCAAAGAACCAATAGCACTAGAATATGGAACTCTAGACATGTATTCTACATCCTCATCAGTACTAGCACATTGTAAAGCTGATAATTTAAAATGAGGTGCAATAGGAGTGCTAACAGGCTTTGCATCATGCATGTTAAAACGCTGAAGAACCTTCTTAATGTAGCTTTGCTGACTAAGAAATAACAAACCAGAATTTCTGTCTCTAGTGATTTCCATATCTAGAATTTTCTTAGCAGCACCAAGATCTTTCATATCAAACTCACTACTCAACTGTTTCTTCAATGTAGTGATTTGTTCCTTGCTCTTGGCAGTAATCAGTATATCATCAACATATAACAACAAGTATATAGGTGATCCATTAACAAATTTAATATACACACAGCTATCAAATTCAGACCTCTTAAAGCCATGTGACAACATAAATGAATCAAACATTTTATACCATTGACGAGGAGACTGTTTCAAACCATACAAAGATCTTTTCAACTTGCAAACATAATCCTCCTTACCAGGTACTATGAACCCTTCTGGCTGGTCCATGTATATCTCCTCCTCAAGCTCTCCATGTAAAAAAGATGTCTTCACATCTAACTGCTCAAGCTCAAGATCATGCATAGCAACAATACTGAAGAATGTGTGAATTGAATTATGCTTTACAACTGGAGAGAACACATCATTATAATCAACACCAGCAATTTGACTGAAACCTTTTGCTACTAACCTTGCCTTAAACCTCGGAGGCTCGCTAGGAGATAAACCCTCCTTTCTCTTGAAGATCCATTTACAACGAACAGGCTTCTTCTGTTTTGGCAAGTGCACAAGCTCCCATGTGCCATTCTTCTCAAGAGACTACATCTCCTCCTGCATAGCTGAGATCCACTTCTCACGGTCTCCAGAAACAACAGCTTCAGTGTATGTGGCTGGCTCAAGAGTATTCTCCACCTGTTCAGCACAACTAAAAGCATAATAAACCATATCACATTCCTCAATAAGACGGACTGGAGCTCCACAACTCCTCTTTGTTCTGCGATGGGCAATAGGTTCATCTTGTGGCTACAAAACAGGAGGTGAGTGCTGAACAGTATCATTAACATCATTACCAACAATTTCAGTTTCCTGATCATTCACGTGCTCCACCTGCACGCTAACATATTGCTGCTCCTCATCTGAACCACCTGGTGTGACATCTGTGGGCAAGCTGTCATTAAACATAACAGATTCATTAAAAACAACACTCCTGCTCATGAAGGTCTTGTTAGTTTCAGGATTCCATAACTTATATCCTTTTACTCCTGAACCATAACCAAGAAATAGACACTTAATAGCTCTAGGCTCTAATTTTCCATTATCAACATGAGCATAAGCAGTGCATCCAAAAACTCTCAACTGTGAATAATCAGCAGGCATACCAGACCATACCTCAATGGGAGTTTTCTTATTAAGTGGGATAGAAGGCGACCTGTTGATCAAGTAGCAGGCGGTGTTAGCAGCCTCTGCCCAAAAACGCTTGTTCATGCGAGCGTTGGACAGCATGCAACGAGCCTTGGAGATGATGGTTCTGTTCAAGCGCTCAGCTACACCATTTTGCTGTGGAGTGTACGGGATGGTGTGATGCCTAACGATGCCTTCCTTCCTGCAGTAATCATCATAAGCATCCAAACAAAATTCACCACCATTGTTAGTGCGAAGTACTTTTACCTCCTTTTCAGTTTGCCTTTCTATCATAACTTTCCACTCCTTAAAAGCAGCAAATGTATCATCTTTATGTTTCAGGAAATAAGGCCACACTTTTCTAGAGTAATCATCAATAATGGTAAGCATATAACGAGCACCACCAAGAGAGGGCTTACGAGAAGGCCCCCACAAATCAGCATGTACATAATCAAGTATACCTTTGGTGCGATGAACTGAGGTATTGAATTTTACCCTCTTGTGCTTACCAAAAACACAGTGCTCACAGAACTTCATGTTACCCTGAGTGCAGCCATCCAGCAGGTTCCTCTTCATCAATTCTGCCATACCAAGTTCACTCATATGTCCAAGACGCATGTGCCACAGGTTAGTCTTACTAGGTTCATCTTTAGTAACAGCAGCAGTGGTAACAGAACCATGTAATGTACTTCCTCTAAGGACATATAAGTTTGCAGAATTCATATCACCAATCATGTAAACAAGAGAACCTTTCGATACCTTTACAACTCCACCTGAACCGGGGTATTTGTATCCTTCTGCATGAAGTGTGCTGAGAGAAATGAGATTTCTCGCCATCCCTGGTATGTGTCTCACATCTTTCAGCGTGCGTGTCATGCCATCATGAGTCTTGATCTGAACGGAGCCAATGCCCACAATCTCACGTGGGTTATCATCTCCCATGCGCACAACATCTCCATTCTGCACAGACTTGTAAGAACTAAACCAATCTCTGTTAATGCAGATATGAAACGAACATGCAGTATCAAGTATCCATTCATCATGACTAGCAACACAACCAGCAAAACAACAAGACAATCTCCTGAATCAGAGTTTTCAGCACTGGTAACAACAGAGGCCTTACCATCAGATTTCCTTTTCTCCTTATTCTGCAGCTTCCAACATTCTTCAATGAAGTGATTTTTCCTTTTGCAATACTTACAGAACTTTTTACCTCTGGATTTAGAACGGCCTCTACTCTGACTCTTGTCACGATCATTGCTGTCGTTGTAGGTTCTCTGCTCAGATCTGCCTCTGACCTGCAATGCTTCGCCCTTAGAGGACGACGCATCAGACTGAACCATACCTTTCATCTTCTCCCTGTTTTGGAGCGCCTCATAAACTTCCGCTAGGGTTAGTTCATCACGGCTTAAAAGTATGGTGTCACGAAAATTTGCATATGAACTAGGCAGTGAGCATAACAGTAAAAGACCTAAATCTTCATCATCAAACTGTACCTCCATCGACACTAGGTCGGCAACGATCGCCTTGAAGACCGATATGTGGTTCAACACAGAACCACTCTCCTGCAACTTGTGCGAGAACAACTTCATCTTGATATGCATCTTACTGGTTAGATCTTTAGACATGCAGATCGATTCCAGTTTGAGCCAAAGTTTTGCAGCAGTCTTTTCCTGCAACACTTCTTGCAAAATATCATTAGATAGATGAAGTTGGATTAGCGACAGAGCCTTACGATCTTTCCACTTCTCCTCAGCGGTCCACTCAGTCGTTTTCTTCTTCCCGAAGCTTTCCAGCGCCTCATCAAGATCCGAAGTTTGTGCCAGAACAGCCCGCATCTTGACTTGCCACAGCGAGAATCTCGTCTTGTAGTCTAGCAGCAGTAGATCATACTTCATCGACGCCATCGTGAAACCCTAATCTAGGAACCAGCTCTGATACCACTTGTTAGGAAACGATAAAGAACAATAGATCAATCACAAAAGACACGAGATTTAACGTGGAAAACCCTCCCAAAATAGGAGAGAAAAAACCACGGGCGCCAGCCAGCAAAATATCTTCACTATATCTGAGGTGAGGTTACATCGCCGCACGGCGGCTTACAAGAGGTATATATATAGTGGAACCCTCCGCTACGGCAGAAGCTGGCCTTTATTAAGTGCAAATGAACACCTCGAACAGCATCCTCTCCAGTCCGGCGTCGGCGGGGAGGTCGTCGAGGGGCACCACCGGCAGCGTGGCGGTGGCGACGGTGGCTGGGAGCGAGGACAGCACAGCGGAGCGCGTGTCGGGGTGTTCGAGGTCGGCGAAGGTGACGAGCGTGGGCGCGACGCTGTGGTGGTCGGCGAGCCACCGCGCCAGCTCGGCCAGCGGGATGAGGTGGCCGGCGCTGGGGCTGGCAAGCAGCACGACGCGCGGCGGCCGCGGCGCGTCGGCGTCCCGCTGGTCGTCGGCGGTGAACGTCTCCATTATTTCGTGGTATAGTTGGCTACTTGGCTGGCGACGGTTTCGTTTCCTATTTCACTTGAGGCGCTAAGTGACAACTATAGAGCTCACGCACGTTTGACTTGTTGCGATAGAGACAGAGAGAGAGAGGAACACTTCTTCCCTTTGATGTTACTTCAGCGGGAAGAAGATTGTACACTTAGAGAAAGTATATTCCTCCCTCACAAGATGTTACTACTAGTAGTATGAGTACCACATTTTTGCGTGTCTAAAAAAAGTCCAATTTACGTCCCTCAACTATACTTGAGTTTAATCATATCTCTTAACCGAAAAACCGGGTATAGGTATCACCCAATTTCTAAAACTGGTGTAAATTAAATTACGTCCCTTGGTTGTAGCCGATTTTTAATGATGTACTAGCGCTTAAGTGTCTTTTTTACTTGGTCTTTCTCTTATGTGACGCTTATATATATATATATATATATATATATATATATATATATATATATATATATATATATATATATATATATATATATATATATGTTGCAATAGAAGAAAAAAATTAAAACTATCAATGCGACCAATATGTCAGTAGGTGGGCAATTAGAAAAAATTAAAACAAATATGTGGGGGCTACATGTCAATACCCATCTTCTCATCCCCTTCTATCCTACCCATCTTCTCTCCCGAGCTCTCCTAGCCTCCTCTCAGGGCCCCTTTAAATTGGAGGAAAAACATAGGAATTTTGGAGGATTTCAATCCTATAGGAAAATTTCCTATGATGCCCTTTGAAATAAAGGATTGAATCATATCCAATCCTTTGAAACTCCTATGGAATGGACAACCCTATAGAGATTTTGTAGAAAATTTAGCAAGAGCTTCAACCTCTTGGTAACTTTTCTTTGAGTCTATCTCTCTCAGGCCCCCTTTGATTCAAAGGAAATTCATAGGAATTTTAGAGGATTTCATTCCTATAGGAATTTTTCCTACAAAGACCTTTGAATCAAAGGAATGAACCCTATGGAATCATTTGAAATTCCTATGGAATGCATCTTCCCATACAAGTTTTGGAGGAATTTTGAGGTAGAACCTCATGGAAAAAATCCTTTGAGTCTTTATCTCTCCTCAAATTCCTGTGTTTTTCCTGTGGTCCAATCAAACGATCATTCCTACGTTTTTCCTATGTTTTGCAATCCTCTGTTTTACACTTGTATTCCTATCAGAATCCTATGTTTTTCCTATTCCTCCGTTTTTCCATTCCTGTGATTCAAAGGGGCCCTCATCCAATTCCTGTGTTTTTCCTGCGGTTCAATCAAACGATCATTCATGTGTTTTTCCTGTGTTTTGTAATCCCTATCAAAATCCTATGATTTTCATATTCCTACGTTTTCTCAATCCTGCGATTCAAAGGGGTCCTCATTCTTTCCTCGGTGTTGCCTCCCATCGGTATAAGGCCCTGAGAGAGACGAGTGTGTTGCGTCCATCGACATGAGATACAGGACGTGGGAGCTAGGGGTGGCGGCGGCAACAGTGCTTTAGCTTTGGCTGCACTGTAGTGGCTACGCTAATGGGAGGAGACGCCGAAGTGGCCAGGATGGATGAGGGGAGACAGGAGTAGGGGTGGCAATTTCCCATAGGAAGCGGCGACCTGACAGGTACCCGCCCCTATGGATCAGGGTTGGCTCTGCTTTCTCACCCGCGGGGTGGGCGGGTCGGGGCCCTGACAATTTCCGGTGCCGAGGCCATGGATAGAAAATGACCTGTGGATGACCCGAAATCCGCCCTGAAATTAAGAGAAATTATGTTCAGCACTTCACCACGGCTCCTCTCAACACCTCGATCTCCTCTCCGGCTCTCCCTCCATCTAGATAAATTCCCATCTTCTTTTCCTTTCTATTCATCTGCTGGTGACCTGGAGTTTCGTTTGCTGCCTCCTCACGGTGTTGTAGCATGACATCTCCTATCAGTGTCTTATCTATGCCATTCTCGCCAGCGTCGCCTCCTGTATGCTTCTCGGTGTACCGCCCACTGCTGCTCTCCTCCCGCCGGCTTGCTGCGTCCATGCGGTGCCCCGGTTGGGTGCGGGACCCCAGAGGGCCCGAGGCAGGGCAGGGGCTGATTTTTCCCTGCTTTGAACATCGGGGATAGGGCGGGTGGAGAAGGCGGGAGTCAGAGGCGGGGCTGTTCCTGTCCAACCCGGGCCCGACCCACCCTGTTACCAACCCTAGACAGGAGACCGACGAGCTCGGGAGAGAAGATGTGAAGATAAAGAAGGCAAGGGGAGAAGATGGGTGATGACATATGGGCCCTGCATATTTGTTTGATCTTTTCTAAACCGCCACCCGCTGACATGTGGGTCTGTCGATGTTTGATGTCGCGATTCCGGTATTTGCATAGTATGGGGATCGTTGGTACTAGGATATACGCGAGACTGAGGTAAAAGAGACGGAGGCGAGGATTTTTATATAGGTTCGAGCCCCTGAATTGTCAGGTAATAGCCCTACATCCTGTTGGCCGAAGCAGGTATTGCTCTTATTCACCATAATCACACCAGTACAATATTTGGGGTAGCCTATCTAACTGTTGTCGACATGGCGGTCTGAAGTTCTGACTCGTAGTCGACAACAGGGTAGTCTTCCTCCTCGAGTTTGTGCCCAGCGAGATCAGAGATAACGCTTTCGTCTCTCCTGACAGTATCCGGAGACACCGTAGGGGACTAGCCGTGCTTATCCCTGAATTCAATATCCGGCGTCTTGTCTTGGCGTATGTTGGCTTGTATGTCGATCTTCTGTATTGATCTATTGTTTCGTGTATTCTATGGTGGGTGTGTCCATTGAGGCGGTCGTGTCCCCCCTCCTCCTAGGGGACCTTGTATTTCTACCCATAGGTGTCCCCTTGTCCAAGTAGAACTAGGGAAACCAATATGGATACAATCCGAGTAGTCCTTGTCGTTTCCATGTAGAACTCTGGTTGTCTTTCCTTATCTGGAACTCCTCCTATATCCGTGGGTTGTTTCCGTATAGGACATGGTATGTGGTGGGTCCTGCCGAGATTTAGTCAACTACTATGAGGTATGTGGTATCCATAACCTTGACAGTTGCCCCCGACTTCAATGCAAATGAATGAGTTCATATTCTCAACCGCAGACCTTGGAGTAACTATTATCGAGCTCATGTGACCGTTCTCGGTGAGTTCAAAGATAACGTTAGACTTCCTTTATCAGCCTCGTGCGGGCACCTAAAGGGTTTGTCTGAGTCAATCTCTGACGTCAACCAAGAAAGTACAGAGCATACGACTAAGTCTCCCGTCTTGCTGTAATCGAGAATTTGGATTGAAGTCAAGAAATTTTATCTCGGCGGGTACACCATTTCTTCATTCCGTATTCCTTGTCGAGATCCACCAACCGTTCTCGAGCGATCGAGAAGGCGTAGAATCTGCGACGAATCCTTGTCAACATTTGTCATACTCGCTTTAGTCGATCTTGGAGTAGAACCATAGAGACATGGAGTCTTCGATAATGTCGAATAGAATTTTCAGACCAATGTTTTGTATATGAGCGTCTACTCTTTTACCGACTTTGATCAGTCAGTTTGTTGAGTTATACACTCTCCCTAGCCCCCAGCCTTGTCGTCGGAGAATTGTTCTCGGAGGATAAGGCTCTTGGACCTTTGACCTGCCTCGGTTGAACAAGCACTGATCCTAGGCTCCTAGTCCCCAGCCGTGAAGTTGGAAAATCCATTTCCGATTACACGGTTTGGTTAATACGCATGGTGAGAACTCTTACACGACTAGATCTTACATGGTCTTTCGTCTCTAAAGGATCCGACAAGGCCTTATCCGCTCTGGGCATCTCCAGCCGAACTTCCCTTAGGTTCCTAGGAGGCCTTGTCAAGACGGTGTAAAGAGACATTAGGATAGGTTTGAACGCTAGGTGTCTTTGTGGTAAGGGATCTCTGGGTAAAACACTTGGCGATATTGTGCACCTGATATCAACTCTGTTGGAGTACAGGTAATGGGAGAATCGCTACACCTCTGGTCGAGAACCAGGTAGTAGTCGTAACTCAACCACTAGAAGTAAATGTACGAGAAATCGCTACGATTGACTGGTTGAGAACCAGTGAGTAGGTGTCTCTCGATCATTTGAAGTCGTGGTGTGAAGACCGCTGTGCTATTGCTGTAGTCGTACCTCGACCATCTGAGTTTGCGGTGCGGGAGATTGCTACGTACTGGTTCGAGGACCAGCGAGCGAGTAGAATCATCTCTCAAACACCAATGGAGGTTGGGGTGCGAGAGATTGCTACGCACTGGTTTGAGGACCAGCGAGCGATTAGAATCATCTCTCGAACACTAATGGAAGTTGCGGTGCGGGAGATTGCTACGTAGTGGTTCGAGAACCAGCGAGCGAGTAGAATCATCTCTCGAACACCAATGGAAGTTGCGGTGCGGGAGATTGCTACGTACTGGTTCGAGAACCAGCGAGCGAGTAGAATCATCTCTCAAACACCAATGGAAGTCTGTAGTGCGGGAAATTGCTACGTACTGGTTCGAGGACCAGCGAACGTGTAGAATCATCTCTCGAACACCAATGGAGGCGCTAAAGTTGGTTTATTACATGTGTGGCCAGCATGACTCACACACCCAACTTATAGCATATCCGGATGTCCGTTCGCAATCATGTCGGGTGATCAAGCCGACGGCGTTCGCGAGGAATTATCCATTAACAACCTTTTCTCGAGTAGTCCAGCCATGGCTGGTGCTATGAGATAGGTCGTCGATCTTCGTTGGCAGGTTGGGCGCGACGACTCTGCATTTGTCGAGATCGCTCTCGATAATACGGTGTACTCGACCACAACCTACTCAAGTGCTCAATTGTTCCTGAAAAATATTTTCTAGAAGACAAGATATATAGCAGATAATATCAAGTATGTACTCAAAAAACTGCATGGATCTTTTAGCATTATCAGGATATAACGAGCAGATGTAAATATCAGGTATTATGTAAACCGTAAACAAGCATGATTTATACAGAAGAAGACAGAGCGAGCCCCCAGCGTTAAACCATAGTTGATTTAACATCGGGGACACTTGCATAATAGATATTGTATAAAAAACATGCTCTAGGTATTGTACGATCTGAAAGGTAGGTACGATAAATTGCATATAAATTACTGCGTACTTGTGTAGATATATACATATATCTACGAAATTAGTAGAACAATTAAAATAATTGATATACCAATTACCTGTATCGCTGCTCTCCCGGAGCATACTCTAGATCATCACATCTATTTTTCTCCAGGGAACGTGCTGCCGTGCAAGTGTTACAGAGCCATCATCGACCATGTTGATTTCTTTCTGTAGATGCATGTGTACGTCTGAGCCTTGTATCACTAGCCTGTTCACACTGATATCGGTAAAATATGAGTTGACCAATCAGAGCAAGCCTGCCTGTCGGTTCTGATTTCCCGATATTGTGACTTGTAGGCCGAATACAACTGCAGTCCGAGTTTGTGCTACACGCGTCTTCTGGTTGGGTTAGATCTCCTCGCAGCGAAGTCGTCGAGTAGTTTTGGAGAATCCATCTCTTGAACCCATCTCGTCGAAATCCTGAAGCACCAAAATCCCCCTACCTTGCGCGCCACTGTCAATGTTTCATGTCACGATTCCGGTATTTGTATAGTATGGGGATCGTTGGTACTAGGATATACGCGAGATTGAGGTAAAAGAGACGGAGACGAGGATTTTTATACAGGTTCGGGCCCCTAAATTGTCAGGTAATAGCCCTACATCCTGTTGGCCGAAGCCGGTATTGCTCTTATTCACCATAATCACACCAGTACAATATTTGGGGTAGCCTATCTAACTGTTGTCGACATGGCGGTCTGAAGTTCTGACTCATAGTCGATAACAGGGTAGTTTTTCTCCTCGAATTCATGCCCGGCGAGATCAGAGATAACGCTTTCGTCTCTCCTGACAGTATCCGGAGACACCGTAGGGGACTAGCCATGCTTATCTCTGAAGTCGATATCCGGCGTCTTGTCTTGGCGTATGTTGGCTTGTATGTCGATCTTCTGTCTTGATCTATTGTTTCGTGTATTCTATGGTGGGTGTGTCCATTGAGGCGGTCGTGTCCCCTCTTCTCCTAGGGAGCCTTGTATTTATACCCATAGGTGTCCTCTTGTCCAAGTAGAATTAGGGAAACCAATATGGATACAATCTAAGTAGTCCTTGTCGTTTCCATGTAGAACTCTGGTTGTCTTTCCTTATCCGGAACTCCTCCTATATCCGTAGGTTGTTTCCGTATAGAACATGGTATGTGGTGGGTCCTGCTGAGATTTAGTCATCTACTATGAGGTTGTGATATTCATAACCTTGACAGGGTCCTATTGATGTTTTAATTTTTTATTTTTCTTCTAGTGCCACATAAGCGTCACGTGAGACGAAGATCAAGTCAAACAGGACATGTAGACGCCAAGTCATCTAAAATCACCCATAATACTACCGAGGAACGTAATTTGCACCAGTTTTAGAAGTTGAGGATTGACCAATACCCAGTTTTACGGTTGAATGATGCGGTTGAAACTGCACGCGTGGTTGAGGGACTTACAATGAACTTTTTGAAGAAAAAAAAATCAACAATAGATCTATCCAAATTTGACTTATAAATAAAAATATTAAAAAATATTGTGAATAGTACACACTGTTTGTAGTCAAATTTATTGTTTTATTTCAACTCAGTCGATTTGATATTTTTAAGTATTTATTTAAGTTTGATCAAATCTATAAAAAAAATACAGTGGACGGTGTAAGTTAAAGAAAAACAAGGACGGAGTAGTTAAAAAAAACTTTTTTCTGTTTTGTTGTTTAAATCAATTGTTCTAAGCTACTAAGGAGTATTTGTGATTTTTTTAAAAATATATATATCTATAGGAAGTAGAATATTCATTTATCTTCTAATGTTAGTCGTCGACGATATATCTCTTTTTAACCTTGGTAGGAGTAGTTGTTATCACGTCTTTTTCAACAATGTAGTACTACAGTAGTTATCTAGCCCAAAACTTGTGGAGGATACATTTAATTAAAAATATATGACGTACGTGCAGCAGCCGCCGGCGGTGCATTCACTCGACGCTCGAGCAATCATCGAGGCTAGTAAACAACGGAGGTGATTAGGACATCAGGCCGGTCTCTGGCCACGTCCGAGCTGAGCTATGCTACCATGGCGCTTTTAAAAAATTGGATTAATTTGATCCGTATCATTGTAAATATATCTATCTATTATATATTATTAAAATAGTTTTGAAATTAAACACCACGTTCGCTGTGGGGGCTAAAAATTCCCACATTAATCAAAGAAAAAGAAAAGAAGAGCCCAAATAGAAATACAATTTAAAATTAACAAAAATCAGATTTAAAAATAAGCACTATTGAAAAAAGAGTCCACATAAGAACTCAGTGCGAATTAATTAATGTTCAGAATAAAAAATAAAATAAAATCCAAAATTAAAAAAAAGTTCAAGTAGAAATACAATTTTAAATAACTAAAATTCGGGATTAAAATTAAGCAATATGGAAAGAAGAATTCATATAAAAACCATTTAACTTAAATTCAGAATAAAAAATAAAATAAAATTCGTAATTAGGAAAAATAAAAAGAAAAGGAGAGTTCAAACAGAAATACAATTTAAAATTAACATGAACTCAGAATTAAAAATAAGCAATATTGAAAGAAGAGTCTATATAAGAACCCAATACGAAATAAATTAAAACTCAGAATAAAAATAAAATAAAATCCGAAATTAGACAAATTAAAAGAAGAGTTAAATAGGAATATAATTTTGAAACAGCTGAAATTTAAAGTAAAAAAATCAAAAAATTAAAAGAACACAATACGATATTAATTAAAATTCGAAATAAAAAATAAAATAAATTCTGAAATTACAAAAAAAAATTAAGATTTCAACTAGGAATACAATTTACAAATAACTAATTGGTGATAAAAAATAAACACTATTGAAAGAAAAGACCATCTAAAACACATGATGAGATTTCTAGAAAGTAAAAAATGAATTCCAATGATAGTTATGTTCGATTTTTAGAATCCCAATGACAATAAAGAGTAGGCAGCGGAAGGGTCGTAGAGGAGTATAGTGGCAGCATTCGACGGAACTTCTAAAAGTTACAAAAAAATAAAATCCAACGAGACAATAAACTATAAAAACTACAAGTTCTAATTTTTAAAGGTTTATGACATCCAAAAATTACAAGGTTTACGACAATAAAGAGAAAAGACAGTGGGCAAGCCGTAGAGGAGTATAATGGTGGCGTTTGACGCGACATCTATAAATTGTAAAAACGAAATCCAACGAGACAGTAAACTCTATAAACTATAAGATCTAATTTTTAAAGGTTCCAAAGAGAATGAATAGAAACAGTGGTAGAATCGAACAAGCAAATAAAGAAGGAGATGGCAGAAGTAAAGAAACAAAGAAGGAGATGACAGAGGAGATGACAGAAGTAAAGGATAGTAACTGGTGTAACTTTTAAAAACTATAAAAATAGAAATATGGAGATGATAAGTTTTGGTTTTTCAAAGTCTTAATATAACGATATAGTATTTAATGTAATAAATTTTAAGTAAAATCATATTAAAATATATATAATTTGTGTGGGTGCTAGCCGCGCAATTGCGCGGGCCACCCAGCTAGTTTAGATAAATATTGTTACAATTCATCTATTTATAGCTGTGCCACTCAAATTTTGTGAAATTGGAACTATGTCATTGCCATCACGTTCTCCATCTTCTTTCCATCTACACGTGAGACCCACCTGTAAGATTATGTTCTTCCTTCCGCCCTCCATTATATTCTTCCTTATGGGCGAGACCTCGTGGATGGCGACGTGGCGTGGAGCGGCCGGTGGTGGTCGGCGGCGTTGGGGACGGGCTGCGCCGCATGTGCCCACCGAGCACCTGCCTGGCGACGAAATCCAGCCAACAGACAGGACACCCGTGCACCGCCCTCGCCCTACCACCGCCGCCGCGGCCAACCTCGCGTGCCTCCTTCATCATCGACAGGGCGACGACACGCCGGCGAGGCAGAGCACAGCGCTGACATCGTCGCCTGCTGGCCGCGGCGCGCGCAGTGAGTGGTGCGACCGCTTGTTGCTGGCACGGTGCCCGCCCAATGCCTGCCTGCCTGGAACGTCCTGCACTCGAACAACGCGGGCCGCAAGCACGTGCCCTCCCCCTCCCGGCCGACAACGAAAACGACTTTGTCGTGTTGCTGCTGTTGAGGAGCACGAGGACGCGAGCCTTGCCGCCGCGGCGCAGCCTGCCCCCAATTCCACCGCCCATGATGTCGACCATCACCGGCCGCTCCACGCCGCCCATGACAACTCACCCATGGGGAAGAAATAAGGTAAGGAAGGGTGAAAGTAAGAACATGAATTCAATGGGTGGGTCCCATATATAGATAGGGAAGAAGATGAAAATCATGACTGGGATGGCATGGTTCTAATTTCGTAAAATCTGAGTGGCACGTGTACGAATATACGAATTATAATAGCATTTATCTGAATAAACATATTTGCAATGTGACAGATCAAATTAACCCCTAAAAACTTAGGTCCGAAATTCTATGTGATTTAATTTAAGTTAATATGTGTTTACAGGTTATACCCAACAACAGTATATGCATAGTATGGAGAACGTTGAAACCAAAATGTACGATGTTGATATTCGATATGATCCCAGATAAATTCATAAGCGCACGATACCGTTGTAACATTTCACTCAGGAATATTCCAAGGGTATCGTATTTGTTTTTCCGCATGAAAGGCGGCGGTGTAAAGAATGGGTCGATATATCATAATCATACTGTAATTAATACACCATAGTCTAAAAGGGATAAATTATAATGATAGTTTGGTAGTGTGACACACAGAAGAATCATATCAATAAATAAACTAGCTAGTGTAGAGAGACAGGAGAAAGCTATTGTTTCATATGTACTTATATATTTATCATGCTTGGTCAATACATACATACATGGTTAGGACATAGTTCTAGACACCAGGCACTACCAAGATATTACTCCCTACTATTCTGCCAACGTGGTTACGGCTATTTTAAGAACTCTTATGCCATACACCCGTATCCAAACATTTAATCAATCTAAGCACTATGTTTACATTTGCTAAATAATTCAAATACTTCCCTCGGGACTCCACCTCTTCGGATGGATAAGTTAGAACTAGTGCAACCCATTAAGATCATTGGATCAATGTCGTGGTATAGATCGAGTAGCCTAAACATAGTGTAACCATATAGAGTATATGAAAAAGGTACAAACAACTCATAAGCCATATAATTAGCAAAACAATATATGAACTATGAATACAAGTAAGTAAAGAAGAAAGTTCTATTATTAAACTCATAGTCTTACAATTTACAAAGATAGTAGAGTACTAAAGACATGCCTGAATCTCCGATAAGACTAGAAAACCGAAAAACTATTCTAAACCCGAACTCCACTAATCTAATGAGTAATACAAACAAGGAATATAGATTTTGCTTCTTGCGTGTGTGTTGTGATTGGCAGAAGTGACTCCTATTTATAACCCTATAATGACGGTTTGGAGGTCAGTTGAGGTGGGATCCACGTATAACCATAAATGGGAGCTGGAAAGCCAGGATGAGAGGAGGCAAAGGCGTTTTGGCCGAGCCCTTAGGTCGGCTAACCCCTGAGCCCCACCTCTTAGTTAGTACTCGGACTGAGAGGCTGACTGGTGGCCCCTAAGGTCAGTTCAGTGTGGAATAGCTAAAATTATGTTGGTTTGAGATGAGATCTGGGTCCTCAAATCCTTGTGTTCTTTCCTGATTTCCTGGAGGTATGTTTCTTTGCATCCCGGCATATTTTCTCCTTCGCTTTAGTGTATAGTCCCTGCATCCAGACTATTCTCCAACGACTAGTGGAACTACATTATTTGAAACTAATATGCGGATAAGAAATGTTAGTTCTCTTTTATTTTCGAGGTAATTGAAGGTCAAAATCGGTACTTAATGGCCATCAACAAACTCCCCCAAGCTAAACATTTGCTCGTCCCGAGTAAAGATAAAGTCTAGGTTCGGTCAATCAGGAGTTGCTATTATGTTTTATTTCACATGAGTATCATGCGTACAACATATCTTTCTATCTAGAATTGAATAAGTCGGCAAAAATACTTTTACCTTTCCTATGTTACTTTTTATGGGACTTTTGGCTTCTCCTTGTCTTTCATATAGCACCATTCACTTACCCTTTTGTTCTACTTTTTCTCTGAAGATTTTTAAAAAAAATCCAAATTTCTCAAATGATGTTCTCAGATCGCTTAATGTGTATAATTTTTCACCAAGAAATTGTGTTGAGCTACTAGCTTCCAGCATGAACTGAACTCTTTTTTTTTTTTTGACTGGAAGCATGGACTGAATTCTTCGAGCTAGGCAAGCCTTCCTCTGTCGGATTCAAGTTTCTTCAAGAAAAAAAAAATACAGAAATAGGTTCACTGATCAAGTAGGTATATGAAACATCTAAGGTAGATTATGTTCTTATCAGGGAGAGGGCCTGAGTGCATGACCCTGCAAGTGGCTTTAACCAGCCGATCGTATGCTAAGGTGAGCCGATGCAGCTACTAGTACAGGACTCATTATTGGTACCGGTTGAAAAATTATTATAGGTGTCGGTTTCCTAGCCGGTATTTTTATCCAACTACATAAAAATAGAGATTATAGGTGTCAGTTGTAATCTTCGGAAAAAAAAACATAATATTGTAGGCTGGATCTAATTCTCAGCCCCATCTGCAATTTCCCCATCCACATTACAAATCTACAAAGACATAAGAACAAGTACATCACAAACAATTCACTGTTATCAGACCAGTTGCCGTCATAGATTCCCTGAGCTGCCACCGCTATCTCCTTCGAGCCACCACTGCCACCATCATCATCTTCTTCTAGCCCAAGAGCATGTGCTGTCAGAGCTGGCCGGATCTGGCAAGCCCCAACCTCAAGGAGCCCGGATCTGGCAGCCCCAGACCTCCAGGCAGATGAATCTGGCGTGGCTAGGGAGAGAGCTCGGAGGCGGCGAGGAGGAGAGGGCATCGCCGAGGAGAGGAGGAGGAGGAGGAGGAGGGGCGGCGGACGGAGAAGGAGGAGGAGGCAGGCGTGGGCGAGAGAGAGGAGGAAGGGGAGAGATATGTGCGAGCTGGAGAGAGGATAAGAGGATAAGGCACGCTAAAATATCTCACTCCTATTCCACGCCAGCTCGGCTGCTCGGGTCGGTTAGATTGGTATCGGCTTTTCAAAAAGCCGACACCTATATTATATTAACGGTGTCGATTTTTAAATTAGTTGATACCTATAATATATTATAGGTGTTGTTAATTTAAAAAAAATACATATAGTATTGGTACTAGTTTTTTCTTCAGAACAGACACTATAGTACTTAAAGGTGCCGGTTCTATATTTATTTTTTATCGCACGGAGGTGGAAAAATGATCCAGATTGATTTTAAATGAAATGGCACATATCAGCCGATACCTATGAGGGGTATATTTTTTCATCGCACAGAGGTGAAAAATAAATCAAGATCGGTTTTAAATGAACCGGCACATATTAGCCGATACCTATGAGGGGTGTATTTTATAGTACTGAGTGGATTATAGCTGGATTTTTTACAATTTGATCCTTTTAAAAAATTTATTTTGTAAATAGACCAAAAAAACTTATCCCTAAAATAGTCCTTATTGGGGCACCAGAGTCGCTGGCGGCGTCATCCCGCCTATCTGGTGTTGTCCTCCTGCCCCGCACCCACCCCCCCCCCCCCGGCCCCCCGGCTCTCTCCTTGTTCTTCGTTGTTTTGGTTTTTCCTATAGTCCCAAGAAAAGTAGATTAGATTTCGAACACTTTTATCATTTATTTTTTTACATCTTTTATATCCTATTAAAAAAAGGTTTGTGTTTTTTTTTTTACATTCAGGTGTCATTTCTTAAAACAGGCGTAACTTTCTCATACGGACTCGGAATCAGGCAAATAATATATCCACGGACATCTACAGAGAAAGTTACATCCGATTCTACCCATCTTTGCCAGGTTCGTCGAAATTAAAACCTCTAAATTCTGCTTGCAAGATTGTATTTTTGAGGCGAGAAGCTTTTCGGTAGAGCTTTCGAAAATTCTACAAGTCACATATTTCATCCATTTGAGTTTATTTTCTCTATGGTTGGTTCTTGTGTGCTCCTAAGTTTGAAAACAATATCAAAAAAATAAAAATAATAATAAAAGTTGCACATATCTCTCGCCTCTACACTAGAGAGGAGAGGAAAAAATGGCCCGGGTGTGGGGCGACCGCCACATTGGCGTGCTCCCCTGCCACCTCAGCGCCGACCTACCACGGTTAGGGGTGAAAACGGTACGGAAACTTTCCGGATTTCGAACCTATTTTCGAAAACGGAATCTGTCGGTCGGAATTTTTCGGAAACGGAAACGAATTCGAAAATATTTTCTCAGAAACAGAATCAGAAATGGTAAGGGAAGTTTCCATCGGAACTCGGAATCAGTCGAAAACTTTCTGGAAATTTTCTCGGAATTTCTGGAAATTTTCTCGAAATTACCAGAAATTTTGTGACTGAAATACCCTGAATTCTTCTTTTAAGCACTAAATAGTGAACACCATGGTGTTTGGCTGTTATTTTTTAAAAAAATATTTGTTATGCAAATCTAAAATTACATAAGAATGTTTTTTGTCCTACATTGGGATTTATCAACAACATTACTCTTTTAAACATAGATAATTTATTCAATTGGATTTATCAGTTTGAGGGGTTTTTTATTCCGATAAATTTTCGTTACCGTATTCGCGTCGGTTCATTTTCGCTCCATTTCCGGTTTCGATAATATTCGATTCCATTTTCGTATCCGGGGTTTCCGATTCCGATTCTGAAAAAAAAATGAAAACGAAAACGATAAAGATGGTTTCCGTCCGTTTCACCCCTAGCCACGGTGGCAGGAGGACGGCACTAGAGACTTTGGCACCCCGAAAATGACTATTTTTTAGATAAGTTTTTTAGGGTCTATTTGAGAAATGAGTTTTTCAAAAGGACTAAATTATGAAAAATCCAGTGGATTATAGTGTTGCCACACTAAATGTGATGATACTCGGATAAAATTGTTTTTTTCCTTTTTTATTTGTGTATTACCTCTGGTGCTAATACAAGAGACACGTAGAAAAACTGTAAGAAAAAAATACACATGCTCAACTACAGTATAATATCTAAATTAAAACTGTGAAAAATGATCAATTATAACGTGGGAAATCGATCCCTACCACGATCATCTATGGGCCAGGTTTCAGTGCGATGCAGAGGATAGGTCACCAATCAATACCAACTTTTATTTACTCGACGCAAACATAAGCGTGGATTTTGAGCTCTCGATGGTACGTTCTTCGGTGCTCGCATGTTAGTCAAATAGTTATAAAAAAAATTAAAATTTAAGAAAATTTAAGAAAATATTAGTACGTGATATATCACTTCATAAACATATAACTTTAAATTCAACTTCTACAAGTTAAAAAAGTAAATTTAATTAAATTTGTTTTTACTAACATGTAAAAGTTAAATTTTAAGTTTAAATACATTTTGTAGAGTGATATATTAATACATTTTTCTTTTTTTATAACTATTTAAGTGACATGTAAACAACGAGTAGACATCCCATCGAGAGTTTTGAATAGTTTCCACACAAAAAATACACGCTGAAACCTTTCAAGGATACAAGCAGATAGACCCGCATAACTACTTACGGTACAAATAGTGGGTAACCCGTGGGTTTGCTAGTTTACCTGCGTGCATCCTTACTTCTGCGCCGCCGCCTTCCACTTGCCGGCAACCACCTCCAGAGCCCGCCGCGACGACCCTTCCGGCGACCACACCCGACCGGCCGCCTGTTGCAGCTCCCTCGCCCGCCGCCGCACGCCGTGCCCCTTCTCCCCCTCCATCACCTCCTTCACCGCGGCGGCGATCTCCCCACGCCTCACCACCGTGCCGCCGACGTCCTCCTCCCGCGCGCGTGGCCGCAGGGCCATCCCCACTGACTCTTCCAGGACGACGGCGTTCATCCTCTGCTCCGAGTGCAGCGGCCACGCGATCAACGGCACGCCGGTGGCCACGCTCTCCAGCGTCGAGTTCCACCCGCAGTGCGACACGAACGCCGCCGTCGCCGGGTGCGACAGCACGCGCACCTGCGGCGCCCACGCCGCGACGGCGAGGCCCCGGCCTCTCGTCCTCTCCAAGAACCCATCGGGCACCCATGCCAGTGGGTCTTCGTCATGGCCGCCGTTCCGGTGGGCGTCGTTGAGGCTTGGCATGCGCACGACCCAGAGGAACCTGTGGCCGCTCATATCCAGCCCGGCGGCGAGCTCGCGCGTCTGCTCCACGGACAGCACGCCGAAGCTCCCGAAGGAGACGAACACCACCGACCCTGCCGGCTGGAGATCCAGCCACTCCAAGCACGCCGACTCGCCGGCCTCGTCGGAGCTCGACCGGACGAACGGGCCCACCGGGTAAGCCGGCGGGAACGTCCCTTTCTCCGCCGCCTTCTTGGAATCCTCCACGGCGGCCGGCTCCAGCTCGTAGAAACTGTTCGCTAGGAAGCCGGCGGCGCCGCGGTACAGCCGGCCTGTCTCGACGAGCTGCCCGTACACCGGCGCGGTGCTGTCCCTGAACGCCTCCGGGAACTCCGCGGTGCGCAGCGACACACCGCCGGGAAGCTCGAGAGGGTCCGGGAGGGCGTGGTACTCGCCGGCGGCAGCAAAGTCGTGCAGCTCCACGGTGCGGCGCATGAGATACAGCGCGGTGATGCTAGTGGGGAAGAAGATGTAGCCCGGGACTCCGAGCTCGGCGGCGACGGACAGCGCAGCGGCGCAGAAGAAGTCCGGGACCAGCGCGGCCGTGGAGCCGATGGACCGGAGCAGCACGCGGAGGTGCGGGAGGGAGCGGTGGACGACCTCGAACAGCATCCTCTCCAGTCCGGCGTCGGCGGGGAGGTCGTCGAGGGGCACCGCCGGCAGCGTGGCGGTGGCGACGGAGGCCGGGAGCGAGGACAGCACGGCGGAGCGCGCGTCCGGGTTGTCGAGGTCGGCGAAGGTGACGAGCGTGGGCGCGACGCCGTGGTGGTCGGCGAGCCGCCGCGCCAGCTCGGCCAGCGGGATGAGGTGGCCGGCGCCGGGGCTCGCCAGCAGCACGACGTGCGGCCGCGGCGCGTCCCGCTGGTCGTCGGCGGTGGGCGGCGCTGGCTCCACTGCTGCGCTGGTGAAGGGCTCCATCGTCTCGAGTTATTGCAGACGGTGTGGTGTCTGTTTCTGTTCATTCATCAGACGCTAGCAGCACGACGTCTATTTATTAGTCCGGGCAAGTCTGACGCCACCTCCTCAGGGCATGTACGAAGATAGACTCAGATATAAACTCTACTTTATCTAGAGATTAGAACTCTACAACAGGTAGAGACAATATGATCTCTAATCATTAATGTATCCAAATATTTTTTTCTTGCTCTTCTTTCCCTTCTTTCATCATCATGCAACAAAATTTGCTCTAATAAATGCTAAGACTCAACTCTGAGCCATTGTCATGCATAACAACCATATTCATTTCTCTTTCTTCCATGTTATCAAGTTTACTTGCATTGCAATAAAGAGAGACCACTAATAAAAACCGTTGTATATGCTCTCATATGAAAAAAAAAATAAATTCTGTCCAATTGATGATTCAAATTTTTCGGGATTGCTAATATTTTTCTAGCCAAAACACTTGTCCACTTTTATAGTCGAGACCATTTTTTCTTTTGTGTTAAATTGCTAAACAGTTGGATTTGTGATAATTATTTAGGGATACAAATAAGAAAATTATCTAGTATAAAAATTAAAAAGTAGAGTTAAAATAATATTATAGAAATTGGTATGTACACAGCTTTTATAAAAATTGTAGCTTTTGTTAGCTCTGTGTGGGTTAATTCATTTATTATAATAAATGAATTGAGTCGTCGAGAAGATTTCTAAGCCCTGAGAACATGTGCCTTTAAATTGTGGTCGTTGACGATGTCTTCACCAACAAGCTTGTTGGTATCTAGCCAAGAATTCTAGGTACTCCTTCCGTCTAAAAAACGAATCTAGTACTAGATTTTCAGATTCATAGTACTAGAATGTGTCACATCCAGTACTACATTGGTTTTTATAGGACGGAGGGAGTAGCTAATCAGAAGCAAGAGTACTCCCTCAATCCACAAGAGTTGCACATATTTTATATTTTAGTTTTTCATAAATTGCTCTTATTTGTTATCATTATGTATCCAACACTTAAATCAAGAGGTAAATTAAATATTTCATCAGAACCCGAGAAATCATTTTAATATTCATTGGTTACATGTGCCTCACCTGTACGAAAAAATTATGATTTTTGCATAAGTTGGGTTCCAGACGGGCGAAACCGCCGCACACGAAAATGAGTTTCCACCGCACAGAAAAATCATTATTGTAGTAGTCGTGGCTTAATGAGAGAAGAGAGAAATAGCATTAACTACACTTAGTGGGGATAAACTATAGAAGTACATAGGATTACACGGGTTTTAGGACATAGCACTTAACCTTAGGTATTATGGCTATTATGAGAAAACTACAGTATTGATTATGTTGACATTGATCTTTCACGCTTTCATTTTCTACAATAACATTTTAAATTTATGAATTTTATCTATCATATAAATGTTACATGTAGGCAAGTAATTTTTTTTTAAAAAAATTGATATATGAGTATGTAAAATTGGTAAACGGTGTAGTTCTATGAAAATTTTAGTACCATGATACCTATAGTTATATGTTATGTGTCAAAATCCCTATGTTTTTTTTAACCATAATAGGGTAGGTTTTATAAAATTTATTATTATTATTATTATTATTATTATTATTATTATTATTATTATTATTATTATTATTATTATTATTATTATTATTATTATTATTATTATTACAACAGTTCCTTTTTCATTACACGGTAGACACATCACTACATACGCAACATCACACTCACGTTTCACTAATGCGCCCCTTAATATATGTTTTAAGAGACGAAAACCAGCGATACATATCTGATCTCACTAAAATTCCACCTGCATATGCATAGTATTCGTGAGCATTAGGATTTTAATCCTTTTAGTTGGTTTCATGCACTAATAACTCTACCACCACACCACTGGTAGTCTCCACATGGCCTCCCCCAAGCCCTTTTTCTTGGTCTCTCGGTTCCCACGACCATCATATCAGTACAAAAAAATGATCAGAATCGCGGTTAGACCATCAGTAAAAGTATTTCTGATCAAAATTAGGTTTCGACCATCAGTAAAAAAAAGTGACATCAGGTTTCCACAAGTAAATTAAAATTTTACTCCCCACAAGTTAGGAGCTCTATATATAATACTTGTTCAAAAGTCAGTAATATTTTTACTCTCGTATATTTATACATCGCTCTCTCCGTGTATTCATAGCTATATTTTTATGACATCAATTTTCTTAATATATTTACTCAATCTGTCTGTCTAGAAAAAATGAGTGAAAATCTTCCTGCCATTAAAATACAAGTATCAATATCTTTTTACGGGGCATATTAACACATACAACCAAGATTATGGAGTATTGCATTATATATCATATGCATATCAATCGCACAAAATCTTGTGTGTGTAAAAAACTTTAGAACCAATTAACAAGAAGGAAAAAGAAAAACAGAAACGCATCTCCCATCCACGGGAGTCGGAAGAAGGAGAAAAGCAGCAGATCGAGATGCGGATGGCCTGAGGTCTGAGGAGCAAACCGTGGTGCTGCACTAGCATGCGCCAGGCTCCCTCTACTCGACGTACGCTGCGTCGCGCGCTGGCCGCCGAAGGAACGGGAGATACAGGCTGGAGGGGGCCAGGGGCGGATCCAACATGCGTGCAGGGGAGTCCCCCCTACACCCACAAAATCCATGGATACCCCTTAAGCCCCTCTTCAATTTTTTCATCATAGTTAATAAGATAGAGGTACTAAAGGTCTCATAATAGTATTTTAGTATAGTTTAATACTAAGATTATGTATTTATATCGGTGTACCTGGAGGCATGGCAGAGACAGATCGAGCAGCAGCTCCTATGGAAGATGTGGGGGCTGTGTCCCCGCCAACGCTGCAGCCACCGTAGGGACCTGCATGTAAGGAGGTCTTCGTGGTGGGGCTAGAGCACACGGCAGGGCTGTCTATCGTGCGACCGTTTAGGGCCCCAAGCCGATATACACGTAGGGATGCAAGTGGGTAGTCCCGCTATCCGTATAAAAACTATTTGCTAGTCTATTTTTTTTATGGTAGTACAAAATTTAGAAAAAAAAAATAAAAGTGGGATAAACGGGATAAAAAAAGCCCACTTACCCGCGCCGCTTGCATCCCTAGATATACGGTTCATCACCAATCAACCTAATTAGCAGGACATTGTTGCTCGTCCTAATGTTTGATTTCTACGTGGACACACCTTATTTCATCATGGTTAAGGTTTAAACTCATGAAAATCATATATATAAGTTTTGTAAATTCATAAAAAAAAATTATTAGAGATATGCATAGATATGAAATATATTCTCACCAAATTTCAGGTCCAAACTCAACATCATTTGAGAGAAACAAAAATAATAAATTTTAGGTGAATAGTCTCCTTTTACTTTACTCGAAATTTGTCTTGTTACTCCAAATAAGTTAAGTTTATTACTATTTATTTGAAATTTTCTTAAAAACACTTAGCTCGTTTTCACCGGAGATATCCATTACTATTTGTGATATTGGTTGGGTGCCACTAAAATTTTCTAAAATTCGATATGTGCCATCGTCGTCACATTTTCCTTTCTTCTTCCTCCACCTTTCCTTTTCTTTTGTTTTCCTTTTCTTTTGTTTTCCGTAGCGGTTTGGGTTGGAACTCTTATGGGTATCTTCGTCCCCGGCCCCAAAGGGATGAACGGGGCAAAATCAGTCCCCATACCTTGACCGGCCCCCACAACTTGACCTAGAAGGCCGACACTGAGGGGGGCATGGGGACGAGGTGGACAGCGTGGGTGCAGCGCCGAGGCGGCGGACTACAAGGAGGCTCAGCAACGAGGGGCGCAAGGATGAGGTGGATGGTAGGGGGCACGACGACGCGGCAGACGATCAACAAGGTAGCTCAAAGATGACCAATGAGGTGGCCGGCAACGAGGAGCGTGAGGACGAGGCGGACAACGAGGGGCCGGTCGTAGGGATGAGGCGGCGAATGACGAGCCAGCGTGGAGATGAGGCAGCGGATGATGAGGGGGCGCAGCAACGAGGCAGACAATGAGCATTGGCAGAGCTTCTGGTATGGCAAGATATGGCGCTCGCCATACCTTGATTCTGTTAGCTAGTGGCAGAGTACATGATTAGTTTCTTCACCAATTATCTTGTTTTCACTCCTTATAATTAGCTGAGTATATAAGCGTTGGTTGTTAGTTAGTTGTAGAGGTGAAAACGGATCAGATAATATCCAATCTGATCCGTTCCGAATATTCGTCCGAAACGAGAATATGGTATGGGCTTTTAGAACTCTGGCGGATGCGGATGCGGATACAGATATGGTATCTCTAAAATCCGGCGGATGCGGATTATCCGATAGGTCGTTTTCTGGATAATCCTAAATTATCAACACATGTAGCCACTCTATATATTGCATAGAGCATAAGCTGGTTCATCCAATGGCCTAATTCATCAATTAACCTATATTTCTTAGTATGAGGCTTTTACCGTCTCATGTTTACACTTGCGTAGCTGTATTTTTATATTATGGACATCATATATTCATGTTGTTTAGCACTTAAGCATATAATTATTACGATGGGTCGTTTATTGATTGTTGTATTATTGTTTCTTGCATTGCTAACTCGATGTTGTATTGATTGCATGCACTCGTAACATCCGATAAATTTAATCCGTTTCCGAACCGACTCCACACTATTTCCGACATCCAAAACAATCCTCTCCATCTCTGCATCTGTATACTATCCACACCCGCTCCAAATCCGTTTAATAAATATGGTTTAGGATATGGTATAACCACTATCCGTCCAAATCCGCTCTGGTTTTACCCCTAGTTAGTTGCATGAAGCAACCACCAATGTCGGTTATTATTTTTCACTCCTTGTAATGAAGTGATTATATAACTAGTTGGGCGGACCGCACAATTGCGTGGCTAGCATCAATTTAAAATTATCTATTTATTACACATGATTTTATTTGAAATTATCATTCCCGTGATTCTAATAATTTTATAGTTTTTAAAAGCCACGTCAGTCGCTACCCCTTACTTCTTTGTCACCTTTTTATTTGCTTACTCAATTTACCACTACTTCTATTCATCCTCTTTAAAACTTTAAAAAAATAGGCCTTATAGTTTTTAGAGTTCATTGCTTTGTTGGGTTTCGTTTTCATAATTTTAGAAGTATCGCCAATTTTTAGAGTTCATTGTCTTTTGTCTTATTTTTCTTTTTCTATATTCTGATTTTATTTTATTTTTTGTTTCAAATTTTAATTAATCTCATGTTGTGTTCTACATAGATTATTCTTTTAATATTTTTTATTTCCAATTTCATTTGTTTCAAAATTTTATTCCTACTTGAACTCTCTATTTTATTTTTTTCTAATTTTGGATTTTATTTGATTTTTTATTTTGAATTTAATTAATATCGTATTGGTCTCTTATATGGACTCTTTTTTCAATATTACTTATTTTTAATTTCGAATTTTATTTATTTTCAAATTGTATTCCTGCGTGAACTCTTCTTTTATTTTTTTTCTAATTTTGGATTTTATTTTACTTTTATTCCAAATTTTAATTCATCTCATATTGGGTTCTTGTATCTTTCGATATTTCTTATTTCTTTAATTGCGAATTTCAGTTATATTTAAATTGTATACCTACTTGGACTCTTCTTTTTTTTCTAATTTTAGAATTTTGATTAATTTTGTATTGGGTTCCTATGCGGACTCTTCTTTCAATATTGCTTACTTTTAATTCCGAATTTCAGCTATTTTTAGATTATATTTCTACTTGTACTCTTCTTTTCTTTTTCTCTGATTAATGTGGAAATTTCTAGCCCCACAACGAACGTGGTGTCTTTTTTCAAGATTGCTTTTTAATAATATAATAGATAGATAGATATATTGTTAGCTAGTTACATGATGCAACTCGATTAAGGTTCAATCTATCAGTTTGGCAATTTCTATCTTTCTAAAATAATTTGAAATTTGAACAGGATTTGGTCAAATTTGGATAGATTTTGCTAAATTCATAATTTCTTTTTGAAATCTCCAGAAATTTGGAAATTTTCTTTAGGAATTTTAAACCACGAAACAGATAAATACGATTTATTATATCAAAACAATTTATGCGAAAACTTTTAGGGATGTTTAGGAGCACATTGCAAATCTACTATTTTGCCTAGTGCTATATTGTTTTTTTTTTGTTGTTGTTGCTGCTACACCGTGTATTTTTTTCTCGTCCTCCGCTACTCACTGCGAGGGGGCTTGGCGACAGGGGCGCGGTGCCGCCGCTGCCCGTGCACATCCGCGGTATCCCGTCCCTAGCCCCATTAGGGAAATTGCCACTCCTAGGCCTTATTTAGTTCTTAATTTTTTTTTCCTAAAAACGTCACATTGAATCTTTAGTCATATGTATAGAGCATTAAATATAGATAAAATGATAAATTAATTGTACAGTTTACATGGAAATCAAGAGACGAATCTTTTGAGCCTAATTCGTCCATGATTAGCAATAAGTGCTACAGTAATCCACATGTGCTAATGACAGATTAATTAGGCTTAATAAATTCGTCTCGCGGTTTCAGACGAGTTATGAAATTAGTTTTTTCATTCGTATCCGAAAACTCTTTCCGACATCCAATCAAACGTTCGATGTGACACCTAAAAATTTTCTTTTTGCGAACTAAACAAGGCCCTAGTTTTCTCCATTGACCATGCGGAGGCCGGCGTGCGAGAAGTGTCGGTGGCGACCTAGCTCTACCATCCCAGCCGCCGCCTTGGATGGGAGAGCGACGACCGCTCGTTGCTCTGCAAGGTGAGTGGCAGTGGGGGGTCGTCGTTTGCGCCATCTCCGTGCAGAAGGAGCTAGAGGCCGCCGGCGACGACAAGCCCGGTGCTGCTGTTTCTTCTCATCGTCGCCTCCTCCCCCATCTTATATTATGCTGATGTTTGGTGCCTAGATAGTAATGGTGGTCGTGGTCGTCGCCGGACCAATATAAGTGCTAAGAGATGCATCTACACAACGATCAATAGTTTTTTTAATATCAAGAGACAGATCAGGCGGATCGGAGGTTACCTTGTGTGAAACCATGACTTGAGGTAGCGGGACGTGTCTTTTGATAATGCCTTGATTGGTCCTGATGTATTATGCAAGAAGTTCCTTCACCGCCTCCTGTTGTTCTTCAAGGTCCTGCCGCTCCTCCTCGGTTAAATCTTCCTTGGTGAGCTTCTTGATCTTGCTCCCAGTCATGATGGTTGATAAAGATATTGCTTGATTAATTTTGGCCATATAGCTCATAGCCAAAATCCTCGACCGAATAGATTAAAATAAGGTCTTGTATAATTAGCAAGTGCACCTAACAAATGGTATCTGATCTTTTGATAATCAACCGTGAGGACTTAAACAAAAATTTGGAAATTTTAATCCTTCACAGTATAAACGATACAATTATGAATCGGCTTTGTCTTGATGTATAAAGTACTGTGTATTGCTAGAAAGTAACCGATCTGTAGAATCAGATATCAGCTACTTCCTCCGTTTTACAATATAAGTTATTCTAACATTTCCCATATTCATATTAATCTTAATGAATCTAGATAGATATATATGTCTAGATTTATTAACATCAATATAAATGTAGAAAATGCTAGAATGACTTACATTGTGAAACGGAGGGAGTATTTTTTTTTTTGGGGAATACGTGTGCAGTACTAGCTTTGACTAAATCTGACTGATTGATCCTATGAGGTTTATGCCTCTAGTCTTTTCTTTTTCTTTGCTTTCCTCTCTATCCTCTCTTGGCCTGTAAGACTCTTATTCCCGTTTCTGGTAATAGAAATGGGGGCAGTAATGCCCTAGTTCTAAAAAAAAAATCTGACTGATTGATGATTTTTTTTCTGTTGCTGTGTGAAACAAAAGAAAACAACGTTGCCGAGCCGGCTGCTGCTCCCCCTGTGTGAATACGGTTTGACGTCTAGCCGTGGCCGAACAGAACAATTCGGCTCAAAAACAATAATGTCGGCGGCAACAATAATTAGAGTGTAGATTAATTTCGGCTGTTTAGCCCAAACTATTGATTTGACGAAACGGTATCGGAGTAGTTTAAACCAAATTCGGCCGCAACATGGCCGAATAGATCGTTCCCCAGTGAAATCGTCAAAAATTATGTTAGTAATTTTTTAGAAGATAATCATGATTAGGACATCTAAACGCCTTGCAGAGTCACCAACCACCCCGATCTAGCTAAACGCTAAATTAAGATAGGTTTTATAGAAAGAAAAGCTAAACCGGCTAGCGGAGCCGATTTAGAGATCAAAATCAATCTCTAGGCCGATTTAGATCGATATGAGGATAACTACCCGTCTCGTAGGCAAACGGAAGATTCATGGGACAAATCTACAAAGGGGTAATCACACTCTTGCAGCGACGGCGGACGATTTACGGCGCAAATCGATAAAGATGGACTAAAACTAGAGTAAAGTACAAAATATAGCTAAAATAAAGATAAAAGAACGATTCGATTGTGTTCGGGGGAGAGATTCCAATCGAACTGACCTTGTCCCTTGGTCTTGCCTCCTACCAGTCCTCATCCACATCCAACTCGATATATAAACCAATGGAAAGCCGAAACATGTCTTCCTAAGAAAGGAATCTCGAGACCCCACGAAAACAGAGTCGGTTTCGGACTCTACTAGTTTGACTGGCCACATGCCGCCGGTCAGACCGGCCCTCAAGCCACAGTCTGACCGGCCCATACACGGCGGTCAGACCGGCCCTGTGGAGGAAACCGGCAATTTTCCCAAATCTTGACAATTTTTCTTAATTTGAATCTAGATGTTAAATTTAGGTGTAAACAGTTATTACTCCAGTTATATTCTCCGGCGTTCACATACCTTTTTTTTTGTCTCATACAAAGACAATGTCAACGCTTTACAGTTGGGTTAGTGCCTTGATAATTTATTATGCACATATAAAAATATAAAATTCTATAGCTACGAGAAACGTACCAACTACGAAGGGGACCAGCTAGTGACACAGCCCACCATTTTGTGTAGTCTGGGACTATTTTTTTACGTAGCCGATATATATATATATATATATCATGCGCGCGCACAGAATTCACAAGATTAATGAAGCAAGCGAAGAGAGACTCTGAGCGAGGAAACAAAAACAATTGAGGCGAGGAAAATGAGAATTTCTTTGCGTAATCGATAAACCTTCTCACCTCATTGACCGGAGAGGAGGAAGACGAGAGAAGAGGAAGAAGCGAAGAAGAAGATGGCGGTGTCCTGGCCCGGGATGGTGCAGTGGTGGGAAGAATGGCAGCTCCGCGTGCTCGCGCTTAGCAGTCTCTTCCTCCAGTGCTTCCTCTTCGTCTCCGCCACCTTCCGCAGGTACCGCATCCCGGCACTCTTCAGGACATGCATCTGGCTCGCCTACCTGGGCTCCGATGCTCTGGCGATCTACGGCCTCGCCACCCTCTTCAACCGCCACAGGAAGCCCGCGCCGGGGGCGGTGGCCGCCGCCGGCGGCACCAGCAACGGCCACGGGAGATCTTCCATGCTGGAGGTGTTGTGGGCGCCCGTCTTCCTCATCCACCTCGGCGGGCAGGACACAATAACCGCGTACAACATCGAGGACAACGAGCTGTGGGCGCGGCACGCGGTGGCCATGTCGTCTCAGGCCGCTGTGTCCGTCTACGTGTTCTGTAGGTCATGGTCCGGCGGGAAGGTGCCGGTGCGCTGCCCGGTGGCGCTGTTCGTAGCCGGGTTCCTTAAAATGGGTCATAGACTGTGGGCTCTGCGGCGAGCCAGCATTACGTGGCACGCAACCGTGAGCTCTGACCGTCGGAGCCGGAGGAAGACGACGGCGGAGGAGGAAGGAGGCGACATGTCGTTAGAGAACTACATACGGCAGGCAAGAGAACAAGCCGCCACCAGGAACATCGACGACGCGGTGAACATCAACGACGACGGCGAGGCTCGTCGGGCGGCCCGCCGCCGTAGCCGCGAGCAGCGGGCACAGTTGCTTGCACCCAATATCCTAGAGGAGCTCATGGAGCTGTTCATAGATTTCCCCGCACCCTACGCTCGCCGGATTGTCTACCTCACGTCCTTCATGGCGCTCGAAAACTACGACGCCTACTACAACCTGTGCAATCTTCTGGATTTAGCATTCCAGTTCTTCTACACCAAGAAGAACACCAACTACACCATCGTCGGCATCTTCCTGTGGGTACTCTTCTTCCTGCTGGGAATCACGGCCGTCGCGGGCTTCGACGGGCTTGACAGCAACAAGGACGGACTTGACAGGGACGATGTCAAGGTAACCTACATCCTTCTGTGCTCTGCCATCGTGATGGAATTCAGTTCCCTTGTTTGGCTGAACGACTGGAACTGGGTGCCATTGTGGATGCTAGCACCAGAAATGCACCGCACTATCGTGCAGTTCAACCTCATCGGCTTCGCTGCCCGCAGCCGATGGCCAACAATGGTGATGTGGATCGCTACGTTGTTGGGGTGCAAGAACTATGTCAACCAACACTGGTATCTTGAACATCGTTCCTCAACAGCAAAGATCATAGGTTTCATCCGCAAGGACCTGACATCCGGTTGGGTTAGCCTACGCAGCGTCGCCGACCACCGGAGATTCAATGACCGGCGAGGCCATTGGACTCTCCGGCGGGAGCAATGCTACGGGGAGCTAGGGTGGAGCGTAACGGAGTTGCCGTTCGACGAGGCCGTCCTTGTCTGGCACATCGCCACGGCCATCTGCCTTCACTGCACGGATGTTCCGACGGCTGCTGAAGATGCCGACGGCGCCAGCGCGGCGGCGCGCTCCATGGAAATATCCAACTACATGATGTACTTGCTCCTGTTCCAGCCGGACATGCTGATGCCCGGCACCCAACAGAGCCTGTTCACCGTGGCCTGCCGCGAGATCAGGCGTGCCTTGAGAAACCAGAGGCAGCAGGAGAAGCTCAGCGAGAGAGAGCTTGCACGTTGGCTCCTCTTCAGCGTCGACGAGCCCACCACGGCCGCTGCAGAGCAAGGAGGAGGAGGAGGAGAAGGCCGGCATCTAGCAAATGCGCGCAGGCTCGCCGGAGCGATGATGGAGCTGGACGCTGACAGGAGACTAAGGGTCATCGGCGGGGTGTGGGTGGAGATGATATGCTACTCCGCGAGCAGATGCAGGGGGTTCCTGCACAGCAAGAGCATGGGCGTCGGCGGGGAGTTCCTCACCGTCGTCTGGCTCCTGCTTCACCGGATGGGCATGGAGGGGTTGGCCGACAAGCTCCAGAGGCCAGAGCTTACTACTGGAGACGTGCAGGATGCTGTTGTTGTGTAACCTATATATACGTATGATCATATACACCTGTACGTACAAGTGTGGAGTTTTGCAGTGTCACTTGGCTCTTTGGATAGTCGTTGCACGTTGCTTTGGTATGCACTTGGATGGATTATGTGACAATGAGTTGTGTTCATCTATCAGCATGGTTCGAATCTTATTAGTTGGTTTAGTTACTGGTACAAACATTTTTTTCTTAGACAATGGTCTATAGAAAGAAATCAGTCATCTATCTACACGTGAGTATATATACAAGCATAGCCAAAGATTATAGGTATGACCATGCACTACTACAGAAAACCTCTCATTCCTGCCGGTTGGAAATGATTAGTATAGGTGTCATGATTTTTCAACAGACAACCCTCAGGTGCGCCATATTAGGAACCGGCACCTTTGATTGTTCCAGGAATGAAAAAAAAAAGCAGCTTGCATCGTCTCAAACTGAGCAAATGCTTCAAGCCAAGAACAGGTACAGAAATTGAATAAAAAATTCTCACAAATCCTACAAGAAGAATCATCCTAAAAAATTACAACATAACATTCATCACAAAACCACCTCCACCGCCGCTGTTGAGCGGAGGCCGAGGCGTTGCCACTCACCACCATTGTCAAATCCACAAGAATACAGTGAAGGGATTCTTTGGGAGAGGAGGATGGGGAGAGGAGGGATATACCTACCTGTTAGAATGCCACCGTCATTGCTCACGCCTCACGGGGAGGCGGGGTCGAAGGGAGCAGGGCCGCCGCTCACCGTGGTCTACGCCAACCAAAGGGAGGGGGGAGGGGGAGTCGTCGTGGTCCCGTTGAAGTGGTTGAACGTGAAGCCGTTGTACGGCGTGATCCCAGCCTCCAGCAATCCTCTCTCCAGCACTGACTGCTAAGGGGCCATCTCTGGCTGGAACACCACCACGTCCTCCACAGGGCCGTCCCGAGGGGAGCGCAACCAGCGCGACCGAACAGGGCCCCCGATCTTCAGGGGCCGGGCCCCAATCTCGCATGCTCGTCGCTCGACGTCTGTGCGTCTGCCGCTGTGCGTTGTGCCGCCGCAACGCAGCAAGCATCAAAGTGGCAAGGCAGCAAGCAACGCCTTTGCTCTCCACGCCGCTAGGGCTGCAAGGCAGCAAGCAAGAAGGCCGGCTGCAATGCATGCACTAGCGTATATGTGCACTAAATTTTTATTTTGGTCACAAGGTTTATGATTTATCTAGTATGCATACTAAATTAAATACTATTTTTGACATCTTTATCTATATGTTCATAGGTTTATATAGCATTTCAACTTTCAACTAATGTCTTCTGCAAATCATTGAAAATTTTATTTTTAGGAAACACTAAGAGAATTATGCTTTTTAATTGAAGATTATGCGCATATACAATTTTTTTTTCTACTCCAATTTATACTGCTACAAAATATATCATGGGACATAAGGGTGTGCGTTTGAGAGGATGGAAAAAGAGAAATCGGGAAGATACGTCAGCCATTAGTGTATGATTAATTGAGTATTAATAATTTTAAACTTGAAAATAGATTAATATTATTTTTAAAGCAACTTTTCAATATTTTTTATAAAAAACGCACGGTTTATAGCAGTGCAGGAAACATGTGCGCGTAAAAAGAGAGTTTTTCTCTCTTTGTGCTGCACGCAGCCTAAGTTTTTATTAGTTCATTTTATAGCTTATGTTTAGTATTCGGATAAGATTTTCGTACAGGGCCCCTAAAATTCATGGGACGGCCCTGGTCCTCCATCCACCGTATGCTGCCATGGTCGCCTTGAGGTCGCGCCCCAGTGTTGATGAAGTTGTCACTGCCCAGCACCCATAGGCACGAGTTGATCACGCTACTCTTGGACACGAACCGCTGAACCGGCGACGAGTGGCACGTGTCGAACGGCGTGTTTGCGAAGCGTGTCATGTTCCCGGTCACCCTGCGCTCCAGCAGGAGCATGCAGAAGCACAGCGAAAGCGTCGCCGCAAGCAGGCACCCAACTGGAGAGAGTGAGAACGGGAAAGAGAGAGGGAGGAAAATAAAATAAGAGATTAGGATGACTGGCATGTGAGGCTGTTAATTTTTTATCTTTTTTTCTCATTAATATGTGGGTCCCATGAGCACCAGGTAGGACAAAACGACTTTCGAAATCACCGAAAGAGTCGGTTTACACGGGTTTTCAAATATTGAGACATTGTACCCGTTTTACGAATGAAGGAAGGGATTCAACCAGAGCATGAATGAGGGAGGCAATGTAGACTTATTCCTAATGTCAATCAAGGACTTCGAGGATCGAGCTGTGGTCCGTGGGCCGTGGATCTTCCACTTTGTGCAGGGCAGTTACGACGCTGCTCTTTCCCGCCCAACCAAATTCCCCCACGGGCCCCACCTCGGCGACCCCTCACCGGCGGCGGCGGCGGCGCGCGATGGAGCTCTCGGCCGCCTTCGAGGAGCGCGTCCGGCAGATGGAGGACGCCCGCAACCACCGCCTCTCCCTCCTCCACGTCTCTCCCCCTCCTCCTCCTCCTCCTCCTCCTCCCTCTCCTCTCCTTCCCCAAACCCTAGCTTTCCCCGGCCTCACCGCGGCGCCTCCTCCTCTCCCCCGCAGGCCGAGAAGGAGCTCCAGGCGGAGAGGTCCCGCCTCCTCGACGCGAAGCTCGCCTCCGCGCGCCGTCTCGAGCGCCGCCGCCTCCTCCTCGAGCGCCGCGCCGCCAACCTCGCCTCCCGCGCCCTCTCCGCCCGCGCCGGCATCGACGCCGCCCGGGCCCGCCGCGTCGCCATCTCCGGCGACCTCAGGCAAGCGCGAGCATATGCATCCCCCACCCAAACCCCTCCTCCCTCTCGTTTACTCAAATTTCCGCATCCGCATCGGTGTCTGAACTCTCTGACGAATTGCTCGAATTGGGGGGGCGCGGTTACCCAACCCCCCACAGCTCGGTGAGGGGCGAGATCGAGGAGGCGGAGCGGAGGGAGGAGGAGTGGGACCGCTTCTACGAGGCCAAGAGGAAGGAGATGGAGGAGTTCCAGGCGATGTCGGGGCGGTTCGAGGCAGCGGCGCGCGACGAAGTGCAGAGCCTGAGGGATTTGGTATCTCAAGTAAGGTCCCAATCCTTTGCCCTGATAAACTATTGAGCTTATTGATTGTTTAGTTGAACTACTAGTATTTGTAACATTGTCATTTGGGTGAACCTGATGAGCTCTTGTCTTCGTTCACTGTGCCAAATTTTTTTTTCCAATGGCAACTGGGCAGTCAGGCAGTGGATTGAATAGATCTTGCATGGTCACTACTTAATGTAGCTAGCACCAATTGATGTTTAGAAATTGAGCGCTTTTGTTGGCCTGCCTGATGGACCACTGTTCGAGCTCAAAGCAATAGTCTGCCATTATGTCGGAATGTGTGGTTCGTCTTAACCATTTGATCATAATCTAGATGGACCATGTTGAGGTGGTATTGTGGGAGGGAGATTTCATTCATGGTTGTCTCCAAAGAATAAATAATTTAAATTTCTCGCATGCCTTGAAATGTCCCTAGATAGGTACTTTACCTGTGAAGAGATAAATAGTACATTGGTTAGGAATATAACAACTAATTTGATATAAATTAATTTGCTTCGGATTAATTTGTTTGTTACTTTATATCACCATTCAGTGGTAGATGTTTTATGATGTCAAGAAATCAAGATGATTGACTTGCTAATATGTTCTAATCCGTGAGATGCCGAGAACTAATCAAAATGGACAAATGCAGGTTGTCTGTAGGCCATTTTGGAAATATTGGATAAGAACAACACTACATTTATAAAAAGAATCGTTCCTACTGGATACTTTTCAAACAATTTTGTTTAATTGGGCTGTTGCTGGCAATGGGCTAATGGCTGTTCATTGACACTGTTTTTTTAGGGTATCTTGGTTGATTCTCTCTCTCTCTCTCTCTCATAAAGTAGCGGTCAATTTTACTGGCCCATGTCAAGATAATAATACATGAGTCATGGACCACGGTCTGCCATAATCATTAACTTCACAAACATCCAAAGAGCATTAATCTGAATTTTTAATTGACAACCTGTTCTTATATAATGTAAAAAAAACTTCTCCTTTTTACAAGGCATTGCTAATTGGTCCATTTTTTAAGGTTTGCAAGATAATGGTATACTCCAGCGGTCACCAGTAGCAAGATATGTTCTGTTATAATATACTGTTTACTACCTGCTGATCTGAATCAACCAATAGGGAACCATTACTCAAGATCTCATCAAGAACCTGCGCTAGGTAGAATATTTTACTATCTGCCAACGCTGTGAATCCATACCTCCATACTAGTGACTGCCTGCAACTTTTAATGGTGCAGCTGAAATCAACGCTGCAAGAGCATCACGGCGGCGTGATGTACTTGAACAACGCTGAGATTACTGCTGCAGAAGCCAGGAAGTCTGATCTCATGGCCAAGAAGGCAAAACTGGACGAGAGCCTGGCTTCAGCACGCCAGTTCAGAGCACTGCTGCAGCAGCAGCTCCAGAAATCCTTCGCCTCACAGATTGGGGATCAAAAGACAACACAAACTACCATTTGAACTTGAGAACTTCAGATAGCAGCATATCTGCATCGACTGTACAGGTGAGAAACATTCGAGATGTTCATTCAGATAGACAGATACATGCTCTTCTTGTCTTCAGTTACTGTTCAATTGCTCCATTGGAACGATGGAAGTACGAGTTTCAATGATGCAAACATACCCGCCGCATATGCAACAAGATCTTTGCAAAGACTCATGGCTTTTCATGCATATTGCTTCCTCTCTTTGCTAATGGATTGGTAGTTGTACTGATGGCTGCAAAGTGTGCAGTGTACTCTCATCAATGTGTAGGCCTAGTCTTCCCATTATATGCTGCCCAGAGTGGACGCTTTTAGGGTTGGTACCTCCCTTCCAGCTACTCGCAACTACTCATGCATTTGTACCATTTAGTTAAATGCAGCACATGAGAACCTTTCATGCAATGCCAGGCACAAATTAATAGATAGCCCACAATGACATAATGGTGCTGTAAATTCATAAATTTGAGGGAATGAAGATATTTGCTGGTATTTGGTTTTGGTAGATCATGGACTCATGGTTGTACAGGCATGTTTTAAATTCAATAGAAAAATTATTGCTAAGGGTGTGTTTAGTTCACGCCAAAATTGGAAGTTTGATTGAAATTGGAACGATGTGACGGAAAAGTTAGAAGTTTGTGTGTGTAGGAAAGTTTTGATGTGATGGAAAAGTTGAAAGTTTGAAGAAAAAGTTGGGAACTAAACTAGGCCTAAATGATGATGATACTCCTTTCCCCCTAAATTCTCCTTCCGATCACAAATAAGTGGCTTTTTTAAGACAGTGAAAGTCCCTAATACACTCGTTTAATTACCAATCACTACTATACAAAATTGTAGAAAGGATAAAGCAGAGTGATAACATTTTAAAACCAAAAACTAATCTATCCATAGCATTTTTTAAAGTCGAGTCAAAAGTATTTAAAGAAATTGATCGAAGTTCAAACATATTAACTACGTGTATTGTACAACATCACTTGTTTATAATCAGATGGAGTAGACCCATAAACCTTTTATGTCTCTCGGTTGTTATTTTCTAAATGCATAAATTAAGATGAAGATTACATATATTGAATAGTCGTTCATCAAATATAGCCAATTTTAGGTATTAAATATCTCCATGACCTCAACCATACCAAATGAAACAAGGTGACGTGAAAAAAAAACTCCACTTAACGCACACAAACCCATAGAGATAACCTCATCTAAACGCTTCATACGAGACAAAAACTGGTGGAAGCAACCCCCCCCCCCCCACGCACACCCTGAACCCCCTTTCTTCATCAATAAGACACACCGACGTTCAAACCGATGAACTCAAACCTACGCACCGCCAACCGAGAAAAACCAAAACCTAACACGTGGATACAAAAAGCAACCTGGACCCCACGTAACCCCTCCACCTCACGGCACACTTGTACATCCAGCTAGAGATCATCCTACGTAGTACATCTATCTTCACCGCCCACCCACCCAAAACCGTCACGTCTCCACTGCAATCCGCTTCCGCACGCCATATATACAAAAGAGGCTGACCAACACGAAAACATCTAAAACATCTTTAAGCTAAAAAACATATAACAAAAAAAAAGTTAACAAACATGAAAAACACTCTCATCTCACATCTATAAAACCACGGAGAAAACAGGTAGTATAAAGCATAGACAAAGGTACCACCAGCATCCTCATCCCCACCACCCTCTCTGAAATCTACTACTACCACCGCTATCCCCACAAGCGGCTAGACAGGCAGCCCCCCGCCCCGTTGCAAACTGCGGCTGTGTGGCTCTAGCACCGAGATTATTATAGCGACCGCAGCAGCAGCAGCAGCAGAAGCTAGGCTACAGAGGTCGCAGTCTCTCTCGCAGTCGCAGCGGCAGAGACAAGGCCGCTCTTCTCTTCTCTTCTTCCTTTCCTTGTGCGTAGCGTAGCGGCTAGCTGTTGCAGCAGCAGAGAGGTCTCCACTTCCCTTTCCTCCCACCCCGAGAAAGCCAAAAAAAGAAAAATTATTTTTCAAAAAAAAAGCTCGCCTCGCCCTCGCGTCGTCGTCCCCATCACCCCCCCTCCTCCGCTCCGAGTACGCGTGCGTATACCACCACCTCCATCTCCACCACCGTATGTATCTACGGTGAGGCGGCGGCGGCGGCGGCGGAGGAGGAGGAGGAGGGGGAGTGGTGAGGGTTTCATCTGCGGAGGAGGAGGGAGGAGGGAGGAGGGTAGATCTGGGAGGGGGATGGGGAACAGGATAGGGGGGAGGAGGAAGGCGGGGGTGGAGGAGAGGTACACGAGGCCGCAGGGGCTGTACGAGCACAGGGACATCGACCAGAAGAAGCTCCGGAAGCTGATCCTCGAGGCCAAGCTCGCGCCGTGCTACATGGGCGCCGACGACGCCGCCGCCGCCGCCGACCTCGAGGAGTGCCCCATCTGCTTCCTGGTATAAAACCGCCTCCGGGGAGATGTGGCGGGTGGACGGGAGGAAGAGATCTCTCCCCTCTTCCTCACTTCCTCCTCCCGCTTCCTTCCACTTCAGCTTTTTCTCTCTTTTTTTTTGGTGGGATTTTGTCGTAATGCTACTACTAGTACTTGTTGTTGCGAGAGTAGGGCGTGGATTGCGTGTGGCCGGGTGGTGGCGTGGAGCGTTTCGATTAGGGGGTTGATTACTTTTGCTCCTGTTCGATTGTGGAGAGTGCCGGTGGTGTGTGGCCGTTATGGAGATGGATGACCACGCGCAGTGTTTTGGGGCAAGAATTTCAGTCGACATTGGCACGGTTTTGGGGTTGTTTGTATTGTTCTTGGATAATTAGTGCGGTTCGTGGAGCTGATTTTGCGAAATGTAGTAGTAGTGTTTGAATTCTTTCTGGTAGTTAGTAGTGGTATCATACTTCGTATGTACATTGTCCGCAATGTTCTCCTAAATTGTTTTGTTTTCTTAATCATAGTTTACTTACTTTTATTATGTAATTCTGAGATACGTTTTTTTGGGATAATTATAGTCTAGGAGGTTTTGGGTACTCATTTATTATTGTCAATATTCTATAGGCCTATCTATTGGCTGCCTGGCTGTGATGCATTGCATGAAATTTAATGTTTACTGCCACTCCCGGGGTTGGGACATTACAGACCTTATAGGAAATTTGACTAGTTTCATAAATGAATAATTGGCCAACTGTTCTGCAATGTTGGGTGCCTTCAATTTCAAATAGTGGATGCTCTATAGAGTACGGAGGTACCATGGTGATATTTGTTTGTTGTGTGTAATACTTTATTTTTGGTGTATTAATGCTCTTGGGAACCGAGGTTGAGAATCTATTGTAGTGAACTTGATTCTGTTAGCTGTGCCAGAGTATTTTCGATGTCTCTGGTCAAGCCTGCATTTATTTGGCACAAAGTAGATTTTTTTAAAAAAAAATTCTGCAGCTTTAATGCTACTAGCTTACTGCAATTAATGTTATTACTATATAGGAATTTTAATGCAATTCTATATGATTGCAATTTTATTGCAATTCTGCTTCATTAGATCTTTAGCTCAAAATCACTCAATAAATTTGGTTTTAGATGAAATCATGAAACTTGTATTATAGGAGTATATTATATTTGGTGTTGAATTATATGTTTGCATTTGTGCTAATAGTGGTATTTAACAATTATCACTTCTGGTATTTCTGAGTTCAAACTGTTTGACAACCACTCCTGTCCTGAAATGCATGTTTTCTTTCTTTGTAGTACTACCCAAGTCTTAACCGATCAAAGTGTTGCTCAAAAGGGATATGCACCGGTAATACATCTATCCTATAACTAACAATTGTGTTTTACTTGTTAGGACCATATACCCTTATATTCAATGGTTGGTTTTTTTGCAGAGTGCTTTCTCCAAATGAAACCAACTCACACTGCTCAGCCTACACAGTATCCTTTGTGTCACCCTTGATTATATTTTGTAACCTTGGCAGTTGGCAATCTATATTCCTTTTTATGAAAAAAATACTTAACCAATAAAGATGTCCATTCTGCAAAACTCCCAGTTATGCTGTGGAGTATCGTGGTGTAAAGACAAAGGAGGAAAGGAGCATAGAACAATTTGTAAGTAATTTATATTCTGATGTTTTTTTTTTTGTTTTGCCAAATGCATTTCATTTATCTCACATAATATGTGTTACAGGAAGAGCAGAAAGTCATAGAAGCACAAATGAGGATGCGCCAGCAAGCACTTCAAGATGAAGAAGATAAGATGAAAAGAAAACAGAACAGGTGCTCTTCTAGCAGAACAATCACACCAACCAAAGAAGTGGAGTATAGAGATATTTGCAGCACATCCTTTTCAGGTCTGCACAGGCTGCAACTAACATAGAAATTTAGTAATGTACCATTTCTTCTGCTTGATGTGGTAATTTACTATGTGTTATGTCTGTTTCAGTGCCGTCATACCGATGTGCTGAGCAAGAAACTGAATGCTGTTCATCGGAACCTTCATGCTCTGCCCAGACTAGCATGCGCCCTTTCCATTCTAGGCATAACCGGTATGTTATTATCTTTTTCTCTGAGTTTTAGGGTGTCATTGTAGCCTGGTTATGTTGAACTGCAAACCTTACTACACTTCTATGTTAAATATCCTACCTCAACCATGTTGAAGGGAAGCAAATGAGAAGTATTGTTAAAATAGGATAAAGGAAAGTAACAGTATTATCTATAGAATCAAATCGATAACAAAGATCAACCGTTGGATTAAATTGGATAGCGGGGACCAGACACCATAAAACACTGGCATTTCGGACAAGATCATTTAATTATTCCACTTTAAGCTTGTGCAGTCTGTCCTGATCCACTGCACTATTTAAGTGGATGAGAAGCTGTGATTGGAGTTACTGTTCTAGTGTTAAGGTTGACTTGTATCAGATACAATTGCCTATCCAGTGACAAAATTTGAATGTTTAATTTGTGAAAGTGTGAATGGAGAGAATTTCTGCCCACATCATTGTTGTACCATGATAGTTACAGTAATCTTTAGTTTATCTATACTCTAGAGGGATAAAAACACCAAAACAGTTTGATCAAAATTGTTCGAGGTAAATCCTAAGTATAAAATTGAGAATGGATTTGTTTTTCAATATGGTTATTTGTTATCGACATTCAGTGTTTTTATTTCACACAATGGCCAATTCCGAAAAAACAATCTGGGTTCTTTTTATCCCACTGTCCATACCAAGTTGATGTAGCAAGTAACTACTACACAAAATAGTATATTGTAGCCCTTTACATGCATCCAATAGATTAAGTGGTCTTCAATCCAAGGATGAAATAAGCAATAACGTAGGTTCCTATACCAAATTAGCACAAAACAATGCTAAATGCTTTTAGAGGAAGTAAACCACTCATTTGGTTCTTTTACCTATAAACTTGTGTTCGCTTGATGTTCTCAATATTGTCAGGCTATTTTATAGACTTGAGGAGTAAACATTTCTTGATGACGTTATCTTCTCCTATTGGGCTAGACATAAAATACAGTGTAGCATAACTTGTGTACTGTGAGTTTTTTTCAAGTTTTTCTTGATGCTGCACAATAGTAAACAACAATCGTCTATTCAGTCACACATGGCACATCCTCACATCAAACAGAAGTTACTTTTTATGATGTTAATGTGTAGTATAACAGCAGAAGCTAAATGGTAGAGGGATACAGGATACTTGAGTCAATATGAAGTTGGGGTTCCATGGAGTATTTGAATCGAATAAAACATCTTGATGATCAATATTGGTTTTCATATTGTTTCTATAAGCTAGTTTCATATTTTTCTAGAGAACCTATTATTATTTTGCTTCCTGTCCTCCTCAGAAGATTGACATTCTGTACTGGTAGTGAATTTGTGTTTCCCTCATACCCTGTTTGGGAGGGTTTCAACGTCAGCTTAGTGCAGTGCTGCAAAGTTTAAACTCTATGACCAGAGCATAAGTATGGCTTAAGGACTTCTGATGACAAAGCCATTTTTGAAACCTGAAGCCTATTTTGATCAACTTATGAACTTATATGGAAAACCAGTTTCTGAAAGAGGCCAAAATATCAATAAATGGTGCCTTAATCTCCCTTCAGTTTTATAGTTTACCATATGGATATTTTTCCTGTACTAAGTGTTTCTTGCTTGCTGGTCATGATAATCCTTTATGCTGTTGAGATGAAAATGGTTTCTAAAATTATGAAACTGTGTGTTTCCCCTTACAGTGATGATAACATTGACATGAATATAGAGGATATGATGGTTATGGAAGCGATTTGGCGTTCCATTCAGGTTAGTAGTTTTCTCACTGGTCCTTACATGAGATTATTGATAATATGCATATGGCATACTGTGGATAATATTATAAAAGCTGATTTGTTGGGTCAGGTAATGGTTTGTAAATGAGCTGCACAAAAATAGATTGTTATTTGCATTGAACATGAAAGTTTGCTAATCTCCTGGCATGCTTGTTGAATTCAGAGCATTTTGCGAGTTCTGACAAATGCAAGATCTAGTCTGCACAAGCAAAACCTGTATTGTTAAGTGTTCAATAATAAAAAAAAATGTCAATTAAATTGTTGAGAAGTGTATTGGTGATAGTGGATAATGTAGGATATGTTTGGTTTGAGGGACCAACATCAGTTAGTTCATCATTGCCTCATTCCTCAGGCACATGCTAGTGGAAAAATGAGTAATGCAGTATTCATGCCAAAATCATCCTAGATGGTGTGATTCCTCAAACAAAACAGGCCAGTAGATGATGGGGTTGGTAAGATAAGTTATCTTTTTGTCATTTTACTTGAGCAGTACTGCGCTTGGCACAAAAATATTTCTGGTCATTTTGTGAGAACAAGAGGACTTTTCACATTCCTGCATTCCTGAAGGGAACTTATTATCTAACAGCATTGCTAAACTCAGCTCTTCCCATGCCCTTAGCCATCAAATTGATTTGTTATGATGGTTGCATTGTTAGTTTTGCGGTCCCAATTATTAGCCACTTAACGTTCAGGTCAGGAACTAATGGTGTTTTTTTTCTCCGTCCTTTGTGTTATACTACCTTCGTCCCAAAATAAGTGCAGCCATGAGTTTCCGCGCCCAACTTTGATCGTCCGTTTTATTTGAAATTTTTTTATAATTAGCATTTTTGTTGTTATAAGATGATAAAACATGAATAGTACTTTACTCGTGACTTATGTTTTTGATTTTTTCAAAAAAATTTCAAATAAGACGAATGGTCAAAGTTGGGCGCTGAAAACCATGGCTGCACTTATTTTGGGACGGAGGTAGTATCATTTATTCATTTGCCGTTCAAGCTGTAGCTCATCGTGTACTGTTCCCCAATAAGTTGCTTGCCATTTGGTCTATGTTTCCAGCTTCTTTCTTTTGTGAGCATTTTTCCTTCTGTATAGCTTGTTACTAGAAAGATGTAAACTTTATGTTAAATGCTGCTTCATCTTTGAATTTAGATTCTTGGGAATAAACAATAAGCAAAGTTCATGTATTGCGTATAGAAAAGTCTGCATATATTTCTATCCTAATATGGTCAATCTTTTCTCTGAGCAGGAGCAGGGAAGTATAGGGAATCCTGTCTGTGGCAACTTTATGCCTGTAACTGAGCCATCTCCGCGTGAACGCCAGCCATTCGTTCCAGCTGCTTCTCTAGAAATACCTCATGGTGGTGGATTTTCCTGTGCGGTTGCGGCAATGGCTGAGCACCAGCCACCCAGTATGGACTTCTCTTACATGGCTGGCAGCAGCGCATTCCCAGTTTTCGACATGTTCCGGCGACCATGCAACATTGCTGGTGGAAGCATGTGTAATCTGGAGAGCTCACCGGAGAGCTGGAGCGGGATAGCACCAAGCTGCAGCAGGGAAGTGGTAAGAGAGGAAGGAGAGTGCTCGGCTGACCACTGGTCGGAGGGTGCAGAGGCCGGAACAAGCTACGCGGGCTCAGACATCGTGGCGGATGCCGGGACCATGCCGCAGCTGCCTTTCGCCGAGAACTTCGCCATGGCGCCAAGCCACTTCCGCCCGGAGAGCATCGAAGAACAGATGATGTTTTCCATGGCTCTTTCTTTAGCAGATGGTCATGGAAGAACACACTCGCAAGGGTTGGCATGGTTGTAGGTAGAGCACTCTAATTTTGACGCCTTGCTGCCCTCTCCCTTGCGCTGCTGTTGCTGCCCTTCTCTCCCCTGCCTCTTGCTTCTGCCTCCTTTTTGCCACCAGCTCTTGGCCTTTTTGTTCACCCCTTTTTTGCATGTGTTTTGTCGTCATGGTTTGATATAGATCCAGCTATAGCTCTCCATTGTTATTGCTTATATGTATGTAAAATGGAATATGAGGAAATAGAAAAAAGGAAAATGGGTCAACAGTTCTTTTGGCAGTAGGATGTGAATTGTTTTTTTGGTTGCGAAAGCGTATAGCATCCTTCAATTCTTGCAGTTGGAAGCAATGTTTGCAGGTTGCATGTATGTTTGTGATTTCACATCCTTATTGTGTAAGAATGTTACACTTACAGCAGCCAATGGAAGAGCTATCTCGATGAGAGGCGAGCTGCTACCAGCATTCAGCCATTCATGAGCCAACTAATGCTAATTGTATGCTTTTAAATTTTGGGGTGTCATAATGTTTACATAGTCTAATTCTAAACACAACAATTCGGTCGTTCTAGACTTATCCGTGTTAAATTGTGCTTTAGCAGGCAAAAATAATAATTGGAAATTATACTGTTCCTTTTTGTTACATCGAGACAATATTTGTGTCATCTAAAAAAAAGAAAAGACAGTATTTGTGTCAACTGTCAATATCCTTGTTTGGATCCTCCGGGCTATTAAATAGCCCTCCGGAATCTTGCTATTTAGGATTATTAAACGTAGAGTACCGATAAAACCGATTCTATAACCCCGAGGCTATTTTGCGAGACGAATCTAATGATGTATATTAATCCATAATTAGCGGCTGATTACTGTAGCATCACTGTAGCAAATCATGGATTAATATACCTCGTTAGATTCGTCTCGCAAAATAGCCTAGGGGTTATGGAATGGGTTTTGTCAATAATCTACATTTAATATTCTTAAATAGCAAGATTCCGGAGGGCTATTTAATAGCCTCTCCGGATCCAAACAGGGCCAATGTGCAGATATGGAGACGCTTATATGGGCTATATATGGCCTGCTTACAACACTGGACGGTCCACTTCCAGACTCTTTTATGCCCATCGAACGAAACTAAACTGGGTTGCTCTAGATTTTTAGCTATAAAAGAACTTAAAAATTGAATTAATATGATTTTTAAAGCAATTTTTCTCTAGATTTTTTAAAAAGAAAACTCACCTTTAGTTGTTCGGGAAACGTGTGTGTGGAAAAGGTATGTTTAGAACTAGAATTTTATTATTTTTTTGAACCTCTTTAATTTTTAACTTTAAAAATAAACCATCAAAAAACTTATTTCCAATATCTAAACATTTTGCGCATGCCATCTCGTCTGACGTGGCAAAACAACACTTTCACGCCACCCGCCAGCGGGCATGATAATTTTGTGCTGGCGAAACAATGCTATCATGACAGTGTGGTCAAAAGGTTTAGATTTAGATGTGAGTTTTGAGTGAGTTTATTTTTAAAATAAAAAATAAAAGGTTTAAAAATATACTCCCTCCATTTCATAATGTAAAACTTTTTAACATTGTCCACATTCATATATATGTTAATGAATCAGACATACATATATATATATATATATTTAGATTCATTAATATCTATATGAATATGGATAATGCTAGAAAGACTTATGTTATGAAACAGAGGAAGCATATATATATATATATATATATATAATCTTAGAACTATAAGTTCTCAACTTCTAATCTCTTGTTTTTCACGCACACACGCTTTCTAAAATGCTAAACAAGAGTGTTTTTTCTATAGAAAGGTTCCTTTAAAGAAATCATATTAATTTATTTTTTTTTTACTTTTTATAATTAATATTTAATTAATCATACGACAATTAACTACCGTTTACCGATAGGAGTTTCTAACCAACTCTCCCGACCACGGTATTAGTATCATTCCATCTACACCTTATATTTCTCGACTAGACAAGTTGGACATCATCATACTTTGAAAAGAAAAGGGAAAGGAGATCCCAGTGACAAAATCACAAAAGCAAAAAGGGTTTTTAGATCAACACTGCATTTCACCCAAAACCACCTATGCCATCATCGATCAGCACCTATTTCCTTCGTCCTAAAAAAAAAATCTATAATGGGACTTGATATTTTCTAGTACAATAGATCTGGATAGATACTACTCCCTCCGTCACATAATATGAGAGATTTTGAGTTTTTGCTTGTAACGTTTGACCACTCGTTGCATTCAAATTTTTTTTGCAAATATAAAAAAGAAAAGTTGTGCTTAAAGTACGGTAGATAATAAAGTAAGTCACAAATAAAATAAATAATAATTTCAAAAATTTTTGAATAAGACGAATGGTCAAACGTTGCATGAAAAACTCAAAATCCCTTATATTATAGGACAGAGGGAGTACAAAACATCATATCTTATTTTAGATTGATTTTTTTATGGGACGGGGGAGTAGCTAACTAGCTTTAGCCTATAGCTACCTACCTAGCTACTCGATCAAATTCCAGCAGGCTGCTACTGCATCTCATGATCGATGCAATGTGCTACTACTACGTAGGAGTACTGAACACGGGCACACGGTACGCCCACTGCCGTTGGCACTGCATTGCCAACTTTCAGAAAAGGCAGAGGCGTTAACGACGGGGACATAGTACTAGCCAGTCTCATCAATAGCGTGTACTAGATCGATCAGATGAGATGAGATCGTCTCGCCCTTTTTGGCTTTGCATCTTTCCCCGTTGGAGAAACCGTCCATGGCGATGAGGACAACAATGTCTTTGGCTTCTTTTCTCTTCCTGAACCGATTATTCTCTCCGTGCATACAATGCAATTGCAAGGCAATGCAAAAGCATATGGCTTGGGAAGACACTGATGTTGATGGTACATCACATGGGCTTATTTGGTTTGATTATTTGGTCTTAGTACTCTGAGTACTGTGTGCATCCTTGGCTTTTGTCATCTTCTGTTAGCTAGAGTAGCTACTAAGTAGCCCAGAATAATTATTATTGAAGGGAAGCAAATTAAAGCGATGTTTAATCGATCGGTTCAAAAAGTGGATCATGGGAAACTCTCGTACCTGATGTCCTGAGATCTAAGCTTTCTGTTCACCTTAAAGCCCTTGGAATGCTAGAATTTTTTTTCTCAATTTGTAACCAATTCCTATGAAATTGTAGTGTGTAAATCATGCGAAAAAAATAATGGAAACCCTGCGTGTTGCAGTGGATAGTAAAAAATATTGGAAAGAGAACATGAAAAAAATAATTTTGTAAATCGTATATCCTACTACTTAAAATACAATATTTTAAGCTATATAGTATTTGATTTAAGAATTGTAATTGTACATGACATGTGGATGTATGGGATCCAATTGCTATTACTACATCCGTCCCAAAATATAATAACTTTTGGCTATAAATCTGGACATACAATTGTCCAGATTCATAGCTAAAAATACTTATATTTTAGGACAGATGGAGTAACTTTCTACTAGGTGCGATGGTCTAGTGCATATTGAGCTTTATTTGCCATAACTATAATAAGTGCATGTAAATACACATAACATATGGATGGTTGAGATCAAAGCATAACATGGAAAGTCAACTATTTTTTTAAAATGATTTGGCTCAATACATGTAAGGTTTTAGTTTCAACTATATAGGCTATATAGATTATGTCTAAGGGGGTAGTGTTGACAAAGGACAACTTAGCCAGGAGAAATTGGAAATGGTAGTTTGAGATGTTGTTTATGTATGAAAAATGAGACCATTCAACATCTTTTTTATGGAGTGTCACTTTGCAAAATTTCTTTGGAGAGCTGTTCAGGTTTCATCTGGTTTATACCTTCCACATAGTATATGTCTTATATGCAGGTTCTTTTCAGGGCAACATATTGACTACGGTTCTGGGCACAATTACAAAAGTATGATGAAGACTGCAAGCTTTTGAAGACTACATGTCGTAATCTTGAGACGACAATTATGCAGCTTTTTGTCAACTTCGGATGGAGATTCATAAATAGAATTCAATAATTGTGTGCTCTTTATCTGGTGTTGGCATTTATGAGTCTGTGTTCGCTTTATGTTTGGAAGAGTTTTTTTTAAAGTTCTCTTTGATTTGCGCTCGTTTTGAGTGATTTGGTGTAATAATTGGCTGTAATTCGTTTGAGCAAAGGCCGGGATGGATTTCTATTCCGTTATTAAAAAAAGATTATGTCTCCAAAAGGAACAAAACGATGAAAAGTTTGCCACATCTTGTGCATGGCCCCTTTACCTTTGAGTTTCTTCATGCCCTCCTCCTCTCAAAACCATGCAAAAAAGAAAAAAAAAGCAAAATAGTTTTGGTCTCTTATCAGTTGGTGCAAGGCAGCATTTCGGTCGCATTTATAACTAATTATTTTTTTAGTGATAGGCGATGTACTGGTCGATAACGAAACACCTATGGTGACTTCGTTGATCACAATATACAACGGTCCAGTCAGTGGCGGAGCCAAAAATCATCAAAACCTAGGTTTAACTAGTGGGTTATAGTTTTATTTTAATTCTGAATTGTAGAATACGAGAATTTAAACATGATTATGAAGGCAAGGCCCTAGGCTTGCCTCGCCTCACCTCTTGGTCAATCTTTGAAGGCGTTCATATATGTGTGTATTTATATGGATAATCGTCTTATAGCACTATGTTTCGAGAGAAACACCCATGGGTTTTCCGGCTAGTTCCATAAGGTGGTGGGCTAACCGATCTGGGTTCGAAGCCTCACCCCTTCTAATTATTTGATATTAGGTAATTCCCTTACATTCGCGTTTTTTTATACTAAGTTTAAAAAAATGCAACAATTTTCTAATTCCATTATTACAAAATAGAATTTTTATTCGTTCCCTAAAAGTACAGTACTAGTAACTACTAGTTGGATAGGAAAGTTGGAACCTACTGATGACGGCTTTCAGCTGAAGCTCCCCTCTACCACAATCCACACAGAAGCTGAAGCCTTTTATAAAAAGCTACTCCATGTATTATTCAAGCTTCCTGGTTAAGCTCATGAAAAAAAAAAAACTTCCTATGCAAGACCCAACCATGTGGAGATGGATAGATCAGCTGTCCTCTTCTCAATTTGTTAATCTCTTTTTTTTTTCTCTCGCGTAAACAGCAAGCGTCAACGGCATTGAAGCCTCCAAATAAATCATTTTGCAGTTTGATTAGTACTATTGATTTTTTTTAGGTGGACTAATCGGAGGTGCTCACAAATCACAATATGCTTTGGGGAATCTTTTGCAATTATTCCCCTGTTTGACCCCCCATCAACGTCATTCGTGGACCGAAGAGTTTAATACTCCCTCCCTCCGTCCCATAATATAATAGATTTTAAAATTTTGCTTGCACTGTTTGACTACTCGTCTTATTCAAAAAAATTTAGAATTATTATTTATTTATTTGTGATTTACTTTATTATCCAAAGTATTTTAAACACAACTTTTTATTTTTTATATTTGCATAAATTTTTTAAATAAGACGAGTAGTCATTATGAGAAAATACTCAAGATCCCTTATATTATGGAACGGAGGGAGTAAGCTAATTTCATCCACACCGGATGAGTCCGAAGCTGGCAAGAAATTGCTAGAGCTACAGCAACGTGATATGTATCCAGCAGCCCTTGTTGACTAGTACCACTGTTTTGGAGATGTTATGGTGTGGACATTCTCTCTGCTCGTCTTTGCGCGTCTAATTAACCGATGTGTAGTTTTATTTTATTTTAACTATAGTTTTGTTGTTATATATGGCTTGGCTTTATTTTATGCAAGTTTCAATGTTTTTTCATGTATTTTCTAAAAAAACAAATCATGACTTGTTTTCATATTTAGGTTAGAACAATTAATTGTTCTACTTTTTGCCCAGGAAAGAAGTAACTTTGTTTAAGTTAGTAATAATGGAGTAAGATAAATGAATTGAAATTTTTGAAAATTTTAGTCGTCCGAAATCTAGATACTCCCTAGATTTTAACATTTCCTTTTTGTGGGAAAGCTGCTCATATGCATCATTTTTTGGTTCCAAAGGACCTTAACAGTTTTAGCTTCAACCCCAAAACACTACTACCCTGGTTTGGTAAATTTTTAGCTTGATGTTTATACAATTATCTCCTTGAAATGCCGACTTCCGACTAAAAGGATTATAAAAATTGAACTCATTTTTTTTCAAAAGTGTTTCAACTTTCAACCAAATGTGTCGATTTTTACGAGGTATTCCACCTTTTCTCATACCAAGAGCCCCCCCCCCCCCCCCAACATACACACGGGGCAACAGGGTGGGGGGGGGGGGAGTTTATATAATTTGGGGTTGGGGTGTGTGTGTACAATTTGCTGAATATGTATGGGGTGTGTGTATATAATTTGGTAGCATGGCTCCATCTTGATTCTCTGGCCTCCACCACTGTTGCTTGTCATCGGGTGATGTTTGCAGGATAACAACTGGAACAGTTAGGGGCAGAGGCCAGAGACTGGTGAGGCAGCAGGGAGGTGATGCCGGTGATGAGTCAACTCACATTAGCTACAAATACAAGATATTCTAAGATATGCTGTGTTTAGATCTAAAGTTTGGATTAAAGTTTGGATCCAAACTTCAGTACTTTTCCATCACATCAACCTGTCATACACACATAACTTTTCAATCACATCATCTCCAATTTCTACCAAAATCTAAACTTTGCGCTGAACTGACAGCCATAGTTTAAAATTGAGGTAAAATTGTTTTGATGTCCTGTGATATTTCTTGATAGGAAAATATCACATCTAGCAATTTAACTAGTATTAGTGAGTACTAAATGCAATGGCCAAATGGATTGGGAAAGTTGTACAACAAAATCCTTTATGCTAGGTGAAAGCTCGCGTTGTTGCGGGAGTTTAGTATGATAACAATAAGTAGAAATAATATATAGTAAAAAGTACGAATTACCCTCCCCCGAACTATCGCGGTCGACCGAATTACCTCCCCAAACCACAAAACCGGACATTCCTCACCCCCAACTATGAAAACCGGACGAATTACCCCTGGACCCCAATCTGCGGTGGTTTTGGTCTACGTGGCGTACGCGTGGTAGTCCAGTCAGCATTCCATTCATTAAAAAATGTGGGACCCACTCTCTTATCTCTTCTCTCTCTCACTCTCTCTCTCTCGCGCGCACAGCGGCGAGGACGGCGGCACGCACGGCGCGGCGGTGCGTACACACGCGGCCGGGGGCCGGAGGCGGCGGCGAGGACAGCGGCACGTACGCGGTGGCGAGGACGGCAGCACGCCCCGCGCGCTCCGTCGACCTCTCTGGCTCCATCGACCTCCAGGCCGCGCTTTCCCTTCCTTCCCTTTCACCTTCCCCTCCATCGGATCGTCTGGGAAGGCGATGTCCTCTCAGCCGTGCTCCCCACAAGTTGGTCTGCTCGGCTCGGTGTCGCTGGCTCGTTTTACTGGTGACGCACGCCTAGTGTTCAATGTAATGTCTCAGTGAGGTGGCCTGACTGCTTGCATGATCGTTTTTGCATGTTGTTGGGCAGCGCGATGCATATTGGGAGGCGCGTGCGTGCGTGCCGCTATCCTCGCCGCCGTGCGCGTCTTAGCCACGCCGCCGTCCTCGCAACCGCCCCCGCCCCCGGCCGCGTGCGTGTACGTCGCCGCGCCGTGCATACCGCCATCCTCGCCGTTGTGCGCGTGAGATAGGGAGGAAGAGAGAGAGTGAGAGAGAGAAGACAGAGAAGAGAGTGGGTCCCACATTTTTTAATAAATAGAATGCTGACTGGACTGCCACGAGTACGCCACGTAAACCAAAACCACCGCGGACTGGGTCCAGGGGGTAATTCATTCGGTTTGCATAGTTGGGGTGAGGAATGTCCTGTTTTGTAGTTTATGGGGTAATTCGGTCGACCGCGATAGTTCGGGGGGTGGTAATTCGTACCTTTTCCTAATATATAAGATTGCTAGACGATATAAGATTACATAAGTTGATATGGTTTATGATAATTTAAATAGTATATAAAATGATGATTCAAATGTAGAAGTAAGGCAATGTGGCATTATGTGAGAAGAAAATAAGAAAGATGATTTGGAACATAGATTAATCATCCAAGTGCTAAAAACAATTAAGGTGATATGGCTTAACGAGAGAACAAAGTGAGGGAGATAACTTGGACTATAGATTAATCATCTAAGGACTAAAAACAATTAATGTGATATAATTTATTGTGATAAGAGAGAAATAAAATTAAGTAAGTGATGATAAACCATATATGTATATAGGACATTATAAAAAAAATGATGGAGAGATATATTAAAATATTATGTGAATTATGTGGGATGATGATTCAACATGCTTGTATTTTAAAGTTCTAAAATTTAATAAATTATATAATTATAGATAATATAGTATGCTTGCATGATGTTTAAGATATAATAATTATTAGTGGATGATGATGTGACATCTTTGCATGTTAAGTTTTAGGATTTAGTATGTTGTAACTTTATACTAATAAGATAGGATTTATGGACAAAGCTTAAACCCAAAATCTCTTATATTTGTCGACATACAGATGTACTATTAATATTTTTCTAGATTATTAGTAAAACTCAAAATGTGTTGATAGAATTGTAAACGCAATCCATTTCTATCAAATTGATTGCAAAACAGTTATAGAATATGCTCATATTAATAGAGAATATAATAGGCACCCAAGTGGCAAGTGAGCTCAGTAAGACATAAAACTTGATTAGTAGGGATAGGGATGTCCATAACAAATGTCAGTGCTTCTATGGTTCCCAACTACTCTCACAGTCTCATGTCTTCCTGGTTCCATTTATGTGGTTCTAATTTGTGGAAATATGCATAATCTCTGCTACACAAATACCTCCATGTATAATATTACTTCATCAGTAGGGCTGAACTTCTATTTTGCATAATATTTGTGCAATTTCCGTTATATTTAACTTCCTATGCTACAAACATATAAATGCAACCCTAAATATGATACTCTCTCCATTTTTTTATAATTGAAACGCATATTCTCCTACTCCAGATTTGTCCAATAATATTATTGTTTTTTACACATTAAAAAACATATTGCTAGATCTAAATCTTGCATCGGACTTTTTTTTCTTTCGAGGGGAAACTTGTGCGTCGGACTTAATTATCAATGTAAAGTCAAAGCATTTTTTCGGTAAAAGAGTTCCCAGCTATTTTCCATAAAAAAAGAGTTTCAAGTATTTACAAATTTATTATTGTAAAAAAGAACATGATCAAAGTTCATAAAAACTCAATTAATATGGTCAATTACTGAAAATGAAAAGGGTAACAAAACAAATTATAAGAAACATGTGGGCCATCCCATCCTCACCCCCTCCTCCTCTCTCTCTTCCTGTGTTGCGACTGGAGACAATGTGTGTGTGGACTACTGTAGTACTCCTTCTGTCCCAAATCATAAAACCTATAATTTTTCACACGGTTTTCAATTACATACTTTAATCATTATTTTATTTCGTATCATGTTATCAATTATTATGATATTAGTATCACATGAAAGTATTTTAATATACGAATATAATAATGTAACATACATAATATTTGATGTAGATATTTTTAGTGTAATTATTAGTTAAAAGTTATCGAGTTTGTTTTTTCTGAAAATAAGGATGGCCTATAATTTGGGTTAGAGAAAGTAGCACTAATACACTATGGCTTAGGCTGAATCGTCAGATTCTTTTTAGCTACTGTCACCATATTGTTACTATAAATTATTTCCTCCACGTTTTAAAAATACGTTTTCTAAAAAGAAAACTCAAACTCTTTTTCCACTGTTTTGCACTACATATTCTCTTCCTATGTTATTATGTTTATATTTTTAACAAAATATTTAATTTATTTTTACAGTCAAACAGATATAATCTACTCATTCAAACGGGCAGCAGCGCACTGCACACACACAAACTGACAGGGTGCCCTCAAAAAGCGAGTAGAATTTGTAGGGGAGCGCTGCGGTGACATGATAACATCATGGGGGTAGTACCGATGCAATAGTGGTACGTACAACCCCCTCCTTTGTTTGCATCTTTTTGTTCTTTTGAGGTGCCCAAAATATGTCGTGGTACCCCCAATGTACAGCACACATATGCCACCACCAACACCGTTCACGGGCTCGCCTCTGCAGCTAGGTTTAGTAGTACGGCCAAAATCTCAAATCTTTCCATGCAATTTCATCGCAATGCAAAGCAGGTGAAGGCCAGTTTCTTCACTCCCCTTGGTTGGTACTTTTAGGCCATGTTTGGTACAGCTCTAACTCCTAAATTTAACTTCAGGAGTTGAGTCTGGAGTGGAGTTGTGGAGCTGCCTAAACTCAGCTCCATAACTCTAGTTCATTTTGTGAGAGAGCTCCACCCAGCTGCACTCCCAGTTTTAGTGGAGCTGAAACTGTTTGGCTGAGCTCCAGCTCCAGGAGAGGTGGAGTTGAAGCTGGAGCTGTGTCAAACAGGCCCTTACTCTCCGTCCCAAAAATATAAGGAATTTTAGAGAAATATGATATATCTTAGTACTATAAATTAAATTTTGAAGTACTATATACCATAAGACGGAGAAAGTAATAGTACTCCTTTTACCCTTAACATTAGTAACCCAACCAGTAACCCAACGATGTTTTATTTAGCGAGTGATATGTAGGCTCAGCATGTGTAGTACCGTGTTTACGCTTTTATTCCTGGGTGCAAAGTTAACTAAAAACACTTTAATAGGAACATTCGTGTATATATCATAACTAATATTTAAAAGTACTCCTAAGTAATTAATAACACCACACAAAAAGTATTTTCTTTAGTTTCTCCCATGCTTTTTTATTGGAATTTTTAGCCTGATGAGGGTTTTACATATATCAAAGAGAAAAGTTGTGGTATCAGGTGGTCAAGTGTATAAGAAACTGGTCCCAGCTTAGATCCTTTTGATGTACTATATTGAGATCATCGTTTAACCACGAACCAATCACTATTTCACATATCTGATACTGTGTATCTTTGTATGTACTACCGTACAATAGTTTTAGCGACCGACAAACCTCATAAAGGTTTCAGTGACCCGTATGATTAAGATTGCTAATACACTTATATAGCCGCTAAATTTTTTTCAAACTATATTTTCAATCCTCACATGATTATTGCAAATAAATGCTATATGAAAGCTAGTAGAGAGCGGGCAAGAAGATAAAAAATCATAACAAGAAAAAGCATTGAAGGATATCTATAGCCACCCCTCTCTATTAGCATCCCAATTCCCAAACAACAATCCATACCTAAAAACCACACACAACAAAATAGTTGAAAACATATCTCAAAAAAATAACTCTGAAGTTTTTGTCAAAAACTCATCCGGTCCTAAAATATAAGAGATATTTTAATTGGTTGGGACATATCGTAGTATTACGAATCTGAATAGAAAGCCTGTCCAAGTTTATAGTATTAGGATATATCCCGTCAAACTAAAATCCTAGAACGGATGGAGTGTAAATAAAGAAAAAACGAGAATCTCTAGAACAAATAAGCAAACCGTCAAAAAGAAAAGAAAAACAGAAAACTGGTTGATCCTCGAAACATCATCGCTTTTTCAATAAAGTATGACTAAGATCACTAACTAACGGCATTTTCTACTACACTTTAGACCATATATACCCGTCGGAGTATTCACGCCAGTTTTGCAATTAAAAAAACCCACCAAATTTGACCTAAAATATAAGGAATTTTAGAAGCCACCTCGGTCGGATCTGGACGGCTGGCGTCTGGCGGCGCTGGCTAGCGACGGTGGCGGCTGACGGTGGTGGCTAGACGGTGGTGGCTAGACGGTGGTGGCTAGACGGGGGTGTCCGTGGCGGTGGCGGTGGCGATGGTGGCTGACGGTGGCGGCTGGCGACGGTGGTGGCTGTGGCAGTGGTGGTGGCGGTTGCCGACGATGGTACCTATGGCGGCGATGATTGAAGGCCATCATCCGGCTGACGGTGCGTCGTCGTCGGCGGCGGTATGTGGAGGCGGGGAAGGGGTCTGGCGGCGGGGAAGGAGGAGTCCGGGTGTGGGCGCGCCGTCGACGGCGGGAACAATTGTGGGCGGTGGCCTTGGCCAAATCGCTGAAGGGACAATGTTGTTGACCGACGACGATCCTTCTTGTGCGGATTGGTGGTGTGGGTTTGGACAGGAAATCGCGGGCGAAAGCCTTGTCGAGCCATTTGGCCGGCTGACAACGGCGACGCCGTTTGGTGTTGTTCCCCTCCATGGAGGCGTTGTTTTAGCATACCCCTTCGTTTCCCTACCATATTCTCCGGGTGAAAACCTTGCTTCGGTTCCGAACGAGCGGTGGTGGCGATCCACGTCGCATCCTCCTTGGGGGCACCGCTTTGGAAAAACCTCTTCGTGCAAGGATATTGTCATTGGTCTATGCATTGGCTTCGAACTTTAGTCCTAGGCCTGGACGAGACCTTCTAGCTCCACATTTTGTTTTGCTTTTCTCAGTTTGGGTCCTCTCTTCTCTTGGTTGGTGTGTTCAACTTGTCTTGAACTACACTTTCTTCTGGAGTGGATCTTTGTAATAATTGGCTGTAGTTCTTTTTAGCAAAGGCTGGTATATTATATTCCATTATCTAAAAAAAATCTGACCTAAAAAAGAAAAGCGAGCACACGACGCCAAACCTCATCCCTACCGTCCATTCCCCGATCGGACGGCCACCAAAAATCAAAAAAAAGGAAAAAAAATAAAGAAAATCCCCCTCCTCCCCCTCCCTGTCTTTCCCACAAGGGAAGGGAGAGAAACCGAGGAGACCAAGCAAAGCCAAAGGGAAAAAAATTCGCAAAGCGCACACGCCCATTCGCACACGAGACGACGCAGCGATCGAGCAGCGCAGCGCACAGTAGCAGCCGAGCGACTGAGCGAGCGAGCGAGCCCTACTCCGCCTCCGCCTCCGCCTCCGCCGCCGCCGCTCGCCGCGGCGCCTCCCTCTCCGGCCGCCGCCGCCGCCGCCGCCTGCAGCGCCGTTCGCGTGGGCGCCGCTCGATCTCTCGAGGGAAAAAGCGGGGAGGCGCGGGCGCTGCCGCGTCCCTTTTTGCTGCCCGGAGATCCGCCCCGGGGTGGGGCGGCGGCATTCCTTCGCCTGGTAAAACCCTAGACTCCCTTCGATTCGGGTTCCCCCTTTGCCTCGCTCCGCGGAGGAATCGGGCGTTTTCTGCGGCGGGGGTTCCGCTCGGTCCGGGGGCTCCTTGCGCGGGCGGTGTTAATCCGTTTGCTCGCTGGGTCGGGGTGGGTGGGGGTGGGTTCGTGCGCCGACACCTGTAGCGGGGGCGCCCGCGTGTGGGGGGAATTTGGGCGTGGGGTAGTTCGCCTCCCCCTGCGTGGTTGGGATCTGGGGGATTGTAGATTTCCTCATTCTTTTGTTAGGCTAGAGAACTGGTAGTACTATTTTGGCATTGATGTGGTCAATGTGGTGCGCGCGAGTTAGGTCTTATGCAACAGGATGTTTGTGGGGAGATATGGGCGGAATGTATTGCATAAGATTGTGGATGGATTTCAGCGCTTTGCATGAATGTTTGGGAATGTAATGATACGTTTCAGGTATTCTAATGCCTTCTTGGCTAGAAATTTTGGGTATATTACAGTGAAGATGTGACTCTACCAACTTGTCCTTTTTTGGGTGGGTTTGAGTATTTAGCCATTCACAGATAATTTTTGTTTCCACCAGTATGGTAGTGTCTGGTATAGCTTCAGCTTATGTGCTTGTAAGCTCATGTCGTCATTCTGAAGCTACCATAAAACCTTTTTGCGCCCTGGAAATGCCAATCAAGCTTTGGCCTGAGAGATCGATCTTCTAATGCATATAAATGAGGCTCCAATAGCTTGTTTGTCAAGAAGCTTAATGTTCTCATAGCCCCTAAATCTTTGAATGGTTTATGTTATCATTGTCATTTTCCACTTTCGTGATAGTGCAAAGTGGAAAACTCTAAACTTAATTTTTGTTATGCTGCTTCCGTAGGTCAATCAGCAATTTGGAATGATTTTTCAAGCTGAAGCAGAGAATTATCGAAGTTGGATGATAATATTCTGTTAGGGACATGCTCCAACCAAGGGAATCCGATGTGCCTGTACTATTTGTTGTATTTATTGTACTTCCGGTGATAGCTTATTTTCTTCTTGGAAGATGGCATGATGCTGTAAGTAAGAAGGCACGGGTAAGTGTGCTGGCCCAGCGAGCTGCAGAAGAAACCTTCAAGGTGGAAACAATGGCGACTCCAGACGTTATATTGCCAGGACCTTCTTTAAGACCCATGCCTTATATGAGATCTGCACCTTCTGCAAGACCCGAATACCATGAGTGTGCTACTTGCCACGGGCCTGCTAAGACTCGCTGCTCCAGATGCAAGTCTGTTAGATACTGGTAAGATACTCTGTTTCTCTTCTCCATCATGTGCTGTCTATTCATTATAATCAATCTGTGTACCAAATAAACTGTGCCCCTCGCATGCTATTGAGTATTGAAATATGGTAACTATTACTCTTTTATGCCCTTAATAGTACCGTAGTAGGTATTTGGAAGTGGCAATTTGACTGTATATGACTATAGCAATTCTGATAACCTTAACAGCTGGTATTTAAAAAAAAAAAAGCTAAATTCAGTATTTGCCACTCCTCAAGTTGCCCTTGCACCACATCTCTCTCTATCATGTAGCCTATCTGATTGTGTTAATTAATGTACATATTATGACTTTTGATGTTCAACAGCTCTGGAAAGTGTCAAATAATTCACTGGAGGCAAGGTCATAAGCAAACATGTCAGCAATGGAATGGTTTTGGTACTAGCAGCTCTGGTGGACTACCTCCTACTGAGAATACTGAACAGATGCCATTCTTAAGTAACCTGAACTCACCTCTTCGAGGGAGCGATGTTCATCTGCATGACATGGATTTCGATACCATGTCAGAGCCATCCTTTGTGACAACAGATAGCTATAATCTTGATACCAGCCCATTTCTGTCAGACCGAAGCAACATGAATAAACCAAACCAATTTCTACATACAAGTGAAAATGGTGCTGCCATTGGATCTTATGAGAAGAACGACTATAGTATTGATGGAGAAGTCCCTTCTTCTGAGATTCTGTCAGGAAATAAGGTAGCTTAGCCAAGCTCTTAACTACAATTTTCTTTTACAAGATTTGTTTTAAGTAATCCAATCCATTACATTATCTTTTCAGGGTTTAAATAACAGTTCTGGTTCAGGTGAAAACTGCGGAAACCGTGATGTAATTTATCCTCTCAATAGTGTGGTACATCAACCCAATAATTATGCCCCTGAAATAAGAAAGCGGCCCAAAGCAAGCATCACGGTTTATGAATCTGATAAAGGCGTGTATTTAACTTCTGATATGATCAGTTCTGGTGAGGGGCCATATGCTTCTGCTGCAGAGTCACTACAAAGAAGTAACTCATCTGGAAATGTTACCGGAAAAGGAAACATGATACATAAGAAACCACCATACCCATCTGGTAAAGTGTCATCATCACAAAAATCACAGGAGAAGGTGTTGACATCACATCAATATGATGGGCATGAAAAGAATCCCCACAACAAAAATGAGCAAAGTTAGTGCATAATTTCTTTATTGGATAAAATGGCCTTGCTTTGTCATATGGTTACTTCGTTGATCTCATATATTTACTACATTTTGCAGGATCTACCAAAACAGCTGTTTCAACAAACAGCAGTTTGCAAGGATGCAATGGCATCTCAAAAGCAGGAGCATCAAAGGTTGAAGCCCTGAAGAAGCCTTCAAAATTTCTCAAAACCAGTCTGGTGGGTTTGATCAATGATAACAAGAGGAGTAAGGTTTGAATCATCCACGATATATCTCGAGTTAGTTATTTCAGAGTTTCTGTATCAAAATGCTGAGGGTATTGTTTCTAAATTGACACTTCAGGTACTGTTCCCATATGAAGATCTTGTTAAGTTTTTTCAGTATGAAGTACGGGGCATCTCACCTAGAGGTCTTTTCAATTGTGGAAATAGGTACTTAACATTGTTCATTGAGTGTTCATTGTAATGAGTTCTGCAAATAACAGAACCTAAGAATCTTAACAGAAAATATGACTCTTGTTTCTTCCATTCTCATCTCCATGTTCTAAACAATTGTTTGTTCGCATGTCACTATCTGATTGTTATTGCTCCTTTTTTTTGCAGTTGCTATGCAAATGCTGTTCTACAATGTCTCATGTGCACAAAACCCCTGATGATCTATCTGCTTCTGAGACTGCATTCCAAAGACTGTAATACCAAAACTCAAGCCCCCACCCTCCTTGGTGTAGTTGTGAAATTTCTCACCATCTCTGATTTCTTTGACATTGATTGCTTTATTCTTTTAGGTTGCTCAAAGAATTGGTGCCTCATGTGTGAACTTGAGCAATATGCTTCAACTTTGCGTGAAAGTGGTGGCCCTGTTTCTCCAAGTAGAATCCTTTCTAATCTGAGGAATATTGGATGTCGCTTGGGTGGTGGAAGTCAAGAAGATGCTCATGAATTTTTAAGGTGCTGTAACTGTTACATGCTACTTCTAGTTTTCATTTGTAATTGCTTGCTACCTTTTTTAGGTTGTTCTAGTGATAAGATAACTTCAGTAGAAGTGGGAGTAATGCTTAGGAAACCCTGCCAAAACTTCTATTCCACATTATTGCTTCATCACTATCAAAATTTATTGAAATATTTCCTCATGTAAGAGAAGCAATTTTTGCATACACCTATCCTGGAGCTAAAAGGAATCGTTGCTATTTGGGGTATGCAAAATAAAAGGGCGAACAAATGCGAAGAACCATGACTCGGAGGGTTCCTTTTTCTTATTTGAACATGGCCAGTCAGAAATTAATGAAATTTCTCGACTAACTTGAAATTGATCTAAAAAGTTCCAAATCTGTTTTTTCTTATGGCCTATTTTGCTTCTGATGATTATATCTTTTTCTTTAAAAAAGAAAGATTATATCTATTGTTGACTTGTACTTTAGCATAGCTACCTAGTTATTATTTGCCACATAAATGGTTTTTTGGCATGGTAATGTGGGGTTGAGAGAAGCGGCCACTGATGCTAGTATAACCATTTACTGTTTCTTGCTCTAGCCAAAAAATAAAAAATAAAAATCCATAATAGTATGTGCAATGGAACTTCATCTGTTGATATTGTTGATCACATTTACGCACACACACACACACACACACACTGGTGTGCTTCAGTTGAAATTTCGTGAAGTTCACATATTTGTCCCTAGCCTTCTTTGATTGGACATGTATTAAGGGATGCACTCAGGGTGTGCATGTGTGTTTGAGTTTTCTATGTAACAGGAGAGAAAAAAAAAAGGAATTTCTCCCATTGTCCAAGTGAATAATTGATTACTGTCTCCCTTAAGGCTGTAATCTGGAACTGTAATGCACTAATGTATCTGAATATTTGAGTTTTAATGTGTCCTTTTCTAATAACCTCATGCTCCAGTATGTTCACGCTCTATGAAATAGATTAATGAAAAAGGGAAATTATAATTGAAGTATTTGGAATCTGAAAAGAGTTCCATTATTTGTGACCATGCACTCACATTATCCTTGATTTGCTAAATTACCAGGCATCTTGTGATGTCTATGCAAGGGGCATGCCTGGATGGACTTGGTGGTGAGAAGCAGGTAGAAGCAAGCTTGCAGGAAACTACACTGATACAGCAGATGTTTGGTGGCCGTCTTAAATCGAAGGTAACTTAATAAATTGCTGACTTCTCAGGTGTAATTTTGAAGATAGCTGCTAGTTTGTTCAGTGTCGTACTGTTTGTTATCCTGTGTAGTTGCTGTGAATATGTTTTCCCCACTTGTAAAAAGATGCAGTTTTTCCCCACTTGTAAAAAGATGCAGTTTTGTCACTTAAGATTTCTCCTCTTCATGTCAATTATCTTACTAGTTGGCTGTTCATTGTGATTTACTATGCTAACTGATTTAGTTAATGAAACTAGGTTAAGTGCCTCAGATGCTACCATGAATCTGAAAGATACGAGAATATAATGGATCTTACTTTGGAGATTCATGGTTGGGTCGAGTCCTTGCAAGATGCTTTGACACAATTCACTGCTCCTGAAGATTTGGATGGAGAAAATATGTATAAATGTGGAAGGTACTGTTGCAACTAATATATTTATCCATCATTTCCATTGGATCACACCATCACAACATATTGAACTTATCTTTTAATTCTTTTAATGCAGGTGTTCTGCCTATGTCAAAGCTAGGAAACAATTAAGCGTGCATGAGGTGCCAAATATATTAACTGTAGTTCTTAAAAGATTCCAGGTACTATTTGATTTCACGCCATATTGATAAATTCCCAGTAATTGCTTATACCAGGTCTACTGTTTAGCTAGACATTGGAAGCATTTTCTTGCACATTTATGCAGTACTGTAGTTTGCATGCGATATTTGCCTAACTATTTGATAACATCCAGTTAAAAACGACTAATTTCTATTATATGATGTAAGCACATTTCGGGAAAAATTGAAGCATACAATTCGTTAGCTGGATCACTTGATATATGAATTACATTGGCCTATTTAGCTACTCTGAAGAGACGCTGTTGCATAATTTTCCCCTCAATATGATGAAATTAAGTGAATATTTTATTGCTCCAGACAGGGAAATATGGGAAGATCAACAAATGTGTTACTTTTCCTGATATGTTGGACATGGTTCCGTTTGTGACTGGAGCTGGTGATAATCCTCCTCTTTACTTCTTGTATGCCGTGGTTGTACACGTGGATACAGAAAATGCATCATTCTCTGGACATTACATATCATATGTCAAAGATATGCAGGGCACATGGTTGAGAATTGATGATTCAGAGGTATGTGATACAAAAATGTGAAGAAATGTGGTTCTGATGATTCCTTATTTAAATTAAGAACCTGTTTAGGTGTTGCTTTAAGAAATTACTTATGAGTTTGGACCCTATAGAACTGCATATGTCTAGATTTATTATGGTATCGTGAGATTATCTTCCAGTGGGCCATAATATACTCTGTACTCTGTTTCTCCTAATGCAGTTATGGTGTTAACTTAAACTATATATTCAATTATGTTTGCCCTTGTCCTTTTAATTTTCAAGTTCAGTTTTTATCCATCCATATATCTATATAAAAATCACTCCCTCCAGTCACAAAAGGACACTGTTTTTGACTTTTCAAATTAAACAATGCATAACTTTGACTACTTAATTATGCTGCATAAATCTTGAAAAGTTATTCAAGTGTAATATTATGAAAAGTACGACGAACTTGAGTACATTTTTCATATGCTCAAAACCTACATTTTAAACAATACTTACGGTCAAATTTAACTTGCTTTGACCGTACCTATCCTAAAAAAGACATTCTTTTGACTGGAGAGAGTATTTGTACAAAGAACAAATGTTATATCATATGCTGTGTTTTTTTTAGAACCATTTGAAAGTATATGCTCACAAATTATGCTTTATGTGTCCAAACTATCTTACTGTATGGGATAAGGACAGGCAACTTTCAATTTCTAGGTGTTCAATGACTATAATAAAATTTCAATACCAGTACATTACTATTAAAAGATGTGACAGATGTACTAGTCTATTTGATATAACTAGATTGGTAAAAATGCACTATTAGGATCTTGGACTATGGTATATGATCGCACAGTACGATCCTATGGGAGCATCTTTGATTCAACTGGAAATTCTGATCCTCACAAAGAGTGCTTTGTGTCGAGAATTTCATGTCTTTTTAGCATGTGATATCACGTTTCTTAGGAGGCTGCTATATGTGCATTTGAAAATCTGAAAATCAAATGAGCTGATATGATAATTTGGATGAATGTAGGTCCAGGCTGTTTCACTGAATCAAGTTATGTCAGAAGGTGCATATATGCTGTTCTACATGAGGTATATACGAACTGTGATGTCTGTGGTATCTATATTATCAGATAAAATTGTTCTGTGCCTGTAGCAAACTCATATTTATGTAACCTTCAGATCTTTTCCTCGCCCACCGAAGATTTACATTGAGAAGGGCCTATCATCAGTTCCTACATGTTCAAAGCGCCATTCATCAAAATCCTCCAAGGGATCTAAGCAAGACCTGAATCATACTGAGTCACTCTTTGCTTCCAGTGATCAAACCTATGGAATATACGATTTCAGACCAGACAACGGCTATATACAAGATCAGCATGCTGCTTTGAGAACCAGAAATTTCTATCATACCGATGATGCTTTTGCAGATTCGATTAGCACAGACTTCTCAGATGCTACATCAAGCGAATGGTCACTGTTTACCAGCTCTGATGAATCCTCATTTACGACTGAAAGCACTAGAGATTCATTCAGTGTTGTGGACTATGGTGACAATGCTGGCCTTGATCCAATTTCCTCTATATTTGGGCCTTATTATGCTCAAGACCATCCTCCTGGCAGTTTTGCCTCGTGTACAAGGTTGTCACCTTCCAATCCACAAACAAGGTACTTCCAAGAGAACACAGGCTTTGTCTCAGATTCTTCCATGCCGGCTCACCTGCACGGCAATGTACATAGAGGAAGATATCCAGACAGGGCCTGTTCTTCTTCAGCTGAACCTCCTGCTTCAGCAAATCCGCGAAGCGTATATGGTAGGTATGGCCTTAGTAGAGAAGGTTTTGTTCAAACATCTGGATTTTGTCAAATGTAATTGTCTACATTTCATAGTTTTAGCTGGAGTTTGGCAGCTGTGGTTACCACTGCCATTAAATACCGCCTCATGTTCTTTTATTTCAGATGAGGCATATTTAATTTTAGCTGCATATCCTAGGTTAGTTGGGTGAGTGACTCAATGTAGCAGGCCAGCAGGGTAATTAGATTTGTCTAGGTGCCTAGCACTTCAGGAGATAGATGTTAGAACACAGTGACAGGCTTTGTGCCATCCATTGTTCAACCAAAAGCCAGTCATATCATTTATCTAGTTGCACAAAATTGTACCAAAGAGCTCAGTTCTGTTTGCTTTCAGATTTCTAACCCACGGAACTCCGAAAGGAGGGATTCCAGCACTAGAACTTCAGGGGAATATCTGCAATTCTCCTAAAATTTCAGCAAAAGCAGAATGATTATTTCCACACAAGCACAAGCATCTTGTTCTTCTGACTTTGTTTGCTGCTGCTGCTGCGTGTAGTTACTGCGAACCAATCGATAAGTTTTGCATCAGGCATTTGCATCCTCGCGAGCAAATACACCTAAGTTAATTAAATTAAGAGTAATGGTGGAGACGATTCTCTGGCTTCACTTTGTCTCATTTTCTCTAGAATCTCTAGAAAAAGGATAGAAAAAGAAATGAAAACGAAAATACTAATAATTAGAACCTAATTAATTAATCTTGAGCACAAACCGTACATGGGCCAAAGAATAAACACCACAAGCCCAAACCAGCGAAGCCTGCGCCAAAAGGCCAACCAAAGCTACACACTATTCCCTGTGAAAGCCCAACTAAAGCCTGCGCCAAAAGCCCAACCAAAGCTGCACCCTCTTTTGTTTTACCATTTGCCTGTAATAATGCTATTTGAGGATTGAATTAGTCCTGGTCTCACTGAATTAGCTGTTAGATCACTACAAAAAATGGAAAGGAAAAATCTGGCTATCCGTTTCTGGTGGACAGGATGGGCAGAAGATATCTTTGACATACTAATATCTTTGAGCCAGTTAATTAAGGCATGCATTTTCTTTAGGGCATGTACTTTGCTCTTGAATAGTCAATACAAGAATTGGTGAATCAATAATTAAGCTCTTCTTGGAAGGTCCAATCTTAGTCTTTAATAGTACTTTAGTAGGAATTCAATATGCTTGACCAAAAGTGTATGTCCTGCCCCAACGAGCACCTCATGGGACCAAATATGTTGAATAGTTTGTTTGCTTAACTGAGAAAAAAAAACTCTGTTCTTCCTGAGCAGTGCAGATGGAACAAAAAGGAAAATGCCCCAAACTACACAGGATCTTTCTACATATACATGAGGGCACTGCAACTTTATTAGAAAGAATTTACTCGGTAATTTTGTGGTTATGTATTACTTAACCAGTCATGCATTTCTGTTAGTGGTCATGGAATTTGTGTCTGCTATTTTCTCTACAAGTACTTCCTGTGCCCAACTGTGCCTGAAACTATGAAATACCCCCACAGGATCTTTCTGTGACATCAGTGATGATATCATGCTGATTTTGATACCTGAATTTTCAGCCTCAGCTTTACGCATTATAAAAACACAAGTGCCAACTGCCAAGTGCATTGGTGATGTGGCAACAGGGCATGGCATTGCATTTTCTTCCCTCTATTTTCCTCTTCTCTTTCTCTGTCTAGCCTATTCTGTTTCTTCTGTCACACATTCAGTTTATTCTGCAAGACTGGATATGAAAATGATCTGAAGAAGATTCATCAACACATGACTGCCCCTGATTTCAATTTTCAAATGTCAAACATTCAACCTAGGAGAATAACTGGTCAGCATATATTACTCTGGTCTGTTCAAACTATGCTGCTTTCAGATGATTCATGCAGGATATGAAACCTCTGAGAAGCTTATTCCCAGCTTGCATGACTAGGAAACAAGTTAATTTCATAAATAAGTTACATCTTACATCTTTTTTTTCATTTAACAAGAAGCCTGATTTCATTCACTCTCTTTGATTGGAACAGGCTCATTGGTATACTACAAGAATTGCCTATAAAACAGATCAATGATTGATAAAACACTGTCTATGATTATGGGCCATGATTTATGGCTCAAAGCACTGACTGTTTAGCATATTACTTTCAGATCATAGCTACTTATTTCGCCCACTATCATGATCAAAACAAAGGACAAAAAGGTCGGTCTGTCTGACTACATGAAACCATGTACATGTGATGTTGCCCCTTGATTGTTTCATCCAGGACACAAACTGGAATTGTGTTTTCCAACTTATAGAAGGTGAAGAGAGATTTATTTATTTTTTTAAAAAATGGTTGCTAATACAAGATGCTCTGAAAGTACTGTTAGGAAGGCGGTCATTGTCTTCATATCCAGGATTGGTTATAAATTAATGTGTCTGCCTCTAGGCTGCCTTCGTTGTTGCATTGACTGTATTATTGGTTACTGTTAAGCAATAGCCTATAGCAGTCTATCCTTTTTAATGATGCCCCTGAGTGCCCAGCTTCATGCTATCAACACGAATACAACATGAAACCATGGTGTACAGAGCTGAATATTCTTTATGGTTAGAACAATTTCTTAGCATAAACTTTCCTTGAGTCGTCACACCTTCCACACCAACCTAATTTTAGAAATTTCACGGGTATAAGACCCTATTTAATTCAGCTTAGGATTATTATAATATAAATTATTAGGAGGATGCTGAAACAAACAAGTAAATTACTACGATAAATTATTATAATTTATAAGCTAGATTAGTATAATATAATAATCTTCTCTAAAGGAGCTTTTTTTAGATTATTGGGTAGCTAAAGACTCACTACCCCTAGATATCTCAAATAGTATGGAAAAATAAATAACTCACAGTTTATTCTATGTTAACTTATTATAATCCAGCTTACATTAATCTGATTTAATAATCTATATTACAATAATCTTAATTTGAAATAAACATGACGTAAAGCTGTGGCACAATCTGTACACACGTTGTCTCAAAATATAACTACATTTATAGTTATACGTTAAGAGTAGTTAATAGCCCTTCAACGCCCAAAATTTGTATTTTATTGTGCCATCCAAGATTCCAACCCGAAATATCTTATACCTTTAATACCAAATAACAATACGGAAGATCCGGCTATGTGCATCTAGAGTTTACTTCTATTTTATATTTATTTTAAAAAAACAATATCGAGACTTGTTACATTAATACAGTTTAAAGAGATGCAACGCAAGGATATATACAATACAAGCATCAAAACAACATGAAAAACCACTGCCATGCTAAACAATAGCAGCAACTCCATGTACTGGTTGATACTCCCACCATAAAAAAAACGAATCTAGTACTGAATGTGACATAATCTAGTATAATAAATACGGATAGATATATGTCTAGATTCATAGTACTAGAATATATCACATCCATTACTAGATTGGTTTTTTATGGGATTGAGGGGGTATACCACAAGGACCACAGCGGATTAGGCAGCCACTCATGCTTGGCTTGAGCTTGAAGGGACCACCCTACAGTGGCATGGAGGACCAGTGGCCTTGCTTTTAGCCAGTACTGTGCCCATCCCTGAATGCCATCAACTTGCAGTTGGGATTGCTGATCAAGTACTACCACCCTGCCCCTCAAATGATCCTTCAGAGGGCACATAAAAATTGCCTTGGGATGGCCAGGACCATCCATTGCTCCAGCAGCACAGATAGAAAGGTCTCTCTAGTTTTTTTTTTTTTTTTTGGAGGTGGGGGGGGGGGGGGGGGGGGGGGCAGTGTCAAAGAGGTAGGATGGAAATGGAGTGATTCCAGAATATATGCCGTTTTAAAAGATTGGTGGCTGGAACAAATGCAGATTGCTTTCTGATTGTTACCTTCTTTTATCATCTTTCGTAGATAAGCATAAAGGTGGATAGATGTATATGTGTGTGTCCTCTATTTTCTTTAACTCAGAATGATGTGAACATTTCATTGTATAAACAAAAAGGATGGGAACAATGGGAACAATGATACCATTCTTAGGCGCGTCCGGTGGTGGAGGAGGTGACCACGGTGCGAGGAGGAGCTGCCGGTGGGTGTGACGCGGTCTACGGCGCATGAAGGCTGGCCGACGGGGGGCGCCGGTGCAATGGTCCCACATGTCGGCAGAGTTTGGGCGGTGGTGGAGCTTCGGTGCATCAGCCGTTGACTTGCAGGTGGTGAGCGGCGGGTGAAAACCTAGCCCGACCTTGGTCGGACCTACAACGATGGCGCTCGAGTGTCATTTCCCCTCCTGAGGACGTTGTCGTGCTGTCTCTCTCCTCAAGGGTGGTTGCCGGGCGAAAGCCCAGTATTGGCTCTTTTGAGACCTTGACGGACAGCGGCGGTGGTTTTCCGTCGCTTCTCTCCTTGGAGACGTCATTTAGGCATGCCCTTGCCGAAACCACTCGAGCAATTGGTGCAAGCACACTCTAGATTTCATCCTCTTGTGGCGGCATCCTAGTTTCTACAAGTTGGTCACGTCGAAAGGGCCTAGGGGGGAGAGGTGTTCCATCTTCTCTCTCACCCTCTCTCCATAAATCCGGAAGACGTGGATAGAGTTGGGCGCTGTGTTGGTTGTAAGGGCATTTTTTTGGGCGCGTATGTGTTCCGTTGTTGGCCTAGCGGCAGTCGGTCACACTTAGCGACGGCCGGTCCGGTGCTAGCCTTCTCCCGGACCTGTGTGTTGGCGTTGTGAACTGTGGCTGAAATTAATCACCTACTTAAAAGAAGATACAGGAGAGATAACAAAACAAATTACAGAATCCGCCTGTAAAATGTGAGACGAATTTATTAAGCCTAATTAATCTGTCATTAGTAAATGTTTATTGTAGCACCACATTATCAGATCATGGAGTAATTAGACTTAAAAGATTCGTCTCGCAATTCACACGCAATATGTGTAATTAGTTATTTTTTTCGTTTATATTTAATACTCCATGCATGTGTCCAAATATTTGATGTGACAGGGTGAAAAATTTTACTAGGGGATCTAAACAGGGCCATAGCTAGCTTTGCAGTTCAAACGTGCGAATCTCTACTATTATAAAAATTGAATATGTTTTTGCCAGTATTTTGGTACGTCATCCGTGTATGAGACGGTATTTAAGTTCATTTGCTTTTGGAAATACATGATCTTTCACTTTTGGTAATACATAAGGAATCATATAAGAAATCTATTTAAAAAACTCGCTTGCTAATTTGATACGATCGGACTCCTATCTGCAGCTCATAATTTTCTAAAAAAATATATATGTAAGCGAACTCTTACATTGAATTTTATCTTAACTAACCCATATAACAATAATAAGATTAAAATAGACTTTACCCGTTAGAACGTACGGATATTTTTTTTCGAGTAATTAATAAAATACCGGATTAAAAAAACAAGTTGGAAAATCTCTCTAGATCCTTCTTTGCGAGGCATGGTCCCCGGCGTTTTCCACGAGCTGGACGTCCTCCTCCGTCTGACGATCGACCTATATCGCTATTGATTCCGACTCGTGCAATTATTTGGATCGATCATCCCTTAAAAAAAAAAACCGCGAGCGGTCCAGTTTTTCAGTTTCGTCCTCTTCAGTCTCTTATTCGCTAGGGCAAACACAGACAGCGATGGTTCCTGTAGCACAGAGCATCAATCTCTCAACTCCCCTATTTCCCACGACCCTCTGTATCAGAATAAGTTTATTTTTTATCACTCTATTCATTCTAAAATAAATTTATTTTAAGTAATTATTGTATTGAAATTTATAAAAATATAAAATAAATACATTACGAATAGATAAAAGAAGAAATAATAGTATTAGGATTTAAGAAAGTAAATAAAGATATTTTGATATTGGTATAATAGAATGCGTAAAATGAACATATTTTGGAACACGGATTGTCCCGTTGCTGCTACAGACGCCACGACGCGCCACGTCGCATGCACCTGTCGCTACTGTACCCTGCCTGGCTGTCCCTGTGCCTGATTAATTCTTGATTAATAAATTGTCCGCAGTTAATTAGGTCACTTTCAGAGAAGGATGAGCTGCACCCAGTTGATAGGTTTTACAGTAAATGCACTCGGCTTGGTCTGAAATCGGGCATATTTTAGATAATGGATATCACTCCGTCCTCTCCATTCTAACAGGTGTACTCCCTCCATACTCGTAAAGGAAGTCGTTTAGAACAGCGACACGATCTCCAAAACATAATTTTGACTTCTTATTTCTATAAAAATATTTATTGAAAAATGATATATGTATACTTTTATAAAAGTATTTTTCAAGACAAATCTATACATATAATTTTTACATTTTCAAACTCAAGCGTACAATACTTAGTGTTTAGTGAGAAGAGTTTTAACTACCAAGTATCTCTAAACAGAGATTTTCATTTTTCGAGGTGAACCTAGGGAAGAACTGGCATAAAGCTTTGAATTATATTAACAAGAATATATAAAAAAAGTTGGTCCTATAATAAACTTGATGAAACATGTTCGATTTTATTTTTTATTTTTTTTAAAAATCGAGCATTGTTTCACTAAGTAGATCGAACATGTTTCACTAAGTAGATCAAAAAAGTTTCTGTCAGGATTATGGATACCACATACCTAATAGTAGTCGACTAAATCTCGGTAGGACCCACCACGTACTATGTCCTATACGGAAACAACCTACGGATATAGGAGGAGTTCCGCATAAGGAAAGACAACCAGAATTCTACATGGAAACGACAAGGACTACTCGGATTGTATCCATATTGGTTTCCCTAGTTCTACTTGGACAAGGGGACACCTATGGGTATAAATACAAGGCCCCCTAGTAGGAGAGGGGATACAGTCAATCGAGACGGATCAAGACAGAAGATCAACATAGAAGCCAACATACGCCAAGACAAGACGCCGGATATCGACTTCAGGGATAAACATGGCTAGTCCGCTACGGTGTCTCCAGATACTGTCAGGAGAGACGAAAGCGTTATCTCTGATCTCGCCGGGCACGAACTCGAGGAGGAAGACTACCCTGTTGTCGACTACGAGTCAGACCTTCAGACCGCCATGTCGACAACAGTTAGATAGGCTACCCCAAATATTATACTAGTGTGATTATGGTGAATAAGAGCAATATCGGCTTCGGCCAACAGGATGTAGGGTTATTACCTGACAATTCAGGGGCCCGAACCTGTATAAAAATCTCTGTCTCCATCTCTTTTACCTCAGTCTCGCGTATACCCTAGTACCAACTATCCCCATACTATGCAAATACCGGAATAGCGACATCAAACGTCGACAGTTTCAATCTTGTAAAAGGCTGAAACATAATCAAATCACTTGATGAAACATTTTGTTACAACGTATGAAACAACGGTTTCAAAAAAATCGGGCGTTGTTTTCACCCTATATAAAAATAATGTTTTAGCAGAGAATGTTTCAATTCTTAAAAAAAAGTGAAACATGGTCAGATCACTAGATTAAACAATTTGGTTCAACGTATGCAACAAACGATTTAAAGCCATTGCAACACTTAAAACCCATGTACATCAACAAACCACGTGTCCATTAAGATGAACTTATGAAACAGTATCAAAATCCACTGTAATATTTCATCCATACAGAGTAAAACATCACGAGTACACTAGCTGAAACATTGTTGGTGGAAAAAAATTAAAACAAATCCCACTAATAGAATGTTTTCGTTATATCCGGGCAGCTGTTACAACGGTGCGCGAGTGGTGAGGACATATGGTAGAAGCGGCGCACGTGCGTGGGAGGCGAGGCGGAGGCGCCCGGTTTTTTTTTTTTCACCGCATTGGACGCTCGATTTTGAGCATTTTCGATTATTGTGTGGTATATATCAATTCCGGACTCAGACAGCTACTTACACACGTCACGTACATACTAGTTGCAACGTACCGGAGATGCATCGATCGATCAAACCCCAGAAAAAATGATGCGAATCCAGCATATATTTCCTCATGGGAAGCACTGAACAAAGCTGACGTGTTTGGAGGAGGAATATTATCATCTCTTCGATCCCCAGGTCCATCGATGATGCATATATATTCCTCCAAAATCTTGCTTTAATTCGATTCCATCTCCATGATTAGACAATTCACAAAAATTAATTGAATAGCTAATTAAGCTCTCCTGATTAATTGGTCTAGTCAACAGAGAGAAGATAACGGCGATGCGCTGCTGATTCCTCTCTCTGCCTGATCTGCAGCTAGCCTAATTAACAGGATCACGTAATTAGCAAAACCGAAAAGGTTGCATCAGTTTAGCAAGCTTAGCTAGCCGCTGAGTTGAGGTACAGTTGTCGAAGCCGCTTGACGATTAGCGTTAATTAATACAGATTAGTTGAGGTACACTCTCCTGGGTGGTAGTAGTACTGACTCTGTAATTGTGTCTCGTGGATAGGTTAAGGCTATGTTTAGATCCAACTCTAAAATTTTACATCATGTTATATCAAACATTTAAATACTGTATAAAGTATTAAATATAGGCTAAAAATAACTAATTGCACAGATTACGACTAATTTGCAAGGCGAATCTTTTAAGCCTAATTGCTTCATGATTTGACAATTTAGTGTTATAGTAAATATTTACTAATGATAGATTAATTAGACTTAATAAATTTATCACGCGGTTTACTGACGGATTCTATAGTTAGTTTTTTTTATCAGTATCCAAACACCTAATGCGACAACCTATATAATATCTGATGTGACACGCTAAAACTTTACACCGGTGATCTAAACACCCCAAGATGATTTTTGCTTTTTCTGGAAACACTGGGACTCATTCTGTCGACGTTTGATGTCTCGACTACGGTATTTGCATGGCATGGGGATCGTTTGTACTAGGATATACGTGAGACTGAGGTAAAAGAGTCGGAGACGGGGATTTTTATATAGGTTCGGGCCCCTGAATGGTCAGGTAATAACCCTACATCCTGTTGGCCGAAGCCGGTATTGCTCTTATTCATGATAATCACACCAGTACAATATTTGGGGTAGCCTATCTAACTGTTGTCGACATGGCGGTCTGAAGGTCTGACTCGTAGTCGACAACATGGTAGCCTTCCCCCTCGAATCCGTGCCCGGCGAGATCAGAGATAGCGCTTTCGTCTCTCCTGACAGTATCCGGAGACACCGTAGGGTACTAGCCGTGCTTATCCCTGAAGTCGATATCCGGCAGCGTGTCTTGGTGTATGTAGGATTCTATGTTGTGGCTTCTATGTCGATTGTGTTGGGTGTTGATCCTCCTCCCTCTCCTCTTAGGGGGGCTTGTATTTATACCCATAGGTGTCCCCTTGTCCAAGTAGAACAAGGGAAACCAATATGGATACAATCCGAGTAGTCCTTGTCGTTTCCATGTAGAACTCTGGTTGTCTTTCCTTATCCGGAACTCCTTCTATATCCGAAGGTTGCTCACGTATAGGACATGGTATGTAGTGGGTCCTGCCGAGATTTAGTCAACTACTATTAGGTATGTGGTATCCATAACCATGACAGTAGCCCCCGACTTCAATGCAAATGAACAGGTTCATATTCTCAACCGCAGACCTTGGAGTAACTGTTATCGAGCTCATGTGACCGTTCTCAGTGAGTTCAGAGATAACGTTAGACTTCCTTTATCAGCCTCGCGCGGACACCTAAAGGGTTTGTCTGAGTCAATCTCCGACGTCAACTAAGAAAGTACAGAGCATACGACTAAGTCTCCCGTCTTGTTGTAATCGAGAATTTGGATTGAAGTCAAGAAATTTTATCTCGGCGGGTACACCATCTCTTCATTCCGTATTCCTTGTCGAGATCCACCAACCGTTCTTGAGTAATCGAGTAGGCGTAGAGTCTGCGACGGAGCCTTGTCAACATTTGTCGTACTCGCCTTAGTCGATCTTGGTGTAGATCCATAGAGACATGAAGTCTTTGACAATGTCAAGTAGAATTTTCCTGAAATCAATACTCAGAAAAGAATATTAGATAGAAATAGCCTCCGAGCGAATGCTCAAAGGGTGACATGTTATAATATGTATGAAAACCGAAAATGAATTAAACTTACAGACCAATTTTTTGTATATGAGCGTCTTCTCTTTTACCGACTTCGATCAGTCAGTTTGTTGAGTTATACACTCTCCCTAGCCCCCAGCCTTGTCATCGGAGAATCGTTCTCGGAAGATAAGGCTCTTTTACCTTTGACCTACCTCGGTTGAACAAGCACTGATCCTAGCCCCCAGCCATGAAGTTGGAAAATCCATTTCCGATTACACGGCTTGGTTAATACGCACGGCGAGAACTCTTACACGACCAGATCTTACATGGTCTTTTGTTTCTGAAGGATCCGACAAGGCCTTATCGGCTCTGGGCGTCCCCAGCCGAAGTTCCCTTAGGTTCCTCGGAGGCATTGTCAAGACGGCGTAAAGGGACATTAGGATAGGTTTCAATGCTAGGTGTCTTTTGTGGTAAGGGATCTCTGGGTAAAACACTTGGCGATATTGTGTATCTGATATCAACTTTGTTGGAGTAGAGGTAATGGAAGAATCGCTACACCTCTGGTCGAGGACCAGGTGGTAGTCGCAACTCGACCACTAGAAGTAGAAATAGTGGGAGAATCGCTACACCGCTGGTCGAGAACTAGATGTAGTCTAAACTCGACCACTAGAAATAAAGGTAGTGGGAGAATCGCTACACCGCAGATCGAGAACCAGGTATAGTTTAAACTCGACCACTAGAAGTCAGGGTAGTGGGAGAATCGCTACACCGTTGGTCGAGAACCAGATGTAATCTAAACTCGACCACTAGAAGTAAATGTACGAGAGCGCTACGATTGACTGGTTGAGAACTAGTGAGTAGGTGTCTCTCGATCATTTGGAGTCGTGGTATGAGGACCGCTACGCTGCCGGTCGAAGACTAGTCGTAGCTGTTCCTCAACCATCTGAAGTCATGGTGCGAGAGATTGTTACGTCTTAGTAGTTCGAGAACCAGCGAGCGAGTAGAATTATCTCTCGAACACCAATGGAAGTTGCACTGTGAGAGATTGCTACGTACTGGTTCGAGAACCAGCGAGTGAGTAGAATCATCTCTCGAACACCAATGGAGGTTGCGGTGCGAAAGATTGCTACGCACTGGTTTGAGGACCAGCGAACGTGTAGAGTTATCTCTCGAACACCAATGGAAGTTGCGGTGCGAGAGATTGCTACGTACTGGTTCGAGGACCAGCGAGCGAGTAGAATTATCTCTCGAACACCAATGGAAGTGCTAGAGTTGGTTTATTATGTGCGTCTCATGTGGCCAGCATGACTCACGCACCCAACTTGTAGCATATCCGGATGTCCGTTCGCAATCATGTCGGGTGATCAAGCCGACGGTGTTCGCGAGGAATTATCCGTTAACAACCTTTTCTCGAGTAGTCCAGCCATGGCCGATGCTATGAGATAGGTCGTCGGTCTTCGTTGGTGGGTTGGGCGCGACGACTCTGCATTTGTCGAGATCGTTCTCGATAATGCGGTGTACTTGACCAACAACCTACTCGAGTGCTCAATTCTTCCTGAAAAATATTTTCTAGAAGACAAGATATATAGCAGATAATATCGAGTATGTACTCAAAAACTGCATGGATCTTCTAGCATTATCAGGATATGACGAGCAGATGTAAATATCAGGCATTATGTAAACCGTAAACAAGCATAATTTATATGGAAGAAAATAGAGCGAGCCCCCAGTGTTAAACCGTAGTCGATTTAACATCGGGGACACTCGCGCAATAGATTTTGTATAAAAAAAAACATGCTCTAGGTAGACATAATGAATTATTGATCTGACAATATTTTATAGATCGGAAAAAACAGGTACGATTAATTGCATATAAAATAATGCATACCTATGTAGATATATGCTGAATATATCTATAAAATTAGTAGATTAACTTGAAAATTAACCTACTAAATACCTTTGGTTTGTCCGGATGGCATATACACATATAACTAAAGTCACCATGCATGTATGCCGTATGGATGTGTGTTGTCTGATCTTTGAATCTGAGTTGAGCCACGTGTGCATGTGCAGTTGGTAGGAAATCGGTAATTTTGTTGACCGTGTATCCCTTAGACTTACGTGGCCTCACAAGTCTCCTGTCACGGCAAGGGATAATTAGAGTCCGATTCCCACACAGCATACGAGCACACATAGTCGTCTAGGATTCAGGGGATGAGTCGTCCGGTTTCCTCGGTGATGGCGTTGATCTGGCAGCTAGATGGTCAACCGATCGGCTCTAGTGAATTTTCAGAGCAGACACTGTGACCCGAAGATATAGCCGGCGCCGACGAAGTAGTGAACTATTGTCCTCCACGGTCAGCTCAAGTACTCCGATTGGTGAGGTAGATCAATTTGTTGACGATGATGATCTCGATCTCGTCGGGGGAACGTACTTCGTTCGGGTTAGATCTCCCAGAGCCGATGTTGTCGAGTAACTTGTTGTTGGAGAGTTCATCTCTTAAACTCATCTCGTCGAAAACTTGAAGCACCAAAATCCCCTACCTGGCGCGCCACTGTCGATGTTTGATATCTCAACTACGGTATTTGCATGGCATGGGGATCGTTGGTACTAGGATATACGCGAGACTGAGGTAAAAGAGATGGAGACGGGGATTTTTATACAGGTTCGGACCCCTGAATGGTCAGGTAATAACCCTACATCCTGTTGGCCGAAGCCGGTATTGCTCTTATTCATGATAATCACACCAGTACAATATTTGGGGTAGCCTATCTAACTGTTGTCGACATGGCGGTCTGAAGGTCTGACTCGTAGGTCGATAACAGGGTAGCCTTCCTCCTCGAATCCGTGCCCGGTGAGATCAGAGATAGCGCTTTCGTCTCTCCTAACAGTATCTGGAGACACCATAGGGTACTAGCCGTGCTTATCCCTGAAGTCGATATCCGGCGGCGTGTCTTGGCGTATGTAGGCTTCTATGTTGTGTATGTCGATTGTGTTGGGTGTTGATCCTCCTCCCTCTCCTCCTAGGGGGGCTTGTATTTATACCCATAGGTGTCTCTTTGTCCAAGTAGAACTAGGGAAACCAATATAAATACAATCCGAGTAGTCATTGTCGTTTCCATGTAGAACTCTGATTGTATTTCCTTATCCGGAACTCCTCCTATATCCGAAAGTTGCTTCTGTATAGGACATGGTATGTAGTGGGTCCTGCCGAGATTTAGTCAACTATTATTAGGTATGTGGTATCCATAACCCTGACACATTCATCTCCTGACATGTGGAGCACTAGATGTTGTACACCTATCAGATGGTCGGTTAGTATACGCATATCCACAAAAAACAAATTGTACCTTTCTTTCTTTTTTTTTCCCTTTTTAACGTGCATGCAGTCTCCGAGAGTTTGTTAAGAGATATACCCGTTTCACAATACTTAAATAATTTTATTTATCGTTTAAGTTTGACTACTCATAATTTATAAATAAAATTATAACTAAATAAAAGTATATCAGTAAAGTATGTTATATAAATATAAACATATAAATCCCTTTCACCATAATTAAACGGTCTATACTAGCGGTGAAACCAGAGTAATTGGTAGTCAAAATTAACAGTGAAGTGCACGAGGTGATTCCTAGACTTATGTGAATATGTCACCTATGTTTTTGAACCATCAAAATACATTTTTAGGTCTATGAATTTATCTTGGTGTTATATAGATTCAAACATATTTCAACCCGCTTCGTGTGCTGACGTGGCATGTCACAGTGATGCCTATGTGTCACTAGAATCTACGTGCCAGTCGTATAAAAAAAGTAAATTAAGAGAGAGAGAGAGAGAGGAGAAAATGATGTTTTTAAATTTTGAAAAATTAAAATTAAAAAAAGAGAGGGGAGAAAAAAAACATTTTCAAAGGCGTCACCATGTCATGCCACGCCATCGTGTGGAGCGGCTTGGAGCCGTTTGGACTTATATGATACCCATGACAATTTTGTAGACCCGAAAATGTATTTTGAGAACCAACAATTTATATGACACACCCGCGACTACCATTACACTTTACTCCAAAATTAAATATTATAAATCAGAAAGGAGCATATTTCTTGCACTTTTTCCCTCGTGCAACAATGTTGTACTATTATTTCACCAACATTTATGACAGTGTCAAATGTTTACAACTTTAGATTTATAAGTGAGATATAGGACTGCAAATTTGAGTTTGGTTTTAAAATTGGGCGACGACCTATCTTCTCTAATGGTTTTGACTTTGGTACCTATAGCAAAGGTTGGAGCAGGACAAGGACTATAGATTATGCAGATCTTGTCAAACTTGTATGGAGATGTATTGCCATTTCTGTGTTTAGGTTGGTGTTCTAGTTAGTTATCATATTTTCCATCAAATTATATTTTTCAATTTACAGACGTTTTGAAGTAGTTTCTTCGAAACAAAGCATGGAATGAATTCCATTATCTAAAAAAATAATTGCAATTTTCTACAAAAATAAGCTAAAGAAATGGGTAACTTATAGAAAATCCAGGTTTTACAATGAAAGTTGCTAAAACTCTTAGGTATCAAACACATGTGCATATAACCTCAAGTTTTACAATCGCTCTAATTAATGTTTTCTTCTGCAAAAAACAACTATCATTCAAACTCAAACAACAACATATCGGACACCCATTTACTCTATTTTTATGCCACAACATTTATGTTGCTCTATTCAGCTATTTTGTTATTTCAAACAATATTGTTTCAAAAATGCTAGGATTCTGTTTTGCAAATCCTTATAACCATAATATGTTTATTTATCACTAGCGATGACACGTATTTGGTAACTTTGACAACAATATTTAGAACTTTCTGAGAAAATTTCTTTAAGAACATGTGATGGAATGGGGCCTTGTTGGGACATTGAAGAAGTTCCTTTTTTTTTAAAAAAAAAAAGTACATTATCATTAATTTGACTGCGGGACCCTACATGCTATGGTGATATTAAAATAGAAAAAGAAAATGTTTTCAAAGGAGCTTGAATACTCCATAGGTTTGAACTTTGAAGAGCGTAAGGTCCATCCAAGAATTCCTCCATGCATGGGGTCTGAGCTCATGTAAGAATCTCTCTAAATTTTATTGGAATTATCATAAAGGTATTTCTTTGTTCCAAAGTCATAACTGGAACTTTTAGGTCACCATTCCTTACAATGAAGGTCAAGAGTCCATATCTTTATATTTATAGACAGAGATAATATAATGCAGAGACTATCTAATTATAGTACTGTACGTATGTAACTATTTCGAGGACAAATTAAAGGCCGTAAATCGGGAATAGTCATGTTATAAGGTCTGATGGAGCACACCTGATCAGATGCTTAGCTCTATCCAAATTGTTTCCCTTATATTTAATTGTTGGATTAAGGATATTTGATTTAGAGTCGAAAAAATATGGGTAATTAATTGTTTTGTGAAGTTTGATTTCCAGCACTTTCCTATCCTGCTCACGTTTTCGTGTCTCACGTTACTCTGAAAGAGAAACTCTTGTCCTTTCTATCAATAAAAATGATCGGATAACACACTAAACATCCACCTGTAACTGTTATTGCACGGTGTTTCCTTTTTTTTTCGCTCAAGTGTGCCAATTAAACATGAGTGGATTTCTTGCAACCACAATTATGTAAATCGCTCCTCCGTCCTCACCATTTCTTTTCCTAGGATCTGACTAAGCATAGCCCTTAAAATTGAAATTTGATTATGAATGGCTCTAAATGCATACCGTATGATCTAAAAGCATTTTTTTCCAGTATATAGAAAACACACATACATCATAAAATATATCCCTTAACACACGCTCAAACGCTTATGCTAACCATAATCCATAATCCCTAATCTAAGTAAGGCCCTGTGTGATTTAGTTTAAGATGATTATAATCTATATTATTAGGAGTAAGCTAGCTGAAACAAATAAGTAGATTATTATGATAAATTATTATAATCTATAAACTAGATTAGTATAATCTAATAATCTCATCTGGATGAGCTTTTTTTAGATTATTGGGTGGCTAAAGACCCACTACCTTTAGAGATGCCTCAAATAATCCAGAGAAACAAACAATTTGTAGCTTATTTTATGTCAGCTTATTATAATTCAGCTTAGAGTAATCTGAATTTAGATTACAATAATCTTAAAACTGAAAGGAACATAGCCCAAATCACTTGAAAGCGTGTCTATATAAAAAATATTTTGCTAACCTCTCACTAAATCGCTATTGACAGTATACTCATTTTTGTATGATATTTTAGAAATAATGACTATGGGTAGAGTGTTGTATCCACAACTCCATCACCATATCTTGTGTGTTTCTAATTGTGTTGCAAAATTAGTGTGGGAAATAACAACTAATTACATCTCAAGCATGATTTGAGATGGTGCAGGAATATCAAATCTGATCTCTTTCATTACTTGGTTAGAAATTAAAAACAAAAACAGATTACATGAAGAGATTAAATACAAAAATATTATTATGAAGAATAAGAAAAAATGTTATAAATTATAAAGACATTAACAACCATCTCGACAAAATAAATTTGGAGTAAGAATTGCACAAACTACATATATACACAGTTGTCCCAGTTCAGATCCACACTCAAAGTGCAAAATCATATTTCGATTCCATCAAAGATGGATTAACAAATAACAAAGACTTGATGATATATCCGAGCAGCCAGGCAATGCTTATTTGTCGGATATGTATCTTGAGGAATATATCCGGTAGTATCTGCAATTGGAACCTTCTTTTTCTTGAAGAAAAATTTCAATTGAGAACTTGCTACACACGGCATCTACCAAAATCATAATCTGTTTTTTTCTTCTGATGGGCCATTATCCGTGTTTGATTGTTTTCAAGTCAATGAAGATAAACATCATAATCTTTCAACTTGATCGAATAAACTGCATAAACCAAAACATTTTTTCCATAGAAACTACTAGTACCTACGAATCATTATTAAAAAAAAAAGATTCAAAATCCAAACTACACATGTACGAGACAAAAAATTACTCCCTCCCTCCAAAAATATAATTACTTTCAACATTCATATTTTGTTCTAAAATATAATTAACTCTTCGCTTAAATCTTTATCTGAAACAATCACAACCATCTTTTGATTTCATCCATCTTATTAATTTCCGTGAAAAACATAAGAAATGTGTATGAATCGTTATGGGAAAAAAAAAAGGTTGAGATCTACTCCTAGCTAAACACAAGACAAGCAGCTGCGGAAGAGGCAGTCAAAGACGTTATCATCATCATTATTATTCTTGTTACCGTTCATTGGCTTCTCTGATGTGTTTTACTGCGTCGTACTTAGTAGTAGTAACCCTTAACCTTGGGGCTAAAATTAGCCGCATGAGATCCGGGGCCAGTGCGTGGACCGCCAGGTGGGGCCCACTGGCCGGTGACGTGTGCCTCCCCTTCCCTTCGCTTGGCGATGCGATGAGATGGAGATGGAGATGGAGATGGGGTCCTCCTCTGACCGAGGCTCGCGCCTCCCGATTCTCCCTCTCCCATCCCAACTACCTACCCACACGCACACCCCCTTCCATTTCTTTATCTCTCTCTCTCTCTCTCTCTCTCTCACTTAAATAATCTTTTTACAAATTACTAACTTTTTTACTTACCAAAACCCTAAATTAGTTTTTCTTACAATGGACAGCTTTTGGCATTGGCAGTGCCAAAATGATCATCTTTCCAAAATGATCGTCTTTCTCAGGCAGTCCTGATTCTCACTGAGATTTTAAGAATATTTATTTATAGAATTAAAAATAAATTAGAAGAAGAAGCTAAAAAAACTAACTTTTGTAAAAACAAAATGGGAACAGGGCTAGACCTTTTCCAAATCATGGACTTCCTTGAACACAATAATTTCGCATGATTTTTTATAGGATTCATCTCATCCACAATGTCTATAAATTTTTTTTTTGTTCGAAAGGAGGCAAATTTCACGTGCATGGGTTGAACCTAGCATCTTTGTGTGGTAGACATTCTTAAATATTTATATATTTAGAATGGCTAGGTCTTCTCTCTAGATTTCATAGAAAAAAAATTCAAAAATGAAATAGTTTGCCACTAAAAATGATATCATTATTTCAAGGTGCTATATGAATAAAATCATTCTTATCTTGTGAATATATCACAATACAATTTACAAATAACTCGTTCTAAATTTAATTTATAAAAAACTGTATCTGCTGTGTGTTAAAAAGTCACCGGCACTCTTCCAACATCACTAATTTATTTGCCACACAAAAAAAAATTTGGTTTATCATTAAAATCAAATCAAGATTATTCACTTTATTTTTTTCATAATTTAAATAAAAATGTTTTTTTCATAATTTAAATGAAAAAATAAATTTAAAATTCGTTAGAAAGAAAAACCCAACTATTTATATAGCCAACGCTCCTGCGAAAGCGATCGCCGGTCTCACATCTCCCTTTGTTCACTGTTTCTCATTCACCATTCGCCTCCTCCTCTCGAGGGAGAGAAGAAAAAAGCTAACGCCGCCGCAAGAATCCAAGAAGGAGAAGAGAGAGAATTTGATCTCTTCCTCTCCTTCCCCGAGGCTCTGAGGCGAGGTAGGTTGTCGCGGGATCAATAATGGTGGCCATCGAGGCGGCGGCGGCGGCGGCGGCGGAGAGGGGCCCGATCCGGGCGGTGGCGGAGGCGGAGGCGGAGGCGGAGGCGAAGGTGGTGGATGTGGAGGGGAAGGAGGAGGAGGAGGAGGAGGCGGCCAAGGTGGAGGAGGAGGAGGAGAGGGAGTACAAGAGCGACATGAGGAAGCTGGAGGAGCTCATGTCCAAGCTGAACCCGCGCGCGCAGGAGTTCGTGCCATCGTCGCGCCGCGCGCCGCCGCCGGCGGCGGCGCAGGCGGCGGGCGGGCTGTCCGCCGACGCGCCGGTGTTCGTCTCCGCCGCCGAGTACTTCGGCGGGGCCGGCGCCGGAGCCGGGCAGCTGCAGGTGGGCGGCGGCGGCGGCGGCGGCGGCGGCGGGAGGGACTCCAGCAGCGACGGATCCAGCAACGGCGGCGGGCAGCCGCAGAATCGCCGGGTCGGTGAGCTGAACGAGATTGTTGTTTTGGTCGCCTCTGCAGCTACGCGGATTGATTTGACCGGATATGGTTTGACCTTTTTTGCATTGAGTTCGTGATCGCGTGAGGATTTGGTGATTTACGCATTGCGATCGCCTAGAATGACGGGGTTTTAGGCCACGGTGATCATTTTTGTTCCTTCTTTTGTTTGTCTTCTTTTGCAAGATTCTTTTCTCCTTTTGTCTTGTTTTTTTTTTCAAAAATCTTGTGTTAAAATCGCAGTCTTTGAGATGATCATCAAATAAAAAGGATCTTTTTGCCAGTAAAAAGAACAAAAAATTCAAGGACATAATCGATCGGATCGTGTTACTTTGATTTCAGATGTTTGATCGGTAGTAATCAGGAGGCTAGGGAGTGTTTAATGATCTGTTGTGGTTGTACGCTGGTTGATGAGGATTTGATTTGTGTATTTATTTTTTGATGTGATATGAGCACTGTGCTTGATGTCTACTAGGATTGGTTTTTGTGGACCTACATTTTTCGGCTGTTGATTCTCAGAACAAACACAAGTGTACTGATAATTGTGTGCATATTGAATTATTGATTGATTGACTCTGGTGGTGCTATGCTTTCATGATCAATTGACCCTGGCTTGGTTGTAACAGAGAAGGAGTGGATTCAACCAGGGAAGGAGGAGGACGGGAGGCCGGACACGACGCGCCGATAGGGAGGATAGTGTGCGGAGGACCGTCTATGTCTCTGACATTGATCAGCAAGTGAGCAATCTAAAGAGAGTGGTGTGTTTGATGTGTGTTGTTTTTGTATTTTTTTGCTGTCTGATCATCTTTTTGTTTCCTCTCTAGGTGACTGAACAGAAGCTTGCCGAAGTGTTTTCTAACTGTGGACAAGTAAGTTATGATATTCTTGAGGAGATGTGTTACTTTATGTTACTCCCTTGATAATGTGATTTCTGATGCTCGTAATGGTGTGCCTTCCATTTTCATGTGAAACATAATGGATAAAATTGTTATCTGCCCTCTTGGTTTCAGATTTTGTCAGCAGATAGTTTTATGGTTTGCTTGGCACGGTCTTTAAAATAAGATACTTGACTGCAAACTGATAAATAGCTGCCTTTACCGATTGGCATTCCTGTGGCAAAGTATAAGCTTGTGCTACAATTGAATTCCTCTGCACCATCTGTTTTGAGACGTGAATTGATGCAACCAAGAAGATAACTGTTATTTCGAATTATGTGTTTTGTCTCTGTAGTATTTTTGGAAGGTGAAATTAAAACATTTGATGATTCGGTTGTAATTACTTGTTAGTTTGGAGTCGCTGTTTAGCACCTTCTTTTAGAGTGCGAAGATGAATGCTGTATTTCAACATATAAAAGTTCCCTGTTTGTATAACTAAATGGAGGCATAGCAGAGTGCTGACACATCATATTTACAATGTTCGCATGTGAAAGGTTAATCTGCTGTTTGTCAATGGTTATTTATCTTTATGACTACAAAAGTGATACATGTATTACTGCAAGAATGTTATAACACCAACTGAATCGGAGTCATCTATGACTATATGACTAAAAGAACAAGTCTTTCAAAACAAATTCATATCTTTTTTTGACTATAATGTATGTTACTTTTTTATCTGTTATTGATATCAGGTAAACACCTTTCTGTCTATGGATCCAATTGACTGTTGGATGGATAACTTACACTCATATTTCTTTACCTGTAGGTGGTAGATTGCCGTATCTGTGGTGATCCACACTCAGTCTTGCGTTTTGCTTTCATTGAATTTGCTGATGATGGTAACACCTTCACAACTATTGTTTATTTTGTGTATAGATAAACAGCAATCATAAAGTTATCCTTTCTTGTGTGCAGCCGGTGCAAGGGCCGCACTAACACTAGGAGGAACCATGCTTGGTTACTACCCTGTTAGAGTTTTGCCTTCCAAAACAGCTATTCTGCCTGTGAATCCTAAATTTCTTCCTCGGGTACGATAATTATTGGATCACATAGTTCAAGTCTACCTGTAGCTTACTACCAGCATTCCTTTTACACATCAACAACATGTAATGCTCTTTTCTGTACAGACGGAAGATGAAAAAGAAATGGTCTCAAGGACTGTATATTGTACTAACATAGATAAGAAGGTACGTGAGTTTATATGCATGTCATTTTGATAATCCTTAAGGACCCTTAACATGTTAGATCTTGAAATTTAGAGTATAGTGTTACATTGTGCTGTGCTGTACCTGTTCAACAGAATTTTGATCTTGGTCACTTGTGTTTAATCCAATGAGCATTCTAAATGATTATGCGGTTCAATAAATCCTACTTAAGCAACATCATCTGCTTACATATTCTAAAATGAGCTGAGGCTGATATACATGTTTCTAATATGTTGATTCTTGATATTTTCTCTGCTGAAATTCTGCACTAGTTTTAATGACTATTATTTCGCGCCGTTGTTAACACATGAACATTGCAAGCAATGGACCCATGATTTAATGCATAACTTTTACTCCCACATTGAATTGAGGTCTTGTTTGTTATGGAATAATATAGTATGTACTTCTGTACTACTTTAGATGCCGTTATTCTTTATTCATCTGTCCTTTCCCCTAAAGTCTTTATGTGTGCCCAGTGAATATATTGATTTTGAAGTGATACCAAGTGTCTTCAAGACAGATACTTAAGTATGTAGATATTCAGAAAAGGGTAGTGTGATATTTTTTTTTTCTTTCAGTGCCTAATTGCCAGATTTCATGATAATATGGGGTCTCAGGCTCATCACATTGTTTTTTAGATTATTTTTTTCAAAAAAGAACTAACCATATGATTTTCTTTTCCCTGTGGTACAGTAATATTGACCTGCGACTGAGTTTGTGTATGTTCTATTCTCCAAGAGTCAAGCTGCTTTACATAATTGTCTTCCTAACTGTGCAGGTTACAGAAGAAGATGTAAAGATTTTCTTTCAGCAGCTTTGTGGGAAGGTGTGCCACATAAGTACATAAAACTTGCTTTTCTCTTTCCTTTAGACCTTCTGCTGAAACTAACAGTACCTTGCACTGTTCTGTCAGGTTTCTCGGCTGAGGCTCCTTGGTGATTATGTGCACTCGACGTGCATTGCATTTGTTGAGTTTGCTCAAGTAAGTAGAGCAAGGTTTCTCAGTGCTATAATTTTGTAGTACTATACTCATAAAGTGCATTCCAACCCATGACTTGGTAGTTGTTCAGTGTGTTTGAAACGCCGATTCGAATGTTATTGTTTTGCAGGCAGAAAGCGCCATTCTAGCCCTGAACTATAGTGGAATGGTTCTTGGCACACTTCCTATCAGGTAAAGAGTAAATCCAATGTTTTGAAGTTGATGCAGGAGCATCATGAAGAATCATTATTTGCTTAGCCCCATCCATTCTCCATTGTTGCAGGGTGAGCCCTTCGAAGACACCCGTGCGTCCGCGGTCGCCTCGCGTGATGTCAAACTGAGTCCGGGTTGTTCCTGAAGCTTGAGGCTGTCACCAATGGCAGGCAGAGCTTGAAACTCTAGTCATGGCGTTTAGAAATGCTGTCGCTTCGCGGAATCGGTAACTGCCGTTTCTGAGAGTATCATCTCATCATCTCTTAGGTCCAAGTAGAAGGCCGACCTGCTGATGTTCGTCTGTTCAGAGACCCATCTGTATGTTGGGAGAGGCTACATTTTCGTTTCTTTTGTTCAGTATGCTATGTTCAGTATCCTATAACAGCCTTTGCAGGCAATTCCGACAATAATATCTACGTATTTTCTGTCTCATTCACACTGTTCATGTGAATATGTGATAGTTGAAATTCCATATCTGACGGTGAACTTAGGGTTTTATTTTTCATTACTAGTGAAATTGAAATGATTAATGTGAAAATTACTCAAAAAATTTATGGGCCCTTTCCTTTGGATCGAAAGAAATTCAAGGGAATTTTAAGGATGATAAACCTTGATTTTTTTTTTCTTAAATGCGATGTTTGGAACAAAGAATTTTAGCAAGTCAAATTCCCTATCCTATGCATCGAGAATTTTACCGTGACCTCAAGCCCCATTTTATTTTTCGTTTGAGGAATCCAATGCGTCTTTTAATCTCTTTCTCTCTCTTAATTCCATCAAATTTCTATGGTTATATTTCTATAAACTACCCAAACGCAATACCCCAAAATTCTTGTGTTTTGAACTCTAGCTGGGTTTGCGCATGTTTGATATTCTAGTCCTGTGTTTTTCGTATTTTTCAAATCTTGCGTTCCAAACGTGCCCTTGATCGTTATTTTTGTCTTCAAGTTCTCGTTTTGTGCTTGACGTGTTCTTGCTGACCTAGCTGCTTCTGTCAAAATGGATATGATATGTGGAGCACAATTTTGCTTTTACGAGCCACCTACCTGTATATAACTTGTAAGTTCACCAAAAAGAAAAAAAATCGGAAATATGATGCTGTCATTGCTACGCGGGCGAGTATCGTGCGTGATTTGTACGCTTGATCGGTCGTCATCGTCGAAAACGGGACATGGTGACCGCTACTAGTCGGGTCCACGTGCCAAGTTCTCCAGATGACAAAAATGTTTCTGGTTTTTGTTCCTGACGCGCGTGCACAGATCGACGTCGACATGCGACAGATCTTTTAAGGGGATATGGACGTATATTCGAAGTATTAAATATAGTCTAATAATAAAATAAATTACATAATCGTTTGTAAACTGCGAGATAAATTTATTATGCCTAATTAATTTATCATCAGCAAATGTTTACTGTAGCACCGTATTGTCAAAACATAGAGTAATTAGGCTTAAAATATTCGTCTCGCAAATTAGTCGCAATGCGATTAGTTATTTTTTAACTTATATTTAATACTTTATGCAGATGTTCATACGTTTAATGTGACAGGGTAAAAAATTTTAGGGTGAGATTTAAACGAAATGACTCAATAGGTAAACAGTGTTTTGAACAGTAAAGATAATGTGCCTATTATTATATTGACGAATGGGCGAATAATGGGCTTAGAGACAAACAAAATCAGCCCACCATATATTAATAGCATGTTCTTTTCAGGCTTTCAGCTACTTTACCAGAATAGTACCACGGATTATTCACTCTACGCCACTAAAAAATATTTTTTTTCCTAAAAAATATACTTCTACTGCATAATGTAGATCTCTTACTTCTTAATTTTATTTCTTCAATTATTTAACTTACCCCTATACTTTTAAGTAGATAAAATCTACGACAATAATCCAGTAAATGATAGTATGTTTCAAACTAGGCCACACCATTTGGAACACCTAAAACTCAAAACTAAGGGAAAATAACAAAACAATATGTTTCAATGTCCGGGTACGACATCTCTACTATCTTTAAAAGGGGAGCCATCCTCCTCTTCCCTGCTTGCGCACAACGCGCTCAAAAAAAAAAGAACTCCTGGTCCCCCCCCCCCCCCCCCACTGCACTCACACATAAAGTAAAATCGGGCCTATTTAGAGGAGCTTCTAACAGCTGCAACTTCTCGTAAAATCTCCAGTTGCCAGAAGCTCCTCCAAACAGTCCAGCTTTTTATCCAGATTCTGAGAATCTGTAGTTGTAGAATCTGGAAAATAAACTAGAAGTCAGAAGCTGGGTTTCCTAGCTTCTTCAGATTCTCACCAGCTAGCTTCTCAGCAGCTGCTTCTCAGAATCTTCGGTGGTGTTTGGATCCAGGGACTTAACTTTAGTCTCTGTATTTAGACACTAATTTAGAGTATTAAATATAGACTACTTACAATACTAATTACATAAATGAAAGCTAATTTGTGAGACAATTTTTTAAGCCTAATTAATCTATAATTAGAGAATGTTTATTGTAGCATCACATAGGCTAATCATGGATTAATTAGGCTCAATAGATTCGTCTCGCGAATTAGTCCAAAATTATAGATGGGTTTTATTAATAGTCTTCGTTTAATATTTATAATTAGTGTCCAAATATCCGATGTGATAGGGACTTAAAAGTTTTAGTCCCATCTAAATAGGGTCTTAAGCTCCCCCAAACAGGTTCCCTCACCGCTTAGGCATGCATCACGTACTCTCGCATAAAAAAGAAAACTCCAAATAAAAAGTAGTTAGTTAAGAAATATTTTCTCCGTCCAAAAAAAATCCAACCTAGGGCTCCTTCTATTTACGGAGGGAGTACACTCAACCTATTCACAGTGTTATAGGCCCATTGCAATTTTTAGGTTAGATACATAACCAGTCTAATTATAGTGGTATATGGGACTATTCCAATGCAGAGGCATATATTACTAGTAGAATAACATAGGGTTGTAAGATGTAAATGGAAGAATCCAAATGGTTTATCATTTCATAGGAATTTTAAAGGAAAGTTAGTATCCTATAAAAGTCATATGTTTTTTTTCTATAAACCAAAGAAAGTGTACAGCATTTCTGAATGGCTAGAATTATGGGCTTCCCAGCGAGGAAGTTAATGGGCTCAAAGTATTTCTGTCCTGTCCAGGACGGATGGAAATGGACTCAAATGTCCATCAAGCCCGAAGAATGGGTCTAAAGTATGGATGGCAGGCCGAGCAGAAGACACATCAAGAAATGGGTAGTTCAGTTCATAGATGACGAAGTAAAATATCTACAAATAGCACATACTCCATCTGTCCCGTAAAAAAATCAATCTCCGATTTTAGATTGGTTTTTTAATGTAACAGAGGAAGTATAAAATTATGCACTCAAATGAGATATTAAAAAAAGAAACAAATGTTACGAGAAGCATTTCTTTTGACCATCTAGAATGATATTAGAAGTGTCATGGATACTCTTCAGTTTCGTAATCTGAATTACTGGAAGTGCATTCAGTGACTTAAAAAAGGACTTAACAATTTTTTAAGGAGCAACACTACTAGTCAAACCCAGTAGTTAATATTTTTTTTATAAATGACAAGATCAAAAGATATTTACATATGGAGAAACTCTATAGTCTATATTGTGTTTCTTTGGAATGGTTGGGATCTTCTCCTTGCGCACGTAAAATGGAGCGAGTCATTAATGTGTGACTAATTAATTATTAGTTAAAAAAACTTTAAATTTTTTCAAAAAAACATACTATTTAGCAGTTTAGTAAACGTATGCGTAGAAAACGAAAGAGGAAAATTTAAGAAAGGGGAGAAATGAATACACCCTAAAACCATTTGTTTCTGCTCATCCTAAAGTATGCAAGAGAACCTTCATTTTAACAGTGGGCAATCTTTGCTGAAAGGTAAGGCATTTCGCTGCTTTCATATGTGCCAACAGGACCAGTAGAATCTCTAGAAAGCCCTTTCTTAATACGCAAGGACTATCATTTGATAGAAAGACAGAGATGTGCTCCATGTAATAAATCTGCTATAAGCACATTGAAAGAAGAGGTGTGTTCCGGTTTCCCTCACCTGAGATGTGCTCCATGTAATACTTCTGCTATAAGCACATGTCAAGTCTGCATCTTGCGGTGCACAATGCTTTTAGTCTGTCGTTTAAAGATGCAAACACAGCCGCTGTCACCACTGATGCAAATTCGAAGCGTTCAGAATCAAGCTTCGTAGAATGATTGGTCCATATTTTATTTTGGATCGGGCTGCAAAAGCCAAATGAGTCCCCCCTTGACATTTACATCAAGTACACAACCAAAAGAAAACGTGCGAGCAAAAAAAAGAGTCTCCAGAATTCACTAGCATCGGCGAACGTACTAGTTAAACATATTCACCATCTCATCATGGAAGGAGTTATTGATGATTGATTGATTGCACCTGCTGGACAATCTAGCCTGTGTTCTGCATGCCGGCAGCAATGCCCTTCATCGTCAGGATGAGGGTGTCCTCCAGGCCAGGTGCGTACTCGCTCGCAGCGTTCAGTTGGACCAGCTCGGCAGGCTGGTTGCTGTCGACGAACTCCTTCGACAAGGCCGGCTGCGGCATCACCTCGAAGCTAGGGTCCCTTATCCGCTTCAGGGTGTAGGCTTGGCAAACGTTCAAGGTAGTGATGTACGACTCACGCAGCCGCAGACGCTGCTTCAGGTAAGGATCCCCTTCCAGAATATCCTTGTGACCGGCAACCTGCAGATGATTTCAATGTGTCAAGGGCACTAACTTCTCAGATCTCAGTTGTCGCAACTTAGACTGCGAAAAGATTCAGTGATGATATGATGTGCACTCTTATTTAAAACATGGAGTTTGTTTTTATGATTCAGAATGCCTAGGTGTAGTTCCAGATTTGTCTTCAGTATAATTTTCAAACAGAAATCTTTTGATGATTTCTTCAGGATCATATCATCCACATCAAACAGGATCATATATATCTCAAGGAAAAACTCTAAAAGAACCACTGGTGTGGGTTAAAGCCAATATCTGGTGATAAAAAGAAAGGTGCAGCTTAAATGCAAGCAAACTTAATATCTAAGTATAGCCCATTCTTATTCTAGAGTAGTTTACCTGAAGGAGTAGCTGTTTTGTCTCTTCAAAGTTGTTTCTCAGCTGCTCTCCAAAGGATTGCAGATCACCTGCCACAAGCAATTTGTCATATAAAGCAGCAATTCCTGGATCTCCCTTGGCGAAAACCATCTCAAGCAAGTCCAAGGTGACCCTGAAGAATGGCCACTCATTGTACATTTCTTTCAGTGTATGGATGTTCCTGATATCCTTCTGCATTATATGTTTGAACGCTCCGCCAAATCCAAGCCATACAGGAAGATGAAACCTAGTTTGTGTCCAAGCAAAAATCCAAGGAATTGCACGGAGCGATTCAATGCCACCACTAGGCTTTCTCTTTGATGGTCGGCTACCAATGTTCATCCTGCCATATTCTGTCTCAGGTGTTGCCTGGAACAGCAGATGGACACACACATGTCAGAATTTCATGTTCATCACCAACATCTAGCTCAGATAAGAGATAACATAAAGCACGAAGTGACTGACAACAGAGAACCAAAATATGTATGCAATCCCTTCTATATGGTAGTTCTTAGTCGATTAACACAGGCAAGAGAATGTGAAGGTGCACCTATTGATGGAGAAGGAGCATGAAGGTGCACCTATTGATGGAGAAGGAGCATATCTCTACATTGGTATTTGATCCCTTGTCATAGTTAAGTAAAATTGCAAAAAACTGTGGACATGAAGCTTAGAAAAATTATCATGGCCTACACACATTTGTCATGCAACTTCGCATCAGACCACACGCTCTATGCAAACTGCAAAGAACTCATGAGTATATCTAATTAGCTTAGAGAATGGTCTTGTCAAGAAGCCTTGAAATTAAGCATAAATTTACGCCAATCGGAACTGCAGCAGATTTTATGGGAAAGAATTCAGAATAGAGGTGAACTTACCGATCGGAAGTATTCAACAAACCGTGGCTCCTTGAAGACGATTGATCGATATTCATTTGTTGCCACAACAGCCATCTCATCCATTAGAGCACGCCATTCTGGTTTGGGGGAAATTGGAGGATGCATTCCATGCTCAAGAGTAGCTGCAGTAAAGCGCTGCAGAGTTCTAAAGCACAAGTGTTCCTCTCCAAACGAGTGTTCAATAACCTCGCCCTGTACTGTTACACGAAGTGATCCATGTATCGTGTCTGGTGGTTGAGATAATATGGCAAGATGACTGGGACCACCTCCTCTGCCAACTGTTCCACCTCTTCCATGGAACATTGTCAACTTTACACCATAATGCTTTGCCACCTTGACAAGCTCCTCTTGTGCTTTGTACATTTGCCATGCTGCAGAAAGACGACCAGCATCCTTGCCAGAGTCTGAGTATCCAATCATGACCTCCTGCTTGCCATTAATCCTATTCATGTACCAGTCTATTGAAAATAATCGTGCCACCGCTGCTGGAGCTGCTTCAAGATCTGCAAGTTTCTCAAATAGGGGAACAACTCGCAGAGGCTGTTTTATATGGCACTCCCGCTGTAGAAGCTCCACAGCAAGCACATCAGATGGTGCAGTTGCCATTGAGATGATGTAAGCACCAAAACAATCTGCCGGGAGCTCAGCAAGGACGTGAAATGTTCCTAAAACATCAGCAATTTCTTCAGTCTGAGGAAGATCAGGACCAAACAAAGGACGTTTGCCCCTTAGTTCGGACAAAAGCCAATCCTGGCGTTTCTCCTCAGACCATTCAGCGTAAGATCCAATCCCAAGATATGTAGTTATGGCATCAAGGACATCAGTGTGTCGATCAGACTCCTGCCTTATGTCAAGTTTTACAAGAGCCAGCCCAAAAGTTGATACTTGACGCAAGAAATCAAGAAGGCTTCCATCAGCTATAGGTTTGTCACCACAAGCACATAATGATCTGTAGCACAGCTCAAGCGGCTCCAGAAACTGCAAGATAGGAGGGTGATAACTGAGTACTATAAGTACAACAATGACATTCACAATGATACATATAAGATAAATAGGATTACCTCTTCAACATTAGTAAACGTTGCCTCCTCTGGAATTTCAGAAACTCCAGTTGTCAATAGATGGCGAGTACGTTCACGGGTATAGTACAATTTATCCCTGACACCACCAAGTATGACACGATAAGGCTCATTTGGAGGAATTTGCTTCCAGAATTCTGCACCGTTAACATTTCTCAGTAAGAGGCAAATTTAGTAGGCATTTGCTAAAAAATAGTACAAATCAGTCAATTATAAAATCATGCATGACTTTCACCCAGGTTGATCAGCTAAATGAGTAACAAACCGAGGAAAAATGAAATGTAGTTAATCAATGTAGTTATGCCGGGAGTTGATGCATCCATATTAGACATAAAAACGTCCAGTCCATTTTAGTCCATCACTGTAGTCAACTTGATAAATGTTTTGAGTAGGGATTTCACAGCCTCTGGAAGAACAATGTCAGCCTAATTATATTTGGCTAAACAAATAATTTCTTTATATTAAAGTTCTAGTGGATTCTGAACTAGCAGATGCATTTTTCAAATTAACCTGACTAATAATTCAACACTGGTATCCACAATATACACATTACAATTGGCAATTGGCAAGCACAATTTTCAAGTGTAAAATCACCTGAAGATTTTACAGTACAGGTGAACTCTGATAAAAATTAAAGGAAAGATGGCAGATCTTATAGACAAGCATATGAGGTGGCTATGATAGAAAAAGAGGCTAAGAAAATGATATATTGGTCATTAAAAAAATGCATGAACATCATATTAGAACTCTATCTGAAAACTTGAAAATGGTTACTTCATATGCTAAAAAGAGAAGGGCAAGCCGACCAAAAGTACAGCTTTTCCTTCAGACTATAAAATGATACACAAATCAACAAATGCACAGGCCGACCCAAAATTCATTATCACCACAGTTATGGTATTGTTACCTATATAGTGCTTTGCAGCTTTTCTGGAGGAGCGATGCAAATCATCTGCACGAATTCGAAGTTCATCACTGCAGCGCCACATAGAGAGCTAGGAAAACATATTGCATTGTTAAAACTTAGAAATCAGTATTGCAGTACTTTTTTAAGAACAATGAAAATAAGCAATTCTGCTGTACCTCAAACATCAGATCTTCTATCTGAGAGAAGTACAGGTTAGCAGCCATCATTCTTGCCAACAAGCATACATCTCTTGTAACCTCTGGTGTAACTCTTGGGTTTCCTAGAAAACAAGTCAGTTTTAGAGTTCAACTTCTTCTAACAGACAGGATTACAGGAAGCAGAAAAGGCTGCAGTTATCTCAAAAAATATATTTAGACAAGTGAATAATACAATTATTTGAAAAAAATGGAATCTTTGTTGACTTAAAAGTGTGGAAGGGGAATAAATAACCAATTGCTAGAACTAATACCATGATGTCACTAAGAGGACAAACAAGCCAATTTTCTGTCAATAGCACATGTGAGCATGTGACAGATCTCAACCAAGTTCTGTTTTCCTTTCTAAACAAAAATGGATGTATAAGTTAGGATAGGAGAAGATACCATCACGGTCACCACCCATCCAGGATGAGAACTGGATGAGAGGAGCATTGTAAGGAAGACGCTCATTAATCCCAATATTTTTCAGAGCAGTATCAATGCGGCGCAAGAACTTTGGTACACCCTTCCATATAGTTTCATGAAAATAACTCATCCCGGCGCGCATTTCATCCTGAGGAGTGGGAGGAGTCCTGCGGATTTCATCAGTTCTGAAAGCTGCTTGAATCTGTGAAGCGTGTTAAACCACACAATCAGAAAGGCATGATGAGAACAGAGTAGTAGAAACCAACGACATTTCTGCATAAACTTTGCAATATGCACATAGCACTTCTCTGATTGAAGATGAATTTCACTCAGAAATCAGAACTAGCAAAAAGAGCTCTCATTTCAAGTGTATCAAAAGAAAACTATTGGAGATGGACTTCAGAACTGTCAAGACAGAGTCCAAAAGTACAGAGCAATTAATTTATGAACGTGATAGGTAAACACCTTTTGAGGATCTGGAAATAATCACCTAGTGTTCAATGTTTTTCCTTGTCTCCAACTAAACTAATGTAAAAAAAAAAATCCTTGTCCAAATAAACTAATATAAAAGAATGGTGTACAGACAATAGAGATAAGATTTCTAAATTATTTGGCAAGATCATGGAGCAGGACAGGCACCACATAGATAAAAGAGGCACAAACATGATTTGCCACTTCGACTAAATTAAGCTTTTAGGATGGACCTAATTCTAAATTAAGCTACTGCCAGAGAGTATACAAATCTCATTAAGCCCAGAGACCCATAATTTAAGTCATCAAGAAAAAGAAGCCATTGAACTGATAAGCAGTAAAATAATCAAAATGGTGCGGTGGACACTTTTGCTATGATTGACTTTATAATATTGTAACCACAAATTGACAAAAAAAAAAAATCAACTTACCTCCCTCTGCAGGGCCTCATCAAGCTCCTGCTTGTCATCAGCAGTGATGTCTTTCGCATATAACTGCCTCAGGCAATTCCGGATCCTGCACAGCGAGTCAACATCAAGAGCATTAGATTTAGCATTTCCCGACGCACCGAGAGCATCGGAGAAGGGGACAGCTCATCGACGCACCTCCCGTGCTTCTGGAGCAGGGACCTCCTGACGGACTGCGTTGGATGCGCGGTGAACACGAGGTCAACGGTCTGGTTCTTGAGCGCATCGAACACCTCCTCCCTCGACTTGCCGAGCTGGGTGACGAGGCGCTTGAGCGTCTCCTCGATGTCGGACTCGGTGGGCGCGGAGGCCTCGTCGGCGAAGTCCCCGCGCTTGAGCTTGATCCGGCGGCGGTGCGCGATCTGCACCTCCTCGGCGAGGTTGGCGAGGTTGAGCATGTGCGAGAAGGAGCTGGAGACGACGATGGAGTCCCCCGGCGGCAGGCTGGTGAGCTTCCTCCCCAGCTCGTCGAGCCGCGCCTCGTCCCTGTCGTTCTCGTACTCCGCCGACAGCTCGTAGCACTCCTGCACCTGCAAGAAGAGAACCAAAACCAAAGCCAACCAACCGTGTGGGCAATCGATCGAACAGGTGGCGGGCACGAGCAACAGGATCTGGGAAGCAAGTAAGTTACGAATTCGCGGAGGTGAGGGCCGTGCAGGTCCTGGAGGATGTCGAGGAAGCGGTCGACGAGGAGGGCGTCGTACTCGACGAGCTTGTCGTCCTCGGATACCTTCCCCGGCGCGAGCAGCCGCAGCTGCGCGTCGATCGACTGGTGCCGCTCCATCGCCGCCTTCCCGGCGGCCGCGGCCATCTCCCTCTCTCTCTCGCTTACAGCTGCCTCGACTACGACGAATCCGGCCAGATGCTGCGGGAGGCGAGCCTCCCGCGCAGCTCGGCGACGCCCTCTCGCGGCGGAGGCGGCGGCGGCGGCGGCGGAGATAGATTGGAGGGCAAGTTTGGGGGTAGAGAGTGTGGGTGTGTGGGTGAGGTGGTTGGGGGGGGGGGGGGGGGGGGGGGGGGTTGCGTCTCTATTTGTATGCGACGGTGAAAGGCCATATCATCGGGGGTGGATCGGTTTGAAGAAATTGACGATGTTTGGGAATCTCGTGAAGAGCGGCCTTTTTCGCGGCTAGGTACCTATGAAACACTTTATTTGCACGGGTTGTTTGGAACATATTCTTTTACGTTGGATTGTTTACTTGGTTAGCACAATATTTAATAAGAAATAAACTTCCCAAAATCTGTAACAAAGTGATCTAAATAATACGGTGAAAGTAATTTTATTTTTAGAAATCGTAATGTTAGAAGCGTGGAGCAACTAATCCGTGACGAGAATCTAGAGAAAAAGCTGAAAAGAGCATGGCCTAAGGTGCACTACCGATGTTACTTTAGATAATGGAATATAATCCTAGGCTTTAGTTAAAGAGCTACAACCAAGGTGGATTACTGATGTACTCTACGTATATGTTGGCAAAATCAATCGTTTACCGAGACGTTAAAGCGAATAGACTTGAATGTAATACATTAGATAACGATTACAGATTTAATGATACAACTCTGGTAGTATTAAATAGTTACATTATTAGAAAATAATGGTCGGTCAAATAGGATAACTCAAAGTCAAAACCAACTGTTATTTGTGAACGCGTAGAGTATTTTTCAATTTGTGCACTATATCTAATTATGCATTTTTCATGTACACCACCAGAATTTGGCCCAAAAATCTACGTCATCGAAAGAGTTCATTTCTTAGAGCAGGTACAATAGCAAACTATAAGTCAGCTATAATCACATATCGAGAAAAAAAGATAAGAGAGAGAAGAAAGCAGACTACAGATTTGTAGCCGGCTGCAACACGGACTCCAAGACATTATGTGTGTATAAAAAGTAGGACCGGGTATTAATAGTGTAGTATATTTCTATAGTTAACTATTGTATGAATAGGTTATTAGATTAGCTATATATAATTGGGACCAGTATACTATTAAACTTGCTCTTATAGTCATCTCCAAGTTACCTTTTATACTAAATTTTGGACATTGTCACGGTCTCTGGTGCAAGAGTGGAGCAATAGTGTTACTTTAACTTTGTTGTGTAGCTACGGACATGATAATTAGTGTTGAGTGCGCACCTAATTACATCATTAGGTTGCATGTGCTGTTTGTGCTGAGCAGTCCACTTGCCCTATTGTTTTGTTCGATGTCTTCTCTGTTTCTATTAATATCGTCAATTTGGCGTCTTTTGGTGCAACTAGGAGAATTGAAATGCTCTTGGAGAACATCATCACAAACCTAAACATGGTAATTTACCTTGTTTAGGTTATAACTTTTTAGGTTCGTGCAGATAATCTAAATAATTATCATCAGGTAGAGTCGTAGAGATATCCAAAAATCTCAACATGCATTTCAAATATAGCTCAACCAAATTGCCTGAATAATGAGGATGACAAGCATGCCCGTCGATTGGGAGTGGCGTGCATAATTGGCACGAGGCTCCCAAAAATTAGAGGACTTCCATATTTCAAATAAATGCAATGTGTTCTACCTTCTATGTTTCATATTATAAGACTTTCTAGCATTGCCCACATTCATATATATGTTAATAAATATATGTCTAGATTCATTAACATCTATATGAATATGAGCAATGCTATAAAGTCTTATAATCTAAAACGGGGGGAGTAACATATTTTGAGATATCCAACTCTTTTTTTTTAAAAAAAAAAGCTCTCCTTTTCTCTGGTTCCACTAATTTGGAATGGATTTTTCTTTTAGGGTGCAATTCTTATTCCTTGGCCCCAAATTTTTAGGTATGATCCTGCTAACAAGAAGATCGAACATGATGTTTAGAAGAAGAAGAAGAAGAAGAAGAAGAAGAAGAAGAAGAAGAAGAAGAAGAAGAAGAAAAGGAGTTATCAAACAAAACTATCACTGTTCAGTATATTGTACTATATCTGAAACTTTTTTTTTCTTTTTGAAGCAACATCTGAATCCAAATTTTTATTGCTTTCATTCGTCCATGAAAATGTCAAAAGCAGATCTCAAACTTTGAGTTTACTTTCTACATATCTTGCATTTCTTAAATTTACATAAAACCTCTTTAAATATATACCCCCGTCCCAAAACAAACAAATATGTAGAATTAGATGAGATATAACATAGTACAACGAATCTAGATAGAAACATGTCCAGATTTATATTAGGTTATGTCTCATCTAGCTCTACATTTGTTTATATCCAGATTCATTTTAGTAGGTCATATCACATCCAATTCTTTTTATTTTATTTTGGGACAGATGAAGTATTCCCGTGATTGAGAAATTCTTAAAGTTAGCATGAGTTTGGTCAAATTTTCTTATGAGTTTGCTACTCCGCTGCATATAACGAGTAATTTTCACTTGAACCCCATTGACGTAATTAAGCAGAATTATTTCTTTTAGCCGGCATATATTGTTATTGCAGAAAACATGAAAGAATTATGTTTTCAATTGGAGCCGGCATCAACACATTACATGGTTTGGCTTGATCAATTCTTTTCCCCTTAATTTTCTCTTGCACGGCCTCTAATCTCCGCCTCTAGTGGACCATATACAGTCAAGATGACATCCATGCATTGTCAAGCCGAGCCAATTGACGATGAAGGTGATATCACAGAGACTTTCTAAATTGCACTTGAGACAAATTTCAGAGTCATACTCCAACTCAACCACCACTAGCTAAGCTACTTTAATAAAATGTTCAAGCTTTTTTTGTGAGGGAAGACTTGTTCATTTGGCATTCTGTACTCAAAAGCCATTATCACCGATAAACTACTTTATCTGTACGTTAAAATTTTCTATGATTGAAAGTGAAATTCCACCTGATATAACAAAAAAAAACATTTGTCCATCTTTTGCCAGTAAAATTGCATGTCATCTTGCTCTAGCGTTGTGAACAACATGGGATCCATTGGCAGATCTAGTGCGACAGTACCATGACTACCCCCGAGTAGTTGCCCAAACTTACCGGCATATGGCAAGAGGTAGAAATACATTGTTATTGGTATCTGATAATGCCGGTGCATGTCAAGACTCAAGAGGTAGAGAAATACCTCATTTGTTGGTACCAGGCAATGCAGACGACTTTAGCGCGGTGGATTTTGTTCTTTTCTAAAAATTCTTAGATCCATCACTAGTGTGAAGGTGGTGGTAAGGGCTGAGATACATAAATTAGTAAGGGCTCCTAGTTATATTGTGGGCACACCATACACCTCTTCTGTCTTTGCCTATGCTAATTAAAGATGAACTTAGGAGTACTATTAAAGCTTACAATAATAATAAAAGAAAGAATCCACACTTTGTATGGTCTACGAGGGCTTCTCTGCATAATGGCTGGTGTTGATCTTCCAGCAAGATGTTCCAATGGGCTTGCCTGGAGGAAGGAGGAAGAAGAAGCAGCACGGGATTTGAGGGGGAATCTTGATTGGATCTCTCAACGAAATGCCTCGGCGCTCCACATGTCAAAGCGTGCCAAACTGCTGGTCAAATTGAGTAGTACTAGTAGTACAAAACAGAGAGTGGCATCAATGGCAGGGTCCTCTTTGGTGTACCCAATGGACCATGGTGTTATAATGACAAGGCTTTACTGTAATCCTAAACGCCTAATTAAGTATTATTTGATAGGATTGTTTGGATGTAAGGTATAAATATTCTCACGAAGCCATATCAAATAGTGAAAACCATTAGAACACATAAAAAGAACTATACGCGGTGTCTGTTGTTTATAAATTTTTATATAGGGTGATAATTCCATTATCTAAAAAAATATAAGGCGATAATTGAGCCGTATAGGATGAGAATTCGATGGTCTAAAATGTTTTAGACGACCGCGAGATATGGAAGATCCACCCTAATTTTGTACTAGTACTTATTAAAGATTGTCCTTACAATAATTTACCGTACAACATATCTGTAGAAGTCCTTTCTAACGAGTTCCCAACTCATCTCCCTCGTTATTCGAGCGCACGTTTTTTAAATGTTTTGAAAAGTCATATTAATCCATTTTTTAAGTTTGTTATAGATAATTAATTGATCATACATTAATTTATCGCTCGTTTTGCGTGCGGAGGAGGAGGGTTCCCAACCCCTCCAACAGAACACAGCCTTAATCGTTGAACTTGCTTAATAAGTATCAGTAGATTTCTTCGGAGTAGTACTTAAGAATGTCCTCTTATCATAAATATTTGATGGATAAAATTTGATAAACTTTAATGGTTAATAATTTCTCACGACTTAGTTAAAATAAATGTTAGGTGTATATTTATCTTAAATTACTATCATAACAACACAAGCTCATTATATTGTCTAAACTTATTCTAATACAAACTTGATGGTTCAATATTAAAAGTTTAATTAAATATTATCTTAAATGTAAAATATATGTGATCGGATGGAGAATTATGATACAAAAGTATCCCACCCCAAAAATTAAGAGTTCACAACCCATATCACTGTCTCAAAGAAAAGGTATCACCTCCCCTCAAAAAGAAAGTCCTCAGTGCGTGTGATTTTAATTGAAAATCACATGCGATCCTTCAAAAGAAAATTGGCAATCACATGTAGGACTGCAACTTTGGGTAATTTAGTTTTGTTTTAGTCCCCCACTAGTTTTCCTGCGGATTTATTTCCTATTCGTACATCTCATGGCAGTGCCACATCGTCCATTTTTGTATATTATCGCGATGTTGCTTTCTTCCACTCGGCATTGAAGACAACATTGACCAAACTTACATCGGTGTCATCAATCACCAAGCAAAAATGTATTGGGAGATGGATTTTATTTATCTTGTGCTACTCCCTCCCGCAAAAGGAATAGAAGGCCTATAAAATATTTAGATTGGTTACGCAAAAAAATACTCCACATCAGTAGAATCGTCTAAAAATGCATTGGTTACACCAAAATTTCATAATGTTCTGATGGTTAGTGGTAAAAGCAGTAATATATACTCTCTCTGTTTCATATTATAAGTCATTTTGATTATTTTTTTTCTTTTAATTTAATTGTTTTTACCAAAATTTCATAATGTTCTGATGGTTAGTGGTCAAAGCAGTAATATATACTCCCTCCGTTTCATATTATAAGTCATTTTGATTATTTTTTATTTTAGTTTAATTTTTTTAAGTTTAACCGATTTTATAAAAAAAGAATAACAATATTTTCAACACAAAACAAACAAATTATGAAAATATATTAAATTTTAGTTTTAATAAAACTAGTTTGGTGTTGTTGATGTTGCTAAATTTTTCTATAAATTTGATCAAACTTAAATAAGTTTTGACTAAGAAAAAAAGTTAAAGCGACTTATAATATGAAACGGATGGAGTAGTTAGTAATAAATATAATAGAAATATTAAACCAAATTCAGAATTTGGCTGGAATTTAACTGGTTGTTAGCCAATAACAGGCTGCACACCCGTGTCCCAAACTTTTACAAAATTACCGGATTTTGAAATCTTAGTCCCATCGGCTTGGAAGATTTCCAATCGGCCAATTTTAGGGTCCCTTTGAATCACGGGAATGAAAAAACGGAGAAATAGAAAAAACATAGGATTCTGATAGGAATGTAAGTGTAAAATAGAGGATTGCAAAACACAGGAAAAACATAGGAATGACCGTTTGATTGGACCACAGGAAAAACATAGGAATTTGAGGAGAGATAAAGACTCAGGGCCCCTTTGAATCGCAGGGTAGAAAAAACGGAGGAATAGGAAAAACACAGGATTCTGACAGGAATTAAAGTGTAAAACAGAGGATTGCAAAACACAGGAAAAACACAGGAATGGTCGTTTGATTAGAGCGCAGGAAAAACGTAGGAATCGGATGAGAGAGATAGACTCAAGGAAATTTTCCAAGAGGTTGGAGCTCTTGCTAAATTTCCTCCAAAATCCACATGCAATGTGCCATTCCATAGGAATTTCATAGGATTTGGAAAGCTTCAATCCTTTGAATCAAAGGGCCAAATAGGAAAATTTCCTGTAGGATTTGAATCCTATGAAATTCCTACATAAATACTTTGATTCAAAGGGGGCCTCAAAGGATTTCTTCCATGAGGTTCTACCTCTTGTTAAAATTCCTCCAAAACTTGTATGGGAAGAGGCATTCCATAGGAATTTTATAGGATTCCATAGGATTCATTCCTTTGATTCAAAGGGCTTTGTAGGAAAAAAATCCTACAGAAATAAAATCCTCTAAAATTTTTATGAATTTCCTTTGAATCAAATGGGGGCTATTTCAAACGGTGTACTGCCACTGCATGCAAAAATATTCCGACTGGTTTGGGGGAAGAAGAAGAGTTTTTGGATTTAGTTCCGTAAAATACTGGAGAATGAAAAGGGATATGCAAATGTCATTTTCAACTATCTTATTTGGATGTGCAAAATGCAAGAGAAGAAAGGGACCTTATTTTCTAGGGTAAACACTACCAGGCCTTGCCTAGGAGAAAGGGACATATTCATGTCTTCTTCTGCATCTCATGATAAACGAACTGGCAGTTAGGAAGAAAAGGCAAACTGAAACTCTACTTGTAAGCTTCTGCATTTCATTTTCTTCTGCCCCTCCAATTTGTCCTAAGAAAGCTGCTCATTGCTCAATTGTCGAAGAATATTCCTCTCCCAACATCTTTGTGCCCCTTAGCTCTCATTGGCTCCTTTACAGTTTCAGTGTATGGCCATTAAGGCAGGACAGCAAAGGGTGTTCATAAGATGATTATATTTTGATCTAACACCACACCATGTACTACTTATTCTCTTGCCATAGCATGCTAATTAGACTCTTAGATCATGCCTAAGCCTTCATTAGTTAGCACTAGCATGAAACTAGTAAGAATTGTAAAAGTGCAAAAAGGCCTTCAGAAAGGTATCATAGAACTAACCACATGAAAAGTTATGCTGAAAAGGAACAGATCGAACATCTTTGTGTGCCAGCTCCAAAATTTATAAGTTGTTCAACTAAAGTAGGGCCGAGTTTAGTTCTAAACTTTTTTTTCAAACTTTAAACTTTTTCATTACATCAAAACTTTTCTACACACATAAAATTCCAACTTTTCCATCACATAGTTCCAATTTCAATCAAACTTTTAATTTTGGCGTGGACTAAGGGTGTGTTTGAGAAGAAGGGGATTGAGGAGATTGAGAAGATACGAGGTGAGCCATTAGCTCATGATTAATTGAGTATTAATTATTTTAAATTTTAAAAATAGATTAATATGATTTTTTAAAGCAACTTTTTTATAGAAAATTTTTATAAAAAACACACCGTTTAGTAGTTTGAAAAACGAGGTGCTTTCTCCCTCAATCTCCTCCAAACGAACGCTGCCTAAACACACCCTAGATAGGTAGTGCTGATGCCAAGCCCACTACTCTGACAGAAAATCAGGCATCACATGGGATCAGATTCAGCACCTGACACCAGAGTGTTCCCTCTGTCAAAATTAAAAAAAAACAAATATACGATTGAATATGATATATTTTAATATAATGAATATGAATAGATAATATTATATCTATTTCTAGATTGATCTATTTTGAAACAGATGAGGGACAAATGTGACATACTGATAGTACAAATTTGGACACGAGGGACTACTGTACAGAGCAGCAATCAAGATGCAACTTGGAAGCAAAGCACAAGCTGAAAGGGAAAAAAACGATTTCCATTTTAGATATTGAGAAAAAAGGTTATCTATCAAAGACTGATGTGCAAACCTTTTACGTATGCTCAAAAAATAAAATAACAAAAGAGCACGCAAAGTAGGAACTGTACTAGGGAGCTAGCGGTTTCAATATGTTGTGTAACCCCCATGTTGTACCGTGTCCATCACTATTTTCTTTGCACTTTTTTTTCTTTTGCAGATTTGAACTTTCTACGAGGCCGAATGGCCGACATATATTTTTTCATACTATTTCTTCAGTGGAATATCAAAAGTAGCAGCCAAAATGAAATGTGATACCACTATTGTATATGAACGTTGTGGGGGTTTAACTTGACATGGTCTTAAACATTACACTCTCATTCATCCATTGCCAATGCATTTTACAATGAATGTCAACAACTACAAAATCAACACTATGACACTACATTCATATATAAATAGAATGTTTATCTACCATACCCCTATATATGTATTGCAAGATTAATTCTTGAACAAATGTTACAAAAGTTTAATAGCAAAATGCACAACCAATAGCTAAGCATCGACAAGTGGGTACTACAGTTGGAAGAATCCAATTATAATTGTGCTTAACTTCTCCAAGTAGAGTTTAAAATGTATGGATTTCATATGATACAGGTAAATTCTCACGGGAATTAGTAAAGAAAACCTAAAAGTACAATAACAATGAGAAATTGAATATCTAATATAACAATCAATAAAGTAAATATCTCACCTCAATAAGCTATTTCCTTAAACTCAATATCTCTCTTGATGCTTTAAAATCATCATGTACATGATTGGTTGTTTTGTTTGATAGCTAGTCCAGTTAAAAAGGGGAATTCCATATGTTAGTTATACCAAAAAGGAAAGTAAATATATATCTTAGATAAAGAAGCACGCCATCAAAAAAAGGGTGATACATATAGTTGAGTTCACATGCCGCTGGTAACACAAAACGAACATATTATTGCTAACAACCAAATTTGGTGAAATCATAGATTGGATTCAAAGCTAGAGCAAAAGCGGATTTGGAGGAATTTTGGTTTTGGAAAGAAGAGTGCGCATCGGCTACGGACGACATCGGCTGCTGTATGCATCGGCTGATATTGAATCAGACAAAGACAAGCCGATGCAGCCGATCTCGAACATATGGTTCTACAATCATTGTCGGGATCAATCAAGGCACTACATGGGCATTGCCACACAAGGATTAGGGTCTAGAAAAGGCGATTGTATCTATTAATTAGGATGTTTTATTAATTTCCTTAGAGATATTTTTGGTAAGAGTCCACCCAAGGGACTTGTTCGTGTTTTAAATTGTAATAGAGATAGAGTCGTGTCCAACAAGGACATATTATGTATTTCGGTATAAATATAGCCCGAGGCCTTGTAGAAAAAACAACACTAGTTCAATAATACTTTCGGTGCATCGCCACCCTTTTTCCACTTTCATTGTTTTTGACGAGTTCTTGCTTTCGAGTTGGGCTGCATCGGTTTCGATCTCCGACGAAGAGGTAAGGCTGGTTATAGCGGTTTGTGTTCTCTGGATTAGTGCTTACATCATTATGACACTTTAATCCTGCCTATGTCAATCGCCGAGTTATCACATATGCTATATAACCTAGATCAATATCATTATCCAACCCCATCGGCTATCCTCTATCATCGAAAACAGTCGGCAAGGTTAGTTACCGACGTTGAATTAGGTTATATAGCGTATCTACCATCTCATAAAAGCTTCTGTCGACTTGTTTAGATCTTGTACTTCTCTTCATGACTTAATGCTGGATTAGTTGAGTTTGATCTGTTGAGTAATGTTTAGAATTGCAATATCTAGCCTGTCTATAGCTACTAATAGAGATAGCATCGGGGTTTCAGCCAATCTTATCTGGCTTAGTTATCTTGTCGCTCTCGCGTTTGCTTGATATGCTAAGTCTACCCTCTATACTAAGATATCGTTTGTTTGAAATATATTTAGCTTGCTATCAATTTGTTAGGCCATCCTAATGTTAGATCGGTTCTCGTTCAATATGTTTCATCTACTGCGATATCTTGATATAGAGTGGTATCGGAGTACTAGCTGATACGCCCTAGGTTTGCTTCATCAGCTATGGTATGAATGTATATAATCTTTATTTCAGAGTACTTTTAGACATAAGTGATTTATACTGTCTTGGCGTACTGTCCGATCTATCCAAATCACTTAGTTTAAATGTATTCTGAGGGGCCGATTATATGTTTATTAATATCTACAGCCGATCAGGCGGGCCTATGTATTCTTGTGCTACATACTTCCATTGCCGATATGATCTTTACCATATCGGTCTGATATTGATACGTCAACGGCAATCTAGCCGATCGGCTATCGTTTATAGATTTAACTTTGTTCTTTTTTGTTTCTTGTTGGTTGCAGGATTAAACTAATTGGCACACTCAGAACCCGAAGGCAAGTTTTTTTGGACCTGCACTAGATTAAAGCAAATCTCTCAGGCCAGTGCGTGTTTTTCACATCAACGATTATAAAAAATATATGAAATATTAGTTTGAATGAAATTTATTAGGTATTGTAGATGTTGCTAATTTCTCTACAAACTCATAAAAAAGTCAAAACGACTCATAATATGATGAGGAAGGAGTATTTCGTATGTAGTCTCTGGCTCTCTGCTCCTTTCTCGTTCTTACTCCCTCCGTCCCAAAAAAGACAAATCCTGGTTTCCGTGTCCAACATTTGACCGTCCGTCTTATTTGAAAAAAAATATGAAAAAAATTAAAAAGACAAGTCACGCATAAAATATTAATCATGTTTTATCATCTAACAACAATAAAAATACGAATTATAAAAAAATTTCATATAAGACGGACAGTCAAAGTTGGACACGGAAACCCATGGTTTATCTTTTTTTGGGACGGAGGGAGTATGGTTCAAGCTAGGTAGTCATGAGGATGAGGGGCTGGCTGATCCGCAATCAGCCGCGCAGGGCCGCACCTGCGTGGTCAGTTCCGTGCCCTCCAGTCCTCTCTCCTCTGCAGTATAAGTATATGTATATACTCTATATGCATACATATAATTTTGTATTACACGATACAAAGTTTATACGTATAGATATATATACATATATAATTTTATACGCATACACTTTGATGTATAAAAAAAATGTATACACGTATAAAACTTTATCGTACATACATATTTAAAAACCCAAAAAACCAAGGGAAAAAATAAAAAAGAAACACCACGTATACAAAGTTTATATACGTACATATACAAAAGTAGTATGTATACAAACTTTCTATATGTATATTCACATATACAAACTTTTTATATATACATATCAAAAACGGGGAAGAAATCAAGAAAAAACCAAAAAAAACCCAAAAAAATAAAACTGAAAGAAAAAAGAATAGAGAAAACTGACGCACGTGACCCTCCCTCGTGCTCCTGCCACCACCCCTCCTTCGCACGCGCCACGTGGCTACGCCGCGGGGGGGAGGGGACGCGTGGATATCCGTGAATAGGTAGCCATGGTCAATAAAGTTCCATGCTCACGCAGTCATGCTTAAGGGTGGATGTCGAGCTGGCTCGGCTCGGCTTGGTCTGGCTCATTAGGATAACGAGCTAGCTCAGCTCGGTTCGGCTCGTTATCCTAACGAGCTAGAAACCAAGCTCGGCTCGGCTCGTTTGCAAGCTCGAGCCAGCTCGTTTAGCTCGTGAGCTTTGGGCAGCGAACAAGGGGAGGAGAGGCGCCGAGGAAGAGCAGCGCGGACGGCGGCGTCCACGGTCACTTCGGCGCCAGGGAAGAGTGGCGCGGGCGGTGATGTCCACGGTTGCGGGAACGCCGGGGAAGAGCGGCCGCGTCGGCGACGGGGAAGAGCGGCGCGGGCGGCGGCGTCCACGGCCGCGCCGGCGATGGGGAAGAGCGGCGCGACGCAGCGGTGCGGGCGGCGGCGTCTACGGTGGCGTCAGGCGTTGGGGCCTGGGGGAGAGCCGCGCGGGCGACCGGGCGTTGAGGGCCGGCAGCGGCTCGTGTGGGATTGGGGATGGGGAATAGGGCTAGAGTTTTGATGCACATATGGGCCACAAGTCCACAACGGCATGGGCTAGCTACCTCAGCTCGTTAAGGCTCGCGAGCCAGCTCGAGCTAGTTCGTTATCTCTAACGAGCTAAAAGTAGGGCTGTCAAAAAAGTTCGAGGCTCGCGAGCTGCTCGAGCTTGGCTCGTCCTAGACTCGATTCGAGCTCGGCTAGAGCTCCAAACGAGCCGAGCCCGAGCCTCTCCCTAAGCTCGCGAGCTTTGTCGAGCCGAGCTCGAGCTTCCAACGAGCCTAATAAAATATGATTTTTATTGTTATTTAATAAATTAGGAGATTAAATATATTATTTGTATGCCTTATATTGACATCATATATTTATTTTATTTTTTTTCCTCTTCTATTAATATGATGAACTAGAAATTAATTATTTTTTAATTATTTTTAAAAGATTATTTTTGAAATATATATTGTTTTACTTAAAAAGTCCAGCTCGGTAATCGAGCTCGAGCTTGGTCGAGCTCGAGCCGAGCCTGTCAAAAAGCTCGAATATTTTATAGGCTCGGCTCGAGCTTGTATCGAGCTCGAGCCTAGGCAGACGCTCGGCTCGTTGATAGCCCTAGCTAAAAGGCCAGCTTGGCTCATTAGGAAAATAAAACGAGCCGAGCCGAGCTTGGCGCGAGTCGAGCGAGCTAACGAGGCACGAGTTTTTCATCCAGCCCTAGTCATGCCGCACTCCACAACATTTTTCTCTAATTTCCCTTTCATTCCTTCCATTTTTCCTTCTCAAAATTTGGCGGGCCACGTCGTGCCGACGGGCCGCCACCAGCCCCACGACCCCCAATCGGGCCCGTGCCGGCAAAGGCCTACCGTGCCTTAACAGGCCGGGCGGCCCGTTTGGCCCTTAGAACCGACCTGCCTCCTCCTCTCTCTTCAGTCTCTCACCGCCTCTCGCTGAGACGAGACGAGACGCGTGCGTCACAGCAGCTCACGATTCCGTCGCGCAAATCCTCCCCGATCTAAACCTAAACCCACCCCACCCCACGCCGACGAAACCCTAATCCCCCTCGCCTCCGCCGCCATGGGGGCCGCCATCCTGCCGCTCCCGGCGCCGGACGGCGACGGCGACTCCCATCCGCAACAGCCGCCTCCCCCTCCTCCCGGCGGAGGCGCGAAGCCCGAGCCGCCGCCGACGGTGGCCACCCACACCCGCCCCCTCGGGATCATCCACCCGCCCCCCGACATCCGCGTCATCATCGAGAAGACGGCCACCTTCGTCTCCAAGAACGGCCCGGAGTTCGAGCGCCGCATCATCTCCCACAACGCCGGCAACGCCAAGTTCAACTTCCTCCAGCCCTCCGACCCCTACCACGCCTACTACCAGCACCGCGTCTCCGAGCTCGCTGCCGCTCCCCCCTCCGCCGCCGCCTCCGCCGCCGACGCGGCCCCCGAGCCCGACGAATCCGGCGCCGCGCCGCCGCCGGCCGACTCCGCTGCCGCGCCCACCGTCGATGGCGAGGCGGCGAAGGCGGACCACTCCGCCCCATTCCGCGTGCCGCCGCCCACCAAGGTGCTGGTGCCACCCAAGGCGGAGCTCTACACGGTGCATCTGCCCGAGGGGATCACCGGGGAGGAGCTGGACATCATCAAGCTGACCGCGCAGTTCGTGGCGCGCAACGGGAAGAGCTTCCTGACGAGCCTGGCGCAGCGCGAGAGCACCAACCCGCAGTTCCACTTCATCCGCCCCACGCACAGCATGTTCACCTTCTTCACGAAGCTCACCGACACCTATTCGAGGGTGCTGAACCCGGTCGAAGGCATGCCTGCCCTACTGAAGGACCTACAAGACGGGGCAAAGGACCTGACCACCGTGTTGGAGCGGTGCCTGAACCGCCTGGAGTGGGACCGGTCGCAGGAGCAAGCGAGGCAGCAGGCTGAGGATGAAATCGAACAGGAGAGGATGCAGATGCAGATGATCGATTGGCATGATTTTGTTGTTGTCGAGACGATCGAGTTTGCAGATGATGAGTGCGAGGGACTCCCTGTGCCACTTACGCTGGAGGAGTTGAAGCGTCGGAAGAGGATTGAGGACCTGGGAGAGGAGGAGGCAGCCATGGAATTGGCCGAGCCAGCGAAGGATGTTGAGATGGAGATGGACGAGGAGGAGATTCAACTTGTTGAGGAAGGAATGCGTGCAGCAAGGCTCGAGGAAAACGAAGGAGGAGTTCAAGTTAAGCTTGCTGGTGATGAGGAGCCGCCTATGAGGATTGTCAAGAACTACAAGAGGCCTGAGGAGAGAATCCCTGCGGAGAGGGACCCAACGAAATTCGTTGTCTCACCAATAACTGGGGAGCTCATTCCAATTAGTGAGATGGAGGAGCACATGCGCATCTCGCTTATCGATCCAAAATATAAGGAGCAGAAAGAGCGGATGTTGGCAAAAATTAAGGAGACAACACTTGCTCCTGATGATGAAATCTCCAGGAACATTGTGGGTCTTGCCCGTACCAGGCCAGACATCTTTGGAACAACAGAGGAAGAGGTCTCTAATGCTGTCAAGGCAGAAATTGAGAAGAAAAAGGATGAACAGCCAAAGCAGGTTATTTGGGATGGCCATTCTGGTAGCATAGGTCGTACTGCCACACAGGCTCTGTCTATGGGCGGCGAGGAACAGGTTGATGCTTCGAATGTTCCTGGTCCAGCTCCACTTCCCCGCCCTCCCATGCCATTGCTTAGACCTCCTCAGCCACTTCCACTGGTTAATGTTCCACGCTTTCAACCTAGTGCAATGCCATATCCCCCACACCAACAACCTCATCTCATGCAAGGAGTTCCACATATGATGCCTACCATGCATCCGCCTCCACCACCGCCAATACCAGGTCAGCCGCAGGTGATTAGGATGCCAGGTTCAATGGGTCCTATGCCAACCAATATACCTCCGCCTCCACCAGGCCAAAATCCCTACATGCCTGGCCCGCCGCGTCCATACTCCATGCCTCCACCGCCGCACATGCCAACCATGGCAACCATGGTCAACCCCATTGGGATTCCTCAGCCTCCACCACCTTTGCCTCCACAACCACCTGCTGAGGAGCAGCCACCTCAACCTGATGAACCAGAACCTAAAAGGCTGAGAACAGATGACGCTTCTCTTATACCAGCAGAACAGTTCCTTGCTCAGCACCCGGTAATACTTCTTGATATATTTCTTCTCCACTTTCCTGTTTTCTACTAAACATTCTTGTTAGTCTTGTTCTTTTTGTATGCGTATATTGAATTTTAAGAATTTCCATGTGCTAATTTCTTCTCTTCCCTGCAGGGCCCTGCTCACATCTCAGTGTCTGTACCCAACCTTGATGAAGGAAACCTGCGAGGCCAAGTGTTGGAGATCGGTGTCCAATCACTCTCAGACACAGTTGGCAGTCTAAAGGAGCAGATTGCTGGAGAGTTGCAGCTCCCTGCTAATAAGCAGAAGTTGAGCGTGCGGACTAGTTTCCTCAAAGACAATCTCACTCTTGCTTACTACAACATTGGCCCTGGAGTGGTGATCAATTTAACACTGAGGGAGCGTGGTGGGAGAAAGAAATGAGCTTTCTTGTATCTCAGTGCACTGGCAGGTTAATGCTTGCAACTGAACTTGCAGCTATAAAGGAGAATATTTTTGTTGGTTGCTGCCTATTAATTTCTGTATTCTCATGTTATGTTTAAACGTGGTGAAACACTGTTATTTGCACTATTTGAATGTCAGACATACATATCTCTTTATGGCCATCTGTTACTTAAAATATATGTTTTAGCTTCTGCTGTTTTGCTGTTGTGAAATGTGCTTGTCTTGAAAGTTCACTGCCTACTTGTCATCTTACAAGATGTTCACTTATTTGAATGCTTGCATGTTATTGTAGATTTTTCTGTACTGCATGGGTGAAGGTCTTCAAGAGCTTATTATAAAGGTCTGGTCAAGATGATGATTGTTTTATTGTATATATACCTCTAACATTGTTAGTTACTCCCTCCGTTTCATAATGTAAGACTTTCTAGCATTGCCCACATTCATATATATGCTAATGAATCTAGGCACACATATATGTCTAGATTCATTAGTATCTATATAAATGTGGGTAATGCTAGAAAGTCTTACATTATGAAACAGAGGAAGTATATTGACTTGTTGATGATGCTCCTGATGTTAAAATTCTTCCTTTGACAGAATAGCATGGTTATCCATTAGATCGCTGCTGCTGGAATATTTTATGAAATAGGAAAAGCTTTTAGTTGAAGGCTTAATTATGTATTTTCTCTACCTTCATTGGTCTAATGCCTTAAGTTTTAGACGAGGACTTGCAGAACAGAATGTTGTATGCTAACCAAATTTTGTCAGTTACTTTTGTATTTTCTCAAGGTGTTGACATTCCAGTTATGGTGTTACCCTATGCTTTTTGTTTCCTCACCTGCACATATTTAAGTTTTTTGTTAAGTGGTACTGTACCATTCCATGCTATTTCTATTTAGCTTTTCTTTTTCATTTGCGGTTCTGAGTGTTGCGGATGCAGAACATGACATGAAAACCCAAGTTATTCTATATGCTTTTGTTTTCTTGTATGGAGAGCTATATGTATTATATATATTATTATTATTCAGAAAAATAAGAGTTTTGAGTGATGCTTGCGCTGCTTTGTTCATGCTTTCATAAATTCGACAGGGCCACATAGCTTGCATACTCTAATCCCACAAATACATATTGTTTCGAACATTAGCATTGAACTTACAGGACTTGAAAGTATTGTTGGCGAATCTGTACTTTTTCTCCATTCAAATTGAAACATGTTCTGTGCATTAGACTATTATGAAGGGGAGGTTGTAATTTCTTTTTGTGTACAACAGACCAGTTTATATGGTGTACCATTATCTTTTAGAGAAGTTTTGATAGTCTCACCAGCTGTTTTTCTGTATATTTCTGGGATTTTTTTGTTCAAATGTTTGAATAGCACAGTAAGGCATGAAGGCATCATACTTGACCATGATTTCTCTCTTTTGAACGTCACTGATGGTCTGATGCAACTGTAGGTCAAATTTTTGCCTAGTAGTCTCTGGCCAGGAGCCCAGGAGGCCAGGAGTGAGTTTTCTTGTTAATTTTTGAATTTTTTCCGACACATCCGTTATTTGACATGTGTGTGTTTTTTTAGATGCTGTTTTCAGCCCCAAAAGTGACAGGAGGATTCTGTGATCCAATGATGTAGCCGGTCACCTTATCTTTAGTTAGTTCTTTAGGTGCTCTGCGGGTTAAGGCAGTAGGAGGCAATGGTTCTAAAATACTGACATGGTATGTTGCTAGGAAACACTGTGCGACGGAATTTTGGTGTATACATGGAACGTTGCCATGTATATTATCTTTACAACACAATGTGGAAATCGATAATTGTCTTTATATTACATAGGAAGGCTCAAGCGCTAATAGCATTCTATATCTGTTATATTGAATGTCATCATCTAAATATATTTTGCCTCTTGAATATTGTGGCTGTTGCTTCTTGTTTTCTAAACTGATCCAGGTTGCATCTTGTTTTCTTTAACAAGTGCAGTTTTCTCCTCTTGTTACAACTGCAGCCCAGCCTGTCGTGAGCTGTATCTTGTCCTTCTGTTTCTGTTATTGGGATTCATGGAAGTATTTGCTGGTCTGTTTTGACGATGTGGTAACTGGTGAGAGCACCAAGGAGGTGGTTGATTTATGGATCTGTCTGATGGTCTCTTGTGCTGATGAATCAGCATGTATGAGTGAATAGTGGGATGGATAAAACAAGTGTAATGTGTAATGCGTAATGATGATGTATATGTTCTGGTCTTCACCTGTAAAATAATGGCACTGCGAAGATCATACTTGTCATTTTACATTAGCAGACATGCAACGTTCGATGGTATCTTCATAGCCGTAAGACTTGTGTGTGCTGATAATTCTTGCTAGCACATGTCTGTATAGCCTGAGAACGTTCCCATGAAACCTTATCACCACCATCGTGTTTCATGTAATTCTGAAATTGCGTGTTTCATGTATGATCTTAACCTTCTTGCCGTGATTGCAAGTTTGCAACGAGAGAGGTATCTCTTGTCAGCACGCTCCACTACTCCAGATGCCAGAACTCAGCAGATTCTTTTATCAAGTACAGGAATTTCATTTGAAGGGGCATATATGTAAGCTAGAGTTTTTACCATTAATCAGGCATACATTCCTGTGCAATAACTGATAAAGTTCTTATCATCAATCAGGCATACATACCTGTGCAATAACTGATCAACAAACAATAATAACTGGGCAGCAATCCTGAACAATAACATCCTGTGGTGCAATCCACTACTCCATACATATCTACATATCGAACATCAGAATGGACGCAAGCAGACCAGGAGATAGATAGGAGTATAGGAGTATACAATTGCAACACGATAGATAGGAGTGCACAATTGCAACACAAACAGATAGATGCGGAGTACACAATTGCAACACAAACAGATAGATGCAGTGCCAATTTGGAATTTCTTCTGTCATTTCTTAGTGATGTTGTTCTGGTCTTATGTGTATCTATCATGCCAGTCCAATTTCCACTGGAAAAAAAAGGGGTAAGTTGCTGCGTGAGCGATCTAGGCATAGTAGGCTCAGAAGGAAAATCTGGTAGAACAGGTCAATTACTTTATCCTTATATTGATATCAGTCCTGCAAATACACAGCCAGTAGATAGCTTATCTTGATATCAATAATAAAAGGAAACGAAATCTGGGTGAACCTACCCTACTGTAGTATGTTTTTGCTAACAACGCATGTTGTTTTACCAAGATATCCCTGCAACCCATGCCTTCAGTTTGACCAAACCAAATTCAGCATATTCCTCTGAACAATGCATATACCAAGCAAACTATAGCAAACATTTTAACTGGTTGACATTAGTTTGTACGAAGTACCAATTGGTATCTTAAAATTATATTAAACTCACTTTTTTTTCATCGCATAGCAAATACTTCAATATGTATAATGACAGCAAAAAGGTTTGAATGCATCATGCTCAAAACGTAGCAACTGAAACAAGATAATATATTCTGACTTCAACAGGTTTGTCAATTGTAGAATTGATGCTACACTGTTTTGATCTTATGAAGTAAATAGTAGTAATTTGTTTGGCCGATAATAACTGAGAGTTTTTTAGTATTGTGTCAAGGAAAATAGTGGTGTCACTCATTACTTGTGAGATCATCAGAAGAGGAAATAGAACAAACAATAGAGTTGAGACATCACATGCCTAGTGCTTCCTCCGTCCAATAATACAAGAGATTTTGGCCCTATAGTTTGTCACACAATATAAGGGATTTTTGTGATCCTAAGACAACACTTTATTTCCCATTTATCAACTCTTGTACTAGTTTATTCTCCCACCTATCTATTCTTGTACTCCCTCCATCCCAAAATATAAGTGGATGTGACACATCACAATACAATGAACCTGGATTTGTACTATGATGTATCACATCTACCCAAAGTCCCTATATTTTGGGACGGAGGCAGCACTGCTTTATTCCCCACCTATCAACTCTTCTACTATTTATCCTCCCATCTATCACCTTTTTTACTATTTTATCCTCCCATCGATACTTTTGTACTATGAAATATATTTTTTATTACTTCCTTAATTTATACCAAAAATGACATAGTCCCTTCTATTATGGGACGAAGGGAGTATTGATTATTGAACATATACTAGATACTCCTTTGTTTCATATTATAAATCGTTTGACTTTTTCTTAATCAGACTTTTTTAAGTTTGATCAAGTTTGAAAAATATAGTGACATTTCCAATGCAAAACAATTATTGTATCAAAATATATTCAATGTTAGATTTAATGAAACTAATTTGGTTTTATAGATGTTGCTGATTTTTTCTATAAACTTCGTCAAACCTAAAGAACTTTGTCTAAGAAAAAAGCCAAACGACTTATAATATGAGATGGAGGGAGTAGATGGTAAGAATTTTCCACATAGATGATACCTCTTGGAAATTCAATGTTTTGACCAACATTTATAAAATTTACCACGTACAAGTAGCTGAACAATCATATAATGTAGAAAAATCAACACACATAATGTAAAATTTAACCTTTCGAATTCAAACCATTACTCAGTACAGTTGAGATCATCTATTGAGGTCAGAAATTTGCAGAAGAGGATTCAGCGCAATAATGTTTGTATTACTTAACAGTCATGTAGCAGGAACAAACTGGCTCGGCCAAGAATGCTAAATCAAGCAACTTATGCTACAGACATCGTGTGCTATGCTAAATGTACTTTCCTTTATTCCAACAATATTTATGTTGAGATAAGCTGGCAAATCTTGTACTATTATGTTCAACAACTCACACACCCATGTCACCACATGCATGCTTAAAGTATATACAAAGCACCCGAACATTTTACATGGTTACATCCCAATCATGACAAATCTACTCTAAACTGAACCATCTCATTGATTGTTCAAATACCAGGCATAGTTCTACATACACAATGTTCAATTATTCAACTCATGTTACACCCTCTAGTAACAAAAACATCTTGTGTTGGACATGTCTCAAGTCAAACTTTTGAGAATTATTCAACCCTTTTATACTGTATACCCATACAATTATTCAATCTCTCTTACTACAGTTATTTAATAGGGTTATATATTTGTTGACCATACATTCTATTAAACCACACACCACAATTACTAATCTCTTGTACTGCATTAAATTAGGTTCGAGAGTGGATATGTTGTGATAGCTAGAGTGTTGGTTTTATTATTAGCAGACAAAACATTGTTAAACGTTACAAACGTACATCCCAACAAAATGGACAAACACTGTGGTACAGGAGTAAATGAACTCCATTTATATGTTGACAATGGCACGCACTATTTAAACTGTAATAGCGAGATGGAAGATTGACATACGACTAGATTTTGCCACTATCTCAAGAAGGCATACAAGGCTATTAATGCAGGGCAATAAGAAGTCTGAGAGGATTTATACCAGCTGCAAACAGAAGTGTATACATTATAGATTTTAATGTGCTTCACATATCTCCCTATGCCCTAGATTACACTACATAGTCCTATGCACTATCGGGGTTGTAGAACCCCCACTAATTTGCCCTACAACCAACATTATATACTAGCAATACATTATGCACTTTGAGTCTAAGTGAAGAACTTAACAACTAGGTGATTTAGATAGCAATAGGATCTTTATTGCAATTTCTTCAACTCAAAGGAGTTAATCCACATGTATTACTATGACCAATGCAAAACGCAACAGAAATAATCCATATCCCTCGACGTACGAAATATGTGTTCTCCAAAGGCATTTTGTTTACATTGCTCTAGGATCAGAGCCAAATGGCCACACATAGATCATCTCGTCCCACCCGGTGCTCGCGAGCAACCCTTCCACGAGCACGCTCATGTCGATCCCGGCAACGAATTCAGTGTGGTGGCCATACCTCGCGAGCAGCGCGTCCTCCTTGCGGTAATCCCACATGCACACCGTCATGTCGTAGGAGCAGGACATGAGCATGCCCTGCCGGTGCGGTGAGAACTTGACGCGCTTGACGGCGTACCCGTGCCCGGCGAGCTGCGCCAGCGGCGCCCGCGGCGCGCGGACGTCCCAGACGCGGATCGACTTGTCGACGGAGCCGGTGGCGAGGATGGACGGATCGTACTTGTCCCAGTCGAGCGAGAGCACCTCGTGGTCGTGCGCCGGGATGACCAGCGTGGGCGCCGGCTCGCGCACGTCCCAGACGCGGGCGGTGCGGTCGCCGGACGCGGAGGCGAAGACGTCCGGGTGGCGCGCCGACCACGCGGCGGCGTAGACGCAGTACTCGTGGCCGCGGAAGGTGCGCACGGAGGCCGGGCGGTCCGGGGACCAGAGCTTGAGCGTGTCGTCCCAGGACGCGGAGAGGAAGGCGTCGCGGCGGACGGGGTTCCAGTCGAGGCCGTGCACCTCCCGCGCGTGCTCCCGGAGGAGGCGGACGGGGTTCTGCGCGGGCGGCAGCGCGACGTCGAACAGGCGCACGGACCCGTCCCCGGAGGCGGCGGCGCAGAGGGACTCGTGGGACTCCGACCACGCGCAGTCGAACAGCGCGTCGGAGGTCGGGAAGGCGAACACCGGCGGGGGCGCCGGCGCGCCCCCCGGGGCGGCGGCGGCGGAGAGGTCGAGGACGATGAGGTGGCCGTTGCCGACTAATCCGAAGTGCTGGGAGGCGGCCGCGAGGAGGCGCTGCTCGTGGAACGGGCTGAAGCGCACGGAGAAGCCCGGCGCCGGCGCCTTGAACGCCGGCATCGTCGTCGGCGGCGGCGAGGAATCGGTGGTCGCCGGATCCGGGACGGGGATGGTGTGACTTGGGGAAGACTTGCCCCTTCGCTTTTTTTTTTCTTCTCTTATCTTCCTTTCTCTCTTTTTCTCTCTGTTTTTTTTTAATTTCTCTCTTTATTATTACTCCTATAGCTCTTTTTTTTTCTTTTCCGTTTCAAAGAGTAGAAGTAAATTAGATTTAGGCTGTGTCTAGTTCACACCAAAATTGAAAGTTTGGTTGAAATTGAAACGATGTGATGAAAAAGTTGAAAGTTTATGTATGTAGGAAAGTTTTGATGGGATGGAAAAGTGGAAGTTTTTTAAAAAAGTTTGGAACTAAACAAGGTGTTAGCATACAACTCATAATTCTATTCTTACATAAATATTCTCGAGTTGCACTAACTACATCGAAAAAATTACTTCCTCCGTTCCACAATGTAAGATTTTCTAGCGTTACCCACATTTATATAGATGTTAATGAATCTATACATATATGTGTCTAAATTTATTAACATCTAAATGAATATTAGCAATGCTAAAAAGTTTTGCATTGTGAAACGGAGAAAGTACATACTTAAAGCAGACATAGCTAGTTAGTACTGTTGTGTCTCATGATCCACTATTTTACCTGTATAGCTGTTGGCTCATGTCTTGGGTGAGACATAAGAGGGACGTGGGTCACTGACGCTTAAATACATAACAGTGGATCTCACTTATAAGGAACACATGTTTCTCTGACCTTGCATTAGAGAAGTTACGTTCGATCTAATTGTCATCTTCTTTTTCTGCTGTGATGAGGCACGTAAAAGAGTCCTAATTAGAGAATGTGTCCACAAGAAAAAAAAAGTAAATACCACATTGGATGAACCATATGCTGTGTTTGGCATCTTGTGTTGAAAACTAATCTCTAAAACTAATCTCTAAGTACGTAAAATAGGTACAGTTAACGACCAAATTTGGTAATATCAGTATCGAAGATGAAGATTAGATCGGAGCGGAATCAAAGACGAAGATCGTTTCGGAAACAGAGTAAGAATCGGCTGGAGTCCAAATTGGCTACGACCAAGATCGGCTGAGTCCGAGTCAGACTGGGTGAGCTGATATAGCCGATTCCGACAATACAACTCGGTATACGTCATCGGGTTGAGTTGATATGCTTCAAGATGATTGCCATGCATGGATAGAGTCATGAGAATACAATTGTATCTATTAATTAGGATATTTTATGTAACTTTCTTATAGATATATTTGGGCAAAAGTCTGCCGCAAAGACTTATGGTATCTTAGAGTTTGTTAGAGATAAGAGTCGTGTCCGTGTCCGATATGGACATGTTTTGTAATTCTCGGGTATAAATAGACCCCGACCCCCATGTAATCAAACTAACACACGTTCTATACAATCTCGGCGCATCGCCACACTTTTTGCTTTCGTTTTGTTTCGACGAGTTCTTGCTTTCGGGTTGAGCTGCATCGGTTTTGATCTTCAACAAGAGGTAAAACTTGTTATGGCGGCTTGCATTCTCGGGATTAGTGCTTCCATCATTAAGATACTCTAATCTTGTTTATGTAATTCGTCGAGTTATCATATATCTTATATAATCTCTAACAATATCGACATTTAACCTATAATCGGCTAACATCTGTCAGTAGAAGGCAGTCGATTAGGTTAGATAGCAACGTTGGCTTAGATTATATACGATATCCACCACTCTACGAAATTTCCAACGGCTTGATTGTCTAGATATTGCTCTTCTTTTCATACTTATAGTTGCATCAGTTGAGTTTGATCTTATGAGTCGTGATTAGAATCTCAATCTCTAGCCTGCTTCTTGGTTGCCGATTAGGGTAGTATCGGGGTTTCAGCCGATCTTACCTGATTTAACTACTTTTTGTCCTTTATGCTTCGTTGATATGTTGAATCTGCTCTTTATGTTAAGATCTTGTTGCATTTAAGTATATTAGGCTTTTGTTTGATATATTCTATTTGCTTTGATATCTTAGTATAGAGCGGTATCGGAGTATTAGCCGATACATGCTAGATCTATCTGATCGGCTATGCTACGAATATACATAATCTCATTGTTAATATATATTTCGATTGAAGTGATTTATACTGTCTCGGCATGGCGACCGATCTATCGCAATCACTTGATTTAAGTATATATCAATATAAGGATTATATATCATTAATATCTATAGCCGATCGAGTAGATTTAATTCTGTTTTATTTATTAATGCCTGCCGATCGATGCATATATGACATCGGCTCAAAGATAAATGATATGTCATCAGCACCTAGCCGATCGGCTATCGTTTATGGATTTAACCGCGGTTTCTTTGTCTTTGTTCTTGTTGATTGCGGGATCAAATCAACTGGCATGCTAGCATACCTAAAGGCGAGTTTTGGACCTGCACTGGAGTTAGGCAGATCTCCCAGGCCTCGTGTTTTCACATCAACAGGTACCTCATTAGTACAAAATTAATTAAGTATTAAAAAAATAAAAATAGATCAACATGATTTTAAGAAACTTTTCTATAGAATTTTTTTTCGTTCCCTAATACAAGGGATTTGATATTTTGCTTGTACTGTTTAACCACTTGTCTTATTCAAAAAAATTTATGCAAATATAAAAACGAAAAGATGTGCTTAAAGTACTTTTGATAATAAAGTAAGTCACAATAAAATAAATAATAATTCGAAAAAAATTTTAGTGAGACGAACGGTCAAACAATGCAAGAAAAATGTTAAAACCCCTTATATTGGGGGACGGATGGAGTACCATTTAACAGTTTGGAAAGCGTATACGCAGAAAACAATATAGTAGGAGTTTGAAAGAGTACTCCCAAATGCACCCATATGACAATACTACCTCCACAATGGAAATAGAGCCTCTAGCTTACTGGCATCTGAATTTGATGACAGGTGGGCCCCATAGCTCATGGGCTCATATATCTGCGATCCATGTCAGAGGGAAGTACATCAGAGGAGCCTCTTCCTGCCAAAATGCAGGCAACACTCAAGTGGCTTTTATATTTCAGCCCTTGATTATTTATGCTTCAACCCTACGATACTTATAAACATCAAATTAGTTATCTATATCTATACTAATATAAAAAGGACGAGTTGTATCCCTTCAATCCTACAGGCCAAATCACATCTATCAATCCCTACCGTCCATCCACGTTGCACGCATCACAACCGTCACTACCTGCTACCGCCCACCGATTCCCCTCCCTCCATCGCGATTTCTGCCTGCACTCCCTCCACCGCGTGTTTACTCCGCCCCGCAAGATGATTCCGTGGCCCACTACTCGCTCCTCCTCGCTCCACGCCTCCACACGTGTCCCCGCCGCCACCGCACTACACCGCTGCCCCCGCCGGAGTCGAGGCCATCACCAACCGCTGCTGCCCCCGTCGGAGTCAAGGTTGTCACCAGCCGCCACTGCCCTGCTTGAGCTGAGGTCATCCCCAGCCGCCGCCGCACTCCACCGCTGCCGCAAGCCGCCGCCGCCGAGGTGGTTCCCCCCTTTCGCCGAAGATAAGCTTCCGTTCGTTAGTCTGCTAATGGAAACAATATTTAGTTTTTTAGATCCATCCTCTCTTGCTCCACTGGTCAGTGGTATCAGGTTTTAGGCAGGAGAAGGCGATCTCATAGCAAGGTGCAATGGCAACATCATACCATCCCTCGCAATGCCTCTGGACTAAAGGCGATGCTGCTGGATACATGTTCCTGTATCCATGTTGGAGGTTGATTTCCTATAAGTAGGTTAATTACATTGTTGATGTAATCTTCATGGCATCAGGTTCTACTTTGCAAATTTACAAATTATTTTTTCCTCTATAGTTCTGTCCCTATGGACTGACATATATTTTGTATCTAAAAATGCATTTGGGGCTTGATGTGGCCATGCAGATTCTTGAGTGAAATATCTAGCAAGTTCCATGGGTGCTGGAAATTTGAATATAGCATGACATCCACAAATGGGCTTCAGGAATTAAGAGGAAGCCAATCAGGACAAGGGCCTCCTGAGCTAATGTTGTGTATTGCAGGTACTTCTTTGTGTCTCAATTTGGGCAACTGTTGTATAAAAAAAATTGTTAATGAAGCTGATATCTCAATTTTTGTGAGTTGTTCCTATGAATACATGTGCTTGAGCATTAAAGAAACAAATGTCTTCAGATATGCACTTTCATGAATTCTGAGAGAAGATATGGACCTCCCACAGCTAGCTATGGAGAAACATGCACAGTTTAGACAAAATGTCAGAGTGCCTAGGAAGACATGTTGAAGACATGTTGGGTTTCTTTTTTCCATAAAATAAATTAGTATACCATTTCTACATCTTGGCAAAGGTTGTACTTGATGATCTTTTATGGCCACTGTAGGTTAGTTATTCACTGTTGTCTCTCCTTTCGTTGGAGAATGGGCTCCATGGTGCAATGGCTGCACTTGTTGGTTTTGAACAAAGTTTTAGTATTTTTTTTGCAGTTCATGGTACTTATTCAACTATAATAGCCCTCAAGACAAGCATATATTCTGAGGTAACTCATTGTCTACTAAAGTTGAAAATTTTAATTTAGTTCATACTTATGGTACTTATTCTGCTATAATAGCCCTCAAGACAAGCATATGTTCTTGAGGTAACTCACTGTCTACTGGAGTTGAAAAATTAATTTAGTTCATAATTGAACTGGTTTATCATAAATAAGGTTGTTTATGTATATAAAATGTCCAGTGGCGCAAAAAGGTGCGTGATTATTCAAAGATCTAAAGTAAAGTAATCGATCTGCATGGTCTTTTGTTCGTCGACGAGAACTCTCTGAAGTTTCATTCCCAGGTATTTTTCCTCCTGTGATCATATAAATGTTATTTCGATTGCAATGTGAGAAGAACACATATGAAGTCCTTGTGGCTGTAGGAAAACCATTGTATAGATATTGGAGTTCATCTCCTTATGCAATTGAATTAGCCACAAAGTTGTTTATGAAATGCAGCAGTGGCTTTAACAAGAATGGAAGCCTTGCTTCTTGGGGAACTTAGGGTGGCCTGAGCTACTCATCAATTACTTAGTATGAGTCCATATCCTTATTAGGATTAGCATGATACTGATGCTCCCTGTACGCCTGTACCCAGAATATATATGTGAACGTATACGTTCATTTTTATCTTAAATAATAGAAGGTTGGTTAGCTAGATCTAAAATGTGAGCTTTTCTATGGTGTGGTGCCCTGGTATATAAGAGGTATAGGGTTAATGCTTTCAGTATTCTGCTTTGTTCGCTATCTATTAATGCACAGATGTCTCAAGCCACTGTGTAATTTGTAAAATTCATGCCAACTGATACCAAATACAGAGCAGTATATGGTATATATTTTTTTTATCTAATCCTTGCATGGATAATTTATTGAATTTGAATTGGGGGATTATCCTTTTATTTTATCTTGTCGAGGATCTGGTGGCAACAGCTCTGTGGCTCAATAGTAAGAGGAGGGGCGTTGAGAGAGCAGGAAGTGAACTGTTGGCTACAATTGATAAGGTATGCCTTTTTTTTTAATTACTGACTCAAATGGACTAATAATTGGTGTCATTATGTGTATTACAATAGATATTATATACATTATCTGTGATATATTCCAAAAAATGCTCTTTATAGATAAACCACCGACTACCTCATGTGAGTCATTAAAGTTCCCCGATTATTTTTGATCTGTTTGAGATCTACCGCCATGGGATTGCTAACCATGGACTATAATATTACTCTCTATGATGCAATTCTACAAATGAGAAATGAGATGCTACCTATTGGCATTTTTTTACCAGCTGGAGATGCTAGCAATCTCACAGAAATAGTGAGCATAGTGACTCTACTTCAGAGTTGTTTCTTTTTTTTTACCAATGAAATAAAATCTGTGTAGATATCCTTTTGTTCCTCGGGGGCACTCATATGGAGCTTTTTTGGAATTTCTATTAATAAAGGTGGATGGTGCATTGCATGTTATATTGTCACTCTAGGAATAGACGGTGCAAGTTTTTCAGAGATCATTCAAATTATCATCCCACTATGGTCTATGGAACTCAATTTTTACGTGAAGAATTTGTATGGAGTGCTGCATAAAAAAGGCTCGCATTTATTATTCTACTTTTGTGTATATAATACCAAAACGTGCCTTGCACGTGCACGATAACTAGTAACTTTTGTATTTGGGTCTTATGAAAAAAAAGCCTACAAAAATAGCCTTAGGGCCCCCTTAGAATCAAAAGAATTATAAATGAATTTCATAGGATTGAAATCCTATAGGAAATTTTCCTATGTATCTCTTTGATTCAAAGGATTGAAGTTTTCCAAATCCTACAAAATTCCTATGGAATGGCATATTGCATATAGTGGAGGAAACTTAGCAAGAGGTCTAACCTCTTGGTAAAGGTCATCTGAGTCTATCTCTCCCATCCGATTCCTGTGTTTTTTCCTGTGGTCCAATCAAACGATCATTTCTATATTTTTCATGTGTTTTGCAATCCTCTGTTTTACACTTCATTCCTATCAGAACCCTATGTTTTTCTTATTCCTCTGTTTTTTTCATTCCTACGATTTAAAAGGGCTCTATATATTTGCTAGGCCCCTCACTATTTTTTTTTGGGAAAATTGGTTCCACGCATCGAAAGTTCCTGAGTTTTGCTTTATATATATATACCATCGAAAGTTTGTGGTGCACTTTAATACCATCCAAAGTTTTCTCCGTTACCTTTCTATACCATAACTGTTTATTTCCGTTAGTTTATTTTTTCTTTTCAATATTTGGCTGGAAAACAAACAGATTATGACTGTATTGCCCTTCCTTTACTCATCTAAATCTCGCCCAATTTTTTCTTCTTTGGCCGACATAGGCACATCGCTTCATCAATGGGGATTGGGAGCAACAAGAGCAGCGGCAACACAGGCCGGAGAAACATTGTGAGGAGAGGACTGCACGAGCACCGGAGCACCGCGAGTGGGTTACGAGCGCGCGCGGGGGAGCAGCACGGCCGACAGGGACGGTGAGCTAGTTCCCACCATTTTCAACTCGATCTCAAGCACCATTCATCCCATCAATCCGCGTAATCTCGCCGCCGGTGGCCCAATTTGTCTCTCAAGTTAGAGCTCCTTGTCAAATGAAACATCATATCGAGCTCAAGCTCTTCCCTGTAGCAGCCCCCCTCCAAGAGCGCCGTCAGGTACGTCGTTGTCGGCGTTTTGCCCAACTTTAGTGGCAGGTGGCCGGCAGCCGGCCCGGCCCCCTCCAGGAATCGCAGCGTCGGTCAACGTCGTGCTCTCCCGCGCCAACCCCCTTCCTCGCGCAGTGGATGGCTGTGGCGGCTCCGACAGGTGCGGTGGCAGGAGGATGTGTGATGGAGCTGGGCGGCAATGCGTCGGGGGAAATTTAACTATTTGCCACTTTTACGTTTGCCAATTGTTCAAATACCCCTTTTAGGTTTGCAGTTAACTATATGCCATTGGAGAGAGAAGCTTTTGTAATTTTTTTGCCACTTTTCACACTGTACACCACCACATGGGCTTGCCAGCGTGGAATGGGCACCTGAAATGACTAGTATATCCTTGCATCTGAAACCCTAAATCAAGGGATCCTCTCTCTCCCGATTCCGTTCGACCGCTAGCCACCATCGACGGGCGACGCCGCGCCGTCGACCCCTGCCCGCCCCACGTCGGCCCCGCGCCGTCGACGCCGGCCCGGCGCGCGACATCGACGCCCATCCCGCGCCATCGGCCCCTGCTCGCCCAGCGTTGGCCCCAGGCCGTCGACACGCTGCCCGGCCCGCCGGCTCACCGCCCCACGCCGGTCCCGACGTTCTCCACCCGCAGTCCGCCGTCGACGCATTCGTCAGATCCGCAGCTCTGGCATCATCCCGGCATTTGTTCTTCCCAACAGCACATCGTGACCTGGTAGGGCATCGTCGCCATCGTCCTCCGGCGGCGATGAAGCCCTCAGTTTGTCCTTCTTGGTAAGTTCATTTTCTCTCTTGCCCTTCCTGCTTGTATTGTGTTGCATGCATGGAGTTAGATGTATTCTAACTCCATTTTTTTTATGAATCTGTTTATGTCAGGATTGATCCTGGCAATGCGCTTAGATTTCTTGTTAGGGTTGCTAAGTATGTTGCGAATCTAGAGTATGGAATGCTACCAATGTCAGAGCAAAACTATGATTGGTGGGTTGATATTAGTAGTGGGTATAATTTGGATAAATTTCATGATGAAATGGCTAGCAAGATAATCTGGGGGCCAAGCCAAGAAATTAGAGTTTGGGGTTTGGACACTGAAATTGGCACTGAATGTAAGTTGACAACCAATGAAGAATTTGGCCAGTGGATGAATTCTATGTTGGATGATAAGCTGGTAGAGTTTGGTGTTGAAGTTATTTATAAAAAGGGATATGAACCTATTGAAGGCATTGCAAATCTAGTTGATTCAGCTATTCAAGGTGTCTCTAGTGTGGTAACTGCAGATCCAATTGATCAGTCAAGTGCTCAAGTTCTCTCTGCTATGATTAGTGCTGAAGTTTCTTCTCCTGGTCATGAAGAAGGGACGGGTGATACCTCTAGCCATCCACAAAATGCAGAAGAGGCTAATGCTGTTGTAGATTGGAGTAAGTTGGCTATACTTGTTGAACCTGAGCAAGATTGTGATGTTAATTTATTGTTGGATGAGGATCAAGTTTTTGAGGCCATGGGCTTCAAAGCAGCAGATCAGAGAGCAGCAGCAGCTGCAGCAACTATGGAAGAAACTGCAATTCCTATTATTCCAACCGAGATTCAGCAAGACATGTTAGATGCAGCCATTGTAGTGGACGATGAAGTACCCATTGATGTGTTGGATTGGGACATGGATGACCCAGATATGTCAGTGGGGACATTTTACCCTTCTATGGATGAGTTCAGAATGGCAGTGAAGCAATATGCCATTGTTCATGAGTTTGAACTAGAGACTGAAAAGTCTGACAAAGAAAGGTTTAGAGGGAAATGCCATGCAATTGGTTGCCCATGGATAATTAGAGCAAAGACCCAACCTAATATGAGTGTTAGGGTATTATACTAACCATTTAAATTACCTTTGCAATTTGACACCTTGCTTGCTGAATTCAGATTGGAGTAACTTTTGCATAGTTGCTAATATTGTTTGCTTTTGCAGGTCCAAATAAACAAATATGATCACAAGTGTGCTTCAAGAAGTAGAGTTCGTGGAAGGATGGCATCTCAAGCTTGGGTTGCTGAGAGGGCAATTCCATTTCTCAACAAGAAGAATGGGATGGGTCCAAAGGAACTTCAGAAGGAGCTGCAGGACACCTACAAGATAACCATACCTTATCATACAGTTTATCATGGTAGGAAGAAGGCAACAGACAAGTTATTTGGTAAGTGGTCTGATTCATTTGATCGGTTGTATAGGTTCAAGGCAGAGGTGGAAATGAGGTCCCCGGGTAGTGTAGTTGAGATAGACACAGTTAAAGTTGGAGATAAGGTTCACTTCAGTAGATTCTTTTGTGCATTTAAAGCATCAATTGATGGTTTCTTAGGGGGCTGTAGACCCTACATTAGCATAGATTCTACTGCCCTTAATGGATATTGGAATGGACACATGCCTGCAGCCAATGCATTAGATGGACACAATTGGATGTTTCCTTTGGCATTTGGTTTTTTTGATTCAGAGACCAAAGAGAACTAGGTTTGGTTTATGGAGCAGCTAGCCAATGCAATTGGTCCAGTTCCAAAATTAGCTATCCACACTGATGCATGTAAAGGGTCGGAAACTGCAGTTCACAAGGTATTTCCATGGGCAGAACAGAGGGAGTGTATGAGGCATTTGATGGAGAACATGAAGAAATTATTTCATGGGTCTATCTATGCGAGGAAGATGTGGCCTGCAGCTAAGACTTACATGCTTGAGAAGCATGACAAGTGGATGGATGAAGTGACAACAGCTAGTCCAGAGGTGAAACAATGGCTTAAAGAATATCACAACCTACTGTGGGCCAGAAGAAAGTTTGATTGTGCTATCAAGTGTGACTACATCAACAATAACCTGGCAGAGTCATGGAATAGTTGGATCAAAGACTTGAAGGATTTGCCTGTTAATGCTCTTGCAGATGCCATTAGGGAGAAAACTTTGATCTTGTTTGAGAAGAGGAGGAGGACCTCTACAGCTCTCAATGGAGTGATTCTTCCTGTTGTCATCCATCAGTTGAATGAAGCCTCAAAAGGTTTAGGCCATCTGAAGGTTACTAAAGGAAATCCTGACCAAGCAGAAGTTACAGAGACATACAAGGATGAGGAAGTGACTAGGCATGTGGTGTACCTTGATAAGTGGACATGTACATGCAGGGAATGGCAGGTCACTGGGAAGCCCTGCCCACATGCATTGGCACTGATCACAACAATTAGGCAGCCAAATATGGAGAAATATGTTGACACAGCTTACTCTGTGCACAGATTTCAGGCAACATATGCAAGTGTTATCCCTAACATCACAGACAAGAAGCAGTGGCCAAAAGTTGATAAAGGTTTCAAGCTCCTGCCACCCGTTCCCAAGAAGAGAGGAGTGGGTAGGCAGAGAAAGAATAGGATCCCATCTGCTCTTGAAAAGGGCAAAGGAAAGGCCACAAGGCAAGTTCAATGTCCAGACTACCAACGGTTTGGACATAGGAAGGGTAGTGTAAGATGTGAACTGACTGGAACTAGGAAGAGGTTAGTTCAGCTATGATTTACTTTGTTTTAGCTATTGTACAATGTATTGCTTAAGCTAACCAATGTTTTGCAGGAAGAAAAACAACAAGACAAAAACAAATGTGGGAAGGAAGAAAGCAAAGGGTGCCATGGATGCCCAAGCTGCTGCAGTTGATGTTCAAGCGAATACACCAAGAACAAGAGCTGCTGCAGTTGATGTTCAAGCGAATACACCAAGAACAAGAGCAGCTGCAGCAAAAGAAGCAACTGCAGAATCACAAGTGCATGCAACACAAACAAGCAGTCCTGGACCAATCACTAGGAGGTAAGGCATAATTGTGTTGTTTTTCATTTCATTTCACTTAACTTTGGTTCATGTCTTGCTTACACCCATCAAAAACAACAGGAGGCTGGCATTAGAGGTTGGTCAAAGCTCCGTTGAAGTAGCACTTGTACCCGTGCAGGTGCAAGCGGCAGTACAGCCAACCAAGAAACTCACACCAAGGGAAAAACTAGCTAGCAAGCCAAAAAGGGCATCACCACCAAAGCTTCTGAAATAAAATGTGTCAATCTGCTATCAATCTGCAAGTATTTTGCTATGTATGGCTGAAATGCGTCGATATGCAAGTATTTTGCTATTTATGTCTGAAATCGTCAATCTCGAAGTAATCTGAACTTCTAATGTGCATGGCCTGATGATGTATTTTTGCTTTTGTAATGATGTATGCCATGATGAACCTGTTATATGGCACCCTAAACCTGTTATATATAGACCATTGTATGGTCTGATGGCCCTGATGGACCTGTTATATGTATAGACCAATGTATGGTCTGATGGCCCTGATGGACCTGTTATATGTATAGACCAATGTATGGTCTGATGGACCTGTTATGCATGGCCTGCTTTTGTAATGATGTGTGGCCTACAATAAACCTATGAATTGTATGGTTGATGAATTAAGATATTTGAATGGGACGTGATGAATTAAGGCACTTCTGTTATTGTGTGCATGTTCAGTTTGTTGAGATATATGTCTGGATATGTATGCTGACAAATATTAATCCTTGTACATATATGTGTTGTTATGAAGTTGTATATTATGTTATATATTGCCAAAAAAAATGCTATTGTTCTTGCAGTCCTATATATATGTATGGTTTCAGTCAAATGAATTATACATTTAGCTAGTAGTAATAAGTTATATCATTTTACCTAAATATTGTTTCAGATTCGGCTCTATATTGCAGCCAATGGCTATTAAGGGTATACAAGTCATTTCAGGTGCCCATTCCACGCTGGCAAGCCCATGTGGCGGTGCACAGTGCGAAAAGTGGCAAAAAATTAGAAAAGCTTCTCTCTCCAATGGCATATAGTTAACTCCAAACCCAAAAGGGGTATTTGAACAATTGGCAAACGTAAAAGTGGCAAATAGTTAAATTTCCCATGCGTCGGGGACCCGAGACAAAGGCAAGCAATGTCGTGTTTAACGACAGATCCACTCAAGTTCACGGTGATGGTAAAATAAGGCCTTGTTTGATTCAGCTTAGGATTATTATAATTTAGATTATTAGGAGTAAGCTAAAACAAACAAGTAAATTATTATGCTAGATTATTTATACAATCTATAAGCCAGATTACTATAATTCAATAATTTCCTCTAGAGGAGCTTTTTCCATATTATTGAGTGACTAAAGACCCGTTACCCTTAGATGCCTCTAATAATCCAGAGAAACAAACAACTCGTAGCTTATTTTATGTTAGCTTATTATAATCCAGCTTAGAGACTTAGAGTAATCTGATTTAATAATTTAGATTACAATAATCTTAAGCTGAAACAAACAGGGCCTATTGTAACAGAGTAAATTTTGGATGGTATTAAAGTACACCACAAACTTTCGATGGTATTAAACAAAACTTAAAGAACTTTCGATGGCGTGGAACCAATTTTCCCTTGTGTAAAATGTTGTTGAAATTTTGTCAAAATTTTGTTCAATTCCTGTCAAAATGTTGCTGAAATTTCATCAAAATTCCATCAAATTAAAAATTTGTCCAAATTGTAACGTCCAAATCTGTCCAAACTCAAAATATGTCCAAATCCGTCATTTAATTTTAAACATATTCAAAAAATAAATTTCCAAAGTCATAAAATAAATTTCCAAAGTCATGCATAAATTAGGGGCGAAAACACAATTAATAAATAGAGACGAGAGAAGGTATAAATGTCCTTCCTCCATCCAAAACAGAGGCAACAAGATTTTTCAGTTAAAAAAAGTGGGGCAAAAACGAAAAGCCTAAAAGATAGGGGTAAAATCAATATTGAACATAAAAGTGAGGGCAAAAACAAAATTATCCCATAGCATTTACATCCTAACATGATTATCACAACTCTGTTGTAAACATGGATGAGAAGATAAAGTGGATTGTAAACTAAGTCATAATCATCATGGAAGATATCTTAAACATAAGGTTCATATCTACGTCAAGCAATCATATCCTATCTACTCCGTCCAACAATATAAGTAGAGAGAATTCACTCACTGCCACTGAGTTTTACCCACTTCTACAATATACCCTTGACTTTATCAAGTTGAACAATATGCCATCGGGTGCCATCGGGTTTTCTTTAACTTCCACCGCATGTCATCGCTGTCCATGAGCCATTAGTTGGCCTCCGTTTACCGTATTGAATTTTCTCTAAATGACTAAAATACCCCTAACACACCATCCATCCCCAAATCGATCTGCTGCTGTTTCTCCTCCCAGTGAGCGGCGCCGACTCCCCCATCGATGGAATGCCGGCCGCCTGACTCCCCGACGTGCTGCCGGCCGGCCAGCTCCCCGACGACGCGCGGCCGGCCGCCTGGCTCCCTCACGATGCGCGACCAGGCGCCCGGCTCCCCCTTGACGCGCGGCGGCTTGCCGGCCTCCCCATCGACGCGCGGCCGGTCACCGGGGTCCCCACCGATGCGCGGCCGGTCGCCGGGGTCCCCACCGACGCGCTGCCAGCCGCCCGGTATCCTGGCGCTTCCTTCCCCTCCGCCGCAACCACCGCGACCAGTCGCCGACCTCGGCTCCGACCACGCGTCTACCGCCGCCGGCATCCTGGCGCTTCCGTCCCCAACTCTGCCACAACCGCCTCCTCAGTCGTCACCAAATCCACCCGGTGGGCGTCGGCTCGCTGGCGCCGGCACCGGACAGCCAGCAGCAGGTCGGCAAGGGGAGGTCGACGGTGAGCTATGGTGAGAAGGAGCAGCTGCCGATCACCGCGCCACGGCCGTACGCGCCGGCCCCGCTGCCGCCGCCGCCGCCGCGGCGCCGGAGCCGTGGGCGGCGGTGCTGCCGTTGCGTGTGCTGGACGCTGCTCGCCGTGCTCGTCCTCGCCGTCGCGCTGGGCGCCACGGCGGGCATCCTGTACGCGGTGTTCAAGCCCAAGATACCGGACTTCCGCGTGAACCGGCTCACCGTGACGCGGTTCGACGTGAACGCAACGGCGGCGACGGTGAGCGACGCGTTCGAGGTGGAGGTGACGTCGACGAACCCCAACCGGCGGATCGGGATGTACTACGACGGCCTCGAGGTGACGGCGTCGTTCCATAACAACGACACAGAGCTGTGTCGCGGCGGGTTCCCGGCGCTGTACCAGGGCCACCGGAGCACGGTGCGCCCCGTCATCCTGCTCGTCGGCGAAGCTGCTGCAGCAGCAACAGGCCAGGTTCGTGCCGCTCACGGTGTGGGCGCGCATGCCGATCCGCATCAAGTTCGGCGCCATCAAGCTGTGGAAGATGACCGGGAAGGCGACCTGCAACCTCGTCGTCGACAACCTCGTCACCGGGCAGGCGGATCCGAATCCGCTCCAACAACTGCAGCTTCAAGCTCAAGGTCTGATCGAGCTTTGTAGAGGCGTTGATCCATCTCCATTTCTGTGAATCCATCAGTTGAGTTGAGATTAGCAGGTGGTAGAGGCGTGTATTTACATTTTTACCGATACTAGTTTCTGTGAATCCATGGGCTACATATTTCCCTGGAGAAAAAATACCATATATAATGAGTTAAGGGTAAATAGGTCTTTTTACATCGCTAACAGATGCTAACTGCGCTGTGATGGCACGCAGTGAAGATTAAAGAAAACCCAATGGCATATTGTTCAACCTAGCAAAGTCAGAGGTATATTGTAGAAGTGGGCAAAACTCAGTGACACTGAGTGGATTCTCATATAAGTATTTGAAGCATTTAAATTTTATTTAGGAATATAAGCATCTCTACACTATAAATTATCCCATCAATCTCCTCATTCCAAAAATCAGGCGCCAATATCCTTTTAATCTCCAATAGTTTCCCAGTAGTTAGATCCCAATTATTTGGCTGTTTGGCAGACAGGTAATGTGGGTTGGGACCGATTGTTAGACTGTTCGGCAGACATCCTATCGTTTAATGCATAATATTTTAAAAAATAGTTATAATTTTTTAAAAAAATCAAGATAAATTAATATATGATATATTATGCGTTCTATTCGTAGCCAATTTTGTTATTTTTGTTTTTACTTATATAAGTTGAATTTAAATATGCATGTTTATAAGGTAATATATCACATATTGATCTATCTTATGAAAATTTTTAGTGACTTTTAAGCGACATAAAAAATGAGGGGACATCCATTTTAAGGGATGAATAGAGTTTCCCAAATCTATTCTGTTGGTGGCGCAAGCATGATCCGGTTCAACTGCAGTGGCAGCATCATTGGATTTAAATCAGAAAGGATATGACACAACACCCGTTTCCTAGGAAACTCTTTTAAGTAGTCGGGTGGACGTCCACCTATTTTTTTTTCATGTGAACTAATTTGTTACAGAAAAAATTCAAAAAATTAATAAGATAGATTAATATATAACTAGTTGTGTGGCCCGCGCAATTGCGCGGCTAGCACCCATATAAAATTATATATTTTTTTTTGTATGTTTTTACTTAAAACTTATTAAATAATTATCTCGTTGTCTTAAGACTTTGAAAGACCAAACCTTATCATTCCCGTGTTTCTAATTTTATAATTTTTAAAAGTTACACCAGTTACTACCCGTTACTTCTGTCATATCCTTCTTGCTCGATCTATCACTCTTTTTATTTATTCTCTTTGAAACCTTTTAAAATTGGGTCTTATAGTTTTCAGAGTTTATTGTCCCATTGGGTTTTGTTTTTATAATTTTCTAGAAGTCCCGTCAAACGCTGCTATTGTACTCCTCTATGGTCCATCCACTGCCTCTTCTCTTTATTGTCATTGATATTTTAAAAATCGAACATAATTATCATTTAAGTTCTTCTTTTTTTTTTACTTTCTAGAAGTTCCGCCAAAACGTCAGCGACTTTGTCACTGTACTCCAATACGGTTCACCCGCTGCTTCCCTTCTTTATTGTCATTAAGATTTTAAAATCAAACATGTTTATCATTGTTTTTTTTTTACTTTTTAGAAGCCCTAACCTTTTAAATTTGGACCTTATAGTTTTTATAATTTACTATCTCGTTAGATTTCATTTTTTATAATTTTTAGAAATTCCGTCAAACGCTGCTATTATACTCTTCTACGACCCGTCTGCCGCCTACCCTTTATTGTCATTGGGATTCTAAAAATCGAATATAAATATCGTTGGAATTTATTTTTTACTTTCTATAAGTCTCACCAACCATTGGCGGCTTGCCATTGTACTCCTGTACGATCCGCCCGCTGCCTCTCCTCTTTGTTTCTTGGGAAACTCTTTTAAGTAGTCGGGTGAACGTTCACCTGGTTTTTTTCATGTGAACTAGATTGTTATAGGAAAAATTTAAAAAATTGACAAGATAGATTAATATATAATAAATCACTCCACAAACATATAAATTTAAATTCAACTTCTAAAATTTATAACGAAAATAACAATTTTGATTATATATATATATATATATATATATATATATATATATATATATATATATATATATATATATATATATAAGCTAGAGTTTAATATGTTATTTTGTTACAACCTATATATGTCGAATTTGAATTTGTATATTTGTAAAGTGATATATTACATATTAATCTATCTTGTTATTTTTTTAATTCTTTTTATAATTATTTAGTTAGTATACGAGAGAAACGGGTGGACGTAACAACCAGGAGATTAGAACCCATCTCCCGGGTGTATACCCACGGGGCCCAGGTACGATTTTTTTTTTAACTTAAACACTTTATTACCACTCAAAAGCATAGAGAACATGCTGAATTACAAATTAAAGTTCCTGAGGTTGAAATTGTCTTTAATGTTATTTGCATGACATCCTGTATTGGGATAAGCCAGGTGAGAAGTGTACGTTCTGACAGACATAAACAGGGGCAGATGGTTGATTAGATTTAGCTTCTTTTGCTAGTCTGTCTGCTAATTTATTTATCTCCTCTCGGAATCCAATTGACCTGCAAAAGACTTTCTGGAATTCTTGTGCAAATTTGGCTCCATGTAGGCCTCAGACTCCAATGACCTGGCTCCAAATCTAAGTTTCTTGTTTTGATAGTGTCAGCAATTGTTGCATCATCCGTACTGAGAAAAGTTGTTCCTGCTATGTTTAAGAACATGGGGGAAAGTAATTTTATCCTGGAGGGGATGTCTCTCATTTCGTGCATGTCACCTAAATAGTCATAAAAAAATATGAAAAAAATTGACAACATAGATTAATAAGAAATATATCACTCCACAAACATTTAAATTTATATTCAACTTCTACAAATTATAACAAAAATAACAAGTATAGTTTTGAATGTGCGATAACTATTTTCAGTTTAATTTGTTATTTTTGTTGCAACTTGTAGAAGTTGAGTTTGGCATTGCATATTTGTGGAGCGATATACTTTGTATTAATCTATGTTGTTAATTGTTTTTAATTTTTTAATAACTATTTAGATGACATACAAATAATGAGGGATGGAAATCCATGTCCCCAAGAATAGGTACAATAGGTTATACACCAACAGCATCCGGATCGTCTCCGGCGAGCTCTGGCCTGTGGAGCTTGTCGGCCAACACCTCCATGCCCATCCAGTGAAGCAGGAACCAAACGACGGTGAGGAACTCCCCGCCGCCGACACCCAAGCTCTTCAAGTGCAGAGATCCGCTGCATCTGCTCGCGGAGTAGCATATCATCTCCACCCACACCCCACCGATCACCCTCAGCCTCTTGCCGGCATCCAGCTTCATCATCGCGCCGGCGAGCCGCCGTGCGTGCGCTAGATGGCCTCCTCCTCCTCCTCTCCTCTTGAGAAGCCTGCTGCCAGCTCTGTCTTGCCCCTCCGTGGCCGGCGTGGAGTACTCGTCGTCGTCGCCAGCGGCGAGACATCGCACAAGGTCTCTCCCGCTAAGCTGCTGCTGGTGCCGCCCCTGGTGTCTCAAGGTGTGCGCGATCTCATGGCGGGCGGCCGTGAACAGGCTTTGTCTGGTGCCGGGCATCAGCATGTCTGGCTGGAACGCCAGCAGGTACATCATGTAGTTGGATATCTTCATTACGGCGGTGATCTTGTCGGCGCCGGCAACCGGTGACGATGAGATATTGATGTACTCCGTGCAGTGGAGGCATATGTCCGTGGCGACGTGCCAGACGAGGACGGCCTCGTCGAACGGCAGCTTGGCCACGCTCCATCCCATCTCTCCGTAGCACTGCTCCCGCCAGAGAGTCCACTGGCCTCTTCGGTCATTGAATCTCCGGTAGGCGGCGGCACTGCGCAGATCATCCTCCACCCACCCACATCTCAGGTCCTCGCGGATGAGATCTACGACTTTTTCAGTCCACGAACTATGCTCACCATAATACCAGTGCTGGTTGTTGCATCTTAACAACGTGGCTATCCTACTCAACACTGTTTGACATGTACGAACAAGGGAATATCTTCTCGAGGGATCAGAATCCATTTTCGTTGACCATCGGCTGCGGGCAGTGAAGCCAATGAGGTTGAACTGCGCAATAGTGCGTTTCATTTGTGGTGCTAGCTTGCACATCGGCCACTTTTGGTGGGCCAGCGGAATCAGGTTAGTGAATTCCACAAAGAATGCAGACCACAAAAGGATGTAGGTTACCTTGACATCGTTCGTGTCAAACCCGTCCTTGTTTCTGTCAAGCTCCTCAATGCCTCCCATGGCCATCATGCCCAGCACGAGGAAGATGCTACGGATGAAGCGGCCGGTGATGGGGTAGGCGGCGTTTCTGCTGGTGTAGAAAATCTGGAATGCATAATCCACGAGGTTGAAAAGCTTGCAGTAGGCATCGTAGGGTTCGAGCTGCAGGAATGACCAGAGGTGGCTAAGCCGGCGAGTGTAGGGAGCTGGGAAATCAATGAAGAGCTCCATGAATTCGTTCTGATTGTCGAGCACAGAGTGCGGCACGTCCAGCTGCCGCTCATCGCCGTCGTCGTCTTCGTCGTCGTTGGTCTGGATATTGTTCCTGTTCCTGGTGGCTTCGATGGCGTGTTTACTCGCCCGCTGCAGGTATAACGATATCGACAAGTCGGCCGCCGCCGTCTTCCGGGCGACGGCTGCTATCCTCGTAGCGCTGGCTCGCCGCAGAGCCCAGAGCGTGCGACCCATCTTGAGGAACCCGGCGACGAACAGCGCCACCGGGCAGCGCGCCCGCACCTTCCCGCCGGACCATGACCTGCAGAACACGTAGACCGCCACCGCGGCCTGGGACGACATGGCCACCGCGCGCCGCGCCCACAGCGCGTTGTCCTCGGCGGCGTCGTACGCGGTTATGCTGTCCTGCGCCCCGGCGAGGTGGATCAGGAAGATGGGAGCCCACAGCACCTCCAGCATGGAAGAAGACATATCTCCCGTTGCCGCACCCCCATGGCGGCTGAAGATGGCGGCGAGGCCGTAGATCGCCACGGCGTCGCTGCCGAGGTAGGCCAGCCAGATGGATGCCCTGAGGATCGCCGGGATCCGGTGCTTGCGGAAGGGGGCCGAGAAGAAGAGGAAGCATTGGAGGAAGAGGCTGGTGAGAACGAGCACGCGGAGCTGCCATTCTTCCCACCACTGCACCATTGTCCCGGCCGGCTCTACCATTCTTCCTCTTGATCTTTATTGCTCTCGTCTTCCTCCTCTCCGGTCAATGCCTCTTTGCTAGCTGCTTCACCATATAATTACTAGCTTGTTTCCTCGATCTTCGATCGCATATGGTTTTGCTTGATTGTCTCGTACGAGCAGTCTGTGCGCACGCGCTATATATATGGTCGTCGCTGGCATGGCCACGTGAAAATTTGTGCATCTCGATCGATCGTAGCTACTACTAGTACTGTTTTGTATGTAAAGCATAGTAAATTACTAATATACTACCCAATTGTAACGTGGGTTGACATTCTCTATTTCTCCTTTGTGTATGATAATAGTATAGAACATAGTATGTGAACGATGCAAACAAAGTGAATCCACTATATATAATTCTAGAAACTCCATTGTATATCGTCGTGTTTCTTTTCTTCGAATTCGCTAAAAGAAACATTCGCAGTTATTTTGGTCCCACAACTTTCAATTTTTTTTTACCGCCGGATCGAGTCAAACATTTGTGCAAATGGAGGAGAAATAATCTTACAATATAATTGTGCACCACAGCATGGGCTTGTTGCATTAACCAACTGGCCACACACTTAGGTTTATATCCAACTTACATACAAGTTATATTGGAACTGTATATTAACGCTGTAGCTACACTTCAATTATATTATAGTTATATTTTGGAAGCTTTCCATATAAAAAACTTTCAAAAGTTGTATAGGTACTTTTTTTTTAAAGGGAAGGTTGATATAACTGATTAAATAAAGTGATTATAATCCCGGAGGACAAGATCATGAATATAAATAGGGGCATCTAGCCTTCATAGCACTATGATTAGTCCTTCTAATTAACTGGTCTAATTCATGAGCCACTCTATTACACTCTTCCAACATGACAAAAGTAAACTTGAGGAAGTAAACCGATAAAAGCTCTTTGCATCTAAGACCATTGTACATCAGCTTCATTTTGCGATTAGATGACAAGTGCTTTAGGGGACCCCTAATGCGTGATCGATCGCTGGCACCTCCCATCACGCAATCAAGAAACGATAAAAAACGATTCACATTAATGCTTGTATGGGTGCGGGAGTCCACGGTGAGTTCAAAATCCACCCAAAACTGATCCCTAGAAAAGACCCATTAACTACATGTGTCCTCGCTCTCCTTTTGGCCCATGTGCAAATAGATGAAGAAACCCGTATGTTTCTCTTTAGACTGACAAAAAAGATATAACAAATTTGTACGTAGCAATTTTATACATAGAAACTTTATATCTAGAAAGTTTATATATATAAACTATCGACAGAGGAAAAAATGTTATATAAACTTTATACATAAAATAATTTATATAGAACCTTTATACATATAAAAATTTATATAAATATTTATAGGTGGACTTTATATGTAAAAATATTCGGTATAAACTTTATACATAAAAAGTTTTGAATTAAAATTCATATATACTTTGCTGAAGAGTAGTAGTGAATGGTTCGCCAAGAAGATAGCAAAACTTACCCATTGCAGTTTTTAGCAAACCACACTCACACCCACGTCTCTTGTGCGCTCACAAAAAGATCTGTAAGGGCACCCGCAATGGTTATATATAAGCTGTCTACAAGAGATCCATGTCAGTATATTTTTTTACTTGGCAGAGATTAAATGAAGAGAGAGAGCAAAGCTATCTACTAACCTGGAGATAGTCTATAGAGAAAAACAAGGCAATGGATTAGAGAGCTATAGATACCTATGTAGACATACCATTGAAGTGGTTTACTACTAATCTAGTCGATTGCTGAGATGTACATGTTTTATAGATAGCACCTTACTTTACCATTGCGGATGCTCTAATGACTTCTGCCTAACCTAGTTAAGGTGCTTTAATTTCCAGTTCTTTCCTGGACTATCCATCACAAGATAAGTTACACAGTTAGACACACACAAAGTTGCTTGATCTTTATCACCACATTATGTTTTCTGGCTTGTGTACAGAGACTTTAGATATGAATACAGGAACAGGGCAGAGGGTGAGATGGACTCTGCGCCTTTTGCATGCACCATATCATCCCGGAGATACCAAGCCCTCCACAACACCATTAATATCCTATCTCGTTCATATGCAGAGATGATGCTCAAAATTAATCAAAAGATAGATCGGCCAATTCTCCTAAGAAATCACCTCTTTTTAGTGACAAAAATTGTGTGGCATGGTTCAAATTGACCCAATAGGGGGTTTGTTGGAACCATGCCACCTAATTTTGTAAAATTTGAGATATGCCACACGTATCTCAATGACATGTAGGACCCACATGAGTCAATGACATGTGGGTCAGGGTGGCATATCACAAATTTTGCAAAAATTGTGTGGCATGGTTCAAATTGACCCAATAGGGGATAGTTAATCCCAAACGGTATTTAGTTATAACCTAGTAATATTGACACAGTTAACTTCATGAGAATCATATATGATACGAGACGGATTTCCATATTCTCTCGTTCTTGCATTTCACCTAATAGTTATATTTTTTTAAAACAATATATTGACAACAAAGATTAATATAAAATATAGAGTAAATATCATAAATCTAAAAATTCTTTGACCAAACTATCACAAAACTATAGATTTAAAAATATGTATCACAAAACTACATATTTTGCGTGAAATTTATCACAAAACTATAGATTTAAAGCATTGTATCACAAAATTACAGATTTATTAATGAAGTTATCAAAGAACTATAGATTTTAAAGTTTATATCCATAGCACTATTGAGGTTATAAAGGTTATAGTTTTGTGATAAAATATGATATTAAATCTATAGTTTTCTGATACATATATTTTCTCAACTAACACAATTATAATTAGGGAATTGCTAATAACACATATGTTTTCTGAGCTGCGTGGGCTATGTATAGTATGTCCTATTGTCGTCTACACACACAACACAGTCACACTACACCGTCTGCAATACTAAGCCACCAGACGACCGATGGAGCCGTTCGCAAGCACCACGGCACAAGATCAGCGGCCGCACGTCATGCTGCTGGCGAGCCCTGGCGCCGGCCACCTCATCCCGCTGGCCGAGCTGGCGCGGCGGTTCGCCGACCACCACGGCGTCACGGCCACGCTCGTCACCTTCTCCACCGACGCGTGGTCCGCCGTGCTGTCATCGCTCCCAGGCTCCGCGGCCACCGCCACGCTGGCGACGGCGGTGCCCTTCGACAACCTCCCCGCCGACGCCCGCATGGAGATGTATGAAGACAGAAATATGAAGGATCGAATTGGGGTTGCGATGATATATTGATATATGTTGATTCCGTAGAATTCCAGAAGGCCACGGAAGAAATCAGAAATGGGCAAAGCAAATCCGGAGTAAAATAAATGAGTAAATTAATACCACGATTTCGTGGGTGTATGGAGTGGGGAAGGCCTCGCCGTAAGCCGGACGCCATCCGATGATTTCCTTGCTGGGAAGAACGCCATGAGATACCATCTCTAGCAAGGTAGACTCCTTGACGTCAGGTGGAGCCCATTGGCTTTGTGCCGATTCTCTCTCCTCTGTCATTTCTGTGAGATTGGTTGAGAGGATTTATGGGGATTGTGGCTAAATCGTTTGGAGGACAGTGGAGATGGGTTCGTTCGTGGTTGATTTGCGTAAATCGCGGCGTATTTGGTTGTCGGATGCCAGCGCAAATTCGAACCCTAGCTTTGGCGGCGCATGAGTTTTGAACAGTGTTTTGCGAGGGGATTTTTGTGAGGAAGACGAAGCGGTAGAGAAGACGACCTCATTTCGGCAGTTTATTTAGGGTATCGGAAAATGTCGTTGAGCCAAGGCCCATACAGTGTTCTCAGCCCATGTCTCTCCGTGTGGTTTGTCACGTTCCTTTGGGATTTAAGCAAACTTTGTTTCGGCAATTTGCACGTGATTAAATACCCAATATTGTTACAAACCCTTTTATACAGCAGTTAGTTAGTTTTTTAAGGAATTACTACGATGCATTTTAAAAGGTACCCTACAGTTTAAAGCTTTTTTATGCTTATTTTGTGGGCTTCTTTTATAAGTCGCAAAAGGTTGTGATGGTTTATTAAAAACATTTGATTAGTAATATATCAAGTGTTATTATCACGTAAGTGAGCTTTTAAAATCAGCATTTAAGGTTAGGCTAAATGTTTGAATTAATATGTTATATCGAAAGCAGTCGGCATGTCCTATGAATCATGTTATTTGGGGAATTTAAGCTACATATGCTTTAAACCACTCGATTGGTTATTTTTTCTTTGGCTGTATGTTTAGTTTATTCAACTAATCACATAGTCAGGGGCTACAACTAATTAGGTGCATCTAGTCGATGCACCCTAATTTTTCTTTTAGCCCTTCACAGCTTGAGATGATTGAGGTACTCCAGAGTTGTGGCAAAGATGATTAAAGTACTCGGGTTCTTTTATAAAACCACTTGAGAGAAGATTATCACCACTCGGAAGAAGGTTGTCTCGTCGTCTATGAAGTTCTCAGGGGCTAGGGTGGAGATTATGGGTACTATATACCCAAAGGGCTGCCTTACCCGACTGGTTGTTGGGGGTAACTCATAGTAACATAATTTATAAAGATAGAGACTCGGGTATTATATTAACTTGTATATCAAGGAAGTATTACGTAGTCTTAGTTGGTTACAATTGTAAAATATCTATAGAACTTAGACCGTAAGGGATAAGGTCTTTATCTTGTAATCCCGACTCCTTCGCCTAATTAAGGAGGGGTCGGGGGCTCCTTGGGGGCATAATCACACCTCAGATCGTCATATCAATATCACAATCAGCGGAATATTTCCCCATACAGGAGTAGGGTATTACTTCTCATTTAGAAGGCCTGAACTTGTAAATCCTTTGTCTCATAACCCATCCACTTTTATAGCTTATTCGCTACCCCTTTAAGTATTGCCGAAATCTAGTTTCGACATCCGTCCAACGATATAATTATTTGAAAGGACCGGAACCTTCCAGCGAAACCCCCCACACCGGTACCACCCCCTAAAAAAAATCCCCACCGCCGGCCCCTCTTCTTTCTCAACTCCAGCGGTTTGCCGCCAGCGACGGGAGGGAGAGGGGTTGGGTCCCCTCCATCCCCCAAGTAGTCCTAGTACTTAGTCGGGCTAATCTTGTAAAATCGGGTCAGTCTCGTAGTAGTATTTGTCCTTTTTCTTCTTCCTCCCATTCTCTAGTTGGTCTGATGGTCAATCCAGTGAAAGCTTCAGATTTGGTCCCCTGTGAGCAGCTCAGGCAGGGACGTGGGTCTCCAAGGAAGCAGAGCTGGAGATGGTGCTTGAAGCTTCCTCTGGCGTTGGCTGGTTGTATGATGATAAATCTGATGGTGGTAGGTATCAATCACAGTGAATTTGGATGTTCTTGGTGACCGGTGAGGGCGGGGTCACGCGCAGCCAACCCGCCTCAACATCCAATGCCCGGGGGATGCAGCAAGCCTCCATGGGTTCACTGTGCAGCGGAAACAGCTCGGTGCTTCTGGGCAGGCAATCTGCATGGTACCTCCGCCGATGGTGGCTCCGACGCCAGCAAGATCAGTACTTTCTTCTCAGTCTTCACCCGCAAGATCCAACTGAAGTTAGTAAGAAGCTGTTCTCATCGCCACCATCTTGCTCCTCTAAAGCCCAAGGTTAGCTGGATTTGGGATGCATCTCTGGCTTCATTCTTTTGCAGCAGTGACCATGTTCATGCTGAGGTCCTTATTCGGGTTGAGCACCAACTGCCTGTTAGATTTTGGTCAGCAACATTGCAGTTAGTGTTCCTCAGATTTGATGAGGACCTCCATGCTAATCTTGAGTTGGGTCCAGTGAAGCAAGCACTATATCTACGACTCAATTTGTTAAGCGTTCTATTTGTAGTCAAATTTGTTATTTTTGTTTTTACTTATATAAGTTGAATTTGAATATGCATGTTTGTGAAGTAACATATCACATATTGATCTATCTTACAAAAATTTTAAAATTGCTAATGACTTTTTAAGCGAAATACAAAAATTAGGGGACATCCCTTTAAGGGATGAATAGAGTTTTCCAAATCTATTTCGTTAGTGGCACAAGCATGATCCGGTTCAAGTGCAGTGGCAGCATCATTGGATTTAAATCAGAAAGGATATGACACAACACCCGTTTCTTGCGAAACTCTTTTAAGCAGTCGGGTAGGCATCCACCTGTTTCTTGCATGTGAACTAAATTGTTATGGAAAAAATTTAAAAAATTACCAAGATAGATTAATATATAATATATCACTCCACAAAGTGAGTTTAAGTGCAACTCCTAAAATTTATAACAAAAATAACAATTTTGATTATTACATATATTAGCTAGAGTTAAATCTGTTATTTTTGTTACAATTTGTAGGAGTCGAATTTGAATTTATATATTTGTGGAGTGATATATTACATATTAATCTATCTTGTCATTTTTTTAATTTCTTCATAACCATTTAGTTGGCATACAAGATACAGGTGGACGTACAACCAGGAGATTAGAACCATCTCCAGGTGTATACCCAGCGATTCAAGCGGACCGACCCGCAAGTTAACTTATAGGTTAAATAAATGATAATTTATGGGTTTTCGCGTCGTGGTGGGTTGATCCATAAACCCATTTAAAGATCAAATTAATAGGTAACCCGCGAGTAAACCTGTAGATTACACACTAATTTTGCCTATAAACGGGTTAGCCGACAAGCCCACTTGCACCCTAGGCCTAAGGGTGCAAGCGACTACCCGTAAAAACCCACTTATAGGCTAAACTAATCCGCGAGCTCGTTTATTTTGAATTCACGTGTGACCCACTTGCACCCCTACCTAGGCCACGGGGCCCCAGTTACGGTATTTTTCTTTCTTGGAACTTAAACACTTTATTACCACTCAAAAGCATAGATCATGCTGAATTACAAAGTTCGTGAGGTTGAAATTGTCTCTAATGTTATTTGCACGACATTGACCTGCAAAAGACTTTCTGGAATTCTTGTGCAAATTTGGCTCCAATGACCTGGCTCCAAATCTAAGTTTCTTCTTTTGATAGTGTCAGCAATTGTTGCATCATCCGTACTGAGAAAAGTTGCTCCTGCAATGCTTAAGAATATAGCCAAGAACAGGTACGGTAGGTTACACACCAACAGCATCCGGCTCGTCTCTGGCGAGCTCTGGCCTGTGGAGCTTGTCGGCCAACACCTCCATGCCCATCCGGTGAAGCAAGAGCCAAACGACGGTGAGGAACTCCCCGCCACCGACGCCCAAGATCTTCAAGTGTAGAGACCCGCTGCATCTGCTCGCGGAGTAGCATATCATCTCCACCCACACCCCGCCGATCACCCTCAGCCTCTTGCCGGCGTCCAGCTTCATCATCGCGCCAGCGAGCCGCTGTGCGTGTGCTAGATGGCGGCCTCCTCCTCCTCCTCCTTTCCTCTCGAGAAGCCTGCTGCCAGCTCCGGCTTGCTCCTCCGTGGCCGGCGTGGAGTACTCGTCGTCGTCGTCGCCGCCGGCGAGGCAGCGCGCAAGGTCTCTCTCGCTGAGCTGCTGCTGATGCCGCCCCTGGTGTCTTATGGCGTGCATGATCTCATGGCGTGCTGCCGTGAACAGGCCTTGTCTGGCGCCGGGCATCAGCATGTTCGGCTGGAACGCCAGCAGGTACATCATGTAGTTGGATATCTCCGTCACGGCGGCGACCTCATCGGCGCCGGCAGCCGGTGACGATGAGATGTCGATGTCGATGTTCTGCGTGCAGTGGAGGCATATGTCCGTGGCGACGTGCCAGACGAGGACGGCCTCGTCGAACGGCAGCTTGGCCACGCTCCATCCCATCTCTCCGTAGCACTGCTCCCGCCGGAGAGTCCACTGGCCTCGCCGGTTATTGAATCTCCGGTAGGCGGCGGCGCTGCGAAGATCATCCTCCACCCACCCAGATCTCAGGTCCTCGCGGATGAGATCTACAACCTTTTCAGTCGACGAACTATGCTCAACATGATACCAGTAGTACTGGTTGTTGCATCTCAACAACATGGCTACTCTATTCAACACTGTTTGACATGTATGAATGAGGAGATATCTCCTCGAGAGATTAGAATTCATTTTCGTTGACCATCGGCTGCGGGAAGTGCAGCCGATGAGGTTGAACTGCGCGATAGTGCGCTTTATTTGTGGTTCTAGCTTGCACACCGGCCACTTATGGTAGCGCAGCGAAACCATGTTACTGAATTCCACTGCGAATACAGAGTATAGAAGGATATAGGTTACCTGGACATCGTTGGTGTCAAGCCCATCCATGTTGCTGTCAAGCCCGTCAAAGCCTCCGATGGCCGTGGCGGCCAGCATGAAAAAGATAAACCGCAGGATTAGGAACAAGCTGGCGAAGGGGTAGGCGGCGTTTCTGCTGGTGTAGAAGATCTGGAACGCATAATCCACGAGGTCGCAAAGCCGGCAGTATGCATCGTAGGGTTCGAGCTTCAAGAATGACGAGAGATAGCTTAGCCGGCTAGTGTAGGTATTTGGGAAATCAATGAAGAGCTCCATGAGGTCGTTCTGATACTCGAGATCTATGAGGTCCAGGTGCAGCTCACTGGTGGCGCTACGATGGCGGCGAGCCGCCGAACGATTCTCGCCGCCGTCGTCGTTCGTCTGGATGTTCCTGGTGGCTTCGATGGCGGATTTACTCGCCCACTGCAGGTATCTCTCTAACGACCAGTTGGCCTCCACCGCCGCCGCCTTCCGGCCGACGGTTGCTATCCTCGTAGCGCTGGCTCGCCGCAGAGCCCAGAGCATGAGACCCATCTTGAGGAACCCGGTGACGAACAGCGCCACCGGGCAGCGCGCTGGCACCTTCCCGCCGGACCATGACCTGCAGAACACGTAGACGGCCACCGCGGCCTGGGACGACATGGCCACCGCGCGCCGCGCCCACAGCGCGTTGTCCTCGGCGGCGTCGTACGCGGTTATGCTGTCCTGCGCCCCGGCGAGGTGGATCAGGAAGACGGGCGCCCACAGCACCTCCAGCATGGAAGATTCCCCGCGGCCGCCGTCGTCGCCGGCGTTCTTCCCGTGTCGGCTGAAGATGGCGGCGAGGCCGTAGATCGCCACGGCGTCGCTGCCGAGGTAGGCCAGCCAGATGGATGCCCTGAGGATCGCCGGGATCCGGTGCTTGCGGAAGGTGGCCGAGAAGAAGAGGAAGCACTGGAGGAAGAGGCTGGTGAGAACGAGCACGCGCAGCTGCCATTCTTCCCACCACTGCACCATCGTCCCGGCCGGCTCTACCATTCTTCCATTGGAGGAAGGTGGCAAGGATGCTACTGCCATCGTCTTCCTCTTGATCTTTATTGCTCTCGTCTTCCTCCTCTCCGGTCAATGCCTCTTTCCTCGATCTTCGATCGCATATGGTCGCTTGATTGCCTCGTACATGCAGTCTGTGCCCACGCGCTATATATATGATCGTTGCTGGCCACGTGAAAATTTGTGCATCAGACTATACAAAACGATGAGCGCGTTGCTGGTTCTCGATCGATCGTAGCTACTACTAGTACTGTTTTATATGTAAAGCATAGTAAATTACTAATATACTACCCAATTTGTAACGTGGGTTGACATTCTCTATTTCTCCTTTGTGTATGATAATAGTCAATAGAGCATAGTATGTGAACGATGCAAACAAAGTGAATCCACTATAATTCTAGAAACTCCATTGTATATCATTGTGCTTCTTAGCTGAACTGCCATCACTACTACAAAAGTGATTTTTCTATACGAGACCCTATGATTTTTACAAATGGACCATGACTAGTGACGTCTGTAAAAATCGAGCGGTATTTTCACAGATGGCTCCTTAATGCGCCCGCACGAAAAAATCGATTTTCTCATACGGGACTCTTAAGAGGTCCGCATGTAAAAATGACCTCATTTTTGCATGCGGCTCACTTAAGCGCCCGCATGGAAAAATCGATTTTTACATACGGGCATCTTAAGGAGCCGTATACGAAAATAAAATTTGGAAAAAATTTAAAACTAGTGTATCTTACTCATATGAACTCTAAATTGGATGATTCTTTTTCATAAATGTTTCTAAAATCATGCTCTATCACGTTATTGTGTTTTTACTGTTATTATTTTGGCCATTTCTTGTTGTGACTTTGTTTTATCAATTAAAAATTTGAATTTTAAAACTTCAAATAATATTTTGAAGCAGTAAATGATTTCAGCTGAAAAAGTCATCAACAACAAAGTTGTATAACTCATCAAGATTTATAACTTCTATTTTGGTCATTTCTTCATCCAACAAAGTGATAGTAACATTTTCACAAAATTTACAGTTTATAAAACTATATTAGAGATATGTACATTTTGTGAACAATTTTACAAATCACTTTGTGAGATGAAGAAATGACCAAAATAGAAGTTATATATATTGATGAGTTATAGAACTTTGTTATTGATGACTTTTTCAGTTGAAATCATTTAGTATTTGAAAATATTGTTTGAAGTTGTCATAATTTGAAATTCAAATTCAGATTGTTCAAACAAAGTCATATAGAAAAATGACCACAACAAAAGTTATAGATATTGATAAGTTATACAACTTTGTTGTTGACAACTTTTCCATTTGAAATCATTTACTACCCAAAAGATTATTTGAATTTCTTATATTTTTAAATCTCAAATTTTATATAGTTCAATCAAACTCGGATGGAGAAATGACCAAAATAAAATTGGTAGACCTCAACGAGTTCTACAACTTTGTTTTTGGTAACTTTTTCATATGAGTTCATTTACTATCATAAAATTTGATTCGAAATTCATTTAGTGGTTTTTTCCCTACTCGCCACCTTAAAATTTTTCAATCTTCTCCTCTCTTCTCTCCCACCACGGATATTTTCCCCTCTCTCTTCCTTCAACTCTATCTCTCTCTCATTCTCTCCTCAACCTCTCCCTCTCTCTTTCTCTCGCGCATGCAGGCAGCGCCGGGCAGCGGGAGGCGCGGCCGATGAGGAGGCGCTGGGAGCGGGTGCCCGCCACCGCCACGGCCTCCGGGAGCGGGAGCGGACGCTGTCGCGGGCGTCCACACATCCTCCCTCACCGCCGGAACAACCTCGCCGCCGCAGACGACGCCGCGGGCGAACTCTCCTCTGCCCTCGCTGCCGCGGGCATCCACGCCTCCTCCCTCGCCACCGCGGTTGACCATGCCGACGTCGACGGCGACGGCAACGGCGAGAGCGGTGGCGGCTCGCTCGGGAGAGGCCGGGACTTGTGGATCCAGCCGAGGCGGGCGACGGCGACGGCGAGAGCGGCGACGGCTGGCTCGGGAGTGGCAAAGCGGTGGCGGCGGCGGATCTGGCGTCGGGCCCTACAATGGCGTGGATCTGGCTCGTCCGGCGGCCGGCCGCGGTGGCGCGGATCCAGCGTGGGCGGCGGCCGGCGACCGGCTAGGGTTTCGGCTTTTTTTGGATTTTTATTTTTTTTCCCAAAAATATCTTTGCATGCGGTTGGCTCAGGCAACCACATACAAAAATCACCTTTTCACATACGGTTGCTCTAGCCACATGGGAAAATAGCGATTTTCACATACCTTTCCTCCCATACGGGCTGGCCAACCGCATAGGAAAACCGATTTGGCTCTTCTTTGTAGTAGTGCATCTTCCTCTTGATCTTTGCTGATGTCGTACGTCTTCCTCCTCTCCGGCCAATGCCTCTTAGCTGCTGCACCGTATAATTACTTGTTGCATATGGTTGCTTGATTGTCTAGTACGTGCAGTCTGTGCGCACGCGCTATATATATGGTTGTCGCTAGCCACGTGAAAAATTGTACTCCCTCCATTTCTAAATATTTATTAACATCGTTGACTTTTTAGCACATGTTTGACCGTTCATCTTATTAAAAATATTTTTGTGAAATATGTAAAACTATATGTATACATATAAGTATATTTAACAATGATAAAAAAAGAATTAATAATTACTTAAATTTTTTTAATAAGACGAACGGTCCAACATATTTAAAAAAGTAAGAGGTGTCAAATATTTAGAAACGGAGGAAGTATACGAAACGATGGACGCGTTGCTGGTTCATGATCGTAGCTACTACTAGACTCCTAATACCGTTTTATATCTCTACTGCTTAAAAAATCCGTAGTGGTGATCTTGATTCCTGACACAGCAGACGCATCTGACAAACACGCGTAATCTCAACCATCACGTCACGGATAGATCTCCTCCCAACGCCCACTCCTCCTTCCTCCACACCGCGTCTTTCGCTCTCCTCCCTGCGTCGCCTCCTCACCCCGCCGCCACGTTGCCTCCTCACCAGCCACGCCCGCCGCCCTCCTCTCCAGACCCATGATCGCCGCCGCCCTCTCCAATCGATGACGGTGACTCCAACCTGACACAAGATTGGATCGCCCCTCCCCACCGCGCTGCTCCTCCCTCCTCAGTCCTCACCTCATCCTCCACCGCTCCCGACCCTTCCGCTCCACACCCGATTCTCCACCGCCGCCGTTCTCCTCTGCCCTCTCAGCTGCCGCCACCGCCAGGGAGGTGACTCCCCCATCGAACCACGTCCCCAGGACACCGACGCCCGCCTCGCTGATCCCCTCCCATCTTTCGCCGCTCCCCTCGCCCTCCTCCATGCCGTCCGCGCCACCCACGATCTCTGCCTCGATGACCGACAGCCGCCCACGATCTCCGCCTCGATGACCAACTATGCGCCACCACTCCTCGCAACTCCCTCTAGTCCTCCTCTGCGTCGCCCCCGATCTCTCCTCGACTGTCTCCGTGGCACCGCCACCACCTGTCTCCGCCGAGCGCTGTTGTTCCCTCCGCCGCCCCACGCAGACCACTGCTGTGCCAGGCGCTTCAAGCTCCACCGCCACCCCTCCGCCGCCGCCCCCTTCTCCACCAGATCCCTCTCCACCGCGGCACTGCACTATATCATGCCGGAGATACCAAGCCCTCGACAACACCATTAAAATCCTATCTTGTTCATCTGCAGAGATGATGCTCAAAATTAATCAAAAGATAGTTAAATTATCCTTAATTGCAATTGGCAGGGCTCCTTCCTTTCCCCTCGAAAAAAAAAGTTAAATTCTCCTCAGAAAATCACCTCTTTTTAGTGACACAAAGTTAAATTCCTGAGAATCATATATTTTTTTTAGATAATGGAATTTAACATCCCAGCCTTTGCTCAAAAAGAGCTACAGCCAATTATTACATTGTAGCAATCCAGAAAAGAGCGTAGTTCAGCTAAATAGGACACACCAAACAAAAACAGAGGAAACCAAGCCAAAATAAGGAGAACACATTTATTGAAGTCTATTTGTGAACCTCCATCCATAATTGGCAAATAGTTGCATAACCATCGACTCCAACTTGCGGCATGTAACCTTTAGGAACTCCTCATCATCCTCACACCTTTTTAGCTGTGCCCAAAACCGGAGCCAGTGCGTTGCCCTGAAAATTACCTGCATATATGAAATAGATGGTGAGAATCATATATGACAGGGAGATGGCTTTCCATCCCTCAAGGAGACATTCTCTCATTCTTGCATACCACCTAAATAGTTATAATTTTTTTAGGAAAATATTGACAACATAGATTAATATAAAATATAGAGTAAATTTCACAAAACTACATATACTCTGACCAAACTATCACAAAACTATAGATTTAAAAATATATATCACAAAACTACAGATTTAGTAACGAAGTTATCAAAGAACTATAGATTTTAAAGATTATATTCATTGCCATTCATTGCCCTATTGAGGTTATAAAAGTGGTAGTTTTGTGATGAAATTGATGTTAAATATGTAGTTTTCTGATATCATATTTTAAATATGTAGTTTTTGTGGAAAATATAATTTTAAATCTCTAGTTTTGTGATACACTTTCTTAAATATGTAGTTTTGTGATATATGTAGTATTGTGAAATTTACTTTAGAGTATATTACTCCACAAACATGCAAACCTAAATTTCACCTCTACAAGTTAAAAAAACAAATAAAAATGAAAATAATTAACGTACATTTACAATTATATGTGTTATTTTTGTTACAACCTGTTGAAGTTAAATTTGAATTTGCATATTTGTGTAGTGATATATTTAATATTAATCTGTCTTGTTTAGTTTTATAAGAAAATTATGAAGAATTAGATAACATGTAAAAAACGAGGGGGTATTTGCTCGATAGGATGAAAAACACTTTCCCTAAATGATGAAGATACTACTACTCCTACAATCACAAGCTGCTACAAACATGTCCTTAAATGTCTTTTAAAGAAAACATGTCCGAGAAGGATCAATACCGAGATTGGTCTCGCAGGAGGAACCATCGCCGTCGGCTGCTACACTATCACACACTTTAATATTTCTTCGTTTTAAGATTCGCCAGGTTCTGGGCCTCTGGGACATGATGTTAGCGCCATGTATATGTGCAAAACTACTTTAAACTAATTTTTCTCTTAAATTATTTATCCAAATTATGATCCGATTACACAATTAAATTCGTTGCAATTAAATCTTAAAAAAAGGACCACACATGGATATATTCCGACGAAAATTTCTTTTAGCTTATTATTGATTTTTTTTAAAATGTTGCACGATGCTCCACCAAGTATATCGGAATTGTTTCACTAAGTAGATCGAAAATGTTTTAATCGTAATGTTTCAATCGTTTAAATCGGGACAAAAATTTCTTTTAGCTTATTATTGATTTTTTTTTAAAATGTTGCATGATGCTCCACCAAGTATATCGGAATTGTTTCACTAAGTAGATCGAAACATTACGAAAATTTCTTTTAGCTTATTATTGATTTTTTTTAAAATGTTGCATGATGCTCCACCAAGTATATCGGATTTGTTTCACTAAGTAGATCGAAAATGTTTCAATCGTTTAAATCGGGTGTTGTTTCACCTTATATAAAACAATGTTCAATCGTTTAAATCGGGTGTTGTTTCACCTTATATAAAACAATGTTCAATCGTTTAAATCGGGTGTTGTTTCACCTTGTATAAAACAATCGTAATGTTTCAATCGTTTAAATCGGGTGTTGTTTCAACTTATATAAAACAATGTTTCAAACCAGCAATTTGTGGCCCGGGATTCGAACGTGGGTCTCTGGGGAGATCGCACACTTTGCTAGCCAATAGAGCAACGCATATATAGTATTTGAAAGGAATACATGGAGTAAATAATGGTTTTTCACTTGCACTTGAACTGGTTGACCCGGTGGTCCAACCGCTCGACCTGTGACCCAGACGTCCAGACGGTTCGGTGACCTGTCCGGCTTTTTCTACTAGGGATTTGTTTCAAAAGGATCATTCACTACTACATTACATCTATATATAGTGAAACATTGTGAGTATACTAGGTGAAATATTTTTGATGGAACAAAAAATGAAACGAATTTCCTTGATAGAGGGTTTCCAAAAAATGTGAGTGATTTGTTGCAATGGAGTATGTGATGGAGACACATGGCAGGTGGGGCAGAGAACGTGGTGGGGCCAGGCACCTGCATCACGCTCGTGGTGGCCGGGCGCGCGGGGGGGGGGGGGGGGGGGTTGGTATTTAATACGGTCACAAATAAAATCCGCAAGCGTACGGATATACCGATGTAGCACTTCCCCTACGGAGTATTTCAAGGGTATCGAATCCAAGGGAACGTGTGTGATCAGATCTTCCTCCGATTCATCCAAGGACACCAAGCAAAGAATAGACCAGGATAGTGAGGATTTACAAGTAAGAAACAGTGTCTAGGGAAAGCTTAACTTTAATCCTAACACAATACTTCAGGCACTGGCAACCCGCTGTTCTCAGATGTTGCTCTACTACGTATCCGGACAAGGAGGACTTAAGTGATCTCGAGGGCTGTCACCACCTCTACACCCACCTCAAACGTACTATGGGATATGTAGCAAATACTGGATAATAATTACCTAATCACCACGTTTAAGCAATTAATATCTAATTTAGTGTTTATAACTCACCAAAGCAATCACTATATTTTAGTTGATTATAGCGAACAATAATTCTGTATGCTATTTAGGAACTAACCAAGAGATAATTCTCACAAGATAAATCTAAATTACTCAAGAAGAATATTATATTGAATTCAGAGTAATAAACAGAATAAAAGAAATAGGAGAAGATTACCGACAACTCCGAAATTCTTCCGACTCCTTCTATTCTACTCTCTTCCTATTCTAGTATACAATATAGTACAATAGAGCCTCTTATAATTCAGCTCAAGCTTGGAAGTGTGTGTATGAAATGAGGAAGTGAAGCCTTTATATAGAGGTAGGTATGACGGTTGGCGAAGGGGAAATGTCTGAAGTGCCCTCCAACCGTCATCAGGGATGCATCTGGGACGTCCACGCCAAACCCCACATCCAACGGTGGAAGTGGTGGTTCGGCCGAACCAGGCCCATCTGGCCTGGCCTTCGGTCGGTAGACTCCCTAGACCTTCCTCCATCCATTTCTCGGAGTTTTGGGTTGAATTACGGATGTTTCGATGAAGTTCACAACCCCCTCCTTGTATGGATACATAATTTTCCTTACTTTAGTCCGATTTGCCTCCCAACTTCAAGGTTTATCATCTGCATACAACTATACACCAACACTTGTGGAATATGTGAGATTAAGCACCTATCACTATGTTGGATGTTTTATTATCTAAACTTTATGCATATGTTGGCAGTATAGAATCGGTCATTTAACATCCGCCAACATGGGGAGCGCCCGATCTGCTTCACCCCTGCCAGGCGCCCGGTAGGCAGCATTTCCGCAATTATAATTAAGGAATCTATTATATTATTAAAACAGCTTTAAAAGGAGGCACCACGTTCACCGTGGGGGCTAGAAATTCTCACATTAATCGGAGAAAAAGAAAAGGAGAGTCCAAGTAGAAATACAATTTAAAAATAGCTGAAATTTGGAATTAAAAATAAGAAATATTGAAAGAAGAGTCCATATAAGAATCCAATACGAGATTAATCAAAATTATGAATAAAAATAAAATAAAATCCGAAATTAGAAAATAAAAGGAGAGTCCAAGTAGGAATATAATTTAAAAATAATTGAAATTCGGAATTAAAAATAAGGAATATTGAGAAAAGCGTCCATATAAGAACCCAATACGAGATTAGTTAATATTCGTAATAAAAATAAAAAGAAAATCCAAAATTAGCAAAAATAAAATAAGAGTTCAAGTAGGAATACAATTTAAAATCAACTGAAATTCGGAATTAAAAATAAGCAATATTGAAAGAAGAATCCATATAAGAACCCAATATGATATTAATTAAAAATTTAGAATAAAATAATATAATAATATCCAAATTTAGAAAAATTAAAAGAGAGCACAAGTAGTAATACAATTTTGAAACAACTGAAATTCAAAAAAAAATATTGAAAGAACAATATACGGTATTAATTAAATTTTGAAAAAAAATATAAATTCTGAAATAAAAAAAATAAAAAAATTCAATTAGGAATACAATTTATAAATAACAAAAATTGATGATAAAAAATAAAGACTATTGAAAAAAAGACCATCTAAAACACATGACGAGATAAATTAAGTAACAAATCTACAAAAGATTAGAGTGCTGGCGGTTGATACGACATATAATAACTGTTAGTAAAAACATCAAATAGAATCCTAATGATGATTAAAAGGAGGGATGACAGGCATGCCGTGAAGCAAACGGGCAAGACGGTTGTCGGGACTTCTAGAAAGTAAGAAAAATAAACCCCATTGATAATCATATTCGATTTTAAAATCTCAATGACAATAAAAAGAAGAAGCAGCGTGCAGGGTGTATAGGAGTACAGTTGCAGAGCCACCGACGGTTGGCGAGACTTTTAGAAAATAAAAAAAATGAATTCCAACGATAGTTATGTTCAATTTTTAGAATCCCAATGACAATAAAGAATAGACGGCGGATAGGCCGTAGAGGAGTACAGTGGTATCGTTTGACGAGACTTCTAAAGATTATATAAAAAAAACCATTGAGACAATAAATCTAAAAACTATAAGGTCCAATTTTTAAAGGTTCAGAACTTCTAAGAAGTAAAAAAAATAATGATAATTATGTTCGATTTTAAAATCTCAATGATGATAAAGAAGGGAGGCAGCGGGCGAGCCAAGGAGTATAATAGAAAAGTCGCTGACGGTTTGGCGAGACTTATAGAAAGTAAAAAATGAACTCGAACGATAATTATTTTCGATTTGTAAAATCCCAACGACAGTGGACGGATCGTAGAGGAGTATAATGGCTGCGTTTGGCGGGAATTCTAGAAATTATAAAAATGAAATTCAACAAGATAATAAACTCAAAAAACTATAAGATCCAATTTTTAAAGGTTTAAAGGAGAATGAATAGAAATAATGGTAGACCGAGCAAGCAAATAAAAAAAAAGGAGTAAATTGCATTTAGGGCCACCTTTTATTACCAAAGTTTCACTTTGGACCACCCTTTTAATACATTTTTTCACTTTGAGCTAGGTTACTTTACTTTTCTTTTACTTTGGACCACCCACATAAACTTTTTATGAATACATAAAAGACTTTTCCAACTTTAAACACATCAGCAACCCGTAACCCAATAATCTTTTCCAACTTATGCAGGTAATTCTTTACAATATTATAGAGTAAATACAGCTAAAGAAAATGACTTGGGGTGGTCCAAAGTGCACCAAAGGTAATCTTACCTGGTCCAAAGTGAAAATATGAGCTAGAGGATAGCCCAAAGTGAAACTTCGGTAATAAAAGGTGGACCAAAGTGCAATTAACTTAAAAAAAGATATGACAGAAGTAAGGGATAGCAGCTGATATGACTTTTAAAAACTATATAATTAGAAATACGGAGATAGCTATTTAATAAATTTTAAGTGAAATCATACTAAAAAATATATGATTTTGTTTGGGTGCTAGCCGCGCAATTGCGCGGGCCACCCAGCTAGTTTCATTAACCATAGTCTAGATCAGAAGATCGGCACCTTTTTTTTCATCCGATTCTTCAATTTCTCCAGTGCTAAGCATAAACCCATAACACCTCAAATCTCATAAATCCTTGCCTAACATTACGTGAGAGCAGGAGCGAAAGACAACAGCAACTGAATCTAATCTAGGTAGAATTAGGCACGGAGGATGCAAGCAATTGCGGTACGTGCCACGGTGACCGCCTCGATCGACGGTCTATCAGGGTATCACAATGTGAGACACTTTTAGAGTATCCTCCCTAACTGAGGACATCGTAGAAAAACTCATCTCGCAGTGTAGGGTATCCCTGGATGGACTCCTCAAGATCTAAAGCAACCTGGTAGAGATACTCCTGTACACAATGGGTGTCCTAGCCCACAAAGTCCCCACTCATATTTTTACTTCCCTACCCCTCTTCTCTTTTTCTTCGCCACCACGCCCTCTTCTCTTTTTCTTCGCCACCGCGTGCCTCTCCCTCTCGCCCCCTCTCGCCACCGTGCCCGTGCGCGTCTCCCTCTCGCCGCCGCGCCGCTCTCTCTCTCTCTCTCCCCCTCGCCGCCGCCTCTCTTACTCGCCGCCGCCGCCGGCCGGAGGGGGCAGATCCGGCGCCATCGTGGGCGGATCTAGCCCCCCGCGGCCAGATCCGCCAGGAGACCGTGGCGGCGCCGGCGGTGGCGGTGGAGGAAGCCGAGGCGCATGTGGGGTCGTCGCCAGGTCATCGTCACCGTCTCCGTCGCGGAAGCCGAGCCCGTCGCCAGCTGGTGGCCGGCGGCTGCCGCAGCACGAGGAAGCCGTCTTTGCCCATCGCTGGCTGGTGGCCGACGGCTACCGCGGTGGTGGCCGGATCTGGTCGTCGCCGTCGCGGATCCTCGTCGCCGTCGCCTCTCTCCTTTCTCTCACTCTCTCGTTGCCATGCCGCCGGTGAGGGCAAAAAGGGGAAACACCAGGGGAGGAGACAGGGGACGGGGCACCGGGTCGCTGCAATGCGTAGCCTCGAGGGTGTCTCTCCGGAAAAAGGGAGCTGAGGAGCTAGAGGCGCACGTTCCCCATGTGGGGGTCTCGCCTCTCTCTAGGGACACGCGCAGCGGACGGACGGCGGACGGCGTGAGCAGGGAGACGACCCAGGGGTACCCATTGTGGATGGCCTCGGTATCAAGCGCGGAGCAGCCTCCGGCCGACCTCGAAGGAGATGTAGGCGTCGATGCAGGTGTACCAGATCTACTCGTTGGAGAGGCAGAAGGCGTCCCAGCGGCTCATGGTCACCCTCTGTAGCTTGACGAGGTGGGCGCCCATGATGACATGCACCACGGCCTGCAGGCCGGCCTGTATGAGCTCCGGGCAGCCCAGCCTCTGCGCCGCGAGGGTGCGAAGGTCGGTGGTGTTCCCCGCAGGGAGGCTGTGGTCGTCGCTCAACCGCTCGGCATCCTCGTCCACGCTGACGCCGACGAAGCAGTCCGCGGCGCCGGCGAGGAAGCGGCGGAGGGAGCCCAGGATGTAGTCGGCGTGGAGGAACGGGAAGATGAGGCACCTGCGGTCGACCTAGAGCTGCAGCAGCGCGACAGGGTTCTGCGCGATGGTGGTGGACTGGTGGCGGCGCAGCCGCCGTGGCAGGGGCGCGGGCCGGGCGAGGTGATCTCGATGGACCTCGGCGGCTCTCCCTCTCTCTTACTTTTCTGAGGTCGGGGCGCAGGGGGAGAGGGATGTGGGCGCGGGTGATGACGCCGAACTGGCCGAGGATGGCGAAGAAGAGGTCGGGGTCGGCGGGGGAATGTCATCGAATCCCAATCCGGGAAGGAGAGGAAGAGTCGAGAGGAGAGGAAATGACACGTGGGGCCCACGTTGTCCCCACCATATTTATTTTTTTTTGTCGCTAACACATGGGTCCCACCATTTTTTAAGCTGGCATGCGGGCCCATGATTTTTATTATTTTTTCAAGATATAATTGCCACGTAACCGCCACGTCAATGCTACGTGGGAAAAAAAAACCAGTCAAACTAGCCATATAGACGTCACGTCAGCCAAAACCACCTTGCAAACCGCCGAGGGACCTTATTTGCCCCCGATTTGACATTTTAGGGACCGGTTGTATCTGGTTTTGAGATTGTTCAAGGATGAAAATCTGATTAGGTGTAAAATTAAAGGACCTTAGATGAACTTATTCCTCGGAGTAATGCATCTCAGATCGTTGGAGCATGGCTAGTTTGGTAACAAGGCCTCCATCTTCCTTACACGGATCGTATCTGCTGCGCCATATTTTTGGGAATTGCTACACATCACCTTATTTTTATTTTTTCTTAAATTTTCTTTTGTTGAATGTAATGGCACCTATACTCCCTCCGTCCAACGGAAAAAAAACTCAACCTAAGAGGAGAGGTGTCCAAATTCATTATCGGGATCACCTATACATTTGTCGATAAATTTTTATTTTAAAATTTTGATAGATGTAATCCTAGTACAACCGTAGTATAATTACATTGTAATTTGCATTTAACTACAATGTAATTGTATGTAACTTTTATATAATTTTAAACCGTTAGATTTGCTTTAAGATTTGTGCAAGTGAGAAAGGAAAAAAGTCGCAGCACGCGCACACATGTAAGAGGATTCGTTCCCATAACCTCCATTTCATCGAAATATCATGTTATGAAGAGAATTTTAAAAGTTACATGCAAATTACACTGTACTCCCTCCGTTCCAAAAAGAGCCAACCTTCCCCTCCTAGTACAACGAATCTGGTTCCTCTAGGTTGGTTTTTTTGGACGCTCGGAAGTACATGCAAGTTACAATGTATGTAATTATATTTGCTAAATTTTAGGAGAAAATTTATCAACAGATGTATATCAAAATTGAAAAATCAGGGTGAGGCTATAGCCGAGGGAGGTAAAATGGACCTACACAGATTTGGTGGATCCGTGTGAGAAAAATAGTCGACGGTCCAGTTCACTGTTTCCATCCCCGGATAGGGTCCCACGCGGCGCGGCCACACCACGGCGGCCGTCGGGTCCCACACGGCCGGCGCGATCGCTCGCCGCGGCTCGTGGGGACGGGCCGTCAATGGCGCCTGCATTCGCGCCTCCAACCCCCCCCCCCCCCCCCACCCCAACCCACGCGCGTGCCAACGATTCTCTGCCTCCTCGCCGCCGGCTTCCACCGGTGGCTCCGCGTGGAGCCCGCCACCACGGGCGGGGCCGCTCTGCTCTCCGACCGGCGCCGTCGCCAGGTGACCTACCACCATCTCCTCGTCTCTTTCTCGCACGCACTGTAGGGGCGAGTTTTGCACTTGGGCCCTCGCAAAATTGCAGGTATTCTGGCGGGGCACCCCGCACCCTACGCCTTTCTTGTTTGTTTGTTTGTTTGTGAGTGAAGTGCTCTCGTCTAATTTTGAGATTTTGGAGTTATTTTTTTTCTTCAAAGTGACTGATGCAGAATTAGATGTATTAGAGTTCTGGGGATTATGGACACATTTTTAGTTAGGCTGGCTAGATCACCGCTGGATATGTTTTGGATGACGAGAATCGCAGTATCTACTATTGCTTTAGTACACGTCTCAAGAAGTCTTGCTGCTGTTCATTTATTGACTCATGGTATTTCAGAACTTAAGTTGAAAAAGTTTTACTGATTACTAGTTAGGCATTACTCCCTCCATCCCATTTTGATCATCACCTAAGCAAAGGGAGCATAGATCAAGGACAATAAAACATTCATCATTCTGTAATTGATTCTCATCGGTTAAGGTGCTACGTTTTTTTGTGTTCCGTGGATTACATCAAGTTTTAAATATTGCATGTAGTTGGACCAACAGAAATTAATCTTGGTGGGTTGCACGTAGTGCATTAAGTGATGCTCATTTAGTCTTGACACAAATAAACAAGTGATGATCAAATTGGGATAAAGAGAGTACAAGATACACCTTGATAATCCTTGAAATATGAAGTAGTTGCATCGGACTACACCAATTACGATACAATAGAGCACAAACACCAAGAGGAACAATATACTCCTATTATTGTGTAGCACAAGTCGTCAAGTCTAGGGAAGTAATGAATCAGGGCTGTTATTAACATGCTCATTTTCTTCCTATTAAAAGAGATGAATGGATGTACAATTTCAGGTTAAAAATCCTTGCAGTAGAAACCTACACAACTGCTTTCGGCCACATGCTTTCATGATTTTTTGCATGACTGCATGCATTAAGGCTGCCTTGCTTATTTGTCATACAATATCAGGCATTTACATCATGTCAGTAACTATTAAACAAATTGAAGTGTCAAAATGTCATTCCTCTTCATATCTTCAGTTCTGAATCTTGATGTGCATCCATTACTTATGCCAGAGTTCTAACTTGTCCAGTTAGGTTGTTATGGTGTTTTCTTCTCTACATCTCAAGAAGGAATAGATGGTCGCCATCGCGGATAACACTGACATCATCTATTTCAGCATAATCTCTACTGACCACCTTTCTAGGATGAAAACCTTGAAACTTCTGACCTGCCATGCGAAGAATATATATGATGAGAGTAAATACATACTACCGTAGCTGATATACAGTAAATTGCAGATTTACATCTGCTATCCACTCAGTAAATTGCATAGGCGAAACACAGTTAAAATAGGTAGTTTAAAACTTAATTTTACTTACTGCCAATTTTGAACAGTTCCTCCAATGATGTAGGCAGCTTGATAAGCTTTCCATTTTGCGCAGCAGAGACTGTTGAGTTATGACAATATTTGTGAATTGTAACTCTTTTGTTTGCTTCTTTTATGTAGTACTCATCTGGAATTCTTCTTGTTATGTTTTCTTCTGTTTTATGTGGAGACCCTGTCTGCACTGTTGCATTCATTGTTCGCTGACTGTATGTGGAGCTGCTATCTTCAGAGTTTATCTGGATACAGTGCTCTTCCGTTCTTTTTTTGGTCTCACAGTTTGTGTGAACTTCATCATGGTTCTCTTCTTTATCTGTCATACCGCTATTTTCGTTTTCTGATGCCGAAGATCGGGTTTCTTCTCCAAGTAACTGTCTGGAATATCTGTCACCTCCAAATACTGGAGTGTTGTTACTAGAACCCCTACTTGTGTGCTCTGTGTAATGTAGTTGTGACTTTTTCAGCAGCCATGCTTCTCGAGGAACGTGGAATAGCTCATACTTGCTCAAGAATCTTCGGTCTGGTTGATTCATGTCAGGTAAACTTTCTCGTAGCTTCAGCTTCTGTACATTGGAATAGAGTTGTTAACTTCTGATTAGCTGTATTTAAATGCAGTATAATTGTTTGAAAATAAAATTGAAGTTATACCTGAACTAGGTTGTTCATTAGAATGTTACTGTCTTCCCTGTTTTCTTCAATGATCTCTCTAAGCCTTGTTTTGCTTATTCTTAAAAGCTGTGATAGCTCCGCTGTGCGGCAAGTAAATGGCTGGGGTATGTTACATAAAGCACCAACCTCTCCAAACATTTCTCCCTCTGCAATTTTCTCATATACCTGTTTTCAAACAATTCATAATTTTTGGTAAATCTGAATAAATCTTACTGATATCTGGAATAGATATATACAGAGAAAACCTGTACCTGCTCATTCCCATGTATTGTTGTTATTATATTCTACATAGAAAAAGCATTAAGAAAAGCGCAATTAGCGTACAGATAAAGCCTTAGTGAAATTTCATGTCTGAACTAAATTGGAGATAGAATACTAACCACTGCTCCTGAAACTACTATGTAAACATCTGCTTCTCCTTCATTCTGCAATATTATATCTTCCTTTGGTGGGAAGTACTCAGCCTGCACTTCCATGACCTGTTTTGTTCAACATATTCAATTAGTAAAGACTGGAAAGTATTGCTTTTGTATGGTACTACGAAAATATTGAATTATTTCATGATTTTACCAGTTCTGCAATGAAATTGCCAGATACTCCATTGAAGAGATAGGCTTGCCGGATGATCGGAAAGAATAAGCTGTATGCTATGCTTGAGCGGATTCCTTTTGGTAGACAGTCTAACATGACCTGCTGGTTGAGTCCCTCTGTCTTGAATTGTAGGCAGAAGTGAGATAGCACTTGCTGCTTTATGTTCTCAGGTAGCTGATTGCGTGCTGCAAACTCTGATGCTGCTTGGATTGAGTCCCTCTGCACATATATTTTTTAAAGGATCATCAATATAGCAGTACATATATTGGAACAACAATGCTGGTAGTAGTAACCGTTTTAGTTAAAATGATGACTATGCTATTTGCATTCACTTCAGACCTCTTTTAGTATTCTTGCCCTTGAGTTGAATGATATTTTGTTGATGTTGTTGTCCCTTAGAATGGTCAAATGACGTAGGGATACAAGAACTTGTACCTTGTGGAATACTAGCAAGAACAGGATTCTATTCATTTATTCCCTTGCTTTGCTCTATGGTTGAAAACCCGCCTCTGCCATTTGCACAAGAACTTAAAAGAATGGTCCAGCATGACCATTTTTTTTTTGTAAATGAAACTATAATAGTTCTGATACCCATTGGATATTATGAATGTATGGTGCTTAGTTCTTAGGGTGTTGATCCCCTGGATGTCTTAGATATAACTAATTCCTATGACACAATTCATATAAATTGTATAACTGTGTAGATGCTCTTGAATAAGCATGATTTTATATGTAACCATACATCCCACCACGCATAAAACCAAAATGCTAGTTTGTTCTCAGATCTTTGACATCATTTATTTGTATGGCATCCATATGCAGCTTATTTGTATTTTTATGATCAAAGGGTAGTGTATCACATCTGTAATGGCATTCCAAATGCTAAAATTTTCACTTGTCTGCCATAATCTGCTGCATTCAGCACTATATAAATCTCACTAAAAACTACATTTCTGAATGATCTTTCTGTAGACAGAAGATTTGCCATTGACATTTTTGCTGGTAAGTAGAGAAACTTACAAATTTCCTGGTGCGGCTGGTCCCATGGACAACTAGGTTGGTCATGTTGCCAATGAGATAAGCTGTCAAGCCCAGATTAAACATCATATAGACAATATCAAATAGCATCTCTGTTGGATTTTCAGCATGTAGGTCCCCATATCCTGTTGTTGTCAGTGTTGTAATGGACCAGTAAAGAGCAGTAATATATCTAGTCCATAAGCTCTCTGATCTGAAAGTAGACATCACAGCTCCTATCCATGTTTTCTCTGGGTTGGGATATCTGTCAGCAATCATATAATTGAAGCATCCTGCACAATGTACTGCGAAGAGGGTCACCTGCATTTTGGTCAATACATATTTTATACACATAAGAACCAGCTTATTTCTTCCTATAGGCACATAACTAGTACTTTGCAAGATAGAAAATTGTTGCACAGAACACAGAAGGTAAGTTTCTTTTGTTCAGAAGGACTTACAGAAATAAGTTTTGAGCACCTAGTCCAGAAATAGTTGAATCGGATGTCTTTCTCCAGCCTGATAAAATAGAATGATTAAATTGTTGCAGTTGTCACTTGTGATTTGCCATCAAATTATGGAGAACCTGGACAAGATTTTGAACCTGGCAAATAGTGAACTGACTCGGTGAAGACGCCACAGCCTGAGCAAATTGAGTACCTTGAAAGCAATGTCATTCCCCTTGTGTGTAAATAGAAGGATGATTGGTTGAAATGGTGCTGTTGAACATACATCAAAGATAAACCAAGTGGATAGGTACCTGCAGATGATCGTAGTTTGCTAATGTCAGGGCAGAATCGTTTGGGCCTTTTTTCAATTCCAAATGTGGGGTTTCTAACATGAAAGTATCATAGGAATGAGTAACGCAGGAACACACCTCATTGCAATTCTCTTTCGGTCATCCACAAGAAGATGTGTTTTGCTATCGACATAAGCAACGAAGAACGTCAAAACAATATCAATGGCAAAGAATATATCCACAATGTTCTCAACTAGCAAAAGCTTAGATGGTAAGTCCCTCAGGAATGCTAGTTCAAACGGACAAATCCAGGCAGAGTAAACAACTAGGACTATAAGGAACAGCTCCCAGGATCT